>NC_080086.1:115186825-116436825 GCF_950005125.1 Chionomys nivalis | reverse complement strand
TTAACAAAGCCTGACTCTAAGGGGCTTACAAAGGGTGAATTGATAATTACAGAGTCTGCATGGATCTGCACTAGGTCTCTGTATATATGTTGAAATTGTTTAACTTGGGATTTCTATGGGACTCTTAACAGCAGGAGTTGGGGTGCCTGTGACTCTTTTGTCTGCTCTTGGGACCCTTTCCTTCTACTTTGTTGCCTGGTCCAGCCTTGATATGAGGGTTTATGCCAAGTCTTATTGCATCTTGCTGTGCTCTGTTCAGATTATATCCCTGGGAGAAACAGTGGGTTTGAGAGAAAGAGGAGGATGTGGGGAAGAGAAACTGTGGTCAGGATGTATTGTGTAAGAGAATAAATAAAAATAAAAAAGAGTTGGAAAATCAAGATTTGTTGAAATAGATGATATTAGTTATTTAAATAATATGTCATAAGTCAAACCAGATATAGGTCCATATATCTACAGCCTCTTGAGTTTTCATAAAGGTACAAAAAACATTCAATTGGATAAAAGAGAGCCTTATTAACAAGTGACACTTGGAAAACTGCATATCTACATGCAGAAAAATGAAGCCAACCCTTCCCTCTCTACTTGCACACAGATCAATTGCAAATGGATCAAAGAGCTCAATGTCAGACCTCAAACTCTGAAACTTCCAAATGAAAGAGTAAGTGCCATACTTTAGGATATAGGCTCAGGAGGATTTTCTAAATTGACTTCTAGTCTCCATTCAAACAAGATGACAATCAGCAAGTCAGACGCCATGAAATCAAAAAGCTTCTGCATTATGAATCAAACTGTTAATACACTGAAGAAGCTCCAGACACAATGGAAAAACAATTTTTGCCAGCTGCAGGTCAGACAAAGATCCAGTATCTGGAATGTGCAAGGAACTAAAAAACACTAAGCACCAAGACAATATACAAATCAGTTACAAAGTTTCCTATAGAAGCAGACAAAGAATTCTCAGAAGATGAAATTCAAATGACAAATAAATGCATGAAAAAGTGTTCACCAACTTTGGCCACCATGGAAATGCAAACTAAAACCATTTTGAGATTTCATCTTAGCACATAGGTTTCACCCTTCCTCAAAGAAATATCTCCTTGCAATAGAAAGAGGAGAATTACAGAAAACTACAACTTATCAAAATATAGAGAGTAATTGAGCATATGGTGCCCAGCCTCAACTGATAGATACATCTATAACATAACTCCTAGACCTAAGGCTCTGACATCATAGAAGAGAGTAGCAAGATTGTAAGAGTCATAGGAACAGAAAGTTTGCTGTGAGATTTTTTCCAATCAGGGTTAGAGAAACTATACTGTGAAGTCTCATTAACAAGGCTGCTTATATAAGACCCAGTCAAGCATAATTTATGCTAACATGGAAGGAGGAAATCTCATGAGACCTCCACCCTACACAAAGAATTAGAGAAAATTACAAGGGAGCGACAGTCAAGGGAGCAGGCCAGAGCCAGAGACCTCTGTGGGACTGGACACAAATCAGGGATCTCTGAGGGAGAAGACCCAAGTCAGCAACTTCTACTGGAGCAGCCCTTGCAAGTGACCTCTGCAGGAACAAGTACCAGGGAGCGACTGCCAAGAGAACAAGCCCAAGCCAGAGACTTCTGTGGGAGGAGGCCTGAGCCAGGGACGTCTATCTGCTGGAGAACACTTGAAAAATCAACTTCCGCCAGAGCAGGCCCGAGGCAGCAACTTCCACAGAAGGCACAAGGGATTGACCACCAAGCAAACAAGCCCAAGCTAGAGACCTCAGCAGGATCAGCCCAAACCAGGGACCTCAACAAAAATAGTCTTAAGTCACTGACCTCTGCTGGAGCAGGCCTGAGCCAGACAGCAATCTCTGCCATGGGGGCAAGCCCAAGCCAGCAACTTCAGTAGGAGCAGTCCCAAGCCAGCGACCTCAGTAGGAGCAGCCCCAAGCAAGCAACCTTCTTGAAAGCAAGACCAAGGACCACGGGGATTGAAGAGCCACCACTCGGGGCACCAAGCTACATCTGAGCCTTGGATCCACTGGCACCTGGAAGATTGATTACCAGAGACACAGCATCAACTATACCAATCAGAAGAAAAGATGGATAGACAAGGTAAAAACATACTCAACCCCACAAAGAGCACACGACATCAACAAAAACTAGTGGCTCTACAACAGCAAGATTTGAACACCCCAATATAAATGAAGCAGAAGAAAATGACCTAAAAAATAACTTTGGAAAAATGTTTAAGGCTATTAAAGAGGAAATGAAAAAATTCCCTCAAAGAAATGAAGGAAAGAACAAACAAAAATTGGAAGAAACCAACAAATCCCTTTTATAAAACCAAGAAAAAAGCAATCAAACAGATGAAAGAAATGATTCAAGACTTGAAAACCAAAACAGAGACAATAAAGAAAACACAAACTGGCACCGGGCGAAGATGGCGGCAGAGCGGCAGGACGCGCTGAGAGAGTTCGTGGCGGTGACGGGCGCTGAGGAGGACCGGGCCCGTTTCTTCCTGGAGTCAGCCGGCTGGGACCTGCAGATTGCACTAGCAAGCTTTTATGAGGAAGGAGGGGATGAAGACATTGTGACCATTTCACAGGCTACCCCAAGTTCAGTGTCCAGAGGCACAGCTCCCAGTGATAATAGGGTGACATCCTTCAGAGACCTTATTCATGACCAAGATGAGGAAGAGGAGGAAGAAGAGGGACAGAGGTTTTATGCTGGGGGCTCAGAGAGAAGTGGACAGCAGATTGTTGGCCCTCCCCGGAAGAAAAGTCCCAACGAGCTGGTGGATGATCTATTTAAGGGTGCCAAAGAGCATGGGGCTGTAGCTGTGGAGCGAGTGACCAAGAGCCCTGGAGAGACCAGTAAACCGAGACCGTTTGCAGGAGGGGGCTACCGCCTTGGAGCAGCACCAGAGGAAGAGTCTGCATACGTGGCAGGAGAAAGGAGGCGACATTCGGGCCAAGATGTACATGTAGGGCTAAAGCTCTGGAAAACTGGATTTAGTCTTGACAATGGTGAACTCAGAAGTTACCAAGACCCGTCCAATGCCCAGTTTCTAGAGTCTATCCATAGAGGGGAGGTGCCTGCAGAACTTCGGAGGTTAGCTCACAGTGAGCAGGTGAACTTGGATATGGAGGACCATCGGGACGAGGACTTTGTGAAGCCCAAGGGAGCTTTCAAAGCCTTCACTGGCGAGGGCCAGAAACTGGGCAGCACGGCCCCCCAGGTATTGAACACCAGCTCTCCAGCCCAGCAAGCAGAAAATGAAGCCAAAGCCAGCTCATCCATCTTAATCAATGAGGCAGAACCTACCACGAACATCCAAATCCGGCTTGCAGATGGCGGGAGGCTGGTGCAGAAATTTAACCACAGCCACAGGATCAGCGACATCCGCCTCTTCATCGTGGATGCCCGGCCAGCCATGGCTGCCACCAGCTTTGTCCTTATGACTACCTTCCCTAACAAAGAGTTGGCTGATGAGAACCAGACCCTGAAGGAAGCCAACCTTCTCAACGCTGTCATCGTGCAGCGGTTAACATAACCGCCCAGCTGCTGCCACACCTCCCTTTGTGTCTCCCATGACTGCAGCCATGCCCATGGGGATCATCCTCCTGCCCCTGTACACACCCACCCCTTCCAGTGCCACGTCTCATCCGTAGCTCTGGGCTCTTAGACTTCAGTTGGACATTTGTTTTCTCTTTAGTTGTATTTCCTGGGTTTTTGTGGTGATCAATGGACTTTAAAGAAAAAAAATAAAAACAACCAAAAAAGTCAAAAAAAAAAAAAAAGAAAGAAAGAAAGAAAAGAAAACACAAACTGAGGGAATTCTGGAAATGGAAAATATAAGAAAAAATGATCAGGAACCAAAAATGCTAGCATAAACAACAGAAAACAGGAGATGGAAGAGAGAATCTTAAGTGCTGAAGATACAATAGAGGAAACAGACTCATCAGTCAAAGAAAACATTAAATCTAAATAAAGCTTAACACACAATATCCAGGAAACACAATATCCAGGAAATATGGGACATCATGAAAAGATCAAAGCTAAGCAAAATAGGAATATAAGAAGGAGAAGTCCAATCCAAAAGCGCAGAAAGTATATTTAACAAAATCATAGGAGAAAACTTTCCCAACCTAAAGAAAGATATGCATATGAAGATTCAAGAAGCTTACAGAATACCAAGTAGACTGGATCAAAACCAAAAGTCCCCTTACCACATAATAATCAAAACACTAAAGATACAGAATAGATAAAAAAATTATTAAGAGCAGAAAATAAAAAAGGCCAAGTAGCATAAAAGGCAGACCTATCAGACCTACACCTGACTTCGCAATTAAAACAAAGAAAGCCAAAAGGTCCTGGTCAAGCATTATGCAGACATTAAGGGACCATGGATGCCAGCCCAGGCTACTATACCCAGCAAAACGTTCAATCACCATAGACTGACAAAGCAAGATATTTCATGACAAAATCAGATTTAACCAACGCCTGGCCACAAACCCAGCCCTACACAAAGTACTAGAAGGAAAACTCCAACCCAAGGAAGGTAGCTACATCCACAAAATTACAGACAGTAGATAGTCTCAAAGCAGCAAATCCCAAATAAGGGGAAAACACACACAATAATATCACCAACAATGAAAGATAAAATAACAGGAATTAGCAATCAGTGGTGATTAATATTCCTTAATATAAATGGAGTCAACTTACCTATAAAAAGACACAAGCTAACAGATTGGATATAAAAACAGAATCCATCCTTCTGCTGCTTACAAGAAACACACCTCAACCTCTAAGACAGACATCACCTCAGAGTAAAGGGTTGGGGAAAAAAATCCATTCAAATGGACCTAAGAAACAAGCTGGTGTAGCTACCCTAATATCTAATAAAATAGATTTCAAACTAAAACCAACCAAAAGAGAAAAAGAAGGACATTTCATATTAGTCACAGGAAAAATCCATCAAGAGGAAATCTCAATACTGAGCATCTGTGCCCCAAATATAAGGGTACCTTCATATGTAAAAGAAACACTACTAAAAGTTAAATCACACATTAAATACCACACACTAATAGTGGGAGACTTCAAGACCTCACTACCACCACTGGACAGGTCTATCTGATAGAAAATTAATATAGAAAAAAGGGAACTAACAGATGTTATGAATCAAATGGACTTAACAGACATCTCTAGAATATTCCATCCAAACATTAAAGAATATACTTTGTTCTCAACACCTCATGGAACCTCTCAAATATTGATTTCATAGTAGGTAAAAAAGCAAACCTCTACTGATACAAAAAAAAAATTGGAATAACCCCATGTATCTTATTGGATCACCATAGCTTAAAATTAGAATTCACCAGCAACACTAATTTCAGAAAGCCTACAAACTCATGGAAATTAAATAATGCTCACTTGAATCATCAATGGGTTAAGGAAGTAATAAAAAAAGAAATAAAAAACTTCCTAAAATTCAGTGAAAATGACCACAAAAATGACTACACAACATGCCCACAATGAAAGTTAAGAGGAAAATTCATAGTACTAAATGCCTACATAAAGAAGATGGAAAAATCCCACACTAGTGAGTTAACATAATACCTGAAAACTCCAGGACAAAATGAAACAAACTCACCCAGGATGATTAGAATTGCAGGAAATAATCAAATTGAGAGCTGAAATCAACAAGATAGAAACAAAACAAATTACAAATAATTAATGAGACAAAGAGTTGGGTCTTTAAAAATATCAATAAAATCAATTTTTATCCAAACTAACTAAAAGACAGAGAGAATATTCAAATTAACAAAATCGGAAATGAAAAGGGGGACAACAGAGAGAGAGGAAATCCAAAGAATCATTAGATCATCTTTTGAAAACCTGTATTCCACAAAACTGGAAAACTTAAAATAAATGGAAAATTTTCTGCATAAATATCATTTACCAAAATTAAATCAAGACTAGAGAACCAAATTAAATAGACCTATAACTGCTAAAGAAATAGTCATTAAAAATCTCCCAACCAAAAAACAAAAGCCCAGCATCAGATGGTTTCAGTGTAGAATTCTACAAGATCAAATAAGAACTATTATCAATACCTCTCAAATGATTCCACACAATAGAAACAGAAAGAACATTGCCAAAATCTTTTTATGATGCTACAGTTACCCAAGCCACCAAAGACATTACTAAGAAGGAGAATTACAGACCAATCTCACTCATGAACATTGATGTAAAGATACTCACTAAAATACTGGTAAACCAAATTCAAGAGCACACCAGAAAAATCATCCACCATGCTCAAGTCAGCTTTATCCAGGAGATGCAGGAATTATTCAACATACAAAAATCTGTCAGTGTAATCTACCCTATAAACAAACTGAAGAAAAAAAACCAAAACCACATGATCATCTCATCATATGCTGAGAAAGCCTTCAACAAAATACAACATACTTTCAAGATAAAGGTCTTGAAAAAAGCATGGATACAATGAACATACCTAAACATAGCAAAGGCAATACAGCAAACCAACAGCAAACATCAAACTAAATGGAGAAATTCACAGTGATCCCACTGTAATCAGGATCTAGAAAACATTATATTGAGTGAGGTAAGCCAGACTCATAAAAACAAATATAGTATGTACTCACACATATGTGACTTTTAGACATAAATGAAAAAAAAAAAAACAGACAGCAAATAGGACACTAAAAGAGACATATTTGCATCTAATCTACATGGGAAGTAGAAAAAGACAAGATCTCCTGAGTAAATTGGGAACATGGGTGTCATGGGAGAGGGCATAAGGGGGGGGGAGAGAAAGAAAGGGGAGCAGAGAAAAATATATAGCTCTATAAAAATAATTTTAAAAAGAATTACGGAAAACTAAAGAATACTGGGAATAGGAAAAATAATCCTTCCTACGGAATATCCCCTATTGCCTTTCCAATATCAAATGTTCAGCCCTAAAATCCTGCATCACATAAAAGTAACATTATTTGGACTGAGCAAGTTGTATTTATATAGTTATATATTTAGGGGTATTGTGTATGTGTGCAACAATAATTAAATAAATAGAGGACCAAGACTTTGGAAGATAGCAAAGTGATACATAGGGGAGTGGGAGCGAGGAAATGGAAGCAGAGAACAACGGAATATTTCAATTTAGACTATTTTTTAAATGACAACAAACACTTGTGGGGGTGTGGTGAAAGGAAAACCCTCAGGCATTGATTGTGGAAGTACAAATTAGTTCAGCCTCTGTGAGTTTGAGGCCAGCATGGTCTATACAGTGAGTTCTAGAACAGCTAGGACTGTGCAAAGAGACTCTGTCTCAAAAACAAAAACAAACAATTATAAACCACAGTTCTAATTCATCAAACAACTAGAAATAGGTGTACTTTATGACCCAGCTATGCTACTTCTGGGCATGTATTTAAAAGATTATTAACCACTTCACAGACTCATGTTTATCTGTATTTATAGCTGTAATAATCACAGTAGTTATACATAAACAGACTATGTGCCAATAAATTGAGGAACGGGATGTGTGTGTGTGTGTGTGTGCATGTGTGTGTGTGTATGAATTTTATTCAGCTATAAAGAAAAAATGAACTTAAAAAATTTTTAGCTAGATGGATGAAGCTGTAAAACATATTGAATGAAGTGACCCAAGAATACAAATGTTGCATGATCTCACATACATATCGATCTTAGCTTCAATTCCTTAGACTTGTGTGTTCAATTTGGAATACCTCATAAACCAGGAGATAAGAAAAGATCAATTTATGTGGAGGGGTAAGGAATATCATAAAGGTGGAATAATAGTGGGGCACAGATGATATGAAAGAGAAAAGGGCAATGATGGAGAAGGATGTTTAAATGGGGACAGGAATGACAGGACATAGCAAAGAGGGGTGTTGAAACAAAGAAAGTAACAAGAAGAATGTTTGGAAAAGACATATTTACCTACTATTTTTTATAAGTTTCCTACATTCATTCATATATACACAATACATACATGACTATATACATTCAGTTGTCGAGAATTATATTACAGAGGATGATGTTTGTCCTGGACAGTCTTAGGTTAACAAATACAAAGCTCATTTCCAGGTATGAGATACCACCTATCAGGTTGTTGGTCAGAAGTGTCCTAGGGTCAGGTGGTAGGGCGCATGCCTTTCATCCCAGCACTTGAGAAGCAGAGGAAGGCAGATCTCTGTGAGTTAAGGACAGCCTGGTCTACAAGAGCTACTTCCAGAACAGGCCCCAAAAGCTACAGAGAAACCTTGTCTCAAAAAAACCAAGAAAAAAAAAGTGTTCTAGGGACTTCCAGGCAACAGAGGCCATTGTAAGTGCTCTTGGTTACTTACCATAATGGATGGCTAGACCCTATAATAGAAGATGCACACATTGATCAAAAGACATGGAAAAGATTAGTTGGTACCTATCAGGAACCTTTATCTTTGCTGGCTTGCTTTCATAGTTATGGAAGGTGCTATGTAGGCTATAGAAGAAAGAAATTTTGTAACAGTCTCATTTCATGAGCTTCAATAATGCCATCATGGGAGGATATACGTCTGTGATTATTGGCATGAATGTCATAGGGGTAACTAACCAATTTTCTGCTCAAATTTTAGGTCAGCTTTATAGAAGGAAATACATGCTTAGAACTGTAATTCTTGCCAAGAACCTATAGTTTGGCAGCTCATATGACACAGGAGAAAACTTACTTTTACTTTGTAGATGGATATCCTAAAAAATCTACCTTATCAATTTGTATTTTTATATCTGTAGATTGGTATGAACCTCAGACCTCACCAGAGAAGGTTTTGTGTGCAATGGATATTGATTATCAAAGAAATTTGAAAGTGGTCCAAGTATGATATTGTCACACAAAAAAAATCCACATTAATCAATAGAATTGAATTGAATACCCAGAAATAAGTACACAAGCCTATGGATACATGATTTTTTTAAAAATAAAGAAGCCAGAAATATACACTGGAAAAAAATACACATTTTCTTTCATAGGAAGGGGAACTAAAATAGATGTTGATGGAAGGGCAAGGGGAGGAGAAACTAGATTCAGAGGATCCAATGCAGAGAGGAAAGAAAAAGTGAAAGTAAGGGAGGGAAGATATAGAGGGACAGCAAAAACTAAAAGCCATTTGAGGAGTTATATAGAAACCTAATACAGTAGAAGTTTCTTAAGTTTCATACATGTATGAAGGTGATTTAAACTAAATAGCCAAATAATGGGGGAGACTAAGCCACAACTAGGTATCTCTTGTGACCAAATGAAGCTTCTAGTACCAGGAATGAGTTACATCTAATTGAGTTTTTGGGCAAAGGGGCACCATTAGAACTCCCAAGCAACCTAGACTTTTGTCAAGGATATTGGTTGTTCTTCAAATATTGATGCAATACCCCATTGCTGTAGATGACTGCAGAGTTCATGGGACACAGAGAAATTGAGATGGTGTGTATATATCTTTATCTCTCTATCTATACCTTTATCTATACCTTTATCTTTATCTATATCTATATCTATATATCTATAGAAAGCCTTCACCTCATCTCATGGCACAGAAACGTATTTTGCATGCTACTAAAGGAGAACAGTAAACAACCCAGGTATAAACTCTTCAGTCTACAGTGGTAACCTACCTGCTGGTGCAATAGTGCAATAAAATTGTGGGAGTTACCAACAACTATCTGATTTGATATAAATCCCACTCCATGATTTGGCATTAATTTCTGACAGGTTGGGTGACTAAGAACCTGAGACTTCATAGGCCAGGGACTTAGAAGAAAATCAAATACTACTGTTCTGCTAAAGTAATGTAGCAATCAAATGACTCCTGACCAGTGCAATAGATATGCCTTGCTCAGCCATCACCAGGGAAACTTCCTCCTGCAGCAGATGGGATCAAATACAGAGACCTACAGCCAGACAATGGGTAGAGAGTTGAGAGAAGGGATGTCTCCATCAAATCCCTCTTCTCAGAACTCAGATAATTTTGAAGAATAGGTGGAAATAGACGGAGAGCTAGAGGAAATAGAGAACATTCAGAGTACAAGGTCTTCAAACACAGCAAAAGCAATGCACATACGAACTCACAGGGACTGGGGAGCCTGCACCAGATGGTTGACAGAGTTGTATTTTATGTGATATCTGTGTGTTTGAGCATTTATCTCTTCATCTGTATATACAACATGTGCTTTTTCTTTGGCTCTCTTTTTTCTGCTTGTTTTATTCTGTTTTGTTTATATTCTTTTGCCTTATTTTATTAAGTTTAGATAACAGTTTGCCTTCTAAGGAGAGATAAAAGGATGTGGATCTGGGATGGAATGGAACTGGGAGGTGTAGGGAGAGGGGAAACTGTCATCAGAGTATATTGCATAAAAAAGAACTTCCTTCAATAAAAGAAAAACATGTATTTTTTAACAAACATGAATTTATAAATAGAAAAATTAAAATAGAAAAATGAATTTTAAAACAAGGCCTTTATAAATGACAATATAAAATTTTTACAATAGATAACAAAAACAGACAAAATTTTTACAAAGGTTATTCAGAAAAAGAAGAAAAATTTGGAAAAATATTAGAAACAAGGAAGTAAATAAAACCCACAGACACAAAATACTTGTTTCAATGCAAATACGATGCCATCTGCTCAATTAGAAAATAAATCATACTATAAAATTGTAATAATTAAACAGAGACATTTCTCTATAAGAATAAACTTACAGAGTAATGAAATAGTGGAAAATATCTAGAAAAAACCTTAGATGCACACGTAAATTTGATGCTTTATAGACATGACTATTTAAGCCAGCTAGACTAAGAAAGATGCTGTAACTGAAGTATAGCAAATGATCAATTTGAGGAATTCTCTTTCTCTCTCTTTCTTGTTCCATATTATAAAATGACATTCTGGAAGTAAACCAATTCCTGTTACATGGAAATAAACCATTTTTATTAAAGTTATTTGACAAGAGCAATAATATCTATTTAGAAAACAGAAGAATACAACATGATTTGATGTGAAACCAAAATCTACTTTTGAATCCCTAATGCCCCGATTATCTGGCTTGACCTTGAACATACACATACAAACATTCACAAAATTTTGAAGTATATAGGCATATGTTTCTCTTCATACATTGTCCCTGAGGGATTTTAGTTACAAACTGAAACTGACTGGGTTCCAAATGAAAAACAAGGGGGTGGAATTTGAAAAGATGATGAATGGGTAACGATTTCCATAGAAAAGGTGTTAAACCAAGCTTATGTGCTTAGGATAGGCCAACAATATAAAACATAATCCAATTAAGCTACAGAAGCCTTCTTTGTTGGCACCACTGCCTATGAAACATTTTCACTGCCTTGCTAGCTTTATACCTCTCTCACCACGTGCTAGGGAAATGTAATTTCAGGAAGAATTATTTAAGTCAGTTCATGGTTTCAGAGATCTCAGTCCATTTGCCTTGCTTATTGTGAGCTTCGAGCTGAAACTGTTCTCATGGAGGACTGCACACTGTATAAAGGTAATACGGAAAATATGTCTTCTAAAAACAAAGAGTTAGTGACCTCCTTCTTCCAACCAGGTCTCAACTCTGTTTTCACCTTCTCCAAATCATACCATCATATTATGAACCCATCAAGGAATTAATTCATTGATTAAGTCAGACCTATCAGGATCCAGTTCTTTGCAAAATTCCATCAACTGAAAATCAAGCCTGCAGCAGACATTGCATATTCATACAGTAACACTGTCATTGCCAGGAGAGAGTTTCTTTTGGTTCTCTGTGTCATAGTTGCTTAGCTGAGCTTCCAATTTGGACCCTTTCTCTAGCTGCTGGGGAAAAGAGAAAAATGCCCATTTAATTTCAGTTTTCGTGATGAGAGGGCATTGCAACTCTTACAACGATGCGTCCTTTAACATCAAGAAGAACCATGAATTTGTAGAGTTGCATGTGAATATTTTGTGTGTATGGGTGTATGTGCTAAGAATGCATTTGATACCATTATGCTATGAGAAAAATGATGTTACGAATACTACTATATAAAAACTATATATTGACTAGGTCTTTATCAAATGTGCACCAAATAAATAACTATATTTTTTGCAAATGACTATTCTCCATTGAGGCATATGCAGGTTGAAAGACATATGACATATATGTTATGATACATGCCTAAATGACATATATAAGTTATCTAAATGTTTTAAAACACCATTTTCACAAATGATAATTGCTAGAGATTTGGAAAGGTGGGTATAAGTCATAAAAACAGTTGAGAGATTACCACTAAGAAAAGACTAACTTGAAATGGACTTTGAGAAATAATATTTATTACATATTGCCTGTTTATCAGTGTGTGTATAGAGTTGTGTACATTTGGACAAGTATATGTTATAACTATTATGAATATATTTTGGTTGCTTAGTAAATTGCATGTAATGCATTTTTGTGGGATTAAATTTTCTCATAAAATGCTTAATTTTCATAATGAGAACCTAAGTTATACTAATTTCAATGACTTGTGAACTTATCAATTAAGGAAATACCTACAAAACAGTATGAAAATTATAATACAAACATCCTAATGAATTTTCTCAAAGTGAGTGTCTCTTAGGTGCCCCTCACAAATAGTAAATATAATACTTCTGTCATCCTCAGAGCTCAGTTGTATAAAGTTCCTGTCTTCACACAGGTGAATGGCATCTGTCATTCATCTTCACAGTGTAACTCATTCATAAAAATACAGGTCTAGAGAGTTGGCTTAGTTGTTGAGAGCACATGGACTACTCTCAGAGAAAACCCAAGTTCTTAGCACCCATGATAGGCAGTTGATGGGCAATAGGAATACCTATTACCTTATTTCCATTACAGTTAGATTATAACTCCAGCTGCATATGGTCTATGGTCCTCTGCTGGTCTCTGTGGGCAACTGCCTTCATTGGGATATATACAGTTATGCATATACACCCATAACTAAAATAACATAATTTTTAACAGAAATTCATACAAATAGACCAGAGTGATGTACTTTTTGTTCTGACTTCTATTGCTCAGCATTATATTTGTGAGATTTGGCCTTGTAAGTGTATAAAGCAGGGCTTTGCCCTCTACCTACAGTTGCATGTGGTAGTCTATTTTAAGACTCTTACTTTAAAATTCATTCTATTCAGCATGTTAATATTACTTCCATATTTGGACTTTATCATCACTGATGTTGTAAATATTCTTTTCGGTGAATATTCACAGACCTATTCAGTATTTATGTACAAATGAAATTTGTAGCTCATAGTATTTGCATGTATTAATATGTACTATATATTGCTAATATTAAATGATAATAAAAAGTATCTGCTTCAGGGCTGGCATGGTGAACCATGCCTATAATTCTAGCATTCATGAGGCTGAAGCAAGAGGACAGTCCAGAACAATCAATGTTATCTTTTCGTCCTTCAAATCATTCTTCTGTGAGGATTTCCCCACTTTCTGAGAAACTGCTGTTCAGCCACTCTCCTCCTCCTCTTCCTTAAAATTTATATTTAATTTTGTGTGTGTGTGAGAGAGATGGGGGCTGTGTACGTGAATGCAGGTGCTTGTGGAAGCATGAAATGGGAACTGGACACTCTGGAGCTGAAACATCAGGTAGTTGTGTGCCATCATTGCAGGTGCTAGGAACTGAACTCGGGTCTTCCTGCAAGAGCAGTCCACTCTCTAAGCAACCGAGCCTCTTCACCCTTGTCTTCATTCATCCTTAAAACTTCCACTCAGATTTTATACTCTTTATGAAACTATTTCTCCTTCTTTCTTGTCTTGTGTTAATCATTCACTTTTGTTTACTGGCTGCAGCCATATCATTTGTCCGGTGTCTCCGTATCCATTTTTATTATCTATCATAATATCACTTATTCTGTTCCGCAAGTTAACAGACAGGAAGTAAAGTGTTTGTGGTGGCTTGAAAGAAAATGGCTCCCAGAAGGAGTGGCACTATTAGGAAATGTAGCCTTATTGGAGCAGGTGTGATCTTTTTGGAGGAAGTGTATCACTGTGGTGGCAGGCTTTTGGGTCTTAGATGTGCTCAAGCCACACCCAAGGAGTCAGACAACTTAATATTGCTTGCCTATCAAGATGTGTCATTCTCAGCACCTGCACACTACCACACCAATCCATAATGATAATAGACTAAACCTCTGAAAATGTAAGCCACTCCGATTCAATGTTTTTCCTTTATAAGAGTTGCTGTGGTCATGGTGTCTCTTCACAGCAATATAAACCCTGACTGTGACAATGTTAAATATTGCAACTTAGATGTAGTATCAAAAGACAACACTGAATGCTAAAGTTCAACATACAGAAAGCAGAAACCCGATGATAGAAAGGAATGTCTCATCAAGTACACATGTAAATAATTTTAACAAAACTTTTCCAAGGGAGCACACTAAACTTTCCCATACCTGTCAACCAAGACACAACTGCGATCAAGGTCTTGTAGCATCTGCTACACTGTCATCTTTGCATTCATATACCTCTGTGGAAGACTCTTAAAGTCGATCAAAATATCGCTTTTGGTGCCATTTAATATTAAGTTCATATTTAACTTTGCATGCTTACCTACAAAATAAAGGCTTATCACTGACGCGTTCAGTGAAATAGCAATAAGTTCCATTCACTGCAGACTTGTTTCCATCTCTTGAATCTTTTTCATTCTTTCTGTGACCCATTCACTCTTTTCTTTATTCCTGTTATGATATTGAATTTTTGTGAAAGTACAATAGGAGTCCTACACATTCTGCTTTTTTTTTTTTTCAGTTTCAAGTCACTAACACCCATGCCTGTGCTACTAATAAAGTTGGCTGTGAATCTTGATTAGATTTAGATTCAAGGTTTGATTTCATTTATTTTCCAAGTGTACTTTGTGGGTATTTCTGTGTGTCATATTGCTTCATGTATCCAGGCCACAGTGACTGCTCACTTCATCTTTATTGATGTTCAGGATAATTATTGAAGACAGGACCTGGCAACCTAATCCCATCATTATGAAATATCTCTTGAGCACTCAGCTTATGTTTTCATTAATTTATAATCATTGTCTAAATCCATTATTTATTTCATTAGGAATTACAAAACATAGATTTTTTATTGCATCATTTCTTCCACATTTCTACCTAGAATCTTCATCGAAAAAGGAAATTTTCCTTCAATAGTCAGAGCCCTTTGATTGTCTTGAAGACAGCACATAATATGATGGTGTCTTTCCTGTCTTAACAGCTAATATTCAGACTTCCTGCTTTGGTTCTTCCAAGGACACCCTGGGAAGCATAGCTTTCTAGTTCTCTCTTTTAAGATTCATTTTGAACTCATGTTTTTGTATTTGATGTGCTTTAATTAGCTACATTTAACAGAACTTTGATGCACAAACTGCTCCTCCCTTTACCAAATAGGCCTTGTTTGTTTTTTCTTTTATCTTTGTCCACTAATGTTCTTCTTAGACAAATATCTTTGGGTATTTAAGGAATAGACCTGGAAAGAGCCACACCTCTAAGAAGTTCAGGATCTCAACTTTCTCCTTCTAATATGTAGTCATGGATTTGGTTTGTTTTCTGTTATTTTGTTGTTGTTGCTGCTGCTGTTGTTTTTCCAAAACTATGAAATATTTAGTTCTGAAAATAAGACAAAATTAATATGAATTAATCCCTGGATAGTTTTATGTCAACCTGAAACAAGCTTAAGTCAGCAGAGAGGAAGGAACCACAGTTGAGAAAATGCCTCCATGAACTCAAGCTGTAGGTAAGTTTGTAAAGCATTTTCTTAATTCATGATTGACAGAGGAGGGCTGAGCCCATTGTAGGTGGTGCCATTGTTGGCCTTGTGATCCTGAGTGCTATAAGAAAGCAGGCTGAGTAAGCTAAAGTAAGCAAGTCAGCAAGAACTCCTCCATGGTCTCTGCATCAGCCCCCGCCTCCAGGTTCCAGTCCTGTTTGAGTTCCTGCCTTAACTTCCTTTGGTGATGAACTACAACATGGAAGTGTAAGCCAAATGAATCCTTTCCACCCCAACTTGTTTTTGGTCATGGTGTTTCATCATAGCAATAGTAACCCTAACTAAGATGAAGTACACACTGATATTTCTTTAATTATTTTGTAAAGTGTATTCTTACTTATTTGGTGTGGGAGAGGGTACATGTGGCATAAAATATGTGTGGAGGTCAGATGAGCCCTTCTACTATCCGAGTCCCGGAGTCCCTAGGATTTCCATCAAGCATCTGCTAGGCCCCACAATTACATTTTCTAGTTGCAGTTTAAAGTATTTTATTTAATTTTTTTTCAATTTTTAGATATAGATCAATTTTATTTTGCAACAAAAACTTTTGGCTATTAAAACCAGTGAAACATAACTGCATTTTTATTATAACATAAAATTAAATAGAATAAATGTGATAATATTAATCTAACTACCACTGAAAATTATGCTACATAAAATAGCATAAATCACTAGGCATTTTAAAGCAAAATAAAATTTATCTCACCAGATTTCATGGTATAAATGTCTAAATACACAAAAAATAATTCATATTTCTTTGCATTTATATAAAATCTTGACATGTTGTCAAATAAGAAGTAAACATCCCCTCTCTCTCTCCCTCTCTCTCTCTCTCTGTGTCTCACCATTAGATGAATCAGAAAAATTATCTTTCATCTACTGTGTATATAGGCAGTCTTGAAGATACCCCAACTAAGAAAAAACAAAATAAAACAGGCAAGATTTAGGAAGCTAGATATGTATTAACTTTGGGGGGAAAAGGAATGATTTCCCAGAATGATCAACACATGGGTATGAGAGCTCAAATAATCCAGACTGAAATAGTCAATCCAGGCTTCAGGCAGGGAAACAGAAAAAAACCAAGCCATGTACTCTATGGGCAGTATATGTAGAGTGCCTGGGAGTATGGAATAGGATAGATACAATAATGACTTCCTGTAGAAAGGACTGAGACACACAGCTAGAGAGTCAAAAGCTCTCATTTGTTTTATGGAAATGACATCACAGAACACTCTTTGGGGCTGCACTCAGCATTCCCAAGCTGATAACAGTTTTGCATTTCCGAATGAATTCTAACATTAGCATCAACATACTGTTAAGACATGATTGTGAGAAACCATATGAACTATTCATCACACCAACTACATGAAATGCAGAAAGTGGAACTGTCGAAGGAAGGGGAAACACAGGCAGAATGAAATTAAGACACTGTCTTTTAAATAAAGAATTTAGTGTATATTTCAGTATACAGAGGGACTTTACAATCGTAAAAATCACTGGAGCAGAAACTATTAAAATGTGTCATTTCATTGAATTGGGATTAAAGTGAGATGGGTCAGATAACTGTTGCATGTTTTTTAAAATGATTTACATACTCATGTGCATGAAAAGCATTGCAATGAAGATTGATACTTATTTGGTGGTTTTGGATGATAAATAGACCTGTTTAAGAAATGTAAATCACAAAATTAAATGAGGTAAAATATCTTCCAGGATGCCAACTAAAGATTAAATTGTTGAATGTAGTATAAAAAATAGATGGTAGAAATGAAAATTAGAAAGTAAAGTACACTATTGTGAGTAGTGGGTGTTCTTATGTGAGTGTATGATATAAATGAAATAGAAGTAGGAAAAAGCCTACATAACTGACAAAATTCCAAATGCAAGTGTAGAAGTGGCTTACCCTTTTTTAAAAAACTGGATATTTTCATACAATATTTTTTAATACGGCTTACCCTCCTCCCTCAATTTCTCATTCACCAAAATAAGAATCAAATTTAATAGGAAGCTATATTGAGACATATCTAAAGATATGAATGAAATTGGAAAATGCTAGTAGGAAGGAAGAAAGAGAGATTACAATGGGGTGGGGAGGGATTCTAATGAATATCCTGTGTCAGGTTCTTTTTTCCAGATGACATATAAAGACTGGGCTGTGTTAGAATTTTCTCTCTTCCAAAATTTGAGTATATATTTGTATCTTTATTAATCTGGGTGAACAAAACTAATGATCAGAGATTTTAAGATGAAAGCAAGTTGTTCATATATGAAATAGCCATAAAAAAGTAATTGCATATATGTGTATATTTGCATATTTATATCCACATATGTAATGCAAGCACAATAGAGAATAGCTAGTCACTGCTCTGACTTCAATATAGTTTGCTCCCAGGACTCACGTAGTGGAGGTTAAGGGTGCCACTGAGTTGGTGGACTATGTTGTGTTGGGGCCTGATGTGAGGAATAAGTTGTGCAGACCAGGAGGGAATTATGCTGGTCTCGCAGAATGAGTTATTTCTCTGAAGAGTAGATCTCAATAGAGTGAGGCTGCCCAAACCTCTTGGCCTCATTGCAGAGGGTGGGTACTGTTTTTATCTCTTTACCGTGCTGTGACCCAATCAAGGGTCTTCACCTGAAGCCAGGTGGCCCCACTCTCAGACCTGACTTTCAGCCTCCAACGCTGAAGTAAGAAAGGCTTCCAGCCTTCAGAAAGTATTTTGCTATGGCAGCAGAAAACAGTTTAGCTTAGTGGTGGCTAAAGGTCTGAGAATTATTTAGCTTGCATCCTAGCTAAGGGAATATAAAGGATGGGAGGACCAATATTTGAAGAAATGAGAGCTGTTTTTTTTCCTAACTTTGCAAAAGACAGTAAGTCACAGAACCAAGAAGAAACACCCATTCCAAATAAAATAAATGGAAAAACAGCTGACAAAAGCATAGGGGAACTGGCAAAGGCCAAGTCTGAAGAAAAGGTAAATGGGAGCGCAACAAAGATGACACCATAACCTATCAACCTATCACCTCTCAGCAACATCTGTGCAAGACAGTGTCCCCAGATAGCTGACAGTACACAGCTGACAACCTGGAAACACACAAAAATGAGGTGGAAAGATATGTTTAACATGTTCAGTTATAGCACTATAATACTTTATGGAATTGTTAATATTATCGAAATAAAACTGATCTTTCTCTTCCCCACCCCCTTTCCTATTTTTTAACATTTATTTTTTTTATTATATTATATAAGTCAGTGTGTGTGTGTGTGTGCGTGTGTGTGTGTTTGTGTGCGCACATGCCATGGATAATATGAAGAGATCATAGAACAACGTGTGGGAGACACAAATTTCTCCCTCACCACCTTGGACTTGCCTTTATTCACCTATATCACCAGCCAGAGGTGGTGCTGCATGCCTTCAAATCCTAGCACTTGGGAGGCCAGCCTCTTCTACAGAGCGAGTTCCAGGACAGTCAGGGCTACACAGAAACCCTATCTCAAAATAAAACAAAACAAAACCCAAACAAACAAATGAAAAACCAACCAAACATAATCCTTCACACTTGTAAGTCCTTAGTTAGTGCTTGATAAATCTGGTTTAGTTTTTCTTTGTATTACTGACTTAGAGCTTTTCATCACTTCCATTTCTTAATGAGAACAAAACTATAAATTTACTTCCATATCTTTCTTTCTACTTCAATCTTCTGTTTGCCTCTTCAACCACATCTTCTGGAACCTGGACATGCCTGAGGGGAAGGAGTAGCTCATGTACTGTTAATCCTCACTGCCTGGAAGCTGTCTAAATCCCCCAATATTTTTTTTTTTGTTGTTTTGAAAATTTAGTTCCTCTTTCATGGATGTTTTCTGCAGACAGTTTTGGCTTATAGTGCACAGTCTGCAGTTAACAAAAATGCCTTATGCACACACACAATTTACAAACTATTCTCTATGCCTTTAAATTTTCCTTTTTCCCCAAAGGAATAAACAGTAAACAGCAGAACAAACAAAACTACAACATAACAGTGCAACATAAGAAGAAAGCATATGGCAAATTAAGTGATATAGGAGAAGAATTATATCTAATAAATTGTCGATATGAGGCAAGAGAATTACTTTCTTTTGTGTGGTCAGGAACTGGACCTAGTTTCTTGCAAATGCAAGGTAAGCATTCTACCACTGAGTTATATATAACTCCAGATACAGAAGCATTACTTACAAGGTTAAAAAAATGAGCACACAGAATTAAAAA
The DNA here is from genome assembly GCF_950005125.1 of Chionomys nivalis. Lineage (NCBI taxonomy): Eukaryota > Metazoa > Chordata > Mammalia > Rodentia > Cricetidae > Chionomys > Chionomys nivalis. The sequence goes on along the minus strand of NC_080086.1, from coordinate 116,416,722 downwards.
TTTAAATCAATCTACAATTCCTAGGAAGCACACATAAAAGAGAATAACTCAGCTGAAAGGAAACCTGAATACACAACACATTAGTAAAAGTTAAAGATTTGAATTAAATCTCAAAATAAAAGTTCTCAAAATAAAAGAAAAAATAAAAAGTAAAATATTGTATTAATTACATATCTGAATAGCCCTTGCAAATGATTTTTTTCACAGTGACTATGAGATCAATGTGACTCTTCAAAATTCACACAATGAAAAGTCAATCAAAACAGGTTGGTGTTAAGAGGTAGAGCCTTTGGGAGGTGATTAGTCCATGCAAATAAATGTCTCTTGAAGGGATTGGTACCCTTGAGGAGAACCCAAAAACGCTCTTCAATGTTCTACTCTGCATAGATGCAAAGGAGTCAGCAACAGGGATGGGAAAAATAAACTCCATACCCAAACCTGCTCGCAACAGCATCTTAATCTTTATGTCCACAACCTGACTGTGACAGCATCTTCATCTCTATGTCCAGAATCTGACCATGACATCTACATCTTTATGTCCAGCACCTGACAGTGGCAGCATCTTCATCTCTAAATCTAGTCTCTGAAGTTGGAACAATGTATTTGTTTGTTTGTTTATGCCACCCAGTCTAGGGTATTTTGTGATTGAGCCAGAACAAAACCTAACAAGGCAAAGAAATAACTGCTAAATTGCACAGATATACCAAGACTTTTAGGAAAAAAAATACTTGGCAAATTGTGTTTTGTTTTGCTCTGTTGAAAGCTTTTTATTTTAAATTTTATTTAATTTTTATTGCTTTTACTGAGCTATATATTTTTCTTTGCTCCACTCCTTTCCTCTCTGTTCCCCTCCTATCCCCTTCCTTGGTCCCCAAGCTTCCAATTTTCTCAGGAGATCTTGTCTTTTTCTAATTCCCATATATATTAGATACAAATATGTCTCTCTTAGGGTCCTCATTGTTGTCTAGGTTCTCTGGGATTGTGAATCGTAAGCTGCGGTTTTTCGTTTTGTGTCTAAAGGCCATTTATGAGTGAGTACATATATTTGTCTTTCTGGGTCTGGGTTACCTCATTCAATATTATGGTTTCTAGGTCCATCCATTGTTTAATTTCCATGAGTTTTTGGGTATTCTGAACTTAGTGTTGTTGTTGAATTCTAATTTTAAGCCATGGTGATCTGATAGGATATATGGGATTATTCCATTTTTTTTTTGTATCAGTGGAGGTTTGCTTTTTTACCTAGTATGAGGTCAATATCTGAGAGGTTCCAAGAGGTGCTGAGAAGAAGGCATATTCTTTAATATTTGGATGGAATGTTTTATATGTGCCTGTTACGTCCATTTGATTCATAACATCTGTTAGTTCCCTTATTTCTATGTTAATTTTCTGTCTGATAGACCTGTCTAGTGGTGATAGTGAGGTCTTGAAGTCTCTCACTATTAGTGTGTGGTGTTTAATGTGTGATTTAACTTTTAGTAGTGTTTCTTTTACATATGAGGGTGCCCTTATATTTGAGGCATAGATGTTTAGTATTGAGATTTCCTTGCTGTAAGAGGTCCTTCTGTCTTTGTGTTGCTTTCATTGGTTAATAAAGAAACTGCTTTGGACCCTTGATCGTAAAGAACTTAGGTAGGCAGAGAAGACAAAACTAAATTCTGGCAAAAAGAAAACAGAGTTGGAGAGACACCATGGAGCTGCCAGAGACAGACTGCTGAATCCTTCCCAGTAAGCTACTGCCAGATGGTGATACACAGATTAATAGAAATGGGTTAAACTGAGATGTAAGAGTTAGCCAATCGGAAGTTAGAGCTCTTGGGCCAAGCAGTGTTTTAATTAACACAATTTCTGTGTGGTTATTTTGGGGCTAAGCTAGCTGGGTTCCCGGGATGAACAAGTGGGCCCTCTCCTTGCAACATTTCCTTTTGATGGATTTTTCCTTTGACTAATATGAAATGTCCTTCTTTGTCTATTTGTATTGGTTTTAGTTTGAAGTCTCTTTTCTTAGATATTAGGATAGCTACAACTTGTTTCTTAGGTCCATTTGATTGGAATTTTTTCCCACAATCCTTTACTCTGAGGTGATGTCTGTCTTAGAGGCTGAGGTGTGTTTCTTGTATGCAACCGAAGAATTAAATCTGTTTTCATATCCAATCTGTTAGCCTGCGTCTTTTTATAGGTAAGTTGAGTCCATTCATATTAAGGGATGTTAATGACCAGTGATTGCTAGTTCCTGTTCTTTTAGCTTTGGTTGTTGGTGATATTATTGTGCATGTTTTTCCCTTCTTTGGGAATTGCTGATGTGAGACCATCTACTTTCTGTGTTTTTGTGGATCTAGCCAACTTCTTTGGGTTGGAGTTTATCTTCTAGTACTTTGTGTAGTGGCTAGGTATTGGTAAAAATTAGTTTTGTCATGGAATATCTTGTTTTGTCAGTCTATTGTGATTGAAAGTTTTGCTGGGTATAGTTGCCTGGGCTGGTATCCATGGTCCCTTAATGTCTGCATAATGCTTGACCAGGACCTTCTGGCTTTCATTGTTTCAATTGTGAACTTAGGTGTAATTCTGATAGCCTTTTATGCTACTTGCCCTCTTTCCTTTTCCACTCTTAATATTCTTTCTTTATTCTTTGTGTTTAGTGTTTTGATATTATGTGATAAGAAGACTTTTGTTTTTGATCCAGTCTATTTGGTGTTCTGTAAGTTTCTTGTGTCTTCATATGCATATCTTTCTTTATCTTGGGAGAGTTTTCTTCTATAATTTTGTTGAATATACTTTCTGTGCTTTTGAGTTGGACTTCTTCTATCCCTATTATTCTTAGCTTTGGTCCGTTTATGATGTCCCACATTTCCTGGACAATTTGAGTTAAGCTTTAGTTAGATTTAATATTTTCTTTGACTGATGAGTCTGTTTCCTCTATTGTATCTATAGTGCTTGAGATTCTCTCTTCCATCTCTTATATTCTGCTGTTTATGTTCTTGCATTTTTGGTTCCTGATCATTTTCTTATATTTTCCTTTTCCAGAATTCCCTCAGTTTGTGTTTTCATTACTGCTCCTATTTCTGTGTTCAAGTCTTGAATCATTTCTTTCATTAGTTTGATTGCTTTTTCTTGGTTTTCTTTAAGTATTTGTTAATTTCTTCCATTTTTTGGTTTGTCCCATGTCGCGATCACCTCGACCAGCAAGGAAGACGCAACACTGGACTCTTATTTCAGCAGTTTATTCAGGAACCTTGAACAATCTTCGAATACTGGGGAAAGCCAACCAACAGCTAAAATAGCCCCTGGTGAGACAGCCCCATCAAGCTACGTGGGAAATGCGGATAGGTCTAGGTACATGGAAGGAAGCCACATTCTTAGTCTAGGTCATGTATGGGATGGTATGTGGTTGAGAGCGCATTTTCAGTCTTAGCCATATATGGGGATAGTACGTGACTTAGAGCGCATTCTCATGAGGGGGTGATGGGCAGAAAACAGTGCCACCTTCAAGGCACGGCACAACGCAGCTCTCTACAGTCCTATCCCCCCAGGTTTCTGTCTCAGGCCTTCCCCTGTGGAGGTCACCATCTTAAGCCTGCTCCAACTGAAGTTGCTGCCTCAGGCCTGTTCCCACAGATGTCACTGGCTTGGGCCTGCTCCCACAGAGGTCTCTGGTTCAGGTCTGCTCCCTTGCAAGTCCCTGACTTATGCCCTATCTTTCAGAGCCTGCTCCCTTGGTTGTTGCTCCCTTGTATTTGCTCTTGTAAGTTGTTGCCTTGGGCCTGCTCTGGCTCCAAATTGTAACACAAAATTATAAAACAAAAATTGTAACAAAAATAATTAAAAATTTTAAAATACTTTCCCTTTATCATTGTCCCAAACCAAAACAAACCAGTCAAACAAACAAACAAACAAACAAACATAAAACACATATTAAACATGAGCTAGAACTGTGGTTGTAAAAACTCGGCCCTACATCAGCAACACTTCTTGGGTCTAAGTGTGCAGCTACCCAGACCACACTCATACATATAGTACCAGTTGATTTAAATGGTTCTTAGGTGTTATTAGTTTATAAAAATCTTCCAAGAGGTTGTAATGCACAACCAAAGTAGAAAAGTAATGAAGTAATATAAAGAATCTGACAGCTATTTTAATAAAGTTAATATCACACTTTATATTAAACTCTATATCATACAGAGAAAATCCTTTAAACAGTACCTACAAATTATTCATAAAAATTGCTCATACACAGTCATAATGAATCCTCAATAAAACCTGTAATGTAAAAAAATAGTATAGTCTTGAAGACTCTAATAACAATATGATTAGGTGACATTGGAAATAAAACGTAAAGTACATTTTAATCATTAAACATGAAGCAAACTCTAAACTTTAACATAGTATTTAGAAAACAGAACAATGATAAGTTATACTGACTTTAATTACTGTTATAATTACTGTGTGTATATGTAAGATGTATGGCTGAAAGTTTGCTCTGAGAAAAATTAGTACTATTCAATTATTTTGTAACTAAGTGAGTCTACAGCTATACCACCCTGAACTCACCCAACTTAATCACAACTAAGTAAAACAGGGGTTAGGAAAGGAAGAACGAAGCACTTGCTTTATAATTTAGTTATTTCTTTTAGTGGAAGGATATACCCAGAGGGGAAGTGTAGTGTCCTCTTTAAAGTGCTTGTCAACTAGATTTCTTTTTTACATGAGAAGGAAGTTTATTGGGGAAGGGAGCAGACACACACATACAAACACACACACACACACACACATACACCACATGGGGGAGCGGGAAGAGAATGAGATAGTGAGACAGTGCCTCCTTAGAGAATCAACTAGATATCTTAATAAACAGATTATGGCCAGCCTGATGACTTAATGGGTAAATGTGATTTCCACTAAACCCAATGCTCAAGTTCAATCCCCAGAACTCACATGGTAAGAAGAGAATCAACTCCTGCAAGATATCTTCTGGCCTTCACCATTACACCTTCATTGGTACCTGAATACGCACACACCTCATATACATAAATAAACTAATGCAATAACAAAAAAAATTGAGTACAATTTCCATGGAGGAAAGTTTATATATATACACATACATAAAATTTTATTAACTGTTTGAAATTTTTATAAATGTATCTATGTACTTTCATCATATTGGTCTTCTCTCCTTCCCCTGACTACTTGCAGATCCAAATTATACCTCAAGCTTATCTCAACTTCATGTTCTTTTTCTTTTCTTTAAACTATCGAGTCTACTTTCTGCTCTCCATGAACTCATGAATATATGGTCATTTACTGGAGTGTGGTTAGCTTACCAGGGGATAAATGCTTAAGGAAAACTTGTTTTTCTACCCCTAGAAACTATCAACTCTCAAATGTTCCTCAGCAACAGGTGGAGTCTCATGAGCCTACTTCACATTTGAATATTGACTGGTTGATCATGTGCAGATCTCAGGCAGAATACAAACATAGATGCTGTGAGTTGACGAATGTGGTAGTCCTTCCATGCTTGGATGACATTGTTAATCTCCAGTTTTGCCCAGCCTCTGGCTTTTACAATCTTTTCAATGCTGCTTCTATGATATCCCCTCATCCTTGGAAGGAGGGGTATAACAGATATTCTACTTATGACTGAGCAGTCCACACTCATGCTCCACGATTGAACCAGTGTGAGGTTCTATGTCAACCACGATGCACTACACAAAGAAGCTTCTCTGATGAGGTCTGAGGGTTGTACTAACATTTGTATAGAGATATGAATTTAGAGGGCAGTTTTATATTATATATATTCAGCAAAATAGTAGTAGTAGGATTCACCTAGGGGCCTACGAGCTCTTCAACCAAGGGTTTATCACTATATTTAGAGTACCACGGATGCATTTCCTTCTGTAGAATAGGTCTTAAATCCAATTTTTAATTAGTTGGGTAGCCCCAAACATTTGTTTCCACTATTTCACTCATAGGCATATATTGCCACCTAGGTTGTTATTGTAGTTCATGGGGCTCACATTTGGGTAAGATTGCTGGTGATGTTTGTCCATCAGCATCATTAATACTACCTATTGACACATAAACCTAGCTAGTTCTAGTACAGTCAAGGCTGTTACACAGTGAAAACCTGACATGGAAAAACCAAACAATCAACCAACCAACAAACAAATAGAAACCATCACAGCTAAAGAACTGCTAAATTAGTTTCTTATTAAACTGCATTAGCATACACAATTTTTATGAGAAAATAAAATATATTCCCTTTACTTTTCAAACATGCATTTGTTTGAAACATGCATGTCAAAGGGAAGATTCTCAAGACTACACTTTCAGGGATCATTTCTATGGTTCGTTACTAAAGAAGTTTCTCTGATGGTGTGGAGCACCCAGGACCATGCAGACTAGGTACAGTGTCTCTTCTGAAGCTGAAGCCAGCTCTAGGTGTGGCTTCCATGCAAGCTGCCTTTTGCCATTGATTATTGCTCTTCTCTCCCCTTGAGAGAGAGGGAGGGAGGGAACACAATCTGAGTGGATTTCAGTTTGTTTGTTGTGGTTACTAAAGCCAGGAAGTTTGTTCAAAATCTTCAGAATATAATTGTGGATATAAGAAAAATGAGAAGAAAGAGAAAAAAGAAGCTCTTCTGCTCATTGCAAGCGGTGGGTATGGAGGAAGTGATGGAAGATGGGGAGAGGCTGATTAAAGAACTCTTATCTTATTTTAATTAAGTTTATTTGTAAAACAATCTTCTCTCATTTTACATGCCTACATCACTACATCACTACAAAGTGATATTTAAGGAAAGGAGTAAATGTCAGTTTCTATTGATTGCGAAGAACTTCAAAGTTGCAGATCAGGGAAAGAGAACACAAATCCTCTAGTGTTTTTCAGGGGTCGAGGCAGCTGAGTCAGTACTTGAGGAGCATAAAGCAGCTTCATTTCTCAGGACAGAGGATGGGAGAAGAGCATCGCCCATTCGAGGAGTTCTGGAGACATGAAAAAGATTCCCTTAGATGCCTAGCATGAAGGGCTAATGACGTAAAAGCCTCAGATTGACTGAGAAACTCCTGACAGGAAAGTTGACTGATAAAGCCTGAGGAATCTTTTGGTAAAATATCTCCATACCAACTTCGAGACTGTGAGAGAATCAACCTGCATGTGGAATCTTCCATCCTCAATGTTTGAACCCTTTTCCATACTATAAAACCCAAAGCTTCAGAGTCAAGTGCACAGTCTGTGCCCCTGCAGAGTCTGTGGCCCTTCAGTTGTTCTGACTAAAGGAACAGTTCTGATTTGGAGATGCTTTTCTGCTTTCTATTACTTCCAATCTGACCCAGTCAGTTCCAATCATATTAATATGAAAGATTCATGAAGATGCATTGAGATGAAGAAAGCACCAACAACTAGGAATGGTGGATTTCCAGAAGTACAAACACAGGCTTGGAACTTGTTCCTACTGTTACAGTGAAGAATATCCCTCCAGTGGTCATAGTTTCAGGAAAAGTACTCCTCAGTGACACCAACTAGCTTCGGATAGGGTACTGTTTTCCTTTCTTCCTCATCAGATAGTAGTAGCAAACTTTAGAGGAATTCAAATATTTTCAGATATTTTAACTAAGGACCACAACAAAGATAAATATGTAGGAGTTAAATATTTTTTATTTTGTTTTGTTTTAACCAAAATAACAGAAAATGTTATAAATTTTATATAAGGAAATTTAAATAGGCTTCTCCATTCTAAAAATGATTTGTATGAACACTTACCTCATCTTCAGTGTTGGCTTCCTTACATGAATAGTGCAAAGATCAGCATCAGGAAGCGGATGTAGGCATTGTGGCTCCCCACAAACTGGGGATATAGCAAAGACACCCTTGTCTTGTGAAACTGACTTACAGGTGGCTGTCACAGAGGCAGCTAAGAGATGTTTGCAAGAGATGAGCTTCAAAGGACTTTGTGTGCTTGTACCAAATGTTTGGTGTACTTATGATGTAGGTTTGTCTCAAACGTCCCTGGAATTAAGTTGTTACCAGCGTAAGTACTGCTGCTTCAAAGTGACAGCAAGTGAGGAAACTTGCACAGCTTAGTGTGGTGTCCAGTGTGTCTGTGCTAGAAGAGGATTTGACCCAACACCTAACAATGGCAGTATTCCCTGTCAACTGTGCAATTGTCAGTGGAAGGTGTGAATTTCTGATAATAAAAAGATTGTACATAAAACCAAAGTGACTAGCCTTATAGCCAAGATTGACCAACTAACTTCATTGGGCAGAGAAACTCCAAAAGCAACATTAGGAAAGCCATGATCAATAATCATAAAGGAAAAACAATGCAGATGTGGCATCATTGTGCTTATCCATTTTGTTAGAATGTCATATATAATAGGCCCTAATAATTCAAATGGTGATAGTCAATATATTTCTTTTCTTTTTCTTTTGTAAAATTTCTTTTTTCATCTCTCATACAATACATCCCAACTGTAGCCACTCCTTCCTTCACTCCTCTCAGTTCCCCTCACACCTATCTTTCCCCCCTTATCCATTGCTCCTGTTTTCCTTCAGAAAAGAACACAGCTCCCAGGGCTATTAACTGAACATAACATAACAAGGTGCACAAACACTCATATCAAGGCTGGAAGAGGCAATCCAGTAGAGGAAAGGGATTCCAAGAGTAGGCAAACAGTTACTTAGTGACACCCCCAACTTCCACTGCTAAGAGTCCCACAAAAACCCCAAGCTAAACAACTACAATGTATATGCAGAGGATCTAGTGCAGACCCATGTGGGCTACATGATTGTCACGTCAGTAAATGTAAGCCCCTATGAGCCCTGCTTAGCTGATTATGTGGGCCATGATCTCCTGATGTCCTTGATCCATCTGGCTTCAAATAGATAGAACTAGAAAAAAATCATTTTGAGTGAGGCAACTCAGACCGAGAAAGACAAATTTTATATGTGCTTACTTATAAGTGGCTATTAGTCATTAAATACACTATTACTACTAATAATTTTCTAAAACTTACCTCAGCCAAAGGTATATAAGCAGATTTCATATGCCAAATACCAAGTCTCCAGATTAACGTAGAAATGCAGCACTGCAAACTGTCAACAACCTCCAGAGCTTTATAAAAAGTGACGTTTTCTTAAAATTGAATTGGTTTTCACCTATAAAGTACATTTTCATACTTAACACAGGAAGCTATCATATAATTTCCTGATTGATATTGATAATTTGTTGTTAGTTCTTTCTCTCCATAGGTATTCTGAATATTTATATTTCAAAAACATGAACTCTACCCAGTTTTTCAACAGAGTTATATATTACTGAGTCTTTCAGTTAATTTTCAAAAGATCATATGGTCAAGAAATATTCCAAACAAAACATATCTGAATAAGAAATATATAAGCTTTAGTTTCCTCAAATACCATGTTTATTTAGTCAGTGGCAATTGATGTTGATTTTAATGCTTGTGTTATCAACTGCCTTTTTTTAGGATTCATTCTAGATACCAGACTTTGAGAATAGATGATCTTGAAATATATGGAAAACTCATTTTATCTTCGCAAAGAGGAAGGGTTACAACTTACTTGGTCCTCTGAGCACTTTGATTTGTTAGTATCTTTCTTTCCTCTCCTTTCTGATCAGATTTACTGCTTGTCATCAGTGAAGCCATGAGCACAATACAGACTCGTGACTTTGTCTTATTATGGTTGAAAATTCAGCAATGACTTTTTTTCTTTTTCTCCAAGAAACATTTTTACTACAAGAGAAGGGTTTTATAGGGAATGACAGCCATTAATTGCTTCTTATCGCCCCTTCTCACTAACAAGAAAACACACACAGAGAGAACACAGAAGAAAGCAGAAATAAAACCTCTCGTACAAAATGAGATTAGATTCAATCAACTAGTGTGTCTTCCTCTTGTTTCCTATAAAAGTATTTCTCTGCCCAAAGCTTATTAAGAAATGATCTGTAGGATGATATATCTCCTAATTACACCATGTCAGACTTAGAATGTGATATTTTTTGTTCTGCATGATGCTAGGGAAATTGAAAGATAAAATTAAAAGGAATCTAGGAGGAAAATGAATATTTCCCTTTTGGGTCATTCATAAAATCTTTACTTCTTAAAAGAGTGATGAAAAATAGTTTTAATTCAAGGAATAAAATTAGTGTCTTAGAAATACAAAAGAGAAAAAAATCAATTCATGATATACAAAGGATGATACATTTCTGGAGGTACTGGAAGAGATTCTCCTCAGCCCATCATTTAATAGAATCTGGATAGTGAGAGACTTCAGTTGGCCAACTCTAAAAAGACAAAGCCTTGGAGCTCACTCAGCCTTTGAATCAATCACAGGTTGTTCAAATCCTGTTCCTACAAAGCAGCCTCAGAGTGAGACTCTGCCTACTCCATCCAAGAATAACCTCTTGCCAGATGATCCCATTGCATAACAATTGCACAGGGTTGAAACTCCTGTGGGAAACCAAATGTCTTCCACAGAAAGAAACTTTGTCTGATAAGCCCCTTCTTGGTAGTTGGCTCACATCCTGGGTGTTGCACTGTGGAACCATTGATTTGTAGAATACTGGGTAGTTAAACTTTTACCAAGAGTTGTAGACTTGACCTTTGATAATAATGAACTGTTAAGATTGTGAGGAGTCTTGAAGCTGAACACATGGATTTATGCTGTGAGGTACACATTAGCTTTGGGGGCTTATAGGTAGAATGTTATGGTTTGAATTTTAATCTGAAATGTTCCTCTAAAGACTTGTATGTAAAAGATTTGACTCTTGGCCATTTATGCTATGGGGAACTGCTTTGATTTTTAGGTCGCGGGCCCCTTGGAGACAGCCTAATGTGTTTTCCCCCACTGAATGTAGATATAAGATGTTCCGAGAATAAAGAGGGATTCTGGCCTTTTCCAAGATGACCTTGTAAGCTGTGTCAGTTTTATTCCTCGCGACTCCGTTTCAGCCGGGTTAGGGAATCTATGTTGGACCCACATGGGCACCGACAGCTGTGAACCAAAATAAAGCATTTCTCCATTTAGGCTCATTAACTGGATGTATTCATCACAGTTATTACATCTAGGTCTCTGTCCTAAGTCACACTGGATGATGAAATCAGCACTCAGAACACTTACTGTTCTGTGCTTCTCAGTGAAACAGAAAATCCATCTTAAATTTTCATAAAACAGACAACTTAACAAATAAGGGTTAGACCTTCAGTGCTTTGAAATGGTATACAGCAGTATATAAGATGAATTTGAATTTATAATTCATTAGTCTTAGCTTACCAAGTGCCAATGTTACAGGCATGTGCAACCAAGCCTGACAATAACACTACATAAAATTGAGGACAATAGTCCCACGAATACTTCCTGATTCCTGGTTCAGTCTCTAGGAGCCCCATGAGTCCAGGTTAGTTGATTTGGTGGGTTTTCTTATGGTGTCCTTGACCCCTCTGGCTCATACAATCCTTCCTTCCCCTCTTCCACAGGATTCCTTGATGCTTGCCTGTTGATGTCTGTATTTGTTTGATGAAGCCTCTCTGATGACATTTGGGGTAGGCAACAGTCTGTGAGTATAACAGTATCATTAGTAATCCTATCATTCATTTTTCAGTCATATTTGGTTCTATTCTAGGTTTCTGAGCTATCTAGCCTCTGGGGTGGGGCTCTCCAAGCTCTCTCGGGGGTAGGCTCCTGTTGTGGAACATTTAACTATGTAAAGATGTGCTACATTTGTTTATTCTGTGTAATATTACTTTAACTGTATAAGGCGTGTTACATTTGTTTCTGTCATCGTTGTTAATAATGCAAAGATGTGTTACACTTGTTTTACCTGCCCTGCTTAAAATTGAATGGCCACTAGCTAGGCAGAAGAGGAGTAGGTGGAGCTGGTGGGTAGCAAGAATAAATAGGAGGAAGTCAGGCACAGGAGAGAGAAGGAGAAGGGAATGAAAGAGAAGGAGCATACCTGGGGCCAGAAGCCAGGCAGCTGCAAGTGAGACAGACAAAGACAGTGAAAGTAAATATATAGAAGAAAAGAAAGGTAAAAAGCCCTAAGGTAAAATGTAGATGAAGAAAAACAGGTTAAACTATAAGAGCTAGCAAGAATCAAGCATAAGAAAAGACCAAGCATCCATAACTAATATTAAGTTTCTTTGGCATGATTTGGGAGCTGTTAGTGGCCCCAAAAAAGAAAGTTTAGTTTAGGCTCCCTCTCTTGGTGTGGTCTCAATCAATGATGGATCAATCATTGGTTGGCCACCCCAGCAATTTCTGTGCCACTTAAACTAAAACATATATTATAGGCAGGACCAATTATAGATTGGGTTGGTGTCCCAATCCCTCCACTGAAAGTCTAATCTGGTTACTGGTGGTTGTGATTTCAAAATCCGTACCCCCATTGCTAGGAGTCTTAGCTAGGGTCACCTTTGTAGATTCCTAGGAGTTTCTACTACGCAAGGTTTCTAACTTGTCCCTGAGATTCCCCACTCCCAATTCCAGTTGTCCCTTTGAGTACTCTCTCTCTCTATCCTTCTCCCACCTTATCCACTGGCCAAGGACTTCTGCATATATGTTACAGTTGTCTTCCTTGATCACTTCTGCATATATGTTAGTTTCTTCCTTGATCTTCTTGACTCCTAACAGCAGGAGCAGGGGCTGTCTTCAACTCTTTTTCTGGCTTTTGGGATAGGATAGTATTCCTCATACTAGGTTGCTTTGTCCGGTCTTTGTTGTGGGATATTTGGTGGCACAGTGAAACTCTGAGACTGAGTTAATAAAATTAACCTTGGATCAAGAGGCAGAATTAGTAACTAGTTGATAAGGCTTAGCACAGACAGTACAGAGAATCTTTTATTCTTTGGCTCTTTGCCCTTTCTTCTCTTTTGGGGGCCCAGCACCCAGATCCCAAATGAATAACACACAGAGGCTTATTCTTACTTATTTTCTTTAGTTCTTTCTCCATGGTTTGCTGGCTGGCTGGCCCGTGAATACCTCCTCTTCTCCATTTCTTGCTCCTTGATGTCTCTTCCCAGATTTCTCCTCCTCCTTATTTCTCTGCCTGCCAGTCATGCCTATCCTTTTTTTTGCCTTGCTATTGGACGTTTGACTCTTTGATAGATCAATCAAGTGTTTTAGACAGACAAAGTAACACAGTTCCACAGAGTTAAACAAAAGCAACATAAAGGAATGCAAAACATCTTTGTATCATCAAACAAATATTCTACAGCTTAAATGAATGTAACATATCTTAACATAATATTCCACAACAACATAAAGGGAAATGAACAGAGAGGCACAGGAAGGAATAGTGAGGGACTTAGAGAGTCATAGTCCTTTTGGTCTGGAATGAAAGGAGAGATTGACTGGTTGGCTCTCCTGTGAAAAGGGGAAGATCAGCTGGTTACTCTTCCACCCCTTCTTTGATCTATCAGGTTTTTAAGCTCAATATCTGACTCCTGAGTCTTTATTGGTAAGATGAAACTTATATAAAAACAACAGGCCTTAATAGGATGGAATAATAATAGTGTCTAGTCTTACTACAACTTTATATGGTGTGTTTGGTTGATATCCATGAGATATCCATGGGAGGCCTACCATGGAAACAGAGGAGGAGTGGATGGGGTACGGGCATAGAGGAGTTGGGGGGGAGGACTAGAGGAGAGGAGGGAGACGAAATTATCATCAGGACATAAAAAATATATTAAATAAAGAAAAGTGAGGATGATCCCTGTCAAAACTATGAATTATCTTCATTATATATTATTACTTGAAAGAAGGGTACAGAACAATGTACAAAATGCTTCTTTCATTGGAGAAGATGCATGCATATGTACACATGAAGATTCATAAGATTAATTTTAATAAAGGAACATGAAATGTATTAAGTAAATAGAGTTACACAAAATAAGTGGAAAACAGGCAACTTCAAAACACATTATTTTTAGTGTACTGGTTTTGTGAAAATCACTCTAATCACATCTAAGACTAAAAGGGAGTTCTCAATTTTAATCAATAGTCTAAACAAAAGAAGTAAAAGCAATAGAATTTTGAAAGTATCTGAAACTACTTTACATATACTATAGATTAATATATACATAAGTAATATTTTTAAAGCATAAAATTGATAAATTGAGAGAAAAATATTCATAAAACCAGAAAAATTTAATGTCAATTTGATCTGGAAATATATTCATAGTCTCTGAATAATATTTTCTTTTTCAAAAGTTATTTATAGGGCCTAGAGATATGGGTCAGGGAATAAAGGCTCATACATGGGGAGTTGAGGAATCCCTGACTGTAAAGGATGGATGAAGCCTGAGTGAATCTGTACTGTTTGACTTAGGCACAGTCATGTCAAGGACCCCATGCCTCAGATCCACGCCAATGACAAAGCCTTCCGCATATGGATCAGGTCGGGAATTGGTAGAGCTGTCCTCTAGTTGGAGGGTAAATGTTGACAGTGTATACAAAAACTAGCAACTGCAACTTAGTTCTTCTGGATTCCAAGGGTACTCACACACAAAGATATCTTATCAAATTTAGGGAAAGTGCTGTGGTTCCAGGTTGTGTTTTGGATCATAGTAGGTGTTTCCTTCAGAGTGAGCACACCCCACCTGATCACAGTTTGTTAGTATGTATGCTTGTATCTGTCCTTTCTTCGTTCTCTTGCTGCCCCAGTCAGATGTCCAATCCCTTGATGGTATACACAGCACTAGTACTTTTCTTGAAGATGACCTGTACTTAGTTCCCAGCACCCATTCCAGCTCAAAGTGAACAAGATACCTACTGGTCTCCATGGGAACACCTATGTGCACATATACACAGACAGACACAAAAGCATACACATACTTAACAATAAAATAAAATATTAAAACTAAACTTACTTCTGGAAAACTTTTGAAACAATGGCAACACAATGGCTTTAGCCCCCTCGGAACCCAGATAATGTTTTTGGGGGTGGGGTGGGGGAGTTTCGAGACAGGGTTTCTTTGTAGCTTTGGTGCCGGTCCTGGAACTAGCTCTTGTAGACCAGGCTGGTCTCGAACTCCCAGAGATCCGCCTGCCTCTGCCTCCCGAGTGCTGAGATTAAAGGCATGTGCCACCACCACTCGGCCCAGATAATGCTTTTTAAGAACTATTAATCATAAGATGATGGTCCTTGAAGAATAAGTGATTCCAAGCTGGAGACAGAAAATATACAGGATGTGTTTGTAATACATTTTTGTAATAAGACCAGAGTCACTGTCAGAGTTAACTAAAGTTAACCACAGAAGCATAGTAGCAAATGTAGAGAAATCCTTCTGTTCAATTCTGAGATAATTTACATGTGAAAAAGAACATTGAACTCAACTGATTATAATACACTGAATATCTTTAAAAAATACATGGTTTTATGTTACTAAACAAAAAACAAAAATAAAATAACAAGGAAAACAGTTCTTCTATCCACTTCTATTCCCACCCACCCCTTCCTCCTCTTCAACCCACGCTCTCTATCTACTCCTCGCAATGGGTAAGGGCTCTCAGAGGAAGTCAACAAAGACTGGCACATTAAATTAGGGCTGGACAAAGCCCCTCCCCCTGCAATAAGGCAGAGCATGACCTCCCACAATAGAGAATGGGTCCCAACAAGCTAACTTGTGCAGCAGGGATAGATTCTGGTCTTATTGCCAGGAGACCCCTCAGATAGTCCAATCTTCACCACTATCTTCCACATATAGAGGGTCTAGTTCAGTCTCTTGGAGGCTCCACAGTTGTTGGTCTAGAGTTCATGAGTTTCCACAAGCTTGGTTTAGCTATTTCTGTAGATTTCTCCATCATGATCTTGACCTCTCTTGCTCATATATTTCTTCCTCCCTCTCTTTGATTGGATTCCCAGAGCTTGGCCTGGTGCTTGGTTGTTGAAGGAGCTGTGGGCAGGCCTGCTTTTCGTCCTGCCTAGATCCCATATGGCTAGCTTTATACCCAAAATAACAACACACAAATTGTATTCATTTAAACACTGCCTAGCCCATTAGTTTCAGTCTCTCACTGGCTAACTCTCACATCCCGATCAACCCATCTCTAATAATCTGTGTAGCACCATGAAGTGGTGTCTTACCTGGAAGATTCTAGCCTATGTCCATCTTGGGTCAGAGCTTCTTCGCATCTGCCCTGGAGAGAAGTGGCATGGCATCTGCCTCACTTCCTCTTCCTCCCAGCATTCTGTTCTGTTTACTCCACCCACCTATGTTCTAACTTATCAGGCCAAGCAGTTTCTTTATTAATTAACCAATGAAATCAACAGATTGATATATGACACTTTCACATCACTTGGTTGTGAATCTCTGCTTCTGTTTCTGTCAGTTACAGGATGAAGGCTCTATGATGATAGTTGGGGTATTCACCAATCTGATTACAGGGTGAGGGCATTTCAGGCACCCTCTCTACTCTTGATAGGAGTCTTAACTTGGGTCATCCTTGTGGATTCATGGGAATTTCCTTAACACCAGGTTTCTCTCTAACTCCATAGTGGCTCTATGAAAATCTTTCTTTCATTGCTATCTCTCTCCATCCATTTCCCCCCTCGACCATCCCATTATCTCATGTTCTTATCTCCCATCCCCTCTCCTTTACTGCCCTACCCCTCACTCTCAGCTTACCCAGGGGATTTCATATAACTCCCCTTCCCAAGGCCAATTTATATTTCCCTTTTAGGGTATTCCTTGTTACCTAGCTTCTGTGGAATGGTGGATTGTAGTCTGGTTAGCTTTGCTTTACATCTAATATCCACTTATTAGTGAGTACATATTGTGTTTGTATATTGTTGTAATAAGAGTGACGGGGCTGCGTCCCCGGCACCTGGCCGTCCGCATGGCTTATGCCCCAAAATAATTACACGGAAACTGTATTCTTTTAATCACTGCCTGGCCCATTAGTTCCAGCCTCTTATTGGCTAGCGCTTACATATTGATCTAACCCGTTTCTGATATTCTGTGTAGCACCACGAGCTGGCTTACCAGGGAAGATCTTAACCTGCGTCTGTCTGGAGTGAGAGAATCATGGCGACTCCCTGACTTGGCTTCTTTCTCCCAGCATTCTCTTCTGTTTACTCCACCCACCTAAGGGTTGGCCTATCAAATGGGCTAAGGCAGTTTTCTTTATTAGTTAACCAATGAAAGCAACAGATAAGATACAAGAACCACCTCCATCAGTATATACTTTCTGAGTCTAGGTTACTTGACTCAAAATTTTTTTTCTAGTTCCATCCATTTGCCTGCAAATTTTATGATGTCATTGTTCTTAAAGCTGAGTCATTTTCCTTGTGTAAATGTATCACATTTTATTTATCCATTCTTTAGTTGGGGGACATCTAGGTTGTTTCCAAGTTCTACTTATTATGAATAATGCTTCTATGAATGTTGTTGAATATGTGTCCATATGGTATGATTGAGTATCCTTTGGGTATATGTCCAAAAGTGGTATTGCTGGTTCTTGAGGTAGATTGATTCCTATTTTTGTGAAAAATCAACATACTGATTTCCAAAGTGACTGTACAAGTTTATACTCCCACCAGCAATGGAGAGGTGTTCCCCTTCCTCAGCTTCCTCTCCAGCATAAACTATTATTGGTGATTTTTTTTATCTTAGTCATTCTGACTGGTATAAAATGGTATCTCAGAGTCATTTTAATTTGCATGTCCTAATGATTAAGGATGTTGAGCAATTCCTTAAATGTCTTTCAGGCATTTGAGATTCTTCTGTTGAGAATTCTCTCTTTATCTCTGTAACCTATGCTTTTTAATTGGATTATTTTGTGTCTTGATGTCTAGTTTCATGAGTTCTTTATATGTTTTGGAGATTAGCCATCTGTCAGATGTGGAATTGGTGAAGATCTTTTCTTATTCTTAGGCTTTCTGTCTTATTTATTGTGTCCTTTGCCTTACAGAAGCTTTTAAGGTTATTGAAATCCCATTTATTGATTGTTTCTCTCAGTGTCTGTGCTGCTGGTGTTACATTTAGAAAGTGATCTCCTATGTTAATGTGTTCAAGGCTACTTCCCACCTTTCTCTTCTGTCAGGTTTAATGTAACTGAATTTATGTTGAGGTCCTTGATCTACTTGGACTTGAGTTTTGTGCATGGAGATAGATATGGATATATTTGCAATCTTCTATAAGTTGATATCCAGTTATGTTGCTCAATTTGTTGATGATGTTTTCCTTTTCCCATTGTACCATTTTGATTTCTCTGTCAAAAATCAGGTGTTCATAGGTATTTGGATTAATGTGAGGGTCTTATATTTGATTCAATTGGTCCACTTGTTGGTTTTTATGCCAATATCAAGCTGTTTTTATTACAATAGCTCTACAGTAAAGTTTTAAGTCAGGGATGGTGATTCCTCCAGAAATTCCTTCATGGTATGATGTAGCCAGAGGCTGCTTGTTCATTCTTGGCTTCCCAGACCATGAAATAATCATTCAGAAACTATATTATTTACAGTACTGTTTGGCCAATAGCTGAGGCATATTTTTGGCTTACTCTTATATCTTAAATTAGCCCATTTCTATTAATCTGTGCATCACCACAAGGTCATTGCCTATAAGAAAAGTTTCAGCTGGCTCCAGTGGAGGAGTCTTTCTCTTCTCTTAGCTAAATAGCTTCTCCCTGACTCCACCTGTTCTCTCTCTCTCTCTCTCTCTCTCTCTCTCTCTCTCCCCCTCTCTCACTCTCTCTTCCAGGCTGACTATTCTATTAAGCCATTGGCTTAAAAACAGCTTCTTTATTCATTAACCAATAAAAGAAACACATATACAGAAAGATTTTCCTACCATTTCTTCTTTTCTGATTAAATAAAAAGGAAAATTTTAACTTTAACATAGTAAAATTACATATAACACAATATTAAATATGAATTACTATTACATTATTCATATCTACCTTGTCTTTTGTCATTATTAAGAAATACTTTAGTTATCTTTTCTTCAATTCTATTAAAGATTCCAAAAGAATATAATATCACCTCCAAGTAAGCAGAAAGTATTTTGTAAGCAACTTCCAAAACTCTAGAATTGACAGAAACAGGTCGCTGCCTGGATAGTCACCCAAAGATCTTTTGTAATGTTGTGGGCACCCATCTTTAGCCTACTAGCCCATAGTATCTGGCAGACTTTTGCATGAAGCAGGGAGCTTCAAAGATAGTTCCACCTATATTGGCAGTTTCTCAATAATTTGTCCCTGTATCCTGAAGAGTGTCTGGCAGACTCATGAAGCAGGAACCCTGAAGGACCATCTCTTGTAGGGATAAGTCCCGCCCTTTAGGGGGCGTGTTTGCCTCGGGCTAATGTTTACCTATAAATCTGGTGAGCTTGCTAGCAGAGCTTGCTTCTGCGGGAATGGTGGTTCTGTAAGTCTATTTCCACATTAAAGCTGTATATATTTTTACAATCTGTCTGCATTTGTTTACGCCATTACAGTCTCTCCTTTGGGTAATTTCAGCAGTCATTTCTCTGTGGGTCCTGCATGTCCAGTTCATACAGCATAACATCAAGCAGTCCAGAAAAGAACAGTTTCTTGCACAAATGTCTATCCAACTCGGTAAGAAGTCTCTTCAATGCCCATCTTCCTCTTGAAGTAGATTGGTGTTGCCAGGAGCAGATGTGTCTCATTGTCATTCTAGCTTTCAGTGTCTCCATTGAGAAGTTTGGTGTTATTTTGTTGGGTCTGCCTTTATATGTTACATGGCCTGTTTCCTTTTCAGCTCTTAGTATTCTTTCTTTATTCCTTATATTTTGTGTTTCGATTATTAAGTGTTAGGGTATATTTTGGGTGTCCTGTCTATTTGGTTTTCTATAGTATCTTCTTATATCATCATAGGCAGTTCCTTGTTTAGGTTGAGAAATTTCTTCTATGATTTTGCTGAATATATTTTCTGTGTCTTTGAGCTGGTATTATTCTCCTTCTTCTATAACTAATATTCTGAGGTTTGGTCTTTTCATGGTGTCTCAGATATCCTGGATGTTTTATGTTATGAGTTTTTATAGTTTAATGTTTTCTTTGACTAATGAATCTATTTCCTCTATCATATCTTCAATGCCTGAGATTCTCTCTTCCATCTCCTGAATTCTGTTGGCTGTGGTTGTATCTGTAGCTACTATATGTTTACCCAGATTTTCCATTTCCAGCATCCCTCAGTTTGTGTTTCTTTTATTGAATGTATTTCAATTTTCAAGTCTTGAACTTTTTTCTTCACCTGTTTGATTGCTTTTTCTTTAAAAAATGTATTGATTTCTTCCAATTGTTTTCTTTGTCTTTTCCTCCATTTCTTTAAGGGAATTTTTCATTTCCTCTTTAAGGGTCTCTATCATCTTCATAAAGTTATTTTTTAAAGTCATTCCTTTCTGTCTTTTGGTTGGGATATTCAGGTCTTCCTGTTGTAGGAACACTAGGTTCTTGTGATGCTATATTGTTCTTTAGGTTAATGAATGTACTTTTGTATTGGTGTCTCCCCATCTCTTTCTCCAGTCAATACAGGTAGTATCTTTCCCTCTTTTTTTAATCATTGCAGTTAGTATCTGTCCCTTATGGAATTGCTCTTGATCCACAGTCACTATCTCTATCTCAGGGAACAGCTGAGGTCTGGAGGGGGAAGCCAGGTTTGAGGGAGGAAAGGGACTTGTAGATTACAGGGTCTGATGAGGGATAGAACAGCTTGCCTTCAGGAGGCCTGTCTGCTGACCAGAGAGTGCATTTGAAACGAATGGAGGAACAGCTTGGAGTTTTGACCCAGAACCTAAGGTCTAGAGATTGGGCTGTCCAATTGAAAGGCTGGTCACTCTCCTCTTGGTAAGTCTATGCAGTTACTGTCTGTCTAATTCACTTATTTATTTTTTGATAATCATTTCTTAAGGGACCATTTGAGAATTTTCTGATTACCTGAGCCTCAGGATGACTGTAAAGTTAGATTCCACATTCTTTTTGTGTGAGACAACATGAATCCCATAGTGTTTTTTAAAAAAGTGTGTTTAGCTGACATACAAATAGGCTTTATTTATGACATATTCACCTTTGTATGTCATTGTAATTTGTTTAATATTCTTCCCTACCCCTCCTCCACTGGATCTTCCTCACATATGGTCCATATTTTCTTTCAATTCACACACGCACATGTGTGCACGTGCACACACACACACACATGCACACCTAGATTTTACTGGTTGAGTATGAATAAATAAATTAATAAAAATTTCATAAAAGACTCAAGCTCATTTCTTTGGATTTAGTTATTATACTATTATTGTCTTCAGGTGCTTTTAAATCAAGATGTAGGTCATGAGTATTGAGAGTATGAAGGGAAGACTGTGCTCTGAATTGATAATGAGGCAGACACTTTGGAGTTTCAATAGCTCAAATGTCTTTATAAAATATTTGGTTTCTATGATGAACATACAAACAAAAAATTGAGTTCCTAAACTTGTGTGATAGAAAATTATTTCAAGGAAAGGGGATTTTGAAAAATTACCTGTTCTCAGTGAGGTGTGGTGGCGAACACCTTTAATTCCACCACTCAGGAAGAACTGGTCCTAATTCCAATGAACTTCATATTAGCTCCATCAGAAACCATAAACAACTCAAAAAAGACGTGAAACTCAGATAAAGGGCTTAAA
The DNA here is from genome assembly GCF_950005125.1 of Chionomys nivalis. Classification (NCBI taxonomy): domain Eukaryota; kingdom Metazoa; phylum Chordata; class Mammalia; order Rodentia; family Cricetidae; genus Chionomys; species Chionomys nivalis. The sequence goes on along the minus strand of NC_080086.1, from coordinate 116,395,080 downwards.
ACATAAGAGAAGTATTGGCATTCACTTTAAGTAATTGTCACATCTCAGAGGTTAGTTTTCCAACAAACTCAAACTGATGTCCAAACTTTACTATAATACCATCAATTTCTTCAAGGTACCGTTGTGTCCTAGATTTAATAAAGCAAGTTTTTGTAAAGAGAAAATCTTGGAAAAGGATTTGATTGTTTTGCATTAAACAACCTATTTTTTTAAGTAAAAATCTCAAAGGATTGTTTGCTCTTTCTCATTCTGTATCCATTTCCTCTTTCTTTATTGTAACATTTGAAAAATGACAAATCACACTGAGTATAAACTTTTAACATTTGGGTAATTCAGAGGAGGTATTCAGGCAACAGATTCCATGGCTAAATTTCAATAAGCCAAATATAAAAATAGGATTAATTAATGTTTTCTACCCAGTTGAATTATTTTCATAGATCAATCTATGAAGAGGACATGGGAACTGCACATCCATTCCTTTCAATTAAATAATTAATCAGATCCATTTAGCATCATCATTATGTAGAGAGGCATAACCTTAAATTTAAAAAAAAAGTCCCCATTCATTTGGCATTAATAATGAAAGACACCAATAAAAAATAAAAGCAAGGTTAATGGCACATTGGAATTCAGTCAGAGAGAAAGGGGGTGGCACAAGCCAGCATATGATAAAGTTTAGACACTGAAGGTGAAATGATATTTGTGGTTTGTATTTCATCTTTGCAGGTTTGCTTTTAAAAAATTGATGAAGCAAATTTTCCGTAAACATTTTAAGGCTTTGTATGGAAAGGCTGTGGCCCAAGATCTGACATATATTGATAAAATAGTGTGTTAATTGCCAAATATGCCTCATTTTGTGTGGAGGATAATATGCTTTGCCACATACAGAGGCAATTGCAGGTTTAATATATTTGGTGTTGTATATCAATCTTGTTAAATCAATCATTACAAATTATTTCAGAAAGGTGCCTGCAATTCAGTGGCAAAGCCTATGTGGAAGCCAGCAAGGCTCACCCAATGAAAGCAGCACAGAGTTTTTCTGTGTTGTTTCTGAAGAGGATTCTCAAAGACTACTCAAGAACATCCAGGTATGACCACTCACCTTTGTACATTAAGCATCCTTTGCCTTGTACAGACTCCTATGTCTCTCGTGACTCTGGGCAGCTTTTTTAAATTAAGATTTACAGAGAAATAATCTTTAAGACGTTGGTAGATCCAAGTCCCACTTCTTGTAATATGGTTTCTTGGTTGTAACCATTGACAGGTATCCTCAGTGTGGGTTTCTTCAGGCTCCTTGCATCCTGATAGACAGATGAGCCATGTTTATTCCTGTGAGGAAATGATCAGTTATATTTCTACTTTGCCTCCATAGCTTCCTTTTGCTAAAAGTGTTTTAATGATGAGTAAATATCATAATGTGTCCACTGCAACCTAAAATAGTACATGCAAAATTCTTTGATTTCTGGTTCAACTCACTTACTAAGGAGGACTATAGAAAGATTCCATTTCCTTCTTCCTCCCCATGTAGATTTCAGCACCAATTCATTTTATTTCCCTTTCAAGCAGATATCTCAAAGATCTCATACTTCTTTGCACCAGTCTTAGCAAAGACATTACCATGGCCCACATCTTGTTATACAAATAGGAAATCCTCATTCCTTTTGCTTATACATACTGATAAATATGCATCAAGCATACATGTAAACATACAGACACATTCCCATACATGTATACATATCTACCTGCAGTCAAACCTCAGCTGTCAATTCATTGCCTTTGGTTCTCTCTCATAAGCAATATCCATGCTGATTTCAACAAAAGACATCTTTCAGGTGTTGAAATGAATGAGCAGTATTATAACTCTCCACTGTTTCTTTCAGCAACAAACAGTTGCATGAACAGATCTCCTAAAATAAGGTCCAGTGAGGCATAGATAGACATCAGTATGTTTTTATGTAGCTGGACTTTTGCCTCTGATTTTCCTTTGCATAAATTAAGAAAGAAATAGCAAATATAAGTCAATAGACATAATACCATATGTACAATGACACTGTGATGAAAACCACACTTCCTGTTCAGCATACAGGTATGCTCAGGCCTCATTTTGTCACTGTTCATTTGCCTAGGCGGATCCTATTAGCAGCTGCAGTCTCTATAGGCCATCAATAGACTTCTCTGACTGAGAACATCTCTGACTTCTTTTTTTTTTTAATGAATCCAATTTTTTAAAAAATATTTATTTATTTATTATGTATACAATATTCTGTTTGTGTGTATGCCTGCAGGCCAGAAGAGGGCACCAGACCCCGTTACAGATGGTTGTGAGCCACCATGTGGTTGCTGGGAATTGAACTCAGAACCTTTGGAAGAGCAGGCAATGCTCTTAACCTCTGAGCCATATCTCCAGCCCCCATCTCTGACTTCTTGAATGGTCATGTGCAATGGCCGTGTGACAGTGACATATGGACAGGAGACTCAGGGAAATCAGGGTATGAAAAATTTCTCAGCCAGTTATAAGCTGTTTGTGGGACATCAGTCTGCCTAATTCTACCCCCTCTTTGTGCCCTGTTGTTCAATCTGACTTTCAGTCTAAGTTATTAAACCTGAATTTTTAAAAGCACAGTTATTACACTTGAAACTACTTATACTATTTTAATTTTGTATAAAACGTCTCTGAGCAACCTAAGAACCCAGCTTGATTCCAGACGGTATCATAATAATGTACAGCATAGCTAAAAAGAAATCCCAATTTTTCCTAATTGGCATTCATGGGAAAATTAGGAAAGGCTTTCAGCCTACTCAATTATTCATTGTTACTATGTGTTTTCTAAAGTTACCACTCTTGGCTCATCTACAGATTTATATATAAAATAAACAGTAGAATTTAAAGTAAAATGCAGTAAATAGAGCTGGTGTTGACAGCGACTGTAAAGACATTTCCATATTTCTAAGTCTTTGACAGTGACTGCATGTCATCAGATTTATCCTGGTAAGAAATTTAAGAAATAAAGTGAGCAAAACAGAGCTAAAGAAGCTAGTGTTCAGAACTCTGACTTCAGGACCACATGAGAGCAGTAATCACATATTTTTGATTAATTGCTTCACACATATTCCTGTTTTTAACACGTCTGCAGTAAATTAGACAAGACTACTAAATGTGTTATAGAAGTGGTGTCAAAGATCATGTATTGCCCCATTTGGCTTTGCACTGTTATAGTTTATTAAGAGAGAAAGAATCAAGAGTAATGAAAGCAAAATTAGATGGGAAACATCCTAATGTAATTTTTAAAAGCAAAGTTTTAATTTGACCGTTGCCCTTATCTATTTTTAAAATGATGATTTCAACAGAGAGCGTTTCTCTTGAAATTAATCTTTGATGTTAGCATACAAGGTCATGCATTCCTTGATGGCATTTCTACACGTGTGACATTATATGATTTCCTATTTATCCTTCTCCCTACTGAGCGCATTTCCTGCCCCCCTGTAATCCTCCATTCCTCATTCTTGTATCAGTTTATTTTTTGTAATCCTCCTCTGCTCCAATCTTCCCATTCTTTAAATTCCAACAGTATTGAACACAGGTGTTCTCTTCCCCAGAGGCTTTCAGTAAAGTTATTTGATTATTGTAATGATTATAGTTCAAGACCAATTAAAAAAAAACCCACTAAATTATACTTGTGGATCCCTCTCTGTCTCAAGGACTGTGCTGGGAGCATTACCATTAACAGGATTAGTTTTTGCACAGTCTCCACAACATTCCTATAAGTTATGATATAAGCCCTTTCTTCATATGAAGAAATGCAGATCTAAGATAAGTAATTTGACAAACATCCAAGGGTTGGGTACTTTTGACACTGGTATTTGAGTCAAATGATAGCCATGCAACATGTTAAACTATGGTAAGTGCCAGACATGCTTTTGCACTTAGAACATCTTTATCAGCTTCCCATCATATTTACAACGAGAAATAAAGTCTCCCCCAGGCTATGGAATCCATTGTCTCTGCCTACATCTTCTCAAATCAGTTCATCAATGTTAGAACAGTTTCCTTGATTCTTTACCATGTTCAATGTGTTGACCCCAGAGACTTGGCTTTGCTGCTGCTTCAGAGTCAGATTTTTGCAATGTGTTTTCTAGACTTTCTTCCTTTACCTAACTCCATGCTCAAATGATGGACAAAATGTAATGCCCTCAGCATTCCTTCTAACATATGAAACATTTCGTATGCTTTAGTTTAATTTGTATTTGTAAGAATTACTGTCTTACCTTGTAATCTAATGAAAGGTGTATTTTCACCACACAGTTGAAGCTTTAGAAGAACAAAGTCTTTCCCAATCTTCTCCCCACTGGATATCTAGTGGTTATGCTGGCATGGTAGATGGGGGGAGGGGTTGTTAACTTATATTTATGGAAGGAGGCACAAAGGAGAGGGAAACACAGAGGAAAGAACCCTGAGAAGCTATCTTATTCTAGAGTGCTGAGGATTCTCCTGCCTTCATCTTCCTGCTATCTTCTCTGCTAACTCTTTGTCAATAGTTTACTTCTAAAATATAGAAAGGTTTTCTACTTTGGGCTCCTTACTGCCTGATCTCCAAAATCTTTTCTTCTTTTTCCTTCTTTTCTCCTATGTTTAAATAATATTTAATCAGACGATTCCTGTTGTCATGACCATTCTTAAACCATGGATGTGAAACACTTTGAAGTGAAAAATTTACCCTCTTCTGTTGTGAGGAGTTGCGGGCTGTGTTCCTGCCGCCCCAGCTCCTGGTCGCCTGGCTAGCTTATGCCCCGAAATAACAACACACAAATTGTATTCTTTTAAACACTGCTTGGCCCATTAGCTCTAGCCCTTACTGGCTAATTCTCATATCCCGATCAACCCATCTCTATTAATCTGTGTAGCACCAGTCTTACTGGGAAAGATTCAACATGTCTGACCTGGCGGCTTGTTTCATTGCGTCTGGCTCTGAGAGGAGCTGCCCTGCATCTGAGCTCATTTCCTCTTCCTCCCAGCATTCTATTCTGTTTATTCCACCTACCTAAAGGCTGGCCAATCAAATGGGCCAAGGCAGTTTCTTTATTAGCCAATGACCTTCCTCCATCACTCTTCTCTGTTAGGTGCAATGAAAACCACTGAGCCAAGAATCCATTGATCTTTTCTTTCCCTGAACTGTGTAAGGAAACATACAACCAAGCTTTTCTTGACTTTGAAGCCATGGCAGAAACTGGCACACTATGAGGGCTGTGGTTCACACCAGGCTGGAGGCATTAATGTCTGATCCCTTGTGACCCTCATCTAAACTTCATGGCAAAGATTGGTTATTGTTTCACTTAGAGGCATGCAATGATTCTTTCCTTCCCTTCCCTCCCCTGCTGAGATTTAGGACAACTAAACAGCTTCTTGTAAGTTGACTAGAGATACAGTATCTGGCATAATATTGGAACAAGGTGGAGATTCAAGTACGAGGCACATAGTAAAGGCTGAACCCTGTCCCTGCATCAAAGCATTGAATAGAAGTTTTAAAACAAAAGCTGTAATGATGACAGTGAATGAATGCACAATGGAGTTAGATTTCAAATTGGTTTTTGTGTACTTACATAATTTCTATCCTACCCTTGACCCACTCCACTTCCTGTGTCCTCAGTCCTCTCAAATTCCTAACCATGTCATTATTGTCACATGTACATACCTGTATAGATGCACAATTATAAATATATGAAGACAGCCTGGTAAACATGTATATATACATATACATATATATATATACATATACATATATGTGTGTGTGTATGTGTGTTTATATATGTGCATGCACATTAGTAAATATATGACTACAACTTGGTGAATCCATTTAGTGTTATCTCAATGTGTATGCATTTTTGACTGACCACTTGGGATGGGATAACTGATCAAGGTTTGTCCCTGATAGGCTCACCAAAGGTTGATTCTCCCTTTCTTAGCAGTCATTAGCTGCCGGTAACACTTCATCTAGAAGTAGGACTTTGGCCTCATGAGATTTTCCACATCCATCTTGATACATCCAATGATGTTGTTATTGTACAAGTCTTGTTTCGAGCTCATGGGTGCAGCTTTCTGTCACATATAGAATGAATTTTCTCATAGCAGATTCCTGCTCCTCTGGCTCTTACAATCTTTCTTCATCTTTCCTGAAGTTCTGTGACCCTTAAATGTAGAACTTGCACTGTGGACGTGCCAGTTGAAGATGAAAACCCCAGGGTCAAATGTTCTTTAAATTTTGACTACTTGTGGATTTCTCTTATAATTTCTGACGGCTATAACAAGAAACTTATTTGACAAGGAGAGTGAGGTGTATTGGTTTACCCTGGTTTGAGGAGGTGGCAGTAGCAGGTTCACCTCAAGGTTTATGCTTTCCCTTGCCACAGGCAGTAGGGCAGGTTTACAGTACAAGGAATGAATTACCTCCTATAGTTTGGCCTCTAGGTCTAATATGATGACTGCTAGTTGTCCCCCAAGATATAAGTGCTTTATTGCACACATGGGTGTATCATACCATGTTAGCTCATCATTGTAGATGGTAGGCCTTATGGCTGTGTAGGACTATTAATTCCTTTTTCTTTCTTGGCAGCTTAAATAGCATTGTCATATATGATATTAACCAGTCCTCAGGGATAAGGCTTTCAAGTCAGTTACATCTTGATTTCTCAACATCCTGTGTCCGAGTTGAATGATAGCTTCAGCAATACAGTCTTACCTACACCTATGGAAGGCAAGCAAAGGCAATGGCAACAGCCTACATTGTTTGAGGAATCCCTTGAACTCTCCTGACCAACAACTCCAAGAAAGTTTTTTCATACCTGGTTCTGGGGTTTTTGTTGGATACTCTATGGCCCCTGACTTAAGCAAACATACAAAGAACAAGAACACAAGAAATCTTACCAAATGAGAAACTATAGTTATTCTAGATGTACATGATGATATCACCATCTCTCTATATCTCTATCCATCCCTCTACTATCTATCTATCTATCTATCTATCTATCTATCTATCTATCTATCTGATATAAATAAATAGAATAGGTATATAAATATGTAGGCAGAAATAGTGACATCATGTGTATCTAGAACAATAAATATATAGGTGTGTGTAGATAGACATCTGAAGATATATGATATATATAAAGAGATAGAGAGAGAGATAGGAAGAATAAGTGCATTAAATTATAAATAAGAGATGTATAGTTATACACCATCATAGCCCTGAAAATTTCTGGAAATTTTGAAGTTACTTTCTTGATCTTGATTAAAATTCTACTCCAAGATTATATGTATACTATTCTAGACATTTACATGGGAGCCACAATACTGAGTTATTATCCAGATGTTTCCAAAATAACACCCCAGATGGTAGACATTGTGTTTGAAAGATCTGATTTGGAATTTTTTACTGAATTGTTATTAAGCTGAAACATCTACATAATACATAAAAACAAATACGAGCTTCGAGTGGTTTTGTTTTGTTTTAGTTTCACTAACCTAACTTATTTCTTTTCCTTATTTTCTATTATCAACACTCTAAATCAGTTTTCTCACATTTGACTTATAATAATGGAATACATATTTGTGTAAGTATTTACTTTTCATCCATAATCAGTTCTACATACCACCTGCAAGTTGATGGCCTGGATGGAGGGTGACTTTATGTAGAAAGTCTCAGGCTTTTCATTACTTTGAGGATAAATACCAATTTTTATCTTTTGTAAAGCTATTTTTAAAAATTTTTGTGAATAATATAATTACGTGATTTTTCTCACTTCCCTTTCTTCCTTTCTATATAACACCCACCCTACTCTTAGTCAAATCATCTTACCTTTTACTTTAATTGTTGTTACAGATATTTGTGTGTGTGTTCCTAAACATAAATATACAAAATGTTCAGTCTCTATATTATTTGTGCATGTATGTTTTCAGGGTTGACCATTTGATACTGGATAACCAAATAGTGTGCTCTTCCCTGAAGAAGATAATTGATCCCTCGCTCAGTTTTCTTTAGTTACCTGTAGTCCTTTGTTTGTAGCTGAGGCCTCATAGGATTTCTCCCATCTATGTCTATTGCTGTTGCCCTGGTTCAAGTCGTGTTTAGGTAATCATCATGTGTGTGAGACATTATCGATGTAGCTTCTCTGACATTTCTAGAAGACATAATCTCACAGCAAACTTCCTCTTTCTTTGGGTTTTAAAATCCCTTTCTCCTCTTCCACAATGATTCCTGAGCCTTAGGTGCATAAACTACGTGGTAGATGTAGTAATTGTGGCTGAAGTTTACAATTCTGCATTTTGTGGTTTTTGTAATTGTCTTTGTCTCTTGCAAAATGAAGTTTCCTTGATGAAAGACAAGAACTATACTTATCTATGGGCATGGAGATAAGACTTTAGAATGTAGCTAGGGATTATGCTGTCTTTATTATATGGTAGTTGTATGTTATCCTTCCAGGATCTATAACTTTACTAGGACTGGATAGTTGGCAAGGCTTCTAACAACAAGCTCAATTTTCCTGTTGTTGGGCAGGCCTTCACTCCAACTAGAGAAGGTATGAAGGTAGAGAAGGTATCCAACTACCAAGTTATGAATGCCATTATATTGCCTTTAGGATTACTATGTGATAGTGGTCATTATTGCAGTTCACAGACATCATAGCTACAACTATTGATTTTTTTCCCCCATTTAGAAATTTGTATGTTAGCTTCTGGTATCATGAAAGCTAGTCCTCAGGGAGGAGGTTATCATTTCAGACCCAGCTTGGGTTCTCTGAGTCATGTGTTCAAAGTACATGGTATCTTTAGCTCTATTAATATTTACTTTTGGTCACGATAATTAATATACTTTCAAAAAACTAATAAATACATTTATTCCCATACTTACAATACTTACTACCTTTAGAAATATTGTTTTTAGTAAGAAAGTCCCATGTAGGAAGTAGAAGTTGACTCTAACTAAAATCATCTAAGACTGTGTGATACCTGGCAGCTGGCTGAAGGAAAATATACGGTATGAATAAGAATAAATTAGTTTCAATCCCTGAAAGAATAAATGAGGAAAGCATTTATAAACTAAACTTATGGCATATGATTAGAAGAATGAATGCTGGTACACAAAATAGTTTTACAATAGCCCAGCATGGAGTATAGCAAAAGTTTGTTCATTTGGGAATAATCTCACAGAAAGGGTAGCAATCCATAGTCCTTTGTGAGAGCTGGAAACTGGAACTGAATTCATCAATCAAGAGGGCTGTATATGCTTTTTGTAAATGCAGACATTTATAGTACATAAGACCATGCCCAAAGTGGGCTGGTATCTTAAAGGCTATTGGCTGAGGGAGTTTGCACAGCAGCTCCCACTTTTGCCTAAATAGGAGAGTTCTAAGTCCAATACAAAGCTAAATATAATAAGAACAAATATCAAGTATTGCCCAGAGAAAAGAATAAGCACAAACATACATAAAAGTTAGAATTACAACCAGCATGAACAACATCAAACAAGAAACATATGCTAACTGTTTCAATAGTTGTCCTATCCTAAGGACTCTAAGTCTTACATTAAAAATGGGTTGGTTAAGTCAGGAGAGGAAAGTAACTATGACTATCTAGTCTTTGACCCCATCAAAGATCTGAGAATGGAAATAGTATTACTTGAGTAAATAGGAAGTACAGTCAGCAACTTCAAAAAGGTTCAAGAAATGACAGAGACATGGACAATGACCCAGAGACTAATTTGCAATGTTGGGGCAACCTGCTTTGTCTAAGGTTTAGAGACAGACTATATTCAGATGCAGAAAAATTTGAAAAACTGTCTTGGAAAGGTTCGGCAGTCTTTTTGCTTGTATCTACTTGTCCAGTTTGGACACTGTGCATTTTGTTAGTATTGAGGCAAGGGCAGCTCTTTGCCCAAAGGCCAGTTTTACCAAGAAGAAAACAAACTCAAAATGGAGTGTCTTCAGTGCCCAACATTCTCTCAGGAATAGATTGGTACTGCCAAGAGCAATCATGTCTCATATCAACAAAATTCTAAGTTATATAATGCCAAATTTTACAGTTTTTTGAAGTGTTTTAAGATTGCCTATCTATTTGGAATAAATATTTGGAATACAAAGTCTCAATTAACCTTTATAATTAATTCAGAGACCTTTTCCATATAAGTTTTTAATTTTTCACTTGGTTAATGTGGTAAAAAGATACATTCTAATATCTTCCCTTTGCATTAAAATTTCTGTAGGGGAATATTTGGATGGCAATATGACCAGAATACTATTAAGATTCAGATCCAAATCATCTACTTGGGTCTCCTGCAATTTCTCTTCAATCAAAGTCAATTCGTTATCAGCTTCCACTGGCAGTTTCCTGGGACTATTTAAGTCTTTGTCACCATCTATGGTTTTATTTAAATGAATTATTTGATCAGGTGTTATCGCAAAAATTGGTAGTAAGTTGGAAATATCTCCTAGCAATCTTTGGAAGTCCTTAAGAGTCTACAATCAATCTCTCCTAGTTCACACTTTGTGTGTTCTAATTTTCTGTAAATCTATTTTATAACACAGATGATAGAATCTTCTCTTTGTATTTTTTTAGGAACAATTTGTAATTCCCAACTAGGCAAAACACTCTTTACTTCATCAAACTTTTCTTTAAAGTATCTACATTTGATTAACATAGCAAAATGTCATCCATGTAATGGTAAACTATAGATTCATGTGATTATTTACTATTTCCAATGGTTGACTTACAAAACCTTGGCACAGGGTAGGGCTATGTAACATTCCTTGTGTGAGGATCTTCCATTGAAATTGTTTTTAGTAAACTGAGAATTATTATAAGTAGGCAATGTGAAGGCAAACTTTTCTCTGTCATCTTCTTGTAAAGGTATAATGAAGAAACAATCTTTCAAATCAATAACTATAAAAGGCCATCCTTTAAGCAATAGAGAAGGCAAAGAAATTCCAGATTGCAGAGGGACCATTGTTTGAATCACCTTATTAGCACCTCATAGATCTATTTTCCATATTTATTTATTTATTTTTAACAACATTTACAGGAGAATTCCAAGGTCTGGTTGATTCTTCAATATGGTGAGCATCTAGTTGCTCCTGTTCCAGCGTTCTAAAGCCTGCAGTTTATTGTTAAAGGCCATTTTTTAATCCATATATATTTGTCAGTTAACCATTTTAAATGTAAGGTATCTCTGAAGGTTTGCAAGTTGCTTTGTGTTTTTGCAAACCCTGAATAATTGGTGACTGTTTTTAATAGTACCTTATATATCTTTCTCAGAAACATGAATTGGTTTATGTTCTATTTATGAGACTTCAGGAATGGTAATCTGGACATTTCATTGCTATAACAAATCATGACACCATAGATTCACTGCTATATTAGTCACATGTGGCCTCAATCTTCCTCTCTGTCCCTCTGGCACTATGTATTCAACCCATCTCATGTTTTATTTTACTTAAAATAGGATTCCAGTTTCCAGGAATTTAGCGTCTGCCTCATGAAGAGGCAAATTTGGATGTGAAGATTCTGGAGTAATGATAGTCACATCCACATCCATGTCCAGTAATCACTCAATTACAATGTTATTTATTTGTACTCTCAGCTTTGGTCTTTGATCATTTATAGAAATCTGCCAAAACATACTTTTTCTATTTTCTATTGGAATTTTTGATTCATCCTCCATGTTTATTCTGTCATTAAGAGTAGTATAGTATTTTGCAACAGGCACTGGATTTTCTAATTTTCCTGAAGAGTTGTGTCCTTCCACAGTGACTGGGAATGACTGGACCACGTTTGACCTGTGGGCCTGAGAGAGGCCCCCTAAGGAATTTCCTGTTGGTTACATGTTGCCTTTTTTGTCTTTTGTTAGTCTACATTCACTGGTCTAATGTTGGCCTTTGATGCATCTTCTACATAATCCAGAAGATTGAGACCTTCTATTTCTTGCCATGCCCAGAGGAAACCGTGTTTCTGGAATACCTCGTCTACCATTCTTTCTCAGATGTCCTATTCTACCATAGTTAAAACATTTGGTATTTTGTTGTCTCTTTATACCTTTGGAAATTTCTTCTCCTATCCAAGCCTCAGTATAATAATCAAATGACTCACCATTGGCTGTTTGCAGGATCCATTCATCCATTGGTGCTGATCTGATCTTTAAAGGCCCAAGTATCTTTTAGCATTCTAAGATGGCATTTTCAAAAACCAGAGGTTCAATAAGTGTTCTTCTAGCTTCTGGATCTGTTACCCATATTTATACAGCTTTAGTTAATCTTTGTAAAAAGTCACTAATTAATCAAATTAGCTTAACTCCATTTTAGTTTTTAGAAAATTGATTGGTCAGCAGATCTCACAGTTATAGCTGTAAGGCAGTCTTAGACCAGTACTTGAATTACCTGAGATTCAGAGTTACTAACAAACTTAATTAATCACTTAAGAGTAGCACACCCGCATAGGGAGAAGGTTTGAGTTGGGCAGAATATTAAGGAACCCAGTTCTTACAGGTAGTTGTGAGCTTGGGCCAAGCCTTTGTAGATCTGAACTGGGAATGCTAGCCTGTGTTCCAGTTGCAGGGTTAGAGCTCCCAGAGTCAGAGTTTGGCCTGACCAGAGTAGGCTTGACAGAAGCCACAGAACATGTGGAGGAATTTGGGCAGGAAGTCATGGGTGGAACTGACTCAGCTGCTAAGTAGGCAGGACCAAGCCATGCCTGCCTGGGCCTATGGGAAATTGCCAGGTCACCATGATGGCTCAGCCAAACTATGGGGTGGGAGAAGGCTGCAGGTGGGGGTCTGAGCAGAGCCCAGCAATGGTGTGGACTTGGGCCACTTGGGCACATTGGGTACCAATTTGTTGGCATACAAAAGAGTTCCACAATAGCCCAGAATGGAATAAAACAATGATTTATTTTGGGGGGATAAACATCCAGAAAGGATAGCCATTCACAGTTCTTTGTGAGCTGGGAACTAGAACCAAATCCAGCAGCCAAGAGGTCCATGCATGCTTTTCATCTGCATTTATAGCACATAAGACCATGCCCAAAGTGGGCCAGTATCTTAAAGGCTATTGACTGAAGGAGTTCTCACAGGAGATGCACATGTCTAAAGAGAAAAAGAACAATTTCTGTGCCAGTCGTAGTCGAGCCAAACTATTGAATTTCAAATATGAAGATATAAAGAAATATTAAGATCCATTTGAACTGTTAAGTATAAAAAACAATTCAGACAAACTGGAACATAATTTTCATCTTGGGCTCCAACCACAGAAATATATTCACATCAGAAGATAGTAAATCAGCATCAACACATTTATTATAAAATAAATTTCTCTCAGGATAGTCGTAAAAACAAGTTTTTCTTTAAATATAAAACACAAACCTGTACACCTGAAATACTCCCATAAGCCTTGCTAAACCAAAACTCACTTCTGCTCTCACTTCCACAGACCTGACTACTAGAAAGAATAAAATCTATTCTTTGTTACCATCCAAGGATAGGCTTTATTAGGACAGAGAGCATTGTCACCACGGAAGAGGTGATCAGGCCCAGAAAGCATTAAAAAGGGACAGTATATCACACAAGGGACTGCAAGATGGAGCCTTAAAGCAAAAAGAGGCTTCCATTAAAACTTAGAAGCTTCATTAAGAAGGGTAGCTTGAAGTGCAAGAGGTATAGCTGTCACAGTCAGGATGATAGGAGGAGGCATGAAGGCAAATTTCTGAGAAATCCCCCGATCTTTAAAAGAAGAATACATTTGAATATAGAACTGAGATTCAGAACTGTGATTGTGAATCTATTTGCAGTAGCAGAATAGAATTTAAATGTTGTAACCATCTACAGTGCAATAATAAGAGTAGTAGCAACAGAGGGGGAAGGAGTCAGGGATGCAGTGTAAGGATTCACTTCACAGGCTGTGACACTGACTTCAACTAATGCAGGTGTTGTAGAATAACAATGATTACAAGCTTAAACATTTTTAAGATCTTTATATATGAAAGGATCATTAAGATTCTTGGGGTTCTTGTATTGACTTAACTTTCATTTGAAAGTGAGATATTCCTTTACCTGTTTTTTTTTTTTTGTTGTTGTTGTTGTTGTTAAGGTAAAGTAAAATTCAAATCTTAGTAAAATAAAATTATAAACAATAATATTCTTTTTTTGTTAGATTAATTAATTTATTGATTTAATTATTAAAGATTTCTGCCTCCTCCCCCCACCGCCTCCCATTTCCCTCCCTCTCCCCCAATCAAGTCCCCCTCCCTCGTCATCCCTAAGAGCAATCAGGGTTCCCTGTCCTGTGGGAAGTCCAAGGACCACCCACCTCCATCCAGGTCTAGTAAGGTGAGCATCCAAACTGCCTAGGCTCCCACAAAGCCAGTACGTGCAGTAGGATCAAAAACCCATTGCCATTGTTCTTGAGTTCTCAGTAGTCCTCATTGTCCGCTATGTTCAGCAAGTCCGGTTTTATCCCATGCTTTTCCAGACCCAGTCCAGCTGGCCTTGGTGAGTTCCCGATAGATCATCCCCATTGTCTCAGTATGTGGGTGGACCTCTCGCGGTCCTGAGTTCCTTGCTCGTGCTCTCTCAACAATAATATTCTTTATAAATGCTATGTTTATTGCTCTAGAGGTGATTGAACTTGGGAGAATGGAACTTAAATTGAAGCAGACAGAAGTCTTAGACAATAGCCAACTTTACTCAGAATATCAGACAATTTATCCTCAGGATTAAGAGAAACCTCATGAGTGAGTTTTCAATTGCAAGGACAAGCCACCATGGCAAAATGTGATTCTCCATGGAGGCATATAAACAAAAAACATGTCCAGTTGTAATGAATGATCTAAAGTAAATTCATTCTTATTTTTATGTTTTGAATTTCTTGGCTATGGACCCTGGTACTTCAGATACCAACATTTGCCAATGGTTCAATCTAATTCTTTCTTTTCTATTTTTAAATTGAGCTCTACATTTTAGAACAAAAGCAAATTCATTCTTATCCACTAATCCTGGGAGGGGCACAGAAGCACACTTTGTGCATTTGAAGAAACTTAGGTGATAAGAATCTTGTCTTGTTTTCTTGGCGTTTTTTCACAAGTACTCAGTTCCTTTCATATGACTCCAAACTTGGGCTGAGTTCCCAAAGTCTTATTCATATATATTCATGTAAACACACACACACACACACACACACACACACATTCATTTATCCAGCCATCTTTCTGATAATTATGTGTGTACATAATTATCATCCAAAGCTAAGAAGGTGTGTTGTGGACGGGAGAATTTTAGTTGGTTTTTGCCACCTTCTGACACATTTTTTCCTTGATGTATTGGAGTATTCAAACCAGGTCCATACTATCTTGACTAAATTATTATTGTGTCTTAGTTTAGAGTAAATCAAACTTGTATGGATGACAGTTTCCGGAATCTCAGCACCTTGCCACCAAGCGTTTAATCCACATTCAGGTTTATACATTCCTCTGGAGCCGCTGTGTCCACAGTCCACCATGAGGTCACACTGGAAGTCATCTTTTCATAGCTCTGTCAGACATTTCAGGGCATGGCTATGCAATCACAAGGCAAGCCTGCTAGCAATGAGAGCGTAAATGCCAACTGCCCTTGGGAGGTCACAAACTAATATGAGTATTAAAAGAGGTTATCACAAATGCAAGCCACTTCATTTTAAACAAAATACAGAACTTATCCATTACTTTTAAGAAGAAGAAACAAATATTGACTCTTCCTGGTGGGAAAATCACTGACTTGCCTACCTTTTCCCCCACTTCCACACTGCATTTTTCATGTATCACAGTTGTTTTCAAACAAGCCTTAAATTGCAGTGACTTCACAGGTCATCCTCCCTCCTTATTCCGGTTCCCTCCCATTGTTGCCTGCTAAATAAACACAGCTTGCAGAAATTGACAAAAGCATGTATGACCTTAGAATGTATATATATCTAGATCCAAAATAACAATCAACTTATAGCACATGCCAAACTAGAATTGCTACTAAAGAAATCCAAAACAAATTTGGATTGTTTTCTACTTTTTTATAATAATTTATTATTTTTAAAATTATGTAATTTCTGCTTTTTTCTTTCCTTTTTGCAACCCTTTTGTTCTCTCCCAATTCCACAGTCTTTTCCTCTTTATTTTTCACACACACATACACACACACACACAAATGTTTAAAATTGTCAAAAGCTTATGGATTTTTGAAGAAGGCGGTCTATAACATTAGTGGGCACCTATGCTGTCCACACTGCCTCAGAAACTATCTTTATAATCCTTTGGGGGCTTTTGACTCATATCTTTTAATTCAGGGTTCTATAGCAAGTAGAGTAACTTCAGTGTTTTTTTTTTTTACAAACTATCCAAAATTACATGAGTGAAGATATTCAGCTTGAAAATATGTATGAAGACAACCTAATGTTTATGTAGAGTAAAATCTAGAAATTACCTAATTGAATATAAATGGGGATCAACTATGTAATGACAGACAATACATTGATTTTAAAATACATGAATGTTGGTAAGATACCTCAGTGGATGAAGAAGCATGTTGTCATTCTGACTTCAGTTTGATCTCCAGGATCCACATGGAAGAAGGATGGAACCAACTCTTCCAAGTTGTCCTCTTGCCTCCCTGTACACAAGCACTGTGGCATACTCAGGCCCCCTTTAATAAATAAATTAATGTAAAAATTTTACATACAGCTTGCCTACATGTAAGGAAGTTCTGTAACTTAAACAAATAATTCATGTATAAAATCATGCTTGTCATGGTACATAAAGAGAATTATTAAATATTAGTATATGTATATATGCTTATGAAATACTGCCAATTAATCGTTAACTTTTAGAAAAGTAAGGGATTTATGCTTTTATAAATTTCTGAATTTACCAAGCATCAATCACTTAGGTTTTTTAAAAATCAAAAATTTGTTTGGGGATTTATATGCCATTGTTTTGTCCATTTTCTGTTTTTTCATCTTCAAAAGTTTACAAATGTTATGAATATAGGAACAAATATATTGTTCTGTGTTTTGGAAATATGTATCCCCATTAGTGAAAATAATCAGGGGGTAAAGGCAGAATGGAAAACAAAATGAAATTAGCATAACATAGACTCACCTGGCAGACAAATGAAGGGCATCTGTCATTTCTTAGTCATGTGGTATAAACATAAATGACCTGATGGCCATAGCATGCCTAGATGTTCCAGGAACCTTGTGATTCTGGCATAGCAGACAACTTTTCCCCCTAAAATGATGGAAGATACAATGGTGGGGGGAGCGTTTCAATGCGATTATTTAGATGTCTTGACTTAAAACCTCCAAGTTCCATTTGCTTTTAACAAGGCTTTCTGAGAAATCACAGCAGTGAGCTTAACAGTTTTGAGGGTCACTCAGACAGGTTGGATTCTATGGGTGGTCATCATGGAAAGTCTCTTCTGTCCTAAGTGTGTCACTTGGAACATTCAGTCCCACTGCTCTTCAAGGTACTTACAGTTCAGCTAATTTAGCTTTTTTCTCCACGTTTTCAAACAGTAATTTGTCTTAAAGCACAAAGTGCCCTGAATGGAGGTGAAGCACATCATTTTCTGACCAGCCATTGAAACTTTCGCATAGATCTGCTTTATACAAGTCTTTCCAGGAAACACAAAGTGAAAAGAAATGGTGCTGCTAAAGGGACCCCACTATTGGGAGATCGGGATGGCATTCTTGGTTCTTCTGAGTTTTGGGTCATCACGTTTCTGTTTTCCATAAGTGCTTACCACTCATCTCTGTGGAGTTTCACTCTCATGGTCTCTGATTGTAAAAACATTATCTATTACTGTGTATGCTGTTATTGCATAGTCATGTGGGAGTGCAATGGTTCATGTGCATAGCTGTGTAGCTGTGCGAGAAGGTCAGAGGGTGACCTTGTTCAGTTGCTTCTCTCCTTCTAGGAATTGAACCCATGTCTGTGTTGGCTGAGCTTCCTTGGCAAGTGTGTTTACCCACAGGAGCCTCTCACCTGCCATACTTTTCTCATTTTTGTATTCCTTTTTGAAGCAGAAGGGTAATTAAGAAAATCATTTTTATTTTATTATAAGACCTACTTTTTTCTGAAAGTGAATCCTATAAGTGTTCTGCTTTGATAAACAGAAGTGATGGGTGAAAGAAACACACTAAATTAGGATTGGTCAGAGTATAGGCAGGCCCACATACTGGTGCAGCAGGGCTACTTCCTGAAATCTAAAGATGTCTGATGAGTGAAGACAATTAGTAATAATATGGCATGCTTGGCCTGAGGCAAAGCACATTGCAGGGTTCTGCACTGCCTAGAAAAATGTTTCTGCCTGCATATATCCTGATGTGTCACTCTGAAGCGTACCTATTTGTGACTGCCAGAAATACAGGAAGGTTTTGCTGTACATGCCGACAGAATTCACTGCAAAGGCCTATGTGCTAAACACAAGCATCAGGAATTGCATGAAATTAAATTTTAATCTTATGCTAGAACTGAAGAATCAATTCAAATATATATGGTATTTCTAAAGATCCAGCTTGAGTAGTTGTAAATATTAAATCCTAACCTCTAGCATGCTTTAAATAGTTGATTTTTTTCATGAAATTATGAGCTTTTTGAAAGGCATTTCTTTTTTTCTGACTGATTATTATTAGACCAGAATGGCTTTTTACTTCTTTTTAAGATTTCTCCATGCTGTTAGGAAATGTTTGTTTTAGGGAGAGGAATTAACCGTTTCACTTATCATATGCACTCCAATGACAAGAAACTCACTCTTTGCATGGTTTACTCAGTATCTTTAGATGTAATTCCTTTCTCTATGCGCCATGTTAACAGCCGCATCCTGGCAAGGCCCCACGTCACTTTGACATGGAGCTCTGATCCTTTCAATCACTTTTGCCTCCCCAGACAGTATTACTCTTTGTTTTAGCATCCCAGCATTCCCCTCTGGTTAAAAAGACCATCAACTCATTTTTAATCCTGTGATGATGAAATTGTTGATGAAAGATTTAACCTGTTTTTCTTCTCTATTACCTATTATTCTCATGTTGCGTAGCAAACTATTTCCTGAACCTACTGACTCATAAAAAATAAGTATTTATATTTCTTCACTATATGAGCAGAACTAAAATATTTCTGTTAGACTAGCCTAGATTTTGTTATTACTTAGCTACAATATCACATAAATTGTTCCTAGTATTAGGCTAAAACTATGGCTCTCAACAGGTGGGATGCAACCCCTTGGGGAGTAAACTCCCATTTCACAGGGATCAAATATCAGATATACTGCATATCAGATATTTATATATCAATTTATAACAGGAGCAACATTATAGTTATGAAGTAGTAATGAAAATAATTTCATGGTTGGGGGTCGCCAAAGCATGAGGAACTGCATTAAAGGGTCATAGTACTAGGAAGGTGAGAACCACTGAGCTAAAGGGACAAGATCTGTTGTGGCAAACATTTCTCAAGATAATAACAGAAATGAGAGGTGAGACAAAAGTGTCTAAACATATTTAAGACCTTTGCTCATGCTAAGTCAATGACATCTTCAGTGGAAGCAGAGATAGTTTGGTCTCATGCACCAAGCTCACTTGATGATCAGAGAGGACACTTTTCCTAAAATGATCACAGAACAGGAAACACAAATCTCCATAACTTTTAAGGAAACATAGCTTGTTCTTTCATGAAACTGTGTCAGAGAGAATACAATGGATTAAATAAAGATAGCATATATAGGTACAAAATGCTGATGTCACTCCAGCTCTACAATTTTACAGATTATGCAAAGTATATACTTAAGTTGTTTTATTATAATCAAACAATAATAATATGGGTCAAGAAGTTTAAGGTATGTTGGTATATTAAATTCTTAGTTATACACATCCTAAAATGCTTTAATCCCACTTCTGGGACACATTTAAGAAGATTGGATGCTTCTTACTTTCCTTTAGTCTGACAAAATCCTAGTAATGGTAGATAATTCTCAGGTTATATAAAAGTCTGAATAAATATTATTTGCCTTCCTTATTTTGATTGATCTTCATTAATATCATCAATCATGGAAATATCCACCATATATAACAAAATTTGTATATATGTAACTGAGACTATAGGTATAGTTATCGCTACAGAAAGGGAAATAATCAGATGATTTTCAAGTTTAGTTTTAGTGATGTGGCCTATTAACACAATATTTAGAGAAATAACTAGACATAACTAGAGAAAGTCCAAAACAACAATTATGAGGAAAATGATGATGGAACAACAACAATGATGACGACCATGGTACTCTCTACATTTAGTAAATACTTCTAAACACCATCCACATGATTAGTACCACGGCTTAGTTGATTGTGACCTCGAGTTAAGTTACAAAATTATTTGGCTCAACATCGTTTTACAGATGGGAAAAGTTTCAAAGGATTAAGAAACTTGTTGATGCTTATGTTGCTTGAATAGCATACAACTAAAGTTTAATCGTGTCAATATAACTCTATAATTTAGGTGTATTTATGGTTAACACAGTGGCCCACACACAGCAGGAATTCAACTTAGTATGTAAATAGGAGAAAAATGAATGCACTAATTGACCAATTAATGATACTCCATAAAATCTATACTGACTCTGAAAAACAAATTTATTATACTCCTTGGAACGTACTCAAATTTTCATCATCTCCTCTTCTCTTATTTATTGCTACCATATTATTTCACTTAGGTGTATAGCCCAGTCTTGCCTTGAGTTCACTTTATAGTTGAAGCTGACCTTGAGCTTTGAAGACTTCTGTTTCCACCACAGAGTTATGAGATTAAAGGGGTGCATCACCATAGCTAGTTTATTACAGTGCTGATGAGGCAACCCAGGGCTTCATGCACAATGGGCAAATGCACTATCAATTGAGCTATACCCCCAGTCCCACATTCTATATTCATTTGCATTTTGCTACATGTACAATCAGATTCCTGGTTTAGATAAGAATACATTAAGAGTTAATAATCTATTTTCTTTGTGATTTGTCTAGTGTGTATATTAAACAATCAATGCCATGGGGAAATAGCATAGGGTTTGGACTACTCTCTCTATAGCCAGTGAACTTCCATCATTTGTGGTAGCTGAACCACTGTCCTTTACTACATACAGGTCCAAACATCTACAATCTCTATATTAAACCCCCATCAAATCTTGCTGGGCACCACATGAAATGTAAAACTTCAGAGAATACTGTTAGCAATAGTATTGGTAATAACCAGGTTTTCAACTCGATAGTGGAACAACAGTCAAGGGATTTAAAATGTCCACATACGGAGAAGACAGAAAGTACAGATCATTTCCTTTAAGGGGTTGAGATTCATCACAAGGACACAGACAACAAGGACTTACAGTAAACCTCTCTGATAAATTATCCAAGCCATGATACCAGGTGTAGTGGTTTGAGTAGGTATGGCCCCAATGGACTCATAAGTCTGAATGCTTAGCCTATAGAGAGTGGTACTATTAGAAAGTGTGGCCTCATTGAAGGATGTGTGTCACTGTGGGGATGCACTTTGATATCTCCTTTGTTCAAGCTATGCTCAGTGTGACAGACTACTTCTGTTGCTGGAAGATCAAGATGTAGAACACTTAGCTCCTTCTCCAGCACCATGTCAGCCTGCACACTGCCTTGTCCCACCATGGTGATAATGCACTAAAGCTCTGAAACGTTAAGCGAGCTCCAATTAAATGTCTTCTATTACTAGAGCTGCCCTGGTCCTGGTGTCTCTTCATAGCAATAGAAATCCTAACTAAGACACAAAGAGTCTCTTCAGGTCAGAAATGTTTAAGAGTTCTTTTAGTTTATTTTTCTTCCAATTGCAGAAAGAGAAATGATAAAATTCCGGTCATGGGGATAAGAAAATGAAGGTATTTCTAATAAGGAAATAAAAACATATTGCCAAACAACCAAAAGGAGTCTGTGGAAATCGTGCCTCTGAGGTTTGTTGTGATGAAGAATGCCTGCCCTTTCCAGGAAGACAAGTAAGGAACAGGAAATAGCACAGATTCACATTTTAGAACCCAAACTTAAAATGGCACTTCACTACATTTACATTTTAAGGGATAAATTATCATGACTAAATGGCATTTTGCTTCATATGTACTGATGGCTGTTCTTGCTACAGCATGACATTCTTTTAAATAACACACACATACCACATCATACCCTTCTGCACTGCTCACATGGAAGCATGCCTGCCGTCCACTCCATTTCTTTCCTCATTCCTGCAACCCCTTCGCAATTTAAGTTCTATTCAAAAGAATATATTCACAGCCTTTTTCTCCTTTTCCCTGGAAAGGCTTCGAAAAAGTAAAATCCATTTTGCCCAGCGCTGATCTCCTAGTTGTCACTCCTGAAGAATCGGGGTAAGCTTGGGGGAGCACTTAGCTCTCAGCCACAGCTCTGTGGCCCTTCCCCCACCCCTTGCAGCTTTCTTTCTTCATGGGTTGTGATTATCATTACATCAAGCGTCTTCCTGTCATTGTCTCTAATTTCCTTAACTGGATTTATCTTCAGTCCCTAGAACTTTTATATCTCAGGAACATAAAAACCCACAAGATATTTCCATGAGCCAGATAGCTAGCTATTAAAGAGCTTCCTTCGGTGTGTGGGTGCACCCCTCGCGGTCCTGAGTTCCTTGCTCGTGCTCTCTCTCCTTCTGCTCCTTATTTGGACCTTGAGATTTCAGTCTGGTGCTCCAATATGGGTCTCTGTCTCTGTCTCCTTTATCGCCTATGAAGGTTAATATTCAGGAGGATGCTTATATGTTTTTCTTTGGGTTCCCCTTCTTATTTAGCATCTCTAGGATCACGAATTATAGGCTCAATGTCCTTTATTTATGGCTAGAAACCAAATATGAGTGAGTATATCCCATGTTCCTCTTTTTGGGTCTGGCTTACCTCACTCAGGATAGTGTTTTCTATTTCCATCCATTTGCATGCAAAATTCAGGAAGTCATTTCTTTTTACTGCTGAGTAGTACTCTAATATGTATATATTCCATACTTTCTTCATCCATTCTTCCATTGAAGAGCATCTAGGTTGTTTCCAGGTTCTGGCTATTACAAACAATGCTGCTATGAACATAGTTGATCATATACTTTTGTTGTATGATAGGGCATCTCTTGGGTATATTCCCAAGAGTGGTATTGCTGGGTCCATGGGTAGGTTGAGGCAAAGGGGATGTTCTATCGGGAACTCACCAAGGCCAGCTGGCCGGGGGTCGGAAAAAGCATGGAATAAAACCAGACTCGCTGAACATAGCAGACAATGAGGACTACTGAGAACTCAAGAACAATGGCAATGGGTTTTTGATCCTACTGCACGTACTGGCTTTGTGGAAGCCTAGGCAGTTTGGATGCTCACCTTACTAGACCTGGATGGAGATGGGTGGTCCTTGGACTCCCCACAGGGCAGGGAACCCTGATTGCTCTTTGGGCTGACGAGGAAGGGGGACTTGATTGGGGGAGGGGGAGGGAAATGGGAGGCGGTGGCGGGGAGGAAGCAGAAATCATAAATAATAAATAAATAAATAGATAAATAAATAAATAAATGATAAATAAAGAGCATCCCTCGGAGAATACAGACTGTGGAGAGGACACCAGGAAAAGGGACTGGAAGTGGCCTTCTGCATTCATTCAGAGTGCATGGTCGTATGGAACCTGAAAGATAATTTAGGCTCAGTTTATAAAGAGTTTTACTCAGTTCTTAAAATTGACATTTCCCCCCCTTCATGACCTTGTAGCAGGGATTGTAAGGGTGTAAGAATGACTGGAGAGCCAGGCGGTGGTGGTGCACAACTTTAATCCCAGCACTCGGGAGGCAGAGGCAGGCAGATCTTTGTGAGTTCTGGGTTCTAGGCCAGCTTGGTCTACAAGAGCTAGTTCTTGAACAGCTAGTGCTTAAAAACAAAAAAAGAATGATAGGAGCGGGTCCTGTGGTTCTGACCATCGAAGATTTAAGCATTATTCTATCATACAGAGTGAAGAGGACTATAGAACAGGCAGAGATAAAGTGCCGTGTGATTCGACAGCACAGGGCATTATTTCTTACTGGCCAACGGCCAGTCATGTTTACTGAAAAATGAAATATTTGACCTTTCTCCTTACTTTTGGGTTGGAGCTTGCCACAGTAATCCTGTACATTAGACATTAAGCAGGAAAGAAGCGGTCAGTGACTTTTGCCACAGTCAAACTCCATTCTCTTCTTTGTAGCAACCATTCTTACTTTGTTACAAACCTGATTCCAAGGATCTCAAAGAAATACAGTGACTGAAAATGACTTATTTGATGATGTTGAGTTAAAGTTTTACTTGTTTTGGTAGTTTACAATCATTATATTCACTTTATTAATCAGTAAATCAGTTTTTAAAAATGAATTAATACTAGTGTTCAAACCCATCTTCATTCTGACATTCTGCTGCTCCCATTCCATCTTAAACGTGGTTTATTCAGGACTCCAACAATACTGCAGTGAACATGGAATGCAACAAAACTGTGGGAAGAACCAGAAATTAAAGCATCAACATCTAGGCATCCTCCCAAAAGTCTAGTAATGCTTAGAAAAGGAAGGACTCTCCCCATTAGACATAATAGGGTACAATGAGGACATTTTTTCTTATCTTTTTTGCATATTCAATTACATGTTGCCTTAAGATTTCTATTGCTGTGAAGAGACACCATGGCCACAACAATTCTTATAAAGGAAAGCATTTATTGGGGGCTGCTTTACAGTTCAGAGGTTCAGTCTTTTATCGTCATGGGGGGCATCATAGTGGTGTGCAGGCAGAAATGGAGCTGGAGAATAGCTGAGAGCACTACATCTGGGTCCACATGCAGCAGGAAGAGAGAGACACTGGGACTGGCTTGAACATTTGAAACCCAGCCCACCCTTGGTGACATACTTCCTCCAACAAAGAAACACCTATTTCAACAAGGCATCTCCTCCTAATGCCACTCCCTAAGCGTTCAACTATGTGTGCCTATAGGGCATTCTTATTCAGGTCACTACTTGTGTATATCATAAAGTGCCCTGGATATTTAATGTTAAGATTTCTGTATACTAGAAGCAACTAATTTTATAATAGCCCTGATTCTAGATGCCAGCATCATTTTCCTGATTAGTTGTTTTAAAATTTTCCAGCAAGTATTGGTGAATTGACAGTAAACAATGTTACTTTTAATTTGACTACAACATAATCAGAGAGGAAAATCATTTCAATTGTAATATAATACTATAATTTTAATATTGTATATTTCTATATTGTTGGAATACATTATCTATGAGCCAGCTATCATGGCCTATTTAGACAAAAACACTCATATGTTTACAAAAATTATGGAAAATATCACATAGAATCCAGAATTTCAGAGTGTTATTCATGCATTAACACTCCTCCATCGTTCAGGATTGTTGTGAAGGTAGGAAGAACATTTGGGTCTTTTCAGTCACACGAAATTCTTACAACAGTGAGGAATTTATTTCACAAGAGACAAATTAATCAATTTCTTGGTCTGTGTTGCAAAGAAAACCCATTTCCTATGAAAAAGTAAGCTAGAGGGAGTTGAAAGGTATATTAAAAGTTAATTTTTCAACTGCTACTGTGAAATTTTCTTGCTCATAAAAGAATCTCTGACTACAAGGAGCAAAGCTGTTTCTGGGTCGTTAAATAAACTCAAGAAGCAGCAATGATCTTTAGTTCTCTGTGCCATTTGGCTATGAGCTGCTTATCAAGCTTCAAAATTATGATGATATTTCAATCCTGAGTTTTCTTTCTTAAATTTATATTTTAAAAAACAACTAAATGTAAGTTACAAACTGCATCCTGCAGGAACAATGTGTATATTTTTTACACAGGGCATTTAAGTTTTATTTGTCAATTGTCCCATGGTGATTTTTCAAATAACTGAAAGATTTCTCAAGATTCGGTGTCACTGTGATAATAGATACAACCATGCTGAATGCCGTGGTGGTGCTTAGTTATTTATTTTAGTTATTTCTTTAAGATTACAATATAATTGCATCACTTCCCGCTTTTCTTATTTCCTTCTCAACTCTCCCCTGTAGCCATCATTGCTGTTTTAAATGTTTTAATGAGCATTAAGGAAATATTAGGAGAATAAGAAGTCTAAGTATGTGTTTCTAAACATGAACAAACAATCTCCTGAATGTGGAGGAGGCAGTCTGTTGCCCAGATTAGCTTGTGGCCTAGATGCTAAATTGTGGAAGCCTAAGTTGCTTGCACATCAATCTATAGATATAAATTGGTAAATATTACAGGCATACTCCCCTGACTGCTCCCATCATCCCCTTCACAGATACATACATGAATGCTGTTAGCTGCCTTGGTATGTTAATACTTCACAGGAGTAACTGCTTTATTTTGGCCAAGTCATAGAGGTTATTTTTAGCCTGGTTTATACTTACCTGTAACAGGCAACCATGAAGGCCTTTCTTCTTTTAGAGATAAATGACCAGGAAAAAAATGTATTTCTTTAAGCCTACCATGCCAAAATTTCTTTTAGGTGGAGGCTGTTTGTTGGTTTCCCAGCCGCCCAGACCCAAATTTAATCATACAGAAACTATATTATTACAACACTGCCTGGCCTATTTGCTTACATTTATCATTGGCTAGCTCTTATATCTTAAATTAACATCTCTATTTATCTCTGTATTATCACGTGGTTATGGCCTACCAGTAAGGTTCTGTCCAGCTACATGGTTTCTCCTTGACTCAGCCTACTTTATCCCAGCACTCAGCTTAGTTTTCCCACCTAGCTCTACTCTGCCCTGCTATGGGACCAAAACGGCTTTATTCATTAACCAGTGGTTCACATTAAACAGAGGGGAATCCCACATCAATTTCTGACCTGAAACTCAGTCTTAGCTGAAGGATTCTGTCTTTCTGTTAGTCCGTCTTCCCTAGTATGCCTTATCTCCAACCCCCCTTCCTTTTTTTAATATGCAAAGAAAGTTTATCCAGGATTCTAGCAAATAACTAAGTTTTCCAGGTAGGGGCAGCCATTATAAAAAAAAAAAAAAACAATCTAAGGCTTTTCCGTTGTTGTTGCATTTTTAAGCTTTATGAAATTTACCATTTCTCATCATTGTTGATATTATACTTAGAGCTGAGCCATTTCCTGCCAATAAGTCAACAAAATGTCAATGACAATAGCAGGAAATAATGTATGCCAAATATTTATGTATATATTCATATACGTTATGAGTATGTGTTACATATTTTTCTAAAATATTCATGTTTTTCTTTCATAATTTCTAGGAACAAGGCAATGAAAGACACAAAACCAAAGGGACTATCAAAATCAGAGAATTAACATTGATAATGCTATGACCAAGTTTCACAGCCTTAAATCCCACCACTTTCCTCCCACAATGTATTTTACTGTCATTCTCTTCTTCCACATTTCATTCTAAGAGTCAGTGTAGGATTGTTATTAACTGTCACATTTTATTCATTCTTTAAATATAGCATACAGTTCTTCAATCTTTTTATTGGTGTTTATTATTTTGTTATTTTTTTTAAAAAAATCTTTCTTTTATGTTACATACTACATTATATTTAGACCATTCACCTTTTCTTTTATTACTTCCATACCATCCCATATACCTCTCATTGCTCTGTTTCAAATTCATGGTCTCTTTTTTCATTGATTGTTGTTACAGACATATATGTATATAAACATATGTTATTAAATACATAAATATACCCTACTCAGTCTGTATAATATTACTTGATGAACATTTTGGTGTACCAAATAAAGCTTATACTTTTTAAAAATATTATATATTCCTCAGTGAGGTGACTCAGCAGGAAAAGGCACTTGTTACTATGCCCTGGGTCTGGTCCCTAAATCCCTTTTGGTGCTTAAGAGACAATGGACTCTAATAAATTATCCTCTGACCTTTACACATATGTGCCCATATTTGTGCATGCACACACAAAATATAATAATATATATGTATATTTTAAAACTGCAGAATAATTGGTTTTTATGGTGGGTTTGAAATTCTGTAGTGCATAATACAAAGGTGATATTATTTTCTTGCCTGGGCATTGTCACAGAAGGACATGATGTATTTTATGTCATACTGGTGATGTTAACCTATACCACCTAGTTAAACTGGTACTGCCAAGTGTCTCCACGGGAGGAGTGGTAATTAATTAATGAGCAATCTGTGGAAAAACAACTTTGAATCTATATCAGCATACTATCTTTCCATGAACATTTTTCTTCCTGTTAGTATAGATAGACATTTTTATGTATTCAATTCTTATTAACATGATGGTGTCATGGTGTTTTCTTTCATCATTTGCTATTTTACACTTTATAATCAAGAAGAGAAATAGATTTGACAGGAAGCAAGCAGATTTTTATAGAAGAGAGAGTAGGTCTGAATCTGGAACATCATAGTATGTCAAAGGTCAGCCAGCACTGAGGGGACACCATAGCAGAAAGACAAGTGTGTCAAAAGTCAGCCAGTGCTGAAGGGCCAAGGGCACCACAGCAGAAAGAGAGAGTGCAACAACATGGAGTCTACAGTCTGGGCTCCTGCTGCATCTTCCACCAGGGTTCTGAGCATCTCTACAATCATCTATGAAAGACTAACTTATGACCAAACACTTTAGATATTTTTTCCATCTCTTTTGCTGTTGGGAACAGAGCTTGGCAAGCATGGGTGGGTAGCTAGCTCTTTAATATACAGATTTTAAATTTTTTGGATATAGATTTTGTATTGGGATCACTTGATTACACAGCAGTTCTCTTTTTATATTTCTGAGGAACCTTCACACCTATTGATGTATTAACTTACACTTTGGATGAGTAATTCCCAACAGTGTTCAAATGCTCTCTCTTACCCGTACTCTCCCTGACACTGCTCTCAGTCTGAGAACAGCCATGCTAAGTGAGGTGAGTGATAGCTTGAGGTTTGGGTCTTTGCTTCCCTGAGGGTCGTGACTCTAAGGTGTTATTAATAACTCACAGATTGACTCTTTTTCTCTTCTAAGACCTGTTTAGATACTTTGCCTATTTTTAAGTGGAATTATTTTTCTCTTGGTATAACACAATAGTTTCTAAGTTAATGTAATTTTTTATGTATTCTGAATTTTGATACCCCTTTTAGACGTATAGCTTATGAATCGTTTTACTTAGTGATTGTCTCCCTCACTTTACAGAACTTCTCAATTTTTCTTAAAAAAAATACTATTCACTCATTTCTGCTTTTGTTGCCTTTGACATTACACCTGTAAAGCAATGTCCTTATGCCCAGGACAATGCCTGGAGTTGTCTTCTCCATGTAGTTTTATGTCTTACATTTATGAGACAAACTCAGTTTGAATTCTTCTTGTATTTGTTATGAGTTAGTATGTAATTTCATTTTTCTCCTGAATAGGGATATTCAGTTTTCCCAACATGAATTACAAAAGAAGGTATCATTTCTCCATTGTGTGTTGTTGGCACTACTGTCAAATGTGACATGCTGTAAATAGTCAATAGACTTTTTTAATGCTAGAATACTTCTTATATTTGGATGTTCTTAACATTATAGCTGTGTGATTTATTTTGAAGTCAGGTAATGTGGTGTCTCCAGTCTTGCTCCTTTGCAAAAGACTGCTTGGCTAGTCAAGGTCTTTTCATGTTTACACACAAATTTAGGACTGTTTTCCCTAGTTATGTAAAGAATGTCTTTGATATTCACAGGATTTTCTCTGAATCTGTAGAGCACAATGTGGGATGGGCATTTTTAATAATGCCTTTTTCCCACAAACATGGGTTGTCTTTCTATCGATTTTATCATCTTCACTTGTTTGTTGATCCCTTTGTTTTCAGTTAAGATCTCTCATCTCTTGTGCTAAACTTACCCTTAAATATTTTACAACTGTTATAAGTGAAGTTTTTCTTTTCATCTCCTTTTAAATGTCACACATGTTTATAGTTTGGAAATAGCACTGATATTAATGTTGTATCCTGAAATGTTACTGATTTCATTCACTATTTCTAACAGGTATGTGTGTGTGTGTGTAGTATGTAGAAGTTTCATTGTCTACATAATTGTAAGATCATGTCCTTTGCTGTATAGGTACTATTTAGTTTATTTCATGTATATATATGAAATTATATATGTATTTACATCTTTAAGTTGTTCTTCAAGCTTTTTCTTATTGATGTGTAGGAGTTGTAGTCATTTAGTAAATAAGTTATAATATTTCTCACTAGTAGCTTCCCCATATACTCATTAAATGATTTATTTCAAAGAACAAAAATAATTTTAATACACGTGTATTTGTTTTTATTTATGTTTTATATTTTATGTTCCTTTAAAATATTTTTCTATTCCTCAAATCACAAAGATGCTTCTTTTTATTATGTTGTACCAGTTACATTTAGATTATGTATTATTTAAACCAATTCTGGACATTGTATAAATCAGGCATCAGAGAGTTGTTCTGCTTTTACTTCAGAACAACTTTAAAAATTTTTTCCAACTGACCTGTAATTTCAATTATTTCAAATATACAATTTTTCACTGTATGCTTTTGTAGACTTTCTAGTCTATTTGTTTGTTAATCTGCTCCTATAACAATATTTTGCTTTAATTGAATCTCATTTATAAAATTTATTACAGGGCCAATCCCTGTGTGGTGATTTGAATAAGCATGGCCCCCATGGCCCATGTGTTTGAATGCTTGAATTATAGACAGTGGCACTATTAGAAGGTGTGGTCTTATTGGATAGGCGTGGCCTTGTTGGAAAAAGTATGTCACTGTTGGGACAGGCTTTGAGGTCTTATATACGTTAAGCTATGCCCAATGTGGGACAGTTTACTTTCTGCTGCTTGTAGATCAAGATATAGAACTCTCAGCCACTTCTCCAACACCATGTTTGTCTCAATGCTTCCTTCTTTCCTGATATGACAATAATGGACTAAACCTCCGAAACTGGAGGCCAGCCCCATTTAATGCTTTCCTTTATAAGACCTGCTGTGGTCATGGTGTTTCCTCACAGCAATAGAGCCCCTAACTAAGATAACTGATTTCTACTTCAACAATGTCTTGCAAATTTTGACATTTTTTCCCTAAATTAATATTAAAAGCAAACTTTCAAATTTCATTAAAATCCTTCTTGTAATCTATTTGATTTGTCTTTGTATGTATAGAAAATTTTAGTGAGATTTTCTTTGTTATACATTGAAACTGCTAATGAACATGCTATTTCCTTGTAGATCATCTTTAATATCATTCAACTAGTAATGCCATTTTATGAATTTCTCCACAAAATCATGAGCCTCTTTGTTTATACTTAATCTTGGGATTCTTTCATATCTGTATCAATGGCAGGCATCTACTTCAAATACCCTTGCTGTTGCTGCTTCTGTATAAAAATGCAATTTATTTTTATATTGGTCTTATAGACCTGCTGGTTTCTCATTAATTCTGATCGTTTGCCTGCAGATTCTCTGAGGTTTCTATGTAGGTAACCATAATAATGTCGCAAATAATGGCATTTTGTTTCTTTCACTCCAGAATATGTACTTTTAATTATATCTTTTGAAAAGCTATACAGGAAAGGAAACCTTTCTCATTATAGAATGGAAATTGTGAAAGCAACGTTCTTTGTCTTGTGTTTGCTATTGAGAGGGATCTTTCTTATATTGTATATTATTATGATTCAGCTCTGAGATCTGTAGACACATTTCTTTAAGAGAAAAAATTTTCTGTTAGTAATTACCAAAAGTTTTTTAAGTCACAAATTAATGCTGATTTCCAGTGAATGATTTGTATGCAGCCATTGGTATGATAATTTGAATTTTCACTTTTAATCTGTTTAAAATATGAGTTCTATTACTTTTCAAAATCTAAAGGCAGTTTTGTATTCTTAAGATAAAATAAGTATGGAGGTCATACATACTGATTTTCAAAGGTATCCCTAGTTTCAGTGGTGAATATTTTGTTTTGGACATTTTGTGCTAATATTCTTGAGGGATATTGGCCTGTAATTTTTCTCTGTAGTGTTCTTCTTGTCTATTTAGGTATCAATGCCAAATTAGTCTTGAAGTAATTAATGAATTCTCACTCTTTCTATTTTCAGTGACCAAGACACCTGAATATTGCCCTCAGTTTGATTGCACTGTGGGCAGCTGTATTTCTGTCAGTTCATGACCCTTCCTCAGCCCTCTTAAAGGAATGACTTAGATAACTTGCCACATGAAATTCTTTCCTTTTTCATTGTGCATGGAAATTCTCTACAGTTGTTTGGTAATTATTTCTAAAGGACTTGGCAGCCAAATTTTCCAATCAAATCAGTGATAAGCACTTACTTTTGTTTCCTCAAATATCCATCTTCAACATTTCCACATCATTCATGCTAATTCCCTTGTACCATGTGTTCATGTCACCATTGTACCCTTATAAAATAATTGTCTTAGTTTGGGGAGTGCAAAATGTGTTAATCTTCATTAATATGACTATAATGCAAGGAATCTCTGAGTTTGTCTATTTTTTTTGTTTTTTTTTTTAGCTCATACCTTCAGGAGTTTCCCATTTCCCATTTCTGTTAAGTCTATTTGCTGAGTCTGATGCATAGCTAATAGTCTGCCTCTTCCATTCATCCTTACCATGGGACTCCTCTCTCTCTTTCTCCCTTCACAGAAAACATCAATTCTTGAGTCCTATAATAATTTCCTTTTGTAGTTTTCTTTAAGTACCTGAGCCTCATCTCTAGAAAATGTCATTATTTTATTTAACCTTATATTTATTGAAAATACTTGCTATGTGAGAATGTCATACATGTATACAACATACTTTGATTATATCCACCCACACCTATCTTCATCTTCCCCTGGACTCCCCTCTACCCACACCCCATCCAAAATTCATGCCTTCTTCTTACCTTTTAAAATAACCCTCTAAGTCCAGTTAGTGTTTCCCTTATGCATATGAGTATAGGACTGTAGAATGAGAAACCTATCAGTGGTCAAACCATTGGGGGAAAAATGACTCTTTCTCCACCAACAGCCAACAGCTCCTTGGGTCAGGGCGGGAGAACATGAGCATGCTGGAATCCCTTTAGCTCGCGCTCCCATCCTCTGGCTCTTATATTGATTCCCATTCTTCTTCAGGGATGTTCCCTGAATTTTTGCGTCACAGAAATCGATGCAAATACCCCATTTAGGACTGAGAACTCTGTCACTTTTTATTATAAGCACTTTTGCTGTAATAAAGAGTCTCTACACTGACTGCTGCCCACTTCCAGTCTATGACCAAAGGTGAGAGCAGCACAAATCTATGGGCACAAACATAAACATTTAGAAGCCAGTTTGATAACATGTGACCATGTAGCAAAACAACAGTAGTTTGGGCCTATGATCTAACCAGTCAGTGGCTTTTGATAGAAATTACAGTACCCAGTATCAGTTCTCCTCTGGAACAGGTTACTGATCCAATCAGAAAGCAACTGATGACTACCATATCATTCATGTTAATATTTCATCAGTGATCTCCTATTTCCCAGCTGAGGGATATACATGGTTCTGCTAAGTAAAACGACCGATGTCTTTGTTGGACTGGTTCAGTTCTTATTCTCTCCTCTCCTTGATCCATCCAGTTCCTAAGACTTGATGCAGAGTTCTTTATTTGACTTACTAGGTTTTTATATTTCTAGCATTTCATATTGGTTTTCTTCATGTTTTTTTAAATCTCTTTGTTAAATTTCTCTTTTAAACCTCTTATCTTCTTCTTTTTTGCTTTCCATTGTTTGTGTCTTTAAACACACTTATAATTGTCTTTTTGAGTTCTCTGTGGTTTCATCTAATTAACTCTCACTAGATGCTGCTACTGTAAGGTTATCACTTTTTGGAGGAGTTATGTTGTCTTGGTTTCTTGTGTTTCTAGTACTGCTGCAGTAAGATTTGTACATCTGCTGTCTTGTTGCTTGGGTTTTTATTGTTGTTTGTTTATGTGTGTATAAATACATGTTTATAAAGTGTGACATTTGAATGGGACTTAGATGTGTTATAGTTGAGTGTATTTTTCAGAAAATAATTACTCAGTTCAGTATCTCAGAGTGCTTACAAGGTCTATATTATTCCCCAAGTAGGATATTAGCTGGGAGAGGAACAACAACACCTTGATATTATTCTTATGCAAATATCCTTTTTGCCAGTTAATAACACTCATCTCTTTGACTTCAATAACTGTTGAAGAATAAACATCACAAGAAAGCATGGGATTGGAGTGCAGTAAGGTGGGTAAGGATAAGGATTCAAGACTAGTTCAATTTTGAAAAGAAAAAAAACTGAAGTGAGTAAATTATCTGAGAGGGGAACGTTAAGATAATGTTAGGGTCCACAGATATTAGAGATTGATAAGTCAGTGGTGGGTTACAATCAAGCCATAAAAAGGGGAGGGAATAAGAATGAGAGAAAGAAGAAAAGACAAGAGTAAGAGGGGAGTATGTGAGATGTGGGTGAACAGTAGAGTGAAGAATGCTCTTCTGTAAACTGAGAGTGGAAAAATAAACTACAGTCTTACAACCCGAATGAGCAGTATACAAACAAAGGCAAAAGCATCATGAGGCACCTATGTCAGAGTTCAATCAGGAAATTAAATGAGGAAATAATAGATGAAAAGAAGACTTACAGAGTGAGTTGCTGTTGCCGCCTCATTAAGTTTAAAGATTCTCAGATCCCTTTGGCTCTAGCAGACTCCACTTGGTGTTGGAGATTGGAGTTGTAGGTGCCCTTGTTCTCTGTAGCCTTAGTGTTCTGGGGATGCTTGCATGTGTGTGGGTGTGGGTGTGGGTGGGTGGATGATTGCAGTTTATTCCTGGCAGTTCACCTTGGTCTGTCTGAATTATATGTGAGGATTGGCACATGCATTGTCTACTTTTATAACTACAAGACAGAGTTAAATACTATAGTACAGTCTATTCTAGATCTCACAGCAATCTTCCTCCTTTAACCTCTGGGATGTAAGTGTTATAAGTATGAGGCGCCATGCTTGCTCAGTTTCCAGGTATTATAGGTGTGATGTGATCTTAATTCTTTTTCTTAGTAACTTATTTTTCTTACTTCAGAATACTTTAGACTTTTTATTTTGTTTAGTTTTCTGATATTTCAAGATCATATTCCTTACTGGGAATTTTATTGTTTTGGTTTTTTATTCATGATACTAGAAACAGTGCCCTTTCAAGGAAGAAACTCCAGTAGCTCAATTCTAAGCAATATTCTGACTGACTCATTTCGCTATTCTCTCTACTTTCTTTTTCAGAATATATTATTTTTCAGTTGGAGACTGAATTTCCAATAACAATTCCATAACATTATGCTCTTTCTTTCTCTCATTCTCTTTTGCACTTGCTCCTACTCTAACAATTTATAATTTCTTGAGATTTGATTAAACTTTATTATATAAACAATCTATTAAATTATTTCTAATGCACTGGTATTTCTGTTGCTGCAACTGTTCATTTGTTTTTAATATATTTAAATTTTTCTATTTAATATTTCATGTTTATTCTTTCTCTCATGATGTTAATTACAATTATTTTTCAACTTTTCTATCAAATTACTTACCTTTATTCGTGAGGCAGTATTATGGCACACAGATTGGTCTCACTCCACCTCCACATATAATATCTGAGCTTGGCCTTGAGCCTTTGCTCTTTCTGCCTCCACATTCTTTCCACTGTTGCTACAAACTGATTAGATTGTTACTCCTTCTTTTTAAAAAAGTATTAATTAATAATTAAAATATCAATTAATTTTATATCCCGACTGAAGTTTCCCCTTCTTCCTCTCCTCCTAGTCCCTCCCAACACCTCCCTTCTGCTTGTCACCCATTCCTCCTCCATTCATATTCAGAATAGATCAGGCCTCCCAAGGATATTGGCAAAACATAGAATATCAAGTTGTAGCAAGATTAAATACTGGGCCTTGTAATAAGGCTGAACAAGACAACTCAGTATGAGGAATATGGTACTAAAAGCAAGTAAAGGAGTCAGATACAGTGCGACCTGCCACTGTTTGGAGTACCACCCACAAGAAGACCAACTTATACAACTGCCACATACCTGCAGTGAACTTAGATCAGTATCATTCAAGTCCGCTGGCTGTTGTTTCCGTCTCTGTGAGCACTTAGGAGCGCAGGTTAGTTGATTCTGTGGGTTTTCTTTTGATGTTCTTGACCCCTTTGGTTCCCACAATCCTTCCTTCCCCTTCTCAGCAGGATTTTTCCACCTCAGCCTAATGTTTGACTGGGGGTCTCTGCATCTGTTTCCAGTTGCTGGATGTAACCTGTCTGATTGTGCTAGACACCAATCTATGAGTATAGCAGAACATCATTAGGCATCATTACACTGACATTTCTTCCCTAAGGTTTGTTAAGTTCTAACCTAGGTCTCTGGGCCATCCAACCCCTGGGTCCTAGCACTCCACCTCCACATAGTGTCAGGGGTGGGATCACTCTTACAGCATGGGTCTCAGGCTGGGCTAGTCATTGCTTGACTACTTCCACAATCTCTGTGCCACTTGTAACCCAGCACATCCCATAGTTCGGACAGAATGCTGGTCAAAGGTGATGTGACTGGGATGGTATCCCAGTCCCTCTTCTGGAAGTCTTGCTTGGTCACAGGAGATGGCCAATTCAAGCTACATATCCACAATTACGAGGAGTTTTAGCTGCGGTCATCCTTGTGGTTTCCTGAGAGCCTCTTTTGCACCAGGTTTCTATCTGACCTTGAAATGCCCCTCTTCTCCAGTTGGTTCTTTCAGTACTCACCCCCATATGATCCCTCATGGTACCCATTCCCCCACCAAGTCCACCCACAAAATCTCTAACATCTCCCCTTCCCAGTGAGATCCTAGTGTCAGTCTTGGATCTTCCTTGTCACCTAGATTGCTCCTTCTTTATACCAGTGATCTCCTTAGATGCTCTGCCTTTGTTGTGAGCATTTGTATCTAAGAATGAGCACAGTCAATGAGTACTTAATCCACACTCTGTGCAGGGTGTTTAACTAGAGAAATTTAATGGAGGGTGGGGAGGCAGAGGTTGTGTTATCTCACAGAGGAACCCAAATAGTCTGAATCTACAAGCCATATTTCTGAGGGAGTTTCATGTTTTTAAGCTAACAACTGAAACATTCTACTTGGATAGGGGACAGATCTGTGGAAAGATGAAAGTGAGCATGTTGTTGTCTTGTCATTCTATATAAGCCATACAGTTATTTTGACAGACAGGAGTTGACAACACAATCATAATGGCAATTTGGGGGCCATCTTAGAAACCTGTTCCCAAAGCCTCTCACTTGGTATGTCACACGTACTTATCAAATTTTGCAACAACTTGTTTTCCTCCACCTACTTTCACTTCTTTTCTCAGATCCTGAGATTTGACCATCCAAATCTTTGCCTTGGGTCTCATGATCAGGCTTTCCTTACCTACGACCTTACAAGGAGAGCAACTTTGTTTCTGCTATTGCATGCTCACCTGACCGAGAGATGATGCTCTTTTGGTTCCCCACCTAAAGACCTGCATGTGCTTTCAAATGTACTTCTCTACTCCACTAAGCAGAAACAGGCAGTGATTTCTGCTTTCTGGAGAGTCCAGAGGAAGAATATATGGTCCCTGTGTTGTCCTGTCACTCATCTTAATGTGGTAACTAAGATGAGTCTCCTTCTTCCCCAATGAGAGAAGCACTAGGCAGAGATTTTCATTGAAAATTTAATTCCTTTTTGGCATTTCAAATGTCTCATACATCCTTGAGATAATAAGCTTGAGGGGGCTCATTTGAGCATCTCACCAGGGGACTGCCACATATATTAGCTCATTAGCCCTCCATTGTTTCCACTTCCCTTGAGATGAATGCTTCAGACTGGTTTTAAATTGATCATTTCCTCCTTCAATTCAACTCAGGTTTAACTCTAATCCCAGCCAGAGCTACGATACTGGGAAAATAGAATAAATATAACGAACAGTTAGTGTTTGCTGATACCAAACTTGTTCTAGGTCTATAGCAGGTACTTTCCATTGTAAAGGAAATAATTTTCAAATAATCCTAGGTGGATAGTCTTCTTCTAACTTTCTAATTTCCGCATGACAAGATGCCTGAAGAAGAGCAGTATCTCATCATTAGGAAGCTGTTAGTTCAAATACTCAAATATGTTTCTGTCTCTTTAAACTCTGTGTTCTAGCTTTTGATCATTTGTAGCAAGGTCAACACAGGGCGAAAGACTGTCCATGTGTACAGGTAACCTCTTGAGGGCTGATTAATTTTTACAACATGCTCATGACTACTTTGGGATTGCTTTGCCCTCTATGAATGAAATAAACCTTAATTTTCTTGCCTTAGTAAATAGAGACCTTCTCATTCAATTAGTGAAGACCGCCAGAGAATTAAAATCGTCTTTTTGCATTCACACTCACACACACACAATTGTATTGTTATGAATTTTCATGAATTTCAGTTCTGAGAGAAAGCCAAAGGAGACATGAGATTTTTGACTACAACTGAAAATAAATGCCACAGTATTAGTTTCTGTTTCAGAATAAGTGTGTAGATGGGATTTTAGTTCTCTGCTTGGCTTTATGACAGGAAAAATCTGAACGAAATAATCACCTTCTAAGTTGCTGTATTAATTTCAATTAACTAGACAACACCAAAGATTTCAGAGATGAATGAGTGCTGTTGAAAACTACTGCTCAATTAATATATTCTAATAGTATTTTCAAGAACTTTGATTGGACATTGACAGTAACCCTTGTTTGGTAAATGACCACCATGTTGATATGTACAGACATCTATCACTTAGTAGGAGAAATGATTCTTCCTATAAGTGAGATGATCTTATTAGTAAAGTTAATATTCGGTCACTGAAAAATCCAAGGGCATATTAAAATTAAACATTGTTTTTATTCCAGTCACTGTCCTGCTGTGGTACCCTGAACTGCTTTGAGATTGCTCAACAGAAGATAATTTACTGGGTCTACTTCTCCTATTAAATAGTAATTTCCTTAGAGATTAGTCAATTAAGAGTAAAAAACTTAAGCTGATTATCATGCTTTGTTTTATTGTTTGGGTGGCAGCAGAAAAATAGATGTGACCTTTTGGCCTTCCTTTCCTTTAACTAGGAAGTAAATTCAGTCATGTGATAGCAAGTCCCCTGAAAATTCATGTTGAGTTTGCCTTGTTTATGAAGAAAACTACATACACACACATACACACAATACAAGAACATAAAAACAGTCAATATTTAAGTCAGCTAAGTTTGATAAATGCATAAATCAAAGAGGAGCTGAAAATATGGCTCAGTGGATAAAGTGCTTTCCTAAATTTGGATTTTTTTTTTTTTTTTTGGTTTTTCGAGACAGAGTTTCTCTGTGGTCTTGGAGCCTGTCCTGGAACTAGCTCTTGTAGACCAGGCTGTAAATTTGGATTCTTATTGTCCACATAAAACCCATGCATGTTAAGATACACCTGCAACTCTAATGCTGGGGTCCTGTGAAAATAGTGTAGAGGAGAGACACGTGGACCAGTGGAGCATGCTGGACAGCAATTCTAGCAAATTAGTAGTGTTGTTTATAAAAGGGAACCTTGTGTTGTAATATGAAGCTTAGAGCAATAGAGGAAGACAAACTCATCAATCCCTGTTTTCCACACACAGGTACACACAGGCTACAGGAGCATACATACACACATGTACATATGCATACTAGACACATATACACATACATGAAAAATTCAATGTTATCAGTTTAGTAGAATAATTCTACAATATCTTTTATGTCATAAAATTTTACAATGCTTTTAAACATACTATTATTAATATCACTGCAATTAGTAATATCACTTCATGTTTTCAAAGAAGAGAATATTCTTTTGCACAAAAGCAAAGTTAACCTCAGGTAAATAGCATTATATGTATCTCACATTCAATTTATGCTTTATGGAATACAGTGATTTGTAAGGTATTACTATGACTTTGGCCAGTAAGATGTAATATATTTATGCCCTGCTTTAAATCTTCATTCTTTTCCATCTGTCAAAATGTTGTGGGCACTGAAAGATAATGGCTCTGTTGCTATGGCAATTATTCCATTACCTAGGTGACAGTGTTTGAATGATGTCATTGACCTAAATCATGAAACATTTTTAGTTTTAGTTATGGATAAGCAGACAGAAAACTGATTAGTGACACAAAAATCAAGAAAGACAAAAAGGATACCTCGGTTCTTAACAGTGTACTCACAAAGCAGAATTCGAAGGTGAATGCTTGTAACTGGATTTCACCAATTATCTCTGCTTTAGTTGGGTCAATATTTTCATCAACATTTCCCGAAGCTGCAAGAAGAGAAAAAGGGTGTCATATATAAAGGTATCAATGTGTTCCATGGAATGGTATCCCACTTAAAGTTTTTTCCCTTGACATTTTTTTGGTTGGATGTCATCCTTAGTAGTTATGAAGAAAAACATGTTATGTACTTTCATCTTTTTCTCTGATCTCAAACAAAAATTTACTCAAACAAAAAGCTGTATATGGAGGGAAATGGAGAGGAACAGAGAGGAGGAGAGGAACAGTGCACGTGGATGAGCAGCAGAAAAGATCAGAAACCAGGCCACAGGTTACTGCTCAGAATATGATGAAAGAGACTCAGAGAGGAAAGCAGACGGCCAGAAGGACAGAGGAGAGTTTCAAAAGTTTTACAAACTTCAATGGAGCCTGTCAGGAGGTGATTACCCTGTGGTCACTACTCTTTCTGTCTCATCTAAAGGACTTTTAGATGTTGTCATAGGTGTATAGCGTGCCACCTGTCAAGCTCGCCAAACAACTAAGATTGTAAAATTGTCCCCAAGAGATATAAAGTGTTTCTGATCCGTTACTTTGAGATAAAAATGTCCTTCAAGTTGAGAGGGCTCTTAGGGAGCTATGCTCCAATGTCCCAGGTACATTCAACTAGCAGTAGAGAAACGCTACACCTCCAGAAATGTAGTAAAGCATTATGGCAGAGGCTTCCTTTTCTCTGCATTCTTGTTCTGGTGTCTTCTCCTATATTTCAGCCTACCTGACTCTCATACAATAAAGCCGTAATTAGAAGGTTTGATGATATTGGAAAATATGAAGTATATTTTCTGGTAAGACAGGGCTCAGAGAGAAAGTTGTCTTTCATAATGGTGACTAGAGTTGAAAATGCCATATTATATACTTGAAATTCTCTGAGAGAGTAAATCTTAAGTGTTCCTACCAATATATATGCAGAGGCACACCCTCAAAAGGTACCTGTGTGTTGGGCAGGGTTATCTAGATGGACATAACATATATGGGAATTATTAGATTGGCTTACATCATGGAGACTGACTAGTTCCCAAATAGGCATTTGCCTACTTAAGGGTAGAAAATCTGGTGGTTTCTCAGCCCACAGAGTTAGATATTTTAGTTTTCCAATCCAGCATTGAAGATCTGGAGGGTTCCTAGAGAGTCACTTGCTGATTGTATTTCAAAAGACTGGAG
This sequence comes from Chionomys nivalis, assembly GCF_950005125.1. Lineage (NCBI taxonomy): Eukaryota > Metazoa > Chordata > Mammalia > Rodentia > Cricetidae > Chionomys > Chionomys nivalis. The sequence continues at coordinate 116,353,483 of NC_080086.1, read as the reverse complement.
AGGTGGCAGCCTGATGTCAGCCACAGTGACAGATACACTCAATTAGTGAGTGAAGGGAGGTTAACTGTTTTTCTCCAACTTCTTCATAGTTGGGTAAATTGGAAGGTGTGGTCTGCCATTAGGGTGGTTCTCACCTTCAGTTTCCTCAGAGGGGAATCTCCCATGTGGGTTGTGATCCTGTCAAGTTGATAGTGGAATCAACTATCACTTTATATGAGATGTTATCATCACATGATAAGCAGCTCACAATGTCTATCTATCTAAAATTATCAGCATACACTTGCATATACAATTTTTATTTGCCAATTTTAGCTCTAAGGGAAAAAAACTCAGAATAAAAGGATAAATGATATAGCTGTAATGTATCAGTCCAAGGCTTGAGCCCCTACTAACATCCACTCACCTCTCATGAATAGTTTGATGTTGCAGCATGGGACAATTCACTATACAGGTGGCATATTTCATTTTGGGTATGTGACTCAGTTTATTTGGTGAAATGCAGTTATATTAATCCATAAGAATTTACCATGTAGTTTCACTGATAACTTAATTTCATAACATCAACAAAAAAGGAACAAATTCTCTCCCCCAAAGCTTGTATAGAATATTCTAGACACCACAATATTTAGGAAGTGGATAAAGGACACACTTGAAGAACAGGAAATCCCAGAAAAACTGATGAATCACACTCATGAGTCACTCTCTCTTTGCTAATATCCAAGATTAATTCATAAAAAGGGTGTACTTCCACACTACGAGCATATTCATCTTCTGACCATAGCATGCATCAGGAAGAAGAGAAATCAGAACACCAAAAGCTCAAACAGGGAGCCAACAGCTGTGGGGGCAACACCTAACTCAGAAAACTGCAAACTGACCCATGTTAGGCAATACTGGGAGCTAGCGTGGCAGCCATTACTTGATTAATAATCAGCCCTTATTCAATACACGGCGTCATATAGCTTGTTCTCAGTATGCAGTTGCATGACTTAACCTTGCACTCGAGAGACAGTTTTTACAAGAAAATGTGATGTGTGAACACTATCACTTTACAAAGCATATTGGCTTCATATTCTAACAGGTTTCTTTCTTTTCCCAAGTGATAAGGAAAGATATACTCAAGGCTCGGATTTAAATATTCAAACGCCCAAACAACGTGTCATATTGAGCCACTACCCTCATAAATCAAACTCATTAACAGCATCTGATGAAGCTTATCTGCCTCACATCACCAGGGAGGCACTTGCTAGCAGGGCCTTTGAGAATAAAATTTTCTGTAGATACCATCATTAGAACTCAGTAAAGTAGCCTTCCTCAGAACAGCTTGCAGCAGTGCTTCTGAATCATAATTACAGAAATGATTACAGTAGCAAATATTAAAAACAGGCTAGTTATGCATAATTTCTACAGCATGCAATCTAATTTGCCAGCAGTAAAAACAGTAATAAAAGCATAGCCCAGTGATGGGACAAAGCGATTTTCACTCAAGATGCCTAAAACTACCATAAATTTAGCTACAGCTGGAGTTATTGTTAACATGGTTTGCTCAGCCTCCTGCTTGAGGATACTTAATTAAGACCTAGGCCAATGACCATGTGAGCCAATACATGATTCTAATTTTTTTTTTCCAGAGAAAATAATAAGACTTCTAGATTCCCTGAAAAGCCACAGCTTTGGTAAATGCCATTCTTGAATGGTAATAAAGTCTCAGAAGTAAGGCACTGCTTGCTAATCCAGGCAACAAATGATCAGTATAAAGTCAACAAAGTCTCATCCATTCATCTCCAATTTCTTTGGACTCTGTGCAGCTCTTCAGCAACTTTCCACTCGTTATTCTACTGATGAACATCATATAAGGGCTCCCCTGTTATATTTTAAGCTTCTGAAGGGAAGGGACAGTAGCTGATTTATGTCCCTAATCTTGTCTTCTTTCTCCTAGGTGGCACAAAGTAGGCATTACAAACTTTAATTAAAAAAAATTGATGATGTTGTGAAGGCAGTTTATTCAATGAATAAATAAAGCATTTCTTGTAGATGTCAGAAGAGAGAAAACTCACTATAGAGTATCTTTCCCAGGTAAGACTGGCCATTTGTTTGAAAAAATTTCTTAACCTGGCTGGTCACTGATCACTTTTCATGACTTTAAAAAAAATCTAGCCATAGGGTGCTACTGTGGACACTGAAACAAGAATGTCTGGGCATAGGCATCTTAAAGGTCCCAAGTGTCACAACTGAGTCACTTATTCAAAGTGTGTTGATGAACACATATTGACAGTAGTTATCAATGACACAGCTAGTGGACAAAAGGAAAAAAAAAAGCAGTCACTGATGGCATGTGCTGCACACTCTGGGCCTCATTCTATACCACTGTGAAATGGATAAGATTAATTGCATATGTAGTATCCTCAGCTATTTTCTGTACTGTCTTGCATGGGTACATAGCAACATCAACACCAAGAACACCACCCACTGCCCACCTACAGACTTACAGAGCTTTTGTTCCCAATGGTAGAGTCAGGAAACTATATTTAAAAAAAATCCTCAGGCCACAAAACCGATTTTAGCAACAAGAATAATAGGACATGAATCTGTTTAAAATAAAACAAAATAATAAGGATCTGTTTAAAAACATGAAAGAAACAATGAGAAACAAATATCTCTGTTAGCAATTACTGCTGGCATTGCTAACTACTGATCTCTGACAAAGGAGCTTGGTGTAGGAGGATCTTCTGTCTATGTATTACTTTCATTGGTTAAATAAAGAAACTGCCTTGACTTTTTGATAGGCCAGCCCTTAGGTGGATGGAGTAGGCAGAACAGAATTCTGGGAGGAAGAAGGCAGGGTGGCAGATGCTATGGCTCTCCTCTCTGAGACGGATGCTTGTTAGACTCATGCTGGTAAGCCACAGTCAAGTGGCAATACACATTAATAAATATGGGTTAATTAAGATGTGAGAGTTAGCCAATATTAGGCTAGAAATAATGGGCCAGGCAATGTTCAAATGAATATAATTTGTCTGTTGTTATTTCGGGGTATAAGCTAGCCAGATGTCCAGGAGCCAGGCAGTGGGAAGCAGTCCCCTGTTCCTTTTACAACAGGAGCTAGACTCTGGAGAAAGGCAAGTTCTAGACCTGAGGACAGGTACTAGAGGGTCTCACTACCTAGCCCAAGTGGATCTGGAATTCACATTCTCCTGTCTCATTCTCCAATGTGTGTTATCTTATAGACCTAAAAGTAAGAAAAATGTTTAAACTAATTATGTGGCAGGTCCAAGCAAGAAGCATCCAGTGGTCAAAGGTAGATTAACCTGTGCGACAACAACATTTTTATTCATATCGATTGGGTACTAATTAGGAGTAAAATACTAAATATCTGCTGTAGAGTGAATGTTTGTAAAAGCCCACAAGGTATTAAAGGAGAAGCCTTTGTGAGGTAAGTGAGGTGGGTGGAGCCCTCATAAAGGATAAAGTATCTGGATGATTCATTTCTCTCTTTGAAGTTAATGAGAATAGGATGAATAATGACAAGATTGCATGTCTATGAGCCAGAGGGTGGGCTCCAGTGGACACTGATTGTGTCTGTACCAAATACCATATTCTTAGATTCTCAAACTCAATAACTGTGAGAATAAATGATCCTGTTTATCATTAACCCTGCTTGTTATGTTTTGTTATAGCACTCTAGGAGTAAAAAGAAGTACTTATGAATTCATATGAAAATGTTTGTGTATCTGAATCAATGGTGAGAAGAGACTAATATAACTTATAGAGCTCTCCAAGTAAGTCTGAACAACTGACAGAGACATTTCCTCCTCCAGGATGTGTGGAGTAGCTTTCCTCACTTTGGGTGTGTTGCATTTAGCGACTGCTTCTAAAGTATGGAATGTGAAAAGAATTTTTTAAAAATCCCTTTTATAGTGGAGGATTGTAGGAGCCACCCCCGAACCAAGTAATTACAGTTAACACTCTCAGAGATAAGGTACACTGTTACGCAGCCTCTGATAAGAAGCAAGGTACTTCAGCCATGTAGTCTTCATCCTGTAAACCCATAATTCCACTCTGATCACTGACAGAATCTTCGGACACATCCAAGTTAAGTAACATTCTAGAAAATACCTGATCAGGACTCAAAATGACCAAGGTCAAGAAAAAAGTAATACAATGTTGAATCCTAATGGTACATAGCAACAGAAAAAGGACATGTGTGAAGACTAGAGATCTGTAATTTGTGATTCACCATGATTATCTCTCAATTCCACAAGTTCATCATCATTATTGTATGACATTAACACCTGAGAGATCATTATTTAAAGTTTTCATGAATTTAAAAATATTCACATGTATAAAGCTTATGAAATGTGTACACAAAGAAATAACTGTGAGCATACAATGAAAATAAGTATAGTGATGACTGGTTTGTGGATTAATGATGTCTAATGTGTTTTGAGCAATAGCACCTTTGCTACCAATTCCCTAGTAGTTTGGTCAATAATGAAATATATATTCTACATATTTTATTTGAATATAGACACATTTCATATATTAAATGCCCATATTTTGTTGATAATTAGCATGTTTAATTGTTTGGAATTCACACTAGTATACTATACTTTTACCAGAATTACTTCTGCATCATCCTCTAGAACCATTTAGCAGGGAAGAAAATTTATCATTAAAAAAAAATGTCACGTACATCTAATTAAGGGCCTCAGAAGCATGTCATTTCTGAGTGAACTCACCATATGGCTGTGGTTGAAATACTTCATAACTGATTTACAGGAGATACTGGAGGCTTATACCCCACCTGAAAAGAGAATTGTAGCCATGCCTATTACTGGGTGCTTGCTATCCTTTGCTAGTTAATACATTTTTCCCCTAATACAATGAATACATTTGATTTTAATTAGATGCTTTCCTCAGCAACTTTTGCTGATCTTATTTCTGATGTTTTCAGTATGTGGAATATCTTCTGTTAAACCTCAAGCCTTCTCCCTGGGTGTTCTGCCCATATGTGTCTTCCCACTTCCAGAACCACCTTCATTCAAGGGGTAAATCTAAGTTGTACATAAGACTTTGTCAGCTCTATTGGGTGTAGACCACTTTTGGCTACCCACTGCTTTTATTTTGAGTGCAGATTCTCAGCATTGTGCCTAAAGTGCTCTATGAGATGATCATCTGACTCTTAGTCATTCTCAGCACAGGAGGCTGTACTGTAGGTTTACTAACCTGCGTTTTCTGGAGTGCACCACACAGTTGTACTCTGTCTTCTTTTTTTGAAGGCCTTTTTTATTTCCCCATTTCTTAACTACTATGTCCTAATTACTTTTCAATATTCACTTGAAGCATCTTCTTATCTTTGAAATTTTCCTCAACAGCTCTCCTTCAAGTTATTCTCCTTCTACTGTAAGCAAGCACTCTCTAGACAGAAGTTTCTGCCCCACATTGTCCCTCAGCTGCCCAGGCTCAAATAAATACACAGAGGCTTATATTAATTATAAACTGTTTGGCCTATTGCTTAAACTTATTACTAACTAGCTCATAAAACTTGAATTAACCCATAATTCTTATCAATGTTTAGCCATGTAGCTTGATACCTTTCTTCAGTAAGGCATTTTCATATTCTGCATCTAGGTGATAACTACATCTCTGCCTTTCCTCTTTTCAGAATTCTTTTAGTTTGGTTGCCATGCCTATACTTCCTGCCTGGCTACTGACCAATCAACATTTTATTAAACCAATATGAGTGACAAATCTTTATTTTCTTTTCAAACTAAGAACCCTGATCCTAATTTCCTTTGTTTACCTTTTTCCCTGATCATTATCCATAACAACTTGTAACCAACACTCCAAACAAAGACAAATATCCATAATCCATATTTTGGGGGGGAAATATGGGTGTAGATTTCTAGGCTGTTTCCTGCTGACTGGTAACCTTTGGGGAACACTGAGAAAATTTAGGATTATGGTCAAGTCCTGACTGAAATGTTCTATGAGGCTGGATCATCTCAGCCAACAGTCTTGAGGCTGTTTTGAATGTAAGACTCAGAGGAAATTGTGACAGAGGTCCTCTGAGGCATGGGATCATCTGGATCATCTGCTACTATTGGAGATTTTTCAGGGGTCTTTCTCAATCAAACCAGATATTTCTTAACCCAGAATGAATACACATCCTCTCATTTCCTGTCAAAATAAAAGCAAAACTTCTTTCCCAAAGTAACATATCTTTTGACTTAAATTTTTAAGTCAAGGTATTTTTAAAATACATAGGTTGGTTTAATCCAGGAGCATTTATAATCAAATGTCTTTTAGTAGCTATTGCTCCTTCCTCAGCAATCAAACAATTCAAAGACAATATAATAACATGCAGTATCCAGACTCTCTGTTTATTTTCTATCTTTATGTTTTTTTCTTACTCTACTTCTTTTTTTAATATTCATCCTTTTTCTTTTCTCTCCCGAGCCTGCATATGTTTTTAAATATGTTGTAAAATGTTCAGAGATTTTCCTAAACCTCTGAATCTGTCTTTATATCTCTGTCTTTTTCTGACCACATGAGACTTTAATCTGCTAAGTAGCATGGTTAGGTTTAAAACAGTGGCTTTGGCAGTTGTTTTTGCCCTATTCCTTGGCTTCCTAATAGTCTAGCTTCATGGCAGAAGTACTGGCAGGGACCATGTTTATTACCACAATTCTGCAGAGATTCTAGGTTCATGTATGGCACCACCAAGAAGCATGCTGCAAGCTGTTCACAAACAACATTTAAGTGTTTTGTAGCAGGAAATCTTTAAAGAACCTTGAGGGTTTTGCTGTTAATGCTGAGTTAGGAAGCCTCTCTTAAAGGGGCTGAGTCCCCGCTTGCCTCAAACAAACAGAATCCACATGAAAAAATGCTGCTACCAAGAAGTAGTATTTGACTCTGTTCTTTTATGACTAAAATCATTTCCCAAGCTCTCTCAGGTTTTATGTGGATATAGTTGCCCCACTTTGGGTGCCATTTGTAGACGGAAGTTTCTGTCCCACCTGGTGCCACAGCCATTCAATCCCAAATAAATGCACAGAGGTTTATATTAATTATAAACTGTTTGACCTATTGCTCAGACTTAATTATTAACTATCTCTGACAGCTCAAATTAATCCATAACTCTTATCTATGTTTAGCTATATGGCTTGGTACCTTTTCTCAGTAAGGCATTCTCATCTTACTTCCTCTGCATATGACTGGCAACTGCATCTCTACCTTTCCTCTTCTCAGAATTCTCTCAGTCTAGTCACCCCACCTATAATTCCTGCAAGATACTGGTCAATCAGCATTTTATTAAACTAATACAAGTGACAAATTGTTACAGTGTATAAGAGCATTATCCCAAAGCAGCATTCCCTTGGTTTTTAGCTTTCTCTTAACCAACAGTTATATTTTTGTTCTGTTTTGTTTGGTATGGTTTTTGTTTTTTCGAGACAGGGTTTATCAGTAGCTATGTAGCCACACCTGGAGCTTTCTCTGTAAATCAGACTGGCCTCAAACTCACAGAGATCCATCTGCATCTGCTTCCTGAGAACTGGGGTTAAAGGTGGGCAGCACGACTGCCTGTAACCATTGGTTATATTAACACTACTACTTTAACATGTGTTGTACACTTTTTCTCTTCAGTGCAGTTGTTTTTCACCTGGATGCAAAGTTAGTGTCCAGTTTGCTTTGTAGCTCATTAGTGGGGAGGGCAGGACTGGCCAGAAGAAGAATCACAAAGCCTTACTTAGCTGCTCTGAACTCAGAGTCCTGGTTATTGGAGTGTTCTCTTCCAGGTTTGCTATGAGAACCGGAGATCAGTGTGCCCTCAGAGATAGACTGAAAGATTGCTCCTCCTTACATACTTTCTCTATAATTCTTGATGCTGCAAATATGCACCTTCCAACAGCCTTCTAGGTGCCAATCTTGAATATTATTTTTCTATTTCAATGTCTAACATATCTCAAGTAAAACTTGATTTTAGAAATCTACTATTTTTTTAATTAGGTATTTACTCAAATGTACTCGGCTCTATTCAAGAAGGCGAACATACAAAATCCAGAAAATCAACTGTTGGCTTTGGGTATATTCTAGAATGGTGGCATTATAGAGAGGTGAGCTAAGCACAAGACATATCTATGGAACAAGTTATTGTTCCTAAGTCATGGGAAGCTGTGATGAGAAAATAAGCCTAGAATTTGTATTTAAAATATGCATGAATTTTGTGGGGAAAGCAAAGAAAAACAGAACAGGAAATCACCTCAAAATGGTATCAAGCAAATATATTAATAAACTGGAAGAGTTGTGTGTTTGCAGGTCTTAAAGTAGGTGATGTATCTGGGATGATGGAGATCTATATGTGTGTGCAGAGAAATGTCTTTAGAAATACTTAAGGGCCCTTCTAAGTTTGTAAAAGTTAGACTGAAAGCAATTTTGAGATAGAACGAGAATTTTAAATATATGTATGTTTAGATGGGTCTTTTCAGGTTATAGAGGTCTTAAATGGATGAAAGATGAAAATATGTTCAGGAAACAGAAGAACCAAAAAAAACTGAGCATTCACAGAAGTGTTGGTGTGAGAAGTTAACTAAGCTCTCATTAAAATCTGAGTTTGTTTTTAATTTATCACAATCATGTTCTTTATCATTAAAGAAATAATTTATTTTATTACTTTTATTAACTTACTACACTCTGGAAGACTTAGTTATCACAGTTACTCAATGTGGGTATGTGAGAATTTTTAGATACTATGTATAGACATGTCTACAGATTTTGAGTGGGGAACTATACTGTTTAGCACATTCTCACACAAGACTGTCTGGTGTGCAGGTAGACTAGATGTAGCATTGTTACTAACTCACTGGATATACTAGAGAAGTCACTTAGCAATGTCCTAGGACATTTTTGTTAATGAGTATATGGTATTGCTCTGGCCTGATGTAGAAGTCATTGACTATGGTGGGAGAGGCTAAACCATCTGTCTGACTTTTTTTCTGTGTTTTCACCAGGTGCCTATGCTGTTTGTTAGTTTATGTCTCATTCCTGGTAGAAATGAGTCATTTTTACAGTGCCAGTATTCTAATGCTTGTTTCCTCTTTGCCTCAATCTTCTCTCTATACAGTGTTAAATGAATTCCTTTATCTTCTATACTTCTGAGATATATTACAAACCTCCATTACAACATTTATACTAATTTAGGTAGAATATCCCTTGAGGCATGGATTTTAATTTTGTGTAAGCATGCATTCCAAATATATCACCTGTATGACACAAAGTGGCTTTCAGTAACTATATAGAAGTGATCCAGTGAAGGGTATACACATCACAGTATCATCTGATGAGTCAGGAATGGATGCCTAAGCTAAGCTTGCCTCAAACTCTGAATGAACTGGAATGTCTGCAGATCTGTCATGTTTTACAGAGTGATGAGAGCTCATACGGCTCAATTCTCTATAAATGGTTTTCAAAAGGAGCTGCATGGAAAGTCCTATTTAATTAAATAGTGAGCTAGGTTCACCAACAATGAGATCCTGGGGGGTATCCAGTATCTGATGCAATGCAGGGCAAAGTATTCTCTTCTGGTAGGATGTATGGGAAAGGGGAAAACTGAATAGATGAACAACTTCTGGCTGATAAGCTCAAAGCAGCAGGAGGCGTGCTTTGCTAAGTGACTGTCTCAGCAATTGCAAGGAAGACAGAACCGCTGTACACACCAAGAGCATTGGTAGGAAGCTGACTTACCCAGATAGAGGCAAGCCAATACAATGTTCAAATCTCAAAAGGAGATTCACCAGTTTCAGCCAAGCCAGCCTTGTCTGGAAAGTGATATTCTGAGATCACTCATTCCATTGTCAGTCTCATGAGTTCTTAGTTGAAAATTCCATTTGCTATTATTTTCTTTTCAGTCTTTGCCCAATTCCAAAATAGTCTTTTTAAGGGAATATCACATAACTTCAAACACATGCTAGGATATGTCTTACTTTATCTGTGTGGGATAGCATTGCAAAAATATTTTGTACATAGGGTACACTGAATTAGTAGTTAATTTTGGTAGTGTTTGAACTTGTAGCCCCTAAGAACCACAGAGTGATACTTCATTGTATTGTAGAATTGTGCATTATTGTTATCTGTTTCAAGCTGCTTAATAAATGTTTATCGATGGTGATATATTGATTTCCTTTATAAACCATCATATAAAGGGACAATAAATTTTATCTGTGATTTTATTTTGGAACAAATAATGGCACACTGATTGGGCATGCACTGTGAAGGTTAAAATATGAAATAGATAGGAAAAAAGTATTTATTAACTTCTAATTCTGGATCCTTTCACCAATTAGAATTTTACATGCTGCCATAATGCATTCTCATCTCTCCTTATTGCTATTTTCGCATGTTTTTGGTATATTCTGTTATCATTCAGTGATTTAGTTACAGTTGTCCTATTTTTAAACTATTTGCAACTGTAAATGGTAGTCTTAGTTCTAAGTTTTTAGAGACTTTTTGGGCAGTCAAACTGTCATTTAATCTTACTTTTCAGAATAATATATGGTGATGATAAATGAAGTTCCTACAAAGATCTTTACATGTCAACCATCGCACCAATAAAGTCATGACAAAAATGAGTAATAGTTATTTAAGCAACTGAAATAGGTAAAAGACTGGATAAGTACTGAAAAATATCAGGACATTTTGCAAGACCCCAACATTTAGTAAGAGGAAAAAAGCTGGAGAGAGAAATGTTAAAGACATAATGGACTTACGCGATAAGAACTATGACATTATATTTAGTAAAGACAATGTAATAAATTCATAGTTGTTATTTGAAACAATACAATTAAGAAATTGTTAATCATTATTGAGTATTTAAGGTCGTGAATAAGTCACTGTAGTGAATGAAGACAAAATATGCACCTATTTTTTAATCCCTCAGAGAAATCTCCTACAAGGCCCATTTTAATAAATCAAATCTTTATAAAATATTCTTGATGTTCTTATTTTTTAGAAAGTAGACAAATACTTTGACTAAAAAGCAAATTTAATGCATATTATATTATTTAGCCCATATACCACTCTAAGGTCTAGAATATTAACTCTCAACCTTTGTCTATATGAAGGTAGTTTAAGGGAAATGATTAAAGAAAATAGCATTTATTATAGAACATGACAACTATTATAAAACTTGGTGATATCCACTGGGGTATTAACTGAAAAGACAACAAGAAACTTAATGCCATCCATTACAGGCAGCATACTGCAAAGACATGGCAGCAGAAAAAGCCTTAGCTTAAGGATTGTTGCTCATCGTCTCTATGTATTTCAAACCACATTGTGTGAAAGAGAACACTGCTTCTAATATTCTGCCCTGATATTCTAAGGCTCTGAGGAAATTCAAATTAAAAACCAAACAGGGAGCATTTTCTTTACTTAGTTCCAAAAAAGATGGCGACTCTTTTCCATCCTAACAGCTACACTGTTGTAGATTTTGACTACTTCGGATGGGCGATAATCGTTACCATTTCTCATTTCTTAACAGGTCTTCCTGCAGCTAAAAGGATGGGTAAAACTCACTGTCTGGCTTCAATGCAGAACGTTCTTAAACCTGTCTATACTCAAGCTGTGCTGCATGACAACCCAAGATCTAGAGGTGATCTGGAAATTTCATTCAATAAAACAGATGCTTCTTTGGGTCATGTAAAATATTCAGAATCTTCTAAATGCTTTCATGCATCATTTTCTAAAGTTTGAACTAATAACCTCATATCTTAGGATCACTGCCTGCATTTCCTAGGAATACTTGTTACTGTGTTCCATCTAATGTCTACTATATAAGAACTTTGAAGGTGGAAACCAAGAAACAAATCTGTTTGCTTCAGATATATGTATAGACTCAAGACTCATCTGTGTAAGTTAGGAAATGTTACAGGGAGGTGGGGCTGAGAGAAAATAATTATGACATTCAGTTTCTGTGATAAAAATGATGTTATCAACCTTGGGCTAATTACATGTCATATTTCTTGAGTATCTGCTATATTATGAGAACTTTTCAAAAGGAATGACCCTGTCTCAGAATTCCTTAGTTGTAGTTCTTTGTACAGGATTGAACCCCGCCCCTCAGGCATTTTCCTGACCACTTTAGAAGATATATTACTGTTTTTATTCAGTTCCTGTTTTGGCAGTCGTGTAGATGAGACTTTATGCATGTAAATTCTGGCATTCTTAGGAGACACAGCCTCAGAGCAAACTGGTTGTTCCTCTGGCTCTTAAAATTCTTTTACCCTCTTCCTTGCAATAATCTCAGGGTAAAGCATAATTGGCTATTCAATGTCAGATGATCCACCCCAAAGACATACGTGCAAGCAACAATATACACAGAAGATTATATTCATATAAAAATAATTAGTGAAAAAGTATATTTTTCATTTGAAAAGTTCAAGGATGGGCATATGGAGGGTAAGAAAGAGTAAAGGGAAGGGGAAATGCTATAATTAAATTATAATCTCAAAAGCTAAAAGAAGTAATTTAAAAAGGAAATGGTCACCAAATATGTTCCATGTGAACCTATTGAATGGCTGTAAAGAGCGCTCTTGCTTATGTAATTACTAGATTAATGGAATACAATCAAATTTTGGCAGAAAAATTCCTTACTATTTCAGAGCCTGTACAAATGAGAAGAAAACCTGTTAGTAACTCAATCCATCCTGCATGCTGTCTTTTGAGGCAGCCAGGTATTGTTTGTTCCCACCTCTGCTTCCCAATGACTTATTTCCCATATCTGTTTGGAAGTCTTCAAGCTCCTAGAGGCATCATATAACTCCCTCCTGCTGGGGATATTATGACTGCTTCATTAAAAGTATGTGGACATTGTGCTGTACTACTTAGCAATGCTTACAGTCTGTTTTGAATGGTAAGGATTTGAAACAATGCAGGAACAAATTTCCCTTCTATTACTCTGAGAAACAAGAAATAGAAACTGTTAAATAAATCAGCTCATCACATTTTATCAAAGCAACACCGAACAAATATTTTCCAGACAATGAAAATTTAATGAGAGCCTGTACAATTGTCTTCAAAACAATGTTATAAAAATGGTGGTGGTGGTGTGTGTGTGTGGGGGGGGGCAAATCTAGTGCTTAGCAAAGGGACAGACAGCTCCCCGCCCTACAGACAGCAAAAAACCAAAACTGGTTTGTTGATTAATGTTGGTTACAAGCTATAAAGATTATGAATACATCTACCCTGAAGTTTTAAACATGGCTTACACACATAGGGTTGTTGTTGTTCTTTAATAAACAATAGAGAAAACAGATAAACAACATAGAGCACATGAAAGGCTTTATAATGAAAAGTAGAAGAAAATAAATAGAATTCCTATTATGGATACACTGGAAAACAGTTTTAACAAGCCAGAGATAATTTTAGATCCTGCATACTTTGTTTTTCATATACTATAGTAAAGCACTACATTCTAAAAAACAACACATGAAGGGCCAGGCGTGCTGCGCACAAATGGAGTAGTAGCCTAGCATGTGTGAGGCTCAGGTTCTATCTTCAGTACACCAGATAGGAGGTGTGCGTGCCGTGGCTGTTAGGAGCACCTGTTGCTCTTGTAAAAGACCAAGATTCAGTTTCCCAGTACCCACATGGTAGCTCACAGCTATTCAGACCTTCAATTCTAGGGGCTCATACCCTCTGCTGAACTCTGTAGACATCAGATATAAGACATGGTGCACAGACATACACACAGGCAGAACATGCCTACACATAAAATAAAATAAATAAATCTAAAAATTATTTAAAGAAAAAGTAAAAATATAGAGGAATATTAAAAGGAATTGTCACATGTAAAGGTGGCAAAGATCAGGAAAGGAGAAAACATGATAAGGGTACACTTTGTTATTAGTGAAATTTAAAATCAATAAAATCTCCATGAATATTTAACACATTTGTTAGTGCATATGAATAAATGATACAGTTTTGTAATAATGGGTTTCATTGTTACATTTTCTTTTCTTTTTTTCTTTCTTTTTTTTTTTGTATTTTTTGAGACAGGGTTTCTCTGTAGCTTTTTGGTTCCTGTCCTGGAACTAGCTCTTGTAGGCCAGGCTGGCCTCGAACTCACAGATATCCGCCTGCCTCTGCCTCCCGAGTACTGGAATTAAAGGTGTGCGCCACCACCGCCCGGCTCATTGTTACATTTTCATGCATGTGAATATGTACTCTGATCGTATTCACACACAGGCACAAACACACGCATGCACACACCAGCACACACCGTTATCCTTTCATATTCTCTCTTGCTGGTACCGTTCTCTTTTCCTTATACTCATCCTCTCCTTGTCTGCCCCACATCAGCTTCTGTCTGTGGGAGAAAACATTTCAGAATAACACCAGCACCGTAGAGAAGTGTGATACTCCTCTAGATGCAACAACAGTGCTTTTGACACTGACTGCCACCAAGCGAGGCAGAGTACATTGGTCTGGTGTAACATCACAAGAACATTTCTATTTCTCTAACTATTATGCAAATAACTTCAGGTTGGTTTCTTCTTCTTGCTATGGAGAAAAAATAAATTTGCAGGTGAATATAAAAGATTCCATTGGAGGAAGGTTTGAACTAAGATTGTAACATCATCCTACTTCCATTCTTTTTTTTTCCTTTTTTTTTTACATAACATTTTCTTTTTTTATTAATTAATTTATTTAATTATTAAAGATTTCTGCCTCTTCCCTGCCACCACCTCCCAATCCCTCCCCCTCCCCCAATCAAGTCTTCCTTCCTCCTCAGCCCAAAGAGCAAGCAGGTTTCTCTGCCCTGTGGGAGGTCCAAGGACCACCCACCTCCATCCAGGTCTATTAAGGTGAGCATCCAAACTACCTGGGCTCCCACAAAGCCATTACGTGCAGTTCTCAGTAGTCCTCATTGTCCATTATGTTCAGCGAGACCGGTTTTGTCCCATGCTTTTTCAGACCCCGGCCAGCTGGCCTTGGTGAGTTCCCGATAGAACATCCCCATTGCCTCAGTGTGTGGGTGCACCCCTCACAGTCCTGAGTTCCTTGCTCGTGCTCACTCTCCTTCTGCTCCTCCTTTGGATCGTGAGACTTCAGTCCAGTGCTCCAATGTTGGTCTCTGTCTCTGTCTTCTTTCATCGCCTGATGAAGGTTAATATTCCATTCTTTAGGATTAATTTCTTTTCTATACTAGCACAAATGAAGGGTATTTGGTGAGGATGTTTGTGGAGCCACTGCCACCTACAAAATTTTTCATGAGAATACTTATAGATATATAAAAGGTTTGGTGTAGACAAATCACACAAGATAGATTATTTTAAGGGGATAAACATCATCAACATGAAAGAATAGGAATCTCCAGGCCCTTTTGTCCCCATAGAGACATTGGCTCAATACTAGATCAGTTTCTTTTGAGTAATCCAGGAACTAGGTAAGCATAGCCTATGCCCATGCAGTCATGAAACCAGCCACACGTATTTGATAGGAAAACTACAGCACCAGCTCACAATGGCTATGCGGAAACTCTTGACTCCTGGCTTCTACCTGAACACGACCCAAGTCTAAACATATGAGAATACATAATGCTTTATTGTGGAGCAAAATTGTACCTTTCCACAAGAATTTGATTGTTTTTGCTTTTCTAGATCCTGAGGATTATACTTCTTAATTGTATAATGTTATATTAATTATCCTTGAGATACTCACGTAAGTCATAAATTATTATACTTAATTATTATACTTCTCATATCTTGCTTAGCTGATTACAATTATTTTCATCGATGCTCATGAGTGAAATTAGCATTCCATTTTTAGTAGCAAAAGCATATTGTCATGTTTGGTACCAAAGCAATCTTTGCTTAATAACGTGAGTTAAGTAACCTCCCTCTTTAGCAAGTAGAAACTACATAGATTCGAATTTTCCATCAAATAAGTTTCTGAATTCTCAGGGTTCCTATGGAGTGGCTTTACTTTGTTTAAACAATTTTGACAAATTTCATTCATGCTTCCAGGAAATTCTATTCCTTGAATGAGTATGAATGATGTTAATTTTTCTAGTAATTTTCCCGGTATATTTAATTTTGACTGATATTGGTGATGATAATGATGATGATGATGATGATGATGATGATGATGATGATTTTGGAACAAGATCTTACTGCACCTTAATATTTACAACATTAGTTAAATTCAAATAGCACATCTTGATTATCTCTTTCCTCTACATTTTTATTAATTTTACCAGAAATACGCCAAAACTGTTTCATGATTTATGAGAAATAATTTTTGATTTTATTAATTTCTAGGCAGTTTTTGGTTACTGTCTACCCAATATATCTTTTATTTTTATTATTTAAAATTGCCTTTTGTATTTACCTCAGATGACAAGTGTGTAGAAAGCTATTGAGAAAGAATAATATCTTTTTATTTAATTTCCATTACTAATGATATTTAATCATTTGAGTAATACAGATAACAGTAATAAGAGGAATTCTAAAAAAAAATCTAAAATATTTTACCATGTCTTTATGACTGACGGGAGGATGAAAGTTAGCAAAAAAAAAATGATCTCTGCATGCTATCTAAGTTGCAAATCTTAGTTGTGAAGGAATGTATTTAATGGCATTATTTTTTACAATACTGTAGGAAGCAGAACTGAATTGCAGCTTGTATAATTCTAACAGAATTGATTAGAAAACCTTAGAAAGTCGCTTGTTAATTTGTGCTTCCTTTTATAGTGGAAGTTATAGTACATCAATGCAGGCCATTAAAAATGGCTGTTATGGAGAGGTAGCCATAATATTAACAATATTGTGTGGCACCAAACCTTTTCCACACAAATCTCACTTGGTGTTTTCAGTAAATGAAAGTAACCCTGGGGTAAAAAAAAAAAAAAATGACTTGCTTGTCTCTCAGTACGATAAAGAAAAAGTAAGTGTGACCAATAATTTAAAAGCTTATGTGTTAAGAAAGAAAAAATCTTTTGGTAAGACCTTTATTATGGTTCTGTGGAGAACTAATTGACTAGAGTCCCACTAAGTTACTCTAGGAATTATATTTCCGAGAACTCTAAGCTACATATTTGCTTTATGTTTTTAATTTTACTTCATTTAAAAGTAAATTCTTGTGGCCCTTAAATTTTCCCATCATGATGTGGACTGCAAAAACCTTCCTGTCTCTGAGAAGAATATTATTTTCAGGCTTTAATCTTAAAAATGAAGACAAGATTTCCGTCCATTTGTATGCAAAATTCAAGAAGTCATTGTTTTTTACTGCTGAGTAGTACTCTAATATGTATATATTCCATACTTTCTTCATCCATTCTTCCATTGAAGGACATCTAGGTTGTTTCCAGGTTCTGGCAATTACAAACAATGCTGCTATGAACATAGTTGAGCATATACTTTTGTTGTATGTTTGGGCATCTCTTGGGTATATTCCCAATAGTGGTATTGCTGGGTCAAGAGGTAGGTTGAACCCGACTTTCCTGAGAAACCGCCACACTGCTTTCCAAAGTGGTTGCACAAGTTTGCATTCCCACCAGCAATGGATGAGAGTGCCCCTTTCTCCACAACCTCTCCAGCAGAGGCTATCATTGGTGTTTTTGATTTTAGCCATTCTGACCGGACGGAAATTGAAAACACTATCCTGAGTGAGGTAAGCCAGACCCAAAAAGAGGAACATGGGATGTACTCACTCATATTTGGTTTCTAGCCATAAATAAAGGACATTGAGACTATAATTCGTGACTCTAGAGAAGCTAAATAAGAAGGTGAACCCAAAGAAAAACATATAAGCATCCCCCTGAATATTAACCTTCATCAGGCGATGAAAGAAGACAGAGACAGAGACCAACATTGGAGCACTGCACTGAAGTCTCACGATCCAAAGGAGGAGCAGAAGGAGAGTGAGCACGAGCAAGGAACTCAGGACTGCGAGGGGTGCACACACACACTGAGGCAATGGGGATGTTCTATCGGGAACTCACCAAGGCCAGCTGGCCAGGGACTGAAAAAGCATGGGACAAAACCGGTCTCGCTGAACATAATGGACAATGAGGACTACTGAGAACTGAAGAACAATGGCAATGGGTTCTTGATCCTATTGCATGTAATGGCTTTGTGGGAGCCCAGGTAGTTTGGATGCTCACCTTAATAGACCTGGATGGAGGTGGGTGGTCCTTGGACCTCCCACAGGGCAGAGAAACCTGCTTGCTCTTTGGGCTGAGGAGGAAGAAACACTTGATTGGGGGAGGGGGAGGGAATGGGAGGTGGTGGCGGGGAAGAGGCAGAAATCTTTAATAATTAAATTAATTAATTAATAAAAAAAATCAGCAAGAAAAAAAAATGAAGACAAGAAAATTCTCTTGCTGAAAAAGATCAGGCATGGTGATGAGGATTTCTAGAAGTTATTTTGTAAATTAATTCAGTAATTTCATTCAGTCACAAAACAGAGGTGTCATAGTTTTCATGCAATACAATTTTATGATTGTCAGAAATCAGCATCTTAAACTTCTCATTTTTCTTTCCAAAGATGTTTTCAGTACATGTTAATGATTCTCATTCCAGCACTTTGTATTGCAATACGGTAGGGGAATCCACTTCCTTCTGTCAGTATAAGACTGTTTCCCATAAAGAGTCACTTCTACAAAGAAGAAAATATTGTTACACCAAGTCTGATGTCTATGCTTCATCCACATGTCGTGCTCTCTCTCGAGTATTCCCACGGCTTCTTGCATTGTGGCTAGTGTATCAAAGAAGAGATCTACACTTTTAGGAAAGAACTGGGGAGCAGACTATAGTCAGCTCTTCTGGAGATCTACTACTCTACTAGAGAGACATCTGGCTGCCTCATACAGTATGGGAGCCCCATACTTTACATCTAGATGTGATGTTGCCAGCCTATCACATATCAGTAAAAATAACTGTAACTCATCAGTTATACTACTTTTCTCTATGATTGACTTAAGGTGCACCACTTAGCAAAAGCTGATGAAATGTTACAAAGATTGATAGGTATACAATGAGTATGATTTCCAACAGGAAATAAACATCCTTGTCACTAGAACAATGTGGTCACCACATCAACTCTAGATCATTACATAGACTACTATATATAAAAGAGATAAGAAACTTGAATTTTGAGAAATGACTTGTAGATCCTCATCTGTAAAGTGTCGATAACAAATGGCAGTGTCTGAAGATGAAAATTTTCCATTGTTCTTTCACATGTCCAGGATCTTATTTGAATTTTGAAAAACAACTGAAGCTCTTTCTGAATATCAGCCCTTCATTTTCTTGATTCAAAACAAAAGCAACTTACGATGGAAATAAACCCATGATTGTTCCTTTTAGTAACTGAATGTCTGTCTACTGTATTACTTTTCCTGGCATTTATAGCTCCCTCAGCCTGTCAGAGACTCTTCTCCCATTATTATTTTAGTTAGTGTTTTCAGCCTTATTGTCTTCCATTTAGTGAGATCTCTACATTCCTCAGAATACTGAATATGATCAATCACATCACAATCAAGCTATCTGGGAACAAACCACTAGCATTTAAGATAATAAATTCAACACCAAAGACCTTCTCTCATATTCCACTAATCTTTTTCCCTTCTTCAGTCTATGACTAGTTGGAAATAATATCACTTTGATGTTGAAATTGCAGAGGATAGACAAATTCATACTGTGCGATAGTTGATAAAAATGAATTTTATCATGGAACTGAGAAAATGTCTTCATATAATGATCTTTAGATAGCTGCACAAAGATAGTCTGCATATTTAGCTGTTTGATTATTACCTAGATTGCTAAACTCTTTCAGTAGAGCAAAAGTTTTTTCAGGCTGAATTTTGTGTTACATGTAGAGTTTCAAAACCCTTAACCTCAAATAACCTCCTTCATGCATCTTATCATGAAATAGTTTTATGTGACTTGTTCCCTGCTTCAAGAAACTCCCACTATTTAAGTAAATGAAAAAAGAAAACTGAGATATGAGGCACATAAAGTCGGTATTTTAAGTCATCAGTTTATTTATCTCTTTCCTAAACTAGTTTAATTCAATTTTCTTACTTTATATGTGCCTGAACATTTTCAATACTGTGTACAAAATATCTTTCATCGTTAACTCTCTGTTTTTCACATTTTCTTTACCCTCTTTTTAGTTGGCTCACTTTGAGTAGTCTGACCTCTCAGTTCTACATTTCATCCGATCATATCTGCGGCACATATATAGTGGGTTCAAACCCAGGTAATCAGTTGACCATGTCAATGTGACTTACTATAAAAGAGAAAGGACGTAGAGACTTACAATGATAATGATCAACCTAAATGTGCCCTTTACAGATATGCCCTATCTGGAGGATACATAACAATTTGAAAGGGTTATTTTTGTGTGATAAATTAAATGTATTAAATTAAAATGAGCCATTCAGAGTCCATTTAACTAAAGTTAAATCAGTCTTGAGCCCATCATCTTACTGCAGTTTGGGTGTTATTAATGTACCAGTTCTGTTTCCTAGCAAGGCATCTTCATTATCACACTTTTCTGGAATCAGGTTCTTCTGAAGAAGGAGAATGTCAATGGGATGCTTTTTCTTTCCTCAATTTATACTCCTTTCTACTTCCAAAGAAGGCAGGTGCAGTTTCCCCCAGTTTTTTTCCTTCAATGTTTAAGAAAAGATAATGGTTCTTAAGAGTCAAACCAGTAAGGGAAGATTTTGCTAATTGTCAATAGACCAATCTGTCAGTCTGTACCATTCTAACTTTAAGATATGTTAATATCTTACAGTAATAATAATATTATACCGAAATATACAAAAAATCAATATGCTAAACACTCATGTGCTCATATCTATACATTACTAAATACTCCTACAGACATATCTATACATTACTAAGTATTCATGTGGTCATATCTATACATTACTAAATACTCATGTGGGCATATCTATACATTACTAAATGCTCACATGGGCGTATCTATACATTACTATTACTCATGTCTTCAGCTCCATTCTTACCTAACAGTCCCACTTACTATGACTTTCTAAAATTCTTTCCCCACATTTGGAGTTTCTTATTACCGCATTGAGATCAATTGTAATGGTCTCTAAAAATAATTTACAAATGAAGAATTATGCCCATCTTATAATTTTGACTCAGCATTTTTTAAATTGAGTTTTACAGCAAAAGGAGACTATCACAGAAAACCATAACTGGATGCAGCACAGAGATCAACACATTATGGGGAGCTATGGTGGTTTGAATGAGAATGGCCCTCATAGGCTCATATATTTGAATGCTTGGTCTCCAGTTGGTAGAACTGTATGAGAAGGAATGGGAGGTGTTTCACACTGGAGGTGGGTGTTGAAGTATCAAAAGCCATGCCATTCCTAATTAGATCTCCCTGCTCCTACTTACAGATGAGGAGGTAAGTTCTCAGCTACTGCTCCAAGTCCAGGTCTAGGCCTATGCCTACCTCTCTGCTGCCACGCTCCTGACCATGATGATCAAGGACTCACTCTCTTCAACTGTAAACTCCCAACAGAGTTTTATTCTATAAATTGCCTTGGCAGTCCTTCCTACAATGGCTGTTTAAACAGGGCCGAAAAAAAATGGCAGCAGCAATGGACATGTTAATGTGGAAAGGAGGAAATTTCACAGGGGTCTAACCCCTAGACAAAAAACTACAGGCAACTAATGATTGCCAAAAGAAGGAGAGTTAGTCCCTTCTAGGGATGAACCCTTCCATTAGCCATTTCAGCAGAGTGATCAACTCTGAAACCATATACACATGAATGATTCAGTAAATACTAATTTACACATAGCTGTGCATATGTATATAAGCATATCAATGGTATGTATATAAATATGTACACTTATAATAAAATAAAATGAGGCTATTAACTTGAGAATATGGGAACATAGAAGTGATTTGAAGAGGGTAGCTAGGAAGGACTGGAAGGAGGAAAAATAGTTTTAACTCTATTTCAATTAAAAACACATTGAAGAATATTAAATTTAAAATTTCAACATAATAACTAGATAGGGTATCGTTGGAGGATATATGTACACTCACATACATCTCTTATTAATATTTTCTCAATCACTTCTAAAATTATTCACCTGCAGCTACTTTAGATTGCATAATTAACTTCAGGTTACCTTATTCAGCTTGAATGCTGTAAGTACAGTATTAAATAGTGTTTGTTTGTTTGTTTGTTTCCTGTATTTCTCTAGAATTTGCCTTTAGCTGTAGTATTAGAAAAACTGGGTTTGGTGATCCAAAAAGATGATTCAGTGCTTAAGAGCATATACTGTTCTAGCAGAGGATCTGTGTTCAGTACCTAGCATGCATATTATGCAGCTACAACTGCCTGTAACTTAAGATCCATGGGATCCAATATGACACCTCTTCTGCTCCCTGCATGCACCTGCACTCAGATGCATTTACATCTATAAAGGCACACACACGATCCAAAGGAGGAGCAGAAGGAGAGAGAGCACGAGCAAGGAACTCAGGACCGCGAGGGGTGCACCCACACACTGAGGCAATGGGGATGTTCTATCGGGAACTCACCAAGGCCAGCTGGCCGGGGTCTGAAAAAGCATGGGACAAAACCGGTCTCGCTGAACATAACGGACAATGAGGACTACTGAGAACTGCACGTAATGGCTTTGTGGGAGCCCAGGTAGTTTGGATGCTCACCTTAATAGACCTGGATGGAGGTGGGTGGTCCTTGGACCTCCCACAGGGCAGGGAAACCTGCTTGCTCTTTGGGCTGAGGAGGGAGGAAGACTTGATTGGGGGAGGGGGGGAATGGGAGGTGGTGGCGGGGAAGAGGCAGAAATCTTTAATAATTAAATAAATTAATTAATTAATAAAAAAAGAAAAAAAAAGAAATTTCAATATCAAAAAAAAGGCACACACACATACAGTTTAAAATAAATAATTTTTAAAATCCTGGTTTTTGTGTTGGGATTTTTATTAATAAATATATTATACTTTCAGCAATGTATAAAATGTATTTTAAAAATGTTTAGTTACCAACACCTTCTCTTGTCTCCCTGGCCACTACTGACCCCCCTTTTCACACCAACTAGCTCCCCTTTTAAATGTTAATTAAAATGTATATTTTGTATTACATCACTAACACTTGCTACTGTAGCTCCTAGAATGATGCCACACGGAGGAAGGCACAAACTTGTCATTTCTAATAGAGACTTGCTTTAGATACAAAATATGGATAAAGTCAGACAAATACACCAGCATCCCATTCACTGTGTATGAAAAAGTAGTAAGGAGGGAAGGACAAAAAGACCTTGACAGCTAGGCACTGAGTTCTATATCTTCTAAAGAAGGGATCTATGTGTGCAGGGAAAAACAAAAACAGCAAGGGCCTGTGAGAATGATTCGGTTGTCTATACATGAACAATTTAATAGTGACAGAAATTTAAATGATGGTGGTTTGTATTTATTGAGCATTTACTCTATGCAAAAAAATTAAAATGGTCTAAATTCTACTAGGCGGTCTATATCTGCCTTTAGCATTTGAGCCTGAAAGAGTCACTTCAGTTTCAAACTGTAACAAAATATCATCGTGCTGGAGTTAAATGATGAATAGAATTTAATGTTTTCACTAGAAATTAACAATTTAATTTTTTTTATGTTGGCACACAATTAAGAGACAATTTCTCATCTTAAAGGAGTAGGGAAATTTCTCTAGGAGTTAGAATTACCCCTTGGCTGGAAGTAGTGTCAGGAAAATATTTTCATAGTATTATCCAGTCTTGACTTGACTTATAGTGCCACAAGCAATATTAACACTGATGAGTACAGTATGGTATTTTATTGAGATTTCAAGTTTTGGAACTACATACTAGATACTTTAGCATGATAAATAAAACCCGATACTCCTTAATAGTTCAAAAGTTACCACAGTATATTCTGAAACAGCATATGCTTAAAGGATCATCCATTTAATCCGTAGTAAATATGGAAACAGGTACAAACAAAAAAATCGACTTTGATAATTGAAATCCATTTTGAATAAGCAGCAGACAATATACCTTAAGTTGTCATTACTATGGTATTCAAATGTAAGGAGATTCATGAATGATTATGTAAATTTCAAAGAACACATTCAAAATACAGTCTAAAAGCAGTATGTAAAATATAAAAAAGATGTCTATTTCTTGTTTTCTTAGCTAAGTTAATGTACTTTCATTTCAAAATCTAATATTTAAGAGAAAATAAAGTGGTAATTTAGTTGACATTGGCAAATATATAACTATGGAAAAATTTATAAATATTTTTATTCAATTACTCTTGATCAGGAAGTCTGAAAATTCATGATTCAAACAAAATGCTTCATAGGAAAAGGAATGAAAAGAATAGATTTTTAAACTTTGAAAGTATATACAAATTAAAGTAACAAAAATCTTAGGACACAATGTTTATATTTAAGGAGTGCTGTCTCTCCTCTGTGGAGTATTTAACAACTGACGTGGCTTTGGAAATCTACAGAAATATTAATTTAATTAAATATTAAATATTAGCCCAATTAATTGCCTAACTGTGACTGTGACAAGTGTTCAAAGGGGACGTTAAAGTGAATGATGAGTGTATTAAGAGAGCCTCGATTAACCACAGACAAGAGAAGAATGGACAGAGCAGACACACCAAAGACAAATTTATTAAATGAAGAACACTTGAGCTGATACCTGAACAAACTAGGTAAGCTAACGAGCCATAGCAGTTAATACCCAGATATTTTGATGGTGTGAAATGCACGGCTTACAGACTGTTGAGAATGTTACGGTGAATGGAATCACACTAACAATGATTTCTCACACTCATTTGGAGTTATCTATACATGGTGACAATAACCATGCTGATAACTTCATTCCATTGCTTCTTTTTTTTAATTAATTAATTTATTTATTAAAGATTTCTGCCTCCTCCCCCTCCCCCAATCAATTCTCTCTTCCTCAGCAGCCCGAAGAGCAGTCAGGGTTCCCTGTCCTGTGGGAAGTCCAAGGACCTCCCATCTCCTTCCAGGTCTAGTAAGGTGAGCATCCAAACAGTCTAGGCTCCCATAAAGTGAGTACGTGCAGTAGGATCAAAACCCAGTGCCATTGTTCTTGACTTCTCAGCAGCCCTCATTGTCCACTATGTTCAGCGAGTCCGGTTTTATCCCATGCTTTTTCAGACCCAGTCCAGCTGGCCTTGGTGAGTTCCCGATAGAACATCCCCATGTCTCAGTGTGTGGGTGCACCCCTCGTAGTCCTGAGTTCCTTGCTCGTGCTCTCTCTCCTTCTGCTCCTGATTTGGACCTTGAGATTTCAGTCCGGTGCTCCAATGTGGGCCTCTGTCTGTGTCTCCTTTCATCGCCTTATGAAGGTTAATATCCAGGAGGATAACTATATGTTTTTCTTTGGGGTCACCTTCTTATTTAGCTTCTCTAGGATCACGAATTATAGGCTCAATGTCCTTTATTTATGGCTAGAAACCAAATATGAGTGAGTACATCCCATGTTCCTCTTTTTGGGTCTGGCTTACCTCACTCAGGATAGTGTTTTCTATTTCCATCCATTTGTATGCAAAATTTAGGAAGTCATTGTTTTTTACTGCTGAGTAGTACTCTAATATATATATATTCCATACTTTCTTCATCCATTCTTCCATTGAAGGGCATCTAGGTTGTTTCCAGGTTCTGGCTATTACAAACAATGCTGTTATGAACATAGTTGAGCACATACTTTTGTTGTATGATAGGGCATCTCTTGGGTATATTCCCAAGAGTGGTATTGCTGGGTCCAGGGGTAGGCTGATCGCAAATTTCCTGAGAAACTGCCACACTGCTTTCCATAGTGGTTGCACAAGTTTGCATTCTCACCAGCAATGGATGAGTGTACCCCTTACTCCACAACCTCTCCAACAAAGGCTATCATTGGTGTTTTTTATTTTAGCCATTCTGACAGGTGTAAGATGATATCTTAAAATTGTCTTGATTTGTATTTCCCTGATCGCTAAGGAAGTTGAGCATGACCTTAAGTGTCTTTTGGTCATTTGAACTTCTTCTGTTGAGAATTCTCTGTTCAGCTCAGTGCCCCATTTTATAATTGGGTTGATTAGTTTTTTACAGTCTAGTTTCTTGAGTTCTTTATATATTTTGGAGATCAGACCTTTGTCAGTTGCGGGGTTGGTGAAGATCTTCTCCCAGTCAGTGGGTTGCTTTTTTGTCTTAGTGACAGTGTCCTTTACTTTACAGAAGCTTCTCAGTTTCAGGAGGGTCCATTTATTCCATGTTGCCCTCAATGTCTGTGCTGCTGTGGTTATACGTAGGAAGTGGTCTCCTGTACCCATGTGTTGTAGAGTACTTCCCGCTTTCTCTTCTGTCAGGTTCAGTGTGTTCAGACTGATATTGAGGTCTTTAATCCATTTGGACTTGAGTTTTGTGCATGGTGATAGATACGGATCTATTTTCATTCTTCTACAGATTGACATCCAGTTATGCCAGCACAATTTGTTGAAGATGCTCTCTTTCTTCTATTGCATACTTTTAGGTCCTTTATTGAAAATAAGGTGTTCATAGGTTTGTGGGTTAAAGTCAGGGTCTTCTATTTGATTCCATTGGTCGACTTCTCTGTTTTTATGCCAATACCAAGCTGTTTTCAATACTGTAGCTCAGGGATTGGTAATGCCTCCAGACGATCCTTTATTGTATAAGATTATTTTGGCTATCTATTGCTTCTTATAACAACACTGAGTAGGATTTAATATGTTACCTTTTAAAAGATGAAAACACAAAGGTAGAGCTACTTTTGGTATGAAACAGGGGTCATGTTGCTGATCTGTGGCAAAACTAGTGAGATCCTAGGTTGACCCAGAGATTTTGTAGACCAGACATTCGGCAGCAACTATTCATGAAGTTTAACACTAGATTTCAGGGCATATATGTTTAGTGCTGTGGCATTTTGCTGAATAATTTTTCCTTGATTAGAGTGTTACCTTTCTGTCTTTGGATTAGTTTTAGTTGGATGTCTATTTCAGCAGATATTAGGATGTCAACATCTGCTTGCCTCTTCATTCTATTTGCTGGATTATTTTTTTAACTTTTTTATCCTATTACTTGAATGTAGTACTATCTTAAAAGAACAGTTTATTTTAGATCACATATTGCAGATATGTGGAATTTTAAGGTTGAGGTCATTAATATGTATTATTATGAAAAGGTGTTTGTCAATAGCAGTCATTTTTTCTGGTTTTCATTCTTAATTGTGGTTTGGTTTTCATGAGGTTATTTTGTTTTCTTTTTAGAGTCTCTCTTGGTTGTGTTTATTCCTCTCTGCACTTCGAAGTATTACTTCCAGTATTCTGTTTAAGTGGGTTTTTTGGTTGTTGCCTGATATAATTATTAAAAAACTGTTTGGATCATGGAAAGGTTGTTTTTCCTCATTCAACTATGGCAGATCATTTATGCTGGGTACAGAAATCTTGGTTAACTATTGTGGTCTTTTAAAACTTGAAGTGTATTACTCCAGGCTCCTCCTATTGTTTTGAGCTTCCATAGAGAATTCAAGTGTTATTCTTGATTATGATTTGTGTTTTTTTCTTCTGCAGTTTTCAATATTTTTTCTTTGTTCTGTATATTTAATGTTTTGACTATGATATACTGTAGGATGTTTTTTGATCTTTTCTCTTTTGGGTTCAGTGTGCATCTTGCATCTATATGTATATGTACTTTCTTATTTTCAGGGAGTTTTCTATGACTTTGCCAAAAACAAGTCTGTGTCGTTGGCCTGTTATTTTTCACCCACTTCTTTCCTTTAATTCAAAAATTCGGTTTCTCCATGGTGTCCTACATTTTCTATATATTCCTATCCTATATTTTAACTTTTTTGTTTTTCTTTGCTTATTTGTTATCTATATTTGCTACTTTATTTTTGAGTTCTAATATTCTGTCTTCTTGATTCATTGTACTTGTAAGACTTTCCCCAGAGCTTTGTAACTAGGATATTGAGGGTTTTAATTCTGTCTTCATAACTTAGCTTGTGTTCTCTCCAATGTTTCTATTTCTTTATGGAATTTAGTTTTCAAATCTTGATTTATTTTCAGTTTTACATTCAAGTGTGTATTTGTATTTTCTTGGACATCACCAAGCATTAATTATTATCCCATTGGAGTCCAATGAAGACTTTGTTTATGTCTTTTTAAATCCCTTGACTTTTTGATAAAGTTTGTGATGATTTAAATTCTGTTTTATGGGTCTCACCTAGGTAGTTGTCATTAGAGAAGAATCTTATAGGACTAGTGCACTCAATGGAAAACATGCTTTTTTGGTCACTCGTGTTATTTTTTTTTCTCAATTTGACCTGGGCTTAGGATGTCTTTCTCTGATTTTATGTCTGATAGGATGTCTGTTCTCCCTTAGATTGAGCCGGTGCAGTTGACTGGCCTGAGGTGGGCCAGGCAAAGCTAATGGATGAACTGTTTAATTGGATCAGGGAAGACCAGGGAGACATAGATCCCAAACCATGTGTCTAGTGACAGATCAGGCAAAGGTGATTCATAGCTCACAGCCGTAGTTCAAGATCTATGCTCATGACTTTATAGATGTCAGTAGATGGGAATAAGGACCAGGAAATGAAATAGAAATCTTATTTAGGAAAGGTAGCTTTAGCACAATGAGGGCTTATGGTCCACATAGGTCTGGAACAAGGTTTGTAGGTTTGGACTTGTTTATTTTTATGTGAAGAATTAATTGGCTTGAACACCTCAGATGGCATGATAGAAAGCTTCTTCAACATTTTCCAAAGTAAATCTATAGTTTTATTTTATACTTATCAACACAGAAAATGCCACTTTGTGCGTATCTGTAGAACAGAATGACAAACGTATGTCTGAGGCCATTTAAGAAATTATACAAATTCTATCCTAATCTAAAACCAAAGGGGCTTCATTTTTAAATAAAACTAAATGAGCAACTGAAACAATAATTTTAAAAATCAATCATTTAAATACAATACAGCTAAAGATATACTATTTTAAAGCGTGTGAGAGAATGATGGTAGGAAAATATTGACTTTAAATTCTGTAATTAAACCATTGTTTTCTGTAAAAGAATATTTTATATAGATAGTAAAATCACTGTATTTAAGCATACAGTTGCCTCCAATATGAATCAGGTTGATTGAAGCAGTATTTGTTGGTGATACAGATGTTATGGTAGTTATGGCATTGATGGTATAAAGCACAGATGCTGTGTCCAGAACCAAGACTGTGTGTGAGGCAACATAGCCAAGCATTATCAGAAATACCTTGGTAATCCCAGCACTCGGGAGGCAGAGGCAGGCAGATCTCTGTGAGTTTGAGGCCAGCCTGGTCTACAAGAGCTAGTTCCAGGACAGGAACCAAAAGCTACGGAGAAACCCTGTCTCGAAAAATCAAAAAAAAAACAAAAAAAACAAAAAAAAAAACTTTATATCTTACCTCTTTTCTTTCATTCCTTCCCCCTTCTTTCCTTCCATACTTCCTTTTTCCTTCTTAGTTAGTGTATGTCTGTGAGTGTGTGTGTATTAAGTCACACTTGCCATAGGTCATTGCAGAGGTTAGAGGACAATGGGAGTTATTTTTCTCCTACAATGTGGATCCCTGGATCTGAACTCATGTCATCAGGCATGGTGACAAGTGACTTTACTCACTGGACCCTTTTTCTGGCCTTGCTTTTGTTTGTTAATTAATTTTTTAGTTATTGCAAGTTCAGAAATCATTTACTGTTGTTTTCATGATCTTGACATTCAGTGTATGACTTCACCATCTTTGGAAGCAGCCGTGAAATGAGCCCTTGGGAGTGTAATGGAACTGTGGAAAATGGGACATGGTTGAGGAAAGTAGGTCGTGGGGACTCTCCTTAGACGACATACCCTTATCTCATCTGAATCCTGTCACATCTCTGCTACTTAGGTACACATAGCTGATAAGCATCTTTACTCTCTCATACCCTTCCACTGCCATGATATTTTGCTTTGCCTCAGGGAAGTTGAGCAAGCCAACCACTGACTGAACACTCAGAAATAATGAGGCAAAACAAATCTTCATTTCATCCAAGTTATCTGCCAGAGATTTGTCGTGGCACTGAAAAGTCTGACTAATACAAACATGCATGATATATTATCTAAGCTATTAGTGATAGTATTTTTAAAGCCATTCCAAATAAATTATTTAATTTAATCTTCACAAGTCTTGAAGGGTAATAGTTTGCCCTTCAAAATTTAAAAAAGTACCATGTGTTACCCTATTAACAATACCATTTCTATGCTGCTTCTGTTTTTGATTTTGATCATGCTCACTAAACACAATGAAAATGATGACCATGCACACCTATTTTAGTTTACTGTAGATCTGCACATAGACGGACAGCCTCCAACAACCACACTTGACTAGTTGAATAGCAATGCCTTTTCTTTCTTTTTCTTCTTTTTAGGCTTTGATTTCTCTCTTCCATCCTAATTCCAGACATGAGCATGATTCTTAGGGAAGCAGTAAAAGAATCCCAGGATCCCTAAATCTTCTTCTCAGCTTCCTTTATTTGTCAAGATAGTGGGGGCAGGCCTCAGTATGATAAACCTCTTCTTCTTTCTTTTTACTTTTGATCTTTCCTTTTCACAAACAAAAATCTTATTTTATATACCAATCCCAGTTCCTTCTCCTCCTCCCACTCCCCTCACCTTCCTCCCCACTCCACCCTCATTCACTCCTCAGAGAGGATAAGCCCTCCCACGGTGTGTCAACAAAGTCTATCACATCACTTGAGGCAGGACCAAAGTTCTCCCCCCTGTATCTAGGCTGAACAAAGTATTCCTCCATAGGGAATGGACTCCAGAAAGTTAGTGCATGCACTGGAGATAAATACTGGTTCCACTGATAGTGGTCCTAGAGACTACCCAAGCCACACAACTGTCACCCACATTCAGAGAGCCTAGTTCGGTCCTATACAGGCTCCTCAGCTGTTGGTCTGGAGTTAGTGAACTGCCACTTGCTCAGGTCAGCTGTTTCTGTGAGCTTCCTCATCATGGTCTTTACCCCTTTGCTCATAGTATCACTCCTCCCTCTCTACAGCTGAACTCCAGGAGCTCGACACAGTGCTCAGCTGTGGATTTCAGCATCTGCTGCCATCATCCATAGATACTGGTTCTATGGATGAAGGTTCTATGATGACAATTAAGGTAGTCATCAATCTGATTACAGGGGAATGACACTTAAGGCACCCTTTCCACTCTTGCTTACTGTTCTTGTGAATTCCCGGGTATTTCCCTAGTGCCAGGAAACTTCTATTCATTTCCTCCCTTCCTCCCTCCTGGTTCCTCTTCTTCTAATTATTATGGAGAGCCCACCAGAGAAGACTACTCAGACACAGTATATAACCAACTGAAAGTTTTTATTGCAGTTGTCTGGGACTACCTTCAGGTATTCAGACCCAAGTATGGCACAAATAATTTAGAGCAAGAGGCCTTTTAAAAAAAAATTGTTTAATGAAAAACCACATCCTGTTATCTTGCTCTGCAGCTGCAGAGGGTAGTTTTGCACAAGCAATGGTTTAACAGAAGCTAAGATCAACTGTTAGCTGGAAGGGAAGGTTTGTACCACCAGGCAGTGTAACATAAGTTAAAATAAATTAGCTGGGGGAAAGGGATCTTGACCTTGGATTTTTGAACAGGGTTGAATAATTTCCATGAACTTCCCATCAATGAGGTCAAATACTAGTTATACCTAAAATGGCCTCAACAAGAATAGTGCAGAACTTCGGCACTATTGCATTATCAATTATTATCTTTAATTCACTTTATATATAATTAAAATTGCTAGAAAATATTGATATCTCTGACTATTTTTCTGGATATAACATTAGGCATATTGGGAACTCATATATGGTAACATATTTTTGGATATTATGATAGTGAATAGTGCTTCTTGGCACTTACAAAATAGCTGCTTTTGAACTGCACTATAACTCAGTGGAAAGGTACTTCCCTAGAATATGCAAAGTCCTAGGTTCACTTCTCAGAACCATACACACAGAACAAATTATTGTTGGAAGGAAATGGGAGTTTGACCTATAACTTACAAATAAATCTAAAATATATGCAATAATTTAACTGCTTAAAAATAACTTGTAGTAAGAATTTCTTTCTCCTTACATCCTCTTTCTAAACTTGTAAAACCTGATGTCTCTCTCCTTTATATTTCAATGAATTATTGTAGGACATCTTCATGTGAAGAAAGAATGCTCTCTGGAGAGACAAAGACTGAACTCTAGTATAGTCTAGTTTTGTTGGATGGTTGGATATTAGAGACAGCATTGAATTTATTTATACTCATAGATAACTTGGTATTGAAAATGACATCTGCATAGGCTTGAGTTAAAATAAATGAATGGTTGTTTTTTTTTTTTTGATTTACCAACAACAAACACGTTCAGAAATGCTAGCAATGAGAATGAGATTAAGGTTTTAAAACCACATATTGAATCATACTTATTTCTCAGAAGAATACTTTATTTCTAGTTAGAGGTTCCAAGTAGGGTCTGACATACTCATTCTGGTTCAATAGTCCTATATAAACTTCATGGTTTTGCTTCGATGGGATCCATGTGTACTTCACTTGGAAATATATAAAAAAATCTCATTTACAGGTTAGAGCAAAGGCAAGACTCTAGCCAAATTCCCAATGCATGCATCCAAAATACTAGAGACTGCTATATGTCAACAAATAAAATAATTCTAATAGGAAGGGGGTGCTGTAGACAAAAGAAATGACCTTCACACAGGTGGAAACAGAAGTGCTACTGAGTGCACTATAAGATGGAGGAGCAAATGAATTATATATAAAGATGGTTCAGATTGCTTATGGCTGCAAGAGACTAGCCAAGGACATTTGCAGGCGATCTTGTTAAAATATTTCTTCACTCTTTCTGTGCAAAGTATTTCAAATCTTTGCCCTGCAAAGCAAAGGCATCCAGGTAATTGGAGAGCACCCACACCATCAGAGAGCTATGCCAATGCTACTGCAAAAGTCATCTGATTTTAAAGTGTAAAACCTGGTGAATACGCCAAATGAGGCTTGTGTGACATTACTGTGAAGTGGAGACAAACACAGATGATGAGAGGTGGGATGGGCTGCACTTTGAAAACCTTCATAATGAATTCCTCTGCGTGTTCTCTGCCTGTGAAAAGACAATGAAAAGAGGAATAGACAATGCCAATTCACGGAAGAAATCCTAGCAAAATGTACAAGAAGCTGAGATTAACTTCCGTGCTTTTAATTCAGAACTGCAGGGAATGGGGCACCATTGTGAACCAAATGCCATGCTATTTTAGGAGGTGCTCTCAAAAGAGAAAACTAGTCATGAGGTGGAGGGTTGTATTCACAAGTATTGAAAAAAAAAAAAAGGAACTGTAAGCTATATTGATGGGGAAAGTCTTGAAATCAACCCCAAAGGCTACCCGATACAAACAGCTTTCATCTCTTCACAAAGCAAAAGGATCAACCAACATGAGCTGTATGAAATAATGTGGGGTGATCAAAAGCAGCCCAGCTGACCCCTGTCCTCCTGTGAAGATGCTTGCTGAAGTGAATTTTCTCGGAGAAGACTCTTATAATCCTTGACCTGAAGTCATCTGTGACCTCCAAATTCACTTGTTTTGTGTTTATGTCATTGCCAGCCAAGTCATGCTGTAATAACGAAGTGAGAGAAAGCAGGTGAAAAGTACATACCACCTGTGATGACAGATGAGCAAAGAAATCACCAAGGCAACTGAAAGGAGATACATTTGGAAGTCCTAAAAGAAGCCAAGAATGAAAGGGCTTTACTCTCCCCCAGGAAGTGCACAGACAGTTTCTGTCTGCCACCAAATGTTCAGTGTTTGGCAAATGGCAATAACTACACTTTGGAAAATCCACAGTCCTTGTCTTGGCTTCAAAGTAACCATGACAGGAGGAGTCACATTAACAAGATTCTTCACTTAGATTAAGTGAAGGTGAGGATTAGGAGAGAGTCCTGATAGTCTGAGCTATCTTGGTGAAATATATTCCTTTCGTCTATGAAGAAAAACGAGGCAATGCTTTGGAGACTACCCAGGGCAACCTACGGCCAACAGTATTTACATCAGGATAGCTGTTATGTATATAAATGTATATAAAACTCTGACTCCAAGCTTAGAAAATGGGTTTGATAGTTGGAGTATGGTCACTGAATTAATTTTTACCTAGCACACAGGGTCCCAGATATAAAGGCAAAGACAAATTTTGTTTGTTTCTTCATTTATAAGGTGTTAACATATTTATTACATGTAATTTTTTGCTTTATAACCATTCATTAATAATGGGACATGTTTTTGCTCAAAATAAATTAAATGCATTATTCCCTTTGGTTGAAAACTGGTAAAAAAAAATCTAAATATTTTAAGTAACTTTGATAGTCAACTGTTTGTTTTGAGGCACACTGGTTTAATGCTGCAACACCTATCATATTCATGTGGATTTGACATGTGTGGATAATTTTGCAGGAAAACTTGTGGTGATCTCTTTTTGTGACTGACCGTGTACCTTTTGAAGGGAAGGAAAGCTGGGTGACAGTTTGGTTCAGTGCCATTTGAACAAACCATGAGGCAGAAAGTAGAATTGATCATTCTCTTGTGACAGAAATTTATAGAAATTACACGGAAACAAAATTAGTAAGCAGAAACCAAAAGAACCACTTGGTGTTGAGCACTATGGAAAAATCTTCAGGGTTTGGAGGGAGGGTCAGCAAATGAATACCTTTCAACCCTCTCTAAAATTCAAAGCTAATTGAAATATGAGGTCGAAAAATATATACTTTTATTATAAGATTTTTAAATATAACCCTAGACATATTAAACATTTAAAGACTATAAGTAGGTAGTACTTGATAAATCAGAAAGCTGAGGACCGCAGCACTTCTGGGGCCAGCAAATGTGCTGAGGGGTGGAGAGGCATTTATAAGGTGAGGAAGTTTTAAAGCAAAACAAATATTTACAGTAGCCCCAATTGCATTGCCCCTGTGGAAAGTTCCTTGGTAGAGGCTAGCTGGTAACCTGTTAAATACAAATTTTCTTTTATGATTTTCACTGAGTTAGAGTATGTGCTGTTTCCATATGAGTACAGGGTACTAGAGTTACTTCTGCCTATTATTTAATAGAGTTAAACATACAATAGAAGGTAAATTTTGGGGGAAGTCCAAGGGCTTTATTAATATTTTAATTCATGAATTGGACAGGTTTATCTCATTTTTGAGTCTGTCTCAGGATCATGTGTTACAAACTCTAGATGATTCCACAGAACTAGACGTCATGTTTAATTGCCTCCCAAACTCACTCATCCGTTTCTTTGTAGAGAGATGTGTTGGGGTTAGCTGAGTATACTGTGCTTCATTTCCAAAGAAAAGTATGGAATATAAAGTCTTCAACAACATGGAAGACTGGAATAAAGAAAGTTGGTCAGGCAGAGGTGGTGCACGCCTTTAATCCTAGCACTCGGGAGGCAGAGGCAGAAGGATCTCTATGAGTTCGAGGCCAGCCTAGTCTACAAGAGCTAGTTCCAGGACAGGCTCCAAAGCTTCAGAGAAACCCTGTCTCAAAATACCAAAAAAAAAAAAAAAAAAAAAAAGGAAGAAAAAAAATAAAGTTGATAGGGACTACACTGGCAGAATTCATCCCTCTGAAAAGATAGACAAATATTTAGTTATTTATTGTTCAAAGCAATAATAGTGATGGAAAAAAAGGCCTATACAACACATCTCATTGAATAACCCACATGCCATCAGTGTGCAAATGGCTTCAGTATAGCTTTAGTCAATAGTGACTTTTAAATTTCTGGACATTATTGTGGGATATAAGGAGTTACACCAATATCTATAAAGTCTACAGCTTGTGGTCTGTATTACTAACATGTAAATTTATGTTACAAGCAATTTCAATCTTGTACATAGGCAATTACATTGTAATTAATTTTATAGTATACAAAATACCATATTAATTACAACACCAATGATTGTGAATGCCTCTTCATTTTTATAATTTTGAATCAATGAGAAGTATCAATTGAACAAATGCTTATTACTAAAGGCCCATTTCATCCTAGTTACTGTTTTGATGACAGTAAAATATATACAAAAGAATATATGTTTTAGCTTGTATCTTTCAATTAACTTTGAATATTGGACAGGGGAAGAGATATTAATTTATAGACTCTCCCCAAACCCTGATGACTACTCCATAGCACTCAGTTTGAAGGGACCTTAAAGAGTTCTTATCAAAATTATAATTTGCAGACATGTAGGCAAAGAGATGTACTACTGCATAAGTATAATGACAGAAACCATACAAAACTAGCAAAAAGAGGACTTGGACATCAGCAAGCACCAGAAGATATTCAATGTGTTGTTGAAAAATACATAAAATATAACAAGGTAGATCTGGAATGAGAGAAAGTACTCCAGAGAGCAGCAACAGCAATTGCAGTAACTAGGGGGCATTTGTTTGATAATTACAGACAAAAACTTATGGCAAAATAGAATTCCATTAGATGTAGCACAAATAATAAAAGCCCGGAGATAGATATTGGGGTTCAACCTGAAAACCAGAAAAGCAAATCAGCCAAGTTACTAGAGAAGTCTTACATCTACCAAGGCTTGGCGACTGCAAACTAAGCAGACTAAGCAGACGAAGGCTCTCTCTCCTCCCATTTTATACTTCCTCTAGTGCTGGGATTAAAGGTGTATGTCTCCCTAGTACTGGAACTAAAGGTGTAAGGCACCACCACATGAATTTGTTTCTGCATTGATCTTGTGTAGCCTAAGGTAGCCTTGAACTCACAGTGATCCATCTGCCTCTGTCTCCCACATCCTGAGATTAAAGGTGTGTGTCAGCACTGTTGACCTCTAGTGGCTTAACTTTGCCTTTCTAATATTCAAGCAAGTTTTATTTATTAAAACATAAATAAAATATCACTATATGTCCCCTTTTTGGTCTGAAATAAAAAAAAGAAGGCTGTAACTAGTATAAGAAATACTATGCACAGTAAGTACAATAACTAGATAAAATATATACAGACAATAATTATATCAACAATGTCTAGTCCATTTGCATTTGATACATTCAGAGAAAATACTCCATATTTATCCTATTTTGGAGAATCTAAAGTCTTTTACCTGATTTTCTTTCTATTATAACTGGCTCTCTGCATCTGGTAAACAAGGACCACTATAACAATCTAGTCTTCAGCTCCCTCAGAGTTGAGACCCAAGAAGGAAATTATATTAACTAAGTAAGCAGAAGTATGAGCAAGTGACTTCCAAAAATGTGAGAAATGACAGAAACAACTGGCTTCCTGATCAGTGACCCAAAATTCATCTGCAGTGTTGGGGTATCTATCTTTGGCCTACCGGCCTAGCATATCCAACAGACTTTTCTGTGAAGTAGAATCTTCTGAAGGGCTATCCCTCCTTGTCTTAAAAAGGTTTGACAGTCACTTTCTTTTGTGTCCTGCTTGTCCAATTAGGACAGCATACTGTCAGCAGTAGAGGCAAGAGAGGCTTAGTCTACAATCACCTAACCTTGGTAGAGGTAAGACTTCTCTAGTGGCTTGGCTGCTTTGCTTTTCTGGTTTTCATGTTGAACCTCAATATATGTCTCAGGGTTTTTATCATTCATGCTACCATTAGAGAGCTGACAGGAATTAAAACTCAAGTAAATGTTGACCAGAATACTTGAGAAATTACCAAGCACCATTCCAGGTGGGAAAACATATCAGTGCCTTGCTCAGTGATCATGAGAGATGATTTCTCCTGCAGCAAATGGGAGCAAATATAAAGAGCCCTATCCAGACATTATGCAAAAAGAGAGAGACTTTGGAACACTGAGCCATAAACAGGATGTCTCTATTATATTCCTCTTCTCAGAGATCAGGAAATCCTGAGGAAGAGGAGGAAGAAGGAGTGTAAAAAACAGAAATGATGGAGGACACCAAGAAAACAAGACCCCCTAAAACAACATTATCAAAGCTCTTATGAACTCACAGAGACTGAGACAGCAAGCACGGGGCCTGCACAGGTTTGTACCAGTCATTTACATATATGATATGGCTCCCGGTTTAGTGTTCTTATGAGATTCCTGAGTGCAAATGAGTAGGTCTCTGCTTTTCATACATTCTCCTGGGCTCTTCTCCTTCTGTTTGTTTGTTTTTGTTCAATTCTGATACATTGGCTTTTGTTTTATCTTATACTTTATTTAAAAATAATAAACAAAAATAAGATTAAGTAAAACTTGCCATGCACCTGATATACAAAGAAAGACAGTAAAAGAAGAAAAGAGAAACATGGGATTGGGGAACCAGGCACTGTACACCATGTCTGTGTTAGTGTTACATTTTGATGACTTTGTTTGCTTTGGATTTCCTCTTAAAGTGAGATATTTTGCTAAAGAAATATGGGGTCTAGGTTCTCACTTAATATCATACAAGTTTGACATGCTATCAAGAGTAAATGAATGTGCAAAGATCAGTTACAATGTTTCTCAGAGAAAGAAATACTCCACTTCTCAAAAGGATTTACTACTGGACTTGGTGGTTATACCTCTGTGACTCAATATCCATAGTCTTTGTCCAGATGATTTATGTCATAAGTGCCAGTGCTGTGATAAACAAGATTTATATATCTATATATGGATCTCCATTTCTACTCTTCTAAGGAGATGAAGACAGTCTATTGTTGGGAACTCACTGTGCCCTCAGTTACTGTTTCAGAGAAACTGACTCCAAAACTGTTAATGAATGCAGAAGGAAAATAAACTCTCTGCTTTAGGGAGTTTTGGATCCAAATTTCAAGACCACCTTTACTTGAGAATTTCATTATTTTCATAAAGTACAGAATGTTCTGCAGAAGATTGCATTGCTCTTTCTCTTATGCTACAAAGATTCACCATTTCATCAGCAATTAGGGACAGGAGTACTTGCTTAAAATACTATCTGTTGCTGAAATCTCATCAGTATGATCCAAAGAAAAACTTTAATGCAAAGTCCTCTAGTGATCATGGTTGTAGTAATCTAAGCAAATCATTGAGGGATAGAAATGCATCCCAGCATATCTGCCCTTAGAGATGATGACCCTACTCCAGGACAAGACACTTTTGGTCTGTTTTCTTTGCTTGGGGTTTGAGTTGTCCTGTTAATTTTCTCAGAGCTTCTAGAACTCAGAACACTCAATATGATGAGACAGATTGATCCTGGTGTTTTCTTTACCTACTTGAAGGACTTAAGCTGGTGAAGCCTGAAATGAAAATGGGACGAAAGTGAGGATCTTTAGAAAAGGTTAGCTGGAGTTTTGGATATTTTTCTATGAATTGATAAGGAATCCCAGGTATTTTGAGATTTAAGTGTAGGATGGGCCAGGTTTCTGTCTACTGATTTCTGTAGAGTATCATTCTGGTGTTCTACAATTTCTAGAGTTTGCTGTCTCCTGTATGCTAGAGGGATACAGTCTATAGAGAGAATGAGGCATGATGAGCTCTGTGCCAGTCCATGCTGGTGGAGGCACTTAACAAAGATCAGCAGGGATGCTGAGAATTAGACAAGGAGGGAATTGGAAATAATCAGACTTGAACTAAGCTAATTGGTCCAGTGTGGGGGAGACAATGAGGACTATCAACATGCCCTCATTAAGCATATACAAATATTACTAATGTATGCTTTATGTTTCAGATGTTGTTTCTCCAGAAACACTTACTGCATTCTAAGTACCCGAGTTTGACTTGTGAGTCGATGGATTCCGTCCCCTCCCCACACACAGAGAGTAAATGAGTTAAACTATGTTAGTCCCTTGGCTCAGAAACTTGTTCTCTAGGAAAT
The DNA here is from genome assembly GCF_950005125.1 of Chionomys nivalis. Lineage (NCBI taxonomy): Eukaryota > Metazoa > Chordata > Mammalia > Rodentia > Cricetidae > Chionomys > Chionomys nivalis. Next base: position 116,313,544 of record NC_080086.1, on the reverse strand, counting down.
GTCAGCTACTGCCTTGCTCCTGCCCTCCTTCCTGTCTGCAAAACCGGAATTTTTATTTCAAAAGCAGCTTTGAGTTCTAGCTCCATGGAATGTAGGTTGCCACCAAGATAAAGAAGCTGCCTAGAAGCAGCAATAGAAGGGTCACACAAAGTAACTGACCCAACGGTATTCTTATAGAATCTCGAGAGTAAGGTGGAATTGAGGAAAGTTAGGGTTGAAGGCACAGGCTGAACTAGCCTTAAACTTCTTTCATGACCACATGCAGAAGAGCTAGTGACATGGGTTTCTTTGACTCTTTGTTTTATAGTAAAGTTTTTTTTTTTTCCCTGAGGTAAAGAATGTACTTGTAAGGCATGGCTCACAACCATTCATTTAAAATTATAATACTTAATTTTAAAAATGAAGCCCTTTGTATCATTCATTGTAGTGAAAACACTTGACAAATGGTGAGTCATTGTAACTTGAAGTTATCCAGTAACTACATCATAGTTATTTTCATTGCTTAAAAAATTATCTCATATATTTTAAGAAGGAATGCTCTCTAACCCATTGCTGCCATAGATACCAAAAAAAAAAACCCAAAATACACAAAAATATCCCCAGCAGAAGCTGTAAAATGTATCCCATGAAAATATAAGGACGCAAAGAACAAAACTTCAACATCACAAAAATAAACTGAGTTTTTATATAGGTATTAGGGTTACATTTCTTTAACAAAGAATCCAATTAGAAATATTCTGTAGATAAGGCGTAGGGAAGAATGAGTGCATGAAATGTGCCTCCTCCAGTACATGCTGTGAGAGCTACATTCTCACCTCACCAACTAGACAATCAAAGGTATAGAGGAATGAAGCATTTTATCTTCCAGCAGTGGGTGGCCCAAGTGCCTCACTCCAGCTGTCTTTGTCTATTAGAGGAGCTGAAGTTGCTGTCACTTGTATAATATCTCGTTTGTTCTGTTACTCTGACTGAATTTTCTCAATTTCCCGTGGTGTCTCCCACAAAGAAGATGATCCTGTGCTACACGTTCTCTGTTCACACCATAATATAATTTCTTTCTTCAGTTAAAGAAAAGATGTACATAGATTTTTGTAAAGAAACCTCGCTTGAGGAGATTATCTTTTCACAAGAGCCATAAACTACAGGTGTTTAGGTGGTTATATTATATAGATTTATTCTACAAACCTGAAAAACAATTCCTATTTTCAAAAAAAATTAAAATCTATCAGCGATCTCTTTTCATTGGTCAATGAGTCATGTGGCTATGGAGGCACTCTTCAGAATGATCAGTGGCTTGGCCATAAACCCCAATGTCATATGCTCTTACAGGGTGGAGAATCTTCATGCAATGATCATTTTCTTTCTGCTTCATGTTTTGCTGCAGCCACTAACTCCTCATCTGCTGGGAAAAGACAGAGGAAATGGTGGTAAAGAGAAAATGGAAGCCTCATACTTCAAAATCTGGAAAATAATTCTGAGAATTATTTTTTAAATAAGTAATAAATATAGATTGTCCTCTATGAACCCCGGGATGGTGATGAATGGGGCTAATCAGGAGTTATAAAAGAAGCTTAACAACATATTTTCCCCTGGTGAAGCCTGCCTCACTTTGAGGAATGAATTTATTTGACAACATTATAGAACACACTTCAATAAGCTAAGGGAAGAAAAGGGAAAACGGTCGTCAATGCTGGGGTGATGGTTCAGTGGTTAAGAGCACCAGCTGTCCTTCCTGAAGACACGAGGTCAATTGCCAGCATTCATGTGATAGCTCACAACCATCTGTGATTCTTATCCTAGGGGGATCTGACTCCCTCTTCTAACTAATAAGGATCCTACATGTACATGATACAACATGCAGGAAAAACACTCACCCCCCCCACACACACACAAATTTAAAAACAAAATCAGTCTTCTGAGAGCTATAACTCTCCTCTTGTTGGCACACATCATATATTAAAATCCCCATAGGGTCTACTGGTGTTATAGCAAAAAGGAAAAAATCAACTATAAAGATAGTTTGTGATGAGTTGGAAAGAACATTCAGAGTTGGGTCTGAGGAAGAGGTGAGAAGAACTAGAAAACATGTCTTCTTGTCCTTCTGTCTCCACCTTTATCTCCTTGTTATACTCATTCTTGACTCTATTGCCTTCCATCCCACTTTCAGTGATGCTCAGAAGTGAATGGACCACTCTTGCTATATCCCATTGGTTGGTCAGGTTCTGGAGGAGAGAATGACCTTGGGTGACCCTTAAAGTACATTTAGGAAATGCAATCACATTGTCTGCATTTGTCTGTGGTTGCTAAGGCAGTGGGCAAGCATTGGATCAGAGTTCACTTATTGGAGAGCACAGGTGGATCCTGAGTTGTAAGGAAACCTCAAAGAATGTTTGCTATGCCTGTTTGAATAACATATCAGAACAATGTGTAAAATGTCACATTTTATCAGTAGACCTACATGCATCTAATTTCTCTCCAAAAGTTTGAAAAGGGAATAACTATGATATTTCATAGCCACAGAGCGTAATGTGTATTTTTAAGACTAAATTGCACTCACTGCTGTGTACAACAGAATATAAAATACAGTCAGCACAAAGTCGGTTTCTTGTCCTTCACTTGACTCCTATGTTTGTAATATTCTTTTTGTAGGTGTTCACTTCAGTTTTTCTGGCAGAGCTATATTATTGGAAACCATGTGTTGATTTTGTGATATCATATTTTCTATTATTTTTTAAGTAGAGCACACCATATTGTGGACTCAGGCAATGGGAATTTCACTATCCTTCATTTGAATGCCAATGTGGCATTAAATGTCCGTGCAAATGATGTGGCTAGATGTTTGATTGTTTGACATAATGAGTTACAGATCTCTGCCAGGTCATTGCTGCTGTAATCAGAATCTCATGGAGACAGAGTAGAAACTGCATGTAAAAGAGAAGCATGTCAGGCTTTCAGGTCTTCGGTGCAGTATTTTGAGCTCTATTTATGGATTCCTTTTTGTCCATAGTTTATAAGATGAAGACATTTTTGCACTAATTTTCAAGATGATGATTTTTTAGGATTCTTGTGAGGAATGGCAAAGAATGGCTAGGGACAGTATTTGCTTTGGCTGGTCATCTGAACTGAGGTCTCTCCTTCACCATAACGGATGTGTCTGCTGAAGTAATGCAGAACACTGAGCTTCATATTTAAAGCAAAAGAAGGCAATTCTCAGAGATGGTTTTTAAAAGGTCTTTTTAAGAGTTTTTATAGAACTTGTTAAAAAAAAAAAAACACCCACAACCATATTTCAAGTTACATTCTCTCTTCTGTCTCGTCTCCCGACAAAGTGTTCAGACTGCCAATTTAGAGGAAAAGCATAGCCAAGCCAGTTAAAAAGCATCAAAAATTAAGAGTAGTTCACAGAAGCTGGCAGTAAAAGGTTCCTGGTGTGCCTCTGGATCCTACAGAATGACATCTTTAAACCTGTGAGCTTATAGTCTTCCAACAACCTGTTCCCAGACTTCAGGTCACCACCATGTTGACCCACAGCCATGCATCTCCTCGTTGTCAACCTCCTTTTGACCTCAGAAGCTCGAGGATGAAAGAATAGAAGAGCAGGCTGTGAACTCAGAGAGAAAATTAGCAGGAATGCAAACAGAAAGATGTACACTTGGTGTTGATATCAGTAATGCGAAACTATAATTCAAGTCTTCTCTTTCTCCATGTTGTCAAAACAAAATCACACAAAAAAGAGGCATTGTTTTGAGAATGTGGTCACCAAAGGCATTTTCAGCTTTATTCCTTAGCTCACGATGTGACAGTCCATTGAGATGTCATAACAAACATAAATGAGAGTAAAATATTTTGTGAAATTTGTAGAAACCTTTTTATTCCAGTTGTCTCTATGTCCTTTATGACACTGAAAACTAGGTTTCCATTCAGGGTCCAGACCATTTCTTACTCATGCTTTGATACTGGTCCTGTTATAATTTTACAGCACATAAATGCTTGGTTTTCACACCTATAAAGTTAGGCAATGCTGGTTTCTTCTTCATAGGTATTGTTGCAAATATTGAATAAGACTATGGTTGTATCAGGGTAAGATGATGGCCTGGATTTTAATAAGAGATCAGACAACAGTTCTATTTTTGCGCTTATAATTGTTGTGAGGGATAAATAAACATAAACAAAGAAATACAGAATTCTTTAGGATTCCATTCTGAATTAGAAGCCTTTGGGTATTAGATGGACTTTATCACTTAAAACGCTTTACAAGTCCATACATTATCCACTTAACATCTAGACTCTCTTGACCTAATATGCTAGGTGAGTGTTAAGGTCATGTCTATGTCTAAGATTAGTTTGTATTTTGCTTCTCTGTATCAGGTGTTATCTGCAACAAAACAAACTATGATGGAGAGTTACCTTCTGTTAATATAATTTAAACCTGTGTAGGTCAGAAGTAAACTTTTGTACCACGAATCAACTTGATGGTTAGCCTAAATTTTTTTGAAATTTTTATGAAATTTCGGGGTTCATTTTCAAAAGAAGAACTTTAGTTCTTACTCTCGTGGACTTTTAGGAAAGAGTTGCTTGTTTGGTTATAGAGCTAAAAATATGATTCAGAGGTAGAGTGCTTGCCTAGCATACATAAGGTCAAAAGTTCAATTTTCCCCCCGTGAAAAATGTACTGAGTGTGCAGTGATGTAGGCTTGCATGTCATACACCAGGTAAGAAAAAGGGATTAGAAACAGACATTGATGGTACATAAAGAATAAAATATGTTCCCTAAATGCCAAGGGTATATTCAGATGTTATTTGGAAATTTAAAAGATCAGAACCCCAGAAAGGTACTGGTACAATGTAGTGACAAGAGATAAGTTGGAAGAAAATACTGCCTCGATATCAAAATAGTGACTTATATTCAGGAGTCTCATGCACAGAGAGCTGATAATAAAATATGAGTATGTTTTCAGAGTCAGGATATGGGAAGAAAAGTAAAATCTGAGTTTCAGAAACCTGGGTATAAGAGAAAGAAGGCCGAGTCAGAGAGAAGCCATGTAGCCCCTCTGGAGAAAGATGCCTGAGCTTTACCTGGTAAGCCACAGTCTCATGGTGATACACAGATTAATGGAGATGGGTTAATTTAAGATATGAGTTAGCCAGAAATACCCTTAAGCTAATAGACAAAGAGTATTACAAATAATATGGCTTCTGTGTGATTATTTCAGGGCTGAGCAGCTGAGAATAAACAGTCACCTACAACAAATTGGCAAGTGCTAGCTAAATCCACATAAAACCTGAGAGGGCTTGGAAAGGAATTCTAGACAGCAAAAAAAAAAGTTTAACCACATTTTTTCCCCCAAATGGGCTTTGCTTGCTGGCAGCATGCTGAACCTCTTTTAAAAGAGGTCTTACTGATTCGATGGTAGCAGAAAAAAAGACCTAGTTTTTTTAATTAATTAATTTTTTTAAAATTTATTTATTTATTAAAGATTTCTGCCTCCTCCCCACCACTGCCTCCTATTTACCTCCCCCTCCCCCGATCAAGTCTCCCTCCCTCATCAGCCCTAAGAGCAATCAGGGTTCCCTGTCCTGTGGGAAGTCCAAGGACCACCCACCTCCATCCAGGTCTAGTAAGGTGAGCATCCAAACTGCCTAGGCTCCCACAAAGCCAGTACGTGCAGTAGGATCAAAAACCCATTGCCATTGTTCTTGAATTCTCAGTAGTCCTCATTGTCCGTTATGTTCAGCGAGTCCGGTTTTATCCCATGCTTTTTCAGACCCAGTCTAGCTGGCCTTGGTGAGTTCCTGATAGAACATCCTCATTATCTCAGTGTGTGGGTGCACCCCTCACGGTCCTGAGTTCCTTGCTCGTGCTCTCTCTCCTTCTGCTCCTGATTTGGACCTTGAGATTTCAGTCCGGTGCTCCAATGTGGGTCTTTCATTGCCTGATGAAGGTTAATATTCAGGAGGATGCCTATATGTTTTTCTTTGGGGTCACCTTCTTATTTAGCTTCTCTAGGATCACGAATTATAGGCTCAATGTCCTTTATTTATGGCTAGAAACCAAATATGAGTGAGTACATCCCATGTTCCTCTTTTTGGGTCTGGCTTACCTCACTCAGGATAGTGTTTTCTATTTCCATCCATTTGCATGCAAAATTCAGGAAGTCATTTCTTTTTACTGCTGAGTAGTACTCTAATATGTATATATTCCATACTTTCTTCATCCATTCTTCCATTGAAGGGCATCTAGGTTGTTTCCAGGTTCTGGCTATTACAAACAATGCTGTTATGAACATAGTTGAGCATATACTTTTGTTGTATGATAGGGCATCTCTTGGGTATATTCCCAAGAGTGGTATTGCTGGGTCCAGGGGTAGGTTGATTCCGAATTTCCTGAGAAACTGCCACACTGCTTTCCATAGTGGTTGCACAAGTTTGCATTCTCACCAGCAATGGATGAGGGTACCCCTTTCTCCACAACCTCTCCAGCAAAGGCTATCATTGGTGTTTTTTATTTTAGCCATTCTGACAGGTGTAAGATGGTATCTTAAAGTTGTCTTGATTTGCATTTCCCTGATCGCTAAGGAAGTTGAGCATGACCTTAAGTGTCTTTTGGCCATTTGAACTTCTTCTGTTGAGAATTCTCTGTTCAGCTCAGTGCCCCATTTTATAATTGGGTTGATTAGTTTTTTACAGTCTAGTTTCTTGAGTTCTTTATATATTTTGGAGATCAGACCTTTGTCAGTTGTGGGGTTGGTGAAGATCTTCTCCCAGTCAGTGGGTTGCCTTTTTGTCTTAGTGACAGTGTCCTTTGCTTTTCTCAGTCTCAGGAGGTCCCATTTATTCAATGATGCCCTTAATGTCTGTGCTGCTGGGATTACACGTAGGAAGTAGTCTCCTGTGCCCATGTGTTGTAGAGTACTTCCCTCTTTCTCTTCTATCAGGTTCAGCGTGTTCGGGCTGATATTGAGGTCTTTAATCCATTTGGACTTGAGTTTTGTGCATGGTGATAGATACGGATCTATTTTCATTCTTCTATAGATTGACATCCAGTTTTGCCAGCACCATTTGTTGAAGATTCTCTCTTTTTTTCCATTGTGTACTTTTAGCTCCTTTATCAAAAATCAGGTGTTCATAGGTTTGTGGGTTAAAGTCAGGGTCTTCTATTCGATTCCATTGGTTGACCTCTCTTTTTATATGCCAATACCAAGCTCTTTTCAATACTGTAGCTCTGTAATAGAATTTGAAGTCAGTGATGGTAATGCCTCTAGATAATCCTTTATTGTATAAAATTGTTTTGGCTATCCTGGGTTTTTTGTTTTTCCATATAAAAAGAAATTGAAGAGGACACTAGAAAATGGAAGGATCTCCCTTGCTCTTGGATTGGGAGGATCAACATAGTAAAAATGGCAATTCTACCAAAAGCAATCTATAGATTCAATACAATCCCCATCAAAATCCCATCAAAATTCTTCAGAGTTCTGGAAAAGATAATAATCAACTTTATATGGAAAAACAAAAAAGACCTGCAGTTTTGAAACAGCAGCAGCTTTCTGGGCTTTAGAAAAGAGGTTGTGCTCTTGGCTACACAGAGGATGAGAACCTCTGGATTGCTTCCACGCTACTGTGATTTGATGGAACAAGATATCCCAAAAGGGCACTATGAACACCTCCAAAAATTCTTTACCCAATATAAAGCAGGAAGCAGTTTTGAGAGAACTATGGCCAAATTTCCTAAATGATTATTATAAATGTTAGTTTACATTTAAAGATGGATATGCTATGGAGATTTGCATTGATATGGATCTTAGTCTATTGATACAAATTTAAGGTCAATTGTGTTATGTTGTGTATATATATTCCTGCATTTGATTAAGGTATGTTGTACAGCTCATTTAAAAAATGTAATGTAGTCGCTCCCTGGTGGTGTAGTGGTTAGGATTTGGCGCTCTCACCGCCGCGGCCAGGGTTCAATTCCCGGTCAGGGAAGCTTCTCTTCTGGCCTGGCGGTGGTGGCGCACGCCTTTAATCCCAGCACTTGGGAGGCAGAGGCAGGTGGATCTCTGTGAGTTCGAGACGAGCCTGGTCTACAAGAGCTAGTTCCAGGACAGGCTCCAAAACCACAGAGAAACCCTGTCTCGAAAAACCAAAAAAAAAAAAATGTAATGTATAATTTAAAAATGCTGGCTAAAAGGTAGTCATCTATAATAGCCTTAAAAATGTTGGCTAAAAGGTAGTCATCTATAATAGACAAGTATGTTAGTTAGGTTATCTATATGTACAGAGATATATTTCAGATGGATAAGGATTCTACAAATCTTTTTTTTAAGATTTATTTATTTATACATGCATGCCTGCATGCCCAAAGAGGGCACCAGATCTCATTTAGATGGCCGTGAGCCACCATGTGGTTGTTAGGAATTGACCTCAGTGCTCTTAACCTCTGAGCCATCTCTCCAGCCCTACAAATCTTTCAGAAACCTTCAGAATATGGCATTTAAAATGTTTTAAGATGTTAGGACTTTTCATGATTGTGAGACACATCTGCTCCTGGCAGCATCAATTACTTCAAGAGAATGATGGACATTGGAGAGGCTCCTTATGGTGTTGATTAGCCATTTTTGCAAGAAACTGCTCTTTCCTGGACTTTTTGATTTTATGCTGTATGAACTGGACATTCAAGACCCACAGAGAAGTGACTGCTGAGCTTGCCTAAAGGTGAGATGGTCCTTTAGAGTTCCAGCTACATGAAAGAGTCTGCCAGAATTTCTGCAGGACACAGAAGAAAGCAACTGATAGACTTTGCCATTATAAGGCAGAACAGATCTTCAAATTTCCTGCTTCATGGAAAAGTCTGCTGGATACTATGGGACCATAGGCTAGTATGGATGCCCCAACAGTACAGAAGAACTCTGGGTGACTGTCTAGGCAGTGAGATGTCTCTGTCAATCCTACAGTTTTGGAAGTTGCTTACACAGCACTTCTTGTTTCCTTAGGTAGTATTATATCCTTCTGGAATATTTGATGGAGTTGGAAGATATATAGTTATAGTTTTCTTTAGTTATGATAAAAGATAAAGTAGATATCAATATTATAACTGTAATTATTGCTTTATAACTATTTTGTTATATGTAATTTTACTGTCTTAAAATTAAAACCTTCCTTTTTTTAACAGAAAATGGGAGGTGATGTAGGATTCTGTATGCTGTGAATATGCTTGGTTAATAAATCATATTGGCTTGGCCTAATAGGTCAGAGCAGTGCTAGGTGTGGAAAACTAAAGATAAATAAGGCAGAGTCAGAGAGAAGCCATGTAGCCTCTTTGGAGACATATGCCCTTTATTTACCCAGTATACCACAGCCTCGTAGCAACACACAGATTAATGGAGATGGGATAATTTCAGATATGAGTTAGTCAGAAATATGCTTAAGCTATTGGCTAAACAATATTGCAAATAATATGGTTTCTGTGTGATTATTTGGGGGGTTGAGCAGCCAACAATGAATAAACAGTTCCCTACAACAGGTATCCAAAACAGGTCTTATAGTAGCACTATCAGCATCATGACATCATATCAAAATGCTGGAGTCATTGTTGTGGGGTCCCGTCTTCTTCCTGGAAACTTCAAATATTACTGCAGGAAAATTCATTGTTCATTGTGGAACATATAGTCGAAGAAAGGTACAATAGAGACATAAATAGGTATAAAGAAAAGTAAGCTATTTCCTAAATTCTTTCTTTGTTCTTTCCCATACCAGATGGCTCCTGACATGAGACAGAAACTCTAAATTTTTCTTTTAACAACATGCTTAAATTTAGAAAAGGATGGAGCCATTGTCCAACTCCAAAGTGAGCTTTGATTTTTAAGTGAGTCATGACTATTATTATAGTAGGCAGTGTGTGTGTGTGTGTATGTGTGTGTGTACAGTGATTCTTACCCTCAGATGACCTGACCTCATAAGTCATAGTTCTCTGCTTTGTGATCCTATCTGGATAATTATTTTTTCCTCTTTAAGTATTTTGGTGTTCAGGGTCTCTTGACTTTTTGAAGATGAGCACTTTCCTGCAAAGACAAGAACAGAACTGTGCCTCAACCCTCATTAGGTTTCCTTACCACCTATATGGTTGTCATCTCTGTGGATGAGCCATCATTTCTCTTTCTCAAGAGGTATCTCATTGTCAAACTGAATCTTTATTAATTTTGATAATATCCATAGCTTTTCTTTTATGAATATAAGAGCAAAACCCCTTCCCCAACATAGCAGTGATGGAGGTGGGTCTTTATCTATCTGTTGCTTTCATTGGTTAACTAATAAAGAAACTGCCTAGGCCCATTTGATAGGCCAACCCTTAGGTGGGTGGAGTAGACAGAACAGAATGCTGGGAGAAAGAAGCAGATTCAGTGAGTCGCCATGATTCTCTCACTCCAGACAGACACAGATTAAGATCTTTCCTGGTGAGCCAGCTCGTGGTGCTACACAGAATATTAGAAATGGGTTAGATCAATATATAAGAGTTAGCCAATAAGAGGCTAAAACTAATGGGCCAGGCAGTGTTTAAAAGAATACAGTTTCCGTGTAATTATTTCGGGGCATAAGCTAGCCATGCAGGCAGCCGGGTGCCGGGAACGCAGCCCCGCCGCTCCACCAACAGAGGCCCCACGCTGGGCATCACTCTGTTGGTGAAGCGGCGGGTCTGCGTCCCCGGCACGCCTTCATAGCACATCTTTTGGTTTCCATTGTGAGGTCAACACATCCTTGAAATACACTGACTGATTTAGTTCAGAAATTTGTTTCTATTATCCAATGTCTCTCTGTTGCTGTTGTTGCTTTCTTATTAGTGTTAAGAAAATTCAAGGTTACTGAAACATTATCCAATCTATATCTGGGGGTATCTACATCCCTTTTTGTTTGTTTAACATATACTTTAGACTTCAATTTGATCTTTCTATAACTGCCTGACCTGTAGGATTGTTTGATATGCCTGTAATATGCTTTATATTATAATAATCAAAAAACGGTTTCATTTTCTTAGAAACATATGCAGGACCATTATCTGTCTTTATTTCTACAGGTATACCCATGATGACCATAACTTCTAATAAATGTGTGATTACTTAATTAGCCTTTTCTAAGCTCAAACAGTTGCCCATTGAAAACTTGAATAAGTGTCAATAATGTGGTATACATATTTTAATTTTCCAAAATCTGCAAAGTGGAATACAACCATCTGACAGATTTCATTTCTTTGAGTACCCTTTGGGTTACTCCTTGCAGGTAGTGGTGTTTGGTTATAGAAAGAGCAAGTAGGGCATCTTTTTTTAAAAATCTTCTTAGCATCTTGCCATGTAATAGAAAACTCTTTCTTTAAATCTTTGCTGTTGACATAATGTTTCTTATGAAATTTAAAGGCCTTCAGCCCACTTCCAATCAATAATCAATCAATTTCTGCATTACCTTGTACTAGAGGACCTGGCAGATCCTCTGGGATCAGATGTGTGCTATGTATGTGGGAAAAAGCTATTCCTGATTATATCTTGAACCTGTATGAATAATGACATCAATTCTGTATTATCTTGTATAAATTCAGCAATTTTAATATATAAGACAACTCTTTCAGCACATTGTGAATCAGTAACTATATTCAGAGGTTATTTAAAATTTCTTAGTACCATAAGAATAGCATATAATTCTGCCTTTTGGACAGAATTATAAGGGATTTGTTTTACCTTACTTAAATCATCTGATTTATAGCCTGCTTTTCCTGATGTATTTACATCAGTATAGAATGCATGGGCTCTAGTTATTGGTGTGTCACTTACAATGTGAGGAATGATCCAAGTAGTTCTCTTTATAAGGTTAATTCTATCACTTTTGTGATAATTGCTATTAATCTCTCCTTAAAAATTAGCACAAGTTTTTGTCAAGGTTCCTTGTCTTCCCATTATTTTTTTAATTTTATCAGTAGTAAAAGGCACTATAATCTCTGCTGGGTCTATTCCTGCTAGTTGACAAAATCTCAATTAACCTTTATAATTAATTCAGAGACCTTTTCCACATAAGTTTTTAATTTTTCACTTGGTTAATGTGGTAAAAAGATGCATTCTAAGATAATATCTTCCCTTTGCATTAAAATTATTGTAGGGGAATATTTGGATGGCAATATGATCAGAATGCCATTAAGATTCAGATCCAAATGATCTACTTGGGTCTCCTGCAATTTCCCTTCGATCAAAGTCAATTCTTTATCAGATTCCACTGGCAGTTTCCTGGGACTATTTAAGTCTTTGTCACCATCTATGGTTTTATTTAAATGAATTATTTGATCAGGTGTTATCCCAGAAATGTCTCCTAGCAATCTTCGGAAGTCCTTAAGGGTCTGCAAATTATCTATCCTAGTTTGCACATAGTGTGTTCTATTTTCTGTAAATCTATTTTATAACATAGATAATGATATAATATCCTCTCTGTATTTTTTCAGGAGCAATTTGTAATCCCCATTTTGGCAAAACTTTCTTCACTTCTTCAAACATTCTTTCTAAAGTGTCTATGTTTGAATCCAATAGCAAAATGTTATTTATGTAATGGTAAATTACAGATTTAGGAAATTGTTTATGTGTTGTTTCCAATGGCTGACTTACAAAGTATTGACACAGAGTGGCACTATTGAGCATTCCCTGTGGAAACATAGTCCTAGTAGGCTGAGAATTATATAAGTAGGCATTTTGAAGACAATTTTTTCTCTGTACTTTTCTTGTGAAGGTATAGTGAATAAACAATTTTTTTAATCAATAACTTTAAGATGTCATCCTTTTGGTAATAAGGAAGGCACAGGAATTCCAGATAGTAGAGGGTCCATAGGTTGAATTACCTTGTTGATAGCTCTTAGATATGTCACCATTCTCCATTTACCAGATTTCTTTTTAACAACAAATGCAGGAGAATTCCAAGGGCTGATTGATTTTCAAAATGGTGAGCATCTAGTTGCTCCTTTACCAGCTGTTCTAAAACCCACAGTTTGTCTTCTGTTAAAGGTCATTGTTTAAGCCATGCTGGTTTCTCAGTTAACTGTTTTAAAGGCAGGGCCATTAGTACTCCTGAAGATGTGCTAGCTGCTTTGTATTCTTTTACAGCCTGAATGGTTGGTGACCTTTGTGTATAGTACCTTATAATATTGTTCCCAGAAATATAAGTTTCTGGGACTGCAGGAATAATAATCTGGATATTCCGTTGTTGCATCAGGTCATGATCCCATAAATTTACTGTGATATTAGCCGCATACAGCCTCAGCCTTTTTGTCTTTCTGGCCCTAGGCATTCAACCCATCTCATGCTTTGTTTTACTTGAGATAGGGTTTCAATTCCTAGGAATTGAACATATGCCTTTTGAAGAAGTCAATTTGACTATCAAGATTCTGGAGTAATAATACTCATATCTTACCCTTGTCTATCAAACCCCAAATTACAATACCATTTATATTCACTCTTAACTTTGGTCTTTGCTCATTTATAGAAATGTGCCAAAATATACATTTCCTATTTTTGATTCATCCTCCATGTTTATTCCATCATCCAGAACAGTATGTTTTTTTACAACAGGTATTAAACTTTTTATTTTCATGATGAGACATGTTACTCCACATTGAATTGGAATAATTAGATCACTTATGATTTGGGTGCCAGTGAGAGCCCCCCCCCCCAGGAGTTTCCCAATGGTATCATATTGCCTTGTCTGTTTTTTGTTGTTGTTGTTGATCTGCATTCATTTGTCCAATGTCAGCCTTTGCCACACCATGTACACAATCCAGAAGGTTGATACCTTTTATTTTTGCCATTCCCAGAGGACATATTATTTCCAGGAATTCCTTGTCTATAATCTTTTCTAAGATGTTCAATTTTACCACAATTAAAACATTTGGCATTTTGATGTCTCCTCATACCTTTGGAAATTGCTTCTCCTTCCCAAGACACAGTGATATAGTCAAATGTCTGAACATTCATTGTATGCAGGATCCATTCATCCACTGGTGCTGATCTAACCTTTAAAGGCCCAAGTATCTTTTTGCATTCTAAGTTAACATTTTCAAAAGCCAGAGATTCAATAAATACTCATCTAGCTTCTGGGTCTGTTACTCCTATTTGTACAGCCTTAGTTAATCATTGTAAAAAGCCACTAAAGGGTTCTCTCTGGCCCTGTTTAACCTTAGTATATGAGTCAATTCATTTTCCTAGTTCTTGAATCATTTCCCAAGCATTTAAGGCTGATTTTTGGCATAGAAAGAAGATTTATTCATCATAAAGAGCTTGAGCCTGTGGGTCAGCATAAGTGCCTTCACCAAGTATTTGATTTGGGAAGCCTCAAATATTTTGCTTTTCTTTCTTGTTCTAAAATTTTGCCTCTTCTCTCCAATAGCATTTACAGCGTAGCTGGGATCTGTCTTCCAGGACTGCTGAAACTAATAGAAGCTAGTCATGTGGGGTAGCCTCTCTACAAGCAGCTTATTTTTTTTTACCATCTCCTTAAAAAGTGCTAAATGTAAGCCATAAGATATTATTACTTGCTTAGTTTTTTTTTTTTCCATTCATTCCTACGGGTACCCATCTACCTTCTTTGGCTCCTTTTGGTTTAAAAGTTTATTTTTTTTTGAGAGTTGATTACAGGGTAGGAAGCTAAAACCCTACGTAAGTTATCTCTGACAGGTACTAGTGATGTTAAATCCTGTCCTTGTACCTTCTTTTTCTGCTCATCAGCTTCAATAATTTTCTCAATTGTTTTAAATCTTTTTACTGCTATCTTTTATAAAGCCTGAATCTCCTGACCTGTATATATTTCTAGTGATTTCATTGAAACTCCAGGACTCTGGTCCTCATTCTGCACATGTGATTCCAAGGTCTGAAGTTTTTCCTTTAAAGACATTTCATCCTTGGAAATTATTGGGATAGTGTATAGATTGCCGTCCTGGAGAGATACTCTATTTGCTAACCTATCAATATTTTAACAGATTTTGATTGTCGTATTCAACAGTATGAAATCTTTTAGATAATTTCTCAGTATCCCTTGACATGGATTGGATTTTGTCTGTCAAATTAATGTTATCCTTTTCAATAGTATTATTTTTTTTCAGGTAACTTTTGATTTTCCTATGGTATTAATCCTGTCAGCTGTTTATTATTATTTTGTAAAGGCTGTATTATTTCTAAAAGTGCCTCATTCTTGGAACTTATTAAACCATTTTCTTAAAGATATAATATGCAAAAGAAAACTTAGTACCAATATCCAGTGGATGGATATTTCAGAAAACAATCTAAGACTTGTAGAACACAATCAATATTATAAGTAAAAGGGTTTTTAAATTCCTGAATGGTAATATTGTCTGCCATTATATAACTTTAATGTTTATTAATTTATTTATTAATCAAAAGGTACCTTTGTTATGAGATTTTGATAAATTGTTGTATGTGTAATAATCTATATTGTCCTACAGGTGTAATGATTGCAACTTTGTTGGAAAGAGATAGGAAAAAGGGTTTCCTACCTTGGTGCCTGCTTAAATATTGACAAATATGTTTTGCTTGACAAATTAAAAGCAATTAAAACAATTATGTACAGGGAATAAAGAGCTCAGAACTCACAAGCAGAAAACACAAACTGGAAGCTGTGCAACTTGCCATGTGGCAGGGAACAGCAGTTGACGGGGGCTGGTGTGCATGAGCCTGGGAAATTCTCAAGTAGCCCGGCTTAGCTCTGCTGCAGCAGGTTCTGCAAAAAACTGCTTAGTAGGCAGACATGGGTGGGAGACCTTTTGGGTCTTTCAGACCAGTCCACCAAGTAGGTGTGTAGATACCAGATATATATGGATGTTAAAAAGAAACCCCACACTAGCTCAGAATTGAGTATAATAAAGGGTTATTTATTTAGGGGTAGACTCACCAATCTCGGCCCTCTGTATGAATGGAGAAACAGAAACCAAATCCAGCAGCCGGAAAAGAGCATGTACGATTTACACTGCCATTTATAATATGAGGCCACACCTAAATGGGCTGGTACCTTAAAGGCTACTGTCTGAAGAAGTTCCTACAGAAAGTACAGAACAAAATTAATATTGCCAATATTTCAGAAGATATACATTAAAAATATTAGTCACAGCACTAATGCTTAGAAGAGTTACAAAAAACTGCACTGAATTCTAGAAATATGCATTAAGGGTGAATTTTATTTTTTAAAATTTACTTTCAAATTTAAGAGATTTTATTGCACTTAGTCTGCATTATATTAATGCAAAAGTAACTCATGTTATTTGGGTCAGTAAGTCAAATACCTTCACTTAAAAATGATGTTGTTAAATCATCAGAGTCAGAGTCTGCTAAAAAAAAATTGCAGAATTGATAAATACAGAGATAATACTTATGTTTGCCTTCCAGCATTCAAGAAAAGGTGTAATTAAAATGTTTTTATACTTAATTTATAATGATGTATATTTACTTTACAATAAACAATAGGAAGTGACTTACAAGAAAGAATTGAGACCCCTAAAACATGTTACTCCTATTCCATAATTTAAAAAGAGTAGCAAATTCTTGAGTATACCTTCCAGGAAAAAAAAATGCCAATTCTCCTGGGAGGCTTAGCACACATAATCCCTGCATAGTTTTGATGGTGAATACATTGACCTGGAAACTAGTAGTCAGAGTGTGTAACGTAAGTGTTTGGCATTAGGCACAGGGAGGACAACACCAGGAGGACCCAGAAGGTCCTGGGTGTTAAAGAGCAAAGGAGAAGGAGAGGGTACTCTGGAAAAGAATTCCGTGGATGTTTGAATTCTCTTCTGTCTTTTATATTTACTATGCATGCTAAATAGACTTTAGAGATCATACAAATATACTTAGAGATTTACAACCAGGGGCACTGATTCTGATTTCACGCATGTAGGTCTATCTCAAAAGCACCTTTGTTACTGAAATAACTGCAAGTCAGTGTTTGAGATGGCCTTTATGATATGTCATCATTTTTTCTTCAGATGAAAATCACAATATTGTTTTATCTTCTTGATGTTTTTACCTGTTCACAAAACCTTCCGATTTTCTTTTCCCTCAACTGTTATTATTGCACTGGGTCCTAAATCAAAAGATCTATATAACAGGTCATTTTGAACCCCAATCAATGCCAATAAATTTTTAGAGGCAGTTGCTATGTTATATTATTATTAACTTTTAAACAAATACATTACACAACTAAAACCCCCTCAGTCAGTGTTTATGGTATTCACATCTTGGTGCTTTAAGCAGAAATCAATATCTTTTCTTAAATATAAGTTTTTTTCTGCTAGAAGTAAATCCTACTAACCATATTTTTCATCAGTAACAAATGCTTATGTAGTACCCAGTCAACAAATGCTTTTTGAATAACATTTCTTTTCAAGACAAAGAACTAAGCATATCACAAGTTCGGGAAAGCATACACAGAGGACTTGAATGAAGGGATCTCTTTAAAAAGAAAAAGACATAAAAAAGTTAATTGTGAAAAAGAGATGGTTCGGTTCTTAAGTGACATGTCTAGACCACAAATACATTGCCTAGAAAGAAGAAACAATGATGATAATAATATGTCAATGTAGACATGCCCTGGTCCTACAGGATGGTCAAATTTGGGTCCACAAAAATGTTGTGGGTAACTTCACTAATGAAGTTATTAGCACCAATCAGAACTTTTATTTCATCAGTAAAGGCAGGAGTTTATAGAGGTAATGAATGAAAGGGAATATGGGGACTGGTCTGATTGGCATGAAATGAACATGCAATACAAGAAAATAGAAGTAACCAAATAAATACAATTTTTGTAAAGATCTTGGGAATCCTTTACTTTAGACTACCAACCATACAGTCCTGTCTGGGATTTTTGTTAGGTTGCATGAGAAATCATGGGCATAAATATTGTAACCTCTGTGTTTCATTTTGCTTTTGCCATCTGTCTATCCTCTTTAGTCAATTGCTGTAACAGCTATCCAAGAATATACACTCAAAAATTTTAAGTCAATAAATTAGTAGTTCTATGTAAACTATCAACCATATGGTCTAAGTACCTTGGTTTGGGGAATATGTATTTGATTTAGTGTTTATTAAGGATGGCATCTGGATGAAATAGCAAAAAACCCAGAGCACAGAGGCAGGGGATGCTAGGCGTGGATAAATTTGGTCCAACAGTATGAAACACTTGAAGAGTAAGCTATTCATTATGGTCTGCCAACAACAAACTTAGTTCTTTAAAACTTTATATCTGATCACTCCAAATTTATACTCTTATGAACAGTCCCTAGAGTTCAGCCCATACTGCCTTTGAAAAACTCTGAATATTCAGGATTTTTGGTAAAATACTTTTTCTTAGGCTATAAATCTTGTAAACATGACACAATCTACATAGAGCTATAGTTAACTGAATTGGAGTCTACACAAAACTGACCTTGTCACCCATGGCTACTGAATGATTTTAGGACTGAAGTGATTGTGTGCAATTATTTATTTGCTGATGAGCTCATCCAGGTTCAGTGGGGAGTTCTAAATCCAACATCACACAGTCAGTCTTGGGTCACCAAACAAAACAAAAAGATTTACCTATGGGTAAAGGATTTGTAGGGTAGTGGGGGATACAGTTGATAGGTGGGGGGGGGGAGAATAATCAGAATTCATTTTGTACATATTTGAAAATGGAAAATAATAAATTAAACTTTAAGATCTGCCTTTGTCTTTTTTTATTTGTTCTTTGTGACTTTCACATCCTATTCATTCCCAGTACCTCTGCCCTTGCAGCCATGCTCCTCCACCAATAAACTTTAAGAGAAAAAAGAAAAGAAAAAAAGGGGGGATCTCTTCATGGAAGCTGTAATTTGATTATGCAGTAAATCTTTTTGCATTTGTGTATTTACTTGCAAGTTTTCATTGCAGAGTCATTGGTCTGGTTTGCGGTCTCTGGTTTCTGCTACACTGTTGATGCTGTACCCTCACTAGAACTCCTCTTGGTTATCCTGTTTTTGCCCTGCATTGTGGAGATCCTGCAGCTTTGGATCTGCAGGACCAATCCCTTCACATGTTCCAGCAGACCACAATCAGGGTAGATATTGGGGTGGGCTAACCCATAACCTGGTTTTGGTCCAATCACAACCAGGGTAGATATTGGGGTGGGCTAACCCATAACCTGATTTTGATCCTGGGTAGTTGCATGGTTGATCAGTCCACCAGCTCTCCCCTCACTTCACCGTCAGGATGAGCTCTTCTGTGTTGCCTTTGCAAGTTCACTCTTTGCAGCAATGAACAAGGGACAATGTCGTTTATCCTGCTTTCATGTCCTCAGGGTCAGATTTGCCTTTGTCTTAATTAAAGTACAACCTTAGGTCAGTAACCATAATCCTCCAATATCTATATTTTTTCCTATCACTCTTTAGAGAATGAAAAGTCAACTAAATGAAAATATTAGCAGCCTCATATGCTTTAGGCTCAATAGATACCTCATCTCTCTTTACCTGTCTTATTTATAGAATTAATAATTGGAGTTGGATACCATCGTTCTCAACTTATTTTTGGGGAAATGTCTTGAGCAAAATACAATGGGAAAAGAATCTCCACTACTCTGTTCTACATTCATTTTTATCTTTTCTTGTCTTGAACTGTGGATTCAACACCACCACCACCGTGCTCTGTGGGAAAAAAGAAAAGCTCTCCAGCTCCTTTGGCTCTGCTGGAGGCTGGGGGGTGCTAGGCCCCTGTGTAGTAGTGCATAGAATTCTAGCTTTTTTCCTTTCTCTGTATATTGGGCTCAGAGATTACACTGTGTCTATGTGAATACAGACAGTTAGCATTTACCAACATGTATCTGTCTACTTTCTCTTGTTTAATAAAAAGAAAAAAAAAAGAAAAAAGGGGGCTTAGAAGGTTAGCAAGGATGGGTTTGAGGTGTCTGGGGGGGGTAAGTGGGCATTGTGACAACATGGCTTCTCCTTTGGCATGTTTAATTGTGATGTTTAACAGACATCCTTGCAGTTTAAGATGACACTTTTAAAATAAAATTCTCTCCTAACGATGACTCGAGCCCTGCCACTCAATGGGAGAACCAGCAGAACCTGTAGGGGTTTATTTGGAGTTCACATTCTCTGTTGTAACTTTATTTTTAATTTTTTTTTATTTTTAGCTTTTTGGTTTTCACTGGAAGGAAAAAATGCTTATTTTAAATGTTGAAGTGTACAAGTTGCTTTGTTACAATAAAACCAATGTGTACACACAAAATAAATAATTAGAGTTGGAATTGAAAATGACTCCAGAAGTCCTTACTGATTGACCAAGATGTCTTCAATCCCTCATTTTGATCATGGAGCAGGGAGCCCTCTCCATAGTGTTAGAATGGTTCTGAATGACAACATAGAATTGTCTTGGCTCACATGTCTCTTCATTGTCTCCTGTTCAGTTGATATTATCCTCAACATCTTAGATCTGATTGTGTCCTGAAACTTAGGTGTCACATGTCTGATTATAGCTGTCACGTTTCCCTCTCATCCTAGAGAATGAAATAAGCTTGTGTACAGTATAAAGAATAATTAAACTTTATATATTTTCTCAAATAATTTATTCCATACATACCTTATTTATGCATACTTATATTCTATTAGTAACACAATAGAAATGTACCCTGGGTAAAATTAGAAATAGCAGCATGAATAAATAGTTGATTACTATTTATGACAGACACAATTTGCCTTTTATTGTACAGATTGAGTCTGAAGCTGGGTGACTTGTGAATTCAGGGTATGAGAAGGTTGACGTTACACATATTTTCTATCTTCATATCATGACCTCATTAAATATGAAACATTTATGTTACTCATACACCAGAAAAGAAGATTGTAAAGTGAAATATTATTATTTATCTTTTCCAGATACTCTGGAGAACTGCATAAGATTATTATAATAATACATAAAAATTTCCCATTTTCTTTTAAATAGATTTGTGAGTCATCTCAACAACAAGTCTTCTTGGTAGTCTACTCTCTATTCTAAAAACAATAAAGTGGAATAAAGTTAAGAATGTTAAAATTTCTTCAATTAAAAGCTCTGAAAAGGGACAAATTGTTATATATCAGTTATTTTTCTCATTTCTGTGACCAAGTGCATAAGGGAGGACAGCTTGCTCTAGCCCATAGTTTGATGGGACCGGCAGTCTTGATCAAAGCACATCATACTGACGAAAGTATAAGGCTGTTTGTTTCTGTCTCCATGAATCAGAAAGCAGATTCAAGAAGAAGGGAGTCAGGCCCTAAAGCCCAAGCCCTGCTTCCAGTGACCTATTTCCTCAAATGATGCTCCAGTTCCTAATGGCTTTTAAGCTTCTTCAAACACCACCAAAAATTGGGCCAAAGTGTTAAAACAGTAATTTATGGGAACCTTTCCCCAGACACTAGCATGTATATGCTCTATAATTACTTTAAATTATATATTTACATGTGATTAAAATTCTTCCTAGAACTTCATATAAACGTTATGTCCATTTTCATATTTCTGGAGGTAACAGGCTATATAACATGAGTTAAGCCCTTGGTAGTCTTCATAGCCTATTTCCATGCATGATCCTTCATGAGTCTCAAAACACACTATAGATTCTCAGGCAGGCTATTGTCTTGTCATAAGATGAGTTATGTGATTCAGTCAGGTTTGTACAAAGTAACAAGACCCATGTGGTTCTTTCTTGGTTTGTTTTTGTTTCTTATTATTTTTTTTAATAAAACAAACTATCTTTTTTCATTTTACATACTAATCCCAGTTCCCACTCCTCCCATTCTCTGTACATGCTCCTACCTTACCCCGCCCCCCCCCCCCCCCCCCCGCATTTACTGCTCAGAGAGTGTAAGATATATGGCTTTAGGGAAGGTCCAAGATCCTCCCTACTCTATCTAAGTTGAGCAAGGTATCCATCCAAAAAGAATAGGTTCCATAAAATCCAGTACAAGCAGGAGGGATGGATCCTGGTGCCACTGCCAGTGGCCCTAAAGTTTGCCCCAGCAATACAACTGTCATCCACATTTAGAGGGACTAGTTTGGACCTATGCTTTTCCTTCCCTGTCTGACTGGAGTTGGTGAGCTCTCATAAGCTCAGGTAAACTGTTTCAGTGGGTGTACCTATCATGGTCTTGACCTCTTTGCTCATATTCTCACTCCTTCCACTCTTAAACTGGACTTTGGGAGCTCAGTTCAGTGCTCCTATGGCTAGAACAAGTCTCTGTTCCCGTCAGTTGCTGGTGGAAGGTTCTATGGTGATATGTATGATAGTCATCAGTCTCACTACAAGGCAAGGCCAGATTGGGCATCCTCTCCTCTTTCACTTAGGATCTTAACTGGGGTCATCCTTGTGGATTCTTGGGAATTTCTCTAGAGCCAGGTTTCTTGCTAGCTCCATAATGGCTCCCTCAGTCAAGATATCTCTTTCCTTGTTCTCATCTCTGTCCTTCCTCCATCTTGACTCTCATTCTCTCAAATTCTCTTCTCCCCTTTTCTTCCCCCTTCCTCCTCCCCTTCTGCCCTCCATTCTCCCCTCACCCCCATGCTCCCAATTTTGTCAGATCTTGTATATTTCCCCTTTCCAGGTTGGTCTATGTATGTTTTTCTTAGGGTTCACCTTGTTACTTAGCTTCTCTAGGTTTATGAACCATAGGCTCAATATCCTTATGAGTGAGTCCATACCATGTTCATCTTTCTGGCTCTGGGTTGCCTCACTAAGGATGTTTTTTGTTTCTAGTTTCATCCATTTGCATGCAAATTTCCAGATGTCATTGGTTTTTACCATTGAGTAGCACTCTAATATGTTAATGAGTCACAATTTCTTTATCCATTCTATGTGTGAGAAGCATCTAGGTGGTTTCCAGGTTCTGGCTATTACAAATAATGCTGCTATGGACATAGGTAAACAAATGTCCTTGTAGTATGATTGAGCATCTTTTGGGTATATGCCCAAAAGTGGTATTGCTGGGTCCTGAGGAAGGTTGATTCTCAATTTTCTGAGAAAACACCATACTGGTTTCCAAAGTGATTGTACAAGTTTTCATTCCCACTAGCAATGGAAGAGTATTCCACTTACTCCACGTCCTCTCCAGCATAAGCTATCCTTGATGTTTTTCATCTTAGCCATTCTGACTGATGTAAGATGATATCTCAGAGTTGTTTTGATTTACATTTACCTGATTGCTAAGAGTGTTGAACATTTCCTTAAGTGTTTTTCAGTAATTTGACAATTGTCTGTTTAGTTCTGTGCCCCATTTTTTAAATTGGTTTATTTGGATTTTGATGTCTAATTTCTTGAGTTATTTGTATATTTTAGAGATCAATCCTTTGTCTGATGTGGAGATGGTGAAGATCTTTTCCCATTCAGTAGGCTCCCTTTTTGTATTATTGACTGCATCCTTTGCTTTACAGAAGCTTCTCAGTTTCAGAAGGTTCTATTTATTTATTGTTGCTCTCAGTGTCTGTGATACTGGGGTTATATTTAGGAAGTGGTCTTCTGTTCCCATTGCATTGAAGGCTACTTTCCACTTTCTCTTCTATCAGGTTTAGTGTAGTCAGATTTATATTGAGATCTTTGATCCATCTGGACTTGAGTTTTGTGGATGAGGATAAATATGAATCTATTTTCATTCTTCTATAAGTTGATATCCAGTTATGCCAGCACCATTCATTGAAGATGCTTTCCTTTATCCATTGTATAAGTTTAGCTTCTTTGTTAAAAATCAGGTGTTTATAGGTGTGTGGGTTAATATCCGGGTCTTTGATTCAGTTCCACTGGTCAACTTGTCTGTTTTTTTTTTTAATTGAAAAAAAAATTTCCGCCTCCTCCCAGCCTCCCATTTCCCTCTGCCTCCTCCCACTCCTCGCCTCCTCCCCCCACTCCTTTCCCCCTCCCTCTCCAGTCCAAAGAGCAGTCAGGGTTCCCTGCACTGTGGAAAGTCCAAGGTCCTCCCCCCTCCATCTAGGTCTAGGAAGGTGAGCATCCAAACTGGCTAGGCTCCCACAAAGCCAGAACATGAAGTAGGATCAAAACCCAGTGCCATTGTCCTTGGCTTCTCATCAGCCCTCATTGTCCGCCATGTTCAGAGAGTCCAGTTTTATCCCATGCTTTTTCAGTTCCAGTCCAGCTGGCCTTGGTGAGCTCCCAATAGATCAGTCCCTCTGTCTCAGTGTGTGGGTGTACCCCTCGCGGTCCTGAGTTCCTTGCTCATGTTCTCCCTTCTTCTGCTCCTCACTGGGACCTTGGGAGCTCATTCTGGTGCTCCAAAGTGGGTCTCTGTCTCTATCTCCATCCATCGCCAGATGAAGGTTCTATGGTGATATGCAAGATATTCATCAGTATGGCTATAGGATAGGGCGATTTCAGGTTCCCTATCCTCAGCTGTACAAGGAACTAACTGGGGACATCCCCCTGGGCACCTGGGAGTCCCTCTAGAGTCAAGTCTCTTGCCAACCCTAAGATGGCTCCCTTAATTAGATATATGCTTCCCTGCTCCCATATCCATCCTTCCTTTATCTCTACCATCCCAGTTCCCCAAGTTCCCCCTTCTCACTTTTCTCTCCCCATGTCCCCTTACTCATATCCCAGCCCACCCCCAAGATCCCAATTTTTTGCCCTGCAATCTTGTCTACTTCCAATATCCAGAAGGATAACTATATGTTTTTCTTTGGGTTCACCTTCTTATTTAGCTTCTTTAGGATTACAAATTATAGACTCAATATCCTTTATTTATGGCTAGAAACCAATTATGAGTGAGTACATCCCATGTTCATCTTTTTGGGTCTGGATAGTGTTTTCTATTTCCAACCATTTGCATGCAAAATTCAAGAAGTCATTGTTTTTTACCGCTGAGTAGTACTCTAATGTGTATATATTCCACACTTTCTTCATCCATTCTTATGGGCACAGGAGATCGATTCCTATGTATAACCCCAGCAGCACAGACATTAAGGGTAACATGGAATAAATGGACCCTCCTGAAACTGAGAAGCTTCTGTAAAGCAAAGGACACTTTCACTAAGACAAAAAGGCAACCCACTGACTGGGAGAAGATCTTCACCAACCCCGCAACAGACAAAGGTCTGATCTCCAAAATATATAAAGAACTCAAGAAACTAGACTTTAAAATGATAATTAACCCAATTAAAAATGGGGCACTGAACTGAACAGAGAATTCTCAACAGAAGAAGTTCAAATGGCCAAAAGACACTTAAGGTCATGCTCAACTTCCTTAGCGATCAGAGAAATGCAAATCAAAACAACTTTGAGATATCATCTTACACCTGTCAGAATGGCTAAAATCAAAAACACCAATGATAGCCTTTGCTGGAGAAGTTGTGGAGGAAGGGGTACCCTCATCCATTGCTGGTGGGAATGCAAACTTTTCCAACCACTTTGGAAATAAGTGTGGCAGTTTCTCAGGAAATTCGGGATCAACCTACCCCTGGACCCAGCAATACCACTCTTGGGAATATACCCAAGAGATGCCCTATAATATTACAAAAGCATTTGTTCAACTATGTTCATAGCAGCATTATTTGTAATAGCCAGAACCTGGAAACAATCTAGATGTCCTTCAGTGGAAGAATGGATGAAGAAAGTGTGGAATATATACACATTAGAGTACAACTTGTCTGTTTTTATGCAAATACTAAGTTGTTTTCATTACTGTAGCTCTATAATAGAGCTTGACATCAGGGATGGTGATGCCTCTGGAAGTTTCTTTACTGTACAGGATTTTGTTTGGCTATCCTGGGATTTTTTTGCTTTTCCATATGAGAATTATTTTGGGATTTTGATGGACATTTCCTTGAATCTATAGATTGCTTTTGGTAGGATTGTCATTTTTATTATGTTGATCCTACCTATCCAAGAGCATGGGAGTTCTTTCCATTTTCTGGTATCTTCTTCAATTTCATTCTTAAAGAACTTAAAGTTCTTGTTGAACAGGTCTTTCACTTTCTTGGTTAGTGTTTTCCCCAGATATTTTATGTTATTTGTAGTTATTATGAAGGGTGATGTTTCTATGATTTCTTTCTCAGTTTCTTTATAGTTTGCATATAGGAAGGCTACTGATTTTGAGCTGATCTTGTATACCGCCACTTTACTAAAGATATTTATCAGCTGTAGAAGTTCCCTAGTAGAGTTTTTGAGCTCACTATCATATCATCTGCAAATAATGAAAGTTTGACTTTTTTTCCAAATTGAATCACTTGATCTCCTTTTGTTGTCTTATTGCTCTATCCAGAACTTCAAAAATTATTTTGAATAGATATATAAAGAGTGGACATCTTTGTCTTATTCCTCATTTTAGTGGAATAGCTTTGAGTTTCTCTCTATCTAATTTGAAGGTGGCTGACTCTTTGCTGTATATTGCTTTTATCATGTTTAGATATGTTTCTTGTATCCCTAATCTCTCCAAGACCTTTATCATGAAGGGGTGATGGATTTTGTTGAATACTTTTTCAGCATCTAATGAGATGATCATATGGGTTTTTTATTTCAGTTTATTTATTTGGTGAATTACATCATAGATTTTTATATGTTCAAACATCCCTGTATCTCTGGGATGAAGCCAACTTGATTATGGTGAATGAATTTTTTGATGTGTTCTTGGATTCAGTTTGCCAGTATATTGTTGAGTATCTTTGCCTCTGTGTTCATGAGTGAGACTGGTTTGTAACTCTCTTTCTTGGTTGAGTCTTTGTATGGTTTAGAAATCAGAGTAACTGTCATCTTATAAAAAGAGTTTGGAAATGTTCCTTCTATTTCTATTATGTGGAACACTTTGAGGAGTATGGGTGTTAGTTCTTTTTTGAAGTTCTGTAAAATTCTGCACTGAAACCATCCAGCCCTGAGCTTGTTTTGGTTGGGAGGCTTTGGATGACAGCTTCTATGTCCTTGCAGGTTATAGGTCTATTTAAATTTTCTACCTGGTCTTGATTTAATTTTGGTATGTGGTATATATCAAGAAAATTGTCATTTTCTTTTACATTTTCCAATTTTGTGGAGTACAGGCTTTTGTAGTATGACCTAATGATTCTCTGGATGTCCTTTATGTCTGTTGTTACATCCCCTTTTCATCTCTGATTTTGTTGATTTGGATGTTCTCTCTCTATTTTTTGACTAGTTTTTCATATGGATTTGTCTATTTTATTGATTTTTCTCAAAAAACCAGCTCTTTGTTTCATTGGCTCTTTGTATTTTTTTCTTTGTTTCCATTTTATTGATTCCAACCCTCAATTTGGCTATTTCTTGTCTTCTACTCTTCCTGGGTGAGTCTTCTTCTTGTTATTCTAAAGCTTTCAGGTGTGGTGTTAAGTCACCAGTATGAGATTTCTCCCCTTCCTTTTTGTAGGCACTTAGTTTTATGAATTTTCCTCTTAGCACTGCTTTCATAGTGTCCCATAGGTTTAGGTACATGGTGCCTTCATTTTCATTGAATTTTAGGAAGTCTTTAATTTCTTTATTTATTTCTTCCTTGACCCAGGGGTGATTCAATAGAGCACTGTTTAATTTCCATGTGTTTGTGGGCTTTCTGAAATTAGTGTTACTGTTGAATTCTAATTTTAAACCACAGTAATCCAATAAGATACAGAGCGTTATTCCCATTTTTTTGTGTCTGTTGAAGTTTGCTTTGTTTCCGGGTATGTGGTCAATTTTAGAGAAGGTTCCATGAGATGCTGAGAAAAAAGTGTATTCTTTTCTTTTGGGGGGGGTAATGTTCTGTAGATGTCTGTTAATTACTTTTGAGTCATGATATCTGTTAGTTCACTTTGTTCTGTGTGAGGTTTCTGTCTGATTTACCTGTTCTGTTCATTGGAGAGAGTGGGGTATTGAAGTCTCCTATTGTTAGTGTGTGGGGTTTGATCTGCAATTTAAGCTGTAGTAATGTTTCTTTTACATGTGTGTGTAATCTTGTATTTGGGTCATAATTGCTCAGGATTGAGACTTCAACTTGATGGATTGTTCCTGTTATGAGTATAAAGTGTCCTCCATCCCTTTTATTTTTGTTTGAAGTCCATTTTGTTAGATATTAAGATAGCCACATCTGTTATCCTACGTCCATTTGATCAGAAAATATTTTCCCAAATCTTACTCTGAGCTCATGTCTGTCTTTGAGGTTGAGGTGTATTTCTTGAATACATCAAAAGGCTGGATAATGATAATCCATTCCCTTAGCCTGTTATTTTTATAGTTTCATCGAGTCCATTGATATTAGAGATATTAATGACAAGTGATTGTTAATTCTGGTTATTCTTTGTTAGTAGTGTTTGTGTGTTTCCCTTCTTTAGGTTATGCTGGTGGGGGGCTATCAGTTGCCTGTGTTTTTGTGGGTGTAATTAGCTTATTGGGTTGGAATTTTCCTTCTATTACTTTCTAGAGGGCTGGGTGTGTTTCAGAGTTCCATTAATGTTTTGGCACAGGGGAATAGGAGGGTTTGAGGGCAGAGTGGATTTTGTAGCTTGCAACATCTGATGGTCAGGATGTAATAAAAGAGTTGTTATGTTTTTATAAGATGTGTATTCTTTGATAGACTGCTTTTTTGAAATGGAAGATATTGTTCTTCTTTTCTCCCATCTCTTTGTTTTCTTTTTAAAAGAACAATAATCCAAATAAGGTTTTATGAAAAGGCTTAGAAACCATGCTTTTAGTTACAAACTTACCACATCATGTCAAACAATGTTGTTACATTATAGAAATTAGCAGTGTCAGTGTGAAAATTTCCATGAACCTTTTGGCAGCCTGGGCCAAATTAAAGAAGCTAAACATGATGGATGATAATAAGGAAGCGATCCAGGGCAAACTTTTGATGCACTGTTCCATGATTGCTTAAGAAGGGGGGAAAAAAAACACCTTCACAGTGTCATACATTATAAACCAATTGTAGTCATTAATGTTTGATAATTACATGAACATTTAAAGCACTTGCTTTTGTAAGAACTCTCAACCCCAGGAGATATATTCTCTGTTGTATCCTTTAAGAAGATATGAAACCATTCACTACAGACTGTCAGAGTGTTGATGTCCTAAACCAGTATTTGTTTTCCTTCTTGCCTAGCAATATGTAGCTTTCTTCTTTGTAAATATCATATATACTGCTGTAACAGTGAGCTTTTGCTGTTATTCTTTGTTTCATTTTTTTAAACAGATAACCTGAAAACAGATTACAAAGACTCAAAGACTTTCTTACTTGCCATTTGATTACAGGATCTCAGCAAAACTGTCAGTCTGAGACAGCCACATCTGTGATGTTCTGTCTCTTTAAGAGACAAGTCACCTCCACTCTCTTCCTGCTTGCAGCCTTGGTCCTCTCTTCCCATCTCTCTCTCAGGAAGAAGCAGCTTCTGCCTCTCCCCACTTCTCCCCTTTCCCCTTCTCTGTCTCTGTCTCTCTCTCCCTTCTTCTCCTCTTTTCCTTTCCTCTCCATAACCCACCAAATAAATGTTCACTCTGCATGGTGTGCCTGTCTGTCTTTTGCCCACCCACCGCCCACATGGCTAGCCAGGGACATCCAGAGGACCAGCTACCTTTGGAGACCCGCTGTGTGATGTACCCCGGCCCTGCCCGGGACTGGCTGCTTTTGGGACCTGCTGCCCTCTGCCTGCCAGGGATCTGGCAGCAAACCCATTACAACATCCATGTCCTGTTTTCATGTGGCCTCTTACCCTTTAATATAAATTGTGTAATGCCAGGTCAACAACCTACCTGATGATACACAGGGTACTTTGAGATTCATGAGGGATCATTCATGGGTAGCTTTGGAGGCTATCAAGTGCTTATTTCATGTTATATATTATGTTATCCCAAGACATATGAATAAATATATTCTATTTATATGAAGTTGTTCTGTGAAGGTGTTTTAAGTACAGGCAAAGTATATAATTAAAATTAATTCATATAACATATACAATCTAGTGTATGTGAAATGACTCTCATTCCTGTGTTTGGACCCTTGGTAGCCAACTTATTACTCTTATCTAACTCAAAAATAGGCAATTACTTTTTTATTTTGGCTTTTCATATGTCTAAAAGCTCCAAAAGCAATGTTGACTCTCAGATTAGTCACCACTAGAAGCTAATAGCCTGTCTTAAAATGTTTGAAGTTGTTCCTCAAGGTGTAAGTCCATTCGAGAAGTATTTAGATATAGGCAAGACATTTTCATTGGCTATCATGACATCCAAAGGGTATTGTGACTTTGACAAATCATCAAATATTTGAGTTTGTATCTTGGTCAATAGTTTGTGATAGATTTATGTTTGATGTTGCAACATTGAGAAATTATTCACAACAGAGTACTTAGCTAAACGTGTTATCAAATAACTATTATCAATCGATCTATCTATCATCTATTCACTATCTTAAATCTACCTAATATCTCTAGATATTTTCATAGCCATGATTCTTTCAATTTATTCTTATATAGAATACAGAGATAACATGGTTTTTAAAGTCTTCATCTGAGATTGCTCTTGCTGCTCTAATAAAATACCAGCAAGTGGATGAACTGAACAACAGTTTATGACAGTTCTGGGGCCTGGAAGCATGAGATCTCAGTGCCCTCTTATCCTTGTGAGAAATCTCTTGTCAGCATAGTACGGTGATGAAAGTAAATTTCTTTTCAGAGTTAAGGTCAAAGTTCATCTCACCTTTATACACATGACAATCAATTTATGTTACATCATCTAAAATATAATATTTTATAATATATTCAATCATATAATTCATCTTTCAGGAAATTTTCTCTGCATATTATTTATGACTTACTTTTATCAAAAAGGCCTTATATAAATCTAAATGCATACTACAGATTTCAGAGACTCATTGAAAATACTAAGATGATAGTTACAGAGTCATATTAAATGCACATGAGAAGGAACAAATGTGGCATCTTTATTTGATGTGCAAAACTATCTCCTAACTTATCTACATTCAAATAAATTGTAGGTGATATATTTCAAAAATTGTTCTATAACTCCTCAGTTTTTCTGGTCATCATGGTATGAATACACTATAGCTTAGTGAAATGATTTCTCTGAATGCCACATGATATTTCAAACTGTGTTCACTTCAGTTCCTTAAAATGCCAATCAATTTACTGATTTATAAACTGAAGATGTGTAGCTATGATATGATTGGAAGTCATTAGTCCATTCTCCTGGCATCCGTAAGCTGTCATGTCAGTAACAGCGCCATGAAGTCAAGTTGACCTGGTGTGACTTCTAGATCTACTCCTGGATTTGGCAGGAGTCCATGGTTCATCACTTGACTTTTTGGCCTCACATCTTCATACATGAGGCAGTCAATTATGTTAAAGTTAATAGATGTGATTGGTAGATTGTTTTGAAAATGTGTTTAAAGTATTTAATATTATACCTCACATACAGTGTGAATATAATAGATTCTAGTGTTCTCATTTCCCTAACATATAGCAACATCTCACCAAGTGGAATATAATATAAACTCTGGTATAAAGGATTTTCACTCATTATAGTGTTCTCATGTACCAACTGAGACTTCTTGAGCCTGATCCTGAGTGTGTGCCAAAGAGTGAAACAGTTCTCCAATAGATACAATGTTATTTGCATTCTGCCACTGGCAGCTTCTCTGGGAGCACCACTGGCAGCCTCACTCCTTCTCAGATTGTAACAGTATCTAAATATGAGCTTCTGTAATGTAGGTGGCTATTACTATAGGAGAGAGGGAAAGGGGTAACATAAAAGTAAGAAGGGAAGTAAAATCTCTCATGAGCTTAAAAGCAAAAAAAAAAAAAAATATTTACCTTCTGTCATTTCCATAGCTGGAACTGTGGTGATGTATATGTGTCTCTGATGTCTTTGTAGAGGATTCAGACACAGCAGGGCTTAGTCCAGAAGGCGTGGATTAGGTTGCAATTCTTTCAGGCCAAATGAAACCCTCCCAGCATCTTACCATGCCTAGTCCACACCTTAAGATTTATATAGAGAACGATAATCTAATAAACTGCATCTTACAGTGTACATGGGGATGTATTAGCCTGAACATTCAAAAATGTGCATTTTGCCTCTGTTGAGCATGCGTGATACAGTAAGCATTGCATCAAATACTAGAAATGAAATGCTAAATAAAACACATCTGGCCTGATTTTCTTACAGCTCACCTACTTTGAAGTGTTTTCTAGTATTAATACGAAGTTTATCTCCCTATTAAAAATGTCTTCTACTTGCAACTCCCCCTTCGAGGCAGTTTCTAGTCAGCTTGCCTCAAACACATGATTTCCTTTCCAGAAAGCTTCTGAAGAGAAGCAATGCAAAGTCATCTCTTTTTTATTTGGCTTCAAACCAAAGCTAACCTCACACATGCAGACAGAAATTCTTGAAATGATTGTGTACACAAGTCACCCATTAGCCAATTTAAAATCACGTTTAGAGAAAAGATATCACAGAAGAAGTTTTCTGATTGTTGGTGTTTTAATTGCATCACGACAAATATAAAGTCCTCTATGGATACATTTTGCTCCAACTGAACAGTACACTATCATTTCAGAGATCCACAAGTTAAATGAAATATATCATCAGGATTGGACTTTGAGGGAAAAAAGATGATGAGAAAAGCAGACTGTCTCAGTGAGAGGCTAACTACACAACATCTTGCCTCATCCCTCATACTACAATCATGCTGTTCTTTATCAACAGCATCTCTGAGTGTTAATCAACCAGAAATTTCTATTTAAGTTATACAACTCCTTTGAAACACTCTTCAAGAGCGTAAGCTCCTCTTCCCATAGCCTTTGAAAGGCATCCTCCTTGGGATACAGGCTGCCTGTGAGCTTGGTCACGGTAATGGTGTCCACCACAGAAAGCATGAGGAGGCAGGAGCAGGTGACTAATAATGAGTTCATCAAACATTGCCAAAGCTATATTAAACATTCACTGCATATCTTCTGTACATAAATTCCTTTAATCCATAATGGCTCTGCAAACAAGCTATAAGAATCAACACAGATTATGAAAGAGGTAAAGAGAATTTAAGAAATTCATAAAAATTCAAACTGTAAAAAGTAGCTGAGCATCAAAGTTTGACTTTGGACAAAATGATTCCAGAAACCCAGTCTTAATGAATAAGCTACAAAAATATTAATAACTCAAAAATTAGACTCACAACCAAATTTTAAAATGGGCAAATTGTTTGAAAAAACTGATTACCAAAGAAGATGCACACTTGTCTAAGAAACACACAAAAATATTTCCAACATAATAAACTATCAGGAAAATTCAAGTTATAGCTACAATGAGTTATAACTACACTGTTGAGTGGTTAAAATAGACTGGTAATGCCAAATGTTGGAGAAGCTATGGAGGAATGGAGACACTTTTAAATGCTGGTATGTATGTCAAATAATGTAACTATTTTGGGACATAGTTTGTGTTTCTTTAAAAGTTAAGTATTGGACTATGAAGATTGTTCAGTAGGTAAAGTGCTTGCTACATAAGCATAAGGACCTCAATTCGGGTGTCTAAACCCATATAAAGACCCCAGCCTGGTAGTGCATATCTGTAATCCAGAGCTGAGAAGGCAAAGATGGCAGGATCCCCGGGGCACACTTGCTAGACAATGTAGCCAGACTGGAGAGCTTCAGATTCGATGTGAAGTGTGGTTTCAAAAAGTAAGATGATCAATGATCCCATCTTGGAGTGACTGGGAAGAGCTGGGGGGCTGAATATGATCAAAGCTCAATGTGTAACACTGTTAAAAAGTAATAAGTTGTTTTAGATATTTTTTAGCTTTAAAATTACAATACATCATATCCTCCATTCCTTTCTCTCTTTCACACCACTCCCATGTACCTCCTTGCAATTTCCTAAACTCATGACCACCTTTTCTTCAATTAATGTTATAGATATTTTTAAAAGATGAACTCTGACCTCTACACATGCATGTCTGGGGGCACATGCACACATATATTGTATATGGCACACATATTTACATACATATATACATACACACCAACATTAAGTATAAACTTAATATAAAAAGTAGCCATTCCACTAGGCTGAACCTCTATGTGAAGAGAGAGCTGAGAGATAATATGAACAAAAGGGTCAAGGCCATGATGGGGAAACCCACAGAATCAGCTGACCCCAGCTTGGGGAAGATCACTGACTCCAGACTGACATCTGGGGAACCTACATAGGACTGAACTAGGTCCCCTGAATACAAGTGACAATGGTGTGGCTTTGGCAGTATATGGGGATTACTGGCAGTGGGACAGGATCTGACACTAATTCATGAACTGACTTTGTAAAGTCCATTCTCTATGTAGAGATACCTGGCTCAGCCTAGGCATGGGGTTTGGGAAGGTCATTGGTTCTGCCTCAAGAAGGGATCAGGGCAGTCTTAGTTGACTTCCCAGGATAGGCCTTAACCTCTCTGAGGAGCAGATAGCAGGTATAGTAGATGGAAGGGGAAGAGTGGGAGGAGAAGAGGAAGAGGGAACTGGGATTGGTATGTAAAAAAATAGTAAGAATATTTCTTGAGGAGATAGTAGTGGATATGTCCACATAAACACTTCATACAGATGTTCATGCCTAATTATTTCTAAAACCAAAACCTGAAAACCACTGAGTGGTTTCAGTCAATAGTATTTGAATGATTCAGTGATTTAGGGTATACCTTAGTCACGGACTATAAAGCAATCACCTGACATGGAATACTGATATACGCAATAACTTAAAACACGATGAATATTTCAAAATAATAACAGTGCATGAAACAAGACAGATAAAAATGGTTGGTTAGTTTGTGATTCTAAATACACAAAGCTTTAGAGCCTGGTAACTAACTTTTAATGGCCAAAAATAAACCAGTGGGGATTGCATGAAGGGTGACAGGCAAGGAGATGAAGAATTACAATGAGGTTTAAAAGGCCTGTGGGTGTAGGAGATTTCACTACATTAATTGCAGTCATTACTTTTCAAGCCTTATCAATAGTACACTTTATTATATACATTTTCTTTTATCCTATACATGCTACAATAAAGCTACTAAAAATGGAATTTTGACAACGGAGCCCCCATGGGAAAGAATGGACTTTGCCTAAAGATTTTACGATGATGGATTGTGGCGCTGGGGCTTTTTAGGTTGTTTCAGTGTGGCATTGTAAGAGTGTAGAGCCCCTCTTGAATTTTAGTACTGATGTATGATTCTAACTGTAGATGGGGCTACAGGAAATGCAAATGTTTACTGGGAAGTTGCTCTTTGTCTTTCACACATACTGAGTGACTCAGAAGCTGCTCCCAGTCACCGATTTCAGTAGCCCAATCACAGCTGTAGGTGTTGACACAAGTTCATGAACATAGGGACACTTGACCAAACTTCTTCAGGAGATGTATATATTGATCATTTCAGGACAGGTATTTAAAACAGCCAATAATTTCATAACACCAGGAGATCTATCTTTATGACTGTGACTTTGATGCACCCAAATCAGGTGGCTCACAACTCCTGTAACTCCTGCTCCAGGGGACCCAATGCCCTCCTCTGTCTTCCGCAAGTACCCACACAATCCCCACCCCCCCCCCACTCATACATACATCAATACATTTTTTAAAGTATATTTTGAAATCTTGATGAATATTCATTGAAGATCTGGAATCAGTCAATAAGTTAGGACATTGAGGTAGGAAGGCCAGAATTTCAAGGCTATCTTCAGCTACACAACAAGTCTGGGGCCAGCCAAGTTACCAGAGATCTTGTCTCAAAAGGAAAAGAAAAGAACCGTGCACGCACGCGCATGAGAGAGAGAGAACCACACACCAATTTCTCCCCAAGAAAAAACCCCAAAACAAAAGGCCCACACCATCTACATTATTGTTTTAAAGTTTTTATTTTTTTAACATTTAGATTTCAACTATAGCACTTCAATATTTTCTTTCTCTGGGAGAATTCTATGCAGAGAGAGTGAACCTCAGTTTTTCACAACCATTTCTATACACATTATGGTGCTATAAAGAGAAGACTTTGTTGATAGATTTCACACATTCTTTGATGTACATCAGAGATTTGTAATATTCAGTGGGAGAAAGAAAATGTTGCAAAATAAAATCAATCAAATTGTGAGCTTGTATTGTAGATATGTTTGTCTTAAAGCATAACTTCTTATGACTCCCTTTGGGAACTATTTCTTTTTTTTCTTTTCTTTTCTTTTATTTTATTTTATTTTATTATTTTTTTTTATTTTTTTTCTGATTTTTTTATTAATTAATTAATTTAATTATTAAAGATTTCTGCCTCTTCCCCGCCACCACCTCCCATTCCCTCCCCCTCCCCCAATCAAGTCTTCCTTCCTCCTCAGCCCAAAGAGCAAGCAGGTTTCTCTGCCCTGTGGGAAGTCCAAGGACCACCCACCTCCATCCAGGTCTATTAAGGTGAGCATCCAAACTACCTGGGCTCCCACAAAGCCATTACGTGCAATAGGATCAAGAACCCATTGCCATTGTTCTTCAGTTCTCAGTAGTCCTCATTGTCCATTATGTTCAGCGAGACCGGTTTTGTCCCATGCTTTTTCAGTCCCCGGCCAGCTGGCCTTGGTGAGTTCCCGATAGATCATCCCCATTGCCTCAGTGTGTGGGTGCACCCCTCGCCGTCCTGAGTTCCTTGCTCGTGCTCACTCTCCTTCTGCTCCTCCTTTGGATCGTGAGACTTCAGTGCAGTGCTCCAATGTTGGTCTCTGTCTCTGTCTTCTTTCATCGCCTGATGAAGGTTAATATTCAGGGGGATGCTTATATGTTTTTCTTTGGGTTCACCTTCTTATTTAGCTTCTCTAGAGTCACGAATTATAGTCTCAATGTCCTTTATTTATGGCTAGAAACCAAATATGAGTGAGTACATCCCATGTTCCTCTTTTTGGGTCTGGCTTACCTCACTCAGGATAGTGTTTTCAATTTCCGTCCATTTGTATGCAAAATTCAAGAAGTCATTGTTTTTTACTGCTGAGTAGTACTCTAATATGTATATATTCCATACTTTCTTCATCCATTCTTCCATTGAAGGGCATCTAGGTTGTTTCCAGGTTCTGGCTATTACAAACAATGCTGCTATGAACAATTTTCAATGACTCAAAAACACAGATTTTTTTCCCCTTGGAAGTTTTTGTACATTTCTCACAATAAGATACACTTACTATGAAATACTTTAAAAGTTGGCAGACACATATTTATTTTTCTATGTATCTGCCAACAGGGTTAACTAATATTAAACATTGTGTTTATAATTTTGTCACACCCAAAACATGTTACAATGTAGCATTCTCACATTTTAGAAGTATATTAGTAATCTAATGGAATTTTGTTTATTATATGTCTTAGATACAAATCTATCCATATTTTGCTATATTTCACTTTGTAGATTCAGCCCAAGCCATTAATAAATACCTATCCTTAACTTGGAGTTTTTATGACCTAACAAATCCTACTCTCATTACAAAAATGCAAACAGGTCTAACAGTCACAATACACAGCTCTTCCTCGGTTGGAAACAACAATCTCTGCTTGATCTATAGCTAAAGGTGTGTCCACATTTATTCACACACAAATCTACTTACAAAATCATGTAGACAGATACATGCTCAAATGCAAAAGTATCTGTAGTG
Source organism: Chionomys nivalis (assembly GCF_950005125.1). Taxonomy (NCBI): domain Eukaryota; kingdom Metazoa; phylum Chordata; class Mammalia; order Rodentia; family Cricetidae; genus Chionomys; species Chionomys nivalis. The sequence continues at coordinate 116,275,886 of NC_080086.1, read as the reverse complement.
TTTGTGTGCAGAATGAGGATTCAACGTTGTGTATACAGTCAATCAGGAAAAGTTTTGAAATAAATTACTGATATGTTCAGAAACAAATATGATTTATTTTTTTGAATTTCATGATTTAAGTGCCACACTTTTTAGATTACTGCAGAAAGTGTTTGACAATATTTACAGTACTTGTGGGATTTTAAGTGCTCAGCTTTGGATACCTTAGTAATATTGAAGATTTTGAGTACAAAACACTTATTTCCTTTGGGTGTCTTTGTTGAATTACCAGTCATCATTAAATAAATCTCCTTTGTTCTATCATCTAGCAAATCATTATTTATGACTCTCCACTACTACTCAGTTTCCAAAATGTCATAGAAAAGTCTCATGACACTAAGGATATTTTATAAAATTTCTTTTTACATAGGAAGAAAATAGTTGCATGAACATTTAGGAAAAGGTTGACTTTGCAACAATATTAAATATCCAGTAAATAATTGTCTAGTTGGGGATGGACTAGGTGGGGCAAATGAGCCTGAGAACAAAAATCAATGTTCTCAGGAGGTTTTAATTTTATTTGGTTCTGTTTTTTAGTTGTTAATGTTTGTTTGTTTTTCAGACAAGGTCTTGCAAGGTAAGCGAGGCTTCCTTGACACTCACTACGTAGTTCTTGCTGGCTTCAAGATCATTGGCAATTCTTCCTCTGCCTCCATATGCCTGAATTCCAAGCATGAGCTTCCACATCTGGCTCTCAGAAAGTAACATGACTACACCCTTTTGGAACTCCTTCTGCTCCACGGCTCTTATCAAATAGTCAAATAGGCAAGAGGTCAATAAAATACACTTTTATGTACAGTGTGAGATTTTCTGATATTTTTCTTTTAAGTAAATAAGTAATAGCACTTCCTCTGCTCATTTCAGATTTCTCATCCTTTTGAAGTATGGATTTGTGATGGTTACCAGTTCAGTTTTTATTACTGTTTACCTTGAAATTCTTTCAATTGTATTGGTCTTTTGCATCTATTAGCTTGTTGTCAGTGGCAGTTCAAGAATTGATATCAGAGACTGGGGGAGCAGAATGGCCCCATCAGTTAAACACTTGTCATACAAGCATGTGATGAGGATGTGAGCTCGATCCCCAATACCCACATAAAAAGTCAAGTGCATTAGTGTATACTTGTCAACACTGGGTGGCAGAGCAGGAAGATTGCTGGAACTCATTTGTCAGATAGTCTTGTCAATCAGTGTGTTCAAGGCTCAGTGAGGGACCCTTCTTTAAAAACAAAACAGAAAAGCAGCTGAGGAAGACACGCAGTATCAACCTTTGGACTCCACAAACACACCTTCTCTCACATATTTATATGAATGCACATACATAAAGAACTCAGTGGGGAGGTAATCCACATTACAGATTGGCAACGATTTTGCTATTCATTATTATTTGAATGAATCTTGTATGATGCAATTAGGGGTTTATACACTGGAAAAAAACTGAAGCTAGTTTGGGGTAAAAGAAGAATGAGTCACTGCCAATAAATACGTGGTTTCTTTTTAAGGTAATAAAATCATTCTAGAATTAAATGATTCTACATTCTTCTGCCTATATTGAGGAACAATGAAAGTTGTGAATTTGTTAGTATGCGATATACATTAAAATTTTAAAAGTGAAGCTTCTATGAAAATCTAATGTCTGAAGATTGTAGACACACTTCCACTATGTGCCTAATTTTTCATTGTTACTTCCATGCTGTGTTGACTATATTTGTCTCGAGTGTGTTCAAGATGGGTCATTTGAGACTTTTCAACATGGTTGATTTGAAGTCTTTATCAGATAGTACCAGCATCTGCATAGCTGGCAGGTGCTGGCATGTATTCATTTTCTTCTGTGATGCAGCTGAGAATTTCATAATGCTTTATAATCCTGAATACCAAACATGCAGTAGTCTTATTTAAGTCCTATGGAGAAAGGTTGCATTTAGTTTTCATCTCCCAGACTTAAAATGTTCAGTATGTTAAGTCCGTGCTGTGTATGCTTTGTTATTTGGATCTATCCTATATGAATATGACTTAATGATCAGCCTGTGGTGCCCAGTTGTTCAGTTATCACAGTTTGTGGGCATTAAATTGGATAGGATCTGTTTATGTGCAGTTCTGAGTTAGTCAGAGATTCATGAGCAACTTTATGTCTCTTTCCCACTTTCTCCATGATAACCAACTTATTTTTCCAGATTTCTTAATTTGATGGTTCAACCAGTAACCAGTCACTTCATTATACCGTATCAGAGGTCACTTGCCTGGAGGAAAAAAGTGAGATGCAAGGGTAACCAGGTTTGAACCTGTGCTCTTGGAACACAGACTCAGTAAGAGGAAACATGTTCCCCATTCTTAAGGCTGCTTTTAAGCCTTAATTTCATTATCTTTTTTGTTTATTTGTATGTGTATGTGTCTGGGTGGGTATATGCCTTACGGTGTGTGTGTGTGTGTGTATGTGTGTGTATATGTGTGTGTTTGTGGATCACAAAATTAGAAGGAGGATCATGAAAGGGAGAAGAAAAGTAAATGTGATATGAAGTAGAGAGAGATGAAATATGTGAATAGGAAAGCAGAAGTGGGGAGTAAGCTGGGTGAAGAAAAGAAAACTGCTGGAAAAGGGGTGGAGTGAAAAGGAGAGAAGTAGGGGACCATGAATGAGAATAAGCTATAACAACATATGTATAAAGAGGCCAGTGATGAAACCCATTACTTTGTGTGTTGACCTAAATAATACACAATGGTGTTGAACATACTATTATAGACTTTTGACCCTGATACTCAAGAAGTAGAGAGAGGCAGGGATCTATGAATTTTATGCCAATCATTGCTATGGGGTAATGCTCTTGTACACTTTAAAAATTTGTCACTAGTATGTTTTCTGCTGCTATTGCTGAGTCAGGAAAATCTCTCTGTGGCACACCACCAGCAAACAGCAAAAAGCTGTGATAAACTCCGTTTTCTTTTTGAAGCTTTCTCAGATTTTATGTGGATTTAGTTGGCCACATGGGCACCACTCTGTAACATGAGGAGCAGGCTGCTTGTCGTCCTGGCTAGCTTACACTCGAAATACACCGGCCAATCTGTAACAGGGAGTGGCCTCTTGTTCCAGCTGCCCCGCTAGTTTACACCCAAAATAATCACACAGAAACTGTATTTATTTAAACACTGCCTGACCCATTAGCTCTAACTTCTTATTGGCTATTCTTACATCTTAATTTAACCCATTTCTCTTAATCTGTGTATCACCATGAGGTTGTGGCTTTTTGGAAAAGATTTAGCATGTCTGACCTGGCAGCTCCATGGCAGCTCTTTCATTCTGCTTTCTTTCTACCAGAATTCAGTTCTGTCTTCTCCGCCTACCTAAGTGCTGCCCTAAAAAAAGGTCAAGGTCATTTCTTTATTCAACCAATGAAAGCAACACATAGACAGAAGGAACTCCTACACTACTCGTATTGGTTTAATAAAACACTGATTGTCTAATAGCTAGGTGTTGTAATATAAGTGGCAGGGCTGCGTCCCCGGCACCCAGCTGCCCGCATGGCTAGCTTATGCCCCGAAATAATTACACAGAAACTATGTTCTTTTAAACACTGCCTGGTCCATTAGTTCCAGCCTCTTATTGGCTAGCTCTTACATATTGATCTAACCCATTTCTAATATTCTGTGTAGCACCACGAGCTGGCTTACCAGGAAAGATCTTAACCTGCATCTGTCTGGAGTGGGAGAATCATGGTGACTCCTGACTCGGCTTCTTTCTCCCAGCATTCTGTTCTGTTTACTCCACCCACCTAAGGGTTGGCCTATCAAATGGGCCTAGGCAGTTTCTTTATTAATTAACCAATGAAAGGCAACAGATTAATACAAGACCCACCTCCATCAGCTAGGTAGGAAGTATAAGTGGGGCAACCGAACTATGAGAATTCTGTAAAGAGGAGAGGGAATTGCCACCCAGACACAGAGGAAGAAAGATAAAAATGCTTCACTGAAAAAAGGTACCAAGCCACATGGCTAAACATAGATGAGAATTATGGGTTTATTTAAGTATTATGAGCTGGTTAATAATAACCCTGAGCTAATAGGCAAAACAGTTTATAGTTAGTATAAGCCTCTATATGTTTCTTTGGGACAGAAACTTCCTTCTACAAATCATGGCTACATGGTGAGATCCTGTATCAGAAAAACAACAGCAAGTGGGAAAAGGAATACATGAATGCATATTGGCAGGAGAAGTGTGAAAATAGTGTTAGACAGAAAGTATGGAACCAACAAAGTGAAAGATAGGAAAATATGAAAGCAAGTGAACCAATTTGCTTGAAATCAATAGTTCATTCAAGGATGTAATCATTATAGTTACGAAGAAAAAAAGCATACATTCAAAGATCAAAAGTATAAATTCAAGTCTACTGTTCTTTATTAGTCATGTTTGCCTTACATTATTTAATTTGTTTGATGAATAAAAGCTCTATGTTTTCAATTACGCAGCTCAACATCCATTCTCCCTTTAGTGGAGCAAGAAGGGTAGTTGTTCAGGGCATCCATATTCATGCAATAAGTGGCATTCCCATTCCAGGGACCATGCCTGACTGTGCATAATTCTGGTGACAGAGCAGAGGCAGCAGCAGGCCTATTTGCCAGCATGAGAAAGCCTTGCCAACAACAAGCTTTATGTAGTAGGCTGGTTTGTGAATAAAAACAAGCTAAGGCCTGCCAAAGGGATCTTAGACAATCTTCTGCTGAGGAAGTAACTACTTAAAGACATAACTCATGCCCTTTGATGCATCCTTCCAGCTACTCACAGCAAAGGCATTTTAGTTAATGAGAATACAGTTTGTAGCTAAAGGTTCTTTTGGTTTTGAGTGATCTGGTCCTGTGGTACCCAAGATTTGTAGTGTCAAGAATGTACATGAGGCCACACCTCTGCAGGTGTTTCTGCAGAGTGTATTGTTTACATATTCCAGAGGATTCTGTTATCAAGAACAGGACTTAATCACTACCATCAAACTCTTCTCCTTCAGACCTTTGCCACAGTTCACCAGTTTGCTTCATTTTTTTTTCTTTTTTCTTTTTCTTTTTGCTTCTTTCCTCCTTATCTGCCTCTCCCTCATCTTTTCCCAAGAACTATTAAGTACTCTCTGTTGTACCTTCTGACAGAGCAACCTTCAAGATTGTGTAATAATTTGTACAAGCCACTGGAACATCAGACTGTGAGCATCCTTAGACGCCTCTAGCATCAATACATGCACCATGACCTTCAACAATCATCTAAGTCACCCGTGTACACAGCATGCTATGTGACTGGTTCTATAATGATGATCTGAAATGAGAATAAAATAAACAGAATGAAAGAAATTATGTGCTTAAAATCCTAAGCAAAGTACAAAGAAAGGGAACTCACTCACACCAGGACACATGACAGAAGTGAGATCTCTAAACCTCTGTCCTAGGCCAAAAAAGCAAGAAGTCAGGTGTTTGCACATTTCTAACTCTCTTACGTTTTAAGTAACAAAAACTAGCAAGTTTATCCCCATCTGAGTTTGACAGCTCCACTTTGTGTGATATTTCAAAGCAAATTCTGTAGAACTTTAAATAATAAATAACCCACCATGCCTGATAACTGCTAACAACATACATTCAGTTTGGACATAAGAACAACTAAAAGTATGGTCCTCCCCTGGCCTCATGGCTGGGACCATCTTGGTCATCAGACTCTTTACTCTGCATCCTTCTCTGTGCACCCTCTTCTTGTTTTTGGAGATTGTCTGGTTGCTAATGAGCCATTAGTTCAATGTGTCGGTGTAGTCAATTAGAACCAACACTGTTTAGGCTAAAATTTAGTTATTTCTATTTATACGGACATATGTGTGTTACATTCCTCACTGGCCACCCACCTCTTAAACTTAGCGTGATATCAACATTTTTTCACATATTTTTGTTCTGAAAATCCTCACAGCAACAAGAACTTTACTTTCTTGATTTTTTTTTACTTGCATATCCCAGTGGGACATCCAATCTGGCATTATAGTCAGTCACAAAGAAAGTGCTAATTAGCAGATGAACACAATTAGTAGTTACATCAACTGTTTTCAGGTAACTTTTGTTGCTGACACATACTTATTGTTGATTCTAGAATTTTTCATTGTCTATGATATAAACTCAACAAAATACAAAAACATTTTTAAGGCTACAGACTTAACAATCTAGCATTAATTCATATTAGGAGAATTGGAACTTTAGGTCTTTATTCTAGCTAAGAATATGCATATCTCTCTGATCTACCCATGAAGTCATGGCCCCCTCTCAGTTCCAAGAGACGTGAAAGGTCTTTTCTTCCATGCAATTCTATAAATCCATTCTTGCTATACCATTATACTCTCTCTGACATCCAGTTCCTTCTCACCAGATACCCAAGTGCCCATGAATCTCTCTTGTATCTTTAGCAATGTTCTGTTTCATGACTCTTGCTTTTTAAGTACTATGAACTGAGTCTTCTTTACTGAACTGCATGCACTCGAAAAGAACAAAACATTTACTCTCGTCTATTCACCTCTGTGTCTCAAAGAGTGTCTTATAGTTTTTACGCTCTTAAGACAGGTTGTGTGAGGATCCAAATGTTTTAAACCTCTAACACAGTGATAATGACATGAATTGATAGATGGCAAGAAAGAATGATGGATAGATGGACAGAAGGATAGGTGGATGGGTAGTTGAGTAGACTGATCATTAGTAAGAGTCAAGGGAAGCCCAACATGGTTCTAATTGAGAAACCCTATTTTCTGGGTGAGGAAACTAGGATTCAAAAATGAAAAAGGGACCTCTCAGAAGGAATATGACTAATATTCTCTTGTTTATTTATTTCTACTTCAAGTAGATATAATGGTTCTCAGATGTGCTCTAATTTTTCACGTAGTGTTTGCCTCGCTTTCTCAAGATGTGCGGCAAGTGATTAGTAGTTGTAAGACTAACAGTGTTAGTATGTCTTATCACTGATCAAGGGTCTTTTGGTACACCTTGTGTACTGTATTAACACCGTGAAAACTGGCTGAAATGAAACATGCTCCCATCCTGCACACATAAAGCAGTGGCTGCTCTTCAAAAGGACCAGATCTCTGGACATATTTGTAGCAGATAACTCAGTATAGGGGTAAAATGTAGATATCTATACAGACAGGAAATGAGATATTCACTTACAAAATTGGAAAAATGACAAAGATTTTAAAGTAGAGGTGTAACAGGAGAGAAGAATAATTTATTACATATGGATCATATCTGGTTTGGAATCCAGAGTGGACTGACTCATCGGTGATCAGGTCTGAAGAACATAGACGTACAGGCAGGCTAGTAAGCCTGAAGCTCGAAATGACAGCAATAAAAGTCTCATCATAAGGAGTTTTCCATTCCTGGGAAGCCACCCCACAAGGTAGTCAGTCTACTGTGTAGTTGGAATATGTTACACCAGTCTTCCCAGTATTTCAGGATATAGAAACCTTTGGTGTAGTTTATAAAATGTAGGTTCAGATTGAACATGTTAGCCATGATTCCAAAACTCTGTGTATCTAAAAATACTAGTTGACACTGATGCTGTTGGTCTTAGGCCACAGGTTGAGCAGCAATAGAGGAAATTGTGAAAATTCGAAGTTGGTATGGGATAGAGTGAACAAGAAAGATCCCGAGAAGACTGAAATATTGAACTGGACTCAAGCAAATTCAGACCAAGAAGATTTGGGCTTTGCAATGAAGCAGAACAAGTTGCTGGGCAGAAACCAGATTTCATTCAGTCAATAAATAATTTATAGTGACAGAAGAGACACCTAACAAAATGCTTGTGATTTGGAAGCTTTCAGACCAACTTAACCATAAGGAAAAGCAAAACAATCATAGCGTAATCATCTGAATATTTAAGATGATTTAAGTCGCCCACTGGCTCATGAGTTAAAAATTTGGTCAGCAGCCTGTGGCACTATTGGGCAGGGGTGAAGCCTTAAGAGGTGGGGCCTGCTGCAAGGAAGGTAGGCTATTATGGGAGAGCACTTGAATCGGGCATTACCACCTTAGCCCTTTCCTGACTTCCATCACTTCCAGACCACCATAAGGTAGTCTCCTCCAGCACTTGCTCTTATTCTTATGGAGGCACTTACCACAGACGTCATCTTATTCGGAACACAGACTTTCAGATGCTCTCTGTGATGTCATTGCATTCAGACCACAGACTTTCAGCTGTGCTCCATGGCACAGTACTGAAACTGTTTTGTAAAATATGAAATGGTGGAATGAAAACTCCAAATTTTCTTTTTGTCTCATTTCAGGGCATGCAGCAAGCCAATCGTAGTCATTTGGGGCCTGTATTTTGCTTGCCTGTTACAGATGACAAATTTAGGCCAAAGACCTTGTTTCCATTGTTTCAAATACTCAATGACCTGTTTCAGGATGAGAGGAAACAGCAGTCATGTAGACAATCTTTAACTGTGCAGCAGGTGTTGGCACCTGTAGCCACTTAAATCCAGCCAAGATAATCACTTCTCTCTCACTGCAGCTGGCTCATATCACGTATTATCTTCCATTACTGAATCTATTTGGGGAAATTAAACCATGGCTTTCCCCCAGGTAATGCAGCAAGAGAGGGGGACATTCGGATTCCAGGATGCAACTTTGGTCAACAGTGTGAAAGGATGAACCATGCCCCCTTGTTCTCTAGCTGCCAATCAGAACACCTGACAGAGAATCCTAAACTAGACAGTACTAGCCTGCATAGGTTACCACAGGACAAGGGCTACATCTAGAGTTGGCTGAAGAGCGTTATGGGAATGAAAGTAAAGAAATCTTAGTTAGGAAATCAGTGGCATCATTAGTAATATCTACTAAATTTAGCTATGACAGTTTGGCTCTGTGGTATATTCATTCATCATTGTTAATGTTTAAAATGTGTATATATGCTCACTTATGCATGCAGGACTATGTCTTCATGCTATAAGAGTGGAAAGAAAATCCCATCATTCCAGTACACAGAGCTCTAAGTTCTCCAGATTGTATTCACTGAAAGCAGATCTTGACTGCACTGGAGATTAATGGATATTTGTTACCATTTATTAAATCAGGTACTAAGAATGCAAAGGCTTTAGTGTTTTTTAATGACATCACTGTCACCTTGTGCTTCAGAAATGCAGCCCTGACTCTTATGATAAAGTCCTTTATTTCAGTCTTGACTCTACAAAAATATTTATATATGAGACCAATGCATGCAAAAAATGGGATAGCAATACAGTAAATAGCATGCAATATTAAGCTTCAAATAGTGTAATTAATTCCTAGAGGTCAGAGAGCTCTGCTAGCTTCAGAAAGGAGTATATCTACATAACTTTGGATAGATGGGCAATTATTTTAAGTTGTATTGGTTGAATGTCATTTGTTGGGAAGAAGTATTTTAATGGGAGGGGGACAAGGTAATGGAAAGTAAAAATAACAGAAATATATATGTATAGTGGTAGTTTGATTATAATTGGCACCCATAAGCTTATAGCTAGTGGCACTGTTAGGAGGTATGGCTTTGGTGACGTAGGTATGGCCTTGTTGGAAGAAGTGTGTCACTGTGGGGATGGGTTTTAAGGTCTCATATATGCTCAAGTTATGCCCAGTGTCTCAGACCACTTTCTGTTGCCTGCTGATCAAGATGTAGGACTCTCAGTGGCAGCACCATGTCTACCTGCACACTGCAATGCTTCCTACCATGATGAGAAGGGGCTAAACCTCTGAAACTGTAAATCACTCCATTACATGTTTTTTTTTTATAAGAAAAGTTGCCATGGTCATGATATCTCTTCACAGCAATAGGAATCCTAAAACAATATGATTGTCAAAAAGTTTTAAAAAATACTTATCATGGAAAGAAACTCTGTACTTTTACTTGGTGATCTTTTTCTAATTTTTTATACTTCTTTTAGATGTGAGCATTATTTGCCATTGCTTGCTATTGTATTTAACTCATTCATAATGCAACATACATCTGCTTTAAATATTCAACTTTGGATCTCCAATTTTGAAGTTATGATACTGTCTAAAGGATCAGATTTTAAAATGTATTAAATTTATCATTTTCCCATGCTATATATAATTTTATTATCAGTCAATAATTAAGGACAGTTTATGCACATACAGGTAAACTTCCCATGTCCTTTTTGGAGTATTTTCTGTTTACTCTAATAAAGCATTCATTTTTTAAAAATGTCAAAACATTACTTAAAGTTCTCTTTACTACAAAAACCCTTGCAGAGTTTTGTTTTGCAGATCTCCTGTCCCCTGACACTCCCAGCAGTGTGTCCTGGAACAGAAGATGCACTTGGAGATTCCCTCTGAAGACTGGACAGTGAGAGGGAATGAACCGTTGCTTGCTGGATAGAGATGCACTCGTTTCCTACCCTCTCCAGGAAGCGAGCTTCAAACTGCCTCTGAAACATTCAAGGTCTCTTTAAATATCAAGCTATGAATAAAAAACTGGGGACTGCAGTAGTCTGTTTTTATTATGAATTTGGAGCATATACAGGAAATTCGATTTGTTCAGTTCTTTCCCCCAAATACATAAAGATGAAAAACTAGAAGACAAGTCAAAATAACGTGTCTGCTGTCAAGAGCCTCTGAGAAGAAATGACCACTGAGCACCCACAGTGTTGCCCACCGAGCAATGTTTCCAAGGTCCAAGTCTTGCTGTCCCAGAGCTCATAGTCTTTGGGCTGTTATAATTTGCTAGCAAACTATGGTTTCTTTATCTATCTCACCCACAATGGGACACATTTAGTGGCAGTGGCTTAGTGGCAGTGGTTTATCAACATCTATCCTAAAACCCTCAAATTGGCTACAAATCAATCATAAATATCATTTAGAGCAGGACCTCAATTTGTAGCTGGACAAATAAGAGGTACAGAGATGTATAAAATGAAAGATACATATTGAACTCAGACTCTCTATGTCCCAGGGGAGGCCTAGATTGAGTATCTCAAGCAGAAACGAGAAGTAAACAATAAGCTGATTTCCAGGAGATATGAAAGTGAGAAAAGACAAGGATCTAAGGATCATTGTTAAGATTTATTTTTAGTTGCGTGTATGCGTATTTGTGTGTTTGAGTGTGTACTTATTTGTGTGTGCATATATGGTGTATGGTGTATGTGTGTGTGTGTTTGTATGTGTGTGTGTGTTTATGAGTGCAGGCACATAATAATTCCCAGACAAGTGCATTAGATCCCTGCAGCCGGAGTCACAGCAGTTTACAGCCCCGATTGTAGGTGCTGATAACTAACTGGAGTGCTCTGCAAATTCAGCATACGCTCTTCAGCCCTGAGCCATTTCATTGGCCCCAAGAAATAGCAAAGTTGTGGGATAAATCCCCCCACAAATATTGAAGACACATGTTATAACTAAAGGAAAGGAGGCTTCAGAATCAAAATGGCAGGTTCAAGGCTTAGCTTTGCCACCCAGTAAGTATGTAAGACAACTGGGCAAGTTTTTCTCATCTTGCAAAATGAGGTTTAGACACGACAGTATAGAGAGACATTTTAACTGTGTATAAGTTGTTCTCGTTCTAGCTTCTCCATGTCTACCTGTGACATGTCAGTATATCCTGTATAGTCCTTTAGATTTCTCAGCGGCTTCTTCTTTTCTTCTTCTCTTGAACACTGGGCCTCTCCTAAGGTCAACAAGCGGACTTTTATTTTCTCAATGTATGTTACTGTTCAAACTGTGCCATCAACTCTTACCATCTAAACACAGCTCTTACACATCTGATTGCTTGCTTCTGTAGTGATGGGTAACTGCCTTTAAGGTAGCTGTTCCACATTCCCTTAGTTTTCCACTCTGGTTTCTTTATCCTCAGACCCAAACAATCCCCTTTCCTATTTCCTATTCTTTCCCTGTCTCTAGTCTTGCTTTCTTCTAATCCACATCCCTAAGTCTGGGAAGGTCTTGTTTTATATGTAGCTCAACCATTTCCTGTCTTATAGACTCTGATTTATGACACAGATGTGTTTTCCTAAAGTCCTTACACTGACAAGAACAGGCATACTACTTTTTTAAGTTTGATTTTCTATATTTCTTCCATGCTTTATGTCCATACCACCACCCAAGATATGCCCTGTTAGATTTATTAGCATTTCCTGGAAGTCCTATTTATAATTAAGTGAAACTCAGTAACTTTTCTGAAGACTGAACTCTGGCAAGGCATCACTGGTGACATCTGTTCTGTTTACATATTCAGATCCTAGCATAGCCTCTGCGACATAGGAAGAATGCAAATGTTTGGAAGGAATTTGGTAACGGATCAGTGAGAGGAGAGACAAGGAACATGCGATGATGTCATATAGAAGTCTGTGAAAGTGTCTAACACCAAGAATGCAAAAATGCAAATTATTTAAAAAATGTTTGATATTATTTTTATGCAAGCTATAAATGTAGTTTTCTGACTCACCTATCTATGCATTTCCACATCCTAAAATAAAATGTTGAAGGTTATTTAGGAGGTCAGCAGTAGACCTGACCTGCATTCTTCCTGTAGACCAGTATTTACAGCCCTCTACATCAGCTGTCCCTGACAGTCAGTTTGCCTTGGCTTCTAATTATTCAGATACCAAGGGCTCTGTTTCCCCATTCTCCATGAAGGCATGTCCATCCAAGGTTGCTTTTACCTGTCTTGTGTTGATTTTGTGTGCTTTCCTTTCCCTTTTATTTTTATTTTATTTTAGTAAGTTTCCCTTTCCTTAAAGAGTTCTAAACATTTAAAAATGTGCACAATACTATATAGATTTTCATAGAACTTTCTCTGATTTTAAGGAAATTTTACTTTTCTGAGTCATACTAAAATATTCCTTTTGTCAGTCCTTTGCAAAATTCAGTGGACATATGAGCTGAATATTTGAAGCAAGAAATCCTATGCCCATCTGATTTGGATGCACACAATATCTTAGTAATGAGTTATGCTTGACAGTCACTGAGGCTAAAAACAGCTGTGTGTCACAGACCTGGTGATTCTTCTCAGGCTCTGGTCACAAACTTCAGGGAACCGTTTAAGAGTGACCGATTTCAATTAAGCAATATTTGTGTGTGTGCTAATCCCCAAATATATAAATCCTCATGCTGCCAATGTCTTTATGAATGTGAACACAGAGTTAGAAATTGCCCACAAAATTTCTCAGGATGTGCTCTGACTCCAAAGCAGCTGTTCTGGGAAGTAACTAAGTAGATAATTCATGTATTGATAGAGTCACTAGCTGTATTGAGTTTTGGTCTCATATGAGCTGTAAAATCCTTGAGGGGTGGGGCTCTCTTCTTTTCACTGGAGAAAGATGTTTCTTAGGTAGATGTTATTCAAATGTTGCCATGACAATTTTTTTCATCTTTATTTAGTTTATAGCTTTGAAAACTTTTCTTAAAATTGACAAATTTTTAAATTGCTAAGATTAATGAAGTAATACACCCCCAACCTGCATGCCTATGATGAGGCTTATGAGCCTTTTATTTTTCTCCTTTCTCTTCTAGGCAGCTTCCCTTGCCTTGATGAAAAGAAACCAAATCAATGTAATGTCTTGACAATGCCTGGCTAAAGATTTGGAGATTAAAAAAAAAATCACAAAATAACAAGCAGACAACTTTCCAAATGTCTGGCGAACCACCATATGCTCACTGTATTTGCTCACTGGTCTGTGCTTGTCAAGCAGGTGCCCCTTCATTCTCCACTCCATAGCTAAGTAGGAGACAGACCCATGTAAAATGAAACATTTTCAGCCTTATTTGACCCTATTTTTCTAATATATCAATTAAAGAGAAATAGCCCACATGGCCTTTAATCACTGCCAGGTTCAGGTCCTCCAAAGGGGCCTTTGGCAGCTTGCCAGAGTAACAGTGTTAATAACCTTCAACGAGAAGGAAAGGAGAAGTTCCATCTCCCGCGTGTTCTCTGGCCTTTGCACTGAAATGTCAGTGGACTGTTAGTATAGCCTCATTTAGTGATTAGAAGCCTAATTACCTGAAATTCAGAGGCTACTGAATCCAGAAGCATGAAGTTTTCCTCTCATAAAGACACACACACACACACACACACACACACACACACCTCCTTTTGGGTTTTATCGATTCTGCTTTTCTATCATCAGAGCTTCCAGCCCTTGGAGTTGCCACGGTATGTCCCTTTAAGATATTCACCATCATACACTGTGGTTGGTTCTTCCTTGTGTGTTTTATGTCCACATGCCCTGGGGATCAGTAAGAAGAGGCTTTGGGGTTTAATAACACAGAATAAAAAGCGTGCTGATGCCCTCAGGTTCCCTACATCAGACAATATTGCTCTTGTGGTTTATGTAACACGGCTCTCTTTATGTCATACTCCTGTGAAAGAGGTGACAGTGACCTCCCAGCACTTACTAGATCGTGCCCAAATAGGTCCCATGCACATTTGCTGCCTTTGTAAAACCTGAGCACACACTGCCTGTGTTGGTTGCTGCTTGCCACCCTGACCATAGATGTTCGCAATGTAGAGTTACACCCTTGGGGTTTTCAGTAGCTCAGTGGCTAAGGATTGTCTGTCAGCTTCTTCTCTGATATGCATAGAGTTGGGATTCCAGTAACATTCTATATTTTCACATACATGAATGCTTAATGATACACTGAATTTTATGGTTTCCTTCTTTCTTTGTGAAGACTTTGGACTAGCTGAGAACAACACGAAGTAGGAAGTACCTATACACTCTGGCAAGACAAGCTCTTTGCACTCTTATTTATAAAGATTGATATTAATTTTTATTCAAGTGTGTGCGTGTGCTTGCATTGGGGTGAGAAATGCCACATGTAAAGGGTGCCAATGTAGGCTGGAAGACGACATCAGATCCTCTGTAGCTGAAGTGACAAGAGGTCCTGCCTGACACAGGTGGAGAGATCTGAACTCCTCTGGAGGTGCAGGGAGAGCCCTTAACTGCTGAGCCATCTCTGCAGACTCTTCCCTTTGCATTGTATTTACATGACCATGTCATTCAGGTCCTCAGTTCCTTCATTGGTAAATACATCCTGCTACAGTAAAGAGTGTGAGTGTGAGCAGCTGTCGGACCAGATCACAGTCCCATGAGGATTCAGGGCAAGGTTTCTGCTCCTTTGTATTCTTCAAGTCAAATAATTATTGATTAAGTAGCTATTAATTTTCCTCAACCTTTATGTAAACAGTTGTAATAGGAAAATACACATTTTGGTCCAACCAGTATCTCTTCAGAGAATTAACCTCAGAAAATTTTGGATTCGTTAACCCTCCCCATCCTTCTCATCTCTCTGTGCACTCAGGATCCATTCACCCTCCTCATCTCTGAGTATACGCAGCATTCACACCTTTCCCTGCTTCCCCATCCCTTCTCTTCCTGTCTCTCTCCCAGGAGCTGCTGCATGGTATATCTGAAACTCCAGAGAGAACACACTAGAGAGAGTCAGATGTGGTGATCCTTTATAACCCAATACCCAAGTGATGTAGCTCATATTGTGATGTCACACTTTAGCCCTGTAATCCCATCTTGAACAGAAAGAAACTAGCAGACCAATCTGTCATATAAAGATGCTAAGTTCACCTGGAGTGAGGGTTAAATTTAACTGCCCCGCGTTAGGGGGTAGATAAATAAATTGCTGAGAATCAACCCCATAGAACATTATGTTGACAGTAACTTTAGCAACATAGAACTCTTAGAATAGTAAATTAAGGAAACAGGAAACTAGTGTGGCTATTATTACTGAAACCACCTGTTCAGTGTTTTTATAAAGAGGAGAGCTGATAGGAGAAACACAGAGATGACTAACTATTTGAAGGCTTCTTTTCCTGTCTCAGTGATATAATCTTGTAACTTACAATACTGTTCTGTCATCTGGTAGTTACTTAATATTTACTGAATGAGTGGATCCTTAATCAATGAATGAATGCTTTCCAAGTTGTTGGACTGTGCGCAACTCATTTGTATTGCTATACTATCTGTTTTTCCATCATAATCCCTGTGGGAAAATGGAGTGGAATCTAAAAGGGGAAGTTGTCAGAAAGACGTACTTTGATTCTTGGATAAATACTTCTGGGTTAATCCCAGAAGCAGGAAAGTGAGGAAAAGTGTAATGGCTGCCAGCATGGCCATTGCCACTGTCATAGGACATTTTAAAGGGTTTGGGCTATAGAAGGAAAGGCTTAGTAGTTCCCAAATTTTATCTCTAAATTACACTACCGACTATCTTGGTAGTACATGTGAACCCAAATGAGTTTTTGAATATAACAACAACAACAAAAGGACTCAAATGTGCCAGGGCCATTGATCCTGTAAGGTCTAAAGAAATAGGACTTAAATTAGTGAGAAAATGAGCACCCACATTGCAGATTCTTTTAGAATTCTTCCAGGCTTTTAGAAGTACAAGGGCTAAATTACTTTTTAAGTTAAGACTAATTTTAAATGCTGTGCAAAGAAGCATGGTCCCTTGAGTAGCATTAGGTTGATATACCATTGTTCCTCTGGTACTTGGGTTTATGCCCATCATAATTGATAGGAAACGCAGTGGAAAAGCTGAGCTGTGTCATCAGTTGTATGAACCTATAGTCTTCCATGCATGGGAATGCTGATAGATTGTGTCGTCTCATTGTACGAACCTACAGTCTTCCCTGTATCTGAATGCTGACAGATTGTGCGACATGATCAGATAAAGATAGTCAGCATTGCAATTCCATGTGAGGATGACCTTTTTATCCTTATAGTATGGAAGTAAATGACACTAATGGGATCTCTTCATTATTAATTCGTCTAAGTACTCTTCTCTGTCAGTTTCAGATCAAAAAAGATAAAAGTTTAATCTTCATGGATGGACGCTCTGTGGAATACTTTACCAGCTATAGCAAAGGGCGACAGTTATCATGAAAGAACCACATGTTGACTGTCTATGGAGGTATGACTTGTGCGTGCGTGTGTGTGTGTGTATCTCTGTGTGACACAGGGATCAGATACACCCAACCTATAATGTTTTTATAACCCTACTCTCTAAAATTCTTTGTGCCTAGACTATAGAAACACTGATGGTGTCAAATGTCTTAGATTAGTCTCTGAGAACTAAGAAAGTTCTTTCTTTCTGGTTGCAAGCTTTTTTTAAAAATGAGTATTATTAGAGAGAAAGTGATTTCTCAATAAGAATAGGAGCAAAACCCACTGCCTGTTTATTTTCAACTCTGAAATGATTCTCAAGGATCCTTAAGATTTTAGATTAGTATGTCACTCCTTACAATGGTCAGGAAGCAAAATGACAAAACAAAATAAGCCTCTTCAGTCTTCCTTTCCTCCTCTCCCCCAGACTTCTCTGCCTTCCTTCTTTTCTCTCCTCTCCATTCACCTAAGTTTTCATCCTTTCCCCTGCCTCCCTGCCTCCTGCCCCTTGCCCTTTGCCCTCTACCTTCATACCCCCTTCCTTCTGACCCCTGCCTCCCTGTCTCCTGCCCCATCTCTCTGCCTCCCTGCCTCCCTGACTTTTTGCCTTCCTCCCTTGCTCTTCAGCAAGTCCTTACCTCTTCCCATCCTAACTCTCTGGCACCACATTCTTTCTGTTCCTGTGAGATTACTTTTGACGTTTTTCTTTCATTTTTTTCTTAAAATCATCCTTATTTTGTCTGAAAAATATTCTATTTGCCTGAATTTTTATTTTCCAAGATAGAGTTTCTTTGTAGCTTTGAAATCTGTCCTGGAACTAGTTCTTGTAGACCAGACTGGCCTCAAATTCACAGAGATTCCCCTGCTTCTGCTTCCCAAGTGCTGGGATTAAAGGAGTGTGCCACCACTGCCTGGCACCTGGAATTATTATTAGGATTGAATGATGTACTATTTTACATAATAATTATAAGATGAGAAGTATCACATGAATGCAATTTTTATTGTGGCACAGGCACAGACTGAGAGTTCCAGACCAAGTATAGTCTCATCTGCAATTCTTGAAGAACTGAAAGATGACATGCAATAATAAGAACTGGCTGATGATATCCAGTGTGAATGCGGAAATCTCGCAGGGCCTCTGGCCTAGATAAAGAGCTATAGGCAATGACTGCTAAGATTGGGAGAATCAGTCTGCTTTGGGAATGAGGCTCATAACTGATTGTCCAGTATCATGTAGTCTTCCCTTAAAATATATATATATCAGTAAACAATTTGATGCTTCATCTGTATATTTATATGCACACACACATATATATACAAATATGTGTAACAATAACAAGTAAAAAGAGGTGATGAATTTGAATTGAATATGAATATGAGAGGAAGCAGGGAGCATGGGACAGATTAAAGGGAGGAGGAAAGCCATAAATTATATACTTATATTTCAATTAAAAATAAAATTTTTACATTAATAAAAAGTGACAAGGTATAGATAGATAATAGAAGTAAACAAATATTATTTTAAAATGTTGACCCAAATTTTAGTTCCTTTTTGCTTTTGGGGGGTTTCTTTTTTGTTAAATTTTGTCCTCTTACAATTAAAAATTGAGTCAAATGGTAGGTAGATAAATCTACATGTAGACTGAAAATTCACTCGATTCAGTTAAAAAGAGATCATGGTGATCATCAGAGAACAGTATTATGACGCCAATAAACACAAAATCCTGCCTGGAATTATTCTTTTAAAAAGGATTGGGAGGAAATAGTTCAGCAGAACTGGAAAGGGCCTTCATAGCCTGCCTCTGCCCTCTGTCTGGTCTGACAGTCTATGCACTCCCCCGTGCAGACATTTCCAGGGGCTGCATACTCCTGATCACAGTAACTGTATCTTGAAGACACAGTCAGAAGGTGATATTATCTTCTGGTTCTTACATTCTTCCTGACTCTTCCAAAAAATATTCTCTGAGCCTTAGAAAGAAAAATAGAGATTTTTGTTTAGGGCTGATCACTCATCTGCCACTTATTCCTGGCCACCAGCCTGCTTTTACTAACATTCCCTGGAATGAGAGGGTTTTCTGAGTAAGACTGACAGTAGTGTTGGACTATAGACACAAGAATAAACACCTAGGATACAGCTTAATGTTACTGATAGATCTGAGGTGTGGAGAAATCATTGTCTTCAGCTATGTACGCACTCCTGACTTCGCCAGGTTTCAGTGGATAGGTTCAGTTCAATGGTCACACAGATGATCCTTTTTAAGCTGAATGGGAAAGGGATTGGTAAAGAAGATACTGGAGGAGGCTAATAGTAATGAGCAGGAGATAAGAGTGTCCACCCTAAACTGTGGCAAAGCAAAAGGACTGGAATATTGTGACCTGGGTTCTGCGCAGTGCTGAGAGCTCAGTGGAGGTAGATGGTTTCTGATTGAAAACAGTTGATAGCCAGCATGAAATAAAGACATTCTGGACTCTTCAGGTCTGAGCTTTTACTGGGTAAGTGTAAAGAACCTAGAGCGGACCAGCATCCAAATGCAGGGTGTATGTTAGGGTTGGTGGTAGTGCCTGACAGTTGACTATACACTTTAAAGAGAATTTAGAATCTGAAGAGACAGAAAAGGAGAAAACCTCAACATCAGGTCCAAGGATCATCACCGACACAGTGTTCAGAGACAAATGAGATCTGAGAAAAGGGAAATAGGCTGACATGTGAGGGACTAAAGGTGAGGTTAATGAGGAATTACAGTTGACAAACACTGTAAATTTAGAGTGAGAGCTCAGAAACTTGCCCTGCCCTCTGTGGCTCTTGCTTCCTCACTCCTTTTAGTGTTTTGAACCCCAAAGTCCTTTTTAGGAAGACTTCCTCACCAATCAACTTAAAGCTGCACTTTCTCTCACCTCTTGCATGGGTTCCTCACCTCCTTGAGGAAGACTTGGCCATATCACAGTATGTATCTACTCTTTCCTTTTGTTTCTGTTTGATATCCTCCACAGGTATTAAAGCTCTAGAAAGAGGAGGATTCGACGCTTATCTATAACCTAAATCACCTCTAATGACTATAAAACTGAGTGGCACAGAGTACTCTCAGCATTAAATATAGCTTTCTTATTCCTCCAATAAGATGGACAATCTTAAAAAAATGAATTCTCTTAATATTATTCCATCTCAGGGATGGTTAGACAGATGAGCATGAATTCACAAATTTATTATTAATTTAACTGTTTCATGATAGAAATCCAGATATATGAGAAATATAAATCTCCTCTTCACTCTAATTTGGATTATATGAGACACTATTTTTTTAAATATTTAAAACAAGCAACTTAACTCTTTGGAGATGAGCCATGTGAATTTTTGTCTCTTCGTAACATGTTTGGAACATTTTTAGTTGTGTCTGCTTTGTTTCTTTTCCCTGTTTTGTCCTCTCCTGCTACTAGAACCAATTCTTCTACCATATCAGTATCTACTCCTATCCCATAATTTGCCACTTCGATACATTTTGACTCAATCAAAAATGGTTTATGTGGAATAAGAGAGTCGAAGGATTGAAACAATGATAGTAGAGCCACATTTCTAGGTGAGGTGACACAGAATTTTGTTATTGTCACTGTCTACGTCTGGATTTAATTGGTTGGTAGACAGGTGAATGGCAGATTTTGAAGTACCTGTAATTCTGCCTGTGTGCAATTTGAGCCCTTTTGTTCTTATGTTTCCTTTTCTGTTTATGTGGCCAACCCTAGGCAGAGAGAGTTAAACACATAACACTATCAATGACATGTATAAGGAGAAGAATTTGAGTTAATGCCCTCTGATCAAAAAAGCCCTTAAGACAATATTCCATTTGAAGACAGGTTCATGAGGCAGAAAATGATGGGGTATTTATAAAACAAAAACAGTGCACATGAGCGGTTTTAAGGATAATGCAAAGATCTGTGATAAATTGTGAATAACTTACCTGACCTAGATTTAAGTAGAACAAGTGAGTCATGCTGACATAGACATTTGGTTACTTAACAAATGTTCCTGTGGCCTCAGGAAAGAAATTTACAGTTTTTGGGTTTTTGCTACTGCATTACATAAGAATCTCATTTCTACAATATACATTTTAGAAAAAAAAACATAACTACTTCAGATTAAGGAAATAAGTTATCTTCATAGCTGATGACATGAACTGCCAGGGCTCACAGCCCTGTGCTCTCTGAATCTAGTTTCTTCTGCTGTAAAACAATTTTTTTTCTTTCTTTATTTATTTATTAAAGATTTCCGCCTTCTCCCCGCCACCACCTCCCATTTCCCTCCCCCTCCCCCAATCAAGTGGGGATGTTCTATCCCGAATTCACCAAGGCCAGCTGGACTGGGTCTGAAAAAGCATGGGATAAAACCGGACTCGCTGAACATAATGGACAATGAGGACTACTGAGAACTCAAGAACAATGGCGATGGGTTTTTGATCCTACTGCACGTACTGGCTCTGTGGGAGCCTAGGCAGTTTGGATGCTCAACAATTTTTTTGAAATATAAATCCCACATCACTTTGCAGTTTCATCAAACACTGAGAAGGTCTGCTTTAACCAGTAGAGGGCAGAGTTACCTAATCAAGCATGAAGCAGGCACGGAGACCAGATGGGCAGATGGAGAATTTAGAATGCAGAATGGGTGGCTACCTACTGCTCCTCAATCTTGAGTCACCAGACCACAAATGCTTCTCCATAAAATAGCAATCTTAAGTAAGCACAGAAAATGCCCCCCTTCCACTGCCACTGTTCCCAAAATGGTCACATTACTCATTTCTATTGGAATAGGAACAGGAATTTAAACTTCGACAATCTGTGTTGTTTTCTGAAATTTAAAGTTTGTTCTATGAATACATTCATTTATATAAAATACAGCAGCTTGTCTATACATATTTGAACATTTCAAAATTGCAGTTGAAAGTAGCAGATTTTTTTTCTCCTGCAAAAATATTTAAGAAGTATTTATAAAGTTTGATTATGTTTAATATCATGCTGAGAGATGAAAACTTAATTGTACATTTTAATATATAAATAGCCAAAGTCATTGGCTGTCACAGATCATTTTGGAATTTCTAGCTGTATGATGTTTAGTCATAATAATGGATAAAATTCATAACTTGTTCTGCCTGTAATGGTTGAATGCCACTCATTATAATGGTCTCCACGTGGATCACACATGCTGCTGGAGAAGTGGATTCTCAAATAGAAAAACACATGTCATGGCATAGGATTGACTCACATTAATAAATAGTAGGATTAAATACGATGTGTATAGAATATAAATTATTTGGTAGGAAATATGAAAACAGATGTTGAAAAATTTACAAAATATGTGATTTACAAAGCCTGTGTGAAATAGTTAATGGAGAAGTCTTTCATTTAACAACGGAGAAAAGGAAGAAAAATTAAACAACACATTAAAAAATCCATTAAAAGGTCGAAGGCACTATGCCCATGAATTGAGTTCCAATGATCATCTTTCAAACCCTAGTGTTCACAACCACCTTGCATCTGTGCTATTGGCGACCTTAGCAAGGCAGCTTGGTAGAACATTTCGACTTCTCTTTCGTCTTTGACCTTTATTAAAGATGGAAGTCCTACTTGTCTTTGAATCCTATTATTATAATTCTGAAGCCTAAAGTTAATGCAGGAATTATGTAATCACATGAATGCTAATACAGGAATGATGTAATTCCACTGGAGTCCAGAGGAGCACCTTGTGCTCTGTCAGGCACAGCTTAGACAGCAGCAACCTGCCTTTGTGTGCCACACACCACAGATGCTATTCTTGACTCTAAGAGATGGTTCCCTTTTAGGGGGAGTTAAAAGTGTCTCAGATCAGGAGAAAGCCTGGCTACTGCAGAGAAAATAAAATCATGTTTCTTCCCGCCCTCCCCTTCCTTTTCGCCTGTAGCAACTGTAAGTGCACTAATGTGAGAGTGGGAACGAATTGCTATGGTAACAAAGTGTACTGTAATAATGAAGATGGTGTCTAACAAGCAGGAGCAGCCAGAACTTTAAGGGAGAGAGGGAAACTGAACCTTGAAGAAACATGAAGGAAGAAAAGTGTAAAAAGCTTATCGTTTTTCGTTGTCTGGTCAACGCATATTGGCCCACTTAGAAGAGTTGATTTTGTGTATTAGCTCAAATCCTCCTAGATCAATCTCAACATTATAAGGTTTGTAGAGAAGTAGAAGCAGTGGTTCTGGGCAAGAGTTATCAACTCTATTAATCTAGAACTTTGGGACTTAAATCTAGAACCGTGAAATAATGTACAGTCACTTAGAGACCAGCAAATGTCAAAGTTCCTAGACCTTCTGCTTCAAGGCAGATTTCCAGAATTTGGTTTAGCTTTTTTTTTTTTTTTTTTTTGGTTTTTCGAGACAGGGTTTCTCTGTGGTTTTGGAGCCTGTCCTGAAACTAGACCAGGCTGGTCTCGAACTCACAGAGATCCGCCTGCCTCTGCCTCCCGAGTGCTGGGATTAAAGGCGTGCGCCACCACCGCCCGGCTCTGGTTTAGCTTTTCTTGACAGGGTAATTCTGTTCTTCGAGAACTGTTTTCAGACAAATGGCTGCCATTAAGAAAGAAGCCTGGAAACAGTGCATATTTTGTCATGAGTGCAGAGAACATGGAAGCTGAGAGCCTAAGGGAAAAGGCAAGGGGATGATGAGAAACAGATGAGGGAGTGGACATAATTACCTATTAAGCAACAACTCTTTTTCTTCTGGGGTATCATTCAGAGTTAACTGGGCTATCCTCCAAAATAACCAGTTATAACACTTCACTGGTCAAGAAACAAATGCTTACTTCTCTTTTGTACTATTAGTCATCCCTAGGCAAAACTGTTGCCTCCATGCCATCTTAACTGTAGGAGTGACACTAAACTTTAGCAGTGTTGGGGCACAGTGAAGAAGCAGATCTGAAAGTCTTGTGCCAATTATTGAATATGTTGCTATGAAAGTAACAAGCATCACTGATGACAATATCGCCTATAACACCATGTATAGAGTTGGTGCTTTCTACTCTCAAGTGGGGTGATGAATGATAATCCTCACATATGTCTAGAAGAAGAAAAGTGGGCACAGATGCACATGCTCATGCTGTTGCAGTAGAATGGGGACTGGGGCTTTTTATATGACAAGCATACCAGTGCTTTTTCTTAGGACGCATTTACACTCTCCAGCACAGTGGTAGGCCACTGTGTCAACATACAAATTCTCTTCCTACTCTCTAAGAACGTGTATGTCTGAAGACAAGGGTGTGGCTCGAGCATCCTGTAAAGGAAAGCACAGAGGAAGAATTGCTGTTTGGACTAAGATTTGGGGTAAAGTGTTCAAATTCCAACTGTTGACAAAATATCTGGGAGGGTGTGGCTGGAGGCCCAGTCATGCACCCAACAGTATAAAGATGAATCTGCAGAGGAGACTCTTGTGAACACAGAGGTCACCAGAGCATCAAAACAGCTGTTTATTTAAAATGACTTTAACTAAATAAACTCATTTATTCTCCCAGAGCTTTGTTAAAGGTGGTCCCCAAATTAAAATAAAAACAAGATAAAGCAAACCTGTTTTCATATTTTGCCCCTTACAACACTTTTATGACTGTGGAAATGCAAAGATAGTGGTTGGGAGGGGATAACTATGGTTCAGGGCCCTGTCCCCAATGCCATACTTTCTACTCGTTAAAGTGTGTTTCTTAAAGCATTAAAAAATAATTAAAGTAAAAAGGTCCACTATTGCAGGTAGGTGTTTTCTTACAGACTCGCAGTTGGTCATTGTGAAGGACAAGGGGTGGTGGAGTGCTCAGCTCTAGAAGGTGCATCTTTGTTACCCCCTTCAAGGTTCAGGAAACATCACAGAAGAGGAGACAAGAAAGTAAGAACAGAATGATGAGGTATGCGATAAATAGGAATTTTCTGGGAATGTCATGGTCATTGCTCTAGTGAACTCACTGTAGCTGTGGTTACCTATGTAAAACCTGCACAAGACTGGACTCATTAACATTTTGTCATGGATGGGAAGCAGATCATTAAATCCCACCTCTTTCTGAAAAACTAAGGCGACGAGGGCGGGGTCTTCATTTAACCACTGAGAAGATGACCATGATCCATTTAATAACCCCTACACATGCAAATGCAAACAACCCTAATGAACCTGAATGTGTTCCCGTCCCTCACACTCACAGTATGAAACCTTTAAAAATGCCTTTCCAAAGTCTCATAGATGCTGTTTTCTCCCCATTCAGTGTATTCCCTATGAGTTCCTTTAAGCTCCTTCCAGGGAGATGGATGTGGAAAGGGCATGGGAACTAGCTAGTGATGGGAAGGATGTAACAGAGAAATCAGAACCAAAATGGGGATCTGGAGCTTCAGTTTTGCTCCTGGCCCTGCTTCTCACTGACTGTGTGAAGATGGGACCAAATGTCTAGATCTCTGAAAAGATCTTCAGATCATCTTTTTCTACCCAGGGGACATTGTGGAAACTGAATAAAACCAAGAAAGTAAAATGAATTGGAAACCTGTAAAATACTTTGCAGGCATAGCTGTAAAGTAGGGTCTCTGCACAGCACCTGCCTTGGAGGAGATTTTTGTTACAGGAGGGATTTCAGGAAGGGTAGAGGACAAGGGATAAACTCCTGAGAACACATGTTCTGAACTCTGAAAGCATTGTATCTAATCAGCGCAAGGTCCTGTTGCTAATTGCAGGGGGTATCTCCCTGGGCATTCAGTGCGGTTTTTAAAGTGTTATATTTATAACTTTCTGAAGACCTCATCCCTCTCAGAATCGCAGGAGTCAAGAGTGTGATCTGATTGTGACTGCAGATTGCAGTTGATACTGCCAGGCTGCTGGTGATTTCTAACAAAAGCAAAACAGCAGGCTCACAGAGAGAAGGGCACTAAAGCTTTCTGAGCCTCTAAGAGGCTCTTCCTCCTCCTTTCCCTCCTCCCTCTCTCTCATCCAAATGGGAAAGGCCATGACTGGAGTGAGAATCATACTGTTCACCTGCAAAAGTGAGAGTGGTCCTCTGGTAGGGGTGTTGGCAGGAAAGGGAGTTACCATGGGCAGGAAAGCATCACGTGGATTGAGAAGTCATAAGAGGTCTTCATGTGTAGATTCATGTGTAGAGAAAGTCAGTGTATGAGCGAGCAGCACCTTGCATAGCAAATCTCTCTTGCAGGGTACATGGTAGAACAAGTGGGGTGTGGTGTGGGTAGCAGGCAGCAGACCTGGATTTGAGTTTCATAACCAGCTTTTACTTCTGTTGTTTCTTTGAGCATTAGTTTTTCTACCAGAAAGCAAAACAAAGCAACCATAACAAAAATAAAACAGCAAACTAGAAGCTGTAACTGAGGATACTTCAAGTGTCATGTCAGAATTAAATAATGATGTTACAAATAGAGCTTTCTTTTAATAGGACTCGCTAGCAGATGCTCTGTGATGATGAAAAGGCATTGCTACATCACCCAGGGAATGAGGATTATGCATGCCTGTATTACAAAAGCCACCTGGAAAAAAAAAAAAAAGAAGGAAGGCTGGCATTGTGAATTAGTGCAGCTTGACAGTTCAACAGGGAAAGTAGGTTCATAGTCCTGGGGCCGGAAAGATGGCTCAGAGGTTAAGAGCCTGCTCTGCTCTTCAACTGGACTTAAGTTCAGTCCCCCATATCAACATCCAGCTGCCTGCAACTCCCACTACAGTAGATTTGACATCTCTCGTCTCTGTGAGTACCTGTACACACATGCATAAACACACACACACATACACATAACCCACGCACACACAGAAACACATACATACATGTGATAAAAAGTAATTATTAAAAAAAAGTTGTGATTTTTTTGTCCTGGAAATTCTGAGTTGCCAATTATATGTCAGTGATGATTGGGTTATTGTTTAAAAGGTGTCCAGATGTTAGTTCCAGAAACTTATTTTGTTGGCACAGAGGATTCAGCATTACAGATGTAATTAATTATTAATATGATGATTTTAGAACAAATTGATTATCCTAGGCTATTGAGTGACCCCAATGTAATCACAAGGGTAGCTTACATGAAATCAGAAAGAGGGAAACAAAGGTCACAGCAGATATCCATACTGATCCATGAAATGTGAGACAAACTCGCTCAGACGTTGTTGAGGACAGACAATGAGCCGATGGATACAGGCAACCTCTGGGACCTGGGAATGGAAAAGACATACACAGTTGGCTCTCCCTATGGACTCAAGACTAGAAGGCAGATAGCTCATTCTACACCTTGATTTCAGCCCAATGAGACTCTGGCGGGAACTGTTAGTGTTTCTTGCTTAAACCAAGTGTGTAGTTCAGCAATAGAAAACAAATACAGCATGGAAAATAAAGTGATAGCACTAAGACAGATCATATTGTTATTAATTTTAGGAGCTTTTCTCATCAAGTTGGTGAAGTAATCGAATCTATACTATACAGGTTAGATATTAACTCTAAAGTGGTGTTAATGAGGTTGCCCCTTATACATATTTTCCCCACAGCTTATAGAAACATTGAATGTCTGGGAGCCACTGTAATCCATCCTCCTCTTTTGACTGAGGCCTGAGCAGTCTTTCTGTATCATAAATCTAATCCTGTAAGCCTTTGCTTAAAATTCTTTGTTGATTTCACATTACAAAAATAGCACATCTACACTTTTACTTCTGAGATCTTGTTTCTTCTTATTCTTCTTTCTGTTGTCCTTTAACTATGCGATAAGCATGTTACAGTCTAACCATGGTGAGTGCATTTCTTCTTGTCATCTTGATGATGTATTTGGACTTCTGAACAGAAAGTATGTTTGCTATGAAACATTTTTCTCTACCAGCTTGTAAAGTCTCACCCAGCTCTGCTCAAATGCCCCACTTTCAGGAACATTCTCCTTTTAGGTCTTCTCTCTGACATAGAGAATGCCTTAAAACACATAAGCAGGCATTGGTCTCTCTCTCTCTCTTTTTTTTCCCGACTGCTCAGCTGTGAAGCTACCATTTACTATTAGTATCTTGTTCTCCCTTGAGGAGGGGTTCATTAGTGTATGCAGTCTTTTGGAACCTGGGATTCCAAATTCCTATACTCCAGACCCCTACACCCCAACCAGAAATGTGTTAGGAGAATTAACGAGGTATTCAGCTCTGACGTTGCCAGCACTTGGGATTTCAAGTGAGTGGTACAAAGAAGTTGACAGGTAAGGTTGATTGCAAGGTAGGCAAAAGCCAGAGGACGAGGACCAGCTTGGCCTCAGCTCGCTTGGCCTCAGCAGTCCCCCAGCTTGGTCATGCCTGCTTGATTCCTATGCATTTTCAAGCCTGCTTCTCCCGACCCTTCATCTTTTCTTACCATTTGCTATAATCTGAGTGCTAGATTCCCCCTAATGATTCACAGGTTGAAGCTTCGTCACTAATATGAGAGTGCTAAAAGATGGCGGGTGCAGCTTTTTGACTTGGTTAGTTTGGGATGCCAAAGCCCTTATTGAAAAGGTCCCAGGGAGCCACTTTACTCTATTCACTGTAGAGAAGTGTTGCAAGAAGGAGCCACCTGTGGGAGAGGAGGGGAGCCCTCACCAGCTTGACTTGTGCATCTCTTGATCTTGAATCTTCCTTCACCCCCAGAACTGAGGGAAATAAATTGCAATTGCTTGTCAGATCCCTGATGCTAGGGTGCCTGCTTTCCAGAGCAGGAAGATGAAGGTGAATTCCTACTGTTTACTCCATCAGAGCCCTTCACTCTGTTCGCCCTTTCCAGATAGGTTTCCCTCTGTTTGCCCCCAGTGCTCCTCACTGGTAGATGGCTCCTCTGAACCTCCATTACCAACCACCCAGTCTGCAATAAATGCTATTTAAACCCGCTACAACTTATTTATCCATAAATAAAATGTCTGAAATAGGTATGACTGCTTCATATTAAAACTGCTACGTAAAACTTAGATTCTAATCCGATAAACTTAGATTTTTGAATAAAGCATGTTTATAGATTATTTAAAGTGATGTCAAAGGAAAAATTTGAAGCAACACCCTCATTTACTAAAAAATATGTGGTGTGAGGAAGCTTTACAAGGAAGTATGACATGACTAGTGAGAACAATAGATAGAAGGTGGATTGATGCTCAGAGTCCTGCCCTTGAAACTGACAATCGTACAATAGCAAAAGGAGCTAGAATGTTACCTGGGATACGCAAGAAGATCATAGTAAGATACCAAGGGTCTCATTACCTTGAGATAATTTATTGATGGCATCTTCTATATTCAAATTTTAAAGACTTAGCTGCAAAATGAAGGCAAGAAAAGTAAACACAAGTTTAAATTTCTTTCTTTCTTTTCTTTATTTTGTCATTTTTAAGACAGGATTTCTCTGTGTCACATTGGCTGTCCTGGACCTCACTCTGTAGATCAGGATGGATTCAAACTCATAGGAATTCATCCTCCTTTGCCTGACAAGTAGTGGGATTAAAGGCATACATCACCTCCCCACTGCCCAGCTTAAATTTTCTTATTAGGAATAAGTGTGTATTTCTTTGAAGCTTAAAATATCTGTGTTTTGATTATTTTATATTTTGGCACTTTTGAATTTTATTCTTTAATCACCAGTTTAGTCTACCTATTATGATCCAGTATTAACTGTGTTTGGATATTCAATGTTAATGTAACCTTTGGATTTGATGGTCTTCCACTGATATAAAGTATATAATATGTACAATATATAGAGATACTCTTGCTATTTGGGTGACAGAGAATTAAATATTATAAATGGAGTTTTCTAGACTCTAAGCACAAATCACCCAGGTTAATTTTCATACCTTGCAGACTGCTTAGAGTTTAAGCTTTAAGGAATTATGAATAAAGTTAATTTCTCATGCAATGGTTTCATAATGAGGATTTTGTGTTTTAATGATATGAATTGCCATATTCCTTCCAAAGGAAAATATAGACAAGATTTTTTTTATATATATATTTGTGGTGAGAATATCTTGGCCATGCAACTCTCACAGAAAATCTAACCAATCAAAACATGACATTATAGAGGCCAGTTCCTATGGTGACATCTACCAAATAACTCCCACACCAAAGGCAACATTATGGAAAAGGAGGCAAAAATATTCTAAGACCCAGAGAATCAGGGAATTTGCTCTTTGTGTCTCCTAGTCATTTCAGAAGTTGCACCCGTAAAGTCTTACAAATATGACTGCCAAAACGTGAGCTGAACAAAGATGCCACCAATAGACATAATAAACTGCACAAGAGAAAGCCCATATGACCTCAGTCTTACACAAAGACCTACAGGCAACTAAGGAACACTGAGGGTGGGAGAAATAGTCTTTCTAGGGAAGAGCACAACAATTGAGCTCTGAAAACATGCACTCATTATACAAACTGAGCAGGTTATATTTAGGAATATATATATATGTGTGTGTGTGTGTTATATTTAGAGACATATGTATGAGTGTATAATGTATATATGTGTGTGAATATACATTCATGAATTATATACATTCACATATATACAGATATTTTATGCAACAATAATTGATTTTAAAAGGCCATAAATTTGAAGCAGAAAAAGCAAGATTTACATAAATATTTTGAGGGAGTAAAGGGAAGAGAAGATGTTATAATTATGTTATAACATCAAAAAAGAAAAATACAAATAAAACATTTGGGCTAAAAGTCGAGGTTTACTTGGACACCTGAGTAAGGATTTCTCAGTATGGTATCAAGACAATGCCAAGTATTTTTGTAGCCTTCTATTAAACATTTGCAGGTTCTGATTCATTTACCCAAAGGGGTGTTTTATTTGTCATTCATTTTTCCACAACTTTTCAAAAAAAAGAGATTGCTATTTAATAGAAATAGAAATTAGAAGGAAGAAAGATTTTAGCCTTTATATCATCATTAAGCTTCATAAGCTGCCCAATGTTGTCAACCTGTGTGCTTTACCAAGACAAGGAGTTGGATGACATAAAATTTGGCCGTAAATAATGTATCCATGTCTTCTTTCCTCCCTACTTCTCAAAATATCATGGAGATATAAAACACTTCTAAGGTGGGTGTTTGTCTGTGTAGGGGGGTGTTTGTAGGATCAATGTTTACGCTTAAGAGCCATTCGTTACATAAACGGTATTTGGGCACTCATGGGCACACTTAATAATTCTCTTTTTAAATACAACCCAGTTATTAAAGGGGAAGCTAAACCAGGGATGCTGTTCTTGATCTCACTAACAATGTATCTATTTCTGAGCTCTGTAGATTCCCAATGAACAATATTCGTCTTAAATTATCTGTTTAAATGTACTAGCTGTTCACTTTGCCGGTCTTCACATATCACTTCCAGTTTTGGTTTTGTTGTTTTCTGCTTTATGTTTACTGGATTTTTTTACAGCTACATTGAAATAACCCTTCCATCATACAGTGATTAAGCTCCTATTGCTTAATTAGTCTAAGTTTATTTCCCTATAAGCTATGCCTGCAGTCATTTCTGCCCCATGAACACCAGGAACATTTGTTATTGAATGAAGCTCTTAGCAGTTATTAGATACTGTTAAGCCACAATTAGATCAGGTCTCTCCACATTGCAGAACCACTGGAACACAACTGATGTTCAGGGAAATTATTGTAACATCTCTTACATTTTTATTGTTTCAAAACAAAATCCGATCTTGTGTGTGCAGGATCAATTTCCTACAGTCTTATATATTACACTGTTAAGTTATATACTATGTTTATGGCTTAGACGACATAGTTTAAAAAGGACTCCAAGCTTACATAATTTGCCTACTTTCCATTGCACATTTAGATTTAGCATACCCTTGCTAGCTATGCATGTATAAATAAAGTTTGTGTATATACAGTGTAACAATGAAGAATATGAAATTGAAATGGCTTACATAAGTTCAAAGAACTCTTACCAAATGCTTGAGGTCTTAGAAATCCAGAGTGTACTTCAGATTTTCTTTCATTCTTTAAACCCTAGCAATGATTTGGGCAACATATCTGCATCAGTTTTAAGTGATAAAAATTTAAGACCTTCCACCAAGACCTTAACATCCTATTGTAGATGTAGACTGCTCATTCATTTCCCGGCCTGCTGGACATGAATAATCACACAGAAACCATATTGATTGCAACACTGTTTGGACAATAGTTTATGCATATTTCTAGCTAATTTTTACAACTTAAATTAACCCATTTCTATTAATCTGTGAATCATCATGGGGCCTACCAGTAACGTTCTAACTGGCAGCTGGTGTCTTACTACTTTGGCAGCTACATAGCGTCTCCCTGACTCTGCCTACTCTCTCTATAAATCTCTTGCAACCTGGCCATATTCTGCCAGGTTATAGGCAGAAACAGCTTTTTTTATTAACTAATGGTAGCAAATCATATTGATAGCATACAGAGGGGATTCCCACATCATCCTATGTTCTTATATCTGTCAAGAAAAAATGGAGAGCCTGTGTTGTTGAGAAGAAATGATGAGGTGTGTTGAAATAATATTACCTCTTTATTTCTCCCTGTGTAATATATTAAGTTATTGAAAACTTCTCTGAGAATTAACTAGATGATAGCATGATGGAGGTGGTTCTTGTATCTTATCTGTTGCTTTCATTGGTTAACTAATAAAGAAAACTGCCTTAGCCCATTTATAGGCCAGCCCTTAGGTGGGTGGAGTAAACAGAGAGAATGCTGGGAGAAAGAAGCCGAGTCAGGAGTCGCCATGATTGTCTCACTCCAGACAGACGCAGGTTAAGATCTTTCCTGGTAAGCCAGCTCATGGTGCTACACAGAATATTAGAAATGGGTTAGATCCATATGTAAGAGCTAGCCAATAAGAGGCTGGAACTAATGGGCCAGGCAGTGATTAAAAGAATACAGTTTCCGTGTAATTATTTCAGGGCATAAGCTAGCCATGGGGGCAGCTGGGTGCCGGGGACATAGCCCCGCAGCTCCTATTACTACAATAGCAATACAGTAATTTTGCATCAGCATTAGACCAAATTAATCCTGGTTAATCTGTCACTTCTATGAAGGAGACATATTTCCCTTTTAAAAGTATTGTCATCTGGATTGTAAACTAAATTAATCCTCCAAGATTCTGTGACAATTAATGAAACAGATTATCAAATTGATGGCTGTAATTATTTCATGAGAGTAACATTTACCCCCTCATCTCAATTATCTATTGAACCATGAAGATGTTGTGTGGATGATATGCTATTGCATATTTACTCTAGGAATATACCAAAAACTACAAAACTAAAAAACCACATGGGACAATTGTGTTCCATGAGGCACTGCCACAATCTCATAGCTTTGTGTATTTGAACACTTTATTGAACACAGCTAAGTCTGTTACTATGTCTATAAAAGGAAGACAAATGGAGGATCCTGCTTAACAGATTATTAAATGAATAAAAATCTTCAAAGTGGCTAGATTGAAACTGTGCTAAACCCTGTTCTTTTGTGTCTAGAATTCCTTCTCAAGATTTCTTAGGTTTTATGAGTATTTAGATAGACACGTTGGTGCCAATTTGTTGCAGTAGGCCGCTTGTTGGTTCCTGGCCACCTGGTTAGCTTAGACCCGGAATAATCACACAGAAACTGTATTAATTAAATCACTGCTTTGCTTATTAGCTCTAGCTTCTTATAGGTTAACTCTTAAATTAATTTAACCCATTTCTATTAATCTGTATATTGCCATGTGGCTGTGACTTATCAGGTAATATTCTCAGTGTCTGTCTCTGGAGTCTTCATGGCTTCTCTCTGATTCTATCCTTCATTCTCCCAGCATTCAGCTTAGTTTTCCTTACCTAGTTAGGTTCTGCCCTGTTCTGCTATAGGCTCAAAGCAGTTCTTTATTTATTAACCAATAAAAGCAACATATAGACAGAAGGACCCCTTGCTTATCACTTATTATTATCTTGATAATATTATTATGTTGTTATTTTGAATGCTTCAGATTCTTTACTCTATAATGAGTAAAATAATAATGTAATTGCTTTGATGATATGACACATAAAATACTCAGTCACAGGGATTGATTGTAAAATATATGCTATAGCCATTTATTTAGCAGCTATTATTATATAAACTCTATTGCATGATAATGGATGGGAGGTGGACAGCTCTCTACTGAGGAAAATAGGGAGTTGACAGAGAAGGTTTTTGTTGTGACAGGTATTTCAAAGAAACTGTTTGCAACTGTATGAATCCTAGGTCCCTCTTTAGCATTCAGTGTTGCCCTCTCTCTCTCTCCCAGCAAGCATGTTTCACCATACGGTTATCCACCACCCACAAAACAACAGTGTGTGAACAACCCCCAGTATGATATGATGTAGTTAAGTCAGATTCAGCTCCTGAACCACCTCAGCCTTCCTATTTGAAACTATTCATGAATGCAGTGCTTCAGTAATTGAGTCTTTTTTTATAATAGGCAGGCAGGCCCCAAGTGTGCCTTGAAAGGGAAATTGCTTCTATTGTTCCTGTTCAACAGGTGATGAGATGGGGGAGGTGAGTTGTCTGGACTAAGGTCGCATATTAAGCCAATAGTAGACACAGACTCAAAATGAAAAGAAAAAGTAAATAGTTCCTTCGCTCAACTACATTGGCACTTCAGTTCTAGGGCCATTGCCCTTCACGGCCTCAGCTGAAAGTTTAGGTACATTGAGCTGCTTTTGAGCACAGCAAGCTTTGCAGAGTTCTACCTACTTTGTCTAATGATATTGAAAAATCACATTTTTTTTCTTGTTCATGGTTAAACCTTAGTGACCCCTCAGTGCATTTATTAAAGAGTTACATTGTCAGTCTGATGACTCTGCCTCCTCTAATGTGGCAAGGGATTAAATAGAACTGAACATATTATCTCAGCAGCCCGACCTACCCCAACAGTTGTTTCTCTAATTGGCCAGCAGGGTGGGGGGCTCTGAATTCTAGGTCTTTAACTATAGCCCTTTTGAGAAAACACCTTATTCAAGCAAATTATTTATTTTTATTTATACAAATAATGAGAAGGAATCATGGAATTTTATCCAAACATCTCATGTCACTGAAGAATTTATGAATTATGCAATGAAATAATCGGAGTCAGCATTATCAGCTGGCAATCACATGGAGGAGTCAAAGCTAAAGGGCAGAGACTGGACCTGGAATGCCTCAGGAAGATTTTTCTAGTTGGACTTAATGAGGTTGAGTTTTGTTGTAGTTGGCTTTCTACCTGTTTTCTACCGTGGTGATGAACATTGGTGGACAAGTTGCTTTTTCTCATGTCGTATATACAAGAAGCCGTCACCTCTATTCCCATACCCAGGCATCCTGGAAGAATAGTTAAAAGGACAGAGATGCAAAGCAGACTGAGGTCCTTGGAACTTTCAAAATGAGATGCAAAGATTCTGCTTTAGCTTGGTGTGTACTTCGGGAGCTTTAACACCCAAGCCTCATGCAGAACTCAGGCTGATGCTAAGCAATCTTGACATCCCAGAGATGATAGAAAAGTCCCAAGAAGACCACTATGGCCCTGCTCCTATAGCAGGGCTCCCTGGCTAGTGTTCCAATGCATTTCTCTATTTCTCGCCACATTCAGTGTGTCATGGGTAATCTTAATTCTTTGTATTTTCCTAACAAAGCATTCCTACCCCTATGAAATGATGGAAAATGTTGCTTTCATTCAAACTGGTCATGTTTTGTTTCTGTATGTGGTACTTATCTCAGTAAATGGGAATCTTACTTAATAAACAATTGTAATTTATGAAGCTAAAAGTTAGTTAGCATCTGTGAATTCTTTCATACATCCACCCATTGAATCAATTAACAAAGCCCATGCGTCAGTGCATGGACTCAGGTTACCACAACTCATTACTTTCTCTGCTGCCTAGACTGTTGCAGTGGCTTTTCCAGTCTCAGTGTCCTGCTGGTCTATTTCTTCTACTGTCTGCAGCAGACAATGATCTACTGCAATATAAATCATGCCAAGTCATAGCTCAGGTCATTGTCCACTCCTCTGCATGCCAGTCATTCTAAGCCCGCCATCCCAACAGTGACCCAGAGGAAGCGCTCTGATCTAGGCCCATCTTCTCCCTCCCTGTTTCTCATCTTGCTCCCTCTGTTTCCAGTCATTCCCACCTCTTCCTTGTACAAAGCAGCCACATTACCTCCTCAAGTCTTTATGCTCCCTCTGTATGGCATTCTTTCCTTCCAGTTTCATAAAGAATGTTTCTTGATTCTCTTCTGGTGAAATCAACTTTATATCTTCATCTCTACAGTGCTGGTAATAATGAAACATTATATATTTTATTTTAATAATCTACTGTTTTCCTTTCATACAAGTTTTTGTGTAAGTACAATTAATAGAATTTCTATCTTTTGTTTATTGTCTATTGCAAACTCCAAAGAAAAGCAGCAATATATAAGAATATATATATCTCAAAAGACAATTTTATATTACATAAGTGAAAAAAATCACCTTCTTACATTGCTGGAAGACTTAATGAGCATCTCAAAAAATAATTGAGTCCTTTATCCCCTCAGAGGACCACGGTTTCTGGAAGGCCTGGAAGCACATGTCTCCTGGGCTCCAGACAGCCGGATGAAATGTTTCAAAGAAATGTCACTATTACTATTAGTCCTGGTTATAATTTCACAAACTCCCTGTGGGTATAGTTAATCTGAGGCCCCTTTGAAAAAAAAATGTCAATTACCTCTTGGCTTTTACTTTCTCTACCACCATGATTAATTCTC
Source organism: Chionomys nivalis (assembly GCF_950005125.1). Classification (NCBI taxonomy): domain Eukaryota; kingdom Metazoa; phylum Chordata; class Mammalia; order Rodentia; family Cricetidae; genus Chionomys; species Chionomys nivalis. The sequence continues at coordinate 116,239,230 of NC_080086.1, read as the reverse complement.
ACTTCTTTTCCTTTGCCTCAACTTCAGAGTCATACTCACTCTCCTCAAACCAATTACAAAAGCACATGTGATAGCCTGTCATAATTGTATGAATTCAGTTCTCTTGCCCGTTTTGAAGTTAAATCCCCTCTGCTCTTCTCAGATTATCTGAATACATTGGGTATGATGTTTTATTGGGTTTGTTGTTCTATTTCAGTGTGTACATTATAGTATATTCTAATGAGAGGTGAAATAAATTTGCTAATGACATGAATAATTATAAGTGTAAACAGTAGCTGAGTGTGTCTCCTGGGAGTATGCCTCAATAAAGAAACAAACCCTGTGGAAGCCAACAAAGAGAGGAAGTGACAGCTGTAATCAGTCTCATTTCCCTCCTGGCAATTTATACTGCAGGCTGGCACCAAATGTTGGAATCTGGAGCAAATGGCAAGGAGGGAGGGAAGTGGATTCGGCTCTCAGTTTGCAAATTCAGTTAGTTATTGGAGATGATGTATGAAAAAGCATTGGAATCTGAGTGACCATTGAGCATTCTATAATAAAACTCGAATTGTGCAACATATACAACCGTCCTCTGTGGTAGGCATTTGCAAAGACACTGATGAGGAAGCAGGGTTTTTATTCCAAAACCCTGGGGAGATGAGAAATCTGCAAATAACTATGCCAGAGATGCGGTCAGGTCGGGGCACGGAGGTGCGGGCACCAGACTCTGTCGGTCAGGACGAGGCACGGAGGTGTGGGCACCAAACTGTCGGTCAGGACGGGGCACTGAAGTGCAGGAACCAGACTCTGTCAGGATGAGGCAAGGATGTGCGGTCACGAAACTCAGGGTGAAAACTGAATATACGTGAGATTTTAAGTCAAAGAAGGTCAAGAAGAGCATGCTCACGTCAGATGGCAGCACTGAAAATTCCAGCTATAATTATCAGAACAAGTACAAGAAAAGATGGTAGGTTGGGCTGAAAGTTAGGTGTAATTAGTACTTAAGAACCACTTATGCTTGTTTCTGAGAAATGTGGAATAACTCAAGACTTGGGGGCATAAATGGGGACATGAGCTCCAAAATTCTAAGATTCTATCAGGAATTTTCAGGAGACATAGGAAGAACTACATTCTTTCTTCCATATTCTCTCTTGGAGTCTCTGGCCCATTACTACCCAGAAAACTCTTACAAATAACTAGGCTATTGTAAGTGATTTTAGATTGAAATAGTTATATTATTATTTGCCCCACTTTTTGGCTGAAGAAACTGAGGCCAAGAGAAATGGAACTATCCTACTGGAAGTCACACAGCCATAGAGATGCGAGATGAGAGAGAGAGAGAGAGAGAGAGAGAGAGAGAGAGAGAGAGAGAGAGAGCATTGTTAGGCTATTGCAGAAGTACACTAATAGACATTTGCTTAATATGCCATGGGCTTGAGTCAATTAATTTAAAGCACTACAAGTTTATTAAGGATTAATGAGTTGAATTAATAGTTAGCACTGTTAAATATATTGCCAAATATTTTGGTAGTTTTAATGAAATATTTCTCATTTGCTTTGTTTATAATAAATGAACAGAAATCAAAGAAGATTAAGCAGAAACAATACATAACTTTCAGGTTTCTTGCCAAAGCATGGAGATCCTTAAAACATGAAGAAAGAGAGAAAACTCTCCTGTTGGTTGTAGACAGATCTTTTTCCGTAACACTAACTGAGAAGTAGGTAGCTTGCCTATTAAAGTGAGTACAGGAGTGGCTGTCAGCCTTAAGGAAGCATTTTTTGCTGATGGAGCTGAGGTGTTTGAGTCTGTTCCACTTAACAGCTATTCCGCTTTATTCTCACACAGTGTGTGTGAGGAAGTCAGTTACAAAAATGTTCTAAGCACTCTTATTTAGATTAGTTTAAAAAAATAGTGTGTAATACCACTCCCTATCATCTCACTTACCTGTGTAGAGATAATTGCAGTTATGAAAGTGCTCAGAGAATTTAAAACAGAATATCATTCTACAAAAAGCAACAATAATCCTTTTTCTTTCCACTCTCCAAAAGCAGCAAGTTGTGATTAGTATTTTTCTACTTATCTTCCTGACCAGTTATTTAGTCTAAGAATAAGTATCCTTTCCATATTCTTCATATTCATCCTTTGGCTAGTCTCTTTTACAGGTTCTTGGAACAAGAACCCAATCCACAATAGCACCACTGTAGACACTAATTGTGGCTAGACAGCAACATTAGGAACATGTTATTATTTGCCTGACTATGCTCACATGAGTATATTTTATCTCCACATATAAGCCATAAAGTTCTCTTAAGTTGAGAAACCAGAAGAAATAGGGGATTGTTGTGTTATTATAGCTTATATCTTATTTTTAAATGTAAAATTAAAGCAGTCTTCATACAAAACTATACTATTTAAAACACTGCTTGGCCCATTAGCTCTGGCTTCTTTTTGGCTAACTCTTACATATTAATTTAACCCATGTTTAGTAATCTGTGTATTGCCACATGGCTGTGACTTACTGGCTGAAGTTCTGACATCTGTCTCCAGCAGAGCTACACGGCTTTTCCTAGACTCCACCTCCCTTCTTCCAGCATTCAATTTAGTTTTTCCCCACCTACCTAAGTTCTGCCCTATCAACAGACCAAAGCAGTTTTTTTATTCACCAATGGTATTCACAACATACAGAGGGGAATTCTACATCATGAACCTTCATTAGAAGTTTGACCAAAAACTTTCAATGTGTGAACTCTACTTTGTTTCACAATTCATCTCCTTGGAATGAAATTTAGGTAGATTACCCTAGCTCCATTTTCAGAAGCAGTTTCTGATGAAAAAAATTAAGAAAGTGCCATATAGAACAAAGTGGATTTAAAAAGAGAAAGAACCCGAGCCTGAGAATAAAGTTCTGCAAAGCTTCACTGTGGTTATGTACACAGTGGTGCTGCAGTATAAAGTAGACCTTAGAGGCACAAACATGAGGCACAGAGTGAGGCTTTCATAGTCCCAGATCTGCATACTCAGAACAGAGTTAGCTAGTGCCCCTTCTAGCTGTTGTTTTCTGTAGTCCAACAGTTTTAGGAGGCCAGGGAAGAGTACCCAGAATAGTCAATTGCTAACAATAGAAGCAGAAGCCCACTGAAGTTAGGTAAAAGTCAACAAAATTTATTTAAGCAGAGAGCAATAGCGTCCTTTATAGAGACCAGTGCAAGTATGGACATGTTTATGGCTGAGACAGTTCATTGCAGCTACCTCTGAATGTGATAAGGGGTACACTTCTTTACTCACAGCATGGGCTACTGCACAGAAATTTGCAGATTTTCATTACTTAATCAAGAACTGTTCTTTGAAAGATAATATATTCTAAGCTCTGGGAAACAGAGCAGACAATAATGCTGAGATAGTCTGTAAATCTAGATCGGAACTGATACAACCATAAACAAAAGAGGAGCAGTATACAGAAAATAAACAGAGCAAAGCAGAGTTCAGCATCTCTGAGGAGAAAGGTTTTACTTTTGTAAAGGAGAGAAAGAGGCCTTCTAGTTGCAAAAGACAATTGAAAATGGTGAATTGAGCAAAGAGTTGGAAGCAATCAATATTAACAGTCACGTACAGATCTGAGAAGAACATTCTTTTCTAGAGGCGATAATGTGAAGGGCATATGTGACAAGAACATGCCTACTATGTTTAGATAATACAAGTGAGGTGACCAGAAATAAAGGAAAAATAAATAATAGGTTAAAGAAATAGCAGAGGGACTTACAACTTAGCCATGATCAACAATAATGTGTTTGACTTGAGGTGATGAGAAACCATTGGGGGATTTTGAGCAGATGTGTAATGTGATTTGGCTTACATTTCTTAAAAGAATGCTTCTGGTTTTGTACTGAGATTATATCACAGGGAGGACAAGAGAGAAGCAAAATCAGTTGAAATCTATTGCAATATGTCAGACCAATGCCAGCTATGAAAAGGACCATGAATGTCACAAGCACATTTATATGTTTAACAAGTCAACTTAATGAGCACGAAAGAGCACCCAGTGTGCAGTGCAGTTAGGAGAGCTCTCACCTAGAAAGCAAGGCATTTTGAATTAGACCCCAATACCATGTAAACCATCATGGAGATGCACTAAGAGGTAAACACAGGAAGATTCAAAGTTCCGAGTCCTCTAAGCTATCTAATGAGTTTGAGGCCAGCCTAGGATCTATGAGCCCGTGTCTTCAAGGAAAAACAGTAAAGTCGCATGAAGCATAAGAAGGCAGGCTTTCCTATTGGTCACATAGACCTTGAATCCACTAAAGCAATCCTTTGCACTTTCTCATTTGCATATATTCGACGTAAATATCAGTCCAAATTCCATGAACTTGGATGAACGGATGACTGTTACAGGAGGATTAATCTACTCTAATACCATAAAAACAGAAGGAATCCAGCAACATCTCCCCACCACATCAGTGAATCTCCAGTTCAAGTGAATCTTGGTGAAGTTTCATTCCCAAACATGATTGCATTTGGAAGCAACGTCAGAATTCTGAAGTGGCTGTATAAAAGCATGGGTCAGTTCTTGACTTAGTGGTTTTCCTCTTTGGATAAGCAGTCTATGACTCACAGGCTCTAAGAATCATAAACTTTATGACATCTTTGAACTTCTTTGATGTCAGTTTTATTTTAGTTCATTTTTATCTCACGGGAAATGTATATGATATTATCCTTTAAATCCAAAAGGAAGACCATGTCAGTGTGCCCAAGAATAGAATGTCTAGTACCTTTTACTAGAACCAACCTGTGTCTAAAGTGTAGTTCCAGGCTGGTGTTCAAAAGCAGAACTCACTGTGAACTTGCATGTAGGTTTCCTCTTTGCCACTATCCTTTTGGCATTATGGCTCCATCTTTTCCAAATACTGCTATTTTAGGTAAGAAAAATTATCTGAAAGGAATAATAAAAGAGAGAGTCTCACAAGTAAACTTCTAAATCTAGTTAAACTTATTATCAACATAATTTTTGCCTGCAGCTCCAGTTCAAGGTGTTAAAATCTCTAATGGGCCTGATTTTATGTTCATGTTCACTAACTGTAAATTGCCCTTCATATCTGCAAAAATAAACCTGGAATGTTCATTTCTTAAAAATATTATTTCACGTCTCTTCTTTAACCCTTAATTTCTTCTTACCCTTCTTTGTATGTTATTGTAATACAAACAAGGGATGAATAATATGTCTGTCAGCTTACTTCCAGGTGTGATTTTTCTGACCTTCTTTCAGTTACAACAATTTTTTTATCTTCCATCAAGGTCAGTTCCTTTACATTTCTTCTGAAGTCCAACACACACTTTTCTTCACAAGATTCTTTTTATTCAGCCACAACCAGACTGAGTCATTATTAATGTCTGTCTAATGGTTCATTCTCTTCAATATACAAAGCTATTCCTGCAATTCTCATGATAAAATGGAAACCCTCAAGCTTTTTCTTCTCTTGCTTTGTAGTCTCGCTGCCTTTCTTTATACAATTTCATTTTTAAAATTTAATTATTAATGAGCATACAAATGTACAGTCCTATCTTTTTTGTTTTACACACCTTCCTTGTGTTTGTTGGTTTTTCTCCTTTGTTCCTCTTGCCCATCTCTCCCCACCATACCATTCCATCGCCAGTAGTTCCCTTTCCATCTTCATATCTCATTTAATGTAGTGCTCTTCCCATTACTGTAAAATCTCTTTTCCCCCTTTATGGTTCTTTTTTCTAGTTTCATGGCCCATATCATAAATACTAAATGCTAGTGCCTATTCTGGTGAGGTTTATAAATCAATTATGTTACTGAGACTGCTTTTACATAGTCTGTCAGCAACTCACATTTTACCAAATTTCTGTTCTTTTGTAATCTTTCAGCGCAAATCAAATTTTAACATTCCTATCTTGAACCATTTTTATGTCTTGTAAGATACAAGTCATGCGGTTTTTCCTCTTTACACAAGTGTTTTCAGCTTATTTCTCCTTTGTAGACTAATTTCAAATGTGAGAACAACTAAGACCTGTCATCTTCCCCTTTGTTATATTCCACCCTGTACTTAGCTTTCTCTGAGGCAATTTTGAGTATAGACAGGTAGAATGAATATAGAAAATCTTCCCTGTAGGTATCATCTATAGCTAATTACTTTCCTCATACTATTTCATTACATAGCTTTCATCACATATCATTTTATTCTTTATTCTAGGGTATTTGTACAGGTAAAATATACATGGCTGCACAGTATAATTATAAAAAGAAGACAACGTAGTGAAAAAGTCACTTCAGATAGTAGTAACAGTAATATACCTGAGAGCTGAAACAAACACAGATTTTCTTTAAAAGGAAGAAAAGCAAAGGGCAGGAAATCATAAGGGATAATTTATAAGACTCCTGGGCTTAGGCCATGCACCATCCCCCTCATAATATTCTAGTCATTCTCAGACACTTACTACCTACATACATAAAAGTGTACCTCATTAGCAACCTTGCACTCCATCAAGGGGTATGCAGATACCATTCTGAACAATGCAACAAGTTTACCTTGCCCTAAATGAACATACTTAGACAGCTTGTATGCAGTCATATTTTGTTTGTGTCCAGATACAAGAACAGGAGGACCCAAATCAGCCAAGACTGTTTTGTGGTTTGGGGATTGTAAGACAAAACTGTATCTCCAAGAGAGCTATTATCTGTCATCTTATGCCTACATATACTTGGGCATGCAGTTGACTCAGATGCATGGCAAGAACGACATGTGTAGTAGAGAAATAGTTAGAGAATTTAATCTGTCAATAAAAATAGAAGACTATCCAAACAAAACACCCCTTTCCTTTAGATCCCCGTAGAGAAGAACCCCACAATAACCTGGAGTCCCTCCAATACTTCCACTCACATGGCCCACTGACAATGTTGACTGTATGTGTGTCCTATTGCTTTGCTTTGTAATGTGATCCTCCTCTTGACATTTGCATGCATATATTCCTATAACATTTGGTTAACAAAGGGGATATGGCCCACTTTTGGCCCAAGGACTACAGATTGGGGACCTTTATTCTAATGGAAGGTGGGTTTGCCTCAGCATCAGACCAAACTAAACTGTTTTAAAAAGAGCTGTTTCTGAGGCTGGAAACTGCTTAAATTGGGTGAGGAAAACTAATTTCATCTAAAGGAGAGTTCAGATGAAAATCAAAGACATCAGATCTATATTTGAGGGCAAGGATTCTGCCATAGAAGAAAAGAACAAAGGACCAATAACTGAATGAATGCACAGAGGAAATGGTTGATGATGGAAGAATAGATGTGGCAGGAGGAAACTCTTTAGCTCATGATCAGTAATAAAAAGAAAGGGGTCCAACTTTCCTAACAAGGACCAAAGTTCTGTTTCTATTTCCTCATATTAGGCTATAAAACCATTTAATAATTTCTTCTATCAAAAGAAGCTAGCAATGAAAAAGTGGTGGATCAAATATAAGACTTGCAGTTTCAAAGGAACAGGTAGGATCAATGTTTTAAATTGTTTTCTACGTCAGTTCCACTTAGAGTTGTTTGTGATACAATTCATAGTTACATAACACTTGATGTGGTAGTCGTATCTCGCTTTCTTAGCTCCTCAAGGATGCTCCTATCCTAAGCTCATGTAACTATTGTTTTGTTGGAAAACACCTTGTAATGGTTTAAATATGAAATGTGTCCCATAGGTTAGGTTCATGTGTTGAACAGATAGTTGGTGCTATCAAGGAGAGTTCTGAACTCTTAAGAGCTGGGACTTAGACAGAGCAGGCCACTGTCGGGGGGTTGTCTTTGAAGGTTGCACCTGTTACCTAATTCCTTCACTTCCCTCTTCTTCCTTTCTACCATGAGGAGAACATCTTTCCACACATGTTTCTACTGCCATGGTGCTCTGCCTAAGTGAACGAAGCCAAACAAACAATGGATGAGCCCCCTGAAAATGTAAGCTCAAATAAATCCTCCTTTTGTTGTTTCTCTCGGGTATTTGGTCACAGTGATACAGAGGTAGCTAATGTCCACTTGTTCTCAAAGCAAGATGGCTGAATTTGTAAATCATGGGGTATATACCCACCTGTTCTGATGGTTCAACCAGGTAAAGGATATTTTATTATTACTTTATTTTTCCAGTTTTATATCATTAGTCTTCCTGGAAAGGTTTTCATTCATTTCCCCTGAAACACGCTCATGAGATTTAACCAAAATGCTTTTAGCTACATGTTAATGACATAGGAAATGGCTTTCCCCCCCACAAAATATTTAAGAGCTGTATCTTTTAGCTTCAAGAAGCATTCATTTTGCTTCTATACCTTCAGTCGGTATTGTATTTTAGAATTTGAGTCTTGATTTATAGCACTGAAAATTGGCTTCTCTCAATAAAATATGTTTGAAAGCTTTAAGTTCTAGCAATCACTTTTGGAGAAAATACTGGAGGTCAACAAGGTTGAGTAACTTGGACCTTGCTGGAGAACTTCCAAACCTGCTTGTCCACTCAATAAAATGGTCGAAGAGGACATATGTGATAGCTGTTATTTTACCAAGCCCACACATCCCTCTCATTTATTGAGTAATATGCCCCAGGTAAGTTACTCTTGAATACACATTTGAAGTGCAACAACTGGCATTTACTTAGAGGTTAGTGCTTCTGCATAAATGCTGCTTAGCAACTTGTGTTTTCCTTAGTGGACATCTTCCTGGCATCCAATTCATTCAATAACTGGTATTCTCTACTTGATCTCATTTCAATTATGAAAGGTGATAATAGAAGTCACTTGAAATAGGAAAGAAAGAATATCTTAACATCCTCAGATCTCTCATTCTACCACAACTCCATGCATATAATCTCTTACTAAACTGAACTGATCCCTCTTTCCATATAAAAATAGCACACAGGTTTTGAATTGTGAACTAGTTAAGTTCTGCAGGCTCTTTGAATTGCAAGCTAGAAAATAACAAATCTTATTTAATTAACAAAAGAATGAGATAGAGATGAAAAACATGATGTTAAGACACAGTAAGAATTGATTGGAGTTGTGTTTTTAGCTGTAAATTTGTTGAGTATTCTTTGCCTGTAAGACAGGCAGCATTAATTACTCCATTCCCTTAGCACATTTCGTGTTTTCTAAAAAAAAAAAATAAAATAAAATAATAAGCTACAAAGAAGTAGGAAAGCATCTGTGGGTGCGTTCTTTTGTATCATATCAATAAAATAATTTTATTGAGCTCTATTCATATGCATACTTAGAATTTAAATCTAAAAGATCTTATAGGCCTGTTTTCATTTAATATTATGTACCATTTTATAATGGAATACTCATAAAAGAGGAATATGAAACACAATTAAGAGGAATAAATTCAACATGCCTTGGACTCTATAAAATCTCCTTTTCCCAATATGTCTTTCTTGACTCTTTCCATATAGGCACAGCCAATAAAGTGTTTTCCTTTCATTATCAAGATTCATTATATTTCAAAATCATAAACACAGTCTAGTTCTTATATAAACACAACAAACAAATTGGCATGATACATTTTTACACCTTAGAGTTTTGTTATGTGTTCCCATCACACTAGAAAACTGGTATTAGTTACTGAACAGGTGTCTTCTTGCTACTGTGTTACTATCCCCACTCAGATTTGGCCTCCATCACTTATGTTCTCCTCAGCTGAAGTCCGACTCTGTATCACTTGTTTATTCCTCTTTGTGTGAATCACATCCCACTGTCAACCCATCTCTGGAGCCAGTTACCCTTAGCAACAATTTTCTGTAACCAATTTGTTTAGATTTTGTGTTTTCTTTTTTTCTGGCCTTGGTTCCTGATTTAAAGAGACTTTGGAACAGTCCCTAGTGATTCCAAACTCATATGGTCCTTTATTTTTGTCAGAATTTTACTGTTTAATGACCTTTTTCCTCAATGTACACTCTATATTAATTCCTCCCTTACATGACTGACCACTGTTCTCTATCACCATTCTTGTTGTGTTTTCTTATTCTACAAATCAAATACAGTCTTTCCTTCAAGGTTGCTGCTTCAGATCTTTGCCAGTTCCTTCTTACATGCTCCTCCTTAAAAGCTACAGCTATCCCCATGGTTACAAACATCCTCACCAGGCACTGACAGGCCAGCATCTGCTCCAGCTATCCCCATGGTTACAAACATCCGCACAAGGCAGTAACAAGCCAGCATCCACCAGGCAATGATGTTCTTATTGTATGCAACTTGTCTACAAGGTTCTTATGGCTAATAAGTTCACAAATGAACTTGTCACTCTTTTCTCTAGATGCTCTCATTTTTCTTAACTGTACCATCATTTTCTCAGGCATCCAGGCTCAAAATTTGGCATCACCTTATAGTTTCTAGGCACATTAAATTACCAAAGCATCCAGCATAGGGCTTTATTAATGTTTAACATCATGTTTACCTTAAAATTCTATTTTCCCAACTCAAATCATTCTGCATGCCACTATTCTATTACTCTTGCTGAAACATTCTAGTTAAATCATTACCACAACTCATTAATTATAGCTGCATTTACAAAAGAATAGCTCTTATAACATCATTAAAATGAAAAGGTAGTAGTTATATATCTAGTGATAAGGAACATAAGAGATTTATCACCTTAATCCATGATTTTATGGGTTTATGTGGGAGTCTCCTCTGTGTGCTGTGATTACCATAAATGAAAAAAGAAACTGTCTTGGCATGTTGATAGGGCAGAACTTAGGTAGGTGGAGAAAACAGGATGAAATGCTGGGAAGAAGAGGTGGAGGGAGAAGCATGGATCCTCTATCTGAGACAGATGCCGGTTACACTCTTTGCCAGTAAGCCACTGCCACATGGTAATATACAAATTAATGGAAATGGGTTAAATTAATATAAGAGTTAGCCAGTAAGAAGCAATCAGTGTTTTAATTAATACAACTTTTGTGTCATTATTTTGGTTCTGGGTAGCCAGGAAAAACAAGCGGTACCTTTTCTTACAATGGGTAGTAGTGCTTAGTATGGATATAAAATTTTATCTGTTTAATAAATAAACCTGAAGAAGGTTGAAGTAAAATATAATTCTGATTGTAAGGAATCATGGCTCAAAACTGACTGATGTTTACTCTGAATTAGATCTGTGTGATTTATTCTCCTTGGGTATTCTCTCTCACTTAGCTATCCAATCTTATGTCTCATGACTACACCATTTCTCCAGCAAAAGACTTAGTTTAGCATCCTTTGAGCATATCTGTGCTAGTTTATGATGTTGGTGAGGTAACACCTAGACTTAGAGCAGGGAGAAAAAAATTATCTTCAAGGGGGAAGTTTTACAACATGAAATAGGGTGGTCAGGACTAAATAGGGCATCATACTAAAGATGGTGTGGTGGTTTGAAAGAGAGTGGCAACATTATGGGTGTGGCATTGTTAGAGTAGGTGTGGCCTTGTTGGAGAAAGTATACCACTGGGGAGAAGTGCTTTGAAGTCTCATATATGCTCCAGCCACATTCAGTGTCTCAGACTGCTCCTCTTGCCTGTGAGTCAAGATCTAAGAACTCTCAGCTCCTTCCTATTCCACAGCCATGTCTCCCTGCATGCTACCTTGTTTCCTGCCATGATGATAATGAACTGAACCTCTGAACTGTACTTGAGCCACCACAATTAAATAGTTTCCTTTATAAGAGTTGCTTTGATCATAGTGTCTCTTCACAGCAATAGAAAGCTGAACTAAGACAAATGGACACAAGAGTTGATATGTAAAGTTGATAATCAAGAAAGATAAAATTGCATGCTTTTAATCCCAGTACTCAGGAAGCAGAGGTAGCTAGATTTGTGTAAATTCAAGGCCATCCTTGTTTACAGAATGTGTTCTAGAATAGCCAGGGCTACACACAGAGAAATACTGTCTCAAAAACCAAAAAGTTAAAATGTAAATAAGGTATCAACTATAAGGAAAGCCCAGATACTGATCTGAAATCTAAATCTATGTCTGCTTGTGATGCAGCACCAAGTAGCTCAACTTCTATCCAGATGTCAAATCATATTTGAGTTTTCTTTACTGGTGACTCCATTTATGTTTCTATTTTTCCCTCTTTAAGTATTTACTTTCTGAATCCTATTTGTGCTAAGTTTCCACATGTGCTGCTTTCTTCTAGGGACTGTAGAATGACTAATTCACTAGAGCTGATGTCTCTCCTTTGTAATGTCTTAAAATTGCTCTCCTCCACAGATATCTGGCACCCATTTTAGCATATCAGCTGTATTGCACAGCAATTTGCCTAAATGCATTATCTATGCTTTATTATGAGTTCTTTACAAAGAACAATAATTATTTATATATACAAATCCAATAGCATCTCATAAAAATTTTAAGAACAAATCCTTGGCAGGAAGACTTCACTGACTGTGTCAGGTAATCCTTGTGTTTATGCATGCTCAATGTTACTCGGTTAACTATCCAAAAGGAAGCTGAAAACATGTCTAACACTGTTTTTAAATAGAAAATATTGACAGCTAACTGCAAAAGAATTGATATGGGGTATGCAGAGATTTATGCTAACGTTATTCATGCTACTAATAGGGAAGAAAAATCAGTAATATCGAAGTCTCCTTATTTCCCAAGGGAAACAAGATAAGCATGTATGTGTATATGAAAGAGTAAGTTATTTTTAAGACCATTGCTTTGTGCTTAAATTGGTTTACCATGTTTCATACAAACAGGCTAATATTTTGTTCTCATCGAGACATAACAACTATGTTATTTTACATTTACTTGGGAGAGTGAGCCTGTACCACATGAGGGGTACACAGTAGAGTTGGCCCCGGTGGTGTGGGTACTGGAGAGCGGCCCTGAGGGTATGAGGCAGGACAGTTGCTCCCATCCCTCACTTGGGCAGTGTGGAAGACTTGAAAGCTGGTGAGCTAGCCCCCTTCCCACCCGGGCAGTGTGGGAAAACTGGACCTGGAAGTGTGGATGCTGAGAGCTAGCCCCACCCTTTGCCAGAACAGTACGGGAGAGCTGGTACTGGCCCTCACCTGGGCAAAGTGGAAGAGCAGACACCAGTGGTACTGGCATAGGAGAATGGGAGGCCTCACAAACTTGGCTGCCACTCAGTTCCAGGTCCACGACTTTGAACTGGCCCCCCCCAACGTATTCCCCATCTGAGAATGGCCGGAGCATGGGTAGGGGCCCAGCCCTGCGGAACCAAAGCTGCAGAAGTTCCATGGCACAGCGCAGCAACGGGATAGCCAAGAAGAGGCCTGGTGAGGATCCAGTATTGAAAATGTAACAGAAGCCAGAGGTTGCGAACCAGACCAAGGACCCATTGCCCCAAACATTTGTAAGCAAAACTGTTTGGGCAAAAGGGTAGACTGGACAACACACCATGATGTAAAAACATTCACAAAAATAAAAAGTTTTAAAAAGCTATTTTTATATTCTTTCTGAGCAATTCATATCCATTTGTAAAATACGGTTTATTAATAATATGTTTTGTATTATTTCCAAAAACTACATATGAAATGCTTTCATGTCATGTCTTGTGATGAAGTTTTTAAACTTTCAAATAAGTAAATCATCCCTATGGATTTTAACTCAAATGTGTTCTCTCATTCTTTTTGTCGTTTAACAGATAAAATACAAGCTACCACTGTCCTGGCCCTCCCTTCTAGGGATTCTCACTAACTGTGACCTCTCCCTTCTGCAATTTGTTAGTGACAAAAAGTAAGCTTTTGGTCACATTCTTACACTATTGAAAAATTGCACACATGCTTAGATGTGTGCAAATATATTCTAATTTTCCCTGCTTATATAATAAGATTAAAAAGTTGCTAGTTTGGTACCATTTTTCTGAGTTTATCTACTGTCCTCTAATCCTGGAACATGTCCTGTGGTTCTGAACTTTCTATTCATGATGTTCCTGTCTCAAAAATCTTTATTTTCTTTAATTTCACACTGTCATTTCACAATGTCGAAACCTTTATCTTATTCTCAAAGATGCATTTTTAAATGTTTTTTTTTTCATACATTTTTCACTGACCCAATGAATCTCAAATCAATTCGCTTTTAAAATGAAGCATTGTGTGTGTGTCTGTATCCTAGAGTATATCCCTAACTCTACAGAAAGGGGGCGATTTAGGAAACCAAGGAAGACAAAGTTCTTTTCCTACATTTCAGAAGCCATGGCAGCACTCCCTGAGCTAAAGCATTGCAAGCGCTGCTGCACAGTCTTAGGCATCTTAGGCATTCTTTCTATGAGGTTTAAGTATTACGTCATCATAGAGTATAATTTTCTCCTTAATTCCTGCAATGTTTTTACTTTGATAATGTCCTCATGAAGCTTTAGCAATTTTATCCTTTCATGTTAATAGCTGATGAGAATAAGTGTTACTAGTATCCACTCTTTATTAGCAATATTTATAGAACAGACATCAAATTAGCATTTGAATATGTTTTACTACAAAACATAAACATATTATATGTGTATGTGTACATAATATATACACTTACATCAGAGGCATAATGATTAATAACATGAATTATCGTATATCCTCAATATATTCAAATAAATCTCACAATTGTCTAACATAGTTACAGTTAGGATATTTACAATTCTATCATTCGAAAGAAACAGATTACCTGCTAGGTGATGTGTGTCTATATAAGTTTTGGAGAAAAGGGCTCCAAAAACCCTTAGTTTTTCTTATTGTTGCAATAAAACACTAGTACACTTCCCCACCCACAAGTCTAGAATTATCTATATCTCTTACAAAAAGACCCCAAAATAATCTCAATCAGAATCTGTCAAAATTTCAGTTCTGTAGAGAACGGAAAGTACATGGAGATTTCCCCTAAAAATTACTAAACATTTTTTCTTGACTTTGCATTTGTGTCCTCACAAAATATATTGTTAACAGAATGATGTTCATAATATCATTAGATTGTTTGTTTTTTTTATACAATCACTACTTACTCTTACTCTTGATCATGAAGTGTACTACTTTTAACTCTTCTCTTGTCCTTTCTCTCTGTTCTGTGACTCACAGAATCACACTCATATTTCTGTGACCAACTCTCAGTGTTATGTCCTATGCATATCTGAACAAAAAAAATTAAAGACTAAAACTTAATTCCTGAAGCTTGACTTATAGACAGCGCCACTTTCAGCAGCTCATTTCCTCACAGTTTCTCCATTTCCAAAGAAGGAATAAGGCAAGTAGTGAAAGCAATAGGTGAAAGCTCTCCAGAGATATATTGAACGAATTGCAGTGTTCAGGAAGCTGGATCCTCCAATTATCACAGTCCTTTCACAGTTCATAACAGTGTCCACTCCAGGACAACAGTGATGGAAAAACAAATACAAAGGCTATGGGATGGGAACTTCAGGAAACCCACAGACAATGGTATGAGAGAATTGGGGCAGGCTTGAGGGGTAAGGAGCAAAAAACAGATATCATGTTGAAGACAATTAAAATAGAGGAAACAAAGATAATTCAGACAATGGTAAAGATTTTTCTTTGTGATTTTACAGTAAGTTTTGTCTTTCTAGTATTTGAGAAACAAAAGACATAAATTATTTCATAATTAGCTTGAAAAAAAAGTCAACCTAAAATAACTCCTGATGGCCAGTGCTGAGGGGTTTGAGTCAAGAATGAGTAGTAATAAGGATAGACTTAACCTGTAGAGTAAAGACAATGTTCATGAGTCTGTAGTGTAATAAACAAGAGAGCAGACAAATAAATAAATTGTGGCTCTTGCCTTCAGCAATCATTGCTCTCTTTTAGAAGAGTCTCAGGGGATGCAGAAAATAAACTAATGCTATAATTTACATGTAAATATTTGAGTATAAGTAAAATATTTATGGGGCTGAGGATATAACTCAGATATTAAAATGTTTATTAGGCAAGCTAGAAGCCTGCCTGTGCTTCATCCTCAGAACACATGAAAAAAAAGCTGCTGGTGGTTGACCCCAATTATAATACCAGCTCTGGGGAGGCAGTGACAGGCAGATCACTTGTCACTCACCAACTCTCCAATATAGTCAAATCATAAACCGCCAGGTTCTGTGAGAGACCTGATTTTAAAAACCAAGGTGTATAGCATGTGAGGAAATACACTTGAGTTTCATAACATCTGACCACACACAAACACACACACACATGCATGAATACACATGAGCATTCACATCCACACACACACACAAAGAAAAAAGAAATTTCACATTAATAGATACCTATTCCTATTGATTTTCAAAAAGAACTGTTAACTTTATCAAAGAGAAACCCAGGAGTCACTGTCTCAACCAAAGACTGTGACAGTTGCTTTTCTCATTGTTGTGGCAGAATATTTGACAGAATCAATTTAAAGGAGGAAAGAAGTTTTTGGCCCATGATTCAGGAGATAATTGTACATCATAGTAGGGGAGGAATGGTATAGAGGCAGTCTGTGGCTGTGACAGCATTGGCATGAGATACCTGGTTATATCACATCCTCTTGACACTCAGGAAGGGGCCGAATTAGAATCTCAAGGCCCAGCTCAGCTAAACCTTCCTATAGTTAATACTCACATTCTAAAGGTTTCACAGCCTCC
The DNA here is from genome assembly GCF_950005125.1 of Chionomys nivalis. NCBI lineage: Eukaryota > Metazoa > Chordata > Mammalia > Rodentia > Cricetidae > Chionomys > Chionomys nivalis. The sequence continues at coordinate 116,222,668 of NC_080086.1, read as the reverse complement.
CCAAACAGTGCCAGCAGCTGGGGATCAAGTGTTCTCATATGAGGTCCATTTTAACTGCCTTAGGGTCATTATTAGCATCACCAAGAAAGGGCAACTTGACGTCATGTACTTGAGGAAGTACTGAGGATGCATTGAGGAGGATCAATCGGTAATGTATTCTTGCTAAAAATACAAGTCCTCAAACTAACAATGCAAAAACATCAGAAATCTTTAGTTGAGAAATGTTCTACAAAATAGTTAGCTGCCCAATTCTTTTAAAAAATGTCCAAATTTATGAATAATATGAGACTATAGCATATTATGGGGTGGTAAAGACTAACCAGGCATTTCAACTGAATTGTTAAGCCATCCTTGTTCAGAAGCCTCAGTTAAAATAAATAAATGAACATGTGTAGGAAAATAGTGAGGAATAATGGAAGCCTGGTTTAATCAAGAGTATCATACCATAATAATCCCACTTCTTACATTATGTAAACTTCAAATCCTATCAAACAGGGCAAAATGAATTCTAGGATGGGTTGCCAAGTAAGAGAAAAAATGGAATGTGGGTTAATGTGACTGACTTGGTTGTAAGAGCAAGTGCCATGTGCTATGTACAGCTATGTAATTGTCAAGGTATAAATGGGCTTAAAACACTAAAGCTCATTTTTGCTGGAGCTGTTATTCCAAAGGTCCTCTCAATAAGGGGATCCGGAAACATTATTTAGTGATTGATGGACAGTATGACAAGACAGCTGGTTCTATTAGTCTGGATGTTCCTCTAGTATGGACAGGAACAACATAAAAGTGGGAAAAGAACGGAATTGGCAAGTGCTGGGCAGGACTCTATTCTAACGGTAGTACTCTATGCCAAACAAAATGAAGCGCAAGCAGTAAGGGCCCTTCCAGTGTAAGGAAGAGGAAAGCTGCGATTGCTTACATGTGGTTGAGTAATCAGAATACTGTTTAGGATAATGGAATGAATTCTACACTCATCTCATATATGGAGTTTCAGTTGCAATGTTGGATCTGACCTGTGAAAGTGTGGAGTAATTGAAACCCAGTATTTAGGCAATTCCACCAAAGTGAAGGATATATCAACCTGAGTGACAAGGGCACTTACACTCACAATACACAACTCTTTCTGCTGGTTTGTTAGTGATCAGTAAAACATTCAACTTCAGCCTAGATGTCACCCACTTAAGTGTTTTAAAATTATATAATATGAAAATTGTCATAAAGTAACACAAAAATACTTATGTAGTATGTATGGGATTGTTCTGTAAGGTAGACACTCTTTCAAAGGTTTTCTTATTCTCTTAAAGTGATCTAATTTTTCTCTTCCAATACCTAGCAATGTTTGAATACCAAAGATGAGACAAATGGACAGGAATTATTGAAATTAAAGGAAAAAGTTTATTTTTAAGATCTCAATAAATAATAAAACTAATTAAAAGAAAGTGGAGATTGTTTATAGCATATTATCAGCAGTGAATATCTTGGTTTAAATATTGTGATTTATTGTTTAACTGTAGATAGACTATAAACTTCTTAGTGATGAAAATAAAGTCTTCATGTCTACACAGGCAATAAAATATTTAACACAAAAACATACTTGATGAAAGTATGAACTTGTCAGCTACTGACCCTGAAATGGAAGATCCAGAGGAAAAAATAATGGTACTACTAAAAGAGGCCAAATTCTACACCCTACTGCTATCTATTCACAATAACTATTTTTTGCACATCAAATATCGGTACCAGAAAGTTGAATTTCTCTCTTATCAGTTCCCTAATTTATACTAAAAGACAGAACCATAGAGGTACCTGGATTTGCTTTAGACAAATGCACAGTTTGAAGCATCCAGCGTAGAACCCACTGGAGCCTCCTGTGTGCATTTTCTCCTCCACTGTTCCTTCAAACTGAGATTGTGACATGTCACATTTCAGGCCTGAGAGACCATTTCCCTGTAGTCAAATAATAGATTCTGACAGGAGCTGGTTACCATAAAACTGCCGACAGCTACTGCTAGCACTACTGGTATATGTCATTAACAAAGCTGAACCAGTTATGAAAAAAAATGTTAGATACAATCTATTCACCAAGATCCAGCATAAGTCAAATGCGTAGTGCTGTTTTCCAGTAAGCACAGGCCATCATCAAGGAAGTTCATGGATGGCAAATGGAGACAGTGTTCTTCATGTTCCCTGCTGAAACAAGAGCTGCCTGCAGTCCTACTGAATAATTCAGCATCTGGCCTTCTGGATGTGACTAGCTTCTAGAAATACCCAGGAGAAAGCACTGGGACGTCATGCTGTTGATTTCCTTAATATCTTTGTCAAGCATCATACACGATGGATATAATAATGCCTAAATAGTCTCCTCTGCCTGAGAGTTAGGCAGATAGATTATTCTCTTAGCTTTGTTACTTGCTCTTTTCCACATAAACACATCTAAGCACACAAAACCACCTATGATTTCTAGCTACTTTCAGTAGGTGGAAAAATAACAATAGCACATGTTGATAAATTTTTCCAAAAAAAATTTGAAAAATAATTGTTCTATACGTTTATGTAATGTAAAGGTTTGTTACACTGTGTTGTTATCTGCTGCAACTTGATTCAACTTAGTATTCTCACAATTACTCCAGCAACATGAAATTACATAATATAATGAGTCAACTTTTCTATGTAGTCACTTACTTTGAACAAATGATTCTTTGAAATTGTAGAATAACTCAAAAAATAAGAAAGCTCTTATACATGTTCAGAAATTAATATTGTATGGCTAAACACAAGCCTAATAATTTTCTACTCTCAGTTTTACAAGTTGTTTTACTAGAGTTCAGTATCAGCATTTGTTACAGTATTTATAAGGGTCCCAGTATTTTATCCTTTAAAACTTTTGACTTGGATACACAAAGATAATTTTAAAAGATCCTTTTAATCATAAACATGTTAATTAGATATCATTGGGATATTAAGTTAATTTTCACAGCCCACTGTAGTGCTCTGTAGCAGTTTGAGTAAGAATGGTCCAGAGAGGCTCATATGTTTGAATATGTGGTCCCCAATTGGTGGAAATGTTTTGGGGAAGGACTAAGAGGTGCCACCGTGTTGGAGTAGGTACAAATTGGGAGTGGGCCTTGAGATTTCAAAGCTCTATACATTTCCAGTTAGCTCTTTCTCTGTGCCTTGTACTTGTGGATCAGCAAAAAGCTCTGAGCTACTGTTACAGTTCCATGTATGCTTGCCTGATGCCATGTTTCCCCACCTTTTGTACTCTCTCTGCTCCAATAAACTCTTTTTTCATAAGTTGCCTTTCTCATGGTGTCTTTTCACAGCAATAGAAACTGACTACAGTAGGTACTATGCTGTATGTCTTTTCTCAGTTTCTACAAGTCTACTATCATATTTTTAAAGCTGGGCAACCATTAAATATCAAAAACCTTCCAGAGGTAGGTTGATCCTGAATTTCCTGAGAAACCGCCGCACTGATTTCCAAAGTGGTTGCACAAGTTTGCATTCCCACCAGTAATGGATGAGTGTACCCCTTTCTCCACAACCTCTCCAGCAAAGGCTATCATTGGTGTTTTTTATTTTAGCCATTCTGACAGGTGTAAGATGGTATCTTAAAGTTGTCTTGATTTGCATTTCCCTGATCGCTAAGGAAGTTGAGCATGACCTTAAGTGTCTTTTGGCCATTTGAACTTCTTCTGTTGAGAATTCTTCCATATCTAAATGAAAATGCTAGTATTTATAAGTAAACACACAAAATGTCAATGGAGAACACCTTTCGACTCCTGGTTAAAAGGAGGTGCATCTGGATGCCGGATGCTGAAGAGACATACCTTGAATTCTATGCTGTCCTGTGAATCTCTTATCATGTCATAGTGCATGCGTTAAGCAAGAATTCCAACTAGTTCTGGGAAAAATAGAATATCTCCAACATTTCAGATGAGATCCAAAGCACTACCATATATGAGTAGTATAAGAGAAATGGACTAACAAATTCTAGGGCATCATGGAAACATGAGAAGAACATGGACATTAGAGACAGAGAGAAACAGAAATGATGAACTAGAATGTAGTTTGATTTTTAGGCACTGTCTTGGTAAAGCCTTTCATCTTGAGATGAGATTGTTGTGTTCTCAGACCCTCAGTTTCCTTTACAATAAATCACGACCGTCTGTTGATGTGGGAAAACTGTCATGAGTCTGAAATGAGATGAGATTTCAAACATCTCTGAGACTGTACCACAATCTCAGAAAGCCATACTTGCAGGTATGATTAAGTATCTTCAACTACATAGATTCTGTTTATAGTCTTTAATGCTTTGCATAGCTATTTTGGTTTTCATTCTTTGACTTGATTTTGCTTCATAAATCTCTTCTTCACTACCCCAACAGATGTGCTGTTTAATCAAACTAAACCTGTCTAATTCCACCTTATGTTATAAATCATATCTAACTTGTCTAAAATCCTTTAACACATAATGGCTTCCCATAAGCTTTTTAAATGAATAGATCCAAGACACTAATTGAAAATGAATGTGTACAGCAGAGCCTGTCTGTGATGCTTCTGGGAAGGGAGGCTGCAGTTCTCCTCCAAGGGAAGGCTCTTTATTTAGTAATACACTGAGAACAGCAGCAATAAAGTGTATGAGGAGAGAGCAGAAGTGTGCCGGCACATTCTTCGCAGTCCCAGATTCCAAACAATGCACCTGTATCACGGCTCAGAGTTCAAATGCCCACACATGAGCCTGTTCACTTTATTAATTAGGACTGTTCATTCATGAGCTAACACATCATGACAAATTAACAAGGGCTACAATGAGTTCATCTTCTCATCCACAAAATCTCAGGGCAAATGTTACTTTTAAATAGTAAGTGAAGTGCCATATAAATTGAGACAGAGGTTTTGTCTGTTGAAAAAGAATTGGCTTTCCTTTCCTTCAATGTATTCCAAAGGCAGCTAAGAAAGACCTCAATATTCATGTATTTAGTGAAGGTCTCATCATAGGAATGTTGTTCAATATTCCTCAGGCAGAAAACATATATCATGAGTCAGCATATATATGTAGAGCCACAAATACAAAATTATGAATAATTCTTTTAGAAATTAATGTTTTCTATTATATTATATTGAGCATTAAAACCATAGAGTTTAATATTTAAATACATTTTTATTTCCAAGAGTAAAATTGAGCCAATGATTCAAAGTAATAGTTAGAGAGAATATTTTGGATTCTTGTTATCAAGGTTATAGAAGAAATTTGCTCATTAACCTGAGTCATATTTACTAGTGTACATATGAAACATACTATCTCAAATACTGATAGAGAATTAAAAATAATATTACTTTAAGTGCATTTGTCTATGAAATTTTGCTAAAATTCAGTCCTTTTGGCCTGAACACAAACCTTTTTTGTCAAATGAATTCATTTGAGCAATTCCTAATCTCATTATAGCCTCTGTCAAGAGAATGAGTTATCAGAATTACAAAGCACACTGTTCTATAGCTTGTGAAATATAGCCATCTAGACCAAGACAGTACCATCAATGAACTCTCTCGATATATATTTTCATTAGCAGCAGGATATTCATTCTTTCCCTGCTACTCAGCAGAGCTATAAATAGAGAGGCCAGCCAACCAAATTACACAATATTGAAAAGGTCAAAGAAGTATAGAATATTACCATAATTTATAGAATATTGCTCATGAAGTCTTAAAACTGTGGGCATTTTATTTATGGACAGAGAAAATAATGAAAACACAAAGCAGAGGGGAATGCTCAGGTTAACATTGCTGCCATTGCAGTAAAAGGACTTGCAGAAGGTCTCCTGGTGTGGAAAGTCCTTCTGTATATGTTTTAATTTTATTAGTTAATAAATAAAGAAGCTGTTTTCGGCCAATGGCTTAACAGAATATAGCCAGGCTGGAAAAGATATATAGAGAGTAGGAGGAATCAGGAGAAGCCATGGAGCCACCAGTGGAGAAAGATGTGAGTTGCCAGTTGCAACCTTGCTGGTAAACCACAAGCCTCATGGTAAAATATAAAATAATAGAAATGGGTTCATTTAAGATGTAAGAGTTAGCTAGAAATACACTCAATTTTTGACCAGATAGTATTACAAATCATATAATTTCTATGTGATTATTTTGGGTCTGAGCAGCCCAGAACCAATGAATAGTCTCTGAGTACAGATTGGCATGCCAGTGTGGACCTGACTAAATCCATGTAAAACCTGAGAAAACAAGAGAAGGAACACTAGACACACAAAAAACAGAACTTACTGCAACTTCTTGGTAGTCACATTTTTTCCCAAATGGTCTTGCGGCATCCCTGATAGCCACGGCTCCTTTAAGAAAGGTGCAGTAAAAACAGTGTGGCTTCTTTAAAAAACAGCAGCTTTTTGGTTTGCTAGCTCAAAGGGCTATGACTCCTTCCAGAACTCTGGAGTTTTTAAATGGGGTTTGTGAGCAGAGTGCTACAACTTACTTAATGACGACATAGATCTGCTGTGTGTCTGAAAATGTGGCGATGTACATGGATCTCAGAGGCAACAAACATGCCTCTGCCATCTTGGACTGGGCGGAGCCAACAGGAAGTGCTATAAAGTTGGTCCTAGTTATCATTAAAAAAGCACTCCTGGTCAAAAAGTAATTACAGATACACAGGTAATAAAGGCAAATCCAGATAAAAGAGATCTCTAAATGGGTCACAGTGTTAGATATGTAGGCTTGGAAGAGAAAAGAAAAAGAACACAGACAGTTATAAAAGGAAGTAAATGGTTATAAGAAAGTAAAACAGTCTTTAAAGAGACAGAATATAGACAGTCATAGATAAAAGGAGTAAAGAAAAATAAGCCACATAAAGATGGAATATATGCAGAGAGTCTGGATTATGTACATTATCGTGTTTTCTTTGAATTTTCTGACTGTGCCAACATATATCTTTTAAATGTATCTTGATTTCAAAATTTGGGTCTACCAATATGGTGCTTTGGAAAGAGGTTCTTCTTTTGTTTCCACAGAGATGAGAACCTGTGGATTCCTTCTGGACTATCATGGTTTGATGGACCAAGATCCCTTGAAAGGTCACTGTGAATACCCCCCAAAATTATGTTGCTCAACAAAAATCAAGAAGCACTTTGAAGAAAACTACACCCAAATCCCCAAATATTGTTTATAAATGTTTTGTTACATTTAAAGGGGGATATGCTATAGAGATGAATACTTTGCATTGGTATGGATCTTGGTTTATTGATAAAAATTTAAAGTTAATTTTGTTATATGTATTTCTTCACTTGATTAAGTTTTTTGTTTATGCTACTCTGTGAGTTCGAGACCAGCCTGGTCTACAAGAGCTAGTTCCAGGACAGGCTCCAAAGCCACAGAGAAACCCTGTCTCGAAAAACCAAAAAAAAAAAAAATGTAATATATAATTGACAAATACAGGTTAATAGACAGTCATCTATAACAGTCAAGCTTATAGTTATGTTAGTTAGGTTTTCTAGATATATAAAGATATATTTTAGCTATATAGATAATCTTCAAACCTTCGAAAGACCAAGGGAATATGTCATTTAAAATGTTTTAAGAACTTAGGACTTTTCATGACAATGAGGCACATCAGCCCCTGGCAGCATCAATCTATTTCAAGAGGATGACGGACATGGAAGAGGCTTCTCACAGAGTTGGTTGGTCCTTTGGGCAAAAAACTATTCTTGCCTGAACTGTTTGATATTATGCTGTGTGAACTGGATATGCAGGACACACAGAGAAATGACTGCTGAACTTGCCTAATGGTGAGATCATCCTTCAGGGTTCCCGCTTTATGAAAGAGTCTGCCAAACATTCTGCAGGACACAGAAGAAAGCAACTAATGAACTTTGCCATTACAAGGCAGAACAGGTCTTCAAATTTCCTGCTTCATGAAAATACCTGCCAGAAACTATAGAACTTTGGGCTGAAAATGTGTGATCCAATATTACAGAATAACTTTGGGTAACTGTCCAGGCAGCGAGATGTCTCTATCAATTCTAGAGTTTTGGAAGTTGGTTACAATGTACTTCCTGTTTACTAAGGTAATATTATATCCTTCTGGGGTCTTTGATGGATTTGAAGAATAGATAGTTATAGTTTTCCTTAGTTATGGTAAAAGATAAAGTAAATATAAATATTGTAATTGTAATTCTTGCTTGATAATTGTTTTGTTATATGTAATTTTACTATGTTAAAATTAAAATCTTCCTTTTTATTTAAACAGAAAAAGGGTAATGATGTGGGAAGTCTTTCTGTATATGTTTTGCTTTTACTGGTTAATGAATAAAGAAGCTGCTTTTGGCCAATGACTTAAAAGAATATCACCAGGCTATAAAATATATATGGAGAGAGTAGGCAGAGTCAGTAGAAGCCATGTAGCTCCACAGGTGACAGACGCTGGGCAGAACTTTAGCTGGTAAGCTACAGCCATGTGATAATACACAGATTAATAGAAATAGTTAATTTAAGATATAAGAGCTAGCTAGCAATACACCTAAATGACTTGACAAGTAGTGATTTAAGTAATATAGCTTCTGTATGATTATTTCAGGAATCTGGATGGATGGGAAACAAACAAGCTGTCTCCATCAACAGTTTCCTTTGCTGTTAAAGAGGATTAAGCCAGCAGGCTAGTCAATTTAGATAATCAGTACAGAAACTAAAGAAGTACACTTCCATCTACAGAGTATACGGATTTCTTAAATAGAGACAGGGCTGGGTCACATGTGGACATAATGTACCTAGTTCCAGTAAAGAAAAAAAAAGAAGCACTAGTGGGAAGAGGGGGAGGATAATAAAAATATCTGTACCAGATCACCATATTACTTGTAGATAATTTAGTTTTACCTGGTTATATCTAAAACTCATGATAAGGGGGAGAGAGAGAGAGAGAGAGAGAGAGAGAGAGAGAGAGAGAGAGAGAGAGAGAACTTAGGCTGGGATTTTTTGTGTTGTGTCCTGCATGATCTGTTCAGTCACTTTTATGTAATGATAAGATCAGAGCTGAAAACAGCCCATTCCCTGCATATAAGCAGTAGTGTTTATTGTGAAACATATCGTATGAACTATACTGGACCTAACAGCATCTTACTGTCTCATACCCTTGAGTGCTGGAGTCACAGATGTGACCTACATTACCCAGCAATTTACACTGTTTCCTGGTTTCCTGGTTTTCTCTCTGTCTTCTGTCATGCTCCACCTCCTGGTAGCACCAATTAGTTAATAGTACCTAAATCCACTGTGATTGAGACCCTGCAGAAAATCATCCAGTAAAACTCTTCAGGTCCTTCCTCCCTCCCTCCCTCCCTCCCTCCCTCCCTCCCTCCCTCCCTCCCTTCCTTCCTTCCTTCCTTCCTTCCTTCCTTCCTTCCTTCCTTCCTTCCTTCCTCCTCTTTCTCCCCAACCCCCTCTCTCTATCTTTGTTGTTGAGACAGGATCTATATGTTTGGATGTCCTGAAACTTGATATATAAATCAGGCTGACCTCAACCCCACAGAGATCCTTCCACCTCTGCCTCTCAAGTGATGGAATTAAATTCAAGTATCATGAAACGCAGGTCTCTCTTCTTAAAAATGGAAACTTTTTAATGAAGTACAATCTTTCTTCCAGTTAGCATTACTTGTTTTTATTTTCTTTAAGCAGAAAAATAAAAAATAAAATAAAGATTATTATCTTTGTCTTGAGATTGGATATTTGTGTAAATTTTTTCATTAAATTTATTCTCATACTCTAATCTCCCTGATATACTTACCTAATTAAAAAGGATATAAAAAGAAATGAAATACAGTTAAGGGAAAAGAGAAGAAAATAAGTGAAAAGACAGAAAAGTAGAAAAGAAAAAGAAAGGAAAGAACAGAGAAGAAAATGGATATTGGAGCTGCACGAAGGGCTTACCCAGCAGGTGAGACTACTGGCTTGGCTCTGAGATATGAACTGTATTTTTGAACAGGGACCCTGAAACTTTTTAATCAAAAGCTAGAATGTCCATTCCTTAAGTTAGTTTCTTTGTTAGGGTTGCTATTGCTGGGATGAAACTCCATCACCCAAAGCGAGTTGAAGAGGAAAGAATTCAAGCAGGGTAGGAACATGGTGGCAGGAGATGAACAGAGGCCATGAAGGGTGCTGCTTACTGGCTTGTTCAACATGACCTGCTCAGCCTGCTTTCTTCTATTTTTTTACTTTTCTTTTCATTTCAGAGCCATCATTTTATTCACATTCTTTCACAAGTGATCTGGAAATCACATTTTTGTTGTTTTTTATTTGACAATTTAACAAAAAGGACATGTGCATAACGCATTCATATCACTCTCTTTCTTTACACACTTTCTCTTATCTCCCTTTCAACCCTAACCTGCATACACACACACACGCACACACCATATACACCACATGTATACACACCACATACATACACAAAGAGACACACATGCACATACACATCACATACATAAACACAGAGAGATACACACACATACCACATACACACGTATACATCACATACACACACACAGAGATACACACACACCACATACACACATACACATCACATACATACACATAGAGAGATACATACACACACCACACATACACATACACCATACATGTTGGGCCAAAATTATCTCAGGGCTCATACCTCAAGGCCTATAGGACAAAAAATAGCCTGGCTCGAATTCAGGGCCTAGACTTTGGGGCATGTAGGACAGAGAAAAGCCTGACTTGAGTTTAAGTGAGGATGAGACAGCAAAAACTAGATAGACGCCCCTCCAGCCAAGGAGAAGGTTAGGCTGTCTCTCGTTGAATGAAGGTACCCTTACATCACAGGATATCGCTTAACCTTTGTAAGTGGATACTCACAGTAATAAACTGAGTTCCTGCTTTGACTAGACTCTATCACATCTGATTGTCCTGCACAGTAGGGCTGCGGGAATGGGCAGTTAGTGCACTCACCTTTCCCTGGGGAATAAGGAGGCTCAAGAAAGCCTAGCACACGCACACACACACACAAACACACACACACACCACATACCACATACATACACTCACACAACACATACACATGCACCACACATAGACATACCACATAAATACACACACAACTACACACATACCACATATGTATATACACACACATGCAGATACACAACACATATATACATACACATGCACACACACACCGCATTACACACATCACATACATATACACATATCACATACATAAATACACATACACACATATACAGACACACGCATAAGATATACATATACACATGCACACACACATACACATCCTTAAAGTCATCACTGTCACTGAGAGATGGATAGGAAGTATCCAGGCTGTGTTTTAAGATGTACTCACTCCAAAAGCCACATATCTGTGTACAAATCTGAGAACTGCTTTTTATCAACTTGGATACATTGCTGCATCTTTCTTTGTCAATTTTTATACTTTCTTTGTATTTATTCCTTGTATTTTTCACATCACGCACCTTGATCTCATTCATTTCCCCATCCCTTGATATCTGCCCTCTGCCCTTGCAACCTCTCCCCTCCCCCAGGAAAATAAAATGAAATGTAAGAGAAAAAAAGGAAAGAAAAATCTCATCATGAATGTTTTAGTGTGAAACAGTGAGTCACACACTTTACCCTTTGATCAGTACATCTTTACTTGCAAGTGTTTATTGCAAAGAGTCATTGGTCTCTTTCAAGACCTCTGGTTTCTGCTATGCTTTCCATGCTTGGCCCTCACTGAGACTCCTCCTGGATACCCTGCTGTTGCCCTGTGTAGTGGAGATCTTGCAGCTTTGGGTCTGCAGGATAAGACCCTTCACATGCTAAAGCAGATCATCATAGATGGCGTGGATGTTGGGGCGAACTAACTCATAATCATAATTCTGGGCCTGGGTAGTTGTAGGGTTGGTCAGTCCGCCAGCTCCCCTTCTCTCCATCACCACCAGGGTGAACTTTTCAACATTGCCCTGGCTAGTTCACCCCTTACAGCCGATGAGCAAGGACCAGGGATAGTTCTCCTGCTTTCTTGCCCTCACGTTCTATTCTCCCACACTCATACCATCAGGGCCAGCTCTACTGCTTTGCCCAGGTTAGGTGCAGGAACCACTCTCTTGAGTGCTCCAGCTCATGAGGGATAGTGACAGCTCTACAGCACTATGACATAGGGGCCAGCTCTCTCACTTGCAACAGGCTGTGACGGGGGCAGGAAGCAGCCTGCTTTCATATAGAATCCAAGACCTCCACCTAGGGGTATTCCTACCCACAGTGGGCTGGCACTTCCACATCAATAACTAATTGAGAAAATGCCTTACAACTGGATATTATGGAGGCATTTCCTTAATTGATGTTTCCTCCTCTCAGATGGACTTTAGCTTAAATGAAGCTGACATAAAACATTCAGCATAGATAAGCAAGAGAGTTCTCGGAGATTATTTCATTATCTGTTTTAAAAAAATAGAAAGAATATGCTATTATCTGCCAGCAACATGGGTAAGGAATGTGAATGCTATTAATTGGAGGACTTCAAATATTAACTTTTCAGGAAGGGCATAGAAAGTATAATTGTGTTCACTATGGGAGAAGTGACAGTAGACTGTTGTTGGGTGTGTTTTACTATCTGAATGTCCGGCCTCAGCTTGGCTTGTTTTTAGACAGCTTTTCTTAACTTATAAATTATCCCTCTACCCTTTGCCTCTGGGCTTTTATCTTTCTCCATTTCTGTGTAACTTTCTTTCCTTCTTTATCCATATCTGGCTATGTAGATGAGTGGCTGGTTCCTTCTTTTTTTGCTCCTTCTTCCTCTTTGCACTTTTTCTCCTCCTATTTATTCTCTCTGCCTGCCAGCCCTGTCTATCCTTTTTCTGCAGCTATTAGCCATTCAGCTCTTCATTAGACCATCAGGTGTTTTAGACAGGCAAAGTAACACAGCTTCACAGAGTTAGACAAATGTAACATAAAAGAATGCAACACATCTTTGCATCATTAAACATATATTCCACAGCATAGACAAATGTAACTCGTCTTTAATTAATATTCTACAGCAGTTGATATTATTCAATTGTTCCTTTATCTTGATAGTATAAAATTTGCAAGTCATTGTGATCAAAGGTAAAAATACAGGAACAATAGGTACTATGACATCTCAAGTAACATAGTGTCCCTGGTCCTTGTACACTTTATGCACATTTTTCTTTCATTTTTTAAAGATAATACATGTATACACTGAAATTTCACAATCAATAATACTAAATATCATTTCTTTTGATGGATAGACTATAATACTATACAGTATTATAATAGGATAATATTCATTCTACTATTATCAAGCATTTATGATAATTATTAATAAAATATATTTTAAAGACAGCAATAAAGAAAATAGTAATCTTGTTATTGTTTAGGTATTAATAAATGAACATTTCTTTTTCAAAATTGTGCATCTTGTTACAGTAGGATGTAGGAACCGATACAGTACATATAATAATGAATATATAGTTTTTTGGTCATTCTCTTTCATGTGATGCATATTTAGATAGTACTTTTTCATTAAATAATGGAAACCACAACTCATTATAAAATTTTCTCCCTCTGTATCGTATATATTATTTGTCTCTATAAAAGCCTTTCTTTGTCTTTATTCATAACTAATATCTAATTTACCAATTAAATACAACTCCAAGGATTGCTACTTCTGCACATCCTTTCACTGGCATTGTGGCCTAACTTACATGCCCTCTGTGCACATACAGGACATATACTTGTATTCAAAGAGCTAATTATTCTCATTTCTTTTTTCATTTTCTAAAATCTTCATTTTTCTGAACCACAACCAGTAATATCACAAGATTTATTCTTAACATTTAGATAATGTGAATTATATGTTTCCTCAGCAAAGCCAGTATTCAGGCATTAAAAAAGGAAAAAGTTTAAGCAAGTTATTGTTATCCACTAATTATATATGCAGGCATCAGGAACTATTAGCCTGCTAGCTAGTGGCTCTCTTTCAGACTCCATTATCTGTGGCAGGGGCATGGCAGAGCGAGAACCTGCTCTAAAAGACTCTGAGTGCAGACTTCACTTAGGTGCTCAGTCATCTTTCTTCTTAGAGTTCATTTACCTGACCCTTTCCCTAAACTCCAGTCTCACTTATATTTTAGAAAATTATTTATTTTCCTTAAACATTTCTGGAAGTAAGCTTTTACTATTTCTCAATTTTGCTTATTTCCTTTCTCTTATTTCTCAAGAACTGTGCAATTTTCTCTTGAGGCACAGCCCTAGTATTTCCTGAATACCCAAACCAAAAATCTGACCCATTCTTTCATTAACCTGGTATACTAAATCATTAATTTTATTTGTTTTCTAGTTAAAAAAACAAGTTCCTCATCCCTTTTTTCTTTTTTGTTTATTTTTATTTTTATTTATTTATTAAAGATTTCTGCCTTCTCCCCGCCACCACCTCCCATTTCCCTCCCCCTCTCCAATCAAGTCCCCCTCCCTCATCATCCGTAAGAGTAATCCGGGTTCCCTGCCCTGTGGGAAGTCCAAGGACCACCCACCTCCATCCAGGTCTAGTAAGGTGAGCATCCAAACTGCCTAGGCTCCCACAAAGCCAGTACGTGCAGTAGGATCAAAAACCCATTGCCATTGTTCTTGAGTTCTCAGTCTTCTTTTTTTTCTTATTGAAAATGCACCTTTTCCCCACAATGTATCCTGGTTATAGCGCTGCACGTTTCTACTCTTCCCAGTCCTCCTCAGCCCACTCCCGTTTGCATTTACCCCATTTCTGTCCCTCGCTGGAAAACAAACAGATCTCCAAGGGATAATAGTAAAATAAAATAAAATAAAAATATACATATCTGAATAAGAAAAAACAAAGGAGCAGAAGGAAAAGACCTAAGAAAAAAAGGACATAAGTAGACAGAGAGACCCACTCTTTCAAACATTCAGTAAGCCCATAAAAATAGTAAATCAGAAGTCATAAAATATATGCAAAGGACTTGTAGGGTAAAACCAGAAAATGTAAATAAAATAAAATAAAAATAAAAAAATATAGTAGAATTTTAAAAAAGAAGAAGCCCTGCCTTGACATCATGAGACAGGAGCCTCCACAGATGCCATGGAGTCACCTTCATGCTACTGCTGATTGGCCAAGTTCTAAGCAGTGCTACAATGACCCTTCATCTTCGGACCATCATATTTTGGATTTTCTGATCTCTGTGTCATTTGTAGTCTCAGAGAGTCCCACCACAACTTTGATTATTGTCTTCATGGTCATTGGAACACATGTTTTCTTTAGCTTCTTGCTTACTTCACCCAGTAGTCTTGATTGGACAACATCTGTGCTAGTCCGGATTCCATTTTTTTCAATGCTCTTGCTCATTGACAGATTCCAACTATCTGGAATGGTCTGGACTTCATTTTCAGCAGGAAAGAGCTTTCAAAGAATATATCCTTATCTCCTATTAGAAATCACATTGTCATTTTTTCCCTCTCTCCCACATGATAAACATAATCCCTAGCATGTAGTATAGGTTCAAAAGGTTTATTTAATTTAACCCAGAATATGACAATGTGGCTTTTTTCCCCCTTAGGAGATAATGTCTTTCTAGAAATAATTAAGTTACAGGAAAATGTTTAGAGAGAACAGTGATTTAACATGCCCAATGTTCTTATAAAAGTGAGAAACTTGATCACACACTTAGAAGGAAGAGGGCTTTACATAGCTGTGGAAAGACACCTAGACCATATCCTTCCCATCCGGCAATCACTATGATTTCTGATTCTGAGCTTCAAATCTGTGATGCAAAACTCTAAGTTAATTAAATCACCCAGCCTATGACACTTTTTTATGGAAGCTCTATCAAAGTAATAAAATGTGTATTTTCTCACATGTGTAACAGAAGCAGCCATACATCCTCATAGAGTTTGAGCATTAAAATCAGAGAGTGCATGTAAAATTGGATTCTGACCAAACTCAGTGATTTTGGAGACCACTGTCATTGTCATTATCTGTGGTTTCCTTGAGTCAAGAATGGACGCTTTGCTAGCGATTGCTGAGCTCTCATTTTTTAATTTTCTTATTGAGGTGTTATTTTAAACTAGTGTTTCATTGTTAAAAGATTATCTTTCTTTTCACATTTAAAAATATGCTATCATATGATTAGGTTCTGAACTTTTATGCCTAAGATGAAGTCTATAATCCTAATTATACATAGAACACACTCCAGGAAATATCAGGTAAGAGGCATTTTAATAATTTCAGTGCATCAGTTACCAAATGATATGCACTTAATTGTTTCATACTCCAGGTTTTTTTTAAAAAAATCTCTCCAAATAAGTACTTCTGAAGAGAGTGGGCCCCATTTATTACTGAAAATCATTTAGTCTGATGAAAAACAACTGGTTCACGTACATTAGAGATGTGCAATCAAAAATTCCTCTAATACTACTAAGAGTTATTATAGATGAAGATTAAAGTATATTTAAAGGAGTATAATAAAGAAATGGGCAATATCCTGCTTCAGATATTAATAAAATGACCTATTTTTCTAAAATTGAAATAAAAGTGTATTTTAGATATGAAGCCATGCAAGTGTTCTAAGAAAAATTTATCTATCATTTCCATCATCTAGAAGGCCAAAAATATTCTTCTACGAAAATTGTAACTTTAGAGGGAAGCTATAATGGTGACATTAAGAATTTTCTCCAAAGGTTATGGTTCTGATGGAAAAAATTCAGTTGGTCATCTGTAGACAGAATCCCTTTCACATGGCCAAGGTTTGCGAAAGTTTTGCTTTTAGGCTAACATCATTTACCCATCTTATGCAATCATAGAGCAGGTTTACAATACAGTGTTTGTTGAGTCATGGTCCAGCTGTTGGACATGGAGAAGTTCATTCTCGGCATGAAGTGTGGTACTGTATTGGAGGCTTGTCTTATCCAAAGGCATACGTTACTGTTGCTGTTGTCATTTGCATGTTTCAATAAGCATCATAAATACCTATGAGCTATTTTCCCTGCTGTGGACATGGAAATCGTGCCTACCCTGTTCTTACTAGGCTTGCTCTAAGTAATGAACAGGAGAACATATGTAGCACACATGAAACAGTCATGTAATCACTAGTAAGTACACATAGTCAAAGAACAATGTACCTTTGGTCTTGTTACGCTCGATGCTCGATGCCAACCTAAGTCTCTGGTTGCTATCATTGTGAGAATGAGAAAATATTACAGCAAGAGATTTTTTTTTTTTTGGAAGTTTACATGAAGCCACATTAGAAGTTGATATGCCAGAAAGCCTAACTTCATGGGTTTTGGTTATCTCATAAAATAATTGTTATTTTCATTGGAGATGAACTGTTTTGTCACTATTAGAACTGTTGGGACCATTTGGAGTCCTGGCCTCCAGCTGCTCTTCCTTTCTAGTGACCTTTTCTTGCCCTTTTGATTTGAGCTTCTGAGAGCTCTGTCAAGGTTGTTTACCAACCCTGCTTCCTGAGCACGCATTGCCCTGGCTTTATGGAGGATCAGGTGATGAGGTCTTCACCTGTTGATCCACCTCGCTGGGTTAGGTATAAAACCTCTGTGGTGCTCTTCAATAAAAGGCTTCTTCTACCGGCAGCAAGAGAGGTGTGTGTGTGTTCAATCCTGACGTTCTTCGCTTGTTTTCAGTTCCAGGCAGTACAGGCCCAGCACAGAACCATTGAGTGCATTGTCCAGTTTATTTATGTATTTTATACTGAAATAAAAAATGATCACTATATATTTTAAAATCTATGAAGACCTTTTTTTCATTAATAGTCTTTCCTTATAAGAAATATGAACCTTATTTCTGTGTTTGGACACTAGTGATTTGGAACAGTGGAAGTCAAGATGGCCGGAAATGAGGGACAGAAAACCAAAATAAAATTCTTAATTTGCGAAATGGGTTAAAATGAAAATAAAACAACTTCCATTATGTCTCACTTCCTTTATTTGTTACGATAGGGTATCAGTTATTTACTTCTCTCACTGGGTGGCACACATATTAACTTGATAATGATTATAACATGCTGTGAAATTTAAAGGCCTTTTACAGATTGCTTTTGAATACAACTCTGGAGTCATGCATAGGTGGTCCATTTTTGAGACCCACCAACACAAGATTCCATTTACTTTCCACATTAAGATGCCTCCAGTTATAAGAACGAGCTTAACAGCTTTAAATTCTAAAAATATTTTTTAAAATGTTACCCTTTTACAAGCTATAAAGAACCAAGAATATTTATTAAAATATTCAATGTGTGTATATATGTGTATATGTGTGTGTGCATGCATGTTGATGTGACTGTGTCTGTGCATGTGCATATATGTGTGTGCATGCATGTGTGCATGTTTATGAGTGCACTTGTGAGCATTCATATGTGCTTGTGTGTGTATCAAAATGCATGTTTATGTATATGTGAATGCCCATGTATGTACATATGTGTGAATGTGCATGTATGTGCACATCTGTGTGTATATATGTGTGTGTTCATACATGGGCATATGAGCATGTATATGTGAATGTGTGTGCCTATATGCATGTCTTTGTGCCTTTGGGTGGTATGGGACAACTCTGTATTCTGTCAATTATCTTTTAAATAAACCCTGATTGGCCAGTAGCCAGGCAGGAAGTATAGGTGGGACAATCAGACAGGAAGTAGAGGCGGGACAATGAGAACAGTAAAATTCTGGGAAGGAGAAAGTCCATTCCTCTGCCAGCCTGCCCAGACACGGAAGAAGGAAGATGTGACCTGCCCTGATGAAAAAGGTACGGAGCCATGTGGCTAACATATACTAGAATAATGGGCTAATATAAGTTACAAGAGTTAACAAGAAGCCTGAGCTAATGTGTCAATTAGTTTATAACTTATGGAGATCTCTGTGTAATTTTCTTTGGGACTTACTAGCTGTGGGAACTGGGCAGGACAGAAACCCCATGTTAGGCCCTCATGCAGGCCCTCATGTTACATAGGGGTGTTCATATGCATGAGTGTGTTTGTGCATATATGTGCATATGTGTTCATGTATGTGTGTATGTGCACATGAATGTACATGAGTATGTCTGTGTCTGTGTGCATGTGTTCCCACGTTCAAGATAAGGTCCTATAAAAATTCAAAGAACCAGAAGATAAAAAGGAAGGAGCATGGCAAAAGCTACTGAGAAGTGAAAGAGATATAGTATCATGCCTTCCCTCATATGACTGAGAAGTGAAAGAGACATGTTTTCCCTCATAATTGATTCAAGATTTATGTAAATATTTACAAATGTATGCATTTATATACAACATGAAAGCTCAAGAGAAACTATTTGGGGGTTAAAGAAGTAAAGGACAGTTGGGGGAGAGTATTATCAAAGCATTGTGGGATGCATGTTTGAAAATGTTATCATGAACTTCACCATTTTGTTTGCTAAATAAAATACAATAGTAAAATTAGAGCTAGTGAGCTTCTCGGTGGATGACCATGTTGCGAGGCTGGGAACACAGTGTGCCTTAGTAATGCTCCTCAGCCTCTCCTGTACTCACACCTCACCTGATGGTGTCCATTCACCAGGCGACTCCTTTGCACCTTTGGAATAAACTCATCACACAGTGCTTTGCCAAACTACATTAGGCAAACCTTAGGGGAGACATGTTGTAGTTCATATGTCAGAAGCTTGGAATATAACCTTCTGCCAAAGAGATCCAGAATTCCAAATGCTGTTACCAAGTGCTACATTGTGGATGTTTTGTCTCTCCAAAGTTATGCTGAATTTAAACCCTAAGGAAGCAGTACTGGGAGTTTAAGACTGATTGGTAGTTAGGTCCTGAGCATGCTCACTCCTTAGGAAAGAGGCTTTTTAGGCACGTGAGGAACAGTGAGCGGACTCTCACCAGACATTGGATCTTGACCTATTACCTCCTCACTTCAAGGACTCAGTGCAAATGAACAGTCTGTCACAGTTATGCAAGTTGATGAGGAAACCCAGGAAAGCATTTACTATGCAAAACAACTTTGTCTCCTCCAATTTCCATGTCTTCCCAGATGTCAGATGAAACAGTTCTCAGCAGAGAGCAGGCATATCTGGAATTTGCTGAACACATGTGGTGGTCAAGGATATTAAACACCACAGCCATTGTGCTTTGAGAACGAGGCACATGCCCAGAAAGTGAGATGTTTATTATGCTTGGAACTCTAGCAAAAATATGATATTGTCATTCAAAAATAGTACTGTCTTTGTTACAGCTTACAAAGTTATTAAAATAGTTCCCATTACCATCTTCCTACAGGGCAGAAATAAATAGACAAGGAAATAAGTTCTCTCAGGAATTTTCTTTTCTCATTTCCATGGAAAATTCACAGTTATTATATGAAATGTGTTTGTTTTCTATTCAAGCTGGTATGTTTCTTACCCCAATTCATTGACAACCTTTCTATGGACTTCATGCCTAACTGCATATCCTAAGGCCATGATAATTTACATATCTACCACCTACAACAGAGATTGAAAGTCAAATTGTGCTTGTTGGAATAAAATAATGAAAGGGTATGCCACTGCCATAATAATTCTATGATCATGATCTATACCTGGCTATTGTCCTCATACATCATACTTGTCCTTCCAGAAAGATCAAAGCATTCCCAAGAGTGCCCTATGAGAGATGATGATAATGTGACCACTATTAAAAAAATAGAGGGCAAGAGTGTGTCTGTATATCTTGCCTATGCCTTCCTACCCATTTCTAAATGTCTGATACATGTCTGTGTATAATAATTGCTTAAAACCTCCAAGTGAATGTCTTCGTAAAAGAAATGCAAATTATCTGATATTTGAGAGGTAAAACACTACATTGAATTCATATTCTTCCTCTAATTACTTTAAACTCATTTTCTATTTGTCACAAAATTGCATCAAGTCCTTTATTTATTTATTTATGCATGCATTTGTCTGTTATTCTTGGTAGCAAAATCATTTTGTTGATAGTCAAGTCCTTAGTATATAGGACAAGTTGGCCTGGAATTCACTAAGTATTAGGGCTCACCTTAAACTTGGAGTCCTCCTTCCTTGTCCTCTCAACTTCTGGAATTATAAGTATGTGCCTTTGCAAAATCTATGGCTTAAATTTCATTATTTTAAAGTCTTTTTTAATGCTTTCAACTATGCTATCTTCCATAATATGAATACTTAGAACCAAAAGCTTTGTTCTATTTATCTTTGGAAAAACAATACTTAGGAGATTACATGACATTTTAAGTTGACATTCGAGCTGTTGAGTGGGGGAAAAATCAAAGAAAGAAAAAGTGAATGACTGAACCTGTCTCACAGGCACAGTGGGTATTGTGTCACTATAACAGGCTGGCCTTATATTAGATTCCAGTCACCTAGACAGCTGAGAATCAGTGTTGCCTATGAGAAGATGGAATACATTAAGTTCATTGATTGGAAACTGAAAGAAAAGGAGGAAAAAAAATTCCAGGAAGAAAAAACACATAAACTAAGCAAATTTATGGGGAAAAGATATCAAATCAAAGACATAGAAACTTGCCGAGAAAAAAGGTCAAATATTGCAGGAGTAAAAGCTTTTTGTCCTGATGAAAATGGAGTTAAGACAATAAGTGGAAAGTGTGGTCACAGACTAATAAATGGACATACATCACACATACACACACACACACATGCATGCACACACACACACAGTAGGTTAGAAAGAACATCTGGGGAGTGGCTTCTATTACTTAATCTGTTACTGTGTAATTTACTATCAGTAACCACTCAGGTTATCTACCTAGGTTTGAGACAGCTTGGTCTTCTGCTTCCAGTTTTAGTGGCTACTATCAATGTGTAAGCCACACTGGGGTTAATTATAGTAGTGCCATGCAGCTCAACTGTCCCTTAGACACACTAATCCCCTTCAAGGCTTCCTGGGTATCCTGCTTCAACATTTTTCAGAGCTCTCCAACTGTGCCTCTGTGGCTTCCATGAGATAACCTAACATTGGTTTTGTTTCCCTGGAGGCCTGAGCTGGTGAACTCATGATGCTGCTGCTAATCTCTGCTATTGACCACAATAAAGATAACCAAATTCCTGAGTCAAATCACCAGTCTCATCCGAGACTGATGACTATAGATAGCTCTAGATGTACCACAGTTAAAGGGAGAAGACAGTGTAGAAAATGTACTGCAAGAGGTGGGCACCTTTCCAACCAGGTCTACATTCTACCTATGTCACGAAGTAAATAATTAATACTACAGGAAAGAAAAAAGCAAGTGTATGAGAAAAAAATGAGTAATGTTTAAAAATTAGAGAGAGGACTAATGATTGTCAAAGTTTCCATAATGGAAATATTACGTTGAGGAGGGAGGAGGTGAACAAAAGCCATCTCTGAAGGATGATAGCAGAGACAGAAACTTTATAATTATCTGAAAGATGATTGCACCTTATCAAGAAAGAATTAAAAGACAGAAGTCAAGTGTTTACCTGGTAATCATGTTGGGAGAAGTATGATTATAAAATTACTGGAGATAACTCTGAAAGACATGTAGGCAGTAATTCAGCTTCAAAAGATTAAATAGAAGTTTTGGAGGTGGGATAATGGAAGATGATTTAAAAGAAATATAATTCACCTGGGGAAAAGAGGATCCAAATTGATGGTTTTATTTTACAGAATTAAAGTAATAAAAATGATATAAACTCTATGCATAAAGGAAAGAACTCCTGGAAAACACATGTGTAAAGTCATGAAGAAGGGACAGTGCAAAGTAGGACTGAAAGCATGGTGACAGAGCTCAAGTGTCATGCAATGCAAGGCCTGGGCAATTGCCTGCTGCGTTTCCCTGGCCACATGTGAACATCTGCTGGGACATCCCTAACTGGGAGAGTTCACAGGCTGTAAAGTGGCCAGACATAGGCACCATGGAGGGAAACAAACTGCACAGATGCCGAAAAATATCTCTGGCCAAATAAATGACAAGCAGAGAGAAGCACACTCAGTCAACCTGCTCAGTTACATCATCTTTGAAGATTAAAAAGGGAAACAAAATCATATAGTCGCTGCGATTAAGGAGGGGAAAATCTATTTTCCCCTGGGGACACAGTTCTATGAGAAAAGCTGGTTACTCTATCAGTTGAAGACTGCTGTTTAATCAGATTCAGGGTTTGACATGGATAGCCGTATATAGGCTAAGGCAAAAGCCAAGGAACTCTAGAGCTTTGTGCATTATGGAATGGTGTGTACCTCACTCACATGTGATGTTTTGTAGCTTGGAGGTTAATATTATGGAAAACACAAAATACTCACATGCTCGAAAAAATGTAATGCAGAAGAAAAAGGAGAGAGGTCACTAGAGACACATGTCCAGTTGGATGTTGTAACATGCCTTTTGCAAGTGGAACAGCCAAAAACTGTCAAAGATGCAAAATAACTACTATTAATGAACATTTTCAACAGGACAGAAGCATCTAAAACATAAATGCTAACTCGTAGAAAGAGAACATTTCAGCAAGGAGCAGCTCTTGCCCAGGGAGGTCTTGTTCTTCTTACTGAAGCACTATTTCAACTGCTTGAACCACTGAACCCAGTGACCTTCATAGACCTGACTTCTAGAACGTCTTTTCCAAACCTGCCTTTTTTAGCCAGTACTGAAAATAAACAGACAGGCCTCTATTTTATCAGAACTCTTTTTAAATTGGGTTTTGTTTTCCCTGTTGTTGAAAGGCCTTAGTGTGCTAATTCACATGATGCTGTCTGATAAAACTCAATGGGATTTCCCCCTCAGGATACTGCACACTATGCTAGGAGAGAGGCATTTGCTAAGGTGGGATTTTCAGCAAATCAGCAGGTGGTTGGTCTGAGAGCTTGGGCCTTGCCATTGTATTAAAATCAAACTACACATGTATCTACAGAGTGTCCTGTAAGTGTACCTGTGAAGCTTTCTGAATAGAAAGCTCAGGTATAGCCCTAGCTTGGACCCTATGTGTTGTTAAACATAGTCACAAAACAAAATCAAAGCTGGTGATACAGCTTATTTCCCTGTCTTTGTTTGAGAAGCCGATTTTAACATTTACTGAGCGATTGACTATGTGTGTCCAACAGCACTTTGCTCTTAAGACAACTCAGTCATGTTTTGTGCCATGTGTAGTTCACAATTTTGCACTTCAGCATGGAAGACAGGTCTATAGACCAGTATGCATTTAATTAATTCTGGTTTTGTTGATTTGTTTATAATTCTAGATAAGCATTCTACCACTGAGCAATTGTCTATCCCACATTTTTTTAATTTCAAAGCATATATTTTCTTTATATTCAGTTACCTCTAACACCAAGACATCCGTGGTGACACATGCCCATGATCCCAACACTTGGCAATCTGTTGGGGAAAAGCTGTTTGTTCTCTACAAAGCTATAGGGGAATAGAGCTTGGCAGGGAAACTAAATGAAATGCTGGGAAGAAGAGGAAGAGAGATGCTATGGAGCAACCACCAGAGTCAGACATACTGGAACTTTGCTAGTAGGCTATGACCTCATGGTGATATATAGATGAATAAAAATGGGTTAAATTAAGAAGTAACAGTTAGCCATTAAGAAGCTAGTGCTAATGGGGGCCAAGCAGTGATTTAATTAATATAGTTTCTGTGTGATTATTTCAGTTCTCGGTGGCCCCCGGGACAAACAAGTGGCTTGCCCCCAACAGATTGGAACCTACATGCCTAATTAAATCCATGTAAAATCTGAAAGAGCTTGAAAAGAAATTCTAGACTAAATAAATAAATAAATAAATAAATAAATAAATAAATAAATAAATACAGAGTTTAACTCAGCTTCTTACTGTTTGCTGGCAGTGTGCTGCAGCTCCTTTAAGAGAGATTTTCCTGATTTGGGCTTAGCAGGAGAAAAACCTCACTGTTTTGAAATGCTGGATTTCTGGGTTGTGCTGCCAATCCAACCTCTGGCTCTTTCATGCCAGAGGTCCAGACATATAACATCTGAGTGGGGTTTGTGAGCAGCATGCTTTGACTTGCTTGATGGAAACGTGGACCAGCTTTGGGACTGGAACTGGGGTGGTGTGCATGGCTCAGAAGTGCAAGCAGCTCCACTATACTAGACTGTGCTGAGCTAGCAGGCAGTACCATATATATCATAGTAATAGCACAGCTTAAGTTTAAGACTGCAGAGCAAGCAGACAATAACATATATATTATAGTAATGGCACAGCTTAAGTTTTAAGAAGCACTTAGCATTTTAAAAAGTGCTCCCAGACAGTAAATAATTACAGATATGCAATAAAGACAAATCCAAATAGAAAAGACCTATAAATGGGTCACAGTGTTGGATAAATGTATGTAGGCTTAAAAGAGAGCAAAAATATAGAGTTAAAAAAAGTAAATTGTTTTAAAAAATGTCTTTAAAGAGACAGAGTACAGACAGTCATAGATTAAAAGGAGTAAAAAACCATAAGCTATGTAAACATGGAATATACACAAAGAGTCTGGATTATGTATATTATTGTGTTATCTTTAACTTTTTTGACTGTGAGTGATCTAAGTACAGAGAGTCATTTTATTATATTGGCTACTAAGCTAAACCAGCATGTATATTGTATTTGGGTATAAGAATATGTTGGAAAAAAAGGTTTTTTCTTTTCTTTTCTTTTCTTTTCACAAAAGATGAGAACCTGTGAATTGCTTCCAAACCAATGTGGTTTGGTAGACTACATCGCTCTGAAAGGTCTCCATGAACATCCTCAAAAAATTACTTCACTTAACTGCTGATAAACCTAGCACACTGAATATACCATAAAGACCCGATTGATAGTGCCCCCAAATAGCAGAAAGCAGTATGAACAGAACTATGCCCATATTCCCAAATATTTTTATAATTGTTTACATTTAAAGGGGGATATGCTATAGAGATGGATAATTTGCATTGGTATGGATCATGGTTTATTAATACAATTTTAAGGTCATTTTTATCATACTGTGTATATGTATTTCTGTTCTTGATTAAGGTATTGTGTTTATGCAGTTCATTTAGAAATGTAATATATAATTAAAAATATAAGTTAATAGATACTCATCTATAATAGTCAAGCTTGTAGTCATGTTAGTTAGATTTTCTAGATGTATAGAGATGTATTTCAGTTAGATAGGTATTCTTCAAATCTTTCAGAGACCTTCAGAATATGAAATTTAAAATGTTTTAATAACTTAGGACTTTTCATGACAATGAGACATGTCTGTTCTTGGCAGCACCAATTACTTCGAGAGGAAGATGGGTACAGAAGAGGCTTCATAGCCATTTGCACAAGAAACTGTTCTTGCCTGGACTGCTTAACTGGAATTGCAGAACCCACACAGAAATAACTGCTGAAAATGCCTAAATCTGAGATAGTCCTTTGGGGATTCTTCTTCATGAAAGAGTCTGCAAGACATTCTGCAGGACATAGAAGAAAGTGACTGACAAACTGCCAATATAGGCAGAACTATCTTTGAAATTTCCTGATTCATGGAAAAGTCTGATGGACTTTATGGGCCTGCAGACTAAAGATGGATGCCCCAACAGTACAGAAGAACTTTGGGTGACTGTTCAGGTAGTGAGAAGTCTTTGTCAATTCTAGAGTTTTGGAAGTTGCTTACAATGCAATTCCTGTTTATTTAGTGATGGAGGAATGTCATTGGCTAATAAAGAAACTGCCTTGGCCCATTTGATTGGCCATCTTTTAGGTGGGTGGAGTAAACAGAACAGAATGCTGGGAGGAAGAGGAAGTGAGCTCAGATGCCATGCCGCTGCTCTCCAGGGCAGACACGATGAAGCTCCAACCCAGGATGGACGTAGGCTAGAATCTACCTGGTAAGCGCACCTTGGGGTGCTACACAGATTATTAGAAATGGGCTAAATTAATATGTGAGAATTAGCCAAGAAGAGGCTAGATATAATGGGCCAAGCAGTGTTTGAAAGAATACAGTTTGTGTGTTGTTATTTCGGAGCATAAGCTAGCCAGGCGACCAGGAGCTGGGGTGGCAGGAACACAGCCCGCAGCTCCTACTACAACTTAGGAAATATTATATCCTTCTGGAGTCTTTGATGGGGTTGAAGAATTTATAATTATAGTTTTCCTTAGTTATGATAAAATTTAAAGTAGATATAAATACTGTAACTGTAGTTCTTGTTTAACACCTGTTTTGTTATACATAATTTTGGTATGTTAAAGTCTTCTTTTTTTTAAACAAAAAGGGGGAAATGGTGTAGAAGTCCCTTCTGTCTATATGTTGCTTTCATTGGTTAATAAAAGAACTGCTTTGGGCCTATAGCAGAGTTGTAGAGGAACAGAACTAGGCAAAGAGAAATAAACTAAATGGCATGCTGGGAGAAAAGAGGCAGAGTCAGTTTAGATGCCATGGAGCTGTCAGATACAGATATTATAAAACTTTAGCTGGTAAGCCACTGTCACGTGGTGATACACAGATTACTAGAAATGGGTTAAATTAATATAAGAGTTAGCCAATAAGAAGCTAAAGTGCAAGCAGTGATTTAATTAATACAGTTTCTGTGTGGTTATTTTGGGGCTAAGCTAGCCAGGAGGCCAGGAGGAACAAGCAGGCCCTCCTCCAACAGCAATCTGATGGTCTCAAATCAAATTTGACACCAGTGTGGGCAAGAGTGAGACTATCTGAAAGAAATGAGTTAGTAATAAGGAAACAAATAATAGTGATTTGGTGGGTGAAGTAACTGGATGTTCTCACAGAGGGCCTATGTTCAATTCTCAGCACCTGCATGGTATCTCACAACCATCCTATCTGTAACTGTAGTTCCAGGGGTTCTGACACCCTCTTATGGCCCCTATTGACACTGCACTCACATGTATTCAGACACATACTTGAAAATGAATAAAATTAAAAACAAAAGAAAGCACCCATTCCAAAAGGCCAGCCCTGAAAACTATATGCAATAAAAGTATATGGATTGAACAGAATATATTTAGGAGTATACAAACAAACACATACATATTATATATATAAGCATGTATGCATACATATATTATATACATATACATACAATATATATAGATATATTTCTACTGTAATAATTAGTGAAAAACAAGCTCATGAATTTGAAGGAGAATGGTGAGAGATATATGGGAGTATTTAGAAGGGGAAAAGCAAAGGGAGAAATATTTTGATTAAATTATAATCTTAATATCAAGATAATAAAAAAGAAATATGCACTGCATGGATCTTGTTTTAAAAAACAAAGAAGTAAAAGAAAACAGAGCTCAGCTTCATATAACAGCTGCTTGATGAAGGTTCAAACAAATATCACCAAGAAAGAGGCTCAAAGGGAAAGAGTTGCCTCTAGACATGAGAAACCACACAGACATGAAACTTAAAATGATTTTGTAATCCAATGTGGTCATTTATAGCAGACTTTGGGAAATGGTATAAAATGAGCCTGGAAACCTAAGATGGATTGATTTGTTCAAACAGCTTCTTCCTGCAGGTTTCTAAGCATCCTTGGGCTACCAATTGCCTGATACCTTGAGGTCTGTTACATTTCCTTTGGGTCTCAGTGACAGTAGGGCTGTATTCGTCTTTCTGAGTACCTGCAGTTTTAACTAGCTTATGGGGCTTGTGGAAGCATTAGCAGTACTTAAAGTTAAGTTGTCTTGCAAGATAGTTATTGATTTGTTTCTTGGATGGGTGACTTCTGACTCTTGTGAGCAAAAAAAAAAATACACAAAAGTAGAAAATCACAGTGATTTTATCAAGTGATTCTAGCAAAATGGGGGCTTAAATGTCATGCTTCGCTTTTCTTTTGTCAATTATCCTCACATTAGCTGATTTTGTTGGTGTCATGTTTTAATTCTTTTCCTTTTTACAGGTGTGTATCTCCTTCCCAAACCTATAAAAGAATGACTATCTAATATGGTGGAGGGCGTAACCACTGAGTAGCCATAGTCTACTCACTCCAGCACTCTAGGTAGCATTGACAAATATTCATTCTAGAACCCATCTGGTTTTCACCAAATATCCCCAAAGACTGTATGATAGCTATTAGACTATTGTCTTTCACTTTGAAACAAATCTAAAACAGAAACAAACAAATGAAAAAGCCCAAAAAACAAAAAACAAAACAAAACAAAAAAGCAAACAAAGAAAACCTCCCCTAATGGTTTGGGAATCCAAACAACACGTTTTTTGTTTTGTTTTTGGGTTTTGTTTTTTTTTTTTTTTTGTATCTGGCATTCTATTTGACACAGCCAAAAGTGGGTTATAGAGAGAGCCTTCAAGGATGAGGGAGGGAAAAGAGGGGTTTTTCCTGCCCACTTCCAGCCTGTCTGTCATTCTGTCTCATCACTGTGATGCCAGTAGTGCTCCTTTATCCCAACTGTTATCAGTTCCTCCAGTGAACCAAGTACACATCAGGAGATCTAGGCTCCAGTACTGTGAGTTCCCTTCTCTAATTTTCTAAGTTAGATATCACTCTCCAACTTTTTCCCTAGTGATAAAGCCTTGCTGGATGATCACTAATAACTTATACTTTTTTTTTGCTTATTTTAAATTGTTATTTCTCTCATAGGTTACCTACTGAATAATTTTGTACAATTATCTTTTGTACAATATATATATGAAATTCTCTATTGAACATGTTGTTGTAATTTCTGGCACTTGTTTGGTCTCTTATTATGGTCAGATGGCAGAGTCCTCCAAAAACCAAAAACCAACAAGGATGCTGAATCCCATATGTAAAAACAAAGAGTCCTTATTCTTATTCAAGTTCGTACTCAGACTCTCTGTGTGTCAAATGCTTTGGCACTATCAGAGAGCCTCAAGTTCAGTTGGGGTGGGTTTTTTTTATAATAACAGATGGTGAGATGAGGGATTTCTAAGGTGCAGGACTTCTGATTGGCTGACATTTGTCTCGGGGTGCCCTGGTGAAAAGGAGATGGATGTGTACTGGGCTAAGGGACATCAGGTGATCCTATCTATAATGGTTGGAATGTTAGGTATTTCCTTTGCATGCTGATTGGTTTGTTTCTGGATGGTGCCTGGGTGGTCCCATTTTGTGGTCTTCTCTGTTGCCTTAGAGTCAGGCCTACTTTCTGCTTGGTCTCTATAAAGCCTGTCTGAATCATGATTAATAAAAACTCAGAGAGAAATTGGAGTTCAACCGAAAGATCAGAAAAGCAAAATAGCCAGCTACTGTCTCTTAACTCTACCTCAATCCAAAATGGTGATCCTGCCTCCAGGAAACCTCAGAATGAGACTGAGTCTGAGAGCTGTCTTCTCCCATATTATAATCCTTTCTAGGCCTAGGATAAAAGACATGCACCACTGAGGTTAAAGGCATGTACAACCTGGTTTCTATGACAGTGTGGCTACAGATATTAAAAGTGTGTGTTATCACTGCCTGGTCTATAAGGCTATAAGGCCTGGTGTGTCTGTTTTACTCTCAGATCTTCAGGAAAGCTTTATTTTAAAATACAAATGAAGTGCCACTACATCTGTCTTGTCAGGTTTGTACCAAACTGCCTGGGCCCTACATTCTGATGCCTTTGTTATTCCCTGATCCACAAAGTCCCCCAAAACCAACAAGAAGACCAAGTCCCATATGTAAAAGCTAAGAGCCTTTATTCTACACAAGTTTGCAAAATCGGACGCCCTTTGTATTGGAATGATCAGAGAGTATTGGAGGAATCAGAGAGCATGAACTCAGTTGGGGTTGGTGTTATGGTTTAAGTAAAAATGTTGCAGTTCCCTGAGTGGCGGCAGTGGGCAATGGGTCCTAAAAGCAGCCAGTCCCAGGCAGGGATGGTGTAGTTCCCCAGGTGGCTGCAGTAGGCCACAAGGGGCAGCGAGTCCCAGGCAGGGAGCCATGTGGTGGGTGAGAGACCTCAAGGGGGCAGCCAGTTCCACAAGGAGAGACAGATGGATGGGTATGCCACGAGACTATGAGAATGAGACCATGCTGAAAGTCTCCAAAGGCAACTGGTCCAGGGCAGGGAGGCAGCGGCAGGCAAGAGATAGAGACATGGGCAGGGGCTCTACACCCTGCATACTGCCTCTCTCTTCTTGTCCCACCCAGCTTGCATCCAGAACCCTTCTTCCTTCTGCCCCCTTTCCTCTTTGGGCACATAACACCATCCAGCTCAGTCTGTCTGGCGCTGGGGGCAAATCCTCAGGGCAAGCAGGCAGGCGAGACTTCCTTTGTTCCTCCAGCCTGCCCGCACCAAGCAAGGTAAGGCCTTTGTTTACAAACTACCCAACCTGCACGGAGATCTAATCTAGGCACCAGGAGAGACAGCAGCGGGGTGAGTTTGTGACCGGACCTGTGGCGGCGGAAGCAGCCCTGGACAGGGAACTCTGAAGTTCCTCATCCCCCACCCTATACTCCCTGGGCTCCCTGCAGGGGCTCTACACCCTGCATACTGCCTCTCTCTTCTTGTCCCACCCAGCTTGCATCCAGAACCCTTCTTCCTTCTGCCCCCTTTCCTCTTTGGGCACATAACACCATCCAGCTCAGTCTGTCTGGCGCTGGGGGCAAATCCTCAGGGCAAGTAGGCAGGCGAGACTTCCTTTGGTTCACTGGCCTGCCTGCACCAAGCAAGGTAGGAGCTTTGTTTACGAACTACCCAACCTACACGGAGATCTGATCTTGGCACCAGGAGAGCCATCAGTGGGAGAGCTAATCTGGGTACCAGGAGAGCCGTCTTTGGGCACGGAGATCTGATATTGGTACCAGGAGAGACATCACTGGAGCACCAGGAGAGCTATCACTGCAGAGAGCCATCACTGGGAAGGTATATCAGTAGGCAAGGAAACCTGATCCGGTATAAGAAGATCCATAGGGGAGCATTCGGAGAAAGAGATGGGCAGGCGCCAATGCAAGAATTCACCCAACAATCTGAAAAACTATATGAAACCACCAGAACCCAGCGACCTCACAACAGGAGGACATGAACACCTTAATCATGAAGAAGTAGATAAAATTGACTTTATGAAAGTGATTGACGCCCTTAAACAGCATGTAAAAAATGCCCTTATAGAAATGGATGAGAAGTATAACAGAAAGTTTGAAGAACTGAGTAAATCAGTGAATGATACCCTAGGAAACCAAGGAAAAACAATCAAACAAATAATGGAAATAGTTCAAGACTTAAAAACTGAAATGGAGGCAAAGAAGAAAACACAAACAGAAGGCCAGCTGGACAGGGAAAATCTAGGTAAACGAATAGAGACTACAGAAGCAAGCATAACCAACAGAATACAAGAGATAGAAGAAAGAATCTCAGATTCTGAAGATACCATAGAGAAAATAAACACGCTGATCAAAGAAAACAGCAAGGCCAACAAATTCTCATCACAAAACATTCAGGAAATATGGGACACAATAAAAAGACCAAACCTAAGAATAATAGGAATAGAAGAAGGAGAAGAAGCACAGCTCAACGGTCCAGAAAATATATTTAATAAAATTATAGAAGAAAACTTTCCCAACCTAAAGAAAGATATACCTATGAAAGTTCAAGAAGCATACAGAACACCAAATAGGCTGGATCAAAAAAAAACCATCCTCTCGCCATATAATAATCAAAACACAAAGCATACAGAATAAAGAAAGAATACTAAGAGCAGCAAAGGAAAAAGGCCAAGTTACTTATAAAGGTAAACCGATCAGACTTACACCTGACTTCTCTATGGAAACCATGAAAGCCAGAAGGTCCTGGATAGATGTACTGCAGAAACTAAGAGACCATGGATGCAAGCCCAGACTACTATACCCAGCCAAGCTTTCGTTCACTATAAATGGAGAAAACAAAATTTTCCAGGATAAAAACAAATTTAAACAATACGTAGCCACAAATCCAGCCTTACAGAAAGTCATAGAAGGAAAATCACTAATCAAGGAGTCCAGCAATGACCACAGTAACTCAGACATCTAGAGACCCTTTACCAGCACATCTCAAAGAAGGGAAACACACAAAATCTAATACTAAAAAAATGACCGGAGTTAACAACCACTGGTCATTAATATCACTTAATGTCAATGGACTCAACTCACCTATAAAAAGGCACAGACTAAGAGATTGGATACGAAAACAGGATCCAACATTCTGCTGTTTACAAGAAACACACCTCAACCACAAAAACAGGCACCTACTCAGAGTAAAGGGCTGGGATAAGGCTTATCAAGTAAATGGACCTAGGAAACAAGCAGGTGTGGCCATACTAATTTCTAACAAAGTTGACTTCAAACTTAAATCAATCAGAAGAGAAGGAGAGGGACATTTTCTACTCATAACAGGAACAATTCATCAGTATGAAATCTCAATCCTGAATATCTACGCCCCTAACATAAAAGCACCCACGTACGTAAAAGAAACATTGTTAAAACTCAAGGCAGCCATCAAACCGCACACATTAATAGTAGGAGACTTTAATACTCCTCTCTCACCAATGGACAGGTCAATTAGACAGAAACCTAACAGAGAAATAAGAGAATTAATGGAGGTAATGAATCAAATGGACTTAACAGACATCTATAGAATATTCCACCCAAATAGGAAAGAATATACCTTCTTCTCTGCAGCTCATGGAACCTTCTCAAAAATCGACCACATACTCGGTAACAAAGCAAACTTCACAGTTACAAAAAAATATTAATAACCACCTGTATCTTATCAGATCACCATGGATTAAAGCTAGAATTCAGCAACAATGCTACCCCCAGAAAGCCTACAAACTCATGGAAACTGAATAGTCAACTACTGAACCATACCTGGATTAAGGAAGAAATAAAGAAAGAAATTAAAGTCTTCCTTGAAGACAATGAAAATAAAGAAACAACATACTCAAACCTATGGGACACTATGAAAGCAGTCCTGAGAGGAAAGTTCATAGCACTAACTGCCCACTTAAAGAAAACAGAGAAAGCACACATTGGAGACTTAACAGCCCACCTGAAAGCTCTAGAAAAAAAAGAAGCAGACTCACCTAGAAGGGGTAGAAGACTGGAAATAATCAAACTGAGGGCTGAAATCAACAAAATAGAGACACAGAAAACAATTGAAAGAATCACTAAATCAAAAAGCTGGTTCCTGGAGAAAATCAACAAGATTGATAAACCCCTATCCAAACTAATCAAACGGCAGAGAGAGAATTTGCAAATTAATAAGATCAGAAATGAAGAGGGAGACATAACCAAGACACAGAGGAAATTCAGAGAATCATTAGATCTTACTACAAAAGCCTGTATGCCACAAAACTGGAAAATGTAAAAGAAATGGACACTTTTTTAGATAAATACCATATACCAAAATTAACCCAGGACCAGGTGAACAACCTAAATAGACCTGTTAGTCCTGAAGAATTAGAAGCGGTTATCAAAAACCTCCCTTCCAAAAAAAGTCCAGGACCAGATGGTTTCAATGCGGAATTCTACCAGAACTTCCAAGAAGACCTAATACCTATACTCCTTAAGGTATTTCACAATATAGACACAGAAGAGTCATTGCCAAATTCCTTTTATGAAGCTACAGTAACTCTGATACCAAAACCACACAAAGACCCAACCAAGAAAGAAAATTACAGGCCAATCTCACTCATGAACATCGACGCAAAAATCCTCAACAAAATTCTGGCAAACCGAATCCAAGAACACATTAGAAAAATTATCCATTATGATCAAGTAGGCTTCATACCAGAGATGCAGGGCTGGTTTAACATATGCAAATCTATCAATGTAATCCATCATATAAATAAACTGAAAGAAAAAACCATATGATCGTTTCATTAGACGCTGAAAAAGCATTTGACAAAATTCAACATCCCTTTATGATAAAAGTCTTGGAGAGATTAGGGATACAAGGGTCATACCTAAATTTAATTAAAGCTATATACAGCAAGCCGACAGCTAATATCAAATTAAATGGAGAGAAACTTAAAGCGATCCCACTAAAATCAGGAACACGCCAAGGCTGTCCACTCTCTCCATACCTCTTCAATATAGTTCTCGAAGTTTTAGCAATAGCAATAAGACAACATAAGGGGATAAAGGGGATTCAAATTGGAAAGGAAGAAGTTAAACTTGCATTATTTGCAGATGATATGATAGTGTACATGAGCGACCCCAAAAACTCCACCAAAGAACTCCTACAGCTGATAAACGCCTTTAGTAATGTGGCAGGATACAAGATCAACTCCAAAAAATCAGTCGCCCTCTTATACACAAAGGATATGGAAGCAGAGAGGGAAATAAGAGAATCATCATCTTTCACGATAGCCACAAAAAGCATAAAATATCTTGGGGTAACTCTAACCAAGGAAGTGAAAGATCTATTTGACAAGAACTTTAAGGCATTGAAGAAAGAAATTGAAGAGGATACCAGAAAATGGAAGGATCTCCCTTGCTCCTGGATTGGGAGGATCAACATAGTAAAAATGGCAATTCTACCAAGGGCAATTTATAGATTCAATGCAATCCCCATTAAAATCCCATCAAAATTCTTCACAGATCTTGAAAGGACAATAATCAACTTTATATGGAGAAACAAAAAACCCAGGATAGCCAAAACAATCTTATATAATAAAGGAACTTCTGGAGGCATTAGCATCCCTGACTTCAAACTCTATTACAGAGCTACAGTAATGAAAACAGCATGGTACTGGCATAAAAACAGAGCAGTCGACCAATGGAATCGTATAGAAGACCCGAATTTTAACCCACAAACCTATGAACAACTAATTTTCGATAAAGGAGCTAAAAGTATACAATGGAAGAAAGAAAGCGTCTTCAACAAATGGTGCTGGCACAATTGGATGTCAACCTGTAGAAGAATGAAAATAGACCCATATCTATCACCATGCACAAAACTCAAGTCCAAATGGATCAAAGACCTCAATATCAATCTGAACACACTGAACCTGATAGAAGAGAAAATGGGAAGTACCCTACAACATATGGGCACAGGAGATCGCTTCCTATGTATAACCCCAGCAGCACAGACATTAAGGGCAACATTGAATAAATGGGACCTCCTGAAACTGAGAAGCTTCTGTAAAGCAAAGGACACTGTCATTAAGACAAAAAGGCAGCCTACTGACTGGGAGAAGATCTTCACCAACCCCGCTACAGACAAAGGTCTGATCTCCAAAATATATAAAGAACTCAAGAAACTAGACTTTAAAAGGATAATTAACCCACTTAAAAAATGGGGCACTGAACTGAACAGAGAATTCTCATCAGCAGAAGTTAAAATGGCCAAAAGATACTTAAGGTCATGCTCAACCTCCTTAGCGATCAGAGAAATGCAAATCAAAACAACTTTGAGATATCATCTTACACCTGTCAGAATGGCTAAAATCAAAAACACCAAGGACAGCCTTTGCTGGAGAGGTTGTGGAGAAAGGGGTACCCTCATCCATTGCTGGTGGGACTGCAAACTTGTGCAACCACTTTGGAAATCAGTGTGGCGGTTTCTCAGAAAAATTGGGATCAACCTACCTCTGGACCCAGCAATAGCACTCTTGGGTATATACCCAAGAGATGCCCTAGCATATGACAAAAGCATTTGTCCAACTATGTTCATAGCAGCATTATTTGTAATAGCCAGAACCTGGAAGCAACCTAGATACCCTTCAATAGAAGAATGGATGAAGAAAGTGTGGAATATATATACACTAGAGTACTACTCTGCGGTAAAAAACAATGACTTCTCGAATTTTGCATGCAAATGGATGGAAATAGAAAATACGATCCTGAGTGAGGTAACCCAGACCCAAAAAGAAGATCATGGGATGTACTCACTCATAATTGGTTTCTAGCCATGGATAGGGGCCACTGAGTCTATAATTTGTGATCCTAAAGAAGCTATACAAGAGGGTAAACCCAAGGAAAATCATATAGATATCCTCCCAGCTATGGGAAATAGACAAGATTGATGGGCAAAAAATGGGAATCTTGGGGGGTGTGGTGGGATGGGGATGAGGGGAGATGGGGAGAGAAAAGTTTGAAGGAGGGGATGAGGGGAACTGGGGGAATCGGGGTGATTGGGGGTAAAGGAAGGTTGGATGGGGGAGCAGGGAAACTCATACCTTAGTTAAGGGAGCCACCTAAGGTTTGGCAAGAGACTTGAACCTGGAATGGCTACCAGAAGCCCATGGCAATGTCCCCAGTTAGTTCATTGGGGCACCTGAGGATAGGGAACCTGAAATGAACCTATTCTATAATCATACTGATGAATATCTTGCATATCGCCATAGAACCTTCATCTAGCGATGGATGGAGATAGAGACAGAGACCCACACTGGATCACCAGACTGAGCTCCCAAGGTTATAATGAGGAGCAGAAGGAGAGAGAACATGAACAAGGAAGTCAGGACCATGAGGGGTGCACCCAACCACTGAGACAGGGGTCCGATCTATTGGGAGCTCACCAAGGCCAGCTGGACTGCTACTGAAAAAAACATGGGATAAAACCGGACTCTCTGAATGTGGTGGACAATGAGAGCTGACGAGAGGCCAAGGAGAATGGCACAGGAACTTTCATCTGGCGATGGATTGAGAGAGAGACAGAGACCCAATTTGGATCAACCGTCTGAGCTCTTAAGGTCCAAATGAGGAGCAGAAGGAGGGAGAACATGAGCAAGGAAATCAGGACCACGAGGCGTGCACCCACCCACTGTGACAGTGGAACTGATCTATTGGGAGCTCTCCAAGGCCAGCTGGACTGGGACTGAATAAGCATGGGTTGAAACTGGACTCTCTGAACAAGGCGGACAATGAAGGCTGATGAGAAGCCAAGGACAATGGCACTAGGTTTCGATCCTAATACATGAACTGGCTTTGTGGGAGCGTAGCCTGTTTGGATGCTCACCTTCCTGGACCTAGATAGAAGTGGGAGGACCTTGGTCTTCCTGTAGAGCAGGGAATTTGGACTGCTCTTCAGTATCGAGAGGGAGGGGGAGTGGACTAGGGGGAGGAGAAGTGGAGTGGGGATAGGGAGAGGGGATCGGGGGGAGGGGGCAATATGTGGGAGGAGGGGGAGGGAAATGGGAAACGGGGAGCAGTTGGAAATTTTAAGTAAAAAAGAATAAAAAAAATGTATTTTCATTCCCCCCCCCCCAAAAAAAAAAGAGAGAGATGGATAGGCATACCATGAAGAGTGAGGTAGATTTTATTTAGTGGGTTATGGAGGGGAAGAGGAGAAGAGAGAAGATCTGAGAGAGAGAGAGACAGAGACACAGAGAGAGACAGAGACAGAGAGGGGGGAAAGGGGGAAGTGGGGAGAAGGGAGAAATAGAAGCTGCTTCTTCTTCAATGAGAGTGAGAGCTGTAAAAGAAAGACTCAGGCTGGAAGCTGAAGATCAGCTTGCCTTGGTGAACAGGAAAGGGAGTAGGTGTGGCTTGTCTCTTAAAGGGACAGAGCAGACCATTACAGTTGGGTTTTTGTAGTAGCAAAAGTGGGGGAGAGGGATTTCTAAGGTTCAAGACCCCTGGATGTGAACAATGGCAATGGGTTTTTGATCCTACTGCACGTACTGGCTTTGTGGGAACCTAGGCAGTTTGGATGCTCATCTTACTAGACCTGGATGGAGGTAGGTGGTCCTTGGACTTCCCACAGGGCAGGGAACCCTGATTGCTCTTAGGGCTGACAAGGGAGGAGGACTTGATTGGGGGAGGGAAATAGGAGGCAGTGGCGGGGAGGAGGCAGAAATCTTTAATAAATAAATAAATTTAAAAATAATAAAATAAAATAAAAACATTTGAAATAAAAAAAAACCCTGGATGGCTGATATTTGTCTAGGAATATCTTTGTGAAAAGCAATGGGTATGTGTCGGCAGGTGATCCTGTTTACAATGGTTGGAATTCCCTTTGGATACTCTGTTCCTGCGTGGTGTCTGGGTAGTCTCAGTTTGTGGTATTTCTTGGAACCAGGGTAGACTACTGAGACTCAGGACTCTATTGTGCTTGTCATGGATGGGTCCTATGCCTTTTCACCGAGAGACCAACACTGATGGAGCCTATGTGCAAGTTTACTCATTTACAGTCAAGCCTGGACCTTGACTTCTATCAAAAGTATAATTAAGCAGGTTGGTGGAGCTAACCAGGGAAACAGGTGGCCTGACTGCAGATCTCCCTTCTTCCTTCCAAATATATTTCTGAGTCTCATACTCAGTTTTGTAGGAGACCATCAGCTATAGCCTCCTCATCCTTCCCTGGCCCCATCTCTAAAGGACCATACAGAGCTTCCTCTCTAGACTTCTCTTCCCCCACTCATATTGCTTTATTACAGGTCCCAACTCCAGCAAGCATTCCCTGGTAACTTGCAGGCCCCTCTGGCCAGGGAAGCCTAACACTTCAGATCTTTACATTTCCCTAATTACCTCTAAATATTAATACTGGATGCTACCCACAACTTTGCAATAGACCGCATACTGGGCTTCCCCTTCCTGTCTGTCCTCCATCTCTAGTGGATCATGCAAATCTTGTCCTCCAACCTTCCTCCCTGTTCATTCTGTGAACTAAGCCTCTAGCTCCAACAGGCATTTCCTGAGAACCTGCCAGCCACACCTGCCAGAGAAGCAAGTAGGCCGGTTTCAAGATCTTGCTCCTCTCTTCCAAATCCAATCCCTCAGTCTCAACCCCATCTCTGTAACACACTACCTGTTCTGGCCTCTTCTAACTCTCTGCCCCCATTCCCAGGTGATTAAGCAGATCCTGGTGGAACAACCTCCTTTTCTCTGACCTGTGAACCCCTCAGATCGTGTTCCTAGCCTATTCTTATTCCTAAATGTCAGCTCCCAATACATACATATATATATATATATATATATATATATATATATATATATATATATATATATGAAACTCAAGTGGCCACACCTAGCAGAATCCTAGAAGAATTTCCTACCAATCAATATGTAGCTAGCACACCATTATAGAAAGCAGAGAATGCAATAGAAACCAAGAAACAAAACACCTACCCCCTAAAGACAAGATATCAGCATTTAGAATCTTCCCAAACTCAGATGCTTAGATGCCAGGGTAATATCAATTAGTAATAGTCAAGGAAATATGTCTCCACTTGAGCCTAACAACCCTACCACAGCAGACCCTGAGTATTGCAAAATAGTTGAAGCATAATACAAAGATCTTAATATGCCCTTTACGAATATGGTAGAGATCTTTACAGAAGAAATAAATTTCTTAAATAAATCTGTGAAAACAAAAACAGTGGAAGAAAAACAATTCAAGTTCTCAAAGTGGAAATAAAATTAATAAGGAAAACCTAAACTGAGGGAAATGTAGAAATGGAAAATTTATGAACTAGAATAGGAATTTGGAAGCAAGTATCACCAAGAAAATACAAGAGATGAAAGACAGAATCTCAGTCCTTTAAGACAAGATAGAAGAAATGAATACATCCGTTAAAGAAAATTGGAAATTTAAAAGGACTCCTGTCACAAAACATCCAGAAGATCTAGGAAACTATGAAAAGAAAGATAAAGAACCTCAAGTCATAGGCACAGAAAATATTTTTAACAAACTCATGGAAGAAAATTCCTTTAACCTGAAGCAGATACAAGAAACATACTGAACTCCAAATAAACTGGACCAGAAAAAAAAGCCACCTTAGTACATACTAATCAGTACCCTAAGTTTACAGAACAGCAACAACAGCAAAAGATGGTTAAAAGATACAAAGAGAAAAGACCACATAGCACATAAAGGCCTATTAGAATGACACCTGCCATCTTAATGGAGATGATAAAATCCAGAAGGGCTTCAATGGATATTCTACAAACTCTAAGAGACCACAGATGCCAGTCCAAACTACTATACCTATCAAAACTTCTAATCACAATAGATGGAGGAGATAACATATTCCATAATGAAACTAAATTTAAGTAATATCTATTTTCAATTTTAACCCTACTGAGGGTACTACAAGGAAGACTCCAATGTAAAGAGATACATCATATCCGAGAAAACACAAAAAATACTCTCAGAACAACAAAGCAAAAGAAGGGAAATACACACACATGCACACACTCAAATACACACACACAGAAAGAAAGAGATACAGAGAGAGAGAATGATAGCAAAATAACAGAAATCAATATACACTGCTCACTGATCTTGCTAAATAGGTTTTCCAATATAAAAGTACACATTATAACAGAATGGATGTAAAAACAGGATTCTTATGCTGCATTCAATGAACATAGCTTAACACCAAGAATAGATACCACTTTTGGGTCAAAAGATGGAAAAAGATTTTCTAGGCAAATGGACATAAGACTCAAGCTGGTGTAACCATTTTAATAACTGACAAAATAGACTTCAAGCCAAAGCTAACCAGAAGAGATAAGGACTGACACTACATACTCATCAAAGGTAAGATCCACCAAGAAGACATTGCAATTCATAGCATCTATGCACCAAACATAAGAGCACTCAAGATCATAAAAGAAACACTACAACAGCTTACATTACTATTAACCTTCACACACTGTTAGTAGGAAACCTCATTACCTCATTCTTGCCAATAGACAGGTCATCCAAACAAAACAAAGCAGAGAAATTCCAGAGTTAATAGACATTATAAATCAAATGGACCTAACAGATATTTACAGGAAAATTCACCCAAAGACAAAAGAATATGCTTTCTTCTCAGCACATTGTGGACCTTTCTCCAAGACCAACCACATACTTGGACACAAAGTAAGTTTCAACAGACACAAGAAAACTGAGGTAAACAGAGTACATCTTATCTGATCTCCATGGATTAATGTTAAATATCAACAACAACAAAACAATAAGAAGTTTAGAAACTCATAGAAACTGAAGAACTCTTCTGAATGAAAAATGGGTAAAGACATAAGTTAAGAAATCAATGTCTTACAAAGCTAAATAAAAATGAATATGCAATATAACCAAACTTATGGAACACGATGAAGATGACTCTGAGATGCAAAGGCAAGTTCATAACATAAGTGCCTTCATTAAAAAACATTTTGGAGATAACTTACATTAGCAATTTAACAGCATGAATAAGTGATCTAGAACAAAAAGAAGAAACCAAAAAGTACACAACAAGAAATAATCGAATCTGGGGCTGAAATAAAGAAAAAAGAAACAAAAATACAAAAAAAAATAGACTTTGTTTTTTGGAAAAATCGAAACAGTGACAAACTCTCCAGCAAATTAACTAAAGTTATTGAGAAAGGATCCAAATTAACAGATCCAGAAATAAAAAGGAGTTGGGCAGTGGTGGTGCATACCTTTAATCTCAGCACTCTGGAGGCAGAGGCAGGTGAATCTCTGTGAGCTCAAGGCCAGCCTGGTCTACAAGAGCTACTTCCAGGACAGGCTACAAAGCTACAGAGAAAGCCCATCTTACAAAACAAAACAGAAAAAAATAAACAAAAAAGAAATAAATAAAAGGGTAATATGGGAACATAACAACAGACAACAAAGAAATTTAGAGAATCATAAGGATATTTTAAAGACATACAATCCACTAAATTGGAAAACCTAATGCAAGTGGATAATTTTCTTGATATCTACCACTTATTAACATTAAATCAAAATAAAAGGGGAATATAACATACCTTTAACCCCAGTAACATAGACATAGTATTTAAAAATCTACCAATCAAAATAAGCTCACAGTCAGATGGTTTTAGCACAGAATTCTACAAGATTTCCAAAGAGTTAGCATCGATAGTCTTCAAATTATTTGACAAAAGAAAAACAGGGGAAGCATTGTCCATTTTGTTTTACCTTGCTACAGTTTTCCTGATGCCCAAAGCACAGACACAGCAAAGAAAGAAACTCACAGACCAATTTCCCTTATGAACATAGAAACAAAAATTGTCAATAAAATACTTGCAAATCAAATCCATAAACACACCAAAAAGATCATACACCAAGATCAAGCAGGCTTTATTCCAGAGATGCAGGGGTGGTTCAACATATGTAAATTAATAAATTTAATCCACCATATAAACTGAAAGATAAAAGCTACAATATCATTTCATTGGATGCTGAAAAGTTTTTTTTCTACAAAACCCAACACTCATTCATGATAAAGGTTCTGCAGACATTAGGGATATTAAGGACATGTCTCAACATAATAAATTCATTTTACAAAAAAACACATGGAGAACTTCAACTTAAGGAAGAGAAACTCAAAACAATTCCTTCTAAAATCAGGAATAAGGCAATGTTTTCTATTCTTTTCAACTTTATTCAATATAGTAATACTTGAAGTCTTAGCTAGAGGAATGAAACAGCTGAAGCACATCTATGCCATACAAATTGGAAAGGAAGAGGTCAAAATATCTTTACTTAGTAAAGATATATATATAGTATATATAAGTGACTTCAAAAATTCCACTGAGAACATCCTACAGATAATAAACACTTTAGTCATAAAGTAGCTAGGTGCAGAATTAACTAACCAAAATCAGTAGCCTTCCTACAAACAGATGACAAATGTACTGTGAAGTCATAGAAACACCTTTCACAATAGCCTCAAATAATAACAACAATAAAACCTTGGGAAAAGTCTAACCAAGCAAGCAAAAACTTATATGATAAAACCTTTAGGACATCAAAGAAAGAAATTGAAGGAGGTATGAGTATATGGAAAGCTCTCTCATGATCATTGATTTGTAGGATTAACATAGTAAGAATGGCCAGTCAAACAAAAACAATTTACAGAGGCATTGCAACCCCTATCAAATTCCCAACATAATTCTTCACAGAACTTGGGAGGAAAATTTTGGCTTCACATAGAAATAAAAAAACAAAAGATAGCTAAAAACAATCCTGAACAATTAAAGAACAATGGTATCAAATTGAAAATGCAGACATACACCCACACACCTATGAAAATTCAATTTTGACAAAGAAGCCAGAAATACAAACTGGGAAAAGACAACATCTTCAACAAATAGTGTTGATCACACTGGTGCATCTCAAACTGGATTTTTGCAAGTAGAAGAATGCAAACAGATAGATACTTACCAACCTGCACAAACTCAACACCAGAGGGATCCAAGACCTCGGCATAAAACCACATACACTGTACCTGACAGAAGAGAAAGTTGAGATTAATAGACTTTTGAACTCATTGGTACAGGAAAAGACTTTCTTTAAGGAAAGTATAGGTACTAAGATCAACAATTAGTAAATGGGACCACATGAAACTAAAAAGTTTCTGTAAGGCAAAGAATACTGTCAATAGGACAAAATGACAGCCTGCTGAATGGGAAAGATTTTTGCAACTCCACATCTGAATAAAGAATAAAGCTCTTTTTGGCAAATGGCTTAGCAGAGTAAAGCCAGGTAGGAAATTTGAACAGAGATAGAGAGATAGGGAGAGTCAAAAAGATGCCTTGTAGCTGCCAAAGGAGAGAGACAACAACACCATACTTGTAGGGTACAGCCTCATGGTAATACACAGATTAGTAGAAATGG
This sequence comes from Chionomys nivalis, assembly GCF_950005125.1. Classification (NCBI taxonomy): domain Eukaryota; kingdom Metazoa; phylum Chordata; class Mammalia; order Rodentia; family Cricetidae; genus Chionomys; species Chionomys nivalis. The sequence goes on along the minus strand of NC_080086.1, from coordinate 116,178,145 downwards.
GTTGATTTAAGATGTAAGTGGTAGCTAGGAATATGTGTAAGCTATTATCCAAACAGTGATGTAATTAATATAGTTTCTGTGTGATTATTCAGGTTTTGTCAGCCAGGAACAAAAGTACAGTCACTGTTTACAAAATGGTGACCACTGTCTTGGGTATGGATCCATATAAGACCGAAAAAAATCTTAAGAAAACAAAAGACAGATTCTAGACCCACAAAAAAAGGAGCCAAGCACAGCTTCTTGGTAGCAGGATTTTTTAAAAATAGGCTCTGTTTACTGGCAGTGAGCAGAGCCACTGCTACTTTAAGAGAAGGCTTCTTGACTCAGCATTAGAAGCAAAAACTGTGTGATTTTTTTTTGAGAGAAGGTTTCCTGGTTGGTGCTGCTATTATAAATAGCTTTGACTCTTTGGGGAGGTCCTGTACTTAAATGGAATTTATGAATTGAATTCTACTAGATGCTGCATTCTTGAATCTGGAGCAGTCAGCATGGCTTGCAGAGTCTGTGAATATACTTCTGCCATATTGGACAGGGAGGAGTCAACAGGCAGGGCTGTGGAGCTGATCTTAGCCATGCCCACTTAGCATTTAGAAAAGAAAAAGGCACTCCTGATAATACTTTGATTACAGATATGCAATAAAAAAAGGCAAAATAAATCTCTAAACAGGTCACAGTATTTTCAAAAAGTATACTTGGGCTTGGGATAGAGAGGAAAATGTGTATAGATAAGAATACAGTCACAAATTAAAGGAATCAAGATAATAAAATAAATATTAGAAAGTAATAGAGTTTTTAAAAATAAGCCACATAAAGATGGAATATACACAGAGAGTCTGGATTATGTATATTTTGTGTTTTCTTTAAAGTTTTTGACTGTGGAGAGACTTTTTTCTGGGGGCTGCTAAGCTAAAACAACACGTATATTTTAAAGGTATCTAGACTTCAAAATTTGATTCTAAGGACATACTACTTTGGAAAAGAGGTTCTGCTTTTGTTTCCACAGAAGATGAGAAACTTAGATTCCTTTTAGGCTAATGTGTTTTAATGGATCAAGATCCCCTGAAAGGTCTGTATGAACCCTAAAAATACTTCACCCAAAAAACAGCAGGAAGCAGTTTGGAGAAAACCATTCCCAAATACCTAAAATGACTATTTATAAATGTTTGTTTTCATTTAAATGGGGATATAATATAGAAATGAATATTTTGCATTGGTATAGATTTTGATTTATTGATATACATTTAAGGTCATTTTTATTATATGTATATCCTGTTTAAGGTATTATGTTTATACAACACATTTAAAAATATAATGTATAGTTAAAAATGCAGATTAATAGTCCTCTATAATAACCAAACTATCAATTACATTTTTTAGGTTTTCTGGATATACAGAGATATATTTCAGTTAGAAAGATAATCTTCATCACCCCAAAGATCTACAGAATATGGTAATTAAATTTTTTTTAAGAACTTAGACTTTTCTTGACAGTGAGACATGTCTGCTTGTTAGGAAATTTGCTTTTATTGTGACAAGATTAACCATTTGGGCAAGAAACTGATCTTGTATGGACTGATTGATGCTATGCTATATACACTGGATATTCAGGACCCACAGAACATGACTGCTAAACTTGCCTAAAAAAGGTCAGACAGTCCTTCAGGGTTCCTGTTTTATGAAAGAGTCTTCCAGATATTCTCCAGGACACAGAAGAAAGAGACTGACAAACTACCAATATAGGCCAAACAGTCTTTCAAATTTCCTGTTTCATGGAAAAGTCTGTAGGCTGAAGATGGATGCCCCACCATTACAGGAGAATTTTGGGTGATTGCCTAGGCAGTGGGATATCTCTGTTAATTCTAGAGTTTTGGAAGTTGCTTACAGCTTCCAGTTTACTTAGGTTAATTTTACATCCTTCTGGGGTCTTTGAATTGAAGACTGATGGTTAGCTTTCCTTAGCTATAATAAAAGATAAATTAGATATAAAACTTTAGATTCACAATGATAGGATATTATTTTCTTTAATTTGCCAAATGTAAATGAGCCCAATATTATGTTAAACTTAAAACCTTCCTATTCATTTAGATAGAAAAGGGGAGATGGTGTGTGATGTTTTCCTGTATATGTTGCTTTTATTGAATAATGAATAAAGCTGTTTCAGCCAATGGTTTAGCAGAGTAAAGCCAGGCAGGAAATCTGAACAGAGATATATAGAGTGAGTAGGTAGAGTCAAGGAGATACCATGTAGCTACCAAAGGAGACAGAGCCTGGAACCTTACTGGTAGATCACAGCCTAGTGGTGACACACAGATTAAAAGAAATGGGTTAATTTAACATGTAAGAGCTAGCTAGGAATATGCCTAAACTATTGGCCAAACAGTGTTGTAACTAATATAGTTTCTGCGTGATTATTCTGGTCTGGGTAGCTGAGAACGAAATTATAGTCTCTGTTTACATTTCTAAATAGAGAGGTCTCAAAAAAGGAAATTCTAATTGCTGAGAAACACCTAATGTTCAACATGCTTAGACACCAAGTAAATGTAAATCAAAGTTACTTTGGGATTTTATCATACACTCATCAGAATGGCTATGGCTTGCAGGAATGTGCAATAAAGGGAACACTTGGTGGGAGTGTAAACTTGTACAGACACAATGAAAACTAATGTGGTAGTTCCTCAGAAAGTTGGGAATCTATTTCAAGATCCAGCTATACCACCCTTGGACATATACCCAAAGGATGCTTCACCCTATAACAAGGATATTTGCTCAACCACATTCATTGCTACTCTATTAATAATAGCCAGAAAAAGGAAACAACCAAGATGTTCCTCAACAGAATAATAGATAAAGAAAATGTGATACATTTACACAATGAAATAAGACTTGGTTGTTAAAAATGAAATCATAAAACTTACAGGTAAATAGATAAAACTATAAAAAATATCATGAGTGAGGTATCCTACACCCAGAAAGAAAAATATTGTATGTCCCCGTTTATATGCTGATATTCACTGTTAAGTTACAATTGACAGAGATTGGATATAAAGTAAGGGACTGGTGGTGGCAGATAAATCTAGTTAGTAAAGGGATATAGAATAGAGAGCTATGGATGGATTGGGGGACTGGTACTTGGCAACCAAGTGGGGAGGCCAGGGAAGAGGGGGATGATGGCAATACCCCATTGCTGAAGACAACAGCTGCAAAACTCATGGAACATGGATAAATCAAGCTGGGCCTACATAGAACCTCCATAACCCATTTACTAGTGTATTTGATGCAGGAATGTATTCTGAAAGATATCAAAAGGGAATCATAAACACTATGCCATTTCAAACCCTCTGATCTACAATGGTGTACTGTCTGCAAAATATTGGCACTGGTGGCATAAAACTTGTGGGGACAATCAACAAATATATGATTTGACTCAAGGTGCACTTTTTGAGATGGAACCCATACCCAATACTGCTTGAGTAACCAAGAACCTGAGGCTAGATACCCCAGGGACCTAGGGTAAAATCTAATATAAATCTCTCAAAATAAGTAAGTAAGTACATAAAAAGAAGCAAATAGGTAAGTAACTAAATAAATAAGCAATGAAATAAATTTTATTGATATTCTGATTTATTCATGGTTCAGCAATCACCAGAGAAACTTTCTACTGAAGATGGGAAAAAATAGAGACCCACAGCCAGACATTCTGCTAGAGTGAGAGGCCTTAGAACACTCAGCCCTAAATGAGATATTGCAAAGAAGTCCCTGCCCTCAGGGCTCAAAGAACCCCAGGGAAGGGAAATAGATAGAGTATAAGAAACAAAGGGAAATCAAGGCACTAAGAATACAAGACCCTATAAATCAAGGGAGTCAAAGCAAATCTTAACTCACAGAGACTGAGGCAGTATGCTCCTGGCCTGCACAGGTCTATACCAGATGGGCTCCTACAGCCAAAAGCAGACATGAAAATATGCCTCTATCCCTAAGCCAAAAGCTGTCTTTAATTGATAATCACTTGCAACTGAAAAATATATTTTTCTAAGGGAATCTCACTGGGGAAACAAATGACTCTTACGGGGAGACTGAATGCCCAGCTGTAGATGTCCCATAGTGTGAAGGCTTTCTTATTTTCTTATTTTTTTAATTTTATTGTACTTATATTTATTTTTCTCTCTTTTATCCTGCAGGTTCTTTGCATAGATATTATGGCTTCCAGTTTAGCATTTCTATGGAATTTCTCAGTGTGGAAAATAGTGGGTCTTTGCTTCTATGCCTGTTTCAAATACCTTTTCTTGGACTTTTCCCTTACATTTGTTTATTTAGTTCTATTCTGATGTATTTGTTTTGTTTTATAGTATTGTATTATATTTGATTTTGTTTAGTTTTCTTATCCCTAACAAGTATTTCTGTTGTTGTTTTCTAATGAGAGACATAAATGGACAGAAACTGGGAGCATTAAAAGTAGGGGAAACCATCATGAAGATATATTATTTGAAAAAAAATACCATTTGCAATAAAATAACAGAAAAAGGTTGGTGAAAAATTTCAAGCAAGGCTCCTTCTTACTACACTGTCAATACAGGCATTGGCGTCAGCTGTCTTTTGTCTGTATAGTTTCATGTTTACTGTTTTTTCCTGTTGGGGAAAGAGTTTTGGGATTCTTATGCTAATGGTTTCTGGGCCCAGAATAAGACTGCGTTAATGTCCTAATATATTGAAGGCATTCTAGATTTATTATTTTATTTCTATTTGAGCTCACTAAATTTAATATACTTGTCAACAGTTAATAGATGGCATAAGATGTTAAACATGAAAATTATAGCTAATCTGAAAAGGCACTATTAACAAATATTGTTAGGTATAACAAATATACACTTTCCTCCAAAATATTTCTTTCAAAGATCCATTTTTAAACAGAAGTAAAAGTAATATAAGATATCAAAATGCATTCTGAATTTTCATTAATCTGTGTGTTTCTGTTGAATACATGTACTAAGTATCTGCTGTGTTTTAGGTATTGTCCTGAATTCTGGAAATTATTTTTCTTCACATCTGTTTCTTAATTTATTCAATTATTTGCAGCCTTAAGACAACTTTAAGCGAGTTTTTCTCTTTCTACTAAGCAGGAATCAATCAGTTCAAACCAACTTAACTAAGGAAATGTGTTAGAGCAAGGAGAAATAGCAAAACTTCCAAGAACAAAGGAGGTGTCAGGATGGTTTGTTTGATAGACACTAGGCTTTGTTGAGAGGATGCTTTCTTCACAGATATCTATGAACAATCACATTATAACAGAAAAAAAAGAAGATAAATGGATAAGAAACACACAACTCCATGAGCCTCCCAGCTCAAAAATTTCTGGGACATTGTTTTTAATTTGTGAGATAAATGTCTAATGGATGTGTGAGATCCATCAAATACAGTTTATTAAACTAAGAGTGACAAGAGTTGGAGAGTCCAGGATCAGAGGACAGACGGGAGTCAAAAGGAGTCTACAGAAAGAGATGAGAAAAGGCACATTGGAAGGTACAGCATGTGGAAAGGTCTGAAAAATTGGACTGGAATTGGCCAGTCCTCGTGGTGGAGCTAAGTTTAAACAAGACCCAGAGAAGCTTCTTGCAGTTTTACTGAACAGTTTCCTCTGAGACGGTGAGGGCCCATAGAAGAACTCTAGGCTGAGTTCTTCATGGGTTTGCACCACAGTCATGCTTTGAAGACTGTATGAGTGTGAAAAACTGAGACCAATTAGGGCATTGTCTTATTTAGCTCTCCGAAAGGCAGTTCCTATCTCACTAATATATGAAATGTTCCACTCTTATTGTCTTCATTTACAATTTTTAAAGTAAGGGGCTGAGACTGGACATTGTTGAATGTCTACTTCCTAATGCCATGGTTGATTTTCAATCAACATAAATATTGATAAATATAAATGATTAAATAAGTGAAGACAGTGCAGTAATGGTGTAGACTTGTGGACTATTTAGCAATTACCAAAAACACTACTTGGCCCTGAGATGAGTTTCATCACAGCATTTCTGGGCAAACTGGGCAATTTGGGCAACTGATGATGCTATAGAGATAAGGAAAAGGAGGATGCCCCAGAGGTTTTGTAGGAAGTATTCTCAACTTCCCAACTCAAGCCTCATTTTCCATCTCAGCCATGCATAAAGCCTTGGTGACACAGAGTGGCAGCTATCTGGTATTAAAGTTGTGAATGTCACTGCCTGCTTTTTTGTAGGCACAGGGCAAGTTTTCCTGGGGGAATTCCTTTTACCTCAACTAACTTTGCAAATAAAACATTGGTGTCTTAATATTTATTGATCAGGCTGTCACTGGACTCCTGATAAAATAATATGTGTCATGTCGTTTATCTGCTTCATCTTCTTTGTAATTATTTGAGACATCTGGCATCTCTGTTTGGATTTCAACCACCAACCATTCAACTAACCTACTATATCAAAATTCTCCATCTCAATTTTCTAATAAACATTCATGCACTCACTGTTTACTTAAGGAGAAATTCTTAACCTTCTTTTCACAAGTCTACTGCAGCATAATTTTTGCACCATGAATTGTATACTGCTTCAGATGAGACAACAAATATAAACTCCTTAGTTAGCCAAAGAATAGAAAGCAAAGGACAAGACATACTGCATCACTCACATAAGATTTAGAGGCAATACAAATTTGGAGTTCAGATATTTTATTCTAAAAGTAAAACTATTTATTAACATAGAAACGCTACTAAAGTAACTGTTTTTTACTGAGAGCTACAAACTGGAATCAACTTGGCAAAAGTTTATTCCATAAACTTAAATGTCATTCTTGCAAACCCACAAAAAACAAACAGTTGCTTAATGTGTAATCTGGAAAAGAAAATCCAGATAATAATCATGCTTAGTACTCAGCTTTGTATTTTAAAAACAATTTCAGCATTTGCAGTCACCAGCTCAAATTATCTCCTGCAAGCATAGCAATGTTCTCTAATCATGTGATAAACATAATCACTAGTGTGCTCTCTCACATGAAGACATTTCCTGCTTAATCCTGGTAGGTTTTCCCTTCTGATAACCAGATCAAAATATCGATTTGGGATGTTACTTTTCTCTTTTTACTTAGTTTTGAAAATTTATTTCATTTTCAATTGTGTGTGTGTGTGTGCATTGTAAGTACAGGTGACAGGGAAGACAAAGTTGTTAGACCTTCTCCTGGATTTACAGGAAGGTTCTAAGCTAATCCATTTGAGTACTGGGAAACATCTAGGGTCCTATGAAAAACTAGAAAGCTCCTAACTGCTGAGCCAGGCATCCCTCCAGCCCTTTGCTCATTTTATGGCCTTCCATCACTTGACTTTAAAAATGCACTATTTTATGTCTTCTCTGGCTGCAACCAGTCTCAGAGATGACTCACCCTTTTATAATGGCTCATTTTGAAAGAGCAAACTTACTTAAAAGTCATCCCACTCATTATACCATTCCTCTAGACATTACAAAGAGTTTATAAATATAAATACAATTCCACACTGTTAATAGAAACTGATGGCCCAAATGACACTCTGCACATTGAAAAGCTCTTCCAGTTTGCATTGTATATCCAGCTAAAAACTGGAGGAGAGAGAGAGGGAAAGAGAGAGAGAGAGGGGGGGGGGAGGGAGAGGGAGAGGGAGAGGGAGAGGGAGAGGGAGGGAGAGAGAGAGAGAGAGAGAGAGAGAGAGAGAGAGAGAGAGAGAGGACTGTGTCATAAAAGTCAAGTTAAGTAGCAATTCCAAATCTTAGTTTTCAAAAACCATTGCGGGTTGGGAAAACGAGGCTGACAGTCGTGCAGAATATAAACACATTTCACAAGACTCCTTTTGACCATGCTGGTGGTCCTGTCTTTGATATCTGTATATGGATACTTTCATTGAGCCCCAGGCTTTAGAAGACCTAAACTTATAAACGTCTTTACAGAAACACGTGAGGGCATTTACAATCGGAACCTGTGCTCTTTCTACCAGAGTACAATCTATCATCCCAAACATGAATTCCTGTAAGCAGCATCATTCAGGGCAGAAAAGGAATCTCTGTCCAAATGTCATGAGGGTTGATAGGCTTCAGTGCTGTCTACCTTGAAGCATAAAAGTATTTACCTTAAGGAAAGGAAATTAATTAACCTGTCAAATGTGTCCTCTCAGATCACACAAATGTAATAGATTCTGGATAAATAAAATATTACTTCCCTGAAGTACCCAATGTCATTTTTTCTGCCTGTGTTAAGGCATCACAATTGCTGGTGCTAGATACTCAGGCATTGGAATGTTATTTGCTGTACTTGCATGGGAGGGTGAGAACTAATTTTCAGTATTTAGCAAGTCATCATTACTCTTTTTAAAATTCCACAATACCAGATAGAAGAAGCTTTTGAATATCTTCTGTTTCCAAACTAATCTTTCTTGTGTTTGTTCCACCCATTTGATCAATGACTATTTGGCAGCTGGCCGCCATCACCCCCAAAAGAAACTTGCCTCTTTCAAACTTTTGTGTACCACATTTGATTATGAGGTAGACCCTCCCAAAGAGCGGCAAACAGCCCAGTCCTTTAGGCTTCACATCATAACTGCTCCCTTTATTTTTCTGTAGCCCTTTGGCTCTCCAGGACACTAATTTTTTTCTTGGTCCTCAATTCTCTGACATTTTATACAATTTTCTTTCACAGCATTTCTGTCCAATGTTTTTAACTGTTTATGGATTTCCCTTTCCTGCTAGCTGGGTTCCTGGGGGACAGATACAGACACTTCTTGATTCATTTTTATGTGTCCAGCAACTGGGAGAGCCCCACCAGCACATGTAGCCTCAATAAATGTTTGTGAAATTGAATCAACTCTTGTAGGGGGCATATTGGCTTAAAATTACACCAAGGGAGACATTACTAATACCAGTCTTTCCTGGGGCCTGAATGTTATTAATTTTTATTTTAGAGGGAGTATAGGAAGTGCTTGAGGGTACTAAAGGTAAAAGAAACACACGAGATAATTTATGCCATTTCGTCTCAATAGACATTTTCAGTTTTAGAGCTTAATTATACAATACAAGGGTAAACAATTTTTCTTCTTTTTAATTTCACCATTGATGTAGCACTTGACCATCAGAGAGAGAAAATTTAATACCAAGCATAAGCAGAGAGGTTTAGCTCTCTCTGTAATGTGATTTCTTTACTTTTAAACTATAGGTCAGATATATATGACGTGATCCAAGATTACAGAATTATCCAAATTATCTCTCCTGGCCTCCTAAATTTTGAAGTCATAGCCTTATTTTTATTTAGGTTGAAAGAACTCAGCAGTGTATTTAAAGTGAGAATCAGTAAGCTCTCATTTGAAATTAATGAGAAATTATCCCTTTCAGAGAGAGCTTCAATTTCCAGACACTCACTCTTTATTTTTTAATTTAATTTTATTGATTTTATTGAGCCATGCATTTTCCTTTGCTCCCTGGACACCCACTCTTTTTCTTGTTGAACACCAATGCAATGAACTGGGATATGTAGGCCCTGGGTATTTGGTTGCATGAGTTTGAGGGCTCTTAGCCAAAATTTGACAGTGCAAAATAGAATTGCTTTTCCCCTGTAAAGCAGAATGTACGAGTAAGATTGAAGGGGTGGGTAAGTAGATAAAGTGTGCTTTTTCCTGGTGTATTGGGTATTAGTATTAAATATTTTATGCATACTTGTATGTATGGTTCTGTAATGTGATAAATTAATACTGTTTATCTCATTAAGGCAAAATACACGAATACATAACATACAAAATTAATACAAATAAAACACATGAGATGAGGCTGATGGCTCACATCTGAAATTGAATTTTTATAACAGAAATAAGAGATTTCATTAATGCATGCCAAATAAAATTAGAACATTGTAGCTAATTGTTAAATGTTCTTCCACCCACTGCAAAGTTCTTGAATGAAAACAACTATGAGGAAATATGTGCAGCAATTATAGATTATGAAAAATATATCATACTCTCACTATTTTAGGTGTTCTATTGCTTGTTATTTTCTAGTTTGAAAAGAAGTTCTATCTATGTAGCCCAGGCTGGATTCGAACTTGGGAACCTCATGCCTCTGCAGTTGAGAAATCATAAGGATGTACCACAAAACCTGGATGTTTCTTTCATTCTTAAACCATTTCTATTCTTTCAGACCATGTCTCACTCTAGACTTACCCTCCTCAAGACATATCCCACACTATATCCAGTAGAAATATTAAAATATTTTAATAATTTCTGAAATTTTGGTGCCTTTAAATATTTCAGTTGTAAATTTAATTCAATTATAAGAAATAATACCAAGAAATAACAAAATAATGCTCAATTTCTCCCCATAGTAGCAGCTTGTAAGACTACAGTGTGATATGACAACCAGCATATCAGCCTTGACAAAGCCAGTGAGTATGTTCATGCACACGGGTTTCCATGGTCTTTCCTACAATAGACAATTCTCACTATCTTTCTGCAACCCTAATCTTATCTTCTTGTCTATAATTTTGTTCTTCAAATTTTATTGCATTTATTTATTTTGTGTGAGAAGAATGTATTGCTTTGAGGGAGTACATAAGAGCCATAGTACAAATAGGGAGGTCACAGAACAACTTGAGGGAACTGGTTTTCTCCTCCTAATTAGTGGGTCTAGGGGATTATACTCAGGTCCTCAGGCTTGTTGGTTATTCCCTGATCCAGTTAATTGGCCCAAGAGTTCTATGTAAATTAACTAATCCCCTATGTAAGCTTTGAGTGTTGTGTCTTTTTCATAGCCAACTGGATTCACAGGTGTATGTTTCTCTTGTTGCCCAAAATGTTTCTTTATTTTCTAAGTAATTAATGAAATGAATTTGCTTTGTTTATGCGAATTGGCCATTGTGATTCAGCATCTATAATGTTTACATGAAGGTTTCTGCGTGATTCTTTTTATGTCTGTGGAATAAATGCTTAGAAATACAAGTGCTGCACCATATGGTTGATATTCGTTTAGTTTTAGAGATGATGCCACACATTTCTAGGATAGCTGGACAATTTTATATTACTATAGCAATGAGTGGTCCAATTTCTCTGCATCTTTACTGGAATTTTGTGTTATTTTTATTTTATCCATATTAATATATGTTTCATGTTCTCATCACGGTTTTAATCTACACCTTCCTAATGACTGATGATGGTGAACATCTTTCTGTGTGTTCATCCACCATCTGAAAATGTTTACTCCATCAAATGTCTCCTCATTCACTTTTCCCCCAATGGTTTCAATGGGTTTTTTTTCTTTTTGTTATTGACTACTTACATTTTATTACCCATTCTATATGCTAATTGTGTTGGTTATGAGGGTTGAAATGTTTTTCTCTATAGCTTATGCTTTCATTTTTAAATAAGATCTTTCACAAACAATATTTAAGACTTTTATATCATGTCAAACCTATTGTTTTCCTTATATGGAATGTGTTTTCAGTGGGAACTTCAAAAAAATTTCTAAAATATCCTAATGATTTATTATTATATTATTTTAATAATTTATATAAATATAAAAGTATATGTATGTTTTGATTCAAGTACATGATCAATTTTGATGTTTTGATGCAGTTTTTGAGTAGAGTATGAGTATAATTTGAGTTCTCCTCCTCCTCCCCTACCCCACATCCTCATCCTTTCATCTTCCTCCTAACCCTCCTCTTCTCTTCTCCTCTAATCTTTCTATGATAGGATTCCAATTAACACAATTTTTGAAAGGGCAATTTTTCTGCTTTTGAATTGCACATACAATTCAATAAAACAGGGCCTGAGGCTGTAGCTCAGACTCCCTACAATACATGAGATCCTGGCTTTAGGGCCTAGCACCACAAACAAGGCAGCAAATGTATAACTATGCTATGCCTCTATGGGTTTATTTCTGGAATATTTCTTATATTTATATTTCTGTATATTTATTGTTTAGCTAGTAGTATAGCCTTGATCACTCTAATTATGTAGTGAATTTTACTAAAAAAAATGGGCCTTGAGAGAAATAGAAGAATAACATGAAATTAGTAGACAAAATTTGGAAAAGTTTTTGGGCTGAAAAGCAGAGAGAATAAATAATATTTTAAGCAGTAGAGATTGAAGGAAGTGGTAATTTCTGTTGGAGGAATGTACAAAAGATGGCACCTCTGCATCATGGTTAGCTGGCAGGAATTCTCCCCCAAACACTGCCATGCAACATCTCCTTCATGGACCATACTGTGTGGAAAACCATATCACACACACACACACACACACACACACACACACATGCAAGAGTGCATGCTTCCTATGCCATGGCTAACAACTTTGTATAAAAAAACCTTTCTGGTCAAACCAGAGTTAACCAACATGCCTACATTTTTGCCTTCTTCTTTTCCTAAAAGAAAGTTTGCAATCTTCAATCAAACCAAAAGGAAAAGCTTTCAATTATGAATTCAAGGGCAAATGTAAGGTTGAAAACAAACAAAAAAATAGACGTCTGATTACCAAGAAAATTAAAAGAATTAGTTAAGCCTTGTAACTGATAATGTAAATTTAAACTGGCTGAGCAAGAGTTGGGAATTATCATCAAAAATGAGATCCCATTTCCCATTTCCTTGTCTCAAGAACAAAATTAATGTAATATTACTTTAGTTATATATTCCCCAACTATCTTTACACTGCTTTTGCATCCCATTGTTATTGCTACATTGTTTTCACCATAACTTGGATTTTCTTGTTTTCAATAGTTTTTTGTTATTGTTATCTATCTATCTATCTATCTATCTATCTATCTATCTATCTATCTATCTATCTATCTACATCACTATCAATTATATCTATGTATCTAAAATCACTATCTATCATTTATATCTATCTATCAACTATCTATCATCTATCTAACGTCTATCTATCTATGTTGTTATCTATCAATGCCACTATCATCTATCTATCTATCTACTATCTACCTATGTCATTATCTCTCTATTTATTTATATCTATCTATCATCTATCTATCTACATCACTATTTATCATTTATATCTATCTACCTCTATCTATCTATGTCATTATCTATCAATCTATCTATCTATGTCATTATCTCTCTACATATTTATCTATCTACCTATGTTGTTATCTATTTTTCTTTTTTAAAGACAAACAATTATATTTTTATTTCTTTTTTTCTTTTTTTAAATTTATTTATTCATTTATTTATTCATTCATTCATTTATTTATTTATTAAAGATTTCTGCCTCCTCCCCGCCACCGCCTCCCATTTCCCTCCCCTCCCCCGATCAAGTCCCCCTCCCTCATCAGCCCAAAGATCAATCAGGGTTCCCTGCCCTATGCAAAGACCAAGGACCACCCACTTCCACCCAGGTCTAGTAAGGTGAGCATCCAAACTGCCTAGGCTCCCACAAAGCCAGTACATGCAGTAGGATCAAAAACCCATTGCCATTATTCTTGAGTTCTCAGTAGTTCTCATTGTCTGCTATGTTCTGAGAATCCGGTTTTATCCCATGCTTTTTCAGACCCAGGCCAGCTGGCCTTGGTGAGTTCCCGATAGAACATCCCCATTATCTCAGTGTTTGGGTGCACCCCTCGCGGTCCTGAGTTCCTTGTTCGTGCTCTCTCTCCTTCTGCTCCTGATTTGGACCTTGAGATTTCAGTCCAGTGCTCCAATGTGGGTCTCTGTCTCTGTCTCCTTTCATCACCTGATGAAAGTTAATATTCAGGAGGATGCTTAAATGTTTTTCTTTGGGTTCACCTTCTTATTTAGCTTCTCTAGGATCACGAATTAAAGGCTCAATGTCCTTTATTTATGGCTAGAAACCAAATATGAGTGAGTACATCCCAAGTTCCTCTTTTTTGGGTCTTGCTTACCTCACCCAGGATATTGTTTTCTATTTCCGTCCATTTGTATGCAAATTTCAAGAAGTCATTGTTTTTTTACTGCTGAGTAGTACTCTAATATGTATATACTCCATACTTTCCTCATCCATTCTTCCATTGAAGGGCATCTAGGTTGTTTCCAGGTTGTGGCTATTACAAATAATGCTGCTATGAACATAGTTGAGCATATACTTTTGTTGTATGATAGGGCATTTCTTGGGTATATTCCCAAGAATGGTATTGCTGGGTCCAGGGGTAGGTTGATCCTGAATTTCCTGAGAAACTGCCATATTGCTTTGCAAAGTGGTTGCACAAGTTTGCATTCCCACCAGCAATGGATGAATGTACCCCTTTCTCCACAACCTTTCTAGCAAAGCCTATCATTGGTGTTTTTGATTTTAGCCAGTCTGACAGGTGTGAGATGGTATCTTAAAGTTGTCTTGATTTGCATTTCCCTGATCGCTAAGGAAGTTGAGCATAATCTTAAGTGTCTTTTGGCCATTTGAACTTCTTCTATTGAGAATTCTCTGTTCAGTTCAGTGCTCCATTTTATAATTGGGTTGATTAGCCTTTTACGGTCTAGTTTCTTGAGTTCTTTATATATTTTGGAGATTAGACCTTTGTCGGTTGCGGGGTTGGTGAAAATCTTCTCCCAGTCAGTGGATTGCCTTTTTGTCTTGGTGACAGTGTCCTTTGCTTTACAGAAGCTTCTCAGTCTCAGGAGGTCCCACTTATTCAGTGATGCCCTTAGAGTCTGTGCTGCTGGGGTTATACGTAGGAAGTGGTCTCCTGTGCCCATGTGTTGTAGAGTACTTCCCACTTACTCTTGGATCAGGTTCAGTGTGTTCGGACTAATATTGAGGTCTTTAATCCATTTGGACTTGAGTTTTGTGCATGGTGATAGATACGGATCTATTTTCATTCTTCTACAGATTGACATCCAGTTTTGCCAGCACAATTTGTTGAAAATGCTCTCTTTTTTCCATTGTATACTTTTAGCTCCTTTATCAAAAATCAGGTGTTCATAGGTTTGTGGGATAAAGTCAGGGTCTTCTATTCGATTCCATTGGTCGACTTCTCTGTTTTTATGCCAGTACCAAGCTGTTTTCAATACTGTAGTTCTGTAAAAGAGTTTGAAGTCAGGGATGGTAATGCCTCCAGAAGTTCCTTTATTGTATAAGATTGTTTTGGCTATCCTGGGTATTTTGTTTTTCCCATATAGAGTTGGTTATTGTCTTCTCCAGATTTGTGAAGAATTTTGATGGGATATTGATGGGGATTGCATTGAATCTATAGATTGCTTTTGGTAGAATTGCCATTTTTACTATGTTGATCCTCCCAATCCAAGAGCAAGGGAGATCCTTCCATTTTCTGGTGTCCTCTTCAATTTCTTTTATCAACGACTTAAGGTTCTTGTCAAATAGATCTTTCACTTCCTTGGTCAGAGTTACCCCAAGATATTTTATGCTATTTGTGGCTATCGTGAAAGGTGATGTTTCTCTGATTTCCCTCTCTGTTTTCTTATCCTTAGTGTATAGGAAGGCAACTGATTTTTTGGAGTTGATCTTGTATCCTGCCACATTACCAAAGGTGTTTATCAGCTGTAGGAGTTCTTTGGTAGAGTTTTTGGGGTCGCTTACGTATACTATCATATCATCTGCAAATAATGCAAGTTTAACTTTTTCCTTTCCAAAACGAATTCCCTTGATCCCCTTCCGTCTGCGTGGGCCGGGGGTCCGCTGCTTCCCTACTCCCCTGTTTTAGGATAGATAGGTCTTTCCCACTGTGATCACCAAAAGGTCTACATAGCCTAAACAATCCCTAGAAAAAATGAAAAATTCACAAGGAGAGAAATCAGGGATATGTAAAGAAAGCACACTTCAGGCTGCAGTCTTGGTACTTAATGTTCAGCAATATCTGGGTAGGTGTGCCATGCTGTAGCTAAATATGCATTTCCTGTTATGCATGTGATGGTCTGTCTTCCATTGCAACACGTTACACACAAAATTTTAAGATCCACACATTCAAACAAACCTAAACCCTGAAAACATTTTGTGAGAGCTTAAAATTAACAAAACACCAGAAGGCTCTAGAACAAAAAGAAGCAAACTCACCTAGGAGGAGTAGATTTCATGATTTAATCAAATTGAGGACTGACATCAATAAAACAGAAACAAAGAGAACAATGCAAAGAATCAATGATCAAGTCTAGAATTGACATTCAAATTTGCTTAGGGACGTGCCTTGAGTGATAATATAGTGCCTCTGTGGAATTGTGTGCTAGCAGATCAGAAGGAA
The DNA here is from genome assembly GCF_950005125.1 of Chionomys nivalis. Classification (NCBI taxonomy): domain Eukaryota; kingdom Metazoa; phylum Chordata; class Mammalia; order Rodentia; family Cricetidae; genus Chionomys; species Chionomys nivalis. The sequence continues at coordinate 116,161,955 of NC_080086.1, read as the reverse complement.
GGTTTTAAAATCCACAATGAAACTCTGTGATTATGGGGAAAATCATGGCATCAAATTTGAGAAATCACAAGCCACACTGGCATTCATAATCCTTAGGGCCACAACTTTACCAGGTACTCTCCCTGATTCTCACAAGGGCAGATGCTGAATGGCTCAGGTGGTGGGAATTTGGGATCTTCTTAAGGAAACATATCTGGAGCTTAAGTTCTGGCTGTGGCTGGGCTCTTCATTTGTTCTCTACAATGAAACCTTATAGATTAAATAATCTAAAACCTTTCTTATTCACTTGACCTGGGTAAAAAAGAATTCTAAAGTTTCCTCTTTCACTTGTGGGGTACTGGGATGAGATGACAAAACAATTAGATCTAGTTCCACATAGTTAATTAATTTTCCTATCTTATTCATGTAGTCCTTCCAACTAGCTACCATTGTCTTTGTTCCATGTCATAGGCTCAGAACAGTTTCCTCAGAGCAAGCCACTCCCCTTTCTTTAACAGTCATCTCATGGGGTAGAGCAGCAGCAGTATTTCTATAAAGCCTCAGGACATTTATTCACTGTACTGTATTTGTGAAGCAAGTCTTTTGGAGGGAGTTACTTGTTTGGTTCCCAGCTGGCAGGCTAGCTTAGACCCAAAATAATCACACAGAACCTGTATTAATTAAGTCAGACTTGGCCCACTAGCTCTAGATTTTTATTGGTTAACTCTTACTTCTAATTTAACCCATCTCCATTAACCTGTTACTATGAAGTTGGGGCCTACCAGCAAAGTTTCAGCACATCTATCTCCAGTGGTGAATCCATGGTGTCTGTCTGAATAGGCTCAAAGCAGTTCTTTATTCATTAACCAATAAAACCAACACATACACAGAAGACCCTCCAACACCATGCCAGGATAGATTCAGAGGAAGAGAAATTAGACTTTTTAATAATGTTGAGAATTAAGTGAGTCTTTGATACTACCAGAAAATTGTCTATTTAACAAAAAGGCCTTCACCGTGAGGAGGGATATGTTTTAGTTCTGTCCCTTTCATGCACTTTGCTTGATAAAGTTCCTCTAACTCTTTCTCCTCTTTATTATTTTCTAATGGAAAATTAGAAAATAAAAGGGTTTCCTTTCTTTTCTCCCTATCAGAAATCATAAAAAGATAATGATAAAAATGTATGACATTGTGTTAAACTATTTAAGGAAATATATTTTGCATCAGGAAAGACCAGCATTAGAGTTAATATACCTGGCTTCAGAGCAGTCTTGATTTACATTGTAGTGAGCACACTAAACACAATTCTCATCACATAACAAGCACAATAAATATTCACCCTACTATGATAAGTTCTTCCTATAAAGTGTGAAGTCATGAAGGTGAGCATCAGATGAAGATTCAAAGGACAATGGACTGTGTACAGGAAATGTTGGGTTCTGTTCAAACCCGAGGATTCCAAGGACAATGGACTGTGATTCTGCATTTTCAAACATTGTCCACAAGTTAATTTAACCTGAGCTATGTAGGAACTATCTAAAAAGTCTGAGATCAATATGTTCAGACTGAAATCAATGGACTAGAGAATAGTTGGCTAGTTCATTCAGACTAGCAAGATCCTTGTGGGGAGACATGCTGGTGGAACCCCATTGCCAGGGTGACTGTTTTGGATTTTGCTTATTTACTGAAAGGAAAAAAAAAACAATTTCTTAGGTTTGTATTTTTATCTGTCCCTGAATGGGTCATGAGAGACAGTGTCCTAGGTTCAAAACCACTAAACTACCAAATAAGAATGTCTGTATCCATTTTCAAAATTTCATATCTAAAGATGGCACATCACATTTTCCTTACCTTCTATCCACTGATATAAGCTGGACATTTTTCTTCAGAAACTGTTTCAACATTATTAAACCCATACATGAACAAAACCTGGAAAAAAGTGTGTGTGTGTGTGTGTGTTGACAGAGATTTCTGTCCTGCCAGGTTGCACAGCTGTTTAGTCCCAAAGAAACACACAGAATCCTACATTAATTATAAACTAGTTGGCTTCTTAGCTCAGGCTTCTTATTAACTAACTCTTACATCTTACATTTAATGCATGAAACAATCCCACACCAGTTTGGATTCAAAGGGGTATTTATTTTAAGGGAAACTTACAGAACACTGACAGCCAGGAAAGGAGTCTAATTGCTAGAGCAAAAGCAGGAACCAAGAGCCAGAACAAAGAACCAGAACCAAGAGCCAGAACCAAGACAGTGAGCAGATGACTGCCAATCTTTTAAATAGAGAAATAGACCATGTCCCAGTGGGCTGGTATTTCAGCAGCTATTGGCTGAAGGAGTGGAAGGTGCTCTTTCAGTATACATTAACCCACAATTCTTGTCTATATTAGCCACGTGCCTTGATACCTTTTATTAGTGAGGCATTCTCATCTTGCTTCCTCTGTGTCTGGGTGATGACTGCATACTGAGCCTTACCTATTCCCAGAATTCTCCTTTTCTGGTTGCCTTGCATATACTTCCTGCCTGGCAATTGGCCAGTTAGTGTTTTATTAAACCAATACAAGTTACAAATCTTTACAGGGTACAAGGTGTGTATATTATTCTGTTTTCTTTAAATTTTTTGACTGTGATTGTGCTAAGTATAGAGACACAATTCATTGTACAGGCTACTAAACTAAACCAAACTGTATATTTTAAAGGTATTGTCACTTCAAAATTTGGTTCTAAGGATATGTTGCTTTGGAAAAGAAGTTCTGCTTTTGTTTCCAAAGAAGATGAGAACCTGTGGATTCTTTTTAGGCTAATATGGTTTGATGGAACAAGACCCCTCCCCAAAGTTCTCCATGAATAAACATTTCACAATCAAACAGCAGGAAGTAGTTTGGAGACAACTACACCTAAATTCCCAAAATGATTATTTATAAATGTTTGTTTACATTTGAAGGAAGATATGATATAGAGATAAATACTTTGCACTGGTATTGATCTAGGTCTATTGACAAAATTTTTGTATAATATGCTTTATTTATTTATTTTTGTGTTTTGGATGTTAGTTTTAATTGAGCTATACATTTTTATGTGGTTCCCTCCTTTCCTCTTTAACTCTCCCATTGTATCCATGTTCACAATTTATTCAGGAGATCTTGTCTTTTCTACATCCCATGCAGTTTAGAACCATGTATGTCTCTCTTAGCATCCTCATTGTTGTCTAGGTCCTCTAGGATTATGAATTGCAGGCTGATTTTTCTTTGCTTTATGTCTAAAAGCCACTAATGAATGAGTACATATGGTATTTTTCTTTCTAGGTCTGGGTTACCTCACTCATATTGATATAAATTTGAGGTCAATTTTGTTGTAAGTATATTTCTGCTCTTGATTAAGGTATTGTGTTTGTACAGTTCATTTAAAATGTAAAATTTAAAATGTAAAACTATCAAGTAAAGGTTAATTGATAATCATCTATAATAGTCAAGTTTGTAGTCATGCTAGTTAGGTTTTCTAGATGTACAGAGATATATTTCAGATGGATAAGTAGTCTTTGAACCTTTCAAAGACTTACAGAATATGGTATTTTAAATGTTTCAAGAACTTAGGACTCTTCATGACAGTGAGACACACCTACTCCTGGCAGCACCAATCTACTTCAAGAGGATTATGGGCATCAAAGAGGCTCTTTATGGAGTTGGTTTGCCATTTGGGCATGAAACTGCTCTTGCCTGGACTGCTTGATGTTATGTTGTATGAACTGGACATTTAGGACCCACATAAAAATGACTGCTGAACTTGCCTAAAGGTGAGACAGTCCATCAGTGTTTCTGCTTCATGAGAGTGTCTGCCAAACATTCTGGAGGACACAGAAAAAAGTGACTGACAAACTGCCAATATAAATGGAACTGTCTTTGGAATTTTCTGCTTCATGGAAAAGTCTGCCAGATACTATGGACCTGTAGGCTAAAGATTAATGACCCAATGTTACAAAAGAAATTCTGATGACTGTCCAGGTAACAAGATGTTTCTGTCAATTATTGAGTTTCGGAAGTTGCTTACAATGCACTTCCTGTTTTACTTAGGTAATTTGATATCCTTCTGGAGTCTTTGATGGAGTTGAAAAATAGTTATAATTATGGTTTTCCTTAGTTATGATAAAAGATAAAATAGATATAATATTGTTACCTGTTTTGTTATATGTAAAATTACTATGTTAAAGTTAATGTTCCTTCTTATTTAGACAGAAAAGTGTAGGTGATGTGGGATTCCCCTCTGTATGCTGTGAATACCATTGGTTAATAAAGAAGGTGTTTGGGGCCTATTGCAGCACAGAATAGGGCAAGGTAGGAATTCTAAGCAGATAGAGGAGGAAAGAGTAGGTGAAGTCAGGGAGACACCATGTAGCCACCACAGGAGACAGATGCTGGATGCCAGATGGAACCTTACCCTTAGGCCATAACCACATGGCAAGGCATAGATTAATAGAGATGGATTGATTTAAGATATAAAAGCTATCTAGAAATAATCATAACTAATAGGCCAGGCAGTATTTTAACTAATACAGTGTGTTTATTTTAGGTCTGGACAGCTGGGAAACAAACATGCAGACATTGCCTACGTGTGTGTATGTGTGTGAAAATACATACACCTGTATACGAAAACACATATAGCTGCCTCTTTTTTCCACATTCTAACTGCTTATAGGCTTAGTTCATTTTTTTCTTTTCTTCAATGAAAATTTTCTTTAAAAATGACCTACACAGTCATTCTAGACTATGAGTTGTTACCTCTAATACTGTCAGTGGAAGTCAAAAGAAGCTAAAATAAAGAGGGCAGAAGAATTCCTTACATGTTCATCTGACTCAGTCTGAAGAAATTGTGTACATTTTTACATCCATATTTTATTTAATCCTAGACAAAAATCCTAAAAAAAATATAAAAATCCTCCTGATAAAGTAGTTCACTAGACCATCCAAGTTTCATGAAAGTGAATAATGTGTAACATTTAGTTTCAAAAATACACCCCTATTTATTTCCCAAGTATTTCATGTCAATTTATTTGTTTCATGCATGTTTTGTGTTCAATAAAGTAAAAATAAAAGACACTGGATTTTAAGTGATCCTTGACACTTGATACACAATGATGTATATGGAAACACACACATGTACACTTATACATGTAGACTCACACACACATGTACACTCACACATACAAACATGTACACTCATACACATATACACTCACACACACATATACATTCACACATACACACATATACACTCACACCTACACAATACTTTCTTAGCTCCAACTGACAACAAAGGTGTTTCCCAGTTGAAATTACAGATTGGGCCCAATAAGCTAACACAGAAAAGTCTTTAAGAAACTATCCAGTTGCAAGCAGAAGCTCAGAAAATCCTGTGGGAATGTTTTAAATCTACTTTGTTTATTCATTTACCTTTTGGAGAATAGAAGCAATTTTTATACTTCTACATTTTCCACTAAGAGTGGCATATAGAAAAGATAACTATCTAGAATAGAATGAAGTCTCCATGGATGAGTGACTATTCAATTGCAAACTAAGAATTTTACCTCTGAGAACATGGGTTCCAGTTTACCTCTCTGTTGTTGTAGTAAAATACTGACCAAAAACAACTTCGAGGAGGAGAGGATTTATTTGACCGGGTTATGACTCATCATTGAGAGAAATAAGCCAGGAAATTGAGGCAGGATGATCATGGATGAAAAAACTGAAGCAGAGACAATGGAGGAACACTGCTTATTGCCTTGCTTCTTCTAGATTGCATTGTGGCGGTGTAAATGAATGCAGAAAGATTATAAAAATATATACAGCTTTAATAAGGAAATAGACTTACAGGACCACAGGTTCCCGTTTTGGGTAAAGCCATGCGGGCAGACGGGTGCCGGGGACGCAGCCCTGCCACTCTTATTACAACATTGCATAGCTTTATTTCTTATCCAGTTCTCCCACCTGCCCAGGGATGGTGTTCTTTCTAGTGGTCTGGGATTCCCACATAAATTACTACTTGAAAAAATGGCCACAGAAATGCCCGTAGGCCATCTGACAAAGGAAATTCCTAAACTGAAATTTTCTCTTTTCAGGCATTAAAATTTATAATTCAATAATAGTTGTGAAACCCCCATTTCTTTGATCCTAACAGACCATGTAAGAAGTTTGACTATCACATGAATTAAGAACTTTCCAAAATAACTATCAGCAGATAAACTTAAGAAAATCATTATAATATGTGTCAAAACTTACTTTTAACTTGGTATTTCTTATGAGCTTGTCCTTTTAGTTTACCAAAAGTAGCTTGGCAGATAATTAATTACCAAAAATGATAAGTCCTAAATTAAGTTCACACTCTTGACTTTGGCAAAGTATGAATAGGTAAGTGGCAATGGGGTGTCATCCTTAAATAAAACAGCAATAATGAATTACATACTCTTATACCCAAGGTTTAGGTAGCAAGAAAGAAGGAGCTGAAAGATTATAAGACCATAGGATGGGGAGAACTGTTGTAACTCACATCTTTTCAACATCACATGAATGTTGTACCGGTGAACTCACAACAGCTATGGCTACAAATCCTGCACAGGGCCACACCAGTCAACTTCCCCACAGAGAAGGAGGATGGGCCACAAGGACTCACCCATTGTTGAGGACTTATAGTCATTTGAAGAGCAAGTGTGAAACAATAATTACAGAAGAAGAGGGCTGTAGTTTGAGAAGAGAGTGTAAGGTTGACCTGGGAGAGCTGGAAGGCAAGGAAAATGTGGATATGATCAAAATAAATGTCTAGGATTTATGTGTGAATTTCTCAGAAAATTTTGAAATAGAATGTGTTTTTCTGGATTACCAAAGGATACCTTTTATAGGCTACATTTTATATTTTACTCTTGTCTAAGAATATTATCTAAAATGTCTATTTCATTATAGGTCAAATTTACCTGTAGCAGTGCAATTCTGAGTTACCATTTCTGAGAATAAATGTAAAAAATAAGTAGAAACTTCTCGTTTTTAGACAAAACTCTGAAATCTATTAATCTTCACTGTTACTGTGTTGCATATTTTGAGGGTCTCTGGTTTATGAAAATCTACATGGCTATTAGCTTCACAAAATGATTCCCTTAAAATTCCTCTGCATGATGCATAGTTCAGGTGCATTTACTATTGTATTATTTGTACAAAAATTATAAAACAATAATTTGCAACTACATTTAGGTTCTTTATTTCTTACTATCTTACTTTTGTAATCACTTTCAGTTTAATGTGTTTCAAAGTGATTATTTCATTTTAAAAATTTGTTATTCAGAGAAACACCTTCAAAGAGGCCATGACAGCTACTACTTGCCATCATTTTTATAGAGAAGATTTGGCATTCAGAACCATGGTTTTCCCCATTATCAGTCAGTCAGTGTCATAGTGGCCATGCTTGTCTGCTTTCAGAGTTATAGTTGTGCTATTTGTTTTTTTTTCAACACATTTTATCATAAGTTAAATTTTAAAATATCTGAAGTTTCTTTATTGTCAATATTTTTTTATAAATTAATGCACCATACTTCTAGATTCTTTACAAGTGTTTCTTCTTATTCAGGGACTGCCTAATTCTACATGGGAGCCATTGTGAAATATAGGAGTCAGTTCTTTATTTTTATTAGCATATTTCTGCATATCAGCTATATGAGTTTTTCTTATTTTAATATTTACTTTTACTATATTTTATTTTTAGAATCTTAACACCTTTTCATAATTGAATTATTAAATATGACTGTATACATTTTCAACTTTTGAAATGGCACCCAATATAGAAAAATTCTTTGTACTTTTGAGACTGAAAAGGTTTTGTGTAACTATCTCCAGTAAAATCAATGTTTTCTATTTTCATTTTTAATTACTAAGTTTCCCATTTATATCAGTTTCTTGCCTGAGGATGATACTATGTTCTTTCGAGTTACATTGTTTTAAAATAGCTCCTTCCGTATTAAATATTACTTGTGTGTCATCTTTAAAGATGATACATTTTGTAATTTCATGCATGTTTACAGTATATTTAGATCATATTCACCATTATCACCAGTTCCAACTCCAAATTACTTGCTATTTCTCTCATGACTTCATATCTCTTTCTTTAAAATAAATATAACCTATTGAGTCCTACTAGTTTTGCTCTTACATTTGTGAATATAGGGCCCTACACAGAAGCTTGGTAACCCTCCGGGGCTACAGTGCCTAAGGAAACCAATTCTCTATTAGCTCTCATCAGCTGCCAACAAATTCTCAGCTATGAGTGGGGCCTGCCCCATAGAGATAAAGATATTTTAAAAACATTAAAGCACTTTGATATTTAAAGAAATCATATGGAAAATTGTTTTATAAAGCTAATAACTAATTTTAAAAATCTACCATATTTTATAAAGAATGGGCAATGTCTTATACTATAACTATACAGCAACATAAATCAATAAGAACAATTCCCTCAAAAACAGAGCCTTTTGAAGATGTCATATATGTTATATGATACTTGAATACTCAAAGGATTGCTCAACCATTATGGGGCTAGCATGAAACCTGGCACTAGAGAAATTCCCAGGAATCCAGAAGGATGACCCCAGCTAAGACCTTAAGCAATAGAGGAGAGGGGGCCTGAATTGGCCTTGCCCTCTAGTCAGATCAATATCTTAAATGTCACCATAGAACCTTCATCCAGCAACTGATGGGAACAGAGGCAGAGACCCACAGAAGGGCACTGAGATGACTTCCAAAAGTCCAGCTAAAGACTGGGAGGAGTGAGAATATGAGCAAAGGAGTCAAGACCATGATGGGCTCACCCACTGAAACAGTTTACCTGAGCTAATGGGAGCTCATCAACTCTAGGTGGACAGGGTAAGAACCAGAGTAGGTCCAAAATAGGCCCTCTGAATGTGGGTGACAGTTGTATGGCTGGTGCAAACTGCTAGGCCACTGGCATTGGCACCATGATTAATCCCTACTGCTTGATTGGCTTTGTGGGAGCCCACTCTCTTTGCATGGATACTTTGCTCTGCCTAGATTTAGTAGGGAGGGACTTGGACCTTTCCCAAAGCAATGTGCCTTGCCCTCTCTGAGGTATGTATGGGGGTGGAGTGAGGGGAAATGTGGAGGGAATGGGAGCAGGGGACATAGTAGGAACTGGGATTGGTATGTAAAATGAAAAAAAAAAAACATAGTTTGTTTTCTTTTTGAAAGAATAGAATTTAAAAAAAATGATTGCTCAAGATTCCTTTTTAAAAGTCCGTCTCAATGACCACCTTGGCACAGTAACCCTAAGGGTGCAATAATAGCACACACACACCTTGGCAGTAACCAAATGCTATCTAATTGCACTGAAAACCTGCTCAGTAAGAGGGAGAATATACCTAGTACTGGAAACCTAGCTACTTACTCAATATTACTGATATCATGGTTATTGGAGAAGAATAATGACCACTAATTTATTAGACCAGCAAAATTCCTAACAAAAATCTATAAAAATACACAGGTAAGTGTAGCCCTCACCCCTCAGCAAAGAAACTTCTATTGCATTAGACAGAGACCATTATAGAAAACCAAAACAAATCAAAATGCAGATGTATGGAATCTGGTACCAACAAATATATCCACAAAACACTCACATATTTGGGGCAAGAGATCTTTGTTGAAGGGGGAACAGGCAGATTATAAGAATCCTAGGAACAGGAAGTTGGCTGTGTGTTGTAATATGAGCGGCAGGGCTGCGTCCCCGGCACCCAGCCGCCCGCATGGCTAGCTTATGCCCCGAAATAATTACACGGAAACTGTATTCTTTTAAACACTGCCTGGCCCATTATTCCAGCCTCTTATTGGCTAGCTCTTACATATTGATCTAACCCATTTCTAATATTCTGTGTAGTACCACGAGCTGGCTTACCAGGAAAGATCTTAACCTGCGTCTGTCTGGAGTGGGAGAATCATGGCAACTCCTTACTCGGCTTCTTTCTCCCAGCATCCTGTCTGTTTACTCCACCCACCTAAGGGCTGGCCTATAAATGGGCCTAGGCAGTTTCTTTATTATTTAACCAATGACCTTCCTCCATCATTTCCCCTTTTTCTGTTTAAACAAAAAAAGGCTTTTATTTTAACATAGTAAGATTACATATAGCAAAACAGTTATCAAGCAAGAATTATAGTTACAATATTTATATCTATTTTATCTTTTATCATAACTAAGGAAAACTATAATTATAACTAACCATTCTTCAACTCCATCAAAGACTCCAGAAGGATACAATATTACCTAAGTAAACAAGAAATAAGAAACTTCAAACTCTAGAAATGACAGAGACATCTTGCTGCCTGGACAGTCACCCAAAGTTCTTTTGTACCGTTGGGGCATCCATCTTTGGCCTACAGGCCCATAGTATCCAGCAGACATTTTCATGAAGCAGGAAATTCCAAAGACAGTTTAGTCACTTTCTGCTGTGTCCTGCAGAATGTCTCGCAGACTCTTTTATGAATCAGGAACCCTGAAAATCCATCTCACCTTTAGGTAAGTTCAGCAGTCCTCTTTCTGCGGGTTCTCTGTGTCCAGTTTATGCAACAGTCCAGGCAAGAGCAGTTTCTTGCCCAAATGGCTATCAAACTCCTTAAGGAGCCTCTTCGGTGCCCATCTTCCTCTTGAAGTAGATTGGTGCTGCCAGGAGCAGATGTGTCTCATTGTCATAAAAAGCCCTAAATTATTAAAACACTTAAATGCCATATTCTGTAGCCTTTGAAAGATATGAAGAATGCCTATTTGAAATATATCTATGCATATCTAGAAAATCTAACTAACATGACTACAAGCTTTACCTTCCTCCATCAGCTGTGACATTGTATCGCCTAGTAATATCAGAAGCTACACCCATAGTATATAATCAACATAACTGCCCAGATGGGGATTGAACAAGAAAGACATCAAAGAATACACCAAGTAATATGGAGAAAAACCCATTAACGCTACACAAGGAACTATAGACAACTGAGCAAATCCAGGAATTGGAGAGATGGCTTTCTAAAGGGAAGAGCACACCAACTGGTTGGCCAACACCAGTCAACCTAAAAGTACACATACAGGTAATATCATTCAGACTTAACAGGTTATACTTGAGAATATATATGCATATGGATATACATATATACATACAATATCTACTTAATATCTATTTTTAAAAGAGGCTATGAATATGAAAGAAAGATGGGAAAAGCATAAGGGAGGGTTTTCAGGAATGGTATAGGAGGGTGAAATATTTTAATTAAATTATGATCTCAAAACTAAAACAAAGAACAATTCATTTCATAATTATTAAGTATTAAATATTTCTTTTTTTATTCTCAGAATGGTTCCATAGTTTCTCATCTATGGTACTTCAACCTTCCAACTTTCCAACACAATCTATTTCACAAAAGTGGGACATATAATTAGAGCAATGCAGTATGAGTCCTGAATCATATTACTGAATTATGTACTTAGCTCACCCTGTCTTAGACCTGAAGCAATGTGTAGCTTGTTGTTTGAGACATGATTTCACTATGTAACTCTCACAGAGATCTGCTTGTCTTTGATTTCCTGGTTTAAAGAACGTGTGACCACACCCAGCCTTAATATAGAGCTTTGAATAGTGATAAATCATCACAATTCAAAAAGCCAAGAATTTTTCTTTGTTATTCTTCATACATCTGAGGGAATGGACATGTGCTGAAATATGATTACCACTGATTTGAAGTCATGTTATTACTGGGAGTTCGGGTAACTCCTGATCTATGGTTCTAGTACTTTCCTCCACTCAATTTTGCTTTATTTTTCTAGTGCTTTATTTACTGAGAGAATAGGGCGCCAAAGAGTCAGAGCTTCTATATTGTACAGAATAATCTGTACACTAGGAGCTTGCTAAGCACTTTGCTCTCAGTTGCGGCAGCATTGAGAAGGAAGACACTTAAGATATTCGATAGAGGCTCCAGATGGAGTCCTCGCCACAGGGTTCACATTCAACCCTTCCTTCATCTTTTCAACTTTCCTTCTTCTCTATAACAGCTTTCATTGTGAGTCCTGCATCCCATACTGCAACCAAACTCTTCCTTAACATGTCCATATAGTATTTTGTACATGCCAGAAATGCTGAAGTGTAAATATCATCAAATGAGATTGGCCAAGTTTTGAGGATTGTAGTGTTTTCTGGCTTCTCTTTGTGGTCTCTGTCTGTAGAAAACACATTTTCCACTTGGGTGACAGACAGACATTGTTTTCTAACTAGTCCGCTATGCTTCCATCACAGAACATTAAGTTAAACTACATCATTTAGCCATCATCTTGACTGTGGGTACTTCAGATATTTCCACACATGGGTCTTCAGATTCTTTTCCCACTTCTTCCATGTGGATGACTGAGATTAATCTCCATTGAGTTAAGATACATAGCTAGCACTTGTGCACTTTAACATTACAAGAGAGAAAACTTTCTCTGAGTTACTTTTAGAGAAAGGGTTGCTTTTTCTCCCTGTCATTAGTACAGGGCTTTGTACTCTTAAAAAGATTACAAATGCATTATGCTATTTGATCCTCACAAAAATCCTCTGAGATAGGTTGGACATTTTAAAGACAAAGAAATCGGCTCAGAGAGATTTTCTAACAAAGCTGATTAGTGAGTTAGAAATTGGCCCTCCTTAAGCTGACTCTGCACACCTTCTACTGTACTGAGAGCCAGTTGGAAGTGCTGAGTGCAAAGTTTTCTAAAGTATTCGGTACATAATTTCAAAAATAAAAAAGTATTTGTTCTTATTTGAAAACATTCATTTTACTTTAACTACGCTGTGAGACCTTGAAAATATTAATAGGATAAAGCTCACTGTTGGAAGGGGAAAACGTCCATACCTTCCACACACGGGATGACATCACATGAAGATTATAGCTCGATGTCTTGCTATGTCAGATTCTAATTATAATAACGATATCCTTGAATGTCTTTTAATATTTTCAATAAATTTAGAAGCATTTATATTACCTGGATATAACATCATAAATTTTATGTTCTTGCATTATCAGATAATCGTGGCCTATTAGTCATTCACAGCAATACTGGCAATTAATCATATCAATTTTATACTGAAGCCTAAGAATTTCTAACCATTGAATGGAAATTTCTTAAAAACTATTTGCTATGTCTATTTAAACTCCACTAGTGATATGGAAAATGCCTAGCATTTTATTTAGTATTCGACATTTTAACCAACATGCCACTTTCTTTATATTTACACTTCTTTACATTTAGTGCTTTTAGTTTACATTTTGGGAAGTCTTCAGACTGATTTTTTTCTTAGCTCCCAGTGTTCCTTACCTTTTGTGTTCTTTTGAAACTAAGAAAATTCCTCATATGGTTCTGAATCCTAACTGGCCACATGGTTCTTCAGTGTTTTTTTCATGCATAGATAATAAGTTTTCAAGTAATCTCAAGATGAAATAACATTATCTAAATCCCAGGTTCGAGGAGAATGAGATCTCACTAACAAAGTTTGATATGACAAGCAAAAACTTTATAATATAAAAGTTACTTCAGTTCTACATCTCTTTTTCCATGTAATTTTAGGAAAACCCTTTATTTCTGGCTAAATCGCTTGGGAAAAACAAAAATTAACTAATATAACAGATAATGCTATCTCACTTGCATCGAAAAATGGAAGACCCACCGTATTTCAGATTTTCTTCTGGAACTTATTAAAATTACCAATGTGCAGATTTGTTTTGTTATGTGGAAGCATTCATCCAAATTATAGCATTCTACTATATAAAAACATGTTAATTTTTCTTAATATAAACTTGGGGCTTGTTTTCAGTTATTTGCTATTAACTCCAATAGTATGGGCATTTTTGTACATGTTTCCTGATAGAGGATTACCAAATATTTTTCCAAGAGTAAATTTGTCATGGGATTATTTCTTTGTAGCCTATTATTTTGGGGAAATCCATAAGACAAATATAAAATAACCATATTTCCATTCATACAGTGTAGTGGTAGAAATTATTTGGGGGACTATGTTTTAGGTAAGATAAAAGATAATATATTCAAAAGACTTGTTTAAATAGAAAGAGGAACAACATTAAATAAATAACAAAGCCATCCTCACATTTAAACTAGTTCAAATTTTGTTTTTATACCAAATTTTATGTTTTGTTATCAGAGTTGTCTTATAATACATACATTCTAGAAAATGGCATTAAAACAAACCCCAGGGTTTCCTCCAGCACAGCAGAAGAAGGAACAGTCAAGGAGAAACACTCTCTGCTGCAACCAGTCTATGAACCCTTGGAAGCAGAAAGAACTGTAAGAACCCAACACTTCTTATAAATATTTATTAACTATTGTCATGACATCAAAGGTTAGATTTGGAGAGCAATCCATGAATAAAACTGTGATGCTCTTGCCTGCAAGCCCAAGCCTATTCATTAGGAAGTGCAATAACTTATGTTTTGGAGTAGAGTGGAGAGAGAGTTTGTAGGAGTATAAAGACAGGGAGGGGTGAGCCCTACAGGGGAACATGGAGAATGACCATTAGAAATCCTAGAAACAGTTCTCACACGTAAAGGGTGGAAAGGCACACATCTAAGGGTCTTTTAAGAATCCTACTGCATTTGCTTGAAAGGAAAACAGTGACAATTATCCTTGGCAAAAAAAGAAAGGAAGGAAGGAAGGAAGAAATCAGGCTTATAGGGACCACAGTTTCAGAGGAAGAAATGAGTCTAATTGTTAACAAAACCATAATAATATTTTCTTTCTCTGTGTGAGAGACAACAAAAACTGATTTAAGACATAAGTTTAGAAAAGGAAGAGATGTAACCGACGAGCAGTACACTCGTGTCCATAGATCCCGTAATGGTTTGGCAAAAACAGAGAAATCCTGGAATGGGGTACAAGTCAGTTTCTCAAATTCAATCGTCTGAAAGGATGAGTTTCAAATGAGTAGATGCGGGTGTGATCAAGACAATATACAAATATGTGTGAGCTGAGAATGGAGACAGTGGCAAGTAACAAAGTACCGAGGTCATTAAGTCACCAGGGAAATGTATCTTCTAGTCATTCCCCAAGCCTGAGTTCTCCAGTTACTCTTGCTGACTATAATCTCTGTCTTCCTCATGGCAAGTGATCGAAAAGCTATCTAGTGTTAAAAACCAGAACTAAGTTCCCTATATTAGCTACTTTTCTTGTTGCTATGACAAAATTGAGTTAAGGATGGGAGGGTTTCTTTAGGCTTGGAGCAGGGAAGCTGGTGAGAAGAGCCCGTGGTAGCCAGCCAAACTGTCTTCATAGTAGAGAGAGAGATCAATGCTAGAACTCAGCTCACATTCTCCATTGGATGCAGCCCCAAATGCCATCCCAGGAAATGGTGCAGCTCACACTAACCAATCCTAGGTAAATTCCTAAGAGAGGCACAAAAGCTTGTCTTTTTTTATTCTAAATGCTATCAAATAGTCAATAATATTAACCATCAATTCCCTTTCTGCTTAGAAAATATTACTGTGTTCCTTTCTTCTCAAAGAGATCCAGTCTCTTTTTGCTCTCTCCAACATCAGCAGTTGCTTAGAGCTGATTAAAAATGTTCACACTATAGTCATGTGAGCGCCAACTATATATTCTAGCCAGGTATCTCAAGAGCTAACTTATAATATCTTCTAATGTGGACAAGTATAATAGTTTCCATTTACATGCAAAAACAACTATTTGGAGATGAGAAGTCAAATGGCCAAAATACATTCCAGTAATAGTCAGAAAAAAAGGAAACATATTATGTATGTGTGTCCCCTCAATCTGTGTTTATTTTATTATCATTTATTCAGTATTCTTTAAAGGATAAGCTAAATCAAATCTACCTGGAGGTGCTTAGGAAAATAAAAATTTCTAGTCACATGCAACTGGAGAAGGGTTCTCAGACCCTTATCTTCAATAATTTCCCCAGGCAATTCTCATAGATGATATAATTTGCAAAATAGTACCTCCGTAGTTCATAGAACCTCTCTTTTATTACCTCTATTATTGTATGTATTAAATTCAGTTGTGGACTAGTTTCTCCAGGGCAAAAATTATGTCTTATTTTCAAGTGTATCTGCTACAGTTCATAGCACTGTGACTTACATGCAACACATACTCAATAAATTTACTAGAATTATTGCCAATTTCTGTGTTTCATCAGGGTGAAAATTATTATGAGACTATTAAGAGCCAGTAATGTATTTTTTTAATATGGAAGGCTAAGGGAAATATATCCAGACATACACAAACTCATAGACTCACACATATTAACTGTAAATCATTTGGAAGAATTTCGAAAAATAAGAATGTAAAAGATGACCCAAAGGCAATGTCTTTTGTCATTTTCTTTATGAATTCCTTCTATGTATATATGAGATTCACATATTTAAATATTATGCACATACAGATATGAATATATACAGACAAATTATATTTATAAATAAGTAAAACACATTTTGTCAGTTTTTATTTGATACCAATATCTACCACTATTATTGTTTAAGTGAAAATTATCTCCATGTCAAACTTTTTTTGAAAAACTTTGCAGATTTTCATAAAGTTTTTAGTATTTTCCTTTTCTTTCAAGAAGTGTAGACATGCAGAACTGAAGCTGGCTCAATAGGTTAAGTAAGATTAAAGGTTTGTTCTTATCAGTTTGCCATTTCTCTATTTGCTGATTACAGAAGATTTTCTGTGACTAGCAATTGAGGGAAATTTCTTATTAAAAAAAGCTGCAAAGATGAACTAAGCAACACTCCATGATGGTTTCAGAAAAGAAGCAGAATATAAGCCCAGTACATAACTGCACCTCGAGGATCTAGGCTCCTAGCTGATGGACAATTCTAAGAGGTAGGAAATTAGAATCATCTGTGAAACAATGACTCTAGAATTGAAAGCCATTTCTTTCCTTATTCTTTCCACACATCTCGGTAAAACTATACTTTTACACAGAATTTTACTACATACTAGTGGTGAAGAAGATGCATTGTCTTAGTGACTGCACATGGGGGTTTTAAAGAAAAAGATGAAAGATGGTATAATTGAAATATTCCTTTCTCCCTTTCCCAAAATCTCTTATTAGCTCACAAAAATGGTTAAGACACAGATTAAAAAGAAAAAATAATAGAAAAGGACGTGGTACAAAAGCTTTATGAAGAAAGAGTGGAGTCAGGGAGAAGTCACGTAACCCCACTGGAGACAAATGCTGGGAACTTTACCCAGTAAGCCACAGCCACAGGGAGATATACAGATTAATAGAAATGGGTTAAATTAAGATGTAAGAGTTAGCCAATAAGAAGCTCGAGCTAATGGGTCAAGCAGTGTTTTAAATAATATAGTTTCTGTGTGATTATTTCGTGTCTGAGCTGCCCGGCACCAGGGCACACATTAGCAGCCTCCATATAACACATCGGGGAGGAAAGCAAGTGATCATCTCTTAGCAGATACAAATAGCCAAGTCCCAGACTGGCTGGGAAAAATTAAGATGCAGCACAAACAGTACTGAAAGAAGCCAAATGTTCAGAAAATGGTTATTTCAAGTTCTTTTGGAAGTAAGAAAAAATAAAATACAGAAAACAAATGGGTTGATTGAAGTCTACAAAGATAGAACATTAACGATTCTCAACCACACAATAAGAAACACTCTTTTCCAATATCTACATAAGAAAGGGGAAGCATCAAAAATTGCTGCCTCTTGCCATCCATATGTAGAAATTAACTCAAAGTAGATAGTAATCTAAATACAAATGCCAAAGCCACACAACTCCTAGAAGGAACATATGCTCATGACCTTGATTTGACCATGAATATTAGCTTATCACCATAAACAAAAACAATAAGGAAAAAATACCTAGCTGGATTTCATTAAAATTTAAAATGCTCATGCATCAAAAATTTTCATTTTAAAAGTGAAAATATAGGCTACTCAATATAAAAAGATACTTTTGAAATATTTATTTGTTAATGGTTTCACAGCTAGAAAATAAAAGGTGCATTTATTATTTCGGAAACAAAAAGACAATTGAGCTTTCAAGTGAACAAATATGAATAAGTATATCCCCTAAGAAAATATAGCAGTGCCTAACTATCAGGCCTATTACTCAACGTCATTAGTTACCACATATGTTGGTAAGGGCGCTGGGAAGTAAGAAACCTGAGGCATTCCCACTGAGAACTGAAAATGGTTCATCTGCTATAGAAGACAATTGCTCAAAGTATTCATTATAAAATTACCTTGACACAATCAGGCCACTTCTAGCTGTATATCAAAGTAACTTGAAAGCAAGCACACACAACAACATCTCAGGGCATCACCACTCAAAACTGTTGAAGAGAATGTGTCCACTAAACGTTTACTGATAAATAAATAGATGAATACTATGCAACCCTATATATTGAAGGGTTATTCAGCAAGAAAATGGAACGAACTTCTGTTGTAATGTGCAACATAGATGACTCCCTAAAATATGAAAGAAGCTAAACATAAAAAGTCACATAGTATTTCCATAAAAATCTAGAACACTTAAATTCAAAGAGATGGAAATCTAAATTTTGGTGCTACTGTCTAGAGGGAAAGGAAAGGTGAGGGGAGAACATTTAATGTGTGAAGGGTTAAGTGTGCAGATAATGTCAATATTTGGGGATATATAGAAATGATGATTAAGCAATTGTGAATTCACTAAATGACATTGACCTGTCTTTTTTTTTTTTTTTTTTTTTTTTTGGTTTTTCGAGACAAGGTTTCTCTGTAGCTTTGGTGCCTGTCCTGGAACTAGCTCTTGTAGACCAGGCTGCCAGGCTGGCCTCGAACTCCCAGAGATCCGCCTGCCTCTGCTTCCCGAGTGCTGGGATTAAAGGCATGCGCCACCACCGCCCAGCCTGACCTGTCTTTTAAAGATGATAAGTTCTGGATAAACTGAGCTAAAAATCACATGCAGGATCCCTGGAGAAGAAGGCACCAGGCACAATTACAGCATCCTCTACTACTTTTTAAGTAGAGAAACTGGGTTAAAACAAATTTACGTAATAAATATTGTGATGCACGGTTCTTTTTCTCCAACTGGATCCATAATTCTGGTAACAATGTTTTCAAAATCCCAAAATCTAACTCTAAAATTAAAGGCATAAATATGCACCATGCCCAGGCTGAATAGTATTAACAGGTCATGAACAAAATCCTCAGCTGACCCCCTCATTGAGCAAGTAGCAAGTAAAAACTTGCACTTGTCCTTACCATACACCAACAACAGTGAAGAAGGCTTTTTAACATGTAAAAGAGAAACAAACATAATAATGACAACCTGAAGATATGCAGACCAGTAGAGAAGATGAAAAGCTACCACCAGCATCTTCTGGAAAACATGAATGAGAACACATAAAAAACAATGGCACTGAGAGAGTTGGAGAAAACGCAGCTACATGTGTTGAGAGGTATCCACACAAGAAGACTTACTAAGGCTCGAGTTTGAGTTTAAGCCAATAGAAAGTCTTTATTAGCAGGCAGGATCACTGTGTGGCCGAGAGCCTTTATCAGGGTGAGCATCTAAGCATTCAAACCATATCCTGGGTTGACAAACTTCAGTTAACAAGAACAGTTAGCCAGAAGAAAAACTACAAAAGCCAAAAAGCAAGGTTAGTATATTTTCAGACTTTCCCAGAACTATAGACTTTGATGGATTAGTCCTTTGTTTTTGCTTTGGCAGGTGGTGCTGTCTACATGCTGAGTTTGATAGCCTGATTGGGACTTCCATCATGAAGTCAGTTGTGCTAGGGTCTGGGCCTGTTACCTCCCCCAATGTTTTTATGGGCATGAGTCAAATCATGGACTCATCTGGGGACAGTGGGTTATACCGCCTTTTTAGCATTAGTAGTATAACAGAATTTAACTCTCTTTTCCATAGATAAGTAGGCAATTGAGTAAGCAGAGTTCTAAAGAGAGAGTTAAAAATAAAAGGATGACTAGCCCAGCCATGGCAGTAAAAAGAATTGTTAATGGACGAAGAGAACCAATGTTGATACCAGTTGTTAGATTTTGGATGGCCCAGCCCTGTTTTTGGAAGGTTGTTTTTGACCATGGCTAAACATTTTTTTAAAATCCTTGATTGGCTAGGATAGAAGCTACAAGATTCTACCAATGACATACAGAGACCTCCTTTTCTCATAAAGAGTAGGTCCAATTCTATTCGATTCTCAGGGACAACCTTGCCTGCTTAAGGAGTCTAACTGGGCTTCCAAACGGGAAACAGAATTTTCTAGATGGTCCAGGTCTATGTCTACTAGAGCACTGACGGATTTTTTTTTCTTTTTGAAAAAGTTTTTATTTCTCATAACTAAGGCTGAAGTTCCAACAGAAGTTGGACCCACAATACCTTCCCCCACTAACAATGGAGTGAGAATGAGCACAGCTCTTCAGGTACAGGGACGCTCAGAGTCTAGACTTGGGTAATCTCTGTTCTCTTTTGTATTACAAATGAATGCCTGAGGTATAACATGAATGAGGAGGAAAAGGAGTGGCTTCTCCTCCAATGTAAAGAGTTCAGAGATGCACAATTGGTTAAGCCATTAGAGCAAGCAAGCCAGGCAGTCTCTGGGTCCTGGAAATACATTCAGCCACTATTTCTGGGTATGGCTAAAGGAATCTGCATAGGGGGAGCAAGGGTGAAGTTAAACAGGCATGCCACACCTGGAGCTTCCCCTGGGTAAGCTGTTAGGGTTGGAAGTGGAATTTACTGTTTGATTTGTTTAATTCCAACATAATGTGGGGACATGGGGTCCAGACATGGGCACCAGTGATGACCTATGCCCAGTTGAGACTAGCTAAGGAACTGATAAACTCTGCCTAATGCCCCACACACTGAGGGGTTGGCTTCTGCTGTCTCCTGGAACTTTATTTCAGTTATCATAGGAATTCCTGGGGAGACTGGAGTTTTGGAATTGCATTGCCTGTGGCTACAGGCTAATGACAATGCTTTCAATGTGCTCTCAGGAGGACTCAGTTTCATAACTCCACTGGGTGCAATGGAATTCACTTGGCTGGGGAGAAGGGTCAGGCAGGCAGGATAGTACTTAACAGATTAGAGCCCCTTCTCTGCACTGGTGGTGCAAAGCCCTTGGGGTCTGTTGTTTTCCAGGAGAGAAGACATCCACTAGCTGCCTTGGATAGAATATTTTACAGAAACCTACCTGGAAGGCGGGTTGGTTCTCAGTGGATAGGTTGACTACAAGCTAATCGTTTTTGGTCTTTTTACATTCTAATGCTAGAGATCCAAAAAAAAAAAAAAAAAAGGAAAAAAAGTAGTACAATTGAAATTATAGGGCCCTTGTCAGTCTTAGCTTTTGGTTGTCGGAGGACCTGGTGGCAACTCATCTGTTGTTATCTTTCCTTCTTTGGCCTAGTGTGGTGTATCCATGGTATAACCTGATGACCTTCTTGTTATTTTGGGTTGGGACTCTCTTTTAGCCATGTGACATTGCAGTCTGGAACTTGTGAACAGACTGAGACAGGCAAGGATGCACCCTCTCAAAACATCTGATGAATAGTCCCTTGGGTCTGTTCAGGACCTGTTAAGACTTGAGAAGAAAGTGATTAGTAACTTTTGTCTTACAAACTTATCTATATGGGAAGCATCTAGATATAGGAGGTTGGCCCAATTTTCTCCAGTCTCAACAATGAATCTTTAAGTTCTTTTTTTTTTTTTTTTGTCCTCACCACTTCGCCCCGCACCGCTTTATCTGTCCTGAGCTTTGTGATCTATACAATATAATGCAGTTTTTAATCACTATTTAGGACCTTTGTCAGATTTAAGGAACCCTTAACTGTGAAAGACAGTACATTGTTAGATCTTAGGTAGAGGGCAACCCAAATTTAAGAATAAGAATCTGAGTTTGAGAAACTTAGCAGTTTTAGTTTCCCTAGATGGGTAGCCTGGTGAACTTTGGGAACCACCTGTCTTCCTATAACAGCAGGGAGTAAGGGTCTCTCCTCTGGCAGGAACTACCTGTTTGGCATCTTTCTTTTTGGTCCATTTGGTTTTTGCGTGGGTCAGGCTATGGAGCAATTCAGGTTCAGGTAAGATAATTGAGATCTGGAGAAGTCTGGTCAGTCTAGGGCCACATTACAGGTGGCCAAATCTGCTGTCCTGTTCCCTTGGGCCTTTAAAGATTCATTTAAAAAATCCTTTTCAGTCAAGGCAAGGGGACCCCACTCTATATATAAAGGGTCCCAGACATAAGTGGTGGCAAATGTATACCTACTCTCTGTGTATGCCATAATGGCCTTGTCTGCCCCACCAGAGAAGCCCCTGGGTTAATACCCCAAACTCATCCCTTTGTGTTTATGTTCCTTTGCCCACATTGTTCTGTCCAAGTTGACAACTGCAACCCCAGAATCCCTGATTTCTTCTTGAAAAATATTTCTCACACCAGTGTTCAGTAGTACCTCTTCTACTTTTCACATCAGTCATTTTCAAGGGAAGCAGAGATCAGAACATAGGAGAGGCCAAGAGACTTCAGTCCTGCCAGGGGAGGTGCTCCACTCTATTTGGCTCCAGCCAACAGAAGCTTGAAGGTCAGCTCATCCAGGCAGCTTGGAGTCAATTGACCTGAGGTCCCTGGTTGAAGGCCAGGGAAAGGATGACCAAGAACAAGTCAAGGTAGATGTTTGTATCTCTAACACAGAGGCTGACTTTTCTTTTCTTTCACTGTCTTGTTTTACTTGAACTCTTGGCAGATAGGGTGATGCCTGTCTATACTGCCAAAGGAGAGTTTGACTCAATTTGGTGGTACAAGACCCCTGGACACATAAAGCCAGATATAACATTTTATCTATTACTGGTATTCCTTACTCCAGTCAAATGTACACATAAAATAAACAATTGCACCTACAACATATTGATACACCAACACACATCTTCATTCTGCCAGATAAAATGGACAAAACTAACAACATCCATAGCAATGAACCCAGACCTTGGTTTCTAATAGTGAAAGGCACCAAGCCTCATTGGATGAGTCACAGACTACAATACTGAGACAAAGAATACAAGAGCTCATTGTAGAACACATTATAGTGACAAAAGTTACTAAGCAATTGAAAAATCAGAAGAAAAAAAACAATGACTATATGTCAATGTGATGAAAAAATCACCTAAAATGGTAATTGGTAAGCTGGAACTGTCTGAAAAAAAAGATATAGCACTATGGAGTCATAAACCCTGTGTAAAAAATCTAATACATGTGAGTATGGAATATTAAACCTGTATGATTTAATAAGCAGAAAAAAGGCAGAGCTTACTCCTAGATGAATACCCATATTGATGCATTGACGGCAAGGACCATGTTTTCACCATAGCTTCATTCTCATCACAATCATTTTTTTCAAGCTTTTTATTCCAATAAAACTACCTTTAAATAACATTTTAAGTTCCTGAAGCCTGTGTTGAAAATCCATTACATCTTCACAGGTCAAAACTAATCCACAGTCAGCTTCAGAAATCAAGATCTATCAATTCTTGTCTCCCTTTTTGGAAGGTATGTTGCTTTTATTTAAAGCTTTATATTTTCTGTAAAAAATATATTTTGATGATTCAAGACCTTCAGATCTTTCAATATAAGTTCTGCTAAGCAGCTGGAAAAGCTACTGGCCATTACTATTCTTTGTTGAGAGTGCAAAAAGGTTAACACCTGTCTATGCTCTCATGTGGTCCTGGACAACCAGCATTCAGATGCTCCGGTAGGTAGGCTTCTAAAAGATGGTAAAAGACAAAATGCGTTCGATCTTGGTCATTCTTACAGGTGTAAGATGGATTCTCACAGTTGTTTTGATTTGCATTTCTCTGATAGCTAAGGATATTAAGAATGTCCTTAGTGTCTTTTAGTCATTTTAGATTTCTCTGTTGAAAGTTCTCTGTCTAGGTCTGTACCCCATTTTTTATTGGATTATTTGTTCTTTTTATGACCAATTTTTTGAGTTCTTCATATATTTTGGAGACCAGACTTCTGTCTGGTGTGGGATTAGTGAAGATCTTTTCCCATTCTGCAGGCTGCCATTTTGTCTTGTTGAACTCATCCTATGCTTTACAGAAGCTTCTCAGTTTCAGGAGATCCCATTTATTAATTGTTTCTTTTAGTGTCTGTGCTACTGGGGTTATATATAGGAAGTAGTCCCCTGTGCCAAAACACTGATGACAACTTATCCTGGAGAGGATGTGGGATACAGGGAACACTCCTGCATTGCAAGTGGGAGTAAAATCTGGTACAGCTCCGTTGGATATCTGTTACAGGGGGGTTGGGCCCCTTGTTTATCTCTGCCGCCCGGCTATTTAGCCCTGAAATAACCACACAAAAACTGTATTTATTAAAACACTGCTTGGCCAATTAGCTCTACTTTCTTATTTGCTAATTTTTACATCTTAACCCATTTTTAGTAATCTGTGTATTGCCACGTGACTATGGCTTACCAACAAGATTCTAACCAGTGTCCATCTCAGGCAGAAGATCCATGGTATCTCACTTTGCCCTTCTTCCCAGTATTCAGGTCTGTCTTCTCCACCTACCTAAGTTCTGCTCTATCAGCTAGGCCAAGGCAGTTTCTTTAGTCATTAACCAATGAAAGCAACACACAAACAGAAGGAACTACTATACCATTTCCCCTTTTCTATTTAAACAAAAAGGAAGGCTTTAACTTTAACATAGTAAAATTACATATAACAAATCAGTTATCAAGCAAGAATTACAGTTGCAATATTTATATCTACTTTATTTTTATCATAACTAAGGAAAACTATTATAAATTCTTCAACTCCATCAAAGACCGCAGAAGGATATAATATTACCTCAGTAAACAGGAATTGTATTGTAAGCAACTTCCAAAACTCTAGAACTGATAGAGACATCTCGCTGCCTGGACAATCACCCAAAGTTCTTCTGTGCCATTGGGGCATCCATATTCAGCCTACAGGCCCATAGTATTCAGCAGACTTTTCCATTAAGCTGGAAATTTTAAAGACAGGATAGTCACTTTTTTCTGTGTCCTGCAGATTGTCTCACAGACTCTTTCATGAAGCAGGAACTCTGATAGACCATCTGTCCTTTAGGCAAGTTTAGCAGTCATTTCTCTGTGGGTCCTGCATGTCCAGTGAAGCCGTCCAGGCAAGAGCAGTTTCATGCCCAAATGGCTAACCAACTCCATAGGAGCCTATTTGATGCCCATCTTCCTCAGAAAGTAGCTTGGTGCTGCCAGGAGCAGACATATTTCATTGTCATGAAAAGCCCTAAGTTATTAAAACATTTTAAATGCCATATTCTGTAGTTTTTGAAAGATAAGAAGAATGCCTATCTGTCTGAAATACATCTATGCACATCTAGAAAATCTAACTTACATGACTACAAACTTGACTATTATAGATGATTATCTTTTAACCTATATTTTTAATTATACATTACACTTTTAAATGAACCATACAATCACAATACCTTAATCAAAAGCAGAAATAAACATATAACAAAATTGATCTTAAATTTATATCAATAAAGCAAGATCCATACCAATGCAAACTATTCATATCTATATCATATTCCCCCTTTAAATTTAAATAAACATTTATAGACAATATTTGGGAATATGGGCATAGCCATTTCTCTCCAAATTTCTTTCTTCTGTTAATCAGGTCTTTCATGGTGTATCCTGTGTGCTAGGTTTATCTCAGTCACCAGTTGAGTGAAGTAATTTTTTTGAGAGTGTTCAAGGCAATCTTTTAGGGGGGTGTGATCTATAAAATCATATTTGCCTGGAGGCAATCCATAGGTTCTCATCTTCTGTGAAAACAAAAACAGAACCTCTTTTCCAAAGCAGCATGTCCTTAAACCCAAATTTGGAAGTCATGATACCTTTAGAACATATATGTTGGTTTAGCTTAGCAGCCCATACAATGAAATATTTCTCTGCATATAGCTCCTTCACAGTCAAAAAATTTAAAGAAAATATAATAATATACAGAATCCAGACTCTCTGGGAATTTTTTATTTTTATATGGCTTATTTTTCTTTACTCTTTTTAATCTATCACTATCTGTACTCTGTCTCTTTAAAGATTTTATCCTTTTTTTAGAGCATTAATGTTATTTTATGACTCTCTATATTCTTTATTTTTTCTCCCAAGACTATATATATTTATCTAACACTGTAACCCATTTAGAGTTCATTTATGTCTGAATCTGTCCTATTGTGAATCTTTAATTCTTTACTGTCCAGGAACACTTTTGCTTTGAGCTTTTAAAATGCTAAGAGCTTAAGAATCTAAGCTGTGACATTCCTAGGTCAAATACATGTACTGCAGGCTTGCCCCTCCCAGTCCAGCATGGCAGAGCCACTCACACCTCTAAGAGCCAAGCACACTGCCCCACTTCCAGGCACAAAGCTGGTCCATGTTGCCATCAACCAAGCTGCAGTAATCTGCTCACAAATTCCATCCAAGTCCTCTATCTCCCACATGAGACAGAGATCGTCCTAGCAGCATAACCCAAAAAGCCAGCATTTTAAAACTGTCACTTTTTTCTGCTGCATATGCTGAGTCAGGAAATTCTGCGGCACACTGCCAGGAAAAAAAAAAAAAAAAAAAAGCTGTATTAAGCTCTCTAACTCTCTTAGGTTTTACTTGGAGTTAGTTGACCACATTGGAGGGCACATTTGTTACAGGGGGTTTGGGTCTCTAGTTTACCCCTGCCACCCAGTTTGTTAGCCCTGAAATAACCACACAAAAACTGTATTTATTAAAACACTGCTTGGCCCATTAGCTCTAGTTTCTTATTCACTAATTTTTATACCTTAATTTAACCCATTTTTATTAATCAGTGTATGGCCATGTGACTGTGGCTTACTGACAAGATTCTAACCAATGTTCATCTCAGGTGGAAGATCCATGGCATCTACTCTGCCCTTCTACCCAGCATTCAATTCTATCTTCTCCACCTACCTCTCTTCTGCCCTATCAGCTAGGGCAAGGCAGTTTCTTTATTCATTAACCAATGAAATCAACACACAAACAGAAGAAACTCCTACACCAAATATAAATATGGCAATTTCTCATAAAATTAGGAAACAACCTTCCTCAAGACCCAGCAATACCACTTTTGTGTATATACCAAAAGCATGCTCAATTGTGCCACAAAGACATGTGCTCAATTATGTTCATAGCAGCATTGCTTGTCATAGCCAGAACCCAGAAACAACCTAAATGCCCTTGACCAAAGAATGAATAAGAAAAATGTGGTACCTTTATACAATGGAGTACTACACAGCAGAAAAAAATGACATCTTGAAATTTGCAGGCAAATGGATGGAGCTAGAAAACATTATATTGAGTCAGGTAACCCAGACCCCGAAAGACAAATGTTTTTTCACTCATATGTGGCTTTTAGACACAAAGCAAAGAAAACCAGCTTACAACTCACAACCCAAGAGAACCTAGATAACAATCAGGACCCTAAGAGAGATGTACATGGCTCTAATCTACATGAGAAATAGAAAAAGACAAGAGTAAATTGGGAGCATGCGGTCCATGGGAGAGGGTAGAAGGGAAGGGGAGAGGAACGGATGGGAGCAAAAAAAGTGTATAGCTCAATACAATCAATAAATAATTTTAAAAAGAAAGAAATGTTTCGAGGTGGAGGAAGAAACTATTCTGATATTAAATTTATGGAATCTTGAGTATAGCAAAGAAAAAAAATTGTGTAGATGAGAATATAGATTTAGTTAATGTTCACTGTCTTCATACCCCACACCACGCTGAAGCTTCTCATGTTCTTCTAGGAGAGAAAAGAGGACTGTGCCTTCCAGACATTACCCTGCCTATGAAACAATGTATTGGAACTACTTACATTCGTCAACTTCCAGTTCTTATTCTTGTTCTGTATTGATAAATGTCCATGCTGCTGGTCATTTAGTTCATTTTTCTATATCTACTGCAGTAATAATAATCGTGAAAATTAACACATTTAGCTGCATGTTTTTGAAGAGAAGCATTCCCTTTATTTTTATGAGATATTCTGATGCCCATACTGCAGGGCCTGTAACAACTATGTCTTCATGCATATTCTGATTGTATCACATTTATTTTCTCATTGTGCTGTGTGTTTTCTTCATAATTTCTCTACTGCTTTATTTACTATCATGATCAGATTTGAGCCACTTACCCTTCCTTCCAAAAAAATATTGGGGGGAAATCGTTTAAAAGCAAGTGTTTAATCTCAGCATGCTGGAACATGACTATAATCCTAACATTCAGGAGGTTGAGGCATGAGAAAGATTAGTCTGAACTAACCCTAGGCAAGATCCTGTCTCAAATCACCAAAAAGAACACCACAAAAAGTGTCTTTATAAGTTTAGATTCTGAAGCATAGTTTTCCAAAGGAAGTCATAGTAATATATTCTTACCATTGATAAAATAGTGTCTTAAGCATTGACAATATTTTGGAAGTTTTATCAATATTTTAACTTTAGATCTATTTTAAGTATGTTACATCTCTTTCCAGATTTCTTTTTTTTTCTTTTTATTGTTTATTTATTTATTAAAGATTTCTGCCTTCTCCCCGCCACCACCTCCCATTTACCTCCCTCTCCCCCATCAAGTCCCCCTCCCTCATCATCCCTAAGAGTAATCCAGGTTCCCTGCCCTGTGGGAAGTCCAAGGACCACCCACCTCCATCCAGGTCTAGTAAGGTGAGCATCCAAACTGCCTAGGCTCCCACAAAGCCAGTACGTGCAGTAGGATCAAAAACCCATTGTTCTTGAGTTCTCAGTAGTCCTCATTGTCCATTATGTTCAGCAAGTCCGGTTTTATCCCATGCTTTTTCAGACTCAGGCCAGCTGGCCTTGGTGAGTTCCTGATAGAACATCCCCATTGTCTCAGTGTGTGGGTGCACCCCGCGCGGTCCTAAGTTCCTTGCTCGTGCTCTGTCTCCTGCTCATGATTTGGACCTTGAGATTTCAGTCCAGTGCTCCAATGTGGGTCTTTGTCTCTGTCTCCTTTCATCGCCTAAATGTTTTTCTTTGGGTTCACCTTCTTAATTAGCTTCTCTAGGACCACGCATAATAGGCTCAACGTCCCCTATTCATGGCTAGAAACCAAATATGAGTGAGTATATCTCATGTTCCTCTTTTTGGGTCTGGCTTACCTCACTCAGGATAGTGTTTTCTATTTCCGTCCATTTGCCTGCAAAATTCAGGAAGTCATTGTTTTTTACTGCTGAGTAGTACTCTAATATGTATATATTCCATACTTTCTTCATCCATTCTTCCATTGAAGGGCATCTAGGTTGTTTCCAGTTTCTGGCTATTACAAACAATGCTGCTATGAACATAGTTGAGCATATACTTTTGTTGTATGATAGGGCATTTCTTGGGTATATTCCCAAGAGTGGTATTGCTGGGTCCAGGGGTAGGTGGATCCCGAAATTCCTGAGAAACCGCCACACTGTTTTCCAAAGTGGTTGCACAAGTTTGCATTCCCACCAGCAATGGATGAGTGTACCCCTTTCTCCACAACCTCTCCAAAGAAGTTCAAATGGCCAAAAGACATTTAAGGTCATGCTCAACTTCCCTAGCGATCAGGGAAATGCAAATCAAGACAACTTTAAGATACCATCTTACACCTGTCAGAATGGCTAAAATAAAAAACACCAATGATAGTCTTTCCAGCTTTCCAATTAACATTTTCTGTGCAGTAGCCATTTTTACTTTTTTCAATTGTTTCTGAACCACACCTTCTTGTTTCCTCCTATTAACAATATCTAAAGCAACCTCTTTGTGACTAAGTCACATGAAACACTCTCCTCATCACATATTCAGGGACTTGGGGTCTTCAGTCTCCTCCCACATTGTCACTTTCTCCCTCTGGTTTAATTGCATCTATCAGTGAACAAACATGCTACTGTTTCTCCCAAAGAAAGAAAATCCTGCTTGTGATTCTCCCTTTCTTATCTACTAATCAATGATCCATCTTCTATGCCAGCAAAACATTCCATAAAAACTTTCTCGTTGTTTCCAATTTCTCTCTTTCAACTTGATTCCAATTAGGCCATGGGAGCAGATATTCCCAAAACTCACCCATCTTCTTTCTGCTACTTGCTCAGCATCCTTTTCTTACTCTTTATCTTTTCATGCCTTTGCATCATTTGATATAGATGGGTACTTCTTACTCTCACTATTCTAAAGTTCTTTAATTGCTGTAAGAACGGATGATTTATCACTAGGGTTTTTCTACCTAAATTATCAAATTAGCAATCTTTTGAGGGACTTAACCTCATCTGCTTTTCCAAATACTTTATCTTTGAATGACATCTAAGTGACTTCTTGATCCCGTCTTTCTCTCCAGAAAGACGTCCTATCTCAGCAATGACAGTATTGTTGTTCCATCATTCCAACCTCAATTCTTGTTGCTATTTACTCCTCTCTCCCTGAAGATCAAATCTACCACATTGATCATCTAATCTCCCTTAAAAACAAAAGTCTGGGTTCTAAACACTACCTTTTCTGCCTCTACCTCCACAATTGAAGCTACATTTCTCATATTGATTATTCCAGTGTCCTACCTGACCTCATTCCTATTCCTACCATTCTTTACTCCTTCCATATTCTGTGAAGAAATCAGAGGAAACCTGAAACTATAAGCCTCATCAATATATATATATATATATATATATATATATATATATATATGCTCAAGTAATATTTTAAAGTATTGTTTTCCTTGGATTTTTTTGTTTGTTTATTCATAGGATTTTTCTACCCAGAGACATATTCCAACTTTGCTGGTTTTTTCTTACCTTTGTATATTCTCATCAATTTGTTCCTTGGTTATGTAATTTGGTACCTTTCCTGAAATCTTATGTGTACACTATTAATGCCATTTCAATTCTATTTTATTTATTTCTTATTTATGTATTATTTTGACTTTTTAATTTTCTTTCTTTATTCTTCAATTCTTTCATAATTTTATTCTGAGGTGAACTTCTCACTTTAGCAAATTAGTGGTTGTACAGACTTATGTAATTCCATGGAACACCCTCAGACTGGTAGCTTGAATGTCTGGGAAGAAATTTACATGGTGATCCTTTTTTTCATTTGTTTTAAAATTTTACTTTTTAATTAATTTTACTATTTAAGGTGATAGATTTTATGTCATTTTCATACATGTATGACACTATTTGTTCTTAGTTACACAGATGCTTTTTCTATTACTTTTTGTTATTTAAACGCAGATCATTAACTGCTCCCCAACATTCCTTCTTCCCCACCATGTGACCCTGCTCTTAGGCAGGATCCTGGTTTTAGACACATAGATCCTTGGAGAAACTTTTTCTCTTACAGCCTGTTTTGCAAGTAGGCATGGCTTGAGGGTATTCATGACACTCTGGATGAAAGGAGCATGCAATTTGTCTTCTCCTTTTCTAGGGTTTGATATAGGGATACGAGGCTGAATCTTAAATTTCTAAGCTTGGATCCCTCACTATCTCAGTAGGATCCCCGAAACACAAGATTACCTAACTCTACATAGCCTGTTTAAGAATAACAATTAAGTCACTTTTTAATTATTATTATTACAAATTTTCACCTCCTCCCCTCCTCCCATTCCCCTCCCCTTCCCCCCATTCCACCTCCACCTCCCTCTCTAGTCCAAAGAGCAATCAGGGTTCCCTGCCCTGTGGGAAGTCCAAGGTCCTCCCCCATCCATCCAGGTCTAGGAAGTTGAGGATCCAAACAGACTAGGTTCCCACAAAGCCAGTACATGGAGTAGAATCAAAACCCAATGCCTTTGTCCTTGGCTTCTCAGTCAGCCCTCAATGTCAGCCACATTCAGAGAGTCCGGTTTGATCATATGCTCCATCAGTCCCAGTTCAGCTGGCCTTGGTGAGTTCCCATTAGAACGGCCCCACTGTCACAGTGGACGGGTGCACCCCTCACAGCCCTGACTACCTTGTTCATGTTCTCTCTCCTTCTGCTCCTCATTTGGACCTTGGGAGCTCAGTCCAGTGCTCCAATGTGGGTCTCTGTATCTATCTCCATCCATCGCCAGATGAAGGTTCTATAGTGATATGCAAGATATTCATCAGAGTGGCTATAGTATAGGGTCAGTTCAGGAGCCCTTTCCTCAGCTGCTCAAGGAACAAGCTGGGGACATCTCCTTGGACACCTGGGAACCTCTCTAGCATCCAGTCTCTTGCCAGCCCTCAAATGGCACCCTTAATTAAGATATATACTTCCCTGCTCCCATATCCACTCCTCCTCCATCCCAACTGTCCCATTCCCCCAAGCTTTCCCCATCCTCCCCTTCTCACCTTTCTCTCCCCATCTCCCCTCCCCCCGTCCCACCCCCACCCCCAAGCTCTCAATTTTTGCCTGGAAATCTTGAATACTTCCAATATCCAGGAGGATAACTACTTGTTTTTATTTTTTGGGTACACCTTCCTATTTAGCTTCTCTAGGATCATGAATTATAGGCTCCATGTCCTTTATACTGATTTGAACAGAGAATTCTCAACTGAAGAAGTTCAAATGGCCAAAAGACACTTAAGGCCATGCTCAACCTCCTTAGCGATCAGGGAAATGCAAATCAAAACAACTTTGAGACATCATCTTACACCTGTCAGAATGGCTAAAATCAAAAACGCCAATGATAGCCTTTGCTGGAGAAGGTGTGGAGTAAGGGGAACACTCATCCATTGATGGTGGGAATGCAAACTTGTGCAACCACTTTGGAAATCAGTGTGGCAGTTTCTCAGGAAATTCGGGATCAACCTTCCCCAGGATCCAGCAATACCACTCCTGGGAATATGCCCAAGAGATGCCCTATCATACTATAAATGCATTTGTTCAACTATGTTCATAGCAGCATTATTTGCAATAGCCAGAACCTGGAAACAACCTAGATGTCCTTCAATGGAAGAATGGATAAAGAAAGTGTGGAATATATACGCATTAGAGTACTACTCAGCGGTAAAAAAACAATGACACTTTGAATTTTGCATGCAAATGGATGGAAAAAGAAAACACTATCCTGAGTGAGGTAACCCAGACCCAAAAAGATGAATATGGTATGTACTCACTCATTAGTGGATTCTAGCCATAAATAAAGAATAACAAGTCACTTTTAAATCCTCTATTTAGCCACTGTTATTATGAATTTGACTGCAGTTGAAAACAACTCTTGTAGTCTTCTATTTTGTTTTTGTTTCAGTTTTTATTTGTTTGTTTGTGTTTTAGCATCTGGATTTTCAGACCACATCATTCCCTAACTTCTTTATGTCTTTCTTCATTTGATTCTTGCTTGGCAGTGATGTGTAAGCAAGCAGACTCCCATGTTCTAGGAGAGACTTCTCTTATAGTCTTCTGAGACTGCTGATTTCCTCTCTTAGCAGTGGTCTACTAGCAAGACTTTCTTCATTTCTCTCAAAATGAAAACTAGAGCATGGGTATAGGGTGGAAGCATCTAAGGCAAGAAAAGTGTTAGAAATAAGGAGACCAACTGCTACATCAGATGCTTTTCTACCTCTTTCTAGCATTGTAGGCATGGGCTGATTGTTTAGTTGTGCCATTATTCAGTTTCTCATTCGTAAAGGAGCAAAAGAACTGATACTGGCCTCGATGAGTTTTAAAGATTAAACATGGCAAAAACAAGCAAACAGAAAAGTAAAAGAATTAGAATTTCACCTAGTACATCCAGAGTGCTGTGGTAGAGAGTAAGCCCTGGAACATTATCATCACCACTACCATTACCACCACTTGAACTCTATCTTAATTAACCTTTGTTAAATGTTGTATGCTGGCTATTCAGCTCCTGGTAAAGGACTCATTGTTCTACAGGTAAATATACCTCAATTTCTGGCAATGTATAATGCTGAAGATCAACCAAACTTAACAGTGAACCCAGGTTCTATTCAATACCAACCCTTATGGGGTAAAGAACACAATGTGAGTTGAAAACAGATTCCTGAAGGAAAGGTCTAATGATACTTTAAATTACATTGAGAGCATTAAGCAGGGTTAGTCCACATGATCATTTTATGTGCACTTCATGTGTTCAACCGGCAATTCTTATTTTCATGACAGATAGTAGTAGGACAATCTAAAGCAAGACTGTTGAAAAGGTCCTGTCCTCTCACAGGACTGGGAGCAAAGTTAAGAGATATGCCCCTGGGGGTCTGAGTTTAGACAATCCTTGGGTCCCTGGAGAAATAGTTCTGTTTTATAGATACATAATTCTTGAGGACTAAGGATTTGTAATTCTAACCTTTCTAAACATTACTATGATAAGAGGAGGGTAACGGGACCTCTTTATTGCCACTAGGTTTTCGCTGGCACATTCAATTCTCCAGGACCTCAGCAAGATATTTTGAGGGACCTAGATGCTGTGGTTTCTTCAGATCTCTTCAGATGTTCAGCTGTACCTAGCAGGCACACACACACTTCTGTAACTGTTACATCCACGTATGTTGGCTGGCTCCTGAAGGCATTGGCCACTCCTGGCATCTGTAACTTCTTGCACACTTACACAAGCATTTGGTACATTGGTCTGGGGCCATTGTTTCTCCATTCCTGTCATTTAGCAAAGTTTAGGAGGTAGTTGTTTGCATGTATAATAGACTAGATAATTTTTCAACAATACTTCAGTGGTTCTACTTGCAAAATACCTGTTTTAGGCATGGTCTTTGCCTGTGGGTCACTTAGCTTCTGTTTTTGCCTATATGCCCAGGTCATCGAATTTGCTTGATCATTTTAGGCTAATGTTATCTCTATACCAACAAATGTCAGTATATATCATTTTCTTCTACTCCTATGGATTAATCTATCTTCTACATTTTTATTTTCATCTCAATACAGATACCATTTATTTATTTTATGTAATCTTGATGGATTTTAACAGTAGAGAACTTGGTACTTGATTATACAAACTTCATCAAGCCAGTTTTTCTACACTTAATACAATGATGAATTTGTAGGAACAAGTCACCAAATTTCTCATCAGTTTTATTACCACTGTAGAGACTTAGGGATGATTGTATTTGTAAACTATTTACTTAATCAGCAATGAAATTCTTTTAGCAACTCGTGAAGCAAGTTCTTACAGATTTGCAGACCTTAAAATAGATTATAATACTAATGGTCACCATTAATGGTGGAATAAATTTTGTAATTATGTCATAAACTAGGTGTGGATATTGAATTAATTTTAAGCATTGTGACTTATCTCTACTTCAGTAACATTTGGAAAACACACTAAAGGACCACAGTGTGTATTCTCTCATTTCTTCTCTCTTTCCATCTCAGGATAATAAATCTCACTTGGACATCCAGGACTTGAGAGCTGTAGAGGTCACAGGCAGTTTGTGAACAGCCACATATCCTAATTCCTGTCTAGTGGTTGGTTGCTGTTAATATTGCACAGATTCTCTCTGAGGAAAGGTACATTTGTTTGACAGCTGCTGCACCTAAAACAGAGTAACAAATAGCACCACAAAATAATGATATCAAAATTCTCATTTCAAATGTTAATATTTAACACATTTTACCACTTTCATACACACCAAAATTAGTTGTCTCTAATATATATTTTTATATTTGGTCAGGAAGGAATTTTACTCCCTTAACAGAAATTCTACAGAGAAACTCCTATGATCCAAGAATAATTGGCTTAGGTTTAAAGGAACATTTGCAGTGGGGTAATTTTAAGTTGAATTTTCTCTTCACTCTGTTTTTCTTTGTTTCCTGACCTGTAAAACATAAACTCTCTTTCCTTGCCTATTAAGCTGCCAGCTTTGACACTATTTTAGAAATGGCTGTGGGATGTTGTGTTGTTGTTATTTCTCTGCTGATTTTTTAACTTTTAAATGAAATCTATTAAAAATTCCTATTTATGGAAACTTAATAAAGACCATCTACTTTAAAATCAAATGCAGAAAATTATAAATGTTACTGTTCACCTATTCTAATAAATATGGGGACAATTAAGGTACCATACCCAACTTACCATTTTCTACCTTTTCCCATTAATGCCTTTGAATCACTATGAAAAGAAGCTGCAGGGGACAGGTGAAATTAGAAGTGCAGTTTGCCATACCTGTGTAGGCTACATCATAACATCATAAGTAAGAGGAAACAATGGAGAGGAACGGAAAAGTCAATGTATTGAATCCTGACTGGGACATTTCCAACACACTTCTGCATCTAAGGCTCAGGGACCTTTGCAGATGAGAGGGTGGAAAGACTGTAAGAATCAGAGAAACAGAAGTTTACTTTGAGATCGTGTCTCTTAGAAATGTCTGAGAAGATACACCCATAAAGTTTCACCAATATGGCTGCCTAAACAGGATAGTATCAAGGACGACATTGATAGACAAACTAACATGAAAGGGGGACTAGCTCACCAGGCCTCGATTCTAGATGAAGAACAAGTCCTTAATTAATGCTGAAGGGGAGAAACATTCTTCTTCTTATAAGAGCACATTAATTGCTTGTCAAATAGCAATGGTCATACCTAAAAACATATGTGTGAAAGTAACATTACACAGATAAAATAGATTGCCTGTGAATTTGATGACAGGAAGAAGGGGATATAAGGGAGGGATTAGACAGAGGAAAAGGAAGAGGAAAAAGTATGAAATTATATTAGCAGAAAATAAAAATAATTATTTAAAAACAATGGTGGTCTGTCTGTGTCCTAGGCCAATATAGAACTAGAAGAAAAGTATATAATTTATATACTAAGTATGTGCTTAAATTTTGTAACTTTGGTAACTATTTCAAAATCTGAGTTCCAGTTCTGTTCCTGTATGAAGACACTCTGATTTGCTTTAACGATTAGAGCATTGTCCTCTCCCTGAAGAATCAATCCAGCTGGTGCTGGACATTTACCTGACCAGGAAATGCCTCTTGGGAAAGATGATACTTCCCCTTTTCTCTCTTTTTATCTCCTTCCTGGTGTCTCTTCCTTTTCTCTCTCTCTCCCTCTTTCCCTCTCCCCCTCTCTCTGTTCTTCTCCCTCTTTCTCTCTCTTACACCCCTCTCTCTCCTTCTCCCTCTTTCTCTCTTTCCCCCGTCTCTCTTTCTCTCTCTCTGCCTCTCTCTCGGCTCTTCTCCCTTCTCTCCTTCACTTCCATAACCCACTAAATAAATATCTAACTTCACTCTGCATGGTGTGCCTATCCATCTCCATCTCTCACCCATCACGTGCCTTCCTGCCTGGGGCCTGGCTGCCTTTGTGGCATGCATGATCTAGGGTTCCACTGCCCACTGCCTGCTGCTGCTTGGGGACCTGCAGCCTGGTCTCATGGCCCACTGTCCGCTGCTGCCACTGGGGGACCTGCAGTGTTTCTGCCAGTGCACCCCTTGGGGAACCTGCCACATTTTACTTAAACCATTACAGCTATAAATAACATCCTTGAGAAATTCATTATCAACCTTAAAATATATTAGGAGTTACAGATATGATGTAGTAGGTACAGTGGGGATAGAATGTATTCTAGACTTCCCTTCCATTTCTTCAAATCTATAGCAAGTCTTGAAAATAACATTTTCATTTTTTGAAAAATTTAGAAGATGATTTAACAACACACACATACACACCTATACACATGAACCAAGTATTTATTGTAGAAAGGTTAATAGAAAGCTTTCTTAGTTGTCAATTTTTTAAGCTCATCAAAACTCAACAAAGTAAGTGCTACATAACTCTCAGGAAAATACATAAAGATAAAAATAAGTACAAAAGAGAAATTATTGATGACTTAAGTTGAGTCCATCTTTATATGTTTATATTTAGGTAAATAGCAATTATTGACATAATACCACATCCACCTATTAATTAATAATTTTTCTTTTGGTTTTGGCCACATAGGAAATTTTATAAACCGTGCAAACAGAACTCTCAAGTCTGCACTTACAGTAATTAATCTGCAGCTTGTATCCATATTAAAATAAGTCTTTTATTACCATCCACTTCCTCTAAGCAAGCATCCTGCTTGGCCTTTTTCAGTCTTGCTTCCCCTATGAGTATGATACTTATAAAACATAGTTAGTAAAGTTCCCAGAGACCCTCCATAAAAAATCTATCACTGGTCCATGTGCATTTCAAATGGTTTCTATTCTAAATCTATGTAAGTGCTTGTCGCATCAATAAGTTAAGTTCCTGAATCTAAAGCATGTCTACGAATATGCATTACATCATGGGATATTATTTCATTGCATTTTCTGAGTCATGACATCAAAAAGGTGAGGATAGGTTTCCCTGAAGTTGAGTAACATCTAGCTTAGATAATGATGCAATTAATTGGTTCACATCATAGCATGCAAACAGCTGTTTTTCAGGTTTATTGATTTGGTAAGAAGTATCCAGGCTTATGTCATTAGGTTTCTCTGCCAACCACTCAGCATTTTCAATGTAAGATTATCTCCCCAAACAGTTTAAAGTAGCTATGATGAAGAGGAATATTTGCACATTTTCTTCATATCCATAAGAGTACAAAACTGTTTTAAGGGGATTCCTTAATAGAAGTAACTCTGATAGTTATGGCAACATGTTCTAGAATCTTATGGGTCACAATTGTACCACAGAGTCATTTCTGAATTATTCTAAGCAAAGAATAAAATATTTCTCCTTTACTTTACATCTTTTAAATCCAAATAATAATTTTTAAAAGTATTTATTCTCATCTGAAATTTTTATTTCTTTTAGGTTCAGTTTGAATATGAACATCATGTATCACTGTTTTAAAATGAATGTAATCTCAAATATGATATTCTACAACTTACCTGATAACTAGCAAAAAAACTGACTTACAGAGTTGCTTTAAGAAAAAAACAAATAAAAACAATATTGATAAAATTAAGTTCAAGGATCATAAACTTGCAGAAATTTAAGTGTGTGCTTACAAAAATTGCTGGTGCCTTAAACTTTATTGAGTAATGAAAATAAATATGACAAGTATATTGTTATGGATAATAAAGATTTGATTCTGGAAAATTTAACAATACAGGTAGTCAGGTGTTCTACTTGATTTATGACAAATTAACTACAGACAAATTACAGGTGTTTTAGAGTTTTGACCAAAAAATTCAAACCTGTAAAAAAAATGTACTAAGTGTCTAAAATGCTATGGTAATTGTGCTGGCCAATTTTATGTCAGTTTGACATAAGGTTTGATAATCAAAGAAGAGAAAATGAGAAAATGCCTGCCTAAGATCCGTTGTAGGTCATTTTCTTATTAGTGATTGATGGTGGAGGGCACAACCCACTTTGTACAGTGGCACTCCTGACCTGGTGGTCCTGGGTTTTATAAGAAAGCAGGTTGAGAAAACCACAAAGAGCAAGCCAGTAAGCAGTAATACTCCCTGGCTTCTGAATCAACTCCTGCCTCCAGGATCCTACCCTGTTGGGGTTCTTGCCCTAATATCCCTCTGTTACCTGGACATGTAAGCTGAAACAAACCCTTTCTTCCACAAGTTGTTTTTTTGGTGGTATTCCATCACAGCAATTGTGAGCTTGACTAACACAATGATATACTACAAATGACAAAGGTCATCAAGCACAGGTCACCGTCACTATGAAGATACTTCCATATTCAAAGTGCAAATCTGAAGCATGTAAAAAGTTAAAGAGAGTAAAATAATCAAAGATTGAATTCAGCCACTATAGATGCCTTGCAAATAAATATATTATAAGTTAGAAGTTGAATTATATACCAATGATAATTTCTTTCAAAGGAACTGGGGAAAATCAGTAAATGATAGTAATTAAAAAGTCACTACAAATCAAAGCATAAGGTATTTTTTTTCATTTGCAATACCAGAGAACAAATATCTATAAACTTATAGGTATTGAAGAATGAGATATTATGTAATGAAGTTTGTACATCCTTGCTAAAAAAAATGAACTTTTTCATGTCTATAGTTCATGAAACAGCATTCAGACTAGAACACAGGTGCAAATATCTTAAAATACAAGCAAATCTGAACATGCTTCTTAAAAATATAACATGAGTAAGTGTGCTTTTTCCAGGGTATACAGCTGTCTTATCATTTAAAAATCCATCAAGGTGAGCTTACTACCTTGAAATAATAAAATAAAAATGACAGCAGATACAGAAAAATCCTTGTGTTTGTGTGTGTGTGTTGCTTTTTTGAGATGGTGTTTCTCTATGTAGCCCTAACTGTCCTGAAACTGCATCTGAAGACCAGACTGACTTCAAACTCATGAAGATCCTCCTGTCTTTGCCCCGAGTACTGGGATGAGAGATGTGTGCTACCATTGCACAAAAATCTTTTTTTTATTAATTAATTTATTTAATTATTAAAGATTTCTGCCTCTTCCCCGCCACCACCTCCCATTCCCTCCCCCTCCCCCAATCAAGTCTTCCTTCCTCCTCAGCCCAAAGAGCAAGCAGGTTTCTCTGCCCTGTGGGAGGTCCAAGGACCACCCACCTCCATCCAGGTCTATTAAGGTGAGCATCCAAACTACCTGGGCTCCCACAAAGCCATTACGTGCAATAGGATCAAGAACCCATTGCCATTGTTCTTCAGTTCTCAGTAGTCCTCATTGTCCATTATGTTCAGCGAGACCGGTTTTGTCCCATGCTTTTTCAGACCCCGGCCAGCTGGCCTTGGTGAGTTCCCGATAGAACATCCCCATTGCCTCAGTGTGTGGGTGCACTCCTCGCAGTCCTGAGTTCCTTGCTCGTGCTCACTCTCCTTCTGCTCCTCCTTTGGATCGTGAGACTTCAGTCCAGTGCTCCAATGTTGGTCTCTGTCTCTGTCTTCAATAGCCAGAACCTGGAAACAACCTAGATGCCCTTCAATGGAAGAATGGATGAAGAAAGTATGGAATATATACATATTAGAGTACTACTCAGCAGTAAAAAACAATGACTTCTTGAATTTTGCATACAAATGGACGGAAATAGAAAACACTATCCTCAGTGAGGTAAGCCAGACCCAAAAAGAGGAACATGGGATGTACTCACTCATATTTGGTTTCTAGCCATAAATAAAGGACATTGAGACTATAATTCGTGATTCTAGAGAAGCTAAATAAGAAGGTGAACCCAAAGAAAAACATATAAGCATCCCCCTGAATATTAACCTGCACAAAAATCTTTTGCTAAAAATCAGACACATCTGATTTGGAGATACATTTAGTGGTAGAGCACTTACCAAAGCAAGGATGCACATGTACACACACATGAATTCATACACACAGACACATAAATTCATGTGTATTAATGTGTTAGTATCACTAACCTGGAAAATGGAGTATTTATGAGATCTCCAAAACTAGTATTTTACTTAAACAGTGTAAATTTCTATCCTTTCTTCATTATATTAGAGGAAAGAAAATAATGTATGCTTCCGGGTTTTAGTCAGCCTTGGAATGCTGGTTTCAAGAGGAATACTAAAGCAAGAAGTAAAAACAAAAAGACTTTAGGCAATATATAAACAAATGTGACTTTGTCAAGAAACACTATAATTAAACAATCAAAACATGCTTTTGTGTATAAAATGCTCTACTTGAGTTTCTTATGTTTAAACAATGCTTTGTTCTATGACCTCTAAGAGAAATAGTTGGCAGATGAGATCAGTTCACAAACCCTAATGTATTTAGTTCTATGAAATATGTTGTAGCTGTCTCCAACTACTATTCACTGAGGTAGAAAATTCCAAGGAATCCATCTTGAAACTCACAGAATTTACAACTGAACTTAGAAATATCACAGGATACAAGGTCAATATATCAAGATCCATTGCATTGTTTTTCCTGGCAGCAATTAGTTAGAAAATAAAATGCATGATCTGTTAGTTCTCAAACCCAGAATCCTTAGACATAAATTTCACATCAAAGGCTCAAATTTATTTCTCTAAAAATAACTCTGAAAATTTTTCTACTACCCAGAGTACTTTAGAAATATGCAATATTCAGTAATTTGAAATTTTTAATAAGGTTAATATTCATTTCTTCTTGATTTAGTGATTTAATATAATCCAATCAATATCTCTGCTATGAATTTTGTAAAACATTGATGTGCTGAATATAAGTGGAAATGTGCCATGGAATTGTCCAAGTATCTTGAACATGATGAATGAATTTTAAGGTCTTCAAATGCATGGCCTGCAACAATACCACATTAACCAAGGCAATGTGGGTCAGTACCACAACGGAAATAGACATAAGTGGAACAAACCAAAAAGTCCAGAAATATGTTCCAAAAGAGATAGTGGATTGCCTTTCACATCAGGGCACAACTATGGGAAAAAAATTTATTTCCACAAAAAGCCCCACCCAAAAGTGTGGAGGAAGAAAGTGAGCCACAGCTCAAGGCACACATTGTATAGTGTTATGGAAATGGGATGATTCACACGACCCTGTGGAAATACACCAACAACTACTGGAGAGAATTTTTAAAAAGTGACTTCAAGTTCTGATAGGATGAAAAATATTCTGGGCACAAAAGTCAAAAGAAAAAATGGAAAGAGAAAGTAATAAGAGAGGGATGGAGAAGAAAGAGGAATTAAGGATACAAGAACTTATTGAATTTTAGTTTTATCAAAGTTGAAATTTATTAATAAATTTAAATGACAGAATTGGAAAAACTATTTCTAAAACACGGATTTTATGACAGATTTAATACAAACTCTTGCAAAAATGTATGACAGGCTCTCTGAATCAATAATACAAGGAAGAGTAACCAAATTTTTAAGATTGCTTTAAAAATAAATATTTAAAATAATAAGAATATATACCTACCATGGACTTTGTATGATAGCCTTTTCTGGAGAGGTTGTGGAGAAAGGGGTACACTCATCCATTGCTGGTGGGAATGCAAACTTGTGCAACCACTTTGGAAAGCAGTGTGGCGGTTTCTCAGGAAATTCGGGATCAACCTACCCCTGGACCCAGCAATACCACTCTTGGGAATATACCCAAGAGATGCCCTATCATACAACAAAAGTATATGCTCACCTATGTTCATAGCAGCATTGTTTGTAATAGCCAGAAACTGGAAACAACCTAGATGCCCTTCAATGGAAGAATGGATGAAGAAAGTATGGAATATACACATATTAGAGTACTACTCAGCAGTAAAAAACAATGACTTCTTGAATTTTGCGTGCAAATGGATGGAAATAGAAAACACTATCCTGAGTGAGGTAAGCCAGACCCAAAAAGAAAAACATGGGATGTACTCACTCATAATTGGTTTCTAACCATAAATAAAGGACATTGAGCCTATAACTCGTGACCGTAGAGAAGCTAAATAAGAAGGTGAACCCAGCCGGGCGGTGGTGGCGCACGCCTTTAATCCCAGCACTTGGGAGGCAGAGGCAGGCGGATCTCTGTGAGTTCAAGACCAGCCTGGTCTACAGAGCTAGTTCCAGGACAGGCTCCAAAACCACAGAGAAACCCTGTCTCGAAAAACCAAAAAAAAAAAAAAGAAGGTGAACCCAAAGAAAAACATATAGGCATCCTCCTGAATATTAACCTTCATCAGGTGAAAAAAGGAGACAGAGACAGAGACTCACATTGGAGCACTGGACTGAAATTTCAAGGTCCAAATC
Organism: Chionomys nivalis; assembly: GCF_950005125.1. Lineage (NCBI taxonomy): Eukaryota > Metazoa > Chordata > Mammalia > Rodentia > Cricetidae > Chionomys > Chionomys nivalis. Next base: position 116,118,309 of record NC_080086.1, on the reverse strand, counting down.
GGAGCAGAAGGAGAGAGAGCATGAGCAAGGGACTCAGGACCGTGAGGGGTGCACCCACACACTGAGACAATGGGGATGCTCTTTTGGGAATTCACCAAGGCAAGGTGGCCTGGGTCTGAAAAAGCATGGGATAAAACCGGATTCACTAAACATAGTGGACAATGAGGACTACTGAGAATTCAAGAACAATGGCACTGGGTTTTGATCCTACTGCACGTACTGGCTTTGTGGGAGCCTAGGCAGTTTGGATGCTCACCTTACTAGACCTGGATGGAGGTGGATGGTCCTTGGACTTTCCACAGGGCAGGGAACCCTGATTGCTCTTAGGGCTGACAAGGGAGGGGGACTTGAATGGGGGAAGGGGAGGGAAATGGGAGGTGGTGGCGGGGAGAAGGCAGAAATCTTTAATAAATAAATAAATAAATTTAAAAATAAAAAAAGAGGAAAAAAGAAAACAAGAGTCATAGAGATAGCTCAGTGGATAGAAACAGTTGATATCAAGTCTAGTAGTGTCCAGTGTTTGATTCCTGGGAACAGTATGGTAGAAGCCAGAATCAGCTCCTACCATTTGTCTTCTGGCTACCACAAACATGCAATGCTACATGTCTATGCATGTACACACACACACAAACACACACACACACACATTCACACACACACATACAATAGATCCAATGACTTTTTTCAAATAATAAAAATACCTAATACATCTATGTATAATGCTCACTCCCATCAGTCACAGGAAAAGTGTTTTAACATCTACCAAAATGTCTCAAATTAAAAACTGATAATTCTTTGAAATTATGAAAACACCCTACACCCTATAACCTGCTGGTGGGAATACTGACTGAAAACTCAGTTTACAAAACTTTTTGAAAATATCTTACTAAGTTAAAAACTATCTCTATTACCCAGCAGTTCTATTGGTTACTTCCAGGAGAGGTGGGAAGGCAGGCAGGACCAAGAAAACATGGTAAATCTATATAATGATGATGTGGCTGATTATTATGGGATGTTTGCCTACTGTGTGAAGATGTATTGCTGTGACTGTTATGATAAAAAACTGAATGGCCAACAGCTAGACTGGAGGTATTGGCACGACATCTTGACAGAGAGAAAGAACAGTGGGAGAAGGACAAAGTCACCAGATAGACTTGGAGGAAGCAGAGTGGACAGTATAGAGGTGAAGTAATACCATGTGAAAGAACATAGATTAATATATATGGCTTAATTTAAGTTATAAGAGTTAGTTTTGGACAAGCTTGAGCTAAAGGCCAAGCTTTCATAATTGATAATAAGTCTTCATGTGACACTTATGTTAATGCAGATACATGTTATCTTTGAAAGTTTATCTGTTTTCAGAACAAAAGGACCCAATACCAATGAAGATAATTAGTCTGGGTCTCTCAGAATGCTTCTGTTGCAATTTCCTCAAAATTCTACATCTAGAACAACTGAAAAACTGCTAGCTGAGATGATACAGCCTCACAGACAATTCCAGCCTGAACTCCAGATAAGCTCTACATTTTCCCATCACACAGAGGCTAAACAAAAAATAATACAGCTATCTTGCTGAGGACTTGATCATTATCCAATTATCCAATTTTTCAGGGTCCCTTAAATATGCCATCATTGCAGTTAACAGAAAGCAGTCTAGAGAACATGATGTCCACGTTCCTGAGAGGTAAGATGGGTGGTTTCTGATCATTCAGCGAAATTTTTTCATTGTTTGGGAGGAATTAGTTGTAAGTTGTTACTGGTCATGGTCTGAAAGTGTAAGTCAGAAAACAATCCCACAGCAGTTTGGAAATATGATTAATAAAAGAGTTATTTATTAAAGGGAAAAATGTACAGATCACTGTCCTAGACAACAGCCCTCTAAGCAAACAGAAACAGAGTCTAGCAGCTGGAAGTGGGAGCCAGAAGAGAGTGAAAACAGGGCTCTCACTGCTTTTTAAAGCAAAAGAGACCACACCCAAGTGGTCTGGTATCTTAAAGGCTATTGGCTGAAGGAGAAGAAGGAGCTCCTGCAGCACCAGTCAAAAGAAAAAGTAAACAAAGGAGGTTGGATTCAATAATCTCTTTTTGAAAAAAAGGGGTGTAATATAGAAATGATAGAATAAAATGATAGGTTATTGAATCTACTTTTAAAGTAAAGCAACTACTAATCTCAAATATTTTACATTAGTGTGGATTTTTATATATTGATACAAATTTAACGTTATTTCTGTTATACTGCATATATGTTTCTATTCTTATTTAAGCCATAGTACCTATGTGATGTGGGATTTTCCTTTGTATGCTGTGATTACCATTATTAAATAAAGAGCAGACACCAAAGCTTCAGATAATCCATGTCTTGAAAAACAAAAAAAGCACCTGAACAAAGAAAATAGAAAATGCTTTGGCCCTATAGCAGGGCAGAACTTAGCTAGGCAGAAAAAACTAAGTTGAATGCTGGGAGGAAGAAGGCAGAGTTAGGGAGGGGCTATGGAGCCCCTGCCAGTGTCAGTCATGCCGAAACATTGTTGGTAAGCTATTGTCATATGGCAATATACAGATTAATGGAGATGAGCTAAATTAAAATGTAAGAGCTAGCTGATAAGAAGTTAGAGCTAATAGACCAAGCAGTGTTTCAAACAATATAGTTTCTGTATGATTATTTTGAGTATAAGCTAGCCAGGCAGCCTGGAACCAACAAGCAGCTTCATACTACACTTAAGTAGATTATTTAATACTGTAATGTAAATTCCCAGTCCTTGAAAGTTATTATCATGAACTATTTAGTGTAATTAAAAAATACAGGTTAGTGGTCATTTAACAATCAAATTTACAGCCATGTTAGGCCATGTTTTTAAGGTCAAACACAAATATTTTAGATAGACAGATGGTCTTCAAATACTTCAGAGACATACAGAATATGATATTTAAGATGTTTTAAAGCATAAAGCTTTCCATGACAGTGAGACATGTCTGCTCTACACATCACTAATATACTTTGAAAACAGATGATGGACATCAAAGAATCTTCATATGGAGTTTACTTTCTTTGTGGCAAAGTTAGCTACTTGACAACAAAACTTACCTTGCCTCAACTGCTGACAGCATACTATTCAAATTGGACAAGCAGGACCCAAAAGAAGGCAACAGCCAAACTTTGTTAAGGAAATATAGGATGGTTCTTCAAACTCCTGCTTTACAGAAAAGTCTTTGAGATAGTCTAAGTCTCTAGGCTGAGGATGAATGGGACAACATTGCACCTGGGGTTACTGTCCAGGCAGCCAGCTGTTCCTGTCATTTCTACAGTTTTGAAAATTGTTTGTTCTATACCTCCTGTTTACTCAGGTAATATATGATACTTGAGTTTTTGATTGTGTTGGAAACTAGGTAGTTATTGTTACAGTTATCCTTCAGAAAAGAAACTTATATAAGAGATAAAATGTTTGTAAGGTTGAGAAATATAAAACCTTAACTTATTTATCTAGGAAGATGTTTTAAGTTCTAAAAAGATATTTTTGGATGGTAATACAAATTTGGATTTTGGTATAAAGCTTTGGGTTTATCAAGATAAAATAAATAATAATTTCTTCAAATTTTTCAAACACAAATGAACTGGACATTACAAATGTAATTTTTACTAGACAAAAGGGGAAATGTTGTGGGATGTTTGAACACTGAGTGAAGATGTATTTCTGAGATTGGTATAATAAGAAGCTGAACAGTTACACAATAAGCATACGCAGGATTTTCAGACAGAGAGAGAGAGACATCTCTGAAAAGAAGAAAGATGAAATGACTAGCCAGACTTGGAGAAAGTATGATGGGAAATAGAGAGTGAGGTAACATCACATGGCAGAATGTATATTAGTACAAGTGGGTTAATTTAAGTTATAACACCTAGTTGAGACAAGCCCACACTAAGGCCAAGCAGTCAATATTAATAATAAGTCTCCACTATTTGTGAGTTGGCAGTTCCAATGAAAAAATACTGCTATAGATTTTGGGTAGCTGTGTGCAAAAGTTTCCTAACTATACATTCAACTAAAAATCAGACCTTCTGAGATATAGTACAAAAGATATGAATGTGAGAAGTGACAGCATTAATGAGAAAAAGACTTTAGCGTTAGCTCTAATAAAGCTTTAAAAGCTTAAACTGTAGTTTTAGCTATTTTTTTTTTTTTACTGAGAAAAATGCACACATGTAAGTCCCAATCTGCAGTCAGAAATTCAGGCTTGTATGTAGAGCTGCAATATGCTCCTGGACAATGGAGATTACATCTGAGAGGAACAGAGGGAGTATTTAAAGAACCTTTGTGTCCAGGTAACTCTTTAGAGTTTCTTGTAAATAAAAAACAAATATTTTGACTTGTACATGTTTGTGGGTTTAGCATTGGCATTCTCTTTTAGAGTTGACAACCAAATAATTCAATAGCTAGAAAGTGGCATTTCAGAACACTTAAAATTCAATACTGTTTCTACCTAGCAAAGAATAGCAGTCAAATAATATCAACTTGAATATTTGACTTAATAGTAACTAAAATGGTTTTCTTTAAAACTGACTGAAGTTCACAGGAAAAAGGAAATTTTGATCAAAAGATATATAAAATATGGGAGGGGATGGTCCACTTATCTAAAGGTGTGTAAGTGATTAATTATCAACATACTTCCTTAAAACTCCAATCTTTAATTTTAAAGATACTGAAGCTTTCATATCAGAACTTTATATGAAATATAATTTCTACATCTTTTGAGATTAAATTTAGTAAACTAATCCTAATTCCTTATATGACAGAAAACATTAGCAAAGCGATTGGAAAGCCAATGTTTTGTCTTTCTTGCCAAGTGAAAAAAAATAGTTGTTCAAAACATATTTTTGTCATAAGGAGTTAGAAGATGGCTCGGTGGTAAAAAGTTCTCACTGCTCTATGGTGAGGATGAGATTTGAATCCTAAAACCACACCAGATGGCTCAGAAACACCTGTACTTTAGCTCCCAAAGAGCAAATACCCTTCTGCCCTCTAGGGTCGCACACACACACACACACACGTGCACATTAAATAATAAAATAAAATCATTAAGAAATTAAATTAAGAAAATGGAGACATTTAAAAGGATACACAAGAAGAGCAATGTCCAATATGACCACCCAGCATCCATAAGTTCTATTAAAGTCATGCTCATAAGCACTCCATGCACTACTACTGCCATGCTCATCAACACTCCATGCACTACTGCTGCCATGCTCACAAGCACTCCATGCACTCCTGTTGCCAGGCTCACAAGCACTCCATGCACTCCTGCTGGCATGCTCATAAGCACTCCATGCACTCCTGCTGTCAGGCTCATAAGCACTCCATGCACTCCTGCTGCCAGGCTCATAAGCACTCCATGCACTACTGCTGAGATAAACGACTTTCAAAGGACTGGCGATGTTCAAGGCCCTGAGTCTGACCCCAAGCATTACCAAAACAAATGATTTACAGTGACTTGTTCAATGCATGAAACAAAGCCTTTAGGCATGGTCTTAAGTTGACCATCCTGTATTTTGCAGAAAATAGATTAAGCCATAAAATATTAGTGTGATTTCCCCAAATCATGTAAATATTAGTGGGCAGACAGGCCTTAAACTCAAATATTTATTTTGTCTTAGATTGGTGATCCATGCCATGAGTTCATAGTTAATAAACCTTTTCCCCTCCCCATCTATTAATAGCATCAAGGAAATATATAGTCCACAGAATATAGACTCTTAGGTTAAATATATAAGAGCTATCCTCATGACACAACCTGGAAACATCTATGTTTCAATTCAGTATGAACATTGTCTACCAACTAATCCAGTCAGAAGGAAATATAAATGTAAATTTCACTATAAACAAAAGAAAACTTTATTCAGTATTTCCTGAATATGAACTCAGTAGAAAACACAGTGGTCCTATTATGGTTGGATTTCATATTATAATTCCCTCACATCAATATTTTCTTTCTCAAAGTACTTCAAGATAATCTCATGATTGATATTGACTGAAATCAGAGTTTAACAAAACTGGACTTTTATGTAAAATATTATGCACACTCTCATATATCTTGGGAGAAAAGCCAGTGGTGACTTAGCTATAAAATTAACAGGATCATTTTGAAGCACATCCATAAAAACTGCTCCAGATGGACAGTTTCCTTTGTTTCTCAATACTACAGAGCTACCCAATGCACCTTTCTTTTTCATTGTAAATATTCCAGCATAGCTCTTACTATCAAATGATTCAAGTAAAAGAGACTACATGTAAATACACACCAAAATAAAGAGTGCAATTTAAATAGTACTTGTTTTCTACATTGAAAGACAGCAAGCAACAGAAATTGTTCTATAGCTGTTTGGGGGATTTACAAATAAGTTATTCCATAAAGCCATAAACAAATAAATTCTAAAATCTCTGTTTCAAGTAATATATGCCCACATACTTTATCTATCTATGTGTTTCTAAGTCTGTTCATCAATAGGGGACAAACAACTAGCAATGTTCACATATGGTTTCTATGATTTTACAGGAAGAGTTTGTGTTGGCTTCCTATCCTTGTGACAGAATATACATAGAAAAACAGCTTGTGTGTTGGGGGGAGATTTATTTTATCTCATGATTTCAGTGGTGGCATGTTTGGCCCCTAGATGACACTGTATGTCATGGAGTCAAACTGTTCCCCTTAAGATACCTGGAATGCAAAGTGAGAGAAAGGAAGGACTTGAGGTCCCAAGTATTCCTTCAAACAAGATCTCCAATCACCTAATGCCTTTCCATGAAGGCCCGTCTCTAAGTGTCCTTCCACCCTCTGATGCTGTCGGCAAAGGTTAGTAACCAAAACCATTTAACACTCAGGTGTTTGGGAGCATTTAAATAGTAAACTAAAAAAATGCAATTTTCTGGTAATTTGACTAGAAACAAATGTGCACCAACATGTTTCTGTAAGATGACAAAGTCCTGCAGGCAGTGTGGTTATAATCAATGATGGGCTGCAACACATAATTGTGATCCCAGAAGACTATGCTGGATCTCATGTCTCACAGTAGCAAAGTTAAGAAACCAGTCGAACTACACAAGAATAGAGGGACAAATAAAACCTGGCACATCTGGACAATGGAATTTTTCCGACTGATAACTGTGATGTGGGGCTGGTAGGGAAATGGTTTCAACTAGAGGCAATCACACTAAAGGAATTCTGCAAGTCTCAGAAAAAAATTTGCATGTTTTTCCTGATTTGTGGTTACCAGGTTTTCTACGGACACATAAAATCAAGTATGTGATATGAAAGTAAAGGTGAAACTGTATAAAGGAACAAAAGAGACTAATGAGTAGGAGTGAAAGGGGAAGGGTTGGGGAAGGGGTGGGCAATATGCTCAGTGTACAATGTGCACTTGTAGAAACTGTCTTCATACAACACAGTATCACAAACAATAGCTTTATTCCATGAAATTTAAAATAAAACATTTTTTAATGGAATTGAAAATTTCTTATTGCGTCCTGATGTCATAGCTATGCTGAGACGGTAAAATTAATCCCCTAATCCTGTTTCACATGATTCAAAGACAGATATCGCAGTGAATTTATATGTGGTACAAAGCATCGATAATAACAGACAATAACTATGTTACTGGTTCAGCTATTTACTGCACTAAAATTTCATCATTATCTTAGACTGTACATCTACTTGTGTTTTTAAAATTGTTCATGTGAAGAGTACATTGTGTTACACCAGGATCTGCTTCAGACATCTCATGTTTACTATTTTTCATTTGTAAGTAATCCTCACATCTTTGAAATTAAATATAATGCATTTTTTCTTTCCCTTTACTCCCTCAGTTCTTCCCATTTATACCTCCTTTGGTTTTTGAATTCATGACCACTTTTTATTTAATTATTCCTGCATATATATTTTTAAATATATAAATACAGCCTGCTCAGTTGATTTAATGTTACTGCTATGTGCATAATTTCAGGAATGATCACTTAGTTTTGGATAACCAACTGGATGTTTTACTGTGTTTTTTGATTATGTCAAGAAACTACCCTAAGTGACTAGCCTGCATCAGTTATTTTTGTGTACTATACAGTATAATGGCCACAGAATAACAAAATATCTTAATGATATATTCCTGAAGACATATCCTCACCATTCAATAAGCCAAGATGAATTTAGCCCAAAATTAGTGATATAATCCCTAAGATTATATATATTATTTATTCTTACCAAAAAATGGACAGAATTAACAAATAAAAATCTCACAGTTAGAAAAAATGTCATTCCTACCTTGCTTCTAAGAAATCTAATCTTATAAGACTCTTAATGATCATATAACAAATAGTTAAATATTTAATGTTTTGTAACCTACTGAGCTGAGTTGTACCACAAATATCCTTCCTCTGTCTCTCTCTTTGTCTTTCTCTGTCTGTCTGTCTGTCTGTCTGTCTGTCTCTCTCTCTCTCTCTCTCTCACACACACACACACACACACACACACACACACACACAATACTCCTCCATGCCCAATACCCACACATTTTATGAATAGAACAAAAGAAGTTAACTAGCGTGGTCATATTAAGAAGAAAATGAAAGCTGCAGATTGAAGAATGAGAGCAGAACTACCTACATACATTGGTTCCTGTTGGCCTACATATTAGAGCCAGAGGATAATGGTTGTAGCCACAAAAAGAATATGACCTTAAGATCATGAAAAAGCTGGTATTGAGCTTTGTAAATAAAAGTAATATATCAAATAGCCATAACTTTTGGGAACTGTGACTAAACCATGTCTGTCTTATAGTTACTTGATGACATGAGTGTGAAAATGAGTTACATTTAGAAAGTGAATACTTAAGCTTCCACCATCTATTGATGATAAGCCCTGGGAAACGCTGTTTCCTAAGTTCACAATTGACCTAAATATCCATCTAGGACTATTTTAACTTTTGTGTGACCACAGAAACAAATGGGAAGCGGTCCAAAAAGATTATTCATGGACAACCTTGAAAGGAATAAAAACATTTTATCATAAATTCATATTACATAAATTTACTATAAGAAGAGAGATAACAACCAGGCGGTGGTGGCGCATGCCTTTAATCCCAGCACTCGGGAGGCAGAGGCAGGCGGATCTCTGTAAGTTAGAGGCTGGCCTGGACTACAAGAGCTAGTTCCAGGACAGGAACCAAAAGCTACGGAGAAACCCTGTCTCGAAAAATCCAAAAAAAAAAAAAAAAAAAAAAAAAGAGAGAGAGAGAGAGAGAGATAACAATGCCTAAATCATGCTTCTTTAATTTTTGGATCTGCCTGGGTGGCTGCCTGGCTCTCATTTGCTAACAAATGTCTTTGTATGCTGTTGGGTACATGAGGCCTTGTTCATTACAGCATCTGATAAAATTTGAGATGATTTACTGACCATCTGTGGTACATTCATAAAGTGCCCTAAGATGCCTTGACAAATATCAGAAGATCTCCATCACACAGCCATATCCCTTGAACATGACACAGTCATGACACAGTGACATTAGGATAGGAAGCATACTTTGTGAATCCAGAGAATCCTGTTCTTGCTATTGATACAAAGAATTCATAATAAAATACGTGGAAAACTTACAACTGTCTTTACACTAATATACAAATATACACTAATATGTGGGGGTACAATGGAGTAGTGTTTTTTTTTTCATTCCTTGAAACACAGCCTTGCTATGTAACCCAGGCTGGAGTCAAATTTACAAATCCTTTGCCTTGTTTCCCTGAACACTAGAGTAAATAACTCTTTAAGAAGCTTTATAACTTCATATTCATGTTGTGTGTGTGCATGCATGAGTGTGTGTGAGAGAGAAGGGGAGGGGAAGGGGGAGAGAGAGAGATACGTGAACAGGGCTACCAAGACAGAGATGTTTGTATGCTATACACCAGGATGGTGCGTGTACTGCTGTTAGTGCCTCTGGGAACCAGAGGATGACATAGAGTACCCCATTCTCCTAATATATGTGAGACAGTCTCTCACAAAGCCCAAGAATTTTTTTCTGTCTCTGCCTACTCCAACACTGTTTGAGACACATATTACACTGTTAATGTAATATGCCTGCCTTTTTATGTGGGTGCTGGGATCTGAACTCAGGTCCTTATACTTACTCAGCAAGCATTCTTACACACCAAACCATCTTCTCAGTCTTCCACATAGTTAAAAAATAGGTAAATTTAAATAGATTTTTGGATGGCTACAGTTTACAGTGCAGTGGGAAAACCTCTGTTATAATTGATGGTTACTTTCTGGTGACATCATTAGCTTTGGGGTTGGTGGAAGCAGGTTTCTGTTCATACATTCCAAAGGTCTTATGCTGAATTCCTTCAGACAGTAGTAGCCTTTAAGATTCTAGCCCTCTTGGACATGGCCTCTTACACTATAAATGCCAACATAAAGCATGTGTTCACTCTCTCTCTCCCAGCTTCTAGATTTGGTTCCTGTTCCCTATTCGTGCAGAGGAGTGTGATCTGTGAGTCTATTCCTAAATAAATTTATTATATGCAATTCTGATCTGGTGGGAGATTATTTTGTAACTTCCATCTTATCTGGCACCCATGTGAACCCCAAATCTATAACTATGGGGATAGGTAAAAAAAAGATCCAAAAGGTCCATGACAGAGAAGGTTTCCCACCTCTGCCCGCATGGATTGATTTCAACTATTAAGCGGCTTTTTGCCAAAACCTGCCACAGTCACAGTGGAGCTTCTGTGCAGCACTTGGCAATTTTGCATGCTTACACATGCTCCCCACCTGATGTGCAGTGACTTACACAGACTCTGGTTTGTGTTCCCTGCTCATGAGCTCTGGGATCATTGCTCCATGTACAGAATTGATTTACTTGCTCTACATTTGTCAAGAAAAGCATATTTGGCCAGGCACCAATGCACAGAACCAAAGTAGCACAGTTTCCTGCCACCAATGGTCCCATATCCCCACCATGTGGCTGCAATCATGGCACCTGCTGGACAATAAAGGTTATTATGCCTACAACAATTTACTAAAATCTAACAGTAGTAAGCAAATTAATAAATTTGAAAGTTATACAATGGCAGAAAATATTACCATTCAGAAATTTAATAACCTTTTCACTTATACTATAAGTGGTATTCTTCAAGGCTTATGTGATTTTTGTTATACATTCATTTATTTGATTATGCAAATTAGTTTTGTTTTTCATATTATATTATTAAGAAAGTGGTTTGATATCAGAGACAAAAGTGAAGTGCTTTTAGAAATGATACTTTCTTTACAGACTAAAATTAACACCAAGTCAAAAATTAATATTATTGAAAAGGTTCACATTAATTTTACAGATAAAATCCAATCAGTGTCAAAAAGTACTGAGACATTATTTGAAAGAATTTGTGCTGTTGAATTTAACAATCAGAATCTATTGAAAAGTTGTGATAGGTTAACAAATAAGGCTAACCTATCACAACTTTTATGTGATAGGTTAGTCTTATCTGGTAAATAATTTATATAATTTTGATCATTAAAATTATGTCCAAGAATGAGAAGTTATCATTACTGGACAAATTTAATACCTTGAAATCATCAATGAGGGAATTAGAACAGAACACTGGAAAGTAAATTCAGACTTTACAAAAGAAAGTGGTAAAGAGATTTGAAAAGATTTAAAAAATTGACACTGATTACCAGCAAAAGGCACAAGTACAAGATTTAACCTCATCAGTACATGTCAGAGTTCAGGATGAGTTACCAAGAATTTTTGTTGTCTATCTGGCAATATCCTCTGAGAAATCATTTGAAATAAAATACCCTAAGGTAATCAAAGAATATACATAGCAACCTATTAGTATGAGTGATTTTAAAAAAAATGGAGCAAGCAATAATATCTTGTGGCCTGAATTCCCATTTGTTTGAGAAATGGTGAAAATGTGGGCTTTGAGAAATAAGGCACAATTAGTTGGCTTCAATTAATCTATGGACCCCAACTGTTATGAAGAGGCAAAAAATTTTAGAACAATAGGGAAAAGCAAAAGGATTTGAGGCTTCCCAAGATCAAATTCTTGGGGAGGGCCATTACTCCGATCCTCAGGATCAGGCTCTCTATGACAAACACACCTTGTCCCCATGTAGCACAGCAGCTTTAAATGATATATCAGAGTTAAACAGGGCCAGAATGAACCCTTTAGTGACTTTTTACAAAGATTAACTAAGGCTTTACAAGTAAGAGTAACAGATACAGAACCAGCCGTATAATTATTGATTCTCTGGTTTTTTAAAATGCCAACTTAGAATGCAAAAGGATACTTGGACCTTTAAAGGTTAGATCAGCACCAGTGGTTAAATGGATCTTGAATAATTGAACACTGAGACATTTGACTATAGTAATAAGGCTTGGGTAGAAGAAGCAATTTCCAAAGGTATAAGGAAATATCAAAATACCAAATATTTTAATTGTAGTAGAATAGGATATCTAAAAAGGTATTGTAGACAAAGAATTCCTAGGAATAATGTCTCCTCTGGGAATGACAAGAATGATCTCAGCCTTCTAGAATATATAGGAGGTGTTAAAAAGGCTGACACCAGACAAAAAACAGACAAGGCAACCTGATACCATCAGAAAACTCCTGGGAGGGGGGTGGCTTCTCACAGGTCCCATGTAAAACGTGGTCCAGTCATTTTCAGTTACTGTGGAGAACATGTTTCACCAGAAAAATTAAAAAATCCAGTGCATACTGTAAAAAAACATACTGTTCTGGATGAAGGATTAGACATGGGGGATGAATCAAAAACTGCAGTTGGAAATAAGAGACATAAATTTTGGCAGACTTCTATAAATAATGAAGGACCACGCTAAGAGTCCATATAAATAGCAATGAAATTGAGGGTTTATGAGACACAGGTACAGACATGAGTATAAATACTCCAGAATATTTGCATCCAAATTGGCCTCTTAAAGAGGCAGATATTGAATTCCTAGGAATTGGAACCCTATCTCAAATGAAACAAATCAGGAGATGGGGTGAATGCATAGGGCCAGAAGTACAGAGAGAAAGGCTGAGGCCATATGTACCTAATATTTATGGGGTCATGACCTGTTGTAGCAATGAAATACCAAGAATAACATTCCTGCAGTCCCAAACATTCATGTTTCTTGGAAGGATATTATAAGGTTTTACAAACAAAGGTCAACAGCCATTAAGGCTACACAAGAACACAAAGCAGCTAGTAAATCTTCAGGGGTACTAATAGCCCTGCCTTTAAAATGGTTAACTGAGACACCAATATGGGTTAAATAATGCCTTTAACAGAAGAAAAAGTTCAGGCTATAGAACAGCTAGTATAGGAGAAACTAGATACTCACCATATTAAAGAATTGACCAGCCCTTGGAATTCTCCTGTATTTGTTGTTAAAAAGAAATATGGAAAATGAAGAATGGTAACAGATTTACATGCTATCAACAAGGTAATTCTCCCTATGGGCCCTCTACAGTCTGAAATTCCTCTGCCTTCTCTATTACCAAAAGGATGACCACACATAATTATTGATTAAAAATATTGTTTCTTCACTATACCTTTAAAAGAAAAGGACAGAGAAAAATTCGCCTTCACAGTGCCTACTTATAATAATCCTCAACCTACTAGGAGATATCAGTGGATTATCCTCCCACAGGGAATGTTCAATAGCTCTACTCTATGACAATAATTTGTGAGTCAGCCTTTGGAAATAATATATAAACAATTTCCTATATAATTTACCATTACATGGATGACTTTTTGCTATGTGATCCAAACATAGATACTTTAGAAAAAATGTTTGAAGAAAGAAAGTTTTACCTAAATGGGGCTTACAAAATACAAAGAGGAGATTTTTGTCAATTACCTAGGTTATAAAATAGGTTTACAGAAAATTAGAACACAAAAAATTAGAACACAAAAGGCACAAGTTATAAGATACTGATTGTGGAATTTTAATGACTTTCAAATATTGTTAGGACACATTTCCAGTCTATGTTCAGCTGTTGGGAAAACACCAGATCTAATAATGCCTTTAGATAAAACCTTAGATGGTGACAAAGACTTAAATAGTCCCAGAGAATTACCAGTTGAAGCTGAGAAAGAATCAACTGTAATTAAAGAGAAATTATAGGAGGCACATGTGGATTGAGTGAATCCAAATCTTAACTTCATTGTATTCATAATGCCTTCCAGAATTTCACCTATAGGAATTTTAATGCAGAGGGAAGATATTATCTTAGAAGGGATCTTTTTATCACATAAACCAAGTAAAAATTAAAAGCTTATGTGTAAAACGTCTCTGAATCAAATATAAAAGGAAAATTGAGACTTTGTCAACAAGCAGATATAGACCCAGCACAGATTATAATGTCTTTTACTATTGATGAAATTAAAAATTTTTGGGAAGACAATGAACCATGGCAAAAAGCTGGTGCTAAATTTTTAGTAGAAATTAATAGAAATTATGCCAAAAGCTACAGAATAAACTTATAAAGACAACTACTTGGATTCTTCCCCAAACTGTACATGACACACTAATAATTGGAGCCCCTTTATTTTATAATGATGCAAATAAATCAGGAAAGGCAGGTTACAAACCAGAAAATTTAAGTAAGGTAGAACAAAGCCCTTATAATTCTGTCCGAAAGGCAGAGATATATGCTATTTTCATGGCACTAAGAAATTTTAAAGAACCTCTCAATAGAGTTACTGATTCACAATTTGCAGAAAGAGTTGTCTTGCATATTGAAATCACTGAATTTATAGCAGATGATATAGAATTGATTTCATTATTCATTCAGCTTCAAGATATAATCAGAAATAGGCTCTGTCCCATATACATAACAAATCTGATCCCATATGGGTCTGCCAGGTCCTCTAGCTCAAGGTAATGCAAAAATTGACTGATTATTGATTGGAAGTATGCTGAAGGCCTCAGAATTTCATAAGAAATATCATGTCAGTAGCAAATGTTTAAAGAAAGAGTTAGAAAGAGTTGTTACATGGTAGCAAACTAAGTAGATTATAAAAACATGTTTTACTTGCTCTTTATATAAACAAATACCTTTACATTCAGGGAGTAACCCAAAGGGTACTCAAAGGAACAAATACCTGGAAGATGGATGTGTTTCACTTTATAGAATTTTGAAAATTAAAATATGTACACTGCATCATTGATACTTATTCAGGTTTCCAATGGGCAACTGCCTTGAGCTCAGAAAAGGCTGATTCAATAATCATGCCACCATGGGTATTCCTGCACAAATAAAGACAGACAATGGTGGAGCATACACATCACATAAATAAAAAGATCTTGTTTATTATAATTTATTATAATATAAAGCATATTACAGGTATACCAAACAATCCTACTATTCAGGCAGTTATAGAAAGATCAAATTGTGTCTTTAAAAGGAGACAGAGACAGAGACACACATTGGAGCACCGGACTGAAATCTCAAGGTCCAAATTAGGAGCAGAAGGAGAGAGAGCACGAGCAAGGAACTCAGGACCGCGAGGGGTGCACCCACACACTGAGACAATGGGGATGTTCTATCGGGAATTCACCAAGGCCAGCTGCCCCGGGTCTGAAAAAAGCATGGGATAAAACCGGACTCGCAGAACATAGCGGACAATGAGGACTACTGAGAACTCAAGAACAATGGCAATGGGTTTTTGATCCTACTGCACATACTGGCTTTGTGGGAGCCTAGGCAGTTTGGATGCTCACCTTACTAGACCTGGGTGGAGGTGGGTGGTCCTTGGACTTCCCACAGGGCAGGGAACCCTGATTGATCTTTGGGCTGACAAGGGAGGGAGACTTGATCGGGGGAGGGGGAGGGAAATGGGAGGCGGTGGTGGGGAGGAGGCAGAAATCATTAAGAAAGAAAGAAAGAAAGAAAGAAAGAAAGAAAGAAAGAAAGAAAGAAAGAAAGAAAGAAAGAGAGACAGAGAGACAGAGAGAGAGAGAGAGAGAGAGAGAGAGAGAGAGAGAGAAAGGAAAAGGGGGGAAAAAGAAAGATCAAATTGAACTAAAAAGAATATTTTAAGTAGAAAGGGATGGAAAATATCCCCAGAAATAGGTTGCATAATGTTTTATTATCCTTGAATTTTCTTAACACTAATAAGAAAGGGAAAATGGCAGCAGAGAGACATTGAAAAATAGAAAAGATTTCTGAATTAAATCAGCCAGTGTATTTCAAGGATGTGTTGAACTCAGAATGCACACCAGATGTGCTATGTTGGCGAAAGGGTTTTGATCTTATTTCCACAGGAAAAGAGAAACTTTGGATACCATCAAAATTAATAAAGATCCTATTTGAAAAAAGAGAAACCTCTTAATACAGAGAAATGACAGCTCATCCACAAAGGTAACAATCATAAAGGTAATAAGGAAACGACATAAGGCTTGGGGCAGGGTTCTGTTCTTATCTTTGCAGAAAAATACACATCTTCAAAAATTCAAGAGACCCTGGATATTCTGGTGCCTAAAGAAGAAAAGATAACTATCCAGAAAGGATCACCAGACAAAAAAGAATATGTTTTATGAGGACAGGTCAGGATCAGGGTAAAATTTCATATGTACATTCTCTGCATATATATATATGTATGTATATATATATGTACATATGTATATATATATTATACATAATATCCAGTAGAAATATAAACTCACTTAAAAATCCAAACTGACTTTGGAGTTGGACAATGACTATCTTTCTCTAAATCTAAGCATGTTGTTAAAAGAAAAACTCAGAATTTCTGTCTCATGTCAGGAGCCATCTGATATGGAACAGAAATAAGAAAGATCTTAGGAAAAATTTTTCTCCATACCTGTCTTGTCTATATTGTATCTTTCAATGAATATATATCTATATGTATAATGTTTAAGTTTTCCACAATGAACAATAGATTTTCATGCAGTAACCTTTGAATTTTCCAGGAAGAAGATGGGGTCCTACAACAAGGACTACACCTAGTTTATATGATGTCATAATGATGATAGCACTATGTTAAGACTGGTTTGGGGTACCATCTGTTCAAAACCGTTCCAACTTGGTTAGCTGAAATAGTGTACCTTTTTATAATGTTCTGCCCAGAACTCCAAATAGGAACGCCAGAAAACCTTATCAACTATTCAGGAACTATTTGCAATTATACCAGATAGTAATCTAAAACTTAACTATCATTTTACTTTTACAGGATCCCATAGAAAGAACATCAACCCCTGACAGCTGGAAGTAATTCTAGCAGACGACATCCCATCTCCCAACAAAGTTTTCCTAAGAGGTAAAGGCATCATTCAGCGGTTGATTATAACTGGTATAGAGTTGGAAATTGGGGTAGAAATTATGTAGGCTCAGGAATCTTTTTTGGAAAAAAAAGGGAAATTGGATGGGATAATAGGTAGATTAGTGTGAGCTTACTAATAATAATAGTGAGTACAAGAGTGAATACTTGTGAGTTATTATTTATAGACAATTTACATCGGTATAGATTCTTGTATATTCATACAAGTTCAAATTATATTTGGTTTTTTTTTTGATTTTTTTTTATTCTTTTTTACTTAAAATTTCCAACTGCTCCCCGTTTCTCATTTCCCTCCCCCTCCTCCCACATATTGCCCCCTCCCCCCGCTCCCCTCTCCCTATCCCCACTCCATTTCTCCTCCCTCTAGTCCACTCCCCCTCCCTCTCGATACTGAAGAGCAGTCCAAATTCCCTGCTCTACAGGAAGACCAAGGTCCTCCCACTTCTATCTAGGTCCAGGAAGGTGAGCATCCAAACAGGCTACGCTCCCACAAAGCCAGTTCATGTATTAGGATCGAAACCTAGTGCCATTGTCCTTGGCTTCTCATCAGCCTTCATTGTCCGCCTTGTTCAGAGAGTCCAGTTTCAACCCATGCTTATTCAGTCCCAGTCCAGCTGGCCTTGCTCATGTTCTCCCTCCTTCTGCTCCTCATTTGGACCTTAAGAGCTCAGACGGTTGATCCAAATTGGGTCTCTGTCTCTCTCTCGATCCATCGCCAGATGAAAGTTCCTGTGGCATTCTCCTTGGCCTCTCATCAGCTCTCATTGTCCACCACATTCAGAGAGTCCGGTTTTATCCCATGTTTTTTTCAGTAGCAGTCCAGCTGGCCTTGGTGAGCTCCCAATAGATCAGCCCCCCTGTCTCAGTGGTTGGGTGCACCCCTCATGGTCCTGACTTCCTTGTTCATGTTCTCTCTCCTTCTGCTCCTCATTATAACCTTGGGAGCTCAGTCCGGTGCTCCAGTGTGGGTCTCTGTCTCTATCTCCATCCATCGCTAGATGAAGGTTCTATGGCGATATGCAAGATATTCATCAGTATGATTATAGGATAGGTTCATTTCAGGTTCCCTATCCTCAGGTGCCCCAATGAACTAACTGGGGACATTGCCCTGGGCTTCTGGTAGCCATTCCAGGTTCAAGTCTCTTGCCAAACCTTAGGTGGCTCCCTTAACTAAGGTATGAGTTTCCCTGCTCCCCCATCCAACCTTCCTTTACCCCCAATCACCCCGATTCCCCCAGTTCCCCTCATCCTCTCCTTCACACTTTTCTCTCCCCATCTCCCCTCATCCCCATCCCACCCCACCCCCCAAGATTCCCATTTTTTGCCCATCAATCTTGTCTATTTCCCATAGCTGGGAGGATATCTATATGTTTTTCCTTGGGTTTACCCTCTTGTTTAGCTTCTTTAGGATCACAAATTATAGACTCAGTGGCCCCTATCCATGGCTAGAAACCAATTATGAGTGAGTACATCCCATGATCTTCTTTTTGGGTCTGGGTTACCTCACTCAGGATCGTATTTTCTATTTCCATCCATTTGCATGCAAAATTCGAGAAGTCATTGTTTTTTACCGCAGAGTAGTACTCTAGTGTATATATATTCCACACTTTCTTCATCCATTCTTCTATTGAAGGGCATCTAGGTTGCTTCCAGGTTCTGGCTACTACAAATAATGCTGCTATGAACATAGTTGGACAAATGCTTTTGTCATATGCTAGGGCATCTCTTGGGTATATTCCCAAGAGTGCTATTGCTGGGTCCAGGGGTAGGTTGATCCCAATTTTTCTGAGAAACCGCCACACTGATTTCCAAAGTGGTTGCACAAGTTTGCAGTCCCACCAGCAATGGATGAGGGTACCCCTTTCTCCACAACCTCTCCAGCAAAGGCTATCCTTGGTGTTTTTGATTTTAGCCATTCTGACAGGTGTAAGGTGATATCTCAAAGTTGGTTTGATTTGCATTTCTCTGATCGCTAAGGAGGTTGAGCATGACCTTAAGTATCTTTTGGCCATTTTAACTTCTGCTGATGAGAATTCTCTGTTCAGTTCAGTGCCCCATTTTTTTGGTGGGTTAATTATCCTTTTAAAGTCTAGTTTCTTAAGTTCTTTATATATTTTGGAGATCAGACCTTTGTCTGTAGCGGGGTTGGTGAAGATCTTCTCCCAGTCAGTAGGCTGCCTTTTTGTCTTAATGACAGTGTCCTTTGCTTTACAGAAGCTTCTCAGTTTCAGGAGGTCCCATTTATTCAATGTTGCCCTTAATGTCTGTGCTGCTGGGGTTATACATAGGAAGCGATCTCCTGTGCCCATATGTTGTAGGGTACTTCCCATTTTCTCTTCTATCAGGTTCAGTGTGTTCAGATTGATATTGAGGTCTTTGATCCATTTGGACTTGAGTTTTGTGCATGGTGATAGATATGGGTCTATTTTCATTCTTCTACAGGTTGACATCCAATTGTGCCAGCACCATTTGTTGAAGATGCTTTCTTTCTTCCATTGTATACATTTAGCTCCTTTATCGAAAATTAGTTGTTCATAGGTTTGTGGGTTAAAATCCGGGTCTTCTATACGATTCCATTGGTCGACTGCTCTGTTTTTATGCCAGTACCACGCTGTTTTCATTACTGTAGCTCTGTAATAGAGTTTGAAGTCAGGGATGCTAATGCCTCCAGAAGTTCCTTTATTATATAAGATTGTTTTGGCTATCCTGGGTTTTTTGTTTCTCCATATAAAGTTGATTATTGTCCTTTCAAGATCTGTGAAGAATTTTGATGGGATTTTAATGGGGATTGCATTGAATCTATAAATTGCCCTTGGTAGAATTGCCATTTTTACTATGTTGATCCTCCCAATCCAGGAGCAAGGGAGATCCTTCCATTTTCTGGTATCCTCTTCAATTTCTTTCTTCAATGCCTTAAAGTTCTTGTCAAATAGATCTTTCACTTCCTTGGTTAGAGTTACCCCCAAGATATTTTATGCTTTTTGTGGCTATCGTGAAAGGTGATGATTCTCTCATTTCCCTCTCTGCTTCCATATCCTTTGTGTATAAGAGGGCGACTGATTTTTTGGAGTTGATCTTGTATCCTGCCACATTACTAAAGGTGTTTATCAGCTGTAGGAGTTCTTTGGTAGAGTTTTTGGGGTCGCTCATGTACACTATCATATCATCTGCAAATAATGCAAGTTTAACTTCTTCCTTTCCAATTTGAATCCCCTTTATCCCTTTATGTTTTCTTATTGCTACTGCTAAAACTTCGAGAACTATATTGAAGAGGTATGGAGAGAGTGGACAGCCTTGGTGTGTTCCTGATTTTAGTGGGATGGCTTTAAGTTTCTCTCCATTTAATTTGATATTAGCTGTCGGCTTGCTGTATATAGCTTTAATTAAATTTAGGTATGACCCTTGTATCCCTAATCTCTCCAAGACTTTTATCATAAAGGGATGTTGAATTTTGTCAAATGCTTTTTCAGCATCTAATGAAACGATCATATGGTTTTTTTTCTTTCAGTTTATTTATATGATGGATTACATTGATAGATTTGCGTATGTTAAACCAGCCCTGCATCTCTGGTATGAAGCCTACTTGATCATAATGGATAATTTTTCTAATGTGTTCTTGGATTCGGTTTGCCAGAATTTTGTTGAGGATTTTTGCATCGATGTTCATGAGTGAGATTGGCCTGTAATTTTCTTTCTTGGTTGGGTCTTTGTGTGGTTTTGGTATCAGAGTTACTGTAGCTTCATAAAAGGAATTTGGCAATGACTCTTCTGTTTCTATATTGTGAAATACCTTAAGGAGTATAGGTATTAGGTCTTCTTGGAAGTTCTGGTAGAATTCCGCATTGAAACCATCTGGTCCTGGACTTTTTTTGGAAGGGAGGTTTTTGATAACCGCTTCTAATTCTTCAGGACTAACAGGTCTATTTAGGTTGTTCACCTGGTCCTGGGTTAACTTTGGTATATGGTATTTATCTAAAAAAGTGTCCATTTCTTTTACATTTTCCAGTTTTGTGGCATACAGGCTTTTGTAGTAAGATCTAATGATTCTCTGAATTTCCTCTGTGTCTGTGGTTATGTCTCCCTTTTCATTTCTGATCTTATTAATTTGCAAATTCTCTCTCTGCCGTTTGATTAGTTTGGATAGGGGCTTATCAATCTTGTTGATATTCTCCAGGAACCAGCTTTTTGATTTAATGATTCTTTCAATTGTTTTCTGTGTCTCTATTTGTTGATTTCAGCCCTCAGTTTGATTATTTCCAGTCTTCTACCCCTTCTAGGTGAGTCTGCTTCTTTTTTTTCTAGAGCTTTCAGGTGGGCTGTTAAGTCTCCAATGTGTGCTTTCTCTGTTTTCTTTAAGTGGGCAGTTAGTGCTATGAACTTTCCTCTCAGGACTGCTTTCATAGTGTCCCATAGGTTTGAGTATGTTGTTTCTTTATTTTCATTGTCTTCAAGGAAGACTTTAATTTCTTTCTTTATTTCTTCCTTAATCCAGGTATGGTTCAGTAGTTGATTATTCATTTTCCATGAGTTTGTAGGCTTTCTGGGGGTAGCATTGTTGCTGAATTCTAGCTTTAATCCATGGTGATCTGATAAGATACAGGTGGTTATTAATATTTTTTTGTAACTGTGAATGTTTGCTTTGTTACCGAGTATGTGGTCGATTTTTGAGAAGGTTCCATGAGCTGGAGAGAAGAAGGTATATTCTTTCCTATTTGGGTGGTATATTCTATAGATGTCTGTTAAGTCCATTTGATTCATTACCTCCATTAATTCTCTTATTTCTCTGTTAGGTTTCTGTCTAATTGACCTGTCCATTGGTGAGAGAGGAGTATTAAAGTCTCCTACTATTAATGTGTGCGGTTTGATGGCTGCCTTGAGTTTTAACAATGTCTCTTTTACGTACGTGTGTGCTTTTATATTAAGGGCATAGATATTCAGGATTGAGATTTCATCCTGATGAATTGTTCCTGTTATGAGTAGAAAATGTCCCTCTCCATCTCTTCTGATTGATTTAAGTTTGAAGTCAACTTTGTTAGAAATTAGTATGGCCACACCTGCTTGTTTCCTAGGTCCATTTACTTGATAAGCCTTATCCCAGCCCTTTTATCTGAGTAGGTGCCTGTCTTTGTGGTTGAGGTGTGTTTCTTGTAAACAGCAGAATGTTGGATCCTGTTTTCGTATCCAATCTCTTAGTCTGTGCCTTTTTATAGGTGAGTTTAGTCCATTGACATTAAGTGATATAAATGACCAGTGGTTGTTAACTCCGGTCATTTTTTTTAGTAGTAGATTTTGTGTGTTTCCCTTCTTTGAGATGTGCTGGTAAAGGATCTCTAGATGTCTGAGTTACTGTGGTCATTGTTGGACTCCTTGATTAGTGATTTTCCTTCTATGACTTTCTGTAAGGCTGGATTTGTGGCTACGTATTGTTTAAATTTGTTTTTATCCTGGAAAATTTTGTTTTCTCCATTTATAGTGAACGAAAGCTTGGCTGGGTATAGTAGTCTGGGCTTGCATCCATGGTCTCTTAGTTTCTGCAGTACATCTATCCAGGACCTTCTGGCTTTCATGGTTTCCATAGAGAAGTCAGGTGTAAGTCTGATAGGTTTACCTTTATAAGTAACTTGGCCTTTTTCCTTTGCTGCTCTTAGTATTCTTTCTTTATTCTGTATGCTTTGTGTTTTGATTATTATATGGTGAGAGGATGTTTTTTTTTTGATCCAGCCTATTCGGTGTTCTGTATGCTTCTTGAACCTTCATAGGTATATCTTTCTTTAGGTTGGGAAAGTTTTCTTCTATAATTTTATTAAATATATTTTCTGGACCGTTGAGCTGTGCTTCTTCTCCTTCTTCTATTCCTATTATTCTTAGGTTTGGTCTTTTTATTGTGTCCCATATTTCCTGAATGTTTTGTGATGAGAATTTGTTGGCCTTGCTGTGTTCTTTGATCAGCGTGTTTATTTTCTCTATGGTATCTTCAGAATCTGAGATTCTTTCTTCTATCTCTTGTATTCTGTTGGTTATGCTTGCTTCTGTAGTCTCTATTCGTTTACCTAGATTTTCCCTGTCCAGCTGGCCTTCTGTTTGTGTTTTCTTCTTTGCCTCCATTTCAGTTTTTAAGTCTTGAACTGTTTCCATTATTTGTTTGATTGTTTTTCCTTGGTTTCCTAGGGTATCATTCACTGATTTACTCAATTCTTCAAACTTTCTGTTATACTTCTCATCCATTTCTATAAGGGCATTTTTTACATGCTGTTTAAGGGCGTCAATCACTTTCATAAAGTCAATTTTATCTACTTCTTCATGATTAAGGTGTTCATGTCCTCCTGTTGTGAGGTCGCTGGGTTCTGGTGGTTTCATATAGTTTTTCAGATTGTTGGGTGAATTCTTGCATTGGCGCCTGCCCATCTCTTTCTCCAAATGATCCCCTATGGATCTTCTTTTAACGGATCAGGTCTCCTTGCCTACTGATGTACTTTCCCAGTGATGGCACCCTGCAGTGATAGCTCTCCTGGTGCCCCAGTGATGTCTCTCCTGGTACCAATATCAGATCTCCGTGCCCAAAGACGGCTCTCCTGGTACCCAGATTAGCTCTCCCACTGATGGCTCTCCTGGTGCCAAGATCAGATCTCCGTGCAGGTTGGGTAGTGCGTAAACAAAGCTCCTACCTTGCTTGGTGCAGGCAGGCCAGTGAACCAAAGGAAGTCTCGCCTGCCTCCTTGCCCTGAGGATTTGCCCCCAGCGCCAGACAGACTGAGCTGGATGGTGTTATGTGCCCAAAGAGGAAAGGGGGCAGAAGGAAGAAGGGTTCTGGATGCAAGCTGGGTGGGACAAGAAGAGAGAGGCAGTATGCAGGGTGTAGAGCCCCTGCAGGGAGCCCAGGGAGTATAGGGTGGGGGATGAGGAACTTCAGAGTTCCCTGTCCAGGGCTGCTTCCGCCGCCGCCGGTCAGGTCACCTCAAATTATATTTGTTATATTGAATATGCTCCTATTTTTGTTTACAATATTTGTACATGTATGCAAAGCTATTTTGTCAGATTGTATGCATGCATGTTTTTACTTCTATTCAAGGTATTTTGTATATTGAACCAATTTTAGGATATATTTACCATATTGTATTATACATTTTTACTTCTGATCAAGATACTTGTCCATTGTTTACATTTGAAGTCATTGTCTTCATTTGCTGCACAGTTGTTTAAAGGTTGTTTAATATTCTAATATAAAGTCTTAGTCTTTAAGTTATACAGGTATTAAGTATTTTAGGCCAATTGTCATTCATGCTTGTCATGTTTATAGTTAGACTATTCAGGTTCTTTATATAAATAGAGATTGTATTCTGCATAGATAGGTATTCTTCAACCACTTCAAAGAACTGTGGAACATGGCATTTGAATAACTTAGGTTTCTGTTGATGTGAGACAGAATTGCTCGTGGCAACAATGATCTATTCCTGAGAGAATATTGAACACCGAAGACACTCCAATTGGAGCTTGTTTTCTTCTTGGCAAAACTGGTATTTGAGCGAGGAACTGCCCATGCCTCAACCACTGACAAAATGCATGATGTCTGCACTTGACAGGCATGATACAAGAAAAAATGACTACCAAACCTAGCCAAGACAGGGTAAGATGGTTCTGAAAATTTTCCTGCCTATGAAAATGGTCTGTCAGTTACTCCAGGCCTTAGCCAATGTTGGTTGCTTCAACATTACAAATGAGATTTAGGGTGATTGACTAGGTAGCCAGTTGTCTCTGTCATTTTTTGCATATTTTGGAAGCTACTTGATTGCACTCACTGTCTACTCAAGTAATATTATCTCCTTCTCAGACCTTTGATGAGGTTGAAGATCAGATAGTCATAGTTACTTTCCTCTTATGATTTAGCCTTGCCATTTCTAATACAAGACTTAGATTCCTCAGGGTAGGATAATTACAGAAACATTTAGCATGTGTTCCTTGTTTAATATTGTTTATGCTGGTTGTAATTCTAATTTTTATACTTGATATTTGTTCTTTTATATATAGATTTTTATTAGGCTTAGAACCCTTTTATTTAAACAAAAGGGGGAGCTGCTCTAGGAACCCCTTCAGCCTATAGCCTTTAAGATAACAGACCATTTGGACGTGGCCTCTTATACTATAAATGCCGATGTAAAGCACTTGTTTGCTCTCTCTCTCAGGACTTCTGGATTCTGTGTCTGTTCCCTGTTTGTGCAGAGGACTGTGATCTGTTAGTCTGCCTCTAAATAAATAGCCCTTTACTATATGCAATTTTGTGCTGGTGTGGGGTTATTTTCTAACTTCCATCTTCAGCTTTACATGTTACAGAACATTTGGTCATACAAATGACTATTCAAAGGAGAGAAATATTCCAAGATAATTTAGTTCTAAATCTGCAACATTCAATTTCTCCAAATCTCTCAAGTTTTACTCAGTCAGTCAGTCTCTGTGGCATTCCCTGTGTTGATGCTGTAAAACAATCCCACAACAGTTCGGAATTAGGATAATAAAAGGGTTGTTTATTTAAGGAGAAAACTTACAGATCACTGTCCTAAACAATAGTCCTCTGAGAACAAACAGGAACAGAGTCCAGCAGCCAGAACAGGAACTAGAAGCAAGAGAGTGGGCTCATGGTTCCCATCGCTTTTTAAACTATAAGAGACCATGCTCAAGTGGGCTGATATCTTAAAGGCTATTGGCTGAATGAGCAGAATTTGCTCCCACAGTACTGGGTAAGTGTTGCTTCTTTCTGGGAACTTTAGTTAACAGTTTTATTTACTATTTTTCTCATTGTTGAGATAAAATATGTGAGAAGGAATCCAAGGAGGAATGGTTGAATCTAGTATACAATTTCAGAAGGCACATTTGAGCACATTATTGTGGGTGAGATGGAATAGCTGGAAACTAGCTGATCACATTTCTTCCAAGTCAAGAACCATGAATGAAGTAAATGGACAGGAAGTGAAGCCAAACAATAAAATCTCAAGGCCTGCCATCAGTGATCAACATTGTTCAGACTCTCCACAATCTTCCCAAACATAAATGTCCACAACCTTCCTAAGCAATGTGTGGCAGTCTGAATATTTGATCCCCTTAAACCCACAGGGAGTGACACTATTAGGTGTGGCCTTGTTGGAAGAAGTATAGTCTTGTTGAAGGATGCTGGATGTCACCAGACTTTAATCCAGAATTTAAGGCTGGAGATTACATCTTTAATCTAAGTCACGCCTTCTGTTTCAAGTCTGTCAACATCAATGAGGGTTTTGAGCCTTTTTTCTCAAGTTTCACTCATTGTGACTGTCAATTGATTTCCTGTTGCCCAGGGGTGATGTGGCCCACAGTGGGTTGAGCCCTCCAACCTCAATCTTTAATCAACAAATGTTCCACAGACCCTTCTGTTGAAGTGAGAACGGCAGCAGGGCTGAGTCCCGCCACCCGGCTAGCTTTACCCGAAATAATTACACGGAAACTGTATTCTTTTAAACACTGCCTGGCCCATTAGTTCCAGCCTCTTATTGGCTAGCTCTTACATTTTGATCTAACCCATTCTAATATGTGTAGCACCACGAGCTGGCTTACCAGGAAAGATCTTAACCTGCGTCTGTCTGGAGTGAAAGAATCATGGTGACTCACTGACTCGGCTTCTTTCTCCCAACATTCTGTTCTGTTTACTCCACCCACCTAAGGGTTGGCCTATCAAATGGGCCTAGGCAGTTTCTTTATTAATTAACCAATGAAAGCAACAGATTAATACAAGACCAACCTCCATCATTTCCCCTTTTTTTGTTTAAACAAAAAAGAAAGGCTTTCACTTTAACATAGTAAGATTACATATAACAAAACAGTTATCAAGCAAGAATTACAGTTACAATATCTATATCTATTTTATCTTTTATCACAACTAAGGAAAACTATAATTATCAATCCATTCTTCAACTCCATCAAAGACTCCAGAAGGATATAATATTACCTAAGCAAACAAGAAATAAGAAACTTCAAACTCTAGAAATGACAGAGACATCTCGCTGCCTGGACAGTCACCCAAAGTTCTTTTGTATCTTCAGCCTTCAGACCCATAGTATCCAGCAGACATTTTCATGAAGCAAGAAATTCCATAGACAGTTCAGTCACTTTCTGCTGTGTCCTGCAGAATGTCTCGCAGACCCTTTCATGAGTCAGGAACCCTGAAAGATCATCTCACCTTTAGGCAAGTTCAGCAGTCCTCTCTCTGCGGGTTCTTTGTGTCCAGTTTATGCAACAGTCCAGGCAAGAGCAGTTTCTTGTCCAAATGGCTATCAAACTCCATAAGGAGCCTCTTCGTTGCCCATCTTCCTCTTGAATTACCTGGTGCTGCCAGGAGCAGATGTGTCTCATTGTCATGAAAAGCCCTAAATTATTAAAACATTAAATGCCATATTCTGCAGTCTTTGAAAGATATGAAGAATGCCGATCTTACTGAAATATATCTCTATATATCTAGAAAATCTAACTAACACGACTACAAGCTTGACTATTGATGATTATCCATTAGCAACCTATATTTCCTAATTACACATTACATTTTTAAATGAACTACACAATCACAATACCTTAATCAAGATCAGAAATACATATACATATAACAAAATTGACTTTAAAATCCACACCAATGCAAATTATTCATATCTATATCACCCTTCTACTAACCAATCTTGTGAAGGCATTTTTCTCAGTCGGAATTTCCTCTTCCCAGATGGCCATAGCTTGTGTCATGTTTAGCATATGGTAGTGAATATGATGATGAGTTGTAAAGATTTAAAATCCTACAAAAAATACATTTAAAAACATCACAGTATACAAGGTAAACAGACAAAGGCACAAAGAACCTTAAAAATCAAGGAGCTTTTCTTCATACTTTTTAATGAAGGTCTGAGCAAGGGGTGGTGCTGTCAGCAAGCTCAGTGTGGTTTGAGCTCCAATCAGGATCATTAAGGCTGTTCAACAAAATAATGTTGAAGTAGTTCACACTGTTTACAGCTTCAATAACATCAGGATCCTTAAACTGATTATAGGCCAAGATGATAACCATTTAAATAAGATTATTCTTCAGAAGTGAGGAACAAGCTGGGCCTGCAGACTCAAATACTGTGGAGTTTGACTCACGATAACAAGGCCAACATTTGGCTAAATCATGGAGCAAGTTCAAGACCAGCCTGAACTGCATAGGGAGTCTCTACCTCAAAATATAAAGGAGTGAAATAGAGTTCAATGGTAGAGTACTTCTCAGTACATGTGAAACTGGATTCAATCCCCAGCACTAACAAAAAAGATAAACCAACAAAAACTCTAAAATCCAAAGAAACAAAAAGCATTTCATGTCTCTTGGGACCTGTGAAATCCATATTGACCATCACATAGGGCTTTGATGGCCATGAAGTTCCTGAGCCATCTACTCACCTTTCTACCCTTCCACCCATCCAAATTGACATGGATCATGGAGAAGTTACAGCAAGCAGAAAGACAGCAAGAACCAGAAAATGAGAAAGTTAACTGTGAACTGAATTACCTAAGAATGTCTGAAGCTATTTCCATGAAGACTCAGTGTCATGACCACCTAAACATGAGCTATAGGAAGACAACAACGGACATGTTAATGAGGATGGGAGAAAACCTCAATCCTACACAAGGAGCTACAGACAACTAAAGAATGCTGAGACCAAAAAAATACTCTTTCTCAGAAAAGAGCACACCAATTGATTGGTTACCCAGTACCAAATGGTCCTTCCTGAAACCATTTATGAAAGTAATATTTTATGGACTAGGCAGGTTATATTTGAAAAAGAGCAAGAAGTGATATGTGGGAAGGCTTGAAGGGAGATAGGGGAAGAGGAAGTCTTGTAATTATAATCTCAGAGAGGAAAAGAAAAATTATTTTTTGAAATAAAAGATATAGAGAGACTGAATGTTTTCTGGAGGCTGGAGCAAGAAGTCAAGTTCATTCCCTGTCAACCTTCAATGTCTAAATAATGCAACAACTCAACACAAACAACAAGACATGGGCATGTTGAAAGAGAAAAGCAAAAACTCCTTTCTCACAGATGGAATGCCTCTCTTCACAGAAACCCGCAGAAATATTAGCGGAGTTAATAAATGAGTTTAACACCACTGCCGAATGCCAGCAAAACAAAAGATAATTGTATTACACCACACTGGCAATTAGTAATTGTAAATTAGAGTGATAAAAACTCTATTTACTTCAAAAATTAGACATAAATATGGCCAAATGAGCACAGAATCTTTTAGCTTCATTTTCTTTTTTAGTCAGTGAAAATGTCTGAAATTCAGAACATATTTTAATGAAAACACTTTTTCACCATCTTCATATAATAACAATTTACAATTTTGTAGCCTACAGCTACTGAAGTGTCAGGGGACAACTGCTTCTTGCTCCTTGGGCTTTAGGTTTCTTTGCTCTTCCAAATGTGGTGTGCTCCTCAGACATCTCCCCTGTGAGGAGTCCTGGCAGCTTCAGGGCCTGATCCCCATGTCTACTCACTTTCAGGTTCGCACTGGCCAAGGTGTCTGTGAACTTCAGGGCTATGGTTTGCTTCCCATCCAAGCTTCTTTCCTGCACCTTTATCCTAGCATTAGTATTGTTTTGCACTTTTTATTCTGGAATCATTGGTCAGGGGATTCACTGAGTTTGTAGTTACCTAAAGCTGAAGGTTGAAATATTTATCTACAATTTTTGAATTAAAAATAGCTGTACATAGAAGGGACTCTTAACCTTTGGTCATGGTCTTTAGTCTTCCTGGGGCCTATGAACTACAAAATTCCTATCCTAAGTGTGGTGCTCATTAATTGAGATCAAATTTTCCTTGTTTTTATCATGTGAATGTCCATTTTTTTCTGATATTCTTTTAAACAGTATGAATACTCTGTCTGCTAAGATACCCTGTGACATTCATCTGTCTGCATCCTACCTACCCACCCATGGTAAGATTTACATTTTTAATTGACCTCATAAAACAGCATTTCTTGAGACAGCCTGGGACTCTAAACCCATGCTGATGTCTGGTGGAGCAATTTCCCATAAAACCTACAAAAGAAGGTGGGCTAAACTCCCAATTTCTCACTTATATATGGCTTAAGATAATCACTGAAGGGACAGCCTTAATCCCAGCAGTAAGAAGGCAGAGGCAGGTGGATCTCTGAGTTTGAGGCCAGACTGGTCTACAGAGCAAGTTCCAGGACAGCCAGGGGTACACCAATAAATCCCACAATAATATTATTCATTAGGCAATGGTATTATTTAAAGGATTTTTCTGTCACTGGATTTCAATATTTACTCATTCTTCTACAGGGAATAAAGATGTTAATTCCCTTCTCAAACTCATTTGTACCTCTCAGTTTTGTATTTTTTATATGTATGAAGGCATATATATATTATTCCCTTCCCTTTACTATTATTGCTATGAAAAGTGAAACTAGTTTTCCAGAAGGCTGCTTTGTGTCTATTTTCTCTAATTCTTTCGAGTTAGAAGGAAGGCAGAAGCACAAATTCCCAACACTTAGAATCTATGAGTATTAGCAATAATCCAATGGCGTTTCCTGCTCTTCTTCACATCTCTGCTGCATTGTTCAGAAGACCCATCTCATTGCATCGTTTAACATTTCTGAACCATTATCTCTTTTTTTGCATTTATTGTTTCTGAAGAAAACTTTACAATGGAGTTGATCTTCTTCTTCTTCTTCTTCTTCTTTTTCTTTTCTTAGGATTTTCGAGATAGGGTTTTTTCGTAGCTTTTTGGTTCCTTTCCTGGAACTAGCTCTTGTAGACCAGGCTGGCCTCAAACTCACAGAGATCCACCTGTCTCTGCCTCCCAAGTGTTGGGATTAAAGGCGTGGAGTTGATCTTCTTATAGCAAAAGATAATCACAATCACTTCACCTAAAGGGCTCTCACTCAATATACCTGTAAAGTGCATGATTGTCCAGCAAACAGTCCTCTAACCAATCATGGAGACTCAGCCAGACACATTTCTACTGCTAACAAAGTTGAGTGGTTTATTGAAATCCAAAATTATATGCTAAAGGTTACTAAGAATGGTTCCTTTAAAACTTACAAATAATTTCATATGCGATTTTGCTTATTTTTTAAAGATTTTAATTGGAAGAAGTAGGTTGCACTTTTCAAGAATCTCTTGTGACAATCCCTATGCTAACCTGAAGAGTATGGATCTTTGAGACTGTGGCTTTGAAGTTATTATGTGGCTCAGGCTGACTTCAAACTTATGATCCACTTGCTTCAGCCTCCCAAGTGTTGGAATTGCAGGCTGGCAAAATATGCCCATCAACTTTAGGACGTGGACAAGGAGAACTATATAGCAGAGAGTGAAAGTCTTACTGGCGCAAATTTAGAGTACAAAGAAATTATTTTAAAGATAGCTCTTTCCTTAATGTATTTTTGACATAAGTATCTTCCCATAACCAATATGACTTCAGCTCATTAAATTTTAAAATTAATATATCCTGGACAGAATGTTATTCTAAATAAAAATGACCATAGATAATATTGAATTGTTTCCAAATTCTAACTTAAATAAAAATTTTATCTTCTGTTTCTAATTCCAGTTCAGCTATGGGAGTAAGAGATTTGTTCCCCACATTTTCTCTGCCCTTCACTTCTCCAAGACAGTAAATTCTAAGGAAATTACTTGAGGTATTCTGGCCTAAAATTATCTGAAAAAAAAAATCACTTGACATTTCTGAAGCATCCTAAAGACTTCCATTCAGCAGGTGTCGCTTCTTTCTCCTTTCACTTTCTGAGGACAATGACTTTGGGATTTTCTGACTTTAAAGCCCACCATAAGATGTTACCAGATTCTCCCAGGCCTCTGTGCCTCTGTGCTAGGACTTTACAGCAAGAATCCAATCAAGGAAAAAATGCTGTTAGAAAATCAAGAGTTGAAGAACTAAGGGACAGAAATTAATGAATAATGACCAGAGCTCAGATATGTGTGGTTTCCACCTCGTTTCCTCACTTGCCCATTTTTAGTTTATTTGCTTAAACACTTTCAATTACGTTTATCTCAAGCTTCTCCTGGGGTGGAGTGGACATTGTGAGTGAAGTGACAGAGTCGCCCCTGGACGTCTACCAATGGCCACTAGTTTATGTACATAGTAAAAAGGAATACGCTTCAACTTTCAGAAGCTTTTGTTATTGTTACTTAGGCTTTTGGTGTAAAATCTATTTGATTTCATTAGAGGTTTGGTCTCCTATTGAAGATTTCTTTCTCTATACAGAGGCTGATTCTGTGTTATCTCCCAGCTCTTCTGCCTTTGTGAATTTAAAGGTGTTTGTGTTTATGAACCACGGAACAAATTGAAAATTAAAGTACATATCTTTAATGTGTTTACTTCATATATAGTCATTGTTCATCCTTTGAATTAAAGAATGAAAACCTTTATTTCGTTTGATTTACACATACTGACGTTCCTTCATTCTAATCTACTATTCCATTCTTAGAGCATTGTTTCAGGCTCTCATCCTTACATCATCACATGCTGTTTTTTTCAGTTTGCTTGATGGCAACTGATTAGGTACCTCCTAACTTTCCTGTTTATGTTTCTATAACATTTTTCATTCTGTTCTCATTCTAAATCTTTTCCAAATTCTATCTTATAGGCATTTAACTTCAATGTACTTATTTCCAACTTTTACATGAATATTTTTATTTATGTGCACAAGTAAGTTAATATAATATTGACTTATGTATTTCTGTTTTAAATTACATACTTCCTTGGGACATATCTCATTCTGTTTTAGATTTCTTTTTCATGAAATAGAATGTTTATAATAATATTTTGGATACATATGCAAGTTTCTGTATGTACACCTAGTTCAAACTTCTCTTGCTATGTATGGTAGTCCACCTTAGGTATGCACTACCTTTTCTTTATCAATTCTTCAAGAATGACTACCAGGTTGGCTTCTAGTCTTTGATGTAAGTGATGGTTCTCTGAACTACGTATGAGAGCTTTTCTAAAGTATAAAACACAGTCCAGAATTTCTACATTCTGGGGAATATGCATACCAAATTCACTAATTACTATTATTTTTCCCTAAGATAACTGCACAAATTCCATTCATATTAGCTGTGATCACATGTCAATATTAATAATTATCTGTTTATGAAGCACTAAGATTCTCATTTTCATTATTCCAACTGAGAAGCTTTAATTTTGATATCAAATCTAGGAAAATGCTCATGTGATTATAAGCAGGAGTATCTGTGTGTGTCAGTCATCTTCTGGAGCCATTCTTTCCTGGCTGGGGTTCAAACTGTAGCTTTTCTTTGGGTAAGTACCTTTTTCAGCTGGAACTTTATGCTTGTTTCTTTTGCTCTGTTCTATATTTCAGACAGTGTCTCACTAGGTGGTCTAGATTGGCCTTTATTCTCCAGTTTCAGCCTCCCTCCTGCTGGGATGGCAAGCCCCCAACACCATACATACATTTTTATTTTGATTACAGTCAAAAATGTGAAAATGTATAGCCTG
Source organism: Chionomys nivalis (assembly GCF_950005125.1). NCBI lineage: Eukaryota > Metazoa > Chordata > Mammalia > Rodentia > Cricetidae > Chionomys > Chionomys nivalis. The sequence goes on along the minus strand of NC_080086.1, from coordinate 116,084,422 downwards.
TCTTAACTTTCTCAGTGCCATGCAAAATTCTGAACAACCATTTGGGTTTAAAATTATATACTATGTCATGTAAATACTGATATAAAAACTGGTTGAGTTTCTTTTGTTTGTTTTTATTTTTAAAAGAGGTTGTAAAACATTGTTTAACACTTTATTGGGTCTTTTTTAAAATCAGTTTTTGCTTCCAAAATTTCATAATGTCTTAAACAGTAAATTCCTTTTAAGAATGTTTACAGTGGCTAGATAAATGGTTCCTCTTACTGCTTTTTTCAAGGACCTGAATTTAGTTCCCAGTGCATACTGTAGGTAGTTAACAGCTACATTGAACTCCAGCCCCAAGAGATTCAATGACCTCTTCTGCATGATGATTTGTGCTTCCTACACCCCAGCATCTCCTGTGTGTTGGGCTCAGTACAATTGGAAACACTTCTAAAAAGTAAAATTTACTGTAGCAAAATTACAAAGATAATTTTCTGTGAAATTCATTAATTTGTAACCTATTCATTCTTCCTTCCATGTGCCTTTAATGCGTGAGCAACATACTAGTGTCTAAGGAGGTATCTGAGGGAATGGAAAGAATGCACCTTCAAAATAACTGACATTAGAGTTGATAACAAGAAAGAAAACAGGTGTTTAATGAAGTTAAAACATGAAGGAATTTTCCATGTCTTTAACAATTTGTCACAGGAAAGAATTAGGATTATTTACAGTAACTTTTTCAGCATTACACACATCCTACCTAAGTGGTAATTAGTTTCATAATAAAATGTACATAATAATTTCAAATTAAGAGTCATAATAAAAATGCACACAAAGAAACTGCCATGTTCATTCTCTTACCAACTTGAGTGTCAACATATTTGTATTTATCTATCTTTTGCTCACTGAATTAACAGCAATTAGGAGACTAATATGGGGTTATGTAAAATATTTTATTACATAAAAAGCACAGATATTATAAATGTGCATTTTCTTTTAAAAACATTTAAAATATTTACATATACTTTTTAAATTTCCTCAGTTTATTTGTGAGTTATGAGTTTTTATATGACTGTATGAAGAATTGTCTTCATAAAATGTTAATTTTTATTAGATTTTTTTGTTGTTCTATTTTAAGCATTTTATTTTATATGTTATATTCTTACATTAAATAAAATTGTCAAAAAAATTGATCAAAATTGATCCCAGTAACCACAGGGAACTCTAAAACACAGGCTACAAATTCACAGAGAAAACCAAAAGGTTAGTGACCACCCACCTGGCAGGACACCCCACTCTCTAGGCCCTCCATACCAGGGGAGGAGTAAAGCCTTGGGCCCACCCTACCTGCCTCAGTTTCTCTAGCCAGCCAGCAAGCAAGCTTCCTACATGTAGGTTGCTACAAGGCCCTACCCCATTAATGGACCCTGCATGCTACAAGTCCCACTCTGACCCCAAACCATTCTATCTCCCACAACCTTAGAGGAACTCTGAACAACTAGCTACAACTACACAAAAGGGCCAAGAGAGGAACCCTGAAGAACAAGCCATAACTGCACAGAGTGGACCAAGAGAGTGAACCCAGAGAGAAGACCAAGAGAGTGGGCCAAAAGACCTGGCCAAGAGATACTTCAGTGGCTTCCTGAGACATAGACAGGGACAAGAATAGTTCTAAAAGACATAGAGAGCTTCTGCAAGGATTAGAACAAGAGGCAAAGACACTGTGGGCACCAATTAGAGGAAGAGATGGGTAGGTACCAATGAAAGAATTCATTCAAAAACTTGAAAAGCAACATGGTAACACTAGAATTCAGTGGTCATATAGCAAGAAAACTTAATCATCCAAACCCAGAAGAAGCTGAAGTAAACAATTTAAAACATAACTTTATGAGGATGATGGAGACCTTTAAAAGGAAACTGAAAAATTCCCTGAAAGAAATGGAGGAAAATACAAACAAAAAAAATTGAAGAAATCAATAAATCTCTCAAAGAAAACCAAGAAAAAGTAAACAGGTGAAACAAACATTTCAAACAGGTCAAGACTTGAAGACTGAAATAGAGGTAATAAAGAAAACAAAAACTGAGGGAATTCTGGATATGGAAAATCTGGGTAAATGAATGAGAACTACAGAGGCAAGCATAACCAACAGAGTACAAGAGATGGAAGAGAGACTCTCGGGTTAAAGATACTATAGAGAAAATAGCTTCATTGGTCAAAGAAAACATCACATTCATCATATCCTTCAAACAAAACATCCAGGAAATCTGGGCACCATGAAAAGACCAAACCTTAGAATAATAAGGATAGAAAAATAAGAACTCTATCTTAAAGGCACAGGAAATTTATTCAACAAAAGCATAGAAGAAAACTTCCACAACCTAAAGAAGGATATTCCTAGGAAGGAATAAGAAACTTACAGAACACCAAATACACTGAACCAAAAAACGTTCCCTCACCATATAATAATCAAAGTTCTAAACATACAAAATGAAGAAAGACTATTAAAAGCTGCAATGGTAAAGTCAAGAAACATATAAAGGCATACCTCTCAGAATTATAGGCAAATTCTCAACAGAAACCACGAAAGCCAGAAAGTCCTGGACAGATGTGTTGCAGACACTAAGAGACAATGATTGCGAGTCCATACTATTATACCTAGTAAAGCTTTCAATCACCATCAATGGAGAAAACAAGATATTCCATGACAAAACAAGATTTAAATATTGCCTATCCACAAATCTAGTCCTACAAGCAGCACTAGAAGGAAAACTCCAACCCAAAGACACTAACTGAACCCACAAAGACACAGACAACAGATAACCTCACACCAGCGAAGGAAACACACACACTATTACCAAAAATAACAGGAATTAACAATCACCGTTCTTTAATATCTCTTAATATCAGTGGACACAATTCACCTATTTAAAAATACAGGCTAAGAAAATGGATATGAAAGCAGGATCCATCCTTCTGGTGCATACAAAAAATACACCTCTACCAGAAAGAAAAACATTATCTCAGAGTAAAGGATTGGGGAAAGATTTTCCAATCAAATGGATCAAGAAACAAGCTAGTATAGCTATTCTAGTATCTAACAAAATAGGCTTAAACTAAAATCAATCAGAAGAGATGGATAAGGACATTTTATACTCATAACAGGAACAATCCATCAAGGTGAAGTCTCAATACTAAACATCTATGCCCCAAATACTTACATACTTACATATGTAAAAGAAACATTATTAAAGCTTAAAATCGCACATTAAATCCCACACACAGTAATAGTAGAAGGCTTCAACACCACACCCTCCAAAATAGACAGGTCAAACAGATAGAAACTTAACAGAGAAATAAGAAAACTAACAGATGTCATGACACAAATGGACTTAACAGACATCTATAGAACATTTCACCCAAACACAAAAAAATATGCCTTCTTCTCAGCACCCCAGGGAACCTTCTCTAAAATTGACCACATTCTCAGTAACAAAGCAAACCTCAAAAGACACAAAAAATGGAATCTTTTAATCCTCTATCTTATTGAATCATCATGTTTTAAAGTTAGAATTCAGTGACAACACTAATTGTAGAAAACATACAAACTAATGGGAATTTAACAGTGTTCAATTAAATCACCCCTGGGTCAAGAAAGAAATAAGAAAAAATCAAAGACCAAGAGATCTTCAAAAATGAAGGCACAAAGTACACAAATGTATGGGGCATTATGAAAGCAGTGCTAAAAATGTTCATAGCACTAGGTGCTCTCATAAAGAAAGTGGAGAAATCACACACTAGCAACTTAACAGCATGTCTGAAATCTCCGTAACAAAAAGAAGCAGACTCACACAGGAGGAGTAGACAACAGGAAATAATCAAATTGAGGGCTGAAATCAATAAAATAGAAACAAAGAAAATAATACAAAGAATCAATGAACTAAGAACTGGTTCTTTGAGAAAATCAACAAGATAGACAAAGCCTTATCCAAACTAATCAAAAGGCAGAGAGAGAGAACATCCAAATTAACAAAATCGGAAATGAAAAGGTGGGCATAACAACAGATACTGATTAAATCCAGAAAATCATTAGGTCTTACTATAAAAACTTATACTCCACAAAATTGGACAATGCAAAAAAAAAATGGACAATTTTCTGGATAGGTACCACATACCAAAATTAAATCAAGACCAGATAAAATATTTAAATAGACATATAACCTGCAAGGAAAGAGAAGCAGTCATCAAAAGCCTCCCAGTGAAGAAAATCTCAATGCTGGATGGTTTCAGGGCATAATTCTACCAGAACTTCAAAGAAGGGGTAATACCTATATACCTCAAAGTGTTCCACATATTAAAAACAGACGGTACATTACCAAATTCTTTTTATGAGGCTACAGTTACCCTGATACCAAAACCACACAAAGTCTCAATCAAGAAAGGGAGTTACAGACCAATCTCACCCATGAACATAGATGCAAAAATACTCAATAAAACACTAGCAAACTGAATCCAAGATCACACCAAAAAAAAAAAAATCATCCACCATGATCAAGTTGGCTTCATCCCAAATATTCAAGGAAGGTTCAACATAAGAAAATCTATCAATGTAATCCACCATATAAATAAACTGAAAGGAAAAAAACCAATATGATCATCTCATTAGATGATGAAAAAGCATTTGACAAAATCCAACACCCCTTATGATAAAGGTCTTAGAGAGATCATGGATACAAGGAACATATATAAACATAATTAAAGCAATATACAGCAAGCTGACATCAAATGGAGAGAAACTCAAAGCAACTCCACTAAAATCAGGACCAAACCAAGGTTGTCCAATCTCTCCATATCTATTCAACATAGTTCATGAAGTCTGACTAGAGCAATAAGACAACAAAAGGAGATCGAGGGGATTTAAATTGGAAAGGAAGGTGTCAGTCAAACTTTTGCTTTAAGTCTTTGAAGAAAGAAACTGAAGAAAATACCAGAAAATGGAAAGATCTCCCATGCTCTTGGATATATAGGATCAACATAATAAAAATGGCAATCCCACCAAAAGCAATCTATAGAATCAATGCAATCCTCATCAAAATCCCAACACATTTTTTCACAGACCTTGAAAGAATAATGCTCAACTTTATATGGAAAAAAAAATAGAATAGTCAAAACAATCTTGCTCAATAAAGGAACTTCTGCAGCCATCACCATCCTTAAAATCAAACTCTATTAGAGAACTACAGTAATAAAAACGGCTTGGTATTGACATAAAAAAACAGACATCTGAATCAACAGAATCAAATCCAAGTCCTGGATATTAATCCAAACACTTACAAACATCTGATTTTTGACAAAAATGCTAAAATTATATAATAAAAAAAAGAAAACACCCTCAACAAATGGTGCCGGCATAACTGGATGTCAACATGTAGAAGAATGAAAATAGATACACATATATATACCCATGCACAAAACTCAAGTCCAAATGAATTAAATAACTCAATATAAATCTGACCACACTGAACATTACAGAAGAGAAAGTAGGAAGCAGCCTTCAATTATTGGGCACAGAAGACCACTTCCTAAATAGAACCCCAGTAGCACAGACACTGAGAGAAAAAATAAATAAATGGGACGTTCTGAACCTGAGAAGCTTCTGTAAAGCTAAGGACAAAATAAGACAAAAGGCAGCCTACTGAACGGGAAAAGATCTTCACCAACCCCACATTAGACGGAAGATTGATCTCCAAAATATACAAAGAACTCAAGAAATTAGACATCAAATTGCCAAATAAACCAATTAAACAATGGTGTTACAGAACTAAACAGAGAATTCTCAACAGAAGAATCTCAAGTGGCCAAAAGACACTTAAGGAAGTGTTCAACATCCTTAGCCATCAGGAAATGCAAATCAAAATGACTCTGAGATACCATCTTACACCAGTATCAAAACATCAATTATAGCTTATGCTGGGGTGGATGTGGAGTAAGGGGAATTTTACTCCATTTGCTGATGGAAATGCAAACTTGTACAACCATTCTGTAAAGCAGTATGGCAGTTTCTCAGAAAATTGGGAATCAACCTACCTCAGGACTCAGCAATACCACTCTTGGGCATGCTCAATCTTAGAACAAAGACATTTTGCTATGTTAATAGCACTATTATTTTTGTTGTTGTTGTTGTTGTTTTTTGACATTTATTCTGAGATTTATTTTTATTTTTAATTTATTTATTTATTTATTTATTAAAGATTTCTGCCTCCTCCCCGCCACCACTTCCCATTTCCCTCCCCCTCCCTCAATCAAGTCCCCCTCCCTCATTAGCCCGAAGAGCAATCAGTATTCCCTGCCCTGTGGGAAGTCCAAGGACCACCCACCTCCATCCCGGTCTAGTAAGGTGAGCATCCAAACTGCCTAGGCTCCCACAAAGCCAGTATGTGCAGTAGGATCAAAAACCCATTGCCATTGTTCTTGAGTTCCCAGTAGTCCTCATTGTCTGCTATGTTCAGCGAGTCCGGTTTTATCCCATGCTTTTTCAGACCCAGGCCATGAAGAAAGTATGCAATATTTACATATTAGAGTACTACTCAGCAGTAAAAAACAATGACTTCTTGAATTTTGCATACAAATGGACGGATATAGAAAACACTATGCTGAGTGAGGTAAGCCAGACCCAAAAAGAGGAACATGGGATGTACTCACTCATATTTGGTTTCTAGCCATAAATAAAGGACATTGAGCCTATAATTCGTGATCCTAGAGAAGCTAAATAAGAAGGTGAACCCAAAGAAAAACATATAGGCATCCTCCTGAATATTAAACTTCATCAGGTGATGAAAGGAGACAGAGACCCACATTGGAGCACCGGACTGAAATCTCAAGGTCCAAATCAGGAGCAGAAGGAGAGAAAGAGCACGAGCAAGAAACTCAGGACCGCGAGGGGTGCACCCACACACTGAGACGATGGGGATGTTCTGTCGGGAACTCACCAAGGCCAGCTGGCCTGGGTCTGAGAAAGCACTATTATTTGTAATAGCCAGAACCTGTAAACAACCTAGAAGCCTCTCAACCAAAGAATGGTTAAAGAAAATGTGGCAATTTACATATTAGAGCACTATTCAGCAGTTAAAACCAATGACATCTTGAAATTTGCATGCAAACAGATGGAACTAGAAAACAACATCCTGAGTAAGGCAACCCAGGCCCAGAAAGATGAATATGGTATGTACTCACTCATAAGTGGATACTAAATATAAACAAAAGATATTCAGCCTATAGTACTTGATCTAGAGAAGCTAAATAACAAGGTGAACCCCCCCCAAAAAAACCATACATAGGCCCACTTGGAAAGGAAAAATAGACAAGATCTCCTCATAAAATTGGGACCATGGGGGTGGGGTGGAAAGGGAAGATGAGGGGAGAGGGAAGGGGGAAGAGAACTTGAGCGAATGGGATCATTGAGATGGAGGAAGGACAGAGATCAAGCAAGGGAAGAGATATTTTGATTGAGGGAGCAATTAATGTCACTAACAAGAAACCTGATACTAGAGAAATTCTCAGGAATCCACAAGGTCTTAATCCAGCTAAGACCCTAAGCAATAGAAGAGAGGGTGTCGAAACTCTCCTTGACTCTAGTAAGTTTGATGAATATTCTAAGTGTCACCATAGAACCTTCCTCCAGCCACTGAGGAAAGAGAGGCAGAGACCCACAGAAGAACACTGGGCTTGAACTCTCAAAGTCCGATTGGAGAGAGAGTTGAGTGAAAGAGTGAGAACGTGAGCAAAGAGGTCAAGGCCATGATGGGTACACCCACTGAAACAGGTTACCAGAGCTAATGGGACCTCACCACTTCAACTGGATAGGGAAGGAACCAGCCTAGGGCCAAACTTGACCTTCTGAATGTGGCTGACTCTGAGGCCACTGGCAGTGGCACCAGGATTTATCCCCAGTCCTTGTACTGGCTTTTTGGGAACTCATTTTCTTTGGATGGATACCTTACTCAGCCTAGGAAAGGCCTTGGATTTTCCCCAAAGCAATGTGCCTTACCTTCTCTGAGGAGTGGATGAGTGTGGAATGGTAGGCAATGTGGATGGAATGGGTGGGAGGGAGTGGGAACTGGGATTGGTATGTAAAATGAAAAATGACAGTTTGTTTTCTTTTTTAAAATATAAAAGTAAAAAGAAAAAGAAAAAATGATCAAAAGACAACCAGCCCACTAAAACCATAGTATTTTTTTTATCTCTCTTATGATTTCCCTTTAAATAATGATACAGCAGTAAAATGGGGAATAAAATCAGAAGAACAAAAGAATACAAGGGAGTGTTATTTTTGACAGAAATTTACATATAAAAAACTGGGAGAAGTACACAATAATTAAAGCTTTGGAGACAACTACAGAAAAGTCACAGGGGAAGTAAGCAGAAAAGAATGCTCACCTCCTCAGGATACCTCCAGGGAGAGTCCTGTTGTGAGAAAATCCATACAACTATCCCTACCCTTTCTCACCCTGGTCTACAGAAAGAGACAGATGGAAATGTACGTCAGACAAACTGTAAAACCCATTCTTCCCTATGGCCACACTCCTTTGAAGACATATAGAATTAGTAAGGACAATTAACCTATCTAGTAAGGTTTGAATAGAATATACAAGATAGAGAATATTAGATCCCATTTTAGAGGTTAAATGAAAATTTGTCCTAATAAATATTTTATTTCAACAGTGTGTGTGTTTTTGTGTGTGTATGTGTGTTGTATGTGATGTGTGTGGTATGTGTTTGTTATGTGTGTGTGGTATGTGTTTGTTATGTGTGTATGTATGTGTTTGTTATGTATGTGTGTGGAGGGTGTGTATGTGTGTGTATGTGTGTGTATGTGTGGGATGGGGCATGGGTGATGAATGTCTGTGCTTGTGTGCGAGTGTGTGTGTATGTGGGATGTATATCCATGTGCGTGTGTATGTGGGTGTGTGTATGTGGGATGTGTGGGGGACGGGGAGCTGTATGTGTCTGTGTGTAGTGTCTTGTTAAAAGAAGCCATGGAACCACTCACTAGAGTTGTCAGAACATCTTTCTGTCCTCTCCCTGGACTTCACTCACCTGGGAATCCCCTAGAATGACTTGTGCTGATCAGCTTCTGAATCTAAAAGAGAAAGAATGCAGCCTCTGTGCCTTCCTAAATATCACAGTTACTATTAACGCAAATTCCTCCATTCAGATTAACTGGAAAAGTATCCATCCATTGGTGGCTAGAAATTTCCCTTGAGAATCTGCTGGTGATGCTTTGTTAAGGCTGATTTCACAAAATGGCGGTGATCAATTGACATCTTTGCAGCCTCCACTGTTGATAAAAGAGGAGTGAATTTCATCTTGTTCTCAAAGTAGGACCTTGTCTTTGCCTGTATGCAGGGGTCCTTCCATAGTACCTTCCATTTAGTAAGCAAATAATTATTGCATTAAAGAATTATTCAATCAATCTATTAACTATAAACAATGCTTTTAAAGTATATTGCTGAAAAGACTCTAAAATATTAAAATATCTTCTTTGTACTCTGCTTTAGATGTCATTTAGCTTATATTCAATTCAAAATTATTTTATGTGGTTCTAAGGTAATGAGATTTGAATGTACATATTGTATATTAAATATATATAAAATATGCATTGTCCAATATAAAAATCATTTGGTTATATACATAGATTTCCTAATGAATGCTTGGAACATGATGTATAAGACATAAATCTTAGTTGATTTAATTTTGAATTAACAAGTGATTTAAAGACTGAAGGTATGAAAACATTCAGCCTAATTTTACTTTTATCTTATTCTTACCAGTCATTTCACCATGGATCCAAATTTGTAAGTTTACATATTTAAATATGTGTGTATTACTACCTGATTTAGCAACCTAAGATATATAGTTCTATATCTAATCATTCTCACTTACTAAGAAATATAGTGCTAAAATGAAAACAAAATCAATATATCATAAAGATGTCTGCCTGGTCTCCAAACATGTTCCTTAATAAAGTTTACTTTGCTTAAGCCACGTAATAAACTTTCTCTGACATTCAAAGAAAATGGTGTATTACTTTTACTACTTGCTCATAGACAAGAAAAAATTGCTTTCATTGCATTATTTGAAATTAAAGGAAATATATTCATAAACCATGACACAAACTGGTGATGAATAGGTATGATCTATTGGCAAAGGCTTACCATGTGGCTTTGTGGTAGGTCGGCCTAGACACAAAACTGAACAGTAATAATTAGAAAATTTATCCTTAAGGATTAAAGTAGAAACCTCATTTCATAAGGAACAAAATAAAAAACACAAACTTTCTCGTTCAAAATTTTCAAGGAAAAATGCATATAGATTTGCAGAGTAATTTTTATTTTACTATTGCTTTATTAGGTATTCTTAAATGAGGTTTATTTTTAAGCAATAGTCATTTGATTAGTGGGAATTAAAGCTGGATAGCACTGTAATGTACTTGTAAACATTTTCTGAGCTGGAGCGCTAAGCAAAAGGCCAATTTAAGTATACATCTGTATAAACTATCTAAAATTTTATTGTCAGATTAAAAATCTGCCCCCACCCAACTTTAAAACTTAAGATCTTTGTCCTAATATGATGGTGTTAGGGGTGATGGATTGGCCTACAAAAGAATTCCACAATAGCCCAAAATGGAGTATAACAAAGGTTTATTTATTTGGGGAAAATCTCACAGAAGGAGTAGGGTTCCATAGTCCTCTGCTTGCTCTGGGAACTGGAACTTGATCCAGCAGCTAAGAGACTTTTACATGCTTTTTGTATGCATTTATAGTACATGAGTCCGCACCCAAAGTGGTCCAGTTACTTAAAGGCTATTGGCTGAAAGAGTTCCCACACCTCCCTGTTTTGTCTAAATAAGAGAGTTCTAAGCCTAATATGAAACTACATATAAATAAATATCAAGTATTGTTCAGGGACAAAAAGATGAAAAAAACATATATAAAAATTAGAATTACAAACAACATGAACAGCATCAAACAAGAAACTTATACTAAATGTTTCAGAGTTATCTTCTCCTAAGGAGTCTAAGTCTTATATTAAATGGCTTGGCTAAGTAATGAGATGAAGATAACTATGACTATCTAGTCTTTAACCCCATTAAAAACCTGAGAAGGGCTGGTTGTGGTGGCGCACGCAGGTAGGATTTGCTGAAGGAGGCAGAGGCAGGAGGATCACGAGTTCGAGGCCAGCCTGGGCTACACATAGCCGGGTGGTGGTGGCGCATGACTTTAATCCCAGCATTTGGGAGGCAGAGGCAGGCGGATCTCTGTGAGTTCGAGACAAGCCTGGTCTACAAGAGCTAGTTCCAGGACAGGCTCCAAAACCACAGAGAAACCCTGTCTCGAAAAACCAAAAAAAAAAAAAAAAAAAAAACCTGAGAAGGAAAATAGCACTATTTGAGTAATCAGGAAGTGCAATCAAGCAACTTCCAAAAGTTGCAAGAAATGACAGAGATAACTGGCTACACACGCAATCACCTAAAGTCTTATGTGCAGTGTTGGGGCAACCAACTTTTGCTAAGGCCTAGAGTAACTGACAAACCATTTTCTGAAACTGGAAAATTTTCAAAACTCTCTTACCTTATCTTTGCAAGGTTTGGCAGTCTTTCTGTTTGTATCCTGCTTTACCAATCTGAACACCATGCAGTGGTCAAGGTAGGGGCAATTCTTTGCCCAAAAGCCAAAGAAAACAAGCTCCAATTGGAGTGATTTTGGTGCTCAATATTCTCTCAGGTATAAATTGGTGCTGCCAGGAGCAATTGTGTATCATGTCAGCAGAACCCTGAGTTATTTAAATGCCATGTTCTACAGTTCTTTGAAGTGTTTGAAGATTACCTATCTATCTGAAATATATCTCTGTACATCTGGAAAACCTTGTTGATGGAAGTTGCTTGTTCATATCCTGGCTACCCAACTCCCAAAATTATTACACAGAAATCTGTATTAATTGCAATACTGTTTGTCCAATAGCTTAAGCATATTTCTGGCTAACTCTTATATCTTAAATTAAACCATTTCTATTAATCTGTGTATCGCAACATGACTGTGGCTTACCACCTACTCTCTCTATATCTATTTAAGCCTGGCTATATCCTTTTAAGCCATTGGCTGAAAGTAACATCTTTATTAACAAATAAAAGCAACACATATACAGAAGAACTTCCCACACCATTTCACCTTTTCTGTCTAAATGAGTAGGAAATTTTTAAATTTTAAATAGTGAGATTGCATATAACAAAACAGGTATCAAGCAAGAATTACAGTTATAATATTTATATCTACTTTATTTTATCATAACTAAGGAAAACTATAATTATAACTATCTGTAGCTCACATAGTTACACTGTTTGATTATTGCAGATGACTATTAATCTGTATTTTTTAACTATACATCACATTTTTTAAATGAGCTGTACAAACATAATTCCTTAAACAAGAACAGAAATACATATGCACAGTATAGAAAGTCAACCTTAAATTTGTATCAGTAGACAAAAGTCCATGCCCATGATATATTCATCTCTATATATCATATCCCAGTGTGAAAAGTTCTTCTGTATACATGTTGTTTTTATTGATTAATGAATAAAGAAACTGTCTTGAGCCTGCACATGGCAGAACAGAGATAGGTGGGGAAAACTAAACTGAATACTGGGAAAATGAAGGTGGAGTCAGAGAGTTGCCATGTAGCCATCACTGGGAACAGACATGCTGTAAACTTGCTGGTAAGCCACAGCCAAATGACAATACACAGATTAATAGAAATGGGTTAAATTAAGATGTAAAAGTTAGCCAATAAGAGCTAATGGGACAAGAAATGATTTAAATAATATAGTTTCTGTGTGATTATTTTTGAAAGTCTGGGTAGCTGGGAAACAAACAAGTAGTCTCTATAGAACAATATCCCATTTATTTATTTATTTGTTTGTTTATTATTTGTTTATTTATTTTAGAAATTGACCATTAATCACTTATAACCAACCATTTTAAAAGAAAAACCAACATTTATAAACAGTTATTTTGGGAATTTAGGTGTCATTTTCTCCAAACAGCTTCCTGCTGTTTCTTGGGTATAGTAATTTTAGGGGTTCACAGAGACCATTCCAGGGGTCTTGTTCCATCAAACCACATTAGCTTGGAAAGAATCCACAGGTTCTCATCTTCTGTGCACACAAAAACAGAACCTCTTTTCCAAAACAATATATTTTCAAGCCCAAATTTTCAAGTCAAGATACCTTTATATTGGTTTAACTTAGCAATCCCCAGAATCAAATGTCTCTGTGCAATAAAAAAAAAATTCAAAGAAAACTCAATAATATACATAACCCAGACTCTGTGTATATTTCATTTTTACATGGCTTATTTTTATATACTCCTTTAATTTACTCTTTTATATTACTTCTACTGTCTCTTTAAGGACTTTGTTATATTTTTTAAAAAACATTTACTTCTTTTTATAAGTGTCTATATTCTTTTTCTCCTCTCTCCCAAGCCTACGTACATTTTTTTAACACACTGTGGCTCATTTAGAAGTCTTTTATGTCTGAATCTGTCTTTATCATGTATCTGTAATTATTTTTGGACCAGGAGCACCTCTTAAAATGCTTCATGGCATGGGTAGGACTAAGACTGCTTTGTCTTTATCTCCACCCAGTCCAACATGGGGGAGGTATGTTCACCACCAGCTCTGTTAGCGATGCTCACCATCCCAGCTCCAGGGATGCAATGAGTCTATGTTGTCATTAAGTAACTTGTAGCACTCTGTTTACAAACTCCATTTAAATTCTCCATAGCAGGACCTCCCAAAAACCAGATCAGTTCCATGACACTGGCATGACCCAGGAAGCTTGCAGCCAACGGAGTATATCTGCTTAGAACTCTGGAACTTTTTAGATGTGTCACTTGGTTACCATGTGAACCTTTTAGTGTCAGGAGGTATACTTGAATTCACTCTTCATTTGGTCCTCAAAAATATACACACTGGTTTTGCCTATGAAACTATCAAGGCACAAATTTAATTCAATTGCAAATTGTGAAAATAAAAATTAAAATAGCACAAACTGGAAAACAATTTCTGGTTAAATAGATGAAACTAAAGGAGAAATAAATGACACCAGACTTTATAAATTAAAAAATCTCCTCATTCTCTTATATATTTCTGTCATCATTACTTCTTTCAGTGTGATGTATACTTGTACAGTGCTATCAGGCTGTGAAACATAAAGCACTATGGAACATGTTACCTTTAGGTATATATTATGGGATCTGTGTTTAAAACAACAAGCACTTGGCCTTTTAAAAGCTATTTCTAAACACATAAATACGCATGCTCTCCAATTCCACCTAAAAAAATTTCCAGAGGCAAAACAAGCATTTGTACCTACAACTCCTAAATGAAAAGTTGTGATTCTGTCAAGATCTTCAGTTAATATTAAATCTGAAACTGAAATGACTTCTCCCAATTTCTGGGACATGTATTTTAAAATATATTTATGTATATTAATTTATTCAACAATTAAGCTTTACATTTTAGCTGGTAGTGATGGCACATGCCTTTAATCCCAACACTTAGAGAGGCAGAGGAGTTTGAGGTCAACCTAATCTACAGAGGAAGTTTCAGGACAGCCAGGGCTACATAGAGAAACCCTGTCTCAAAAAACAAAACAAAACCAAAATCAAAAACAAACAAACAAACAAAATATACCAACAAAACAGTCATGTTTTGAGGCATGATTTTCTAGTAATCACAGGTGCATGAGTGTGTGAGTGCGTACATGCGTGTGTGTGTGTATGTGTGTGTGTGTAATCTGTGAAAACAGAATGGAATGAAATTAAAATGATAAACCATAAAAAAAATTATTTTGTTCTCTATCAGTACTAGGGCAGCTCTACGTTCAGCTATCCCCACATACACATGAGGAGGAATCTATGCTTTCAAGAACCCTGAGAAGTAACACTGTACACCTCTGGGGCAGCAATGGAACAGACATGACCTCTCTCTTCAATCAGAACAGGCCATATGTTCAAGCCAGATTCTCAACCTAATCTGCATATCTCCCTATTTTGCTTTCTTATGTCAAGAAAAGCCATCAAACAGACTGTGTAGCAAATGCCTTCCTCTTTTATCTCAAGCCTATCCTAACCACTGTGATGAATTCACGAAAAAAGAGTGAGGCATAGACACCCATTCCTCTTCAGGGGAAAGTCAGATAGGAATATCACTTAAACAGTAATTAATATAAAAGCTGATATTTATTGCCTCATAGAAATATGAGGGTTTTGGAGTTGTCCTACAGAAGCCAAGAATAGACTAAAACAAAACATGTTAATCATTGAGGTACCTGGAAACTGATACCTTTAAAAGGAAAACTTGTGCTCCTTTTTCCCTTTGCTGGCTGAAGGGAGGAAAGAAAGGAAAGCAAGAATAAACCAAGCATTACTTCAGAATAAAAAAAGTGTTCATACCCCCCAAAAATTTTTTAAAAGCCTATAGCAGTATTGAATGAAACACGAAAAATTGAAAATTAGGTTGAAGAAAAATCCTGTGAGGCCACAAACTTACACAAATAAATATAGGCAACTAAGGAAAGCTTGAAATGGGAGAGGTAGCCTTCTCCAGGGAGCACCAAATGGTTGTCCAGTGCCAAATATCAGTCCTGAAAATGTGCATACCAGCAGTATTATACAGGTTATGTAGGTTATATTTAGGAATATATATGTATGTGTGTGCATATGCTTATATGTGTGCAATAGCAGTTTTTTATTAAGCGACCATGAACTTCAAAGGAAGTGGCCCACAGGTAATAGTGAGGATTTGGAGGAAGGGAAGGGGGAAGCATAATTAAATTACAATCTCAAATAAATAAATAAATACAAAAAATAGAGTTTATGTTTTTAAGGATAGATGAACTCAAATCTCAAATCTACACTTACTTCTGAAAAGTTGTCCTATGGGATTCCATGATTATCTGGGGGAAAAAAAAAGCAGAACCCACTGTGGTCTCGATGGGAGCAGTACATCCTGATGCAGGTGGAATTCCATGATCATCTGGAAAAGAAGCAGAGCCCCCGGTGATCTTGGTAGGAGCAGTATGTCCTGATGCAGGTGAGCTTTTTCCGTGCTCTATTCATTCATCACCATCAGTGTACAGTCATTCCTTGCCAGATCTGCCTTCGTGTTCAGTTCCAGCTTCTCTGAGTTTCCACTGTACTTTTTTTTCTGAATAGTACTGACCTGCCTCATTTCTTTCCCAGTTATTTATGAAGAGGTTTTCAATCTTTCTTTTATTTCCCTTTGAGCCAGGATGTCACACAGTAGCCCAGGCTGGCCTCAAGATCCTCATCTTCCTGCCTCTCCCTCCCATGTACTCAGATTACAGGTATGAACCAAAACACTTTGATCTTATTTACAGTCCTCTTGTGTTCCCAGGAGACTCTAACTCTGTAAGAGCATAAGTAATTCCTTCCATATGTTTTATTTCTTACAAAGGCTAACCTTTTTGGTCTATAAACATTGGTTTATTTTATTGGAAAAAATAGACAGTGAGAGGTAGTACATCACCAATGTAGTGAATTATGCACTGGGGGCTCAGAAAGAGGAAAAATCAATATTCATAGCAGTAGTTTGAAAAATCTTTTATTTTAGTTAATTTTAATTGTTAATTAAAGGGAATACAAGTGCTATAAATTCAGAAATATTTCTAATTTGATGTCTTAAGACAAATTTTCAAGGCAATCTTAATTGTATACAATTTTACTTAAATACTGTAACAATTTGATAGACATCATGTTTTAAATAGTAAGAAATTGAACATTTTCTCTGGGAGCTTTAAGCTTTATTCTAATTTCCACACATATTTTGATGCTAAGGAAATGTATTTTTATGTTAAGTTCTTTTACTGGTTCCTTTCTATATTATTCTTAACAGCATTTACAGATTTGACCTTTAGTTTTTATTTTTAAACTAATTATCCACAGACTCTGTACTGTCCATACTCATGGGACTACAGCCATCCTTGGGAACATGGTTGGCTCGAAGGAGACACAACCTTAAACAAAATTTACTCTCCCTTCCCCAAATGATGTCACCTATCCACAGTTTCTCATTTAGGAATCGAGGAGGTTCAAGAACTCTGCCTAGTTCAGGAAATCTATTCAAGGAATAGTTCAACTAGAATAATGACCAAAGGATTAGTCACCAAAGGAGAAACTCATGCTTCTCAGGTAAATAGATACCATAAAATTATTTCAGAAAAGCACTTATACTCTTGAGTATGAGGTAAACTGCTGGCCTTCCAAGTTGAAGCCAGAGAAAATTGGGCTGTGGCTCAAGGTGAGAAAGAAATGGCTCACAGTTAAGATATATATATCAATGTCTAGTCAAAGAAAAACTGGTTATCTACTTTTCCTTTCCCCTTCATTTCCAGATTCCCTGAAATGGACACTGAAATGTCACAAAGTTTTACTTGAGAAAAATACACATGTTTATCTCTGTTCTAGAAGTAAAAGAAGTAAAGCAATGAAGAAAAAGAGTTAGCAACCAGGAAGACAACATGCTAAACATGGACTGGTGGTGTTTTGTCATGCAGCTTGTTATGACAACTCAGTGTGAGACACATATCATCTTTCTTGCCATACAAAGAGCTAGTCTCCTTTTTCTGAATATGTGATTCAGAACAGCATGGATTTGTGCTTTTTTGGTGGCTTTCAGGGTCTCTATGGCCCATCCCCCATCACCACCTTGAGAAACTTTATTTACACTCCAGAGCCCATGCCAGTTGCTGCTCATAGACTCTCCTCTAGCCCCTTGTCTTGGAATTAACCCTTCACTTAATATGTTTTGGGTAGGTTTATTGCAAAAATTTGTATCCTGTTTATGGAGGAATTTGGATAGATTCATTAGAGCTTATCCAAATCTAGAATGTTTTTTTTTTTTTTGCAAGCTAAATTTTTTCAGTGATTTTGTCACATAAATAAGGTAATGAAGGAAACAATGCATTTCAGTCATCCAGAATCCAAACAGGGAACTTTATAGTTTTACAGTACATCACTAAAGACAGCCAAGCTACCTCAGGAATGGATGAAGATGTTTCATAATTTTTATTATTTTGAGTCTAAAATGAACCCAGTATTCTATCTTTACTATAATAATAGGCAAGATGCTGTGGCTAGCTGTTTTGCTTTTCTGACCTCCAGGTTGAACCCAAATATCTGTCTCTGGGTTTTTATTAATCGTGCTACATAAAACAGAGCATTTTTTAGAGTTATAAGTATTTGTAAATTTATTCCAAGAAATTTAATTACTTTTGTATGCATTAAATGGTGTTCATTTATCTTTGTTTCTTTGTTTATTTCTAGTTCTGGGGATTGAATCTTGGACTTCAGAGGGGCAAGGCAAATATTCTACCCCTAGGTGGCACTTAATTTCCTTATGTGTTTTTAACTTGTTTTGCTGTGTATTCCAGAATGACCATAAATTCAGGATCATCCAAATACTAATATATCTTTGGGTATGTTCATGACTTGCCTCTTCATATATCATCTATCTTTACTGGCATGAAAGCATTTAAAATATAACTTCTCTGATATTCCCGTTTGAAATGGTAGATTCTTATCCAGAACTTCAAACTTCTATTTTATTAATTTTTATTGAGCTCTATATTTTTCTCTGTTCCCATCCCTGCCTCTCTCCTTCCCACTTCAACACTCCCACAAGGTCCCCATGCTCCCAATTTACTCAGGAGATCTTGTGTTTTTCTACCTTTTACTTCCCATGTAGATTAGATCTATGTAAATCTCTCTTAAAGTCCTCATTGTTTTCTAGGTTCTCTGGAATTGTGGTTTGTAAGCTGATAGTCTTTCCTTTGTGTTTAAAAGCCACCTATGAGTGAGTACATGTAATAATTGTCTTCCTGCATCTGAGTTACCTCACTCAAAATAATATTTTCTAGCTCCATTCATTTTCCTGCAAAATTCAAGCTGTCGTTAATTTTTTCTGCTGTGTAGTACTTCATTGTGTAAATATACCATATTTTCCTTATCCATTTTTTCAGTCAAGGGGCATATAGGTTGTTTCCAGGTTCTGGCTATGACAAACAAAGCCTCTATGAACATAGTTGAGCATATGTCCTTGTGGCATGACTGAGCATCTTCTGTATATATACCCAAAAGTGGTAGTATTGGGTCTTGAGGAAGGTTGTTTCCTAATTTTCTGAGAAATCACCAACTGACTTCCAAAGGGGTTGCATTCTCCCAGCAATGCAGAAGTATTCCCTTTTCCCTACAACCTCTCCAGTGTAAGTTGTCATTGATGTTTTTGATCTTGGCCATTCTTACAAGTGTAAGATGGAGGCTCAGAGTTGTTTTAATTTGCATTTCTCTGATGACTAAGGATGTTGAACATTTCCTTAAGTGTCTTTCAGTCATTTTAGATTCTCTTTTGAGAGTTCTCTGTTTAGGTCTATACTCCACTTTTTTTAATTGGATTATGTGATCTTTTGGTGTCCAATTTCTTGAGTTCTTTGTTTATTTTGGAGATCAGACCTCTGTCTGATGTGGGGTTGGTGAAGACCTTTTCCCATTCTGTAGGCTGTAGTTTTTTCTTGTTGAACATGTCCTTTGCTTTACTGAAGCTTTTCAGTTTCAGGAGGTCCCATTTATTAATAGATTCCCTCAGTGTCTGTGCTGTTGGGGTTATATTTAGGAAGTGGTCTCCTGTGCCAATGCATTCAAAGTATTTCCCACTTTTTCTTCTATAAGGTTCAGTGTGGCTGGATTTATGTTGAGGTCTTTCATCCATTTGGACTTGAGTTTTGTGCATGGTGATAGATATGGGTATATTTTCATTCTTCTACATGTTGACATCCAGTTGTGCCAGCACCACTTGTTAATATGCTTTCCTTTTTCCATTTGATTTTTTTTTGTTTCTTTGTCAAAAATCAGGTGTTCAAAGATGTGTGGATTGATATCTGGGTCTTCTATTCAGTTCCATTTTCCTCCTGTCTGTTCTTATGCCTATACCAGGCTGTTTATAGTACTGTAGCTCTGTAGTATAGCTTGAAGTCAGGGATTGTGATACCTCCAGAAGTTCTTTTATTATACAGGATTTTTTGGCTATCCTGGGTTCATATGAAGTTGAGTATCATTCTTTTGAGGTCTTTGAAAAATTTTGCTGGGATTTTGATGGGCATTACATTAAGTCTGTAGATTGCTTTTGGTAGGATTGCCATTTTTACTATGTTAATTGTGCCTACTCAAGAACATGGGAGATCTTTTCACTTTCTAATGTCTTCTTCAATTTCTTTCTTCAAAGATTTAAAGTTCTTGTCATATAAGTCTTCCATTTGTTTGGTTAGAGTTAATCTGAGACATGTATGCTATTTGTGGTTATTGTGAAGGGTGTTGTTTCTCTGATTTCTTTCCCAGCCCTTTTATCGTCTGGAGGGCTACTGATATTTTTAAATTAATCTTGTATCCTGCTACATTACTGAAAGTGTTTATGAGTCACAGAGGTTCCTTGGTAGAATTTTTAGGATCGCTTATGTAAACTATATCAACAAACAGTGAGAGTTTGACTTCTTTGCCAATTTGTATGCTCTTGATCTCCTTTTGGTATCTTATTGCTCTAGCTAGGACCTCAACAACTATATTCAATAGATATGGAGAGAGTGGACAACCTTGTCTTGTTCTTCATTTCAGTGGAATTGCTGGGAGTTTCTCTCCATTTAATTTGATGTTGGCTGTTGGCTTGCTATATATTGCCTCTATTATGTTTAGATATGTTCTTTGTATTCCTGCTCTCTCCAAGACTTTTATCATGAAGGGATGTTGTATTATGTTGAAAGCTTTTTTGGCATCTGATACAATACATTGGGTTATTCTAATTTTTTGTATTTGTTGAGGTTTTTTTTGTTACCAAGTATGTTGTCAATTTTTAAGAAGATTCCATGAGGTACTAAGAAGAAGGTATATTCTTTTCTGTTTGGATGGAATATTTTATAGATGTTTATTAAGTCCATTTGAATCATAACATCTGTTAGTTGTCTTATTTCTCTGTTTATTTTTTGTCTGACTGACCTGCCCAGTGGTGAGTGGGGAGTGTTGAAGTCTCCTTCTATTAGTGTGTGGGTTTTAATGTATGATTTAAGCTTTAGAAGTGTTTCTTTCACATATGAGGGTGCCATCGTATTTGTGGCATAGAAGTTCAGTATTGAAATGTCCTCTTGATGGATTTTTCCTGTGACTAATATGAAATGACCTCCTTTCTCTCCTTTGACTGATTTTAGCTTAAAGTTTATTTTGTTAGATATTAGGATAGCTACATCAGCCATTTTATTGGTATATTTTTTTCCCAACCCTTTACTCTGAGATGATGTCTTTGAGATTGAGATGTGTTTCTTGTATGCAGAAAAAGGATGGATTCTGTTTTCATATCAGTCTGTTAGCCTGTGACTTTTTATAGGTGAGTTTAGTCCATTTATATTAAGGGATATTAATGACCAATAATTGATATCTTCTGTTAATTTAGTATTCATTGTTGTTCTTTGTGATGTTGCCTTTTCTACTCATATTTTTCTCTAATACATGTGGTTGGGATTGTCTGAGATTCTGTTGAATAAACTTCTATGTGCCAGTGAATCCAAAGCTCAGATGGTTGTTCCCCATGGTACAGTCAGTGTCACAGTCAAGTTACCCTGTTGGTTACTCCATGCTCCTGGAGATAGCTCAACCATTCTGTGTTTTGCTCTGCTCCCTTGGAGTTTACTGTCTTAGGCCTACTTTGGCCTAGGTTGCTGGCTTTGCCCTGTTTCTCTAAATTCTGGTTGGGGACCCCTCCTGCAGAACTCCCTGGGATGGAATTGGACCTGGAAGGGTTTCTTGCTCTGGTCTACTGCCTCGGAGGTCCCAGGCTTGGTTTTGCCTAGAACCACAGAGGAGCTGCTTACTCCCTCAGAGGTCCCTGACTTATGCTCAGACCTGCAGAGGTTCCATGTTCCTGCCTATTCTCTTGGAGGTCCCAGATTCACTCACACCCAGATCAACAGAGGTCCTGGCTCAGGCCTAGTGCCTGGGAGGTCCTAGAATCCCAGGGTCCTGACTTCCGTGTACTCACTTGAAGGTCCCATATTCATGTCCGGACACTCAACAGTCTCTGGCTCTGACTTACTCACTCAATGGCTACTCCCCTGTACCTGTTCTAGTGGAGATCACTGACTCTGGATCTGATCACTTTCATTTCTGATCCACCAGTATCCAGGGGACTGGGTTGGCTTCTGGGACTGAATTTGCTCCTCATTTCAAAGTTCTTATGCCCCCTTTTGCTTTTCTTTTTAATTCCCAGAATTGATTAGTATGTGGAACTTTGTATTACTAATTGATTGGTTTGCTTAGATCACCAAACTCACTTCTCAGCAATGATAGTATGAACTATGAGAACATTTTTGATTTTTCTTTTTTTTTGGTGCAGTGTTTTTCTGTATAGCCCTGCATATTATTCTGGAATTCACTTTGCAGACTAGGCTGGTCTCAAATTAGGATGCCTGCCTTTGTTTCCCAAGTGCTGGGATTAAAGATGTGTGTCACCATTTCTGGTTCTAGAACATGCATTTTTTGAATTATGTTTTACTTCGTCCTATGTGCCTAATACCTCATAGAGGTTTCATGATCACAATAATATTCAATAAATATTTGTTAAACAAATGGGTGAATTAATACACCAAGTGTCCTGAGTTCATAAATTTACATTACTAATATCTACTTACCACTAAATCTAGGTCCAAACTCTACCATACCTCCAAGAGAACTTTTTAAAAGAAAGAAAAATGCTATATACAATGTCAAAGAACAGCTCCTGAAATATGCATTGTTTGTGTTTTTTACACAATAATCTAGTAGCAAACATTTTTTCATCTTTACCATCTTTGTATATTTCTTTCATATCAAATTCTGCGATTAAATATTAGGTAGACATTAAAAGTAAAGGAGGAAAACCAAAAAGTGTCAACCTTAATGGTAGCAATAAATAATGTTTTACTAAAAGCTACCTAAGAATAGATGGCAGAGTCTAAGTGGGAGTATGCAAATGATATGCAAATAAGAATCTAATTTTAATGCAGATGCATATGTGGTCCTTCTAACTATTTCATGCACCTGGATAGAGCCCCTAGGAAAATTCTAGCAGAGAGAAATGTGCTCTCAGCAATGTTTTAATGACTGGGTGGGTTGGAGAGCACTGGGGACTACACCTGGCATGCATTATAAGGTCTGCTAGTTAGCTGCTTAGCTGCTAAAAACAAGCTCTTGTGTATGTAATATTGCTTTGCAGCTCTTGTGGCTACCAATCTGCTTTACACATACCTTAATTGCAGGTTCCACAGTGAGTATGAGGTTGATTTACTTCAGGCTACTAGGCAGTGTTTTTCAGTTATCATATCACTGGAACATGTACAAATTTGGAACATGTACTGCCAAATCTGGATGATTCCAAATAGATACTATAGTCACATTTCACTGTAAAATAACATTGGACCTGTTGGACAAGGCAGTTTGCATACTTCTTGTAATAAGATTTTTCTAAAATAAAGAAAAATTAGAGAAAATCTTGCAGACAAATAAACATGCCACTGTTGTTACTTTAAATGCATAGGAAAAGTCAAGCTGAGAGGAAAACAAGTACAAAATAATGAAAGTAACTTAATTCAAAAGCCATAGATGAGGGATGAAGGATGCAAGTACATTTTGTATTATGACAATGCCATGTGATTTCCCCACCATAAGAATGGCAATTAGGGAAATCACCATCATATACTTCTTTATTAATATGTCATTTGCTTTCTTACCTTCTTTGATTTAATGACAATTACAATCTTTACAATTACTTTGGAAGTACTATTTTTTGCTCTATTTTTAAACTAATAAACAGAAATAAAAGCAAGTGCTATTTCTTGATATCATGCTGTATTTCAATACTGTCATACATGATGAAATATGCCATTTTGAAAATGAAATCAACTTTGGTTTTTCCAATTCTGACAGACTGTATTTTAAGGCACCTTACTTCCTCCCTCAGGACACACTGCATGACATAGTCTGCATGTTCTTGTTATCACTGCCCTAACAGAAACAACTGTTAATGTTCCAAAGAGAGAGATAGAAAAACTCAGTTGGTGTGAAACAATTGTTTATGTGAGAGAAATAGGATTATTCAAAGAACAAATACCAGTAGCATTGTGTTGTTAAGATTCTGATGTTTGAACTAACATGTGAGTAAATGATGGGAAACCTCCTTCAGTCAATGAATAACTTTGAGAGATGGACCAGGTTGAGGCATAGCTTTGGGGTACCGAAAAGCCATAATCCCACTGACTTGCACTTTCTTCCTATGCTTCATACCTCGGTGTTGGGCCCCATTCCCATTCTGTTAGTTTTCTTTTTATAATAAAGAAAAACCTTAGTATACTCTCTTTAGAGTTAGCTTAGGGTTATTTGATTCACATTCCCACCCCCATTTGACACGTTCTGCATCATCTGGCACCCCACATTGGAATGATTCCATGCGTACTGGAAACCTTTTTGTTTGCCAGCCCAGGCACATTTCTGGCCTGCTGGTGGCCAATCTACCAGTGTTAAGGAGCCAGATGTTCCCTGCCTGCTGCTTCTCTGGCCATTAATCCCTGTGGTGTTTTTTCCATGGTGTGTACAGTTTGCAGCTAGCCACTGGTGGAAACTTTGGGCTTCCTTCCTATTCTGACCATAAACTCTCAAATTCACTTTTATTGTCATTAATAACTGTTCTTAATTTGCTAAACAAAGCATAGTTTTCAGTATCTAAGTAGGCAATGGCACATGGTGTCAGAGCAAACAATCCAGGAGAAGACAGCCAGAGCTTCCCATCTGCATCCCTCCCCCATGTGGCTGCAGCTGTAACACTTGCTGAACAATAGAGATTATTACACTTACTAAAATAAACTGTAATTGACTACTACTAGTAAGATTTGAAAATTACATGATGATTAACTATATTGCCATTTAGAAATTTAATAACCATTTTACTTATTCTGTGGGTAGTATTCTGCAAGGCTTATGTGATTTTCCTTATACATCCTTTCATTTGATTATGGGAATTAGTTTTGTTTTTCATATTGTATCATTAAAAATTGTTTGATAATGAAGTAAAGAGTGAGACACTTTTAAAAATGATACAGTCTTTACAGAGTAATAATGAACAGCTAGTTGAAAAAATTAATACTTTTGAAAATGATAAAATTAATTTGACTGACAAAATTTAGTCAATATTGAAGGATGCTGAGACATTATCTGAAAGAATTCATGCTGCTGAATTTAACAGTCGGAATCTGTGGAAAAGCTATGATAGGTTAATGGATCAGGTATCACTCTAAGAAGGTAATATGTACACCATCAAAACTGTGTCCAAGAATGAGACATTATCTTTACTGGACAAATTTCATACCTTGGAATCATCAATGAAGGCATTATAACTGAACACTGGATATGAAATTCAGAGTTTATAAAAGACAGTGGTAAAAAGATTTGATGTTGTAATAGCCTACTGTTGTAATATGAGCGACGTCAGGGCTGCATCCCGCCACCCGGCTAGCTTTACCCGAAATAATTACATGGAAACTGTATTCTTTTGAACACTGCCTAGCCCATTAGTTCCAGCCTCTTATTGGCTAGCTCTTACATATTGATCTAACCCATTTTTAATATTTTGTGTACCATGAGCTGGCTTACCAGGAAAGATCTTAACCTGCATCTGTCTGGAGTGGGAGAATCATGGTGACTCCTGACTCGGCTTCTTTCTCCCAGCATTCTGTTCTGTCTACTCCACCTATCTAAATTCTACCCTATCAGAGGCCAAGCAGTTTTTTTATTAATTAACCAATGAAAGCAACAGATTAATACAAGACCCACCTCCATCAATTTGAAAAGTTTGAGGAAATAATTGAAACTGATGAACAGGGAGAGAAGGTACAAGGATAGGATTTAGCCTTGCAAGTACCTTTCAGAATCTAGGATGACGTACCCAGAGTTTAAACTGTCTATCCAGTGATAGTCACTGAGAAGCCATTTGGCACAAAATACCATAAGGTAGCCAAAGAATATAAATGGCAGACTATAGGTATGAGCAATTTAAGCAAGCAATAATATCTTATGGCCTACATTCACCATTTGTTAGGGAAATGGTGAAAACATGGACTTCAAGCAATAAGGCTACCCCACACAATTGACTTCAAATAATCTCAGTGGTCCTAGAAAATGGACCACAGCTGCTATGGAAATGCTATTTGTGAGAAGAGACAAAATTTTAGAACAATAGGGAAAAGCAAAAGGATTTGAGGCTTCCAAGATCAAATTCTTGGTGAGGGGCATTATTCCAATCCTTAGGACCAGGCTCTTTATGATGAACACAACTTGTCCCTATGTAGCACAACAACTGTAAATGCTTGGAACAGGATTCAGGAACAAGGAGAGAGAATTGAATTATATATCAGCATTAAACAGGGCAAGAGAGAACCCTTTTGTAACTTTTAACAAAGACTAACTAAGGTTGTACCAGAAGAAGTAACAGACCCAGAAGATAGATATGTACTTATTGAATCTCTAGCTTTTGAAAATGCCAACATAAAATGCAAAAAAGATACTTGGGCCTTTAAAGGTTAGGTCAGCACCAATGGATGAATGGATCCTACATACAATAAATGTTGAGGTATTTGACTGTAATACTGAGGCTGTGGTAGGAGAAGTGATTTCCAAAGGTATAAGGAGACACCAAAATGCCAATTAATTGTACTAGAATAGGACAACTGAAAAGGAATTGTAGACAAGGAATTCCTATGAATAACATCTCCTCTGGAAATGGAAGAATAGGTGGTCTCAGTCTTCTGGATTATGTAGGAGATGCAGCAAAGGCCGACATTGGAACAACGAGTGCAGATTGACAAAGACAGACAAGGCAACCTAATGCCATTGGGAAACTCCTTTGGGGGGAGGGCTTTTGCAGGCCCCCATGTCAAATGTTGTCCAGTCATTGCCAGCCACTGTGGAGAATATGTATCACCAGGAAAATTAAAAAAATCCAGTGCCTACTGTAAAGCACCATGCTATTCTGGATAATGGGATAAATGTGGAGATGTATCAAAAACATCCATTATGAAATAGGAAACATATTTTGGCAGACTTCTATAAATGATTAAAGACCAAAGCTAAGAGTCTATATAAGTAGCATTGTAATTGAAGGATTACTAGGCATGGGTGCAGACTTCAGAATCTTGGCATCAAATTGGCCTCTTCAAGAAGCAGATGCTCAATTTCTAGGAATTGGAACCCTATTTCAAGTGAAACAAAGCATGAGATGGGGTGAATGCATAAGGTCAGAAGGACAAAGCAGAATGCTAGGGCCATGTGTAGCTAATATTGCAGAGAATTTATGGGCTTGAGACCAGTTGCAGTAATGGAATACCAAGATTAACATTTCCGTGGTCCCAAAAACTCATGTTTCTGGGAGGGATATTATAAGGTATTATAAACAAAGTTCACCAACCATTCAGGCTCTACAAGAACACAAAACAACTAGCAAACCTTCAGGGGTACTAATGGCCCTGCCTTTAAAATGATTAACTGAGAAACCAATATGGGTTAAACAATTCCTTTAACAAAAGACAAAGTTCAGGCTACAGAACAGCTGGTACAGGAGCAACTAAATGCTCACCATATTGAAGAATTGACCAGTCATTGGAATGTTCCTGTATTTGTTGTTAAAAAGAAATATGGAAAATATAGAATGGTGACAGATCTAAGTGCTCTCAACAAGATAATTCAACCTATGTGCCCTCTATAATCTAGAATTTGTTGTAGGAGGCCACTTGTTTGTTCATGGCTTCTCAGCCCTAAAATAATCACACAGAAACCATATTATTTGCAATAATTTTTGGCCAATAGATTAAGCATATTTCTGGCTAACTCATATCTTAACCCATCTCCATTAATTTGTATATTGCCATGAGGCTGTGGCTTACCGGGTAAAGTTCCAGCACCTGTCTCTGGTGGGGCTACATGGCTTCTTCAAACTCTGTCTTCCTTCCCCCAGCATTCAGTTTACTTTTCCCCACCTAGCTTTACTCTTTTGCCCTATCACAGGCCAAGATAATTTCTTTATTAATCAATGACATTCACAGCATACAGAGGGGAATCCCATAACACCTCCCTTTTTCTGTTTAAATAAAAAGGAAGGTTTTAATATTAACATAGCAAAATTACATATAACAAACCAAGTATTAAGCAAAAATTATACTTACAGTATTTATCTTTTATCATAACTATCTATTCTTCAACACCATCAAAGACTCTAGAAGGATATAATATTTTCTAAGTAAATAGAAAGTGCATTGTAAGCAGCTTCCACAGCTGTAGAATTGACATATCTCACTTCCTAGACAGTCACCCAAAGTCCTTATGTAATGTTGGGGCATCCAGTCATTAGCCTATAGGCCTATAGCATCCAGCAATCTTCTATGAAGCAGGAATTTTCAAAGGCAGTTCCACCTATATTGATAGTTTGTCAGTTACTTTCTTCTGTGTCTTGAGGACTCTTTCAGGTCTTAGAGACTCTTTCATTAAGCAGAAACACTGAAGGTCTGTCTCACCTTCTTTAAACAACTTCAGAAGTCATTTTGATGTGGTTCCTGCAAGCCTAGTTCATGTAGCATCAAGCAGTACAGGCAAGAGAAGATTCTTATCCAAATGGCTAACCAACTCCATAAGGAGCCTATTCAATTCCCATCATCCTCTTGAAGTAAATTGATGCTGCCAGGAGCAGATGTGTCTCATATCATGAAAAGTCCTAAATTATTAAAACATTTTAAATGCTGTATTTTGAACGTCTCTGAAATATTTGAAGAATACCTATCTAACTGACATACATTGTTATAAAACTAAAAAAAAAACTCACTAATATGACTGGAAGCTTGACTATTATAGATGATTTTCTATTAACCTATAGTTCTTAATTATATATTATATTTTTAAATGATCTTCATAAACACAATACCTTAATCAAGAGCAGAAATATACATATAATTAAATTGGCCTTAAATTTCTATCAATAAAACAAGATCTATACCAATGCAAATCTCTATAATATATATCCTTTTGAATATAAAGAAAAATTTATAAACAGTATTTGGAAATTTGGGCATAGTTCTTTCCAGACTACTTTCTGCTGTATATGGGTGAAGTATTTTGGGGGGGGGGTGTTCACATCAAACTTCAGGGGGTCTTGGTCCATCAAACCACATTAGTCTGAAAGGATTCCACAAATTCTTATCCTTTGTGGGAAACAATTGAAGAAGCCCTTTTCCAAAGTAACATTTCCTTAGACTCAAATTTTTTAAGTCAAAAAACCTTTAAAACATATATGTTGGTTTAGCTTAGCAGTACATACAATGAAATGTCTCTCTCTGTACTTAGCTCCCACACAGTCAAAAAAATTAAAGAAGACACCATAATATACATAATCCAGATTTTTTGTGTATTTTCCATCTTTACATGTGGTATAGGAGATTCTTCTGTTCATGTGTTGCTTTCATTGTTTAATAAAGAAAGAAACTGTTTTGGCCTGACAGGGCAGGACTTAGGTAGGGAGAGAAGACAAAACTAAATGCTAGGAGTAAGGGCAGAGTGAGAGGCACCATAGATCTTCTGCCTGAGACAGACACTGGTTAGAATCTTGCCAGTAAACTACAGTCATGTGACGATACACAGATTAATAAAAATGTGTTGAATTAAGATGTAAGAATTAGCCAACAAGAAACTAGAGCTAATGGGTCAAGCAGTGTTTTAATGAATACAGTTTCTGTGTGGTTATTTCAGGTGTAAGCTAGCCAGGTGGCCAGAACAAACAAAGGGCCCCTGCTCCTTGTAACATACATGGCTTATTTTTCTTATTCTATTACTTTTTCTATAAGCTTAATATTTAATTATCTTTACTCCTTTCATTTAGGACTGTCTGTAGTCTTTTGTATTACATTTATTATATCTTTACTCTTCTCTCCCCCAAGCCTATGTACATTTTTAAAACACATTATGTCTTATTTAGAGGTCTTTTGTGTCTGAATCTGTCCTCTTATGTATCTGAACTCCTTTTGTGTCCAAAGGAGCTTCTTAAAATGCTAATATGTGGTGTGACTGGGCCAAGGCTGTTTTGACTTTTGGCTATACCATATCTAACATGTCAGAGGCATGTTTTCTGCCTTCACAAGTGGAGCACACAGCCCCAGTTTTAATTATTCAGTGGGTCTATGTCACACCATTAGGCAATTTGTAACACATTGCTCACAAACCCCATTTAAATGATCAGTCTCCTGAAAGAGTCAGAGTACATGCTGGCAGCATGGCCCAGGAAGCCACTGTTTCAAAACTGCACATTTTTTTCTGTACCACTGAATCGGGAAGACCTCTTTTAAAGAAGCTGTAATATGCCTCCAGAAAGCTGAGCCCATCTGGGGAAAAATGCAGTTAAACTTTGTTTTTTAGTACCTAGAATTTCTTTCTAATCCCTCTGAGATTTTACATGGATTTAGGTAGCACATATTAGAGTGCCAATTTGTTGTGGGAGGCAGTTTGTTTGTTCCTGACTGCTCAGCCCCAAAATAATCACACAGAAACCATATTATTTGCAATACTGTTTGACCAAGAGCTTAAGCATATTTCTGACTAACTCATATCTAAAATCAACCCATTTCCATTAATTTGTGTATCACCACAAGGCTGTGGCTTACCAGGTAAAGGTCTAGTGTTTATCTCTGGTGGGGTTACATTCATTCTTCAAACTCGGCCTCCTCTCAGCATTCAGTTTAGTTTTCCCTGCCTAGCTCTACTTTTTTGCCCTATCACAAGCCAAAAGAGATTCTTTATTAACCAATGACATTCATAGCTTACAGAGGAGAATAACACTTCAGGAATTTCTCTGCATTTTCTGTTACCAAGAGGATGACCTCTCATAGTTATTAATTTAAAAGATGGTTTCTTCACAGTACCTTAAAGAGAAAAGGACAGAGAAAAAATTGCCTTCACAGTGCCTAATTATAGTAATTCTCAACCTACTAGGAGATACCAGTGTACTGTTCTCCCACAGTGAATGCTCAAAAACCTCACACTATGCTTTGTAAGTTAGCCATTGTAAACAATATGTAAGCAATTTCCTAAGTCTATTATTTACCATTACATGGATAATATTTTGTTTTCTGCTTCAAAGGCAGATACTTTAGAATTAATGTTTGAAGAAATAAAGAAAATTTGCCTAAATGGGGATTACAAATTGCTCCTGAAAAAATACAGAGATAAGATTCAGTCAATTACTTAGGTTATAAAATAGGTTTACAGAAAATCACAACACAAAAGGCACAAATTAGGACTGTCCAACTGCAGACTCTTAATGACTTTCAAAGATTGTTAGTAGACATCTCCAGCAGAGGTGACAATCATACAGGTGGTAAGGAAAACTCATAAGGGTTGGGCAGGGTTTTGTTCTTGTCTTTGCAGGAAAATATACATCTTCAAAATGTTAAGAGACTCTGAAAGTTTGGATACCCGTAGAAAAAAAATTAACTGTCCAGGAAGGACCACCAAGCAAAGAGGCAAATAATATTACTTATTAGGACAGGTTATCTGAGGTTATCTGTATTTATTTTATACACATATACACACACACATATGGTGTAGGAAGTCCTTTTGTCTATGTGTTGCTTTTACCATTAATGAATAAAGAAGCTGCCTTGGCCTGTTGATAGGGCAGAACTTAGGTAGGCAGGCAAACTAAACAGAATGATGGGAGAAAGGAGGCAGAGTCAGAGAGATGCCATGGACCTGCCAGAGAAACACATGCTGGAATTTTGTTAGTAGGCTACAACAACTTCGTGATAATACACTGATTAATATAAATGGGTTAAATTAAGATTTAAGAGTTAGCCAATAAGAAGCTAGAACTAATGAACCAAGCAGTGATTTAGTTAATACAGTTTTTATGTGATTATTTGGGGGCTAAGCCAGCCAGGAGGCTGGGAACAAATAAGAGACCTTCTGTTACACACACAAACACACATATACATATGTATATATGTATACATAAAGCAGACTGCCTTTGGAGTTGGACAATAGCTATTTTTTTCTAATTCCAAACATGTTATTAAAAGAAAATTTCAAGTTTCTGTCTTATGTCTGAAGGCACCTGGGATAGGGCAGAAAGAAATTAACTTTTAGGAAAAATTTCACTTTTCTCCATAAATATTTTGTCTATATCATATTTTTCATTGAATATATATAAGTATAATGTTTAAGTTTTCAACAATGAACAGTAGATTTTCTTGCAGTGATCTTTGAAGTTACCAGGAAGAAGATGGGGCTCCACAACAATGATTCCACATTAAGACCGGTTTTGGGTACCAGCTGCTCAAGATGATTCCAACTTAGTTAGCTGAAATGGTGCACCTTCTTACAACATTCTGGCCAGAACTCCAAATAGAAACCTCAGTTAATTCTATCAACTATTTAGAGACTATTTGCAATTATAGCAAACAGTAATCTTAAAACTTACTTTTTACTTTTAAGGATTCCATAGATTGAACATTGCCCCCATGACATCTGGAAGTAATTCTAAAGGATGGTACCCCCCTTCCAAACAAAGTTTGACCTCAGAATTAAGTATATCATTTAGGGGTTGATTATTACTGGTATAGGGTTGGGGTTGGGGTGGAAGTTTTGTAGGCTCAGAAAGCTCTTTAAAAGGAGGGGGGATTTAATGGGATAATATGTAGATCAGCATGAGGTTACTCACACCAATAATAAAAATAGTGAGTAATAGAGTGAATAATTGTGAGCTATTATTTATAGACAATTAACATTGATATAGATTCTTGTATATTGATACAAATTCAAATTATATTTCTTATATTAAATATGCTCCTATTTCTGTTTACAATATTTGTACACATATGCAAAGTTATTTTGTCAGATTGTATGCATGCATGTTTCTACCTCTGTTTAAGATGTTTTGTATCTTAAACCAACTTTAGGATATATTTTTCAAATTGCATTATAACTTTCTATCTCTGATCAATCTGTACATTGTTTACATTTTGAAGTAATTGTCCTCATTTGCTGCACAGTTGTTTAAAGGTTGTTTAAATATTTAATATGAACACTTAACTCTTTAATTCATACAGTTATAAAGTATTATATATAGGTCAATAGTCATTCATGTTTGCCATACTTATAGTTAGATTACTCAGGTTCTTTAAATACATAAAGATTGTATTCTGCAACCACTTCAAAGAACTGTGGAATATGGCATTTAAATAGGGTTCTGTTGATTGAGACACAATTGCTCCTTGAAGCACCAATCTATGTCCGAGAGAATATTGAGCACTAAAGACACTCAACTTGGAGCTTGTTTTCTTTTTGGAAAAAAATGGAATTTGGGCAAGGAACTTCCCGTGCTTCGACCACTGACACAATGCACAGTGTCTGGACTGGACAAGCAGGATACAAGAAAAAAGACTGCCAAATCTTGCTAAGACAAGACAGTTTTGAAATATTTTCCTGCCTCTAAAAGTGGTCCATCAGTTACTTTAGGCCTTATCCAAAGTTGGTTGCTTCAACATTGCAAATGAGACTTTGGGTGATTTCCCAGATAGCCATTTGTCTCTGTCATCTACTGCAAATTTTGGGAGCAGTTTGGTTGCACTTCCTGTCTACTCAAGTAATATTATCTCCCTTCTCCGGCCTTTGATGGAATTGAAGATTAGGTAATAGTAGTTAATTTCCTCTTATGATTTAGCCAAGCCATTTCTTTCTTTTTTTTTTTTTTTTTGCTTAATTTATCTTTAATTTTTGGCCATAAACTAAATGTGCATTGTTTTAAAATATAAGTACATTTATAAGGATAAATTCCAACAATTTGAATGTATAAAAACATTTCACGTACAGTAAAATTCCTTTTCATTTATGTCTAAAGCATGAATGATATATTAATAATACAAATATGTATACATTTAAATTCAATATCTTCTAAAATATTTTTTTATTTTTCTCTCTATATAACATTCCAACCACTGTTTATCACCCCCTGTGGCTGCACAGTCCTTTTTCTCATACCTCCCTTTCCATTCAATATCCATTAATCCTCCTTTCCATTCAGAAAAGTGAACACCTCCCAGGGATATCAACCAAACATCAAATACCAAGTATTAAGAATAGAAGATGCAATGCAGTAGAAGGAAAAGGGACCCAAAACCTAGCAGAAGTGTCAGAGACAGTCCCCATTGTGACTCTTAGAAGTCCCACAAGGAGACTAAGCTACACAACAATAGCATGTGTAGCCAAGCCATTTCTTTCTTTTTTTTAAAATTTTTTATTAATTTTTCATTTTTTCTTTTCTGCCTCCTCCCCGCCTCCCATTTCCCTCCCCCTCCTCCCGCCCCTCTTCCCCTTCCCCCCACTCCTCTTCTCCTCCCTCTCCAGTCCCAGGAGCAGTCAGGGTTCCCTGCCCTGTGGAAAGTCCAAGGTCCTCCCCCCTCCATCCAGATCTAGGAAGTTGAACATCCAAACTGTCTAGGCTCCCACAAAGCCAGAACCTGAAGTAGGATCAACACCCCATGCCATTGTCCTTGGCCTCTTGTCAGCTCTCATTGTCCACCATGTTCAGAGAGTCCGGTTTTATCCCATGCTTTTTCAGTCACAGTCCAGCTGGCCTTGGTGAGCTCCTCATAGATCGGTCCTACTGTCTCAGTGGGTGGGTGCACCCCTCGTGGT
This sequence comes from Chionomys nivalis, assembly GCF_950005125.1. Taxonomy (NCBI): domain Eukaryota; kingdom Metazoa; phylum Chordata; class Mammalia; order Rodentia; family Cricetidae; genus Chionomys; species Chionomys nivalis. The sequence continues at coordinate 116,049,568 of NC_080086.1, read as the reverse complement.
CCTGACTTCGTTTTACATGTTCTCCCTCCTTCTGCTCCTCATTAGGACCTTGGGAGCTCAGTCCGGTGCTCGGGTGTGGGTCTCTTTCTCTATCTCCATCCATCGCTAGATGAAGGTTCTATGGTGATATGCAAGATATTCATCAGTATGGCTATAGGATAGGATCATTTCTGGTTCCCTATCCTCAGGTGCCCAAGGAACTAACTGGGGACATTGCCCTGGGCATCTGGTAGCCACCCCAAGTTCAAGTCTCTTGCCAACCCTTAGGTGGTTCCCTTAACTAAGATATGAGTTTCCCTGCTCCTCTATCCAACCTTCCTATATCCCCAATCATCCCGTTTCCCCAAGTTCCCCTCATCCTCTCCTTCACAGTTTTCTTTCTCCACTTAGACTCCATAGGATAGAATGATTACTGAAACACTTAGCATGTGTTTCTTGTTTAATATTGTTTATGCTACTTGTAATTCTAATTTTTATACTTGATATCTGTTCTTATTTTATATAGTTTTGTATTGAGTTTGGAACTCTTTTATCTAGACAAAAGGGGGAGGTGATGGGGAACCTCCTTCAGCCTATGGTATTTGAGTGGATGGACCAGGTTGAGGCATGGTTTTTAGGTACCAAAATGCTGTGGTCTCACCTACTCTCTCTCTCTTACTGTGCTCCACACCTAGATGTTGGCCCCCTATTCCTGTGCTGTGAGTTTCCTTTTTTAACAAAGAGAACTTTATTATATTCCATTCAGAGTTAGCTTGGGATTATTTGACTCACTTTCCACCCATTTGTCGCATTCTGCATCAGATAAAGAAGCTTCCTACAGTCTTTTAAGTCAAGCAACTAGTTAATGTGACCTTCTTTTCCAAAAGAATCTTCCTGTTGTCAACACACATGGAAGCTGAAGTAACTCTTCAAATCTACATGGCCAGATGATGGCCAGTATTAACAACAGGTCTGTGACCTGGTGGGGGGAAATGCCTTTAACAGTCATACCTAGCTGTGAACAGCATGCAACAGCTAACTAACAACTGGCATGCAACCTATGCCCATGAGCAATAGTGGCATAACGTTATCAGAGTAACTAACAGAATTTTTTATCAGATTCAGAGCCTGCCAAGCAGGATGAAACACATGCCTAGTACTATAATCCTGGTCAATAACTCATAACTGGGGAGTTCTTAGTTGGCAGGAGTTATCTACTAGTATTATTTGGAGCAGTGGACAAAGTATAGAACTGTTGTCATAATTCATAACTATGTATTCATAGATTAGCATAACTCTCAAACCTGATCAATACAAAATGTCTTAAACAGAGCTAAAGACATGCATGCATACAATATGACAAAATACTTTTGCCAAGGTGTACAAATATTGTAAATAAAAATAGGAGCATATTCAATATGACAAATATAATTTGAATTTGCATCAATATAACAGAATCTATCCCAATGCAAATTGTCTATAAATAATAGGTAACAAGTATACACTCTATTACTCACTATTACTATTATTAGTGCTCACACTAATTTACCCATTATCACAATGAATTTCCTTTTTCTCTTTTTAAGTGAGATCTCTGAGCCTGCAATGCAATTGTGAGACAAGTGGGGGCATAAGAATGGATGTGGAATGTCAGGAGAAGGAATAGACAGTAAAAATGACTAAAATACCTTATATGCATGTCTGAAATTCTCAAGTCCTTGGTACCAATTGCTAATTGATTTTTACATAAATTCTTTGTCATTTGTGCTCAGATTTCCTGCTCCTCAAAGACAGGGGGAGTTTCTGATGACTAAAACGTACTCCTCCTGTGCTGTGATGAATCACTGTGCTTCATTTTAGCCCATTTGTCAGCTCATATTTTTAAAATGTATTCAGTCATTTTAGAGCTTTATCAGTGAACTGTCTCACAAGTTCTACTCTCTTCCTTTACCTCTGTAAAAGAATGTACCCACTGTCACTTTAATTGATTGCACATATGCAAAGACTAAGAATGCATTACTAAGTGTCACATTTGCTAGGTATGGTCATTTGATAAGGTTCTAGTCTAGATTTTCTTAAGCTTTTCCCACTTGTAACCTCTTTTGCCCAAGAAATCTCTATATGATCTCAGATATTTGGGTATATAATACAGGTACACAAATCAAAACTTACCGATAATAAATTATATAGAAATGCATTTCTAAGTTATTCTTTAATACATACATACTTTATCACTTACTAAGGGAAAAAGGTAATCTTATGCATTAATGAGATTAATATACATGTTTGTTTAGCATAATAAAAATATGACATCTTTGCCTTACATAAAGAAACTATGTTGTTTCTACCAGAGTAACAATATTTGTATGCATAAAAAAACAATGCAGTCTGTAATGTCTAATAGTCCTGAGTCTAAGCCATTGTCTTTCAGGCAGCAGTTATTGGTGTGAAATGGCTTGGTATGACATCATGCACAGTGCAAAATTCATGTATTGTGTTGAGATCCAAGGCCGTAGTGAAATCGTCTGATTCAATATGGGAAATTACAGAAGAAACACCCAAATCTTTGTTTTTATTTGCAGTTAATTTCTGGTCCCTGCATGTTCAGAAAACTTTTTCTGCTGCCAAATTTTACGAACCCCACAATCAATTATGAGATATAATATATGGGACATGAGCCACAGTTTAAGAAGCTTTGTCCCAGCCAATGGAAGATAAGTAGAAACACTGTATGGTTTTTTCATAGAAACATCCTCAAGAAAAATACTGTGTGTGCCGTTTGTCTTCATCATGATTTCTACTTTTAGAAATATGATGATGCTTTCATATCAACATACAGAACACAAAACACAAGATAGAAGAATCATCGTCCACAACATTATATAATGATATATAAGCCTTGAAGTGCCAACCCAGAGTTGTATATGAATAATATATATATATATATATGTGTGTGTGTGTGTGTGTGTGTGTGTGTGTGTGTGTGTGTATACACACACACATTTTCAAATCTGTTTCAGTCACTCCTCTTTGGGGATCTCTTTCCCTCATGCACCAAACATTTCTAACACAGTCTTTTTTTCTAAACAAAGGTTTCTGGAATGTTCTATATGGTACTTAAAGTCCAATTTCCTCAATCTTATCAACTCTACATCTCTCTTTCACTTTTCCTTTCCTCAGTCTACCATGTTATTACTGCTGAAACCCCTCCATTTCTGACTTGCTTCTTCATGCACTCCATTTGAAATGTAGGCAGTTATCCTTGAGCATCTATTTTCTCTGTCCAGCTTCTGTGTTTTTATTCTTCATTTCATTGATTCTGCAAATACCACTTCCCTTATACTCTAATTTACCACTGAGCACTGGGCCTCCTGGAGCACAGCACATCTTTTGTGGTATGCAGAACTGCAGACATTGGACTTGACTCAGGGTTCGTTTCCTGTAACTTGAGTCCTAATTGCTCCTGTAAGTGGAAGGCTGTGTAATTTTTTTTCCTTTTAATTTCACCTTTTTGTCTCAAACAGATGAAGTAATATAAGAAAACTTATTTCTATGCAAAGAGCATGTATTGAAAGTAGACAAATGACTAATACAAAACTGTCAAGAACATCTTCTCTCTGACTCACACTCCAGCCAAACACCTTTGAATGGTGGTAGCAGGTTATAATGGCACATAGACTTGACCTTTTCTGGCCACCTTTCCTGAGAAGCTCCTCAGGTCCCCATACAAATTTCTCTATTATGTTCAGTAGCATCAATTGCACAATAAAACAGTATGCCCTTACCTCAGTCCCAGAACAGAATATCCATTACCATTAATGATGATCATAACCTGAGAAAAGAGTGAATTGACCTCTTCGCATATGCCCTCTGGCTACAGAATCATGCTTCCCTGGGGACTTGGTTTGCATTTGATAGAACAGGATTAATTTGGCATAAAAATATTCTTTGGCCTACTTGAACTTTAAGTAGAATACAAAATGACCTACTTTGACAATATGTTTAACTTTTCTCACAGTTGCTATTTTCCCCAGCTCTTTGTTCACTACCTTGCCCAAGTGTTTGTGAGGAAAGATTCTGAAGCTCTTCACCTACCCCTATATTGGAACTGTAACATTTTAACAATACTATATTGTCAAGAAAGAGCCACAGCAGGGAGAAAGCAGGAAATTAGTATTAGCAAGAAATAGAAAGAGATTCTGAAAGGAAGACTGTGTGAGCAGATTATTTTAAATTTCCTTTGGCATGTATTTCTGACCTGAGGTTATGCTGAGACATTTAAAGGAGAAGACAATTTATGACACAGAGGATCAATATTTCAAAAAGAACCAACTTGGCTTTTCATGGAGGCAGCATAGTTGCCATGTTAGACAATTTAAAAAAATCCAAAAACAAAATATGAACACTACCTGGGCATAACAACAACCTATATTCTTAACCCCAACATTCAGAATGCTGGGGGAGAAGGACAACACATTTGAGGCTGGCCTGGACTGTGTAACCAAGAGCTTACAAAAACAATTAACTGAAAATTCTATCAGTTTCATGCTTTACTCATAAATCTCTCAAGGTATAAATATCTAAAGAACTATGAAGTTGGTCCTGCCAGCACAGACATGCAATTCAGCAAGTTCAAGACCACGATGGGCAAGTTACAATATCATAGTTCAAAACAAAAGGGAGGACTGTATATAGACCAATGTGGCATACCTGGTGCTCCAGGTTCAATCCATAGTGGCAAAGAAAGCAACCCAATGGACAGAAAATCCATTAAAAGTGTTACCTCTACTGGTGTTCCTATGGCTCAGTTTCAGTGTATCAACACCCTATAATTCAACAGTTGTATCTTGAATATGCTCACTCTTAGAAAAATCCAGACCTACTCATTTTATGTTCTATTTCTTTATTTTGTGCTTTTAACAAATAGAAATACTTTTTATCAAAAGCAATCTTTCTGATGTATAATTTTCTTTCTAATTATTATGCAATTTTGCCTTACTGTTTAATAAATAGTAAAATTATATGTACCCCAAATAATTGTTTCAAAATGCTTATCTTTATGGTTTATCACTGAAGGTTTAATTTGTATAGTTATTTTATATAACTTATATAAGGCGTCAAGAAGAATTTTTTTGTGTGCAGAAAGAGGCTGTGAGTAGAAAAGTTTCAGAAGCCTTGATGATGACCAAGCAAATTATTCAGACATCTCTGATTCCCCAGGATGTGAGAAGTCTATGCCTTCAATAAATAAATTGTTTTGATACCAACAAGCAAGAACATCAGAGCCAATCTGAGTTGCTATTTTGTCACAGGACGTAAGTACACGGTTTTAATTATTTGCAAGTTGAACTCAGAAATGCTGGGCTTGATGTAAAAGAAAAACTGAGTCATCAGATTGGTTGATATAAGGTAGATGTTCAAGGGACTAGGTAGGGTTTTGAGTAAATACAGAACTGTATGCATGTCAGAAGCCAGCTAACTGGCTAAATGATAATGGGGAGGGGGGGTAGATCCTACACTTCTCAGTCACATCAATGGCTAGCCAGCCTCTGATCTAGATGAACGATCATCCACAAAGGAGTTCACACTCCCAATTTACAGCACTGCCATGATTTCCGATATCTTATCTTAAAGTAATTAAAAGTCACTTAAAGTCAACTTTGGTTTGATCTCTGACTTGAGAGATACCTTATCTGACATAACAATGGGAATTCTTTGCCCAATTGATAGAGCATTGGACTTCTAGTGTTAGTGTGAATTGAAGTAACAATGGCTGTAGAGAGGCATCACAGGCAGACTCCAAACAATTTTATGCATCTGGCAGAAATATTGCAGACTCAAGTGAAAGAAAGAGGTAAAACTTAGAGCCCCCATAAAAATAGTTCCACTAAGGCATCATTGTCATTTATCTCAACAATAGTGTGACTGTTACTTCTACCTTGAGGAAGGCTAATTTCTTAGGTAGAACTTACTGTGCTGACTAATCTTCAAACAGAATCACCATGGAAACACATCACTAGCTATGTCAGTGAAGATGTTTCCAGAAAAGTTTCTCTGAAGAGTTCAGCCCCACCCTGAATGTGGACAGCACCATCATTGGGGTGAGGTTGCACACTGAGTAAAAAAGGAGAAAGTAAACCGAGCACAAGTGATGCTCTCTCTCTGGTAGACTCCTGTGATCAGCTTCCTTAACTCACGTGATCTTGTCTTCCCTGCCATGATGAACTCCACCCTATCTTACTCTGAGTCAAAATAAACCTTTCTTCTCTGAAACTGTTTCTTATGAGGCATTTGCACATGGCAATGAGAAAGGCAGCTAATACAAGGTTTACTCTTCTTAAGTGGCATGGAAAAATCAATACATAAAATAATGAACTAGAAAGAACAGCCCTAACAGTTCCTTCCTCAGTTGTGTCTTTAACCATGTGGGCAGTGTTCTAATTATGTTTGATGGAAATATGTAGCTGTTCTGGGTCTTGACTTGTACATTATCAAAGGTTAGCGTTCATAAAGCTATTTCAGGTCCTGAAAGTTCCAGTGGAAGATAATGACTCTCTGAAGAGATTAGGGAAATGACAAGGAGATTTATTTTTATACCAGGGATCAAATGGTTGGTGGAAAATGCAACAGTAAGTAAGGAGTAGGCTATGTTTATGGTCTGGAATTCAAACAATAGAGTTAGCTAATGCCCCAGCATCCCATCTAGAAAAATAAAACTGCAGTGAACACTGGAGAGTCCTTGGGCAGATGATAATGCTTTTCCGAGCTGTTTAATGGAAAGTTCAGTAAAATGAGTACTCATGTAAAGGAAAGGGAGTCTGGGAGAAGGAACTAAGGGAGTGTGGGGTCACTGGAGAAGGAACTAAAAATAAGTTGCATCATTTGCTTTGTGTGTTCCCAAGACAAGAACACAACAAGAGAAAATATTCACATTAATGCTTCATCAAAGGAGACAATTTTGTCAAGTTCATGTGGAAGCAGTCAGATATACTCTTAACCTTTGCATATTTTCCTAGTGTTTTGTTACAATATATAGGATTGATAGCAAGGCTTTACATATGTTGGACAAGCACTCTACCCCTGAGCTATGTTCCTGGCTCTATCCCACTCCCACTTCTAACAGCTTTCTTTTTAAGATTTGTGTGCAAGTGTGTATGTGTGCTTGCATATGTGTGTGCATGTGTGTGTGCATGTGTATACGTGTGTAGGTGCACATGAAGTTGCACATGGGCATGGGTGTTCAACAAAGAACAAAGGGAACATTAGAGGTGGAGCTGTAATTATAGGGGGCCATGAGTGACCTAACATGGGTGCTAGGAATTGAACTTCAGTCTTGTGCAAGAGAAGCAAGTGTTGAACTTTCTCCCTAGCTCCTGTTTTATTTTGAAATTGTATCTCTCACCAAATAGCATCGAAGTTGCAATGTTTTTATATTGCAATGTTCTGTCTTCATACTTTTCCAGTGTTGTTTCATGGCAGGCAAGCCATATACTAGAAATATTCTGCATCACTCCTTCCATCTCCCACCAGCACTAATGTAGAAGGTAACTAATTTCTCTTTGTCATGGAGACTTCACATCGGGTCTTTATCAGATTCTACTTATAAGCATCAGTACCCTAGAGATGATACACATTCCTATAACTGGGTGGTGGTGGCGTACCCCTTTAATCCCAGCACTTGGGAGGCAGAGGCAGGCAGATCTCTATGAGTCTGAGGTCAGCCTGGTCTACAACAGCTAGTTCCAGGACAGACTTCAAAGTTACAGAGAAATCCTGTCTCAAAAACAAACAAAACAAAACAAAACAAAAATCTATGACAAAAAATGAAAGAATGATGGAGACACTTTCACTAGCAGGTCTCAGTAAAAGTCGTCTTTTTAGCTTTACTTCTGGCTATGTTCTTCCAGTAGTGACTCTGATTTCATTGTCAGAATATAATTTATAATTTTAATATCATCTGCTATCTGGAATAGTTAAGAATTTCAAAAAGAATTTGCAAATCCTGCATTCATTTGTTTAGTATTTCCTCCTGCTGTTTCTCCCTTTTCCTTTCTCTTTAGCTCTCTCAGAAGAATCAAGGGGGAAAACAATCAGTCCCTACTCCACTTTGCTTAGAAGTCTCCTTAGATTATACAGTCCCAAAAGCATGTTTTTAACTTGCTACGTCACTGCAGACACCAGCATTGTCAAAACTACTACTACCTTGTCATAGAAGCCCTAGCTTTGCCTCTAGTCTGCAGTTGCCCCTCATTTCCATGTTCATCCTCACAGCTGGTGTTTTCAGGGCCCACATCTCTGCTACTGTTGAGTTCAAGGCATTTTATGCTTTAATTACATCTTTCCTTAACCCTTATCCTCATTCTAAAACCAGGCCAATAATTTAGGTTTCTGTATGGCAGCATTCCACTTATGATACTACATTATAGAAAAAGGACATGGAAATCAGAGGATGCATTTATTTTTTTAAAGGTACCACATAATTATGTATTGTATCTATTATAATTTGGTAGATGCATCTAAGAAAAAGAATTATCTTACAGTTAGTCAAAATCCAGGTACTTCTGATATGGGGTCTGGCAGAAAGTTCCTGTAGAGGTGGTCCACTGTCAAAGTCACACCTTGGGGCGATATTTGTCCTGGTCCAATCTGGACAAAATTCACAAGTTTCAGGGTAGGAGCATGAAGGTTACAGTTATTAAGCAAAGGAAACAGAGATATGAGAGAAATAAAGGATAGAAACACAGAACAGCATTGGGAGGGAAATTTAGTGAATACTGAGTCCACCCAGGTTTATTTTCCACATGCTTATATACTCCACTTCTAAAGGGGTTCAGGGAGACAACAGATTTTATTAACGTGATTGTTGGGCCTCATAAGGCCCAGTGTAACTTCTTGAGCCTAACTTGAGTTTGTTTGAGACCTAGTGCAACTTTCTGAGCCTAACTCGAGTTTGGAGACCTGTATCTGGCCAAAATTTCCACAGAGAAAGTGACTCAGTACAACCTGACCTAGGCCTGCCTCTGCCCAGCCACCATTAACACAGAAGAATATTATTGGTCCTTGTTCCTTGCTCCACCTGGCCCATCCCAGACTTCCCAGCCCCTATCTCAACCTATCGAAGTTCTTGCCTAATATAATTAAACGAGGTCCTGCTTTGATAGAGTCCCAGCTCAATGTGTATGCTTCTCCCCGGTGGCCAGGGTAGAGGCGGGGGATGAGGGGGTCTGAGTCTTCGACACTCATCACCCCACTCAATACCACTCTGCCTCAGGGAAAGTCTAGCAGGTCCGGCTCTGCCCTCACCCTTTCTGCCAGAGAAGGAATAGAACAGGTATCCAACAGGCAGCCACTCTCTGGAACCCCCTGCCAATCTCCTTGAAGGAGCAGGAATAGACTTCAATTCTCCCACCTTTGCTCAAGGTGGAGAATCCACCTCTGTACTCAATAACAGCATCCTAGGTCAGGATCTCTTGTTTATATCCACACCTGGTGTCAAGAGCTTTGAGAGAGCAAGAATTAGCTCAGACTCTCTGACATTTTGTCAAAGTGGTGCGGAATCACATCTGTGGGCCCTGGCAGTTCGCTGAGGCTGTAGTCTGCTCACGGCTTGGATGAGGCAGGGTCTATTTTCAAGCTCACTCACTTAACTGATGGTAACCCTCTGACCTTGCTGATTTGTTAAGTAGAGTCATCACTGCTTTCCCACTTCCTCCTCTCTGTGAAAGAGAGGTGGCAGGCGGGTTCACTCATAGTGGAATGTGATGCAGATACCATTGTCTCTCAGTCTTTGAAACTTCATCCTGGAAAAAAGTGACTGATCCTTTTTGTCCTAATTGTCAGTTAAGATCAGGCCGTCTGTCTATCTTTGGTGGAAGACAATTCCACAAGGGGATGAACAATGGTAGGCAGGGCCTTGCCCACAGCAAACACAAGTCTCTTTGGAACAAGAGAAACAGCAATTAATGAGTCTGATGCTTTTAGAACAGGACAGTCAATGCTCTGAAGCATCAGCACAGTGAATGCTCAGCTGAGTGCATCGCTGATCTCTCCTTGTGCTCTGCGGATCTCTCCTTGTGCTCTGCGGATCTCCCTTTGTGCTCCGGGAACCTTGAGCTGATAGGTACAAATGTCCTTGAAAAATAAGTGCTCCTGCATGCAGATCAAGGTGAGGGGGCCCATCTGAAACTTACTGAACATCCCAGTTGTGAAAAGCTGCTTCTTTCAATAAATAATCAGTTACAATACAATAATATAAGCCTTATTAACTTCAGCAAGGAAAAGATGCCAGAAAGGCAGATCTGAAAGGAAGCTTCTGTGGAAGGAGCAAAGGCACAGTTTGTTGGTGAAGTCAGAAGTGGGGGGAGATAAGAGAAGTGCAGTTGAGATTTTGGACTGATTGGTGTGGGGAAGGTGTTGCTGCTGCTGCTGTTGTTGAGACAGGGTTTCTCTGTGTAGCTATGACTGTTTTGGCCATAGCTCTATAGATCAGGCTGGCCTCAAACTCACAGAGATCCTCCTGCCTCTGCTTTCCTAGTACTGGATTAAAGCCATGTGCCACCACTACCTGGCATGGGCACAGATTAAGTATGTATAAATTTACCATGTTATAAAATGTTTGACACTTATAGTTGTGTATAGGTGTGGGGGTTATTGATCCAATCTTTAATAGCCAGTACTTAAGACCTATGAATATCATTATCTGATTAATATATTACTTATCTTGCCCAAAACCTTTTATTCATTTATTCAGTGAAATAAAAATGGAACCATCATGTGAAAATTCTTGCCTAGCACTGGCATTCAAGTATTAATTCACCATTGTACAGTTTCAAGTAGTTTGAGGCCATGAGCTTCTGCTCACATTCAGCTCTGTTTGTCCTGAAATACAATATTATCTTATCTTGCTTTTACCTCCCAATGTTCTAGGTGTGTGTTTTAAAATTGAGACTGACAAACAGCATATCTATCTTATGGCAGTTTTGATGTTAAAATGAGTTAATATATACTAATATCTTAAAATGCTGCCTATTACTTGATTCATAAGTAAATGGTAGATATAATTTTTAGAGTGATGGAAATCAGTAGTGGTGATCATGTAAATAGTGCTGTCTGATTATGTTATTTTAATACATCCCTATGTGTGATCCAAATCAAGTTGTCAATATATAGCTATACTCAGTATTTTGGGTATTTGGGGGAGATTGGTTCTAGAATGAGTATAGATACCAAAATCCTACTATACTTAAAGTCCAGTATATAAAAGATACCATATTCTGGTGTCTTCTGCCTTTCTCCAATGTAGTTTATCTCTATATGGCTAGGTTTGGTGGGATTTGTCTTATAATTCAAGTGCTTAGATGGGTGATATGAGAAAACTGTTCAAGGCCAGCCTGGGCTAAATAAGGAAACAAAGGAAGAATATACACATAGTATTTATGATACCTAATTCAAACGCTATACAAACAGTTACACCATATGGTTTAGATATTATAGCAATTACAAGAAAGAAAATCTGTACATATTTACTACATAGACTACAGGGAGTATTACTACATATTTTCAGTAATCAGTTGGTTGAATCCACAGATGAGGTACTTGTAGATATGGAGGGCTAAACATGTATATAAACATAAAATGTCATTCGTGTACTTGTTATCTTCACACTGTCCTATTCAGACTTTCACTGTAGCTTTGGCTGTTTCTGGAATGAGGTAAATTCACATTTGAGTTTTTTTGGCTACTAGTCCGATCTGTTCTTATGAAGTTTCCCAGCCATTGGGCTTTTTAAAGCTCCATCTTAGCCTTAGCTTAGGAACTAAGGTGTTTTGGGTGTATTTTCAAAAGCCTTTGCTTATTAACTGATGATTTCTATTAATTTGGGGTGAAGATTAGCCATTATGACAGTTAATACTGACAACTTATGAGCTATATACTTCCAGAAACCTGATAGAAAAATCTCACTTCTTTGCCTGTCCTCTTCAATTTTTCATCCTGTAATGTTGTTTCTAGTCCATATCACAGTCTGTAAATTTTTTACTTCTGGTCTTGGCAAGAAGCCAGCTGGTTTTAAAGTCACTTGCTCAGGCAAAAGAAGAATGGTCCATTTGGAGTGGAAGTATTCTAGAGGGTATTGCTGCAATTAGATAGATGAATGACTGTGGGTTTTAATTAGAATACTAGGTACACACTTCACATCATTTTTCTAAGAAACTGCACTCACAGTTTCACTGAGGCAGCATAGTACTACTGACACTATAGGTCTGCAAGCACAATTTCTATGCAAGGAATCACCTTAATTCTATTTATTTATACATTTACTGTTTTTAATATGGACTGAGTCACTCTTGATTAACACTAAATGCATAGTTACAGAATGCGTTAATGCTAAAATCAGTGCAAGGAGGGGGAAAGAGCATGATAAAGACCAATACTTTATTCCTCCTGTTATCTTCAGTTCTTAGTAATAATTTTATTACTTTTTAGTTCTTAACATAAACTATACTTTAAAACTAATGCTAAAAATATTCAGAAAAAGGAAATAAAATAGTTTCTTAAAGTCTTTTTTGCATTTTATGATCATAACATTGAGACAAAGTTTAAATTTCTCCTTACCATTTGAAGATTTAAAAGAAACAAACTTTAAAGCAAGTAAACTCATAACCATAAAGACTTATAAGCAAACTCTAATAGCAAATAATACTAAAGTCAATACTTTTCATAGTAGATTAAATCTCTTCATTCATTCACTGCTTTATTGTATCAACAAGTTTTTGTTGATATTCTTTGTCAGATGTCCAGAAGGCCCTAAGAAAAAGAGTACAGAAATGTGATGGCACCCAGAAGATGATCTTAGTATCTCATAGGTTATATTTGGAGAAAGAGAATACAACATACTTAAAAACTATTAACGCTACTGTAAAGCAACTTTCAGTGCCAACCATATACTTTCTCAAACAAAGAATAAGGAAACACCGAATTCTACTGATCCTAAACATAGGATTTTTTCAAAGCAATCTCTCTGGCCTCTCATTGAAAGAGCTGTAGACACTGATCACTGGTATGTCTCTTGACCAACTGCAGGATAATTTATGATCAGCCATGTGGCAAGGACCTGCAACTTCATTTTGTATGTGTGTGGGGGGGTGTCATATTATCATAGAGAAGGCAGGAGAGTTTTCTAGGTAATTTTTTGCATGGACACTATGGGACATCAAAATGTTTTCTGTTGTCTAAGATGATTCACATTCTACATTCATTTTGTTATCAAAATGCAAAATTCTCTGAACCTGACCAATTCTTCAACACCAGTTGGGAGTCCTGTAGTTCAAGTCAAACACTGACTGGAATTAGATTTCACTGGTTAGGAGCTCCCTTTGGGAAAACTTCCTCCCATTATAGATGTTAATTTGGGTCTTAGATTGTTGTGAACTGTTGATCAGAGGTTGCTGAACACCCTTTCCATGTTGAGTCATTTATTAGAGAGCTCACAGGACTCAGAGAGGCACTTGAGTTATAGTAACTTGCTCATTTTAAAGGATATTGCAAAGGATGTAGACAACCAAATGGCACAAAGGATCTACAGTCCAAACTATGCAATGTCTGAGCTCCCAAGGTCTCCCTGGATGTTACTTTCCAACAATGACACAGATTCAGCACTAGAGAAGTTCTGCAAATACTGTCCCTGGAGGGGAGGCTTCATCATGGATCTTAGTTCATTATATCAATAACTAATTTTGCCCAAGTTAGCCTTCATTTCCTTTTGTCCCTCTGGATAGCCCTCCAATCATCTGGCTGACTGTAATGCCTGCATTACTCTCTATGTTACAGTTTGCACTACTCTACCATTCACAAGCTGGGCAAGGGACTGAAGATTAAAGGAACACACAGGAGATGTGGGTCATCCATGAGGAGAGAATGTCGAATGCTGTTTATTCAAGCTTAGAAAAACCTTATATACCTAGCTGCTACACAATAGAAATCCCCCCAAGCAGGTGGAAAATTACCAGACCCAAGAGTAAACAAAACCCCTAAGCTATCCACCAGTGGGAGCAGAGGGAGCTCAGGAGTATCTATAACTGAGAAAATTTGCAAATTCCTGTGATAATATTTTAGGTGGTATCCAAAGGCACAGCAGATTTATCTGTGCTAAAATTGGTAAAAGAGAAAAATGGCCACACTAGGCTATCCAATTGAAATTACCTGGGCGTGAGTGAGAAGGAAACACAGAACATGCAACAAATCCGCTTAAGAGTTTACTAGAGGGGGTGCATACAGGCCTAGAAATCTGTGTGCAGACAGAGAAAGATAACGAGTCCAGCTTTTTTAAAAAGCTGCCTAGATCATGCACACAGTGGGTTGGCGTGACTAAGTCATATACTGATGATGCAGATGACGGGCTCATGCATACACACAAGGGTTTAGCTTAGTCATAGTGGATGTAACCAGGCAGGAGCACAAATGGGTCATGCTGGACCCTTTAACATTCAAGTAATTGCCTGAGGGCCCATCTGCACGTGCATGCCTTTAGAACCCCGAAGTGCAGCCTTATTTGTGGCTGAATAATTACACCAATCCCACTGACAACAGAAACAGACAATTCTTTACCAGTGTCTATTTGATCTCTTGGCTCTGTCCTGTCCTCAGGCTCATGGACAAGAAAAGTCACAGCATGCACCAGGTGTTCAAGAACCCATACTGGACTGTCAGCATCCTGCAGGAAAACACAAACAGTCCCCTCCCCTACACCAGTATGGGATCTGGACCACACCAAGTGCCATCTGCTAGATTCTTCCATTTGATGTGAGGCATCCCAGAATAAACTGGCCTCCAATGCTGGTCGGCAGTGATTGAGTATCAACAGTCAAAAAATTTAAAATGGATAAAACAAAAGATAAATGGTATCGGGGGTGGAACCATTCCCCTTTTTTGTTTTATACAAATAGGCTTTGAGCATACGATGCACGTGCTCCACTGTAACCTGTCCTTTGATGTAGGAGAGTCTTCTTTCTATGTCTTGCTTTCATTGGTTGAATAAAGAAAACAGCCTTGGCCTTTTGATAGGGCAGCCCTTAGGTGGGTAGAGTAGACAGAACAAAATGCTGGGAGGAAGAAGGGCAGTGTGGCAGTTGCCATGCTTCTCCTGCCCGAAGTGATGCTGGTTAGACTCATCCCCGTAAGCCACAGTTAGGTGGTGATACAGATTATTAGAAATGAGTTGAATCAAGATGTGAGAGTTAGTCAATAAGAGACTATAACTAATGGGCCAGGCAGTGTTTAATTAATACAATTTCCATGTGGTTATTTCGGGGGTTAAGCTAGTTGGGTAGCGGGACGCAGCCAGCCCACTCTGTACTACAGTCCTTGAGCATTATAAGGTATTCCTGTTTTATGAGAAATAGAGAACTCGTAGCAAAATTTAGTAAAGCCAAGGCTGGTATAGGCTGGTCCATTGTCAGTTTTTACAGTTTTTGGAACTCCCATGTAGGTGAAAGCCTGGAGACAGTGACTTTTAACATCCCAGAATTTTTCTCCTGTATGAGCTGAGGCAAAAAAAAAAAAAAGATAAGAGTAAGTATAACATCTATTTGCCATATGTGATTAGGGGCAAGCCCATGAGGATTAACTCCCAAATGAGGAACAGCTAAAAGTTCTGTGCACGGAGTACATTTTTTAAAACAATACCAATGGCGTCTTCTCGAGATATCTTAAAATGAAATCTTAAAGACCCAGCATTGAGATAAAAATAATTATGAGTTTTTTCTGCAGCTTCATAAGATTCTTGACTAACTGCACAAATTTGGCCCGTAAGCTGATTGGCCAATGCATTCCCCTCGCTCAAGGTACCAGGAAGGTCAGTATGAGCCAGCAAATGCCCTATGTAAATGGGAACATATCGGGCCCAAAGCAATGTTTGAATAGCCAATAACTGCATCTGGACTCGAGATACACAGGTAATATAAACTGTGTTTCCAAAGGTGCAAGAATTTTGCTTACATATTGACTGTCAGTAAAAAGGTTAAATGGAATATCAGCATATTTCTCTAGGGCCATTTGTACAATGATCAATTCAGCCACGTGAGCAGATTTAATATCAACAGGCTCAATATCAAAATCAGGAGGGGAGGCTACCATGGCTTTCCCAGTGAAAGACCCATCAGTAAACACATTCCGAACCCCTGCCAGAGGTTGCAAAGAAATAACTTTAGGTAAGCATACTGGATGGTACTATGTATCCTCTCTCTAGCTGTTACTGGACCAGGATATGAGAAGCCTATAATTTATCCTTACTTAGGGGCCATTGCTCTATCCATACAGGTTTTTCGGTTTTCCGTTTTATGGGAATGCTTTCTGGTTGCTCTGCCAACTCTGCATGCTGTCCATTTGATTTTGTATTATTTTCTTGTCCACTAAAATTTGCGTATCTCCCTGCAGATTATGCCCAACCCCCCACCCAGGGATAAAGCCCTGGTCTGTTAACATGTGCTGCACAGGTTCAGTGGTCAGAACTGCTCCCATAGCTTGAAAAACATCTCTTCCCCACATTTGAAAGGAAGGTGTTTCAGGACAAATGGTCTAAAAATGCCCTTATGGCCTTCTTCATCATTCCAGTCTAAATATTGGGCACTGTACTCTCGATAACTGGCCATTCCTACTCCTTGTAATGCTGTAGAGGCTGGTCATAGAGGACAGGCCACAGGCCAATGTTTTTTTAGCAATCACAGAAGAATCAGCCCCTGCATCTGGAAGGCTTTCAAACATTTTCCCATTAATTGTTCACGTAAGTGTGGGGCGGTTTCCTAAACTAGAAACCCAAAAAGCTCCAGGAGTCCCATGGAGTTAAATCCCTTGTCCTCTTGTTCCTATTTAAAGAATGGATTAGTAGAGCAAAACATGGGCCAAAGCAATCAATCATAATTTTAATTTCTCCAGTATAATCATAGTTATAATTCCTGTTAAAAATTTTAATTCCTTTAAGTGCTGAACAATTTCTGCCAAAGACTATACCTACTGAACCCTCCAGGATAGGCCTGAATATTCTAGTCCTCAAGGCCTGCACATCCATCTCTGGGGTCAGTACTGCCCGGGTGGAGATACAGAGGTCTAGTCCTGTACTTCCTGGGGTGCCTCACACAAGTTCGTGGACACTGAGGTGTTTCTTTGAGGAATGAATCTGATGGGACCAGCCCGTCTGCTCATTGCTCTGTATATTTGCCCCCATACACTTGCATTTTCGGGGCTTGGGACAGGCCCCTCCTTCCATTTCCTGACACAGGATGGGGATTTCCTATAATGTCAGTTTTAGAGTGGCACTCATTAGCCCAATGGGCCCCCTTTTGACACTTTGGGCAAACATCTGGATTCCTTTTGAAATGTCCTGGTTGCCTGCACTGTAAACAAGTCCTTGATCTAGCTCCACCTTGACTCTCCCAAAGGGCAGAAACAATTACCTGTCCTATCATATGAGTGCCATCAATGTCCCTGCATAACCGAATATAGTCATTTAAAATCCTATTTCTATGGGGGCATATAGCCTCATATGCCAATTGCTTTATGAAAGCCATAGCTATGTCCACATCCCCCAAAAATGCAACCTCTCAGCTGTAACAGGCGGTCAACAAACTCAGGAAAAGATTCTGAGGTTCCTCGAAGAACCTTAGCTGTTCCCCTGCTCCTTTATTAGGTAATGCTTTCCACCCTTTACCAGCAATGGCAGCTATCTGAGCATAAACAGCAGGGTCGTAAGTAATCTGTGCTGCTAAGCCTGTTCACTGTCCTGCACCAGTTAACATGTCAAGGTTATGCTGGGGGAAACCCGCGGTGGCGTTATACCACGTGGTATCTGTGCAATTTTCCTGCATTTCACCCCTCCTTAACAAATAATCTCCTTCTGAAAGATAGGCTCTGCAAAGCTGCCTTTCTTTTTTTTTAAACTTCTTTTTTAGCAGTACAATCTCCCTTGCTAACGTTTCTTCTTTCTTTTCTATATCCCTTTTTAATACTTTTTTACCTGCTCCCAATCAGGAATATTCTCTAAAATAACTATCAGTTGGCCTGCCAATCAATTGGCCTATCAATACTTGAACAGAATTACTAGCACCCATCTTCAATTCACTCTCACCATCAATTTCTTACCTACTGGCCAGCCTTCTGAGAGTGATCTTTCAGGGGCTCCCGCTATTTCCCAATCTTGCTGATGAGCCTCCAACTGTAATGCCTGCATTACTCTCTATGGTACAGTTTGAACTACTGTACATTCACAAGCTGGGAAAGGGCCTGAAGAGTAAAGGAACACACAGGAGATGTGGGTCATCCGTGAGGAGAAAATGCCGAACGTCATCTATTCAAGCTTAGGAAAAACATTATATACCTAGCTGCTGCATGATGGAAATCCCACCCACCCCCCAACTCAGGCAGATGGAAAATTACCAGACCCAAGAGTAAACAAAACCCCTAAGCTACCCTCCAGTGGGGGCAGAGGGAGCACAGAAACAAACAAACAAAAAAAACCCCAGGATGTTTAGCTGGAAATTGCAACAAGATGTTTGACCAGAAACTGTCCTCAAGATGAACCCCTGGGAGAAGGGAGGAGCTGGGCCCTACAGTTGGCTTCTTGACAATCTACCCTTACTCAAGAGTTTGTATATGAGGCCACAGTCATCACATGATTTAATTACATGATGACAGAGTGTCACTTTCATACCCCAAACATTCCCGGCCTGCCAGAAAATGGAACAGAGACTGAAAGCACTAATTCCCTCATGAAGATTCATCCCTTGGGAATTGATCTTCTCATAGTAGCATCACCAAGTATGTTAGTGTTCCCACAATGAACTCTAGAAGAATCAAATACCCAGTAAAGCACTTCCTTATCAGTCTTCATAATAACCAACACAAATAGTTACTTTTATTGCAAATCAAAGCTCTATGAAGTGAGACAGAGAGAAGCTAAACACTGTGCACCAATGTGGCAGAACTACCCTATAATCCAAATCAAAAATCTGAAAAGTGACTCTCTGTATGTAAACTTACATTGGCTTCCCCGCATTATCCCCTCCCCAGGGAGGAGTGAGAAGTCCCTCCGAAAGAATTTATTCTCCTGTGCAGGTAAAAAAGGCAGAAAGTAAAACCAAGTGTATCCTCAAGCAGCAAAGGTTTATCCACTGGCCAGAGAGTAGAAAAGCTGCAAGTCAACTTCCAAATCAACTTCTAAGGTGGGGAAGTAACAGAAATGGGATAGGAGACATGTGGGAGGGATACATGAGTAAGTAGGAGAGATGCTTCCTGGAATAAGAATATTGCTAGAATTCAGGCACAGCCTCTCTTGTTTCTTTCATGGTCCAGTACCTTCTGTCACGAGAGTTGGCAGATATGCCACCTAATATGGATATTAGATTATAATAAAACTAGAGGAAATCTAAAAAAAATCCCTCTCATTTCAGTTGAAACTTACTTTGTAAAGAAAGTTTTCTATGTTAGATTTCAAATACTTCTCTCTTCCCATTTTTTATTATTAGAGTTTCAAAAACTTCTGCCTCAGTTCCTGGGGTCTACAAATATTTTGAATATAATATTCATCTTAGTAAAACCCTCTCCCAAACAATATGAGAGCACAGAAAAGAAAGAGTTTCCCATCCACCTACTCCAGGCTATTTACATCATGACTGAAAGTTCCACTTAATAATTTAAAAGGGAGCCAGCTATACTACAGTTCAGACAAGGGACAGGAAAATGGCTAAAACAAAAGTAAATGAACACTCACCAGGACTGTTTGAAGGGCAGTTTTGTCCTGTAAGAGAAAAACAACTAGGTAGGATTGAAAGAAAGGCCCTTAAGAGTGTGAAAACATTCAACCCATTAGTTTGTAGAAAGCCTAGTGCCAGGCACTTTGAAGACACAAAGTAGACCCAGTTATGGCCTTTGTCAAGAAGGAAGTGTTCTTAGAAAAATACCCAAAGGATCAACCTACCCCAAGATCCAGTAATACCACTCTTGGGAATATACCCAAGAGATGCCCTATCATATGACAAAAGTGTTTGTTCAACTATGTCCATAGCAGCATTGTTTGTAATAGCCAGAACCTGGAAACAACCTAGATGCCCTTCAATGGAAGAATGGATGAAGAAAGTGTGGAATATATATATATATATATATATATATATATATATATATATATATATATTAGAGTACTACTCAGCTGTAAAAAACAATGACATCGTGAATTTTGCATGCAAATTGATGGAAATAGAAAACATTATCCTGAGTGAGGTATACCAGACCCAAAAAGAGGAACATGGGATGTACTCACTCATAATTGGTTTCTAGCCATAAATAAAAGACATTAAGCATAAAATTTGTGATTCTAGAGAAGCTAAATAAGGTAAACCCAAAGAAAAACGTATAGTCATCCACCTGGATAGGGGAAGTAGACAAGATTGCCAGGCAAAAACTGGGAACTTGCGGGTGAGGTGGCATGGGGCTAAGGGGAAATGGGGTTAGAAACGTGAGAAGGGAAGGATGGGGGAAGCTTGGGGGAATGTGATGGTTGAGATATAGGAAGGGTGGATACCGGAGGAGAGAAATATATATCCTAATTAAGGGAGCCATCTTAGGGTTGGCAAGAGACTTGACTCTAGAGGGGCTCGCAGGTGTCCCGGGAGATGTCCCCAGCTAGTACCTTGGGCAACTGAGGACAGGGAACCTGAAATGACCCTATCCTATACTGATGAATATCTTGCATATCACCTTAGAACCCTCATCTGGCGATGGATCGAGATAGAGACAGAGACCCAATTTGGAGCAACGGACTGAGCTCTTAAGGTCCAAATGAGGAGCAGAAGGAGGGAGAACATGAGCAAGGAAGTCAGGACCACGAGGGGTGCACCCACCCACTGTGACAGTGGAACTGATCTATTGGGAGCTCACCAAGGCCAGCTGGACTGGGACTGAATAAGCATGGGATGAAACCGGACTCTCTGAACATGGTGGACAATGAAGGCTGATGAGAAACCAAGGACAGTGGCACTAGATTTCCATCCCAATACATGAACTGGCTTTGTGGGAGCCTAGCCTGTTTGGATGCTCACCTTCCTGGACCTAGATAGAAGTGGGAGGACCTTGGACTTCCCGCAGGGCAGGGAATTTGGACTGCTCTTCACTACCTAGAGGGAGGGGGAATGGAGTGGGGGGAGGGGGAGAGGTGTGGGGAGAGGGGGAGTGGGAAAAGGGGGAGGGGAATGGGGGGAGGGGACAATGTGTGGGAGGAGGGGAAGGGAAATGGGAAACGGGGAGGAGGTGGAAATTTTAATTAAAAAAGAATAATAATAATAAAAAATACCCAAAGGATAAAGTTCAACATTTGAAGTTTATACAAGAAACCTAATGGGGAAAAGAACTGCAATGCTTGTCTACCCATATCTCTTACATTGGTCCTTGTAATGATTTCTTAATAAACAACCACACAAACGAGCCTTAAAATTTAAGTTTACATTGCACATCTTGGTTCACAATCTTCTAATGTTCCTCCCTGTATTCTCCTCCTTGTGGCAGATAAGCCCCTCAAAAGTGTGATACTCCGTTGTTCTTCCTGAGTTACATCCTTCACTTCCCTCTGCAATCACTGGATGACAGACCTTGTCTCTGGGTGCTTTTTCTTTTTTCTCCAGGCAGTTCTTCATATACTCCACCTTACAGCACAGCCAACTGCTTTTCTCTTTGAAGCAATGACTCCTCCTTTAGAACATAAAATGATGACTTGCGAACTTACTACACTCAACTCTCTCTTCCTAAGTGTCAATTCTTCAGAAGTTTTCCTTGTCCTCTTATCTATAAAAAAGCTTCTGTCAATTTTCATAACTTTACTTTGATTTTTTTGTTCTCAAGCACTCAAACACATGTTGCTGTGCTCTGTAGCCTTCTAAATATATCAACTCTCATCTACCTCTTCTACAAAACATATGCTGCCGGAGCTCCTTCCACTCCTTCAGCCAATAGCCACTGAGATACCAGCCCACTGGGGCATGGTCTCTCTCTCTTTAAAAAGTGGTGGCAGCCCTCCACTTGTTCTCTTGCTCCAGTGACTAGACTCCTTTCCTGGCTGTCATGTAGGATGGTGTTCTGTAAGATTTTTTCCCCTCAAATAAATAACGATTTGAATCGAAACTGGTGTGGGGTCGTTTCATGCATTAACATATGCAAAAATACACCCAATTTTATGCTCCTGAGAGTAGGAAGTTAGTCTGATCCACAGCTGCATCTTGCAAGATATATACAATAAAACGTTGAAGATATATACAATAAAATATCCATTTAGATTGTTTGTTGAGTAAATTAATTCTTAGTTTCAATTGCAGAGAATTGAGTCATTCTTTGCTGTAGGCTGTTGGCATACATGTTTGAACAATGTCTTAAACATTCAGTGAAATTTTCAGTAGAAAAAAAAGAGGAAAGGAAAAGGTATTTCAGTGTTAAATATTATTTGTGATAGACAAGCATAACTTGTATTTACGAATGAAAACCTAAGATTGATGGGGGCAGAGGCTGTAGAAAGAACAGTAGAAATAAAACTAGGAGAGCAAAATGTTGTGACCCCATGGATATCTTTAAGCAACATATCCAGACATTGATTTTCAGAAGAAAAAACTGGCTGGGTAACATTTGGTTTATAAGAACTTTCATTTTGCCTATAGAATATGGGGGGGATAATCACAGTAATGAGTTTCAGCAGTAAAGCCATGGCAATAGTTTAGGTTAGAGGAGAATTCTCCCAAAGGACTCTAGGGCTTAAGGAAATTTAGGGGAACTGGATTCTATGTCTTACTTAGAAAGTTCTGAACTCAAGATTCCAGTATCGTATTCCAGTGATAATAAGTGATGAATCCTTTTCTGTGATGGTATCTCAAAAATTAGATGGGGTTTTTCTTAGTCAAAATATTAACTGAAAAAATAATAAACAGATAAAGCACTGAATGTTTTAAAAGACCCGTGTTCTGGTGCCTAACAGAGAAGGAAATGACGACAGAGGTGGTTAACAAAGACAAGAGAGGGGTCAGGATGAGCATATTTGCAAAGATAGAAGCCAAGGGAAATTTGCCTTCATCCTGTCCCATTTCTCTTTCAGTGACTGAGTAATAATAAAGTAGACATCATTGTTTCATTTCCAATTTTAGTGGAAATGCTTTCAGTTTTCTCTATTTTAATATTGAATATAGCTTTGTGTGTGTCCTTAATTATGCTCATTTACGTTTCTTCTATTTCTACTTTCTTCTGGGCTTTTATATTGTGAAGTATTTGTTTTTCTGGAAAGTCATTTTTGTGTTCTAAAAGATTATTATATAATTTCTGTAATTGAATCTCTTAATGTGACATATTGCATTTATTGATTTGAGTATGTTCAATCATCTTTGCATTTTTAAGATGAAGCCCAGTGCATCACAATAAATGATTGCTTTGAAGTAGTTTTGTGTTTGATTTGAAAATATTTATAAACTTTCCATATGTGTTCCACAGGAATACCGGCTCATAATTTGTATCTTTGTCCAGATTTCATATGAGTGAAATACTGGCCTCATAAATTAAGCTTGGCAGTATTGTTTTCCTTTATATTTTGTGGGATGGTTTGAGAAGCATTGGCATTAGTTTCTTTAAGCTCTGGTAGAATTCAATCTTTAAATGATCTTGGCTTGGATTTTTTTTTTAATCTGGGAATATTTTCATTAATGTTTCAGCCTCCCTTTCTATGTCTGTTTTAACTTTTTTTGTCCTTTTGGACATAAAGAAGTTGAAAGTCATATGATAGAAATTTATCCATTTTTCTGTTTATGATAATTTAGAATTTCAAAGCATACTCTAATAATCCTCTGCATTTCCTTGGTGTCTGTTAAAATGTGTCTCTTTCAATCTCTTGCTTTAATAACTTGTGTCTTGTGTTTTCTTTTGGCTTATTTTCACTAAATGTTTATAAATCTTATCTACTCAAAGAATCAACTTTGTTTTATTGATTCCTTGCACTAATTTATTTTAATTTCCATGCCATTAATTTCTATTCTGATCCTTATTAATTGCTTCTGACTGCTGATTTGGGGTCTGACCATTACTGTTTTGATAAGATTACAGGTAACATCCTATGATATTTCTTTGAGTATTCTCTAACTTATATGTAAATGCTTGTAACTATAGCTTCCCTTTCAGAACCATTTTCATTACATCCCATAAGTCTGGTGTGTATGCTTTTATTCTCATTAGATTCTAAGAATTTTTAAATTGCCCATATGAATTCATTGATGGTCCATTCAGTATTTAATAATATGCCATTGGAATCTCCATGAGATTCTGTATGTTCTATACACTATGATTGCTACACCAGCTTGCTTGCTAGTTCTTTAAGATTATAACATTTTTGTCTATCTTTTTACCTTAAGACTATGTTAATCTTTACCAGTAATACTTGTTTCTTATATATTTCAAATAGGTGGGTCTTGTTTATTATTTTTATTAAATTTATTTATTGTGTGATAAAAAGCGTGTGTGCCATTACACATATGTTGAAATCAGAATGCAGGAGCTGATTCTCCCTTTCTACTATATACGCAGATCCTAGGATCAAACTCAGGCTTTATGACCGATATCTTGGCATAGTGAGCTATGTTAAATCCCCAGCTCTATTTTTAAGCCAGTCATCTGCTAGTCTAGGTCTTTTCCTTGGATACACTAGACCAACAGTGATCAGAGGTATTGCTGAACATATATTCTTGCCATTTTGTTGCATTTTGTAAGGTTTGGTACTTTCTTCATTTCTTTTTGCAGTCTAGTGCAGATTTTCCTTTCTGTTGTGTCATGTTGTAGATATGTTTATCTTTCCCTTGCATGCAGGAATCCTTTGAGTATCTTCTATGGAGCTGTCTTAGTGGTTAGAAAGTCCTTCAACTTGTGTTTATCCTGGAAAGTGTTTATTTTTATTTTGATTATGAAGAATAACATTGCAGGACTATTAATGTGGGTTGGCACTTACTGTTTTCCAGTTACTGAGCTGTGTTGTCTCCTGAACATTGATATAAAAGTTTTCTTTAATATGGAAGTTGGTGTTTCTCCTGTGTCCTGCTCATTTCATGTCCACTACTCTAGGATGTGGTGAAGGACTCTTCTTTTCTGAATGCCTCCTTAGAGATGGGAAACTTTATCCTGGGGTTGTGTTTAGTAAGTCTCCTATGCTGATAGCTGGAGATGCTTCTGCTGCTCCTGTGATTTGCAGTTCTTGTCTCATAATTCTTTTCACAGATCTCACAAGTTCTGTTCTGTTCACATTGCTAATTCATCTTTGTTTCTGCTTGCGTGTTCTGGCATATTGTATGTTCTCAGCTCCCTGGTGTTCTATTTTCTACTTGATCCAGTCTGTTGATGAACTTTATCTATAGAGTTTTTATTTGACCTATAAAATTTTCATTCTTAGCATTTCAATTTAATTTTTCCATGATTTCTATATCTTTATTGAATTACATTTCTCGAACCTTAATTGACATTTCTGTTTCACTTAGTGGTTTGTGTTCTCCTCAGATTTGTTCATATCTTCTTTGATTTTATTAAATATTATTAGAAGGTTCTTTGCAAACATTTGCCTGAGATTTCATATACCTTACTTTTATTGGAGTCTATCATGATGGAATGTAATTTTTGTAGAATTTTGTTTCATAAGCATCTCGATTAGATGACTAGTTGTTTTTTTAAAGTCACCCATAATCTTTCAGTGAACTCAGTTGGCTTGGGGTTTAGGTGTTGTTTCTCTCCACCAGACTGGCCTTGGAGCTCAATTTTTTTTCAGTTTTTCCATCAAACTAGTCTTTTCTGATTTGACATATCTGTAGCTAAGGATGGTGGACACGAGTTACAGGCATAAATGCCAGGCTTCTGGAGGATGTGAAAAACATTCTTCTACCCTTCAACCTTGACAAGTGAAACTCATGAGATGAAATGAATTATGTTAATAGTCTGAATACCTTATATGGAGCCTGAGAAATGTGGACCCATTTCCACCTTGTCTGATGGTCAGAGAGTTTAGGGGTTACTCAAATGATTGACAAGTGTAGTTGACATCCGAACTCACGATGTGAATGCTTGGTTCTTTTAACATTAACATAACTCATTCTAGTCAGTCCATGCCATCCTGCCTGGTGGTCAGGATATGCAAATGTACTTCTCTTCCTTCTTTTGTAACTATGAACTCACTTGGGGAGGGTTGGTTTTCAGAATATGTGACCTAGAGCAGCATTGCTACCTAGACAACAGAATGTTAATGATTTGATGTCTCAGATTGAAAAAGCCATTGACTGTGTGAGTTATCCTTTGTATCATGTTAATAAAGTTTTTTGTTACCCGCCCCCATTTACATTGGCCATAAAAGCTGTGGAAAAATAAATGCAGGCAATTTCAGGATTTCAGTAATCACTGGAATACCCTTAGGTATTACTCTTTGGTTTCTCTCTTATTGTTTTTATACATCTTCATATTCTTTACTTATAGTTCTAAAATTCCTATGCCCCTTCTGTGCTAAGAGGTATTTTTGTCAAGGCCGGTCCTCAACATCTGTACTCACCCTATCATGACTCTAATAATAATGTGACCTACCAGTTTCTTCTTAATCTGTTGTCTCATAAACTTCATGACATCAAGAGGTTATTCCTATGTTTCTCACTGTTGCTTCCCTTATAGCTATTAGAGAGCCTGGTTTACAGTAAATGCTAAAAATATAATTTATTGAATGAATAAATAGGTTGTAATTGGGGCCTGAAAAGAGTTTGGAACAGCTGTTAGAACTATAATGCAGGAGTTATAATTGGAAGTCAATTAGAAAAGAATAAAAGAATTGCTGACTTGCTTTTTGGATTCTGCCAAGACAGAGATAATGCATTTGTAGTGGAACTAATCATCACCACTTAGTAAGTTTCTAAAGCAAGGATAAAAAAATATGGAGAGTAAAATTTAAGGATCTAAACCAGTTTGTGGTTGAACGCTCTAAGGCCCAACGCTAAAGACATCTTGACCTTACATATATGAAATGACTGACTACAGAATTTAGGTTACTTAAGAAATAAAAAATAAACAAAACATGGCAGGGGAATATCAGAATGTCTAAATATAAAACACTATGATGATAACCAGGACAAAAATACAGCTGAGTATGAGAGAGCAAGTTTCTTCATATGACACATGGAAAGGACACACAAGGATTTCAACATTGTAATAAAGAATCAGAATCTCAAGCAAATAGTGAACTTTGTCCATCTAGAGGAATCTTCAGTTCAAGGAAGGGAACTATTTCAGACATCAAGAGACAGATAGAGATAGCAAGGATAGCATTCCAGGCAATAGGAAAGGTTTGGTCAATAAGAGACATAACAACAAAAACAAAATTGCAAGTATATGATACACGAGAAGTCTTCTTTACAACTCTGAAACCTAGACAATTAAATGTTCCTCAGAACAGTGGCTGAATGTGTTTGAGATGGCATGTCTCATAGGATTCTAGGCATCACATGAAGAGATAGGCTGTGAAACGAGGACATTAAGAAACATCTCCATCTACAGAAGGAAGTAAACTACAGGATACAGCAACAGTACTTGAGATATTTCAGCCATATTATGAGAATGAATGATGGCAGATACCAGAGGATAACACTGCTTGATGGAGTTCATGAGATAAGGCAAAAAGGAAGGTCCAAAAAACACTGGATAAACCGCATAAAGCATAGAATTTGGAACCTTGGGTATGACAATAACACGAGCATCTAGGACTGCCCAGGATAGGAACATCGGGAGAACCGCCATAAACAGGCTGCTCAGGCATGCTTAAGCATTGCTGGGGAGCAAATGAAATGATGAAAGAATGAGAAATTAAGTTACTACACCTTTTCCCACATAATTTGCCTGAATCTCCAGTACTCACCACTTTTACTACTCTTGAACTTACTAGCTTTGGCTCACACAGTCATGGATCACCTGCTGCTGTGCCATTTCTTCTCTTACCACAAGCAATGTTGCTGGAAATTAAATTGCCTTTTTCAATCCACTGAAGACAACTGCCTGTTGTGTTTCATCCCCGAAAATGGCTCTCAGAGGCAAGGGACATGTCTTTGCCCTGTTGAACTGGGAGGAGCAAGCAGGCAAAGCCATGCTGGCCCTAGCTACCCCTGCTTAGCATTAATAAAAATAAAAAGGTGCTTCTGGTCAGAAAATAATTGCAGGTACACAATAAAGACAGATTCAGATTTTAAAAAAAAAAAAAAAACTCTAAATGAGACACAGTATGTTTAAGAAATATATGTAGACTTGGGAGAAAAAAAAGAGTAAAGGGACAGTAAATGTAATATAAAAGAGTACAGTCATATATTAAAGGAATAAAGATAATAAAATAAATATTAAACTTGTGGAAAAAGTAATAGAGCAAGAAAAATAAGCCGTGTAAAGATGGAATATACACAGAGAGTCTGGATTAGTTATACTATTGTGTTTTCTTTAAAATTTTTAATGTGAAGAAGCTAAGTATAGAGAGATATTTCATTGTATGTTGGTTTATGCTAAGCTAAACCAACATATATATTTTAAAGGTTTCTTGACTTCAAATTTTGAATAAAAGGATACATTTCTTGGAAAAGAGGTTCTTTTTTTGTTTCCACAGGGGATAAGAACCTGTGAAATCCTTCCAGACTAATTTGGTTTGATGGACCAAAACCCCCTAAAAGGGCTCCATGAACCCTACAAATTTCTTTGCCCAACAAAAAACAGGAAGAAGTTTAGAGAAAACTGTGTCCAAATTCCCTAAATGATTGTTTACAAATGTTCGTTTACATTTAAAGGGGCATATGATATAGAGATGAATACTTTACATTGGTATGGATCTTGGTCTATTGATAAAAATTTAAGGTCAGTTTTGTTATATGTGTATTTCTGCTCTTGATTAAGGTATTGTGTTTGTGCAGCTCATTTAAAAATGTAATGTATAGTTAAGAAATATAGGTTAATAGAGAGTCATCTATAATGGTCAAGCTTGTAGTCATGTTAGTTAGATTTTTCTAGCTGTACAGAGATATATTTCAAATGGATAGTTATTCTTCAAACCTTTCAAAGACTAACAGAATATGACATTTAAAATATTTTAACAACTTAAACTTTTCATGACAATATCTGCTCCTGACAGCACTAATCTGCTTCAGAAGGATGATAAGATTTATCTCCTGTTTAAATTTTGTGGACATGATGGGATAGATGATTGATTGACCTTGTCTACACTGTCATTCTTTGTAGTCTAAGGCTGTTGGCTTGTTTCCCGGTCTCCCAGACCCTAAATAATCACACAGAAGCTATATTAATTGCAGTACTGTTTGTCCAATGACTCTAGTGTATTACTAGATAGCTCTTGAATCTTAAATTAACCCATTCCTATTATTTTGTAACTTACCATGGGGCTCATGGTTTACCAGCAAGGTTCTGGCATGTCTGTCTCCTTCAGCAGCCACATGGTGTCTCTCTAACTCTACCTTCTTTTTTCCTCTATCTTTGCTTAGAATTCCTGCCTTGCTCTATTCTGCACTGTCAGAAGCCCAAAGCAGTTTCTTTATTAGCCAATGATAATAAAACATATTCACAGCATACAGAGGGAAATCTCACAACAACTCTTGACATCCAGAGCCCAAGTCAAGGAAAGAATAATAAAATGAGGTACTACAACTGTAGTGATAAGACCAACTGTAAAATGCTTGGCTGTCCTGAAGGGATAAGTATCATTTTTGCTCAGATTTTATCAGCTTGTTCATACTACATGTTTCATGTCCAAGTTTAAGAGAGCAGAAAATCATGGGTGCATGCATCAGGGAAATAATGGATGAATAGAGATCAGTACAAAGCAAAGATTTGTGTTAATAAGGAAAATAGGAACTATTACAATGCTTGTTGGTGTCACTCCAAGGTAATGAAGCTCAAAGTGTTGGGTTCTAAGACAGATAATGATTAATGACACTCAACATTGCCAGAGCAGGGGAGTTGAGTAATTTTATATTTATCTTAATGTCAAAATTCAACAGTGTTCAGAATGAAGTGAATAGCATATATTTGTTTAAAACTGATTAGAAAAATGACAATGCAATATATAATCTCATTCTGTACACCAAATTTGTATAGAATATTTCCTAGTATGCTGGGTTTGTATCTACATTAGATAAAGTTTGTATCTACATAAGAAAGGGATCATATGCCGGGCGGTGGTGGCGCACGCCTTTCATCCCAGCACTTGGGAGGAAGGAGGATCTCTGAGAGTTCAAGGCCAGCCTGGTCTACAAGAGCTAGTTCCAGGACAGGCACCAAAGCTACAGAGAAACCCTGTCTCAAAAAAACCAAAAAAAAAAAAAAAAAAAAAGGAAAGGGATTATATTAAAAACAGTACCAGGAACACACAATTTATTCCCAGTATTCACCATAGTATATTAGACTGCTCAGTTGGTTGAGGTAATTATTTATAACTTTTTCCTCCTATACATACATGTATGTTAAATATAATATTTATATTCATAATACTAAAATATCTTTAAATAACCATATATATAGTAAAGCAATTAAACTTCACCCTAGAAGAAATGAGAAATCTGTGGTACATTTGGTGACAAAGTATTTGAGGATTTTATTGGTGTATTTGAAGAGACTTTGTTCAGCTTTTTCTACTTCTTGGGTACAGCAGAAGAAGGGGGGAATGTCAAAGGCAAAGAATAAGAATGCATTATATGAGATATCCTCACAGTTATTTTTCTCCAAACTATCCAGGGAGAAAAAGTTTTGTAATCAACAGTTGCTGAGCCAAAACTTCCTACCTACTCTGCATTAACAAAATCACACTGGAGTGCATGAGATGCTTAAGTGAAATCATAGACATAACCTTGAACCCACCCTCCACTATTTCTAAGCAAAATATTCAAAAACAGTGCCTGATTTCTTTTTTTCAACTGTTGTTTGTTGTATACTCCTTATTGCAACTATCAGAAGTACCATACCACCACACCCAGATGCAGAGTATCGGAAATTGAAGATTTTCAGGGCACTAGGATTGGAACACAGGCGTGTTAATGTCAACTCTGGTGCACTATATCGGACTCAGTCTTTCACAAGTGAATTCAACAAAGTTGCTGTGTGTCAAGCTCATTAGTCAATGGTAACCCTCAGGCAAAGTTTGCCTTGCCTTGTGTCTTGAATGAAGTACTGTGTATAGACCAGCCTGCAGTCTTTAGGGAAAAATGTGGTCAGAGGGAGGCAGGTCTTTCATTCACAGGACTGGGATCTTGAATCATTTTTATAGACTTTGTTGCTGTACTTTGACTTTGCTGTTGAAGAATGCTCATGGGGTGAAAGGCTTAAAGAACATGATGTATTTATTTCAAAAAACAATTGCTACGTTAAATTATGATCTTCAAATTTCTAGACATTATACTTATTTTGCAATGGAATCCAGAAAACAGAAGCACCCTGGGAAAGTTTATCATCTTTGTTTACCATTTGACTGCATTTTCCATTTTGAGTCTTGAACTATATTACCTCTAATCTAATTGCAAACACTAATTTGTCCCATGATTTAAAATAAATGTTATTGCTGAACTTGAAGAATGCTTCTGTTTGTACCTTGCTACCATTGCATCTTATTGATTGTCTTGCTGGTTTCTATGGTAACAGAAGTGGAGAAGCTAATTAAGATCAAGAGGTTAGAATTGAAGAAAAATGGAATTTTCAACACAATTCATTTATCATGTGCATTTAAATTAGTTTCTTTAATAAAATATCTCTTGGAGTAGAATGGTAATGGATGAATCACTTTAATAAAAACAAATGATACATGTTAAAAGTTTAATATCATTTATTTACAACCAATTCATCTCATTAAGGAGCATTTTACCTTTGGTAATCAAATTAACAAAAATCATTAATAGAAGCTGCTGTGTCTCAATACTGTTCCTCTAAGAGTTGCGGCTTTAGGCCCTTCCTCATGCACATCACCCACAATATTTAATCAGATAAGCCTATAGTTTCTGCTAAGCTGTCGTCTTCATCCAAACCCACCCTTTCTTATCCTTTACATGACTTGCTGGCTGGGAGTATACAGTTTCTTAATTTCCAGGAGATTTTGCCAAGGAAGTATAAATTGCAAAAGATTGTTAAGTAGAAGATGGATAAAAACAACTTTTTCTGTTGATATTTTATTCTTCTCATGATCAGTTCAGCAATGATACTTCACAGAAGGTGAAAAATAATTCCATCACCCAACCGTATAACTTATATAAACGATCCCCTTTTGAATATCTAGCATATTTTTGTTTTCCTATCTGGTACCAAATGCATGATGAGCTAGACATGTAAAATATAATTACAGGTAACATAATGAAGTATGGGATTATTTTTTTCCATTATAAAATGGTTGGTAACTTTTTAACTTTAAATCACAGCCATCCTAATGAAGTGTAGGATAGTTCAGTGTTGAGTACTTCCTTAATGTGCACAAAACTCTGAGTTCTGTCTATTCCAATTACCACAAACAAAGAACAAAAGCACATAACCCATTTAGATAGCTATATAATATCCCACATACTATATTATTACTACTTGATATTCAGACATTTAGACTACTTTAAAATACTTTATAAATATTAAATAATTGTGTTATAGACATGTTTGTGTTATAAACCATTCTTTTACATGCAGGACTGTTTAGAATTTAAACCTTTGCTTTAGTATTCTGTCTCAATTTATTAATACACAGATCCACAACCCTCTGTGAACATTGTGTACTCATACATATTTCTGGTTTTATTTAGGGGTTGCTTCCCATGGGGCTTACAATACATTTTTCCATTCTTCTGCACTTCTTTGTATGCATGTATTTGTCTACATATTTAGTTTTCTGAACTCATCAATATTTTATAACTAAGTTGTTGATGAATAATAGTTTAGACAGCATTAAGGGAGTAAATAACATCAATCCTGGTTTGCTAAAAGAAAAACTTCACATGTAATGCTTACCAAAATGCCTAATTCTAATATATTTACCTCTAAGATATATTAATACTTCCATAAACAAATTACTACTTTCTGTATAGTTGGATACTGAACATGGAATGAAAATATTTTCCAGACACTACTCATAAAATTATTTGTATTTAATAACTTAATAGAGATGTTTAAATGGTAAACATGTACCAATTCAAAATAAATCAGAGTAAATCAATTTTTACAATGTATAATAACATCATACTTTCAGTTATTTAAGGAGTTATAAAACCAAATTGCACATGTATATTTATGTTTATATCAATATTCATGTCTATATCTAAGTATTCTGAATGTCATAAAGACACAAAAACACAAAACAGCAATTCAAAATTTTCCTAAACAGCACAATATATAAGCAAAAGCCTTAACTCTTTGTACAAAGAACAGCGGGCTGCGTTCAGCCACCGAGCTAGCTTTACACCCAAAATAATTACATGGAAACTGTATTCTTTTAAACACTGCTTGGCCCATTAGTTTCAGACTCTTATTGGCTAATTCTCACATCTTGCTTTAACCCATATTTAGTAATCTGTGTAGCACCATGAGGTGGTGGCTTACTGGGAAAGATCTTAACCTGCGTTCATCTCTGAGAGGCGAGCTATAGCGACTGCCTCACTTCCCTTCTTCCCAGCATTCTGTTCTGTCTACTCCACCCACCTATGTTCTGACCTATAAGGACAAGCAGTTTCTTTATTAATTAACCAATTAAAGCAACACATAGACCCTCCTACATCATTTCCCCCTTTTCTGTTTAAACAAAAAAGAAAGGCTTTTACTTTAACATAGTAAAATTACATATAGCAAAACAGTTATAAAGCAAGAATTACAGTTACAATATTTATATCTATTTTATCTTTTATCATAACTAAGGAAAATTATAACTTTAACCATTCTTCAACTCCATCAAAGACTCCAGAAGGATATAATATTACCTAAGCAAACAAGAAATAAGCAACTTACAAACTCTAGAGATGACAAAGACATCTCATTGCCTGGATAGTCACCCAAAGTTCCTCTGTACTGCTGGGGCATCCATCTTCAGCTTACAGACCCATAGTATCCAGCAGTCATTTCCATAAAGCAGGAAAATTCAAAGACAGTTCAGTTACTTTTTGCTGTATTCTACAGAATGTCTCGTAGATTCTTTCATAAATCAGGAACCCTGAAAGACCATCTCACCTTTAGGCAAGTTCAACAGTCCTCACTCTGCGGGTTCTCTGTGTCCAGTTTATGCAACAGTCCAGGCAAGAGCAGTTTCTTGCCCAAATGGCTATCAAACTCCATAAGGAGCCTCTTCAATGCCCATCTTCCTTTTGAAGTAGATTGGTGCTGCCAGGAGCAGACATGTCTCATTGTCATGAAAAGCCCTAAGTTATTAAACATTAAATGCCATATTTTGTAGTCTTTGAAAGATATGAAGAATGTCTATCTAACTAAAATATATCTCCATATATCTAAAAAATGTAACTAACATGACTAGAAGCTTGATTATTATTGATGATTATCCATTAACAACTTATATTTCCTAATTATACATTACATTTTAAAAATGAACTACACAATCACAATACCTTAGTCAAGGTCAGAAATACATACACATATAACAAAATTGACCTTAACCTTATATCAATCAAAATTTGTACCAATGTAAATTATTCATATCTATATCATATCCCCCTTTAAATGTAAAAGAACATTTATAAACAATATTTGGGAATATGGGCGCAGTTTTTTCTCTCCAAATGGCTTCATGCTGAATGTGGAAGCTCTTAATCAGATATTTCATGGTGTAACCTGTGTTCCAGGTTCATCTCAGTCGGCAGTTGAGTGAAGTAATTTTTTGAGGGTGTTCACAGTAACCTTTCAGGAGGGCGCGGTTTATCATATCATATTGGGATAGAAGCAATCCACAGGGTCTCATCCTCTGTGAAAACAAAAGAGACCCTCTCCAAAGCATCATATCCTTAGGTCCAAATTTGGAAGTCATGATACCTTTAGAACATATATGCAGGTTCAGTTTAGCAGTCCATTTAATGAAATGTTTTTTTTGTACCTAGCTCCTTCACAGTCAAAAGTTTTAAAGAAAGCACAATAATACAAGAATCCAGACACTATGAGAATTTTCCATTTTTATGTGGCTTATTTTTCTTTATTTCTTTTAGTCTATAACTATCTTTACTCTGTCTCTTTAAAGACTTTACCTTTTTTTAAGACATTAACTTTATTCTCTATATTCTTTTTCTTCTCTCTCACAAGCCTACGTACACCCATCCAACATTGTGACCCATTCAGAGGTCTTTCATGTCTGAATCCATCCTATTGTGAATCTGTAATTTTTTACTGTCCAGGAGCATTTTTGATTTGCACCTTTAAAATCTCTAAGCACATTAAGAATCTAAGCTGTGACATTCCTAGGTCAAAAACAGGCATTGCCTGCTTGCTCCACCCAGTCCAACAAGGCAGAGCCACTTGTGGCTCTGAACCAGGTGCTTCTCTGAGCTGCAGAGCAGCGGGCTGCTCTGGATGTTGGCTCCACCTCTTTCCAATTTTAAAATGGAGGACATACCATTTTATATTAGCTCTGGGGCTGCCAGGTAGGAGCCGCACTCAGCATTTTAACTCTGAGACTGAGCATGCAGCAGAGAAGCTTTTTTTCATCCAAGTTACATCCAAATCTGCCAGGCAGAGAACTGAGCAGCCTGGAAACATCTCTCTGTATGGAGGCAGAAATCCACCATGCTCTCCCACCTGCCTAAGCCTGATCCCACAGTCTGCCCAGGTGGGGAGTGCTGAGCCATTGGCATGGTCTCAGAGTACTTTCTTTCTGATCCCAAGCAGGAACACAAATATCCAGTCCTATAAAAGCCATCGAAATACTTTATAGCCAGAGTTTGCAATGTCGGCACAGCCCAGGAAATTGCATTTTAAAACCACGCAGCTTTTTTCCTGCTGAGGCTGAGTCAGGAAATTTTCTCTGCAGAACACTCTAGCAAACAGCAAAAAGCTGTGTTAAACTCTCTCTCCTTTTTTTTTTAAAGCCCTCACAGCTTTTTAGTGGATTTAGTTCATCATGTTGGGTGCCACTCTATAGAAAGAACGGTGGGCTGCGTTCTGTCACCCGGCTAGCTTCTGACCTATCGGGACAAGCTATGTTCTGACCTATCAGGACAAGCAGTTTCTTAATTAATTAACCAATTAAAGCAAAACATAGACAGATGACCCTCCTACATCAACTCTTTCTTTAAAAATATTAATTTAGCATGTTCAAAAGAGGACAGGTCTGATATATTTGGGGCCTAAGTTTTGTGCTGTGTCTGAATCAACTGTAGAGCCAATGCTGTCAGTGATTCCATTTTCTGTTTCTTCTTCAGCTTCCTGGAACTTGACACTGCATTTTCTTTTTACCTTTGAAAGATGGCAGCTAACTATAATGCAACAAATCATCCTTTAATTTAAAGAGAAGCTTTGCTAGCTGCATTTTGGGAGAATTTAATGTGCTTTTTCAGCTACCATATCTGGACTCTCAGGAAGGAAAACCTTAGTAACCAACTTAAGAGAATTTCCTTTTTATAAGACTCTTCCAAGTTATGGCAATAACTTGTTACTCTTCAGAATCTGGCCCCATTTCCCTGCATTACACAAATTGTTGAATCCATGCCAGGTGTTACACCCTATTTTGTGCTCTATATAATATAATTCATACCTGATAATTGTGTAAGGTATTTTAATATTGACTATGTTTTGCAAAAGACAGGACTGAAGAGCAGAAAGGGTATGTGCCATTTTCAAGTTTAGACAAAGGGGCATACATGGACTTGAATGTCAGTTTATCTGACCCAATAACATTTTCTTTCAGAGATAGTTATTATATATTACAAAGCAATCAATGCAACAAAGGCTTTTGGGGTCTTGGTCATTGCCTAGGCACTGAGTTTTAATTCAGAAATTATTATAGTTGATATTTTAAAAATATTTTCAGTATGTAATTATAACTAAGTTTGGAAATTTGACTATAGTGCTGAGTGTGGTGGTTTAAGGCTGTGGTTTCTGGACTCAAGAAGCTGAAACAAGAGGGTTACTGCAAGTTTGAAGCCAGTTTAGGTCAGTTCTAGACCTGAATACACTACTAAATGAGATCATGTCCTAAATAATACCATGTGAGAAAGGTTAGACAAGTTGATTATAAGCAAGTATTAATCAGAATAATTTTGTTGTTCTAACCTTTTTGGATCTTAAAACTCTAAAGAAAAACAGTTAACCTTCTCCCAATCTCTTCCAGTGAAAATCATTTTATTCTTACCCTGCTGTCCTTTACACAGTGATGATCAGGTAAATAAATAATAAAAGTTTGGGTGTTGAGAACATGGCTTTTATGTAGTATTGTGAAAGTTTCTGTTGTGTGCCTGGGGGGAGGTGAATACCCGGGAGTACCTAAGGAAAGCTCATGGAGACTGAGGAAGTAAAGAACATAAGCATGCCTCAGGAAACCTTTGATACTTCCGAGAGTTACCAAGTGGAGCAACTGCTGGAGTGGAGAAACTCCTCAGCCCGGTTGAGCTGCAGGAAATCCTACATGGAGGACCAGGGATGGAGGTTTTGTAAGTCATTATCCACAATGAATGAGGCAGGCAGTGGTTCTGGTTCCACCCTACTCCAAGAAGGAAGTGGGCAACCTCTTTCGAGAGTAGACAGGGTACTTTATTATCAATTTAGTATTAACAGTCTTAAATGGGTGAAACTACTGTGGACAGATTGCTGTGTGAAGCATTGACAATATGAACACAACAGGTTTGGATTTTAATAGCACGTGCTGGCCCGGAGACCTAACAAGTTTAAAAGGTAGTACACTTCCAGGTGTTACAGCTCAGAAGTTCTGAGATAGCTTTGAGGTGGCAAACATGTCCAATCTTTCAAAGAAAGTCTGTGGGCACCTGATGGGTGTAGCAGGAATAGCAAGCTTTTTGTCTCTGGTAGATCTCAAAGGCCGGCATGTTTGGTCTATGGGGGCAGTGGGATTTGGGTGTAAGACATAGCTGTAGCCCAGCTGAGTGTTAAGGCAGATGCTTCCACCCACTGGTCAAATTCTCAAGTCTTCTCCAGAGAGCCTTAAGTACAGAGGATCTCCAATGAGAACACATATGAGAACCTCCAATGAGTCAGTCTAGGTGAGTGTTGATAGTCTTCCTTCTCTTCCTCCCCCCAGCTTCTGCAGTAGCTCTGACCCTGCAGCCACAGATGGTCAGAAAGTAAAGAGATACCGGGCATCATCCTGGCCCTGATAGGCTGACTGTATGTATGCACATACATTGAAAAAGAGAACCAATCAAAAAGGAGGTGCCTAACCTGGTCAGAAAGGAGAAGAACACCAAGCCACAAGTTCACAATCAGGTTCACAGCCTCTGTCTCTTCAAAGGAAAGTATAGGAAAGTAAGAAAGTTTCTGTTTGTTCTCAGTTGCTGAATGGAAAAAAAACAATTAAAGAAAAGGAAGGACATGACTGCTCTTAGCCATGGTGGAGGAGAAAGTTTATTGTAGATAAGAGGGAGAACATAGCTAGAGGCAGGATATCGAGAGAGTCTAGGATAAATGTGGCACATGCCTTTAATCCCAGTCCAAAGAAGGCAGTAGGAGGCAGATTTCTGTGAGTTCGAAGCCAGCCTAACCTATGAGGCAAATTCTAGGGCAGCCAGGACTGCTATGCAGAGAAACTCTGTCTCAAACAAACACACAGATGAAAATTATCATCATACAAAAATCCATACCAACGTAAAATCATTTGGAGTCCTGTTGTTTCCTTAGTCCAAAAGGAGAAGCAGAGCACTCAGTAGGACTGAAAAGTTGTGGATGTAGGTGTTGGTTATTTGTTTTATACCGTGTAGTCCTCTTAAGATGGTGAGGTCATATGGCATGTACCCTTTAATCTTAGTAAAGATGGCTTCCAACCATGTGGTTATTATTTAGAATATATATTTTTATGCCTCTGTTTTTAAATAAGAGTTGATTCCTAGTTACATATACAGTATATCTAAACGAGAGTTGGATCACATATATAAGATTAACTATGCATAGATTTTTTGATTATAAGTCTTTTGCTATAAGTTTTAAGCCAAATTTTATTACAGATTTTATAGATTTTCTTTAACCATACCCAATGAATTTACAGATCCTGAGATAGAGTTTACAATATAGTCTTAAGTGATTTTCTTTTTTGAAAACAGAGAGCAAAGAAACCATAGAGATAAAAGATTTTTAAGAGTTGAAGGTTGAGATAAGAGATGTTTGGAAGGGCAGAGCAGAGCACACATGGATAAAAAGATGTGGGGACCATTTGTTTCTGCAGTGGTAGTTGCTACAATTTGTGAGAATTTGGAAATCAAGTGAACCAGCTATGGCCATTGATCTATACTGAGGCCAGGCTGTTTGTAGTCTGAGATGGAAAGAGAATGGTTGTGAAACCCATTGGAAGGAAATTCTATAAGCTCCAAGAGGGAGCTGAGAGAGAGTGCACAGTGGCCCAGACTAGATCAGCCTTAGAAAAGCTGCAGAAGGAACTCCACCTGAGGCAGCAGAGGCTAAGGGAGAGAGAACAGACAGCCCTGAGAAAGGGGAGGGATGCTTAGGAGGAAGCTGAGAGATGAAGCTGTAGGACTGCAGGCAGGACTGCAGTGCTGAAGGGAAGGAGAGAGTAAGTTAACTGAGCTGAGGTGGATGAAGTAGTATTGTGAGGAGAATTTCCATTGGGGCATTCCCAAGCAGAATGGGGAAGCTTGTCAGAGAGAAACATGTACCAAATCACAAAGGAAAGGCATCCATTGTCCTTGTGAATGGAGACCACTGAGGGGAGAGGAGAGTCCTTACACTGGTGTGGCTTTTGTAGTAATAGTAAACAAAGCAGGCAGTTCAGGATGACACCCAGTAGAGGAGCAGGGAGAAGAAAAATAAAGGGGAGCTATCTACATGGGTGTGGTAGGCCAGAAGCGTAGCAGGCTGCAGGAGTCAGAGAAACACATAGAATGTAGAGGTGCCCGCGTGGAGGGCATAGCAGGCCAGAGCCCAGAGAGACACCTAAAAGAGTAGAGGAGAGACAAATGGTTAGAAAACAGGTTGGTAAAAGCAGCAGCTGAAGAATCAGACTCTAGAATTTGGAATCCAATTTTGTGGGTAGCAGAAGCTAGCAGAAACAAATGGTCTATACAAACATTAGGAGAGTCAAATTAGCAGCTTGGTTTGGAGAGGCCGAGTTCCTTGGAAGAGAACTCCTTTATGCCATTCCTGAGGTTTCAGCACCAAATGAATGAAGATATATAAAAATAAAAATAAAAGAATGGGACTGCTCCTAGGTATGGTGGAGGAGAAAGTTTAGTGTAAATAAAAGGAAAAGCATAGCCAGAGGCAGGGACATCTGGGAGAGTCCAGAGGGAACATGGCCAGACTGCGGTGGACCATGTGAGAAGAGATGGGAGGGGAGAGAAGCAAAAGATATAAAATTGCATACTTTGCTATTATTTGGGGGTAGTTTATCCTCATAAAATCTCATGTTAAAATTTGATTATCCCCCAAAGATGCAGTAGTGGCTCACACACCTTGGCAGTAACCAATAGCTCTTTAATTGGACATAAGACCAGTTCAAAAAGAGGGGAATCATGACTGGTAACAGAAACTTAACCAACAACCAAGGGCAACTGAAGTCACAGATCTACAGATCTTGGAGGAAAACCTACAAAACACCACTCTACTAAACCAGCATAATATATAGCTAGAGATAAATATTTGTCCTTATGCCTGAAGTGAAGTGTAGTCTTCACTTTTTCATCAAGGAAACTTCTTTTTGCAATGGGCAGAAACAAATACTGTACACTACAGCCAATCAAAACATAGAGGTATGGAGACCAGTCAGAATGGATACATCTAGAAAACAGCTCCTTAACCTAAAGCTTAGGAAATATTGTGGAAAAGGGAGTGGGCTTGTAAAAGCCACAGGATCAGGGAGGGTTTTTTTTTTTTTGTAAGATTGTGTCTTTGACTAATGTCAGAGGTTTCACTCATAAAGTAGCAACAACCTGACTGTGCAAATGTGAGCTGAACAAGGGCAATAATCAACACGCTAAGTGAATAGGCGTGGGGTGGAGAAGACTACAAGGTTTCACCTCTGCGCAAAGAAGATGGCTGAGAGCTGGAAAAACGGTCTTCCTCAGGGAAGAGCACATCAACTGGTAATCCAATATCAAATATGTAATGTTGAAAACATGAATATAAGTAACATGATGCAAAATGAGCTGGTAATACCTATAAATGCAATTAATAAATTAATTAATGCATGTGCATATACATTTACATATGTGACAATAATTAATGAAAAAGAGGCCATAAATTTAAATGAGAGTAAGGAGTGGTGTGTTAGAGGGTTTGGAAGTAGAAAATAAAAGGAGCAACTGATGTATTTATAATTTTAAAAAGGAAAAGGTTGATTTCCAATTTTCTGAAGAACCAACATTTTGATTGGTAGTTCCTCAGAAAATTGGAAACTGATCTACCTCAAGGTACAGCTATACCACTGGTGGGCATATACCCAAAAGGCACACTCTCTTACCACAACTACACTTGCTCAACAATGTTCACAGCCAGAAACTGGAAACAACCTAACTGTCCTTAAATTGAAGAATGGATAAAGAAAATGTGTTACATTTACACAATGGAGTATTTATTACTCAGAAGTTTTAAAAAAATGATATCATGAAATTTGCAAACAAATGGATGGAACTAGGAAAAATATCATCCTGAGTGAGATAACCCAGATCAAGAAAGACAAACATGGTACACACTCACTTTAAGTGAATATTAGGTGCTAAGTGAATGCTAAGTAAATCCACAAACCCAGAAAGGCTAAGTAAAAAGGAGGCCTGTGGTGGAGGGCATGCATCTCCCAGAAAGGGGAAATAGAATAGGTTTCGCCTGTGGACTGGAAGAAGGTGGCATGGGAATTGGAAGGACCAGTCTGGGGGAGGGATGACTGGAATTGGAGGGCATTTGGAGGTAATGTGGAAAACTAATGCAGTAGAGGCTGTGTGGTATCTACAAGGGTGACCCTATCCAGGACTCCTAGTAAATGGAGATATGGAACCTGAACCGCCCATCTTCTGTAACCAGGCAAGGTTTCCAATGGTCAGTCTGGGAGCCCAACCCAGTCACAAGCCTTAGACCTACAATCTATTTTAACTACAAGATGTCAATCTATTTTAACTACAAGGATTGGCAATTGTGGCTCAGAGCTTGTGGAGAGACCACCAAATGACTGGTATAACATGAGGTCTACATAACAAGAGAGAGCCTTAGCCGAGCACATGCATAAAGACTGGGAACTGAAGGGTCATAGTCCAGGATAGAACCAAACATGACTGACAAAATAAATAAATAAGTCAATAAATAAATAAATAAATAAATAAATAAATAAATAAATAAATGGAATAATTCCTAACAATGCTCTGCCATATTCATGACTTAGTGCCTAGCCAAGATGTCATCAGAGAGGCTGCCTTCAGCAGCTGATGGGAGTAGAAATATAAAAGCACATAGACAGAGATCCAGGTTGGAGTTCTCCACCGGGCTCCTTGGAGCTCTGGGGAACCCCGTAGATGAGGGAGAGGAGGAATTGTGGAAGCCAGAGGGGTCAAAGACACTGGGAGAACAGAGTCAAGGGAATCAACTAAGCAGGGCTCATGGGGGTGTATGGAGATCGAACTGCAATTGCAAGCCTGCATGGGTCTGCGCTAGGTATTCTGCATATATTAATGGTTGTTGGTGTGGTATCTTGGCGGGGGGAGTTCCTGATATTGGGAGTAGGGGTGCCTCTGATTCTTCTGCCTGTTCTTGGATCCATTTTCTTCTAATGGGTCATCTTACCCAACCTTGATGTAAGGGTCTCTATCTGATCTTATTGTATCTTGTGCTACATTCAGTAGATGTCCCTGGGAGGCCTGCTCTTTCCTGGGAGGAAACAGAGGTGGGGAGAAGTGGATTGAGGGGAGGGGCTGGGAGCACTGCTGGAAGGAGTGGTGGGAGGAGAAGCTGCTTTTGGACATATTGTAGGAGAGAAGAATAAATAAAAAGTTTTAATAAATACATAAAATAAATTAGTAATAAAAATTGATTGTCAGTGTAACAGCATTAGGAGGTGGGGTCTTTAGGAATGGTTTACAACTTTACCTAGAGACTCAATCCTTTTTCCTAAGAAGGAATTGGTGCTGGTAAATGTCCTTCTCTTTTCTTTGTATGTGCATCCTGGCGTTGGAGTGTAGAAGATATGTGCTATCCGTGTATGTCATTTTACTGTGCTTTCCTTTGTTGAACATAGCAGGTATCACATTTACAAATTAAAAGTTTCTGTTTTAAGTCTTTGTTTCTCCTCCACCTTGCTCCACTGAATGACTCCCCACCAGTTCTCATGCAAATTAAACTCAGTGGGCCCCACAGGAAAAGATGGTAGGAAGGGAGACTCATTGAGAAGAGTACCAATGGGAGAGGAAGGGGATAAGAGAGGAAAATGGGACATGAAAATTACCAAAATTAATTATATAAGAATATTAAACTGTCAAATAATAAAAAGAAAAAAATGCTCATAACAAAATGAAGAGAAATCGTAGCTATTGCTTTAAAAGGGAAATTTCTAGGAATGCTTTGTATACCTAGCAAGTCTGTCAGCTCCACATTCCAACATCACAAGTATATTTCATATCTCTGTATTACACTTTGGTAATTCTTAAAGTATCTCTAACTTTATAAATAAATTCTAATACTATATCGTAATCCATTGCTAGTGGTCTATGGCTGATCTTGTACCTTAGAGAATTGACTGTTTTGCCTTAGCAAATGTGAATCCTCAGATCCATTCCCTTATACAAGTATAATTATTTAAAA
Source organism: Chionomys nivalis (assembly GCF_950005125.1). Lineage (NCBI taxonomy): Eukaryota > Metazoa > Chordata > Mammalia > Rodentia > Cricetidae > Chionomys > Chionomys nivalis. The sequence continues at coordinate 116,005,603 of NC_080086.1, read as the reverse complement.
ATAGAGAATGGAATAAAGAAAAAAATAAGAAAAATGGCCAGTGATAATGAATTATCTTTAATATTATTATAAAATAATTGGTTGGAGCATCACAAATTGTGCCCTAAAAAAATCAAATTCAATCCACAAGTGCACGTTTTTTCCTATTCTGACTGTTCCAATGACAGAAAAAGAGAGAAAGCAAGATACGTATGTATCGCCCCGTTGTTGTCAGAAATACAACAATATTATATTTTGCCAAATAATACCATAAAATGGCTTTAACTCTTGAAGGGGAAAGAATTAACACATCTCCCACTGACAGTCATAAACTGAATTTGACTAAGCTTGGCAAGGAAGACAGGCCAAAAGCATAGAAGAGCTGAAAAGTAGACCTTTCTGTGTGACAAACAGTTAAATTTTAAATACCATGGAAATTGTCTTAAAGACAGTTAAACATGTTATTTAATGAACATACAAACTACTTTGTCAAATCATAAACTTATTTATATAATAGAGAGAGTTTTAATGCCACATGTAGAAGATCCGACTAGGCATACGTTCCCTTAAGTAGAACCTAATTCTGTGAAGGTCAGGAGGGGTGAGAAGTTACAGAGCAGTTTAAAGTTAGCAAATGTTAGATCAAGATGCTTAAGTAAAGAATCAGTCTGCATAATATAAACATCCAGAGAGAATCAGCAAGGGCTGATGTAGAAGCCATAGCCAGATGTTTTCATCTAGCTACAATAACTGATGATGGTGGCCACGCTAATCAATAGATTTTCACTATAGAGGAAAAATTTTATATTTAAAGCAGAGGTTCTTTTTGACCTTCACAGCCAAAGCCTAGTTCTAAGCCTTCCCAGAACAAGCAAACTTTCTTATTAGGGTTCCATGCAGCTAATGGCTTTAGGTTGAAGCCAAAACCCATAACCATGATGCTTTAGAGAATTATGCAGTGTATTCAGTCTGTGTTCTGGAAATAGAATAACAAAACCTGGATGACTATAGGTACATGACTGTACATACAACAAGACTAATTTAATATCTTAGACTAAATATTCAAATGTGTTCTTCAGAAAAACTCAAATCCTTTTGAAATAGTATAGCTCATCTCCAAAGCTCTGAAAACATGCATCAGAATCAATTTGAATTTTATACCTGATCATACGACATATATCCAACATCCATGTACCAGGAAATAGTTCACTCATCTTACTGTTTAGGAAATACCTTTCGTAAGTTTACAGACAGTGATTCCTCTGATGGATTGAGGCTAAATAAATTCAAAACTTTATGTGAAGGACTTAACATTCTAGATGCCATTTAAAAGGCGTATGCTTTTAATCTCAGCACTCAGGAGGCAGAGGCAGGTGGATCTCTGTGAATTGAAGGCCTTCCTGGGCTACAGAGTTAGTTCCAGGACAGCCAGGGATCCTGTCTTAAAATAAGATAGAAACATAGATAGATAGATAGATAGATAGATAGATAGATAGATAGATAGATAGATAGATAGATAGATAATTTAGGGTTTCTAATGCATGACACAGGCACAAAATATGAACAGTAATAGAAGTTTTGAACAAATTAAGTCCAATTCTCATGTGTGATTCTGAGGGATTTAGGACTTCAGTGAAAGGATATGACATTTAAAGAGAACTAGAGTTAGAAGCAGAGCCTGCAGTTCTGTTTGAATTACTCTAAACTTATGTTTCCTGTGGATGGGCAAGGAATGGTTCCTTGAGATGAAATGCTGAAGATGATGCCAGCCTCCCTGATAAAATGGCCATGGAAGACTTAGAACACTGTATGGACCTGGTTGCTAAAGTAGGTTAAAGTAGTTTAAAGATGGTTACCTCCAATTTCGAAGAAAGTTCTACTGGGAAGAAATATTGCTGGATAGTATCATATGAGATAGTGGAGTCTTCTCAGAAGAGTCCATCACTGCAGTCACCACTCTGAGGAAATAGTCATCATCATGATGAGACCTCCACCAGCAGAAGATTTCAGCTTGCTGAAGGCCTAGGTGTTCAATAGTGTTCTTTCGACAATAAAATATTTAATAGTACACATTATTTATATATGAAATTATCACATATAGTCACTATACCTAACTTCATGAATTGACATTAAGATAATGTAAATATAACTTTTATATGCTCCAAGAAACAACAACAAAAAATTCAGTGGTTTGGAAATTGCCCTGGTTATAATTATGTAATTTTCTCTCCATGTATATGTATAAATGTATATATATGTGTCCATGTACCAAATACATATTTATTCACACATACTACATGAAAATAGCAACCTCACTAAAACAACACAGTCATATATTAGGGATCATCTGCTTCTTATGAAACTTTGCATGTTGGACAGCCTACCTCAAAACTTTCTTTGTGGAAGCCAACATCTGCTCATTCATCATAGAAATGCCTGTTAAGGTAGTAGTCTCCATAAATGTTCATATAGCTTTACAAATTAAAAAAGCTAAAGGTGTATACACACACGATGTAATTTCACTGGAGAATCCAGTGCATCGCTTGCTCAGGTGTTGATGTACTCAGTCTGTCATACCAGTTCCATCAGGGGCCCTGGATAATTTTCAGGGTTCCCTTTACTTCCATTGTAAAAATATCAGAATGCGTTCTGGACCCTCAGAGGTCTCTGGTTCCAGCCTCCATTCTTGATTGTGTTTTTCTAGGAGGTGTATATGGAGCAGACAATTTGGGGTGAATTTATTCTATCATTCGCATGATATTTACCTATAAATAATACAAGTATTCTTGTCACTGAGTTGGGTAAGTGTATGAACAAACACAATTTTGACAGGTCCGAAGATGTTTCTGTTGACTCTTTAATTTTAGGTGATTATTGTAAATAGTTTTACCCAGATCTGATGGTGTCCAACCAGTTATTAAATCAGTATATTCCATGCTTTTACACATGAGACAAACAGATTGTAATAAATGGTTGCTTCTATTGCAACAACAGCATGCTGTGTCAGATTAAAGCTATAAACTCATCAGAGAATGGGAATCACAATTCATCAAATTGATTCTGAAGGGGGACTAAAAGGTTAAAACATCAAGAGTATGCTTGACATTTTCTTACTTTATATCGACAAGGACATGTGTACTTGCATAGAATGACCAGGTTGGAATACAGTTTTTACATGATTCTGAATATGAATGTTTTAACCTGAAAATTATGTGCTCAGTGGTTTGTTTGTTTGTGGCATTATGGAACTGTGTCAGATTTGTCAGTCTGGCTTTTAGTATACCTTAAAAACACGGCCCTTGGTGCATCTGCAAATAGCACTTGATACTTTTTCCTCTTCTGGTTTTTTTTTTTTTTTTTTTTTTTTTTTTTGGTTTTTCGAGACGGGGTTTCTCTGTGGTTTTGGAGCCTGTACTGGAACTAGCTCTTGTAGACCAGGCTGGTCTCAAACTCACAGAGATCCACCTGCCTCTGCCTCCCAAGTGCTGGGATTAAAGGCGTGCGCCACCACCGCCCAGCTTTTTTCCTCTTCTTATTCTGTTTTTTTTTTTTTCTTTAGTGTGTAGCACAGGCTGGCCTCAAACTCACGATCCTCCTGCCTGCACCTCTTTCAGCAAATCTTACCAGCATGTGCCACCACATCCCGCACGCTTGTTACTTTTGAAGGTACTTGGGTTTAGTTCTCAGTAATCATGCAGTGGCTCACAACTGCCCATGACTCTAGTTCCAAATGATCCAATACCTTCTTCTGTGCACATGGGATGAATAAACAAATATATGCACAAAATAAAATGTATAAATATCTTTAAAATGTCCTTGAGCACATCTGGCTGCTGGCTGTGAGCTTCTGATAGCTTTCAATTGTCATAGGCCTTGAGATGTGTGTAAGTCAAAAGTTATGAGAATTGGTCTTCCTAAAACTCTATTTTATTCTATTATTTCTTCTTAGGAGTCATAAAATGAAGTTTGAGATATCTTGAAGGACTGGAAAGGATAACTGTGTGTCGATGGCAAGCGTGGTGTTTTCTTCTACTTTGAACATGAGCATACATCTCTTTAGGAAAATGGTTGTTAATTTTAATTGCTAAGCAAAAGTCTTTTTTAAAAAACTACTTTATGAATACTTGTACCTTTGATTAATTGTGGCTTTGTTTTTTCAGTGAATGTAAATTTTCTTACATAAAGTTAGAGATTCTCCCAGATGCACCCTGTATCTTGACCCACTTATATGCTGTGGACGTTTTGTTTTAGAGTGAGGGAGGTCTGATCATAATCTAACAATGCCTCTGTGGGCCTGCTAGAACCTTGAAAGATATTGCCTTTCATAGTTACTCTGGTATAGAGGACAATTTCCTGTACTGGGTGGAGGATGTGAATATTTCCTTAAATAGACTCTATTTTCTTTTGAGCTCTCTTTTCACTCCTGTAAGTGACTGCTGAAGCTCTTTCCATTCTGTTGAAAGCCAACACCAACTGACCATATTTGCATTACTGGAAGCTCTTCTAGTGTGTTAAATTCTGAAGTCCTGGTCATTTCTTTGACAAGGCTTTGTTTCAAGGCATCATCAGTCCAAATACACTGTCAAACACCAGCACAGAAGGCATGAATGATAAAATGAGATTTCAGTTTCAGTTTCTTGCAATTAATAATGGTAAATATTAACATGTTGAGAAGAATAGATACATACAAATAATTGTGAGGAAGAAGAAAATTTTATAGATGCATGTAGCTTAAGAAAGTCTTAAAGGAATTTTCAAAAATTATTTGAGTTTGTTGTCAAAAAATCTCTAGTGTTTTTTCACTGAAATGGACTTAAAACTCAGTAAATAGAAAATTCAGAACACATTGAGTTTAGAAATCTGTATTCAATAGGACAGGTTAGATAGACATCTCTCCCATGGACTCTGATGAGATGGTTTAAAAGTCCTGTCTTACACAAAGCCACTATTATATAAACTCTTGTGTAGGGACATAGCCCCACCCATTGGGGGCGTGTTCGCCTCGGGCTAATGTTTACGGATAAATCTGCCGGGGATGAGCCCAGCAGCCCTTTTCTTTTGCTCCGCTTTTCCAGTGCTCCGCGGGAACCTGTGGTCCTGTAAGTCTATTTCCTTATTAAAGCTGTATATATCTATATAATCTGTCTACATTCATTTGCGCCACCATATTTGGCGCCCAACGTGGGGCTCGAACCCACAACCCTGAGATTAAGAGTCTCATGCTCTGTCCAGAAGGCAGAATTATATGCCATTCTTATGGTGCTAAGGGATTTTAAAGAACCTATTAATATAGTTACTGATTCACAATATGCAGAAAGAGTTATTTTACATATTGAAACTGCTGAATTTATACCTGATGATACAGAACTAACCTCTTTGTTTATCCAGGTGCAAGATTTGATTAGGAACAGGCTTTGCCCTATGTATATAATAACACACATCCGATCCCATACGGGTCTGCCAGGTCCTCTAGCACAAGGTAATGCAGAAATTGATCAATTATTGATTGGTAGTGTGCTACAAGCCTCTGAATTTCATAAAAAACATCATGTTAATAGCAAAGGTTTGAAGAAAGAGTTTTCTATTACATGGCAACAAGCTAGGGAGATTGTAAAGAAATGCCCTACTTGCTCTTTCTATAACCAAACGCCACTGCCTGCAGGGGCTAATCCAAAGGGCACCAAAGGAATGAAATCTGACAGATGGATGTGTTCCACTTTGCAGAATTTGGCAAATTAAAATATGTTCATCACACCATTGACACGTATTCAGGCTTTCAGTGGGCAACGGCTTTAAGTTCAGAAAAAGCTGATTCAGTTATCACTCATTTATTAGAAGTCATGGCTATCATGGGTATACCTACACAAATAAAGACAGATAATGGCCTACTTATGTCTCTAGGAAAATGAAACGGTTTTTTGATTATTACAATATCAAGCATGTTACAGGTATACCATACAATCCTACAGGTCAAGCAGTCATAGAAAGATCAAATCGAACTATAAAGGATATGTTGAACAAACAGAAAGGGGTGGAAAACACCCCCAGAAATAGGTTACATAATGCTTTGTTAACCTTGAATTTCCTCAACGCTAATGAGAAGGGAACATCGGCTGCAGAAAGACATTGGATAATGGAAAAGTCTACTGAACTAAATCAACCAGTTTATTTCAAGGATGTGCTGACCTCACAATGGAAGCCAGGAGATGTGCTGCGTTGGGGAAGGGGATTTGCTCTTGTCTCCACAGGTGAGGAAAAATTGTGGATTCCATCAAAATTGATAAAGGTTCGTTTTGATGAAGAGAAGCCAGTTGGGAAAGATAAATAACAATTCAATCACATGGATGGCAATCATACTGATGGTAAGTAATACAGATAGGTTGGGGGCAGGGTTCTCTTCTTATCTCCACAGGAAAATACCCATCTTCAAAGAATTTAAGGTACCCCTAATATTTAATTACTGATGGAGGGACTTGTTCTGTAAGTATTAATTTATATATATATATATATATATATATATATATATGTCTTAAACTTTCTTTGCTTTTCCTCATATCTGTGTCTTTCTTTATATGTCAGTATATGTCCTTGTTGTTAATGTTTAAATTTCCCATAACAAGCAACAAATTTTCCTACAGTAATCTTTGAAGTTTCCAGGATGAAGATGGGGCCCCACAACATCAACTCCATCTGGTTTTTATGACGTCATGATTTTTTTTTAAAGCGCTAATATTAGACCTGTTTTTTGGTACCAACTACAAGAGACAATTTCGAATGGTGCACATTTTTGACAACACTCTGGTCGGAACTTCTCAAAACGCTCTGAGACTAGTTACAATTTTCTTAGGTCAAAGGTTAATTTGGGAATTTTACCATCATTTGCTTTCACAGGACCCCCTAAGAAGAATGTCGCCCCCATGTCAGCTAGAAGCAATCTTAGAGGACGACATCCCCTCTCCCAACAGAGTTTGCCCTCAGGGTTGGGGACATCTTTTAATGGTTGGTTTAGGGTTGAGGGGATGGGGTGATATTTTTTTTTTTGAAAAAAAAAAAGAAGAAGAAGAAGAGGAAGAAGAAGGGGGTAACTGGTTTTTTGGGATGATTGGTATTTGTGAATTACTGTTTATAGAAAATTGTACTGGTACTGTTTCTTGTATATTGATATGTTGAATATTGAATGTGAGTGTTCCTACCTCTATTTTTGTATGAGTATGCTTATAATTTTGTCTATATTGTATTGATACATCTACCATATTACATTGTACATTTCTACCTCTGATACTATGACATTGTTTACAGTTGAAGATCATTGTCTTCATATATTGCACAGTTGTTTATTCTTTTAGTCTTCAAAGTTAGATAGGTATTGAGAATTATATGTTTGTCATATTTATTTTTAAGTTTATCAGGTCTTTTAGTTACATAGAGATTATATTTAGTATAGATAGTATGATCTTCAGCCTCTTCGAAGAGCTGTAGAAAATGGCCTTTAATCTAACATAAAATTTCTGTGCCAAAGAGACACAATTACTCCTGGCAACACCACTCTACTCCCGAGAGAACGTTGAGTACCAAAGACACTCCACTGGGAGCTTGTCTTTTTGGCAGAACTGGCCTTTGGGTTAAGAAAAGCCCATACCTCAACTTCTGACAAAGATACAGAATATCCCTAAGTGGATGAAACAGGATTGTCTTATCTTGCCAAGACAGGGTAGGATAGTCCTAAGAAAGTTCCTTGCCTTTAATAATGGTATGCCAGTTATGTTAGGCCTTAGCCAAAGTTGGTTGACTCAACATTGCAAACAAGACTTTGGGTGATTGCCCAGGTAGTCAGTTGTCTCTGTCAATTGTTACACATTTTGGATATCTCTCGATTGTTAAGTGATATTTATTCCCTTCTCAGATCTTTGACGGAGTTGAAGATTATATAATTGTAGTTACTCTCTATGTTATTTAGACTCCTTGAGATAGAATGTTTAGCAAAAGTTTTGTTCTCAATATTGTTTGTTATATTTATTATTTGTTATTATTGTATATAGTTGTATTTGGTTTGGTTCTATCTTATTTAGACAAAAGGGGGAGATGTAGGGACATAGCCCCACCCATTGGGGGCGTGTTCGCCTCGGGCTAATGTTTACGGATAAATCTGCCGGGCGTGAGCCCAGCAGCCTTTTTTCTTTTGCTCCGCTTTTCCGGTACACCGCGGGAACCTGTGGTCCTGTAAGTTTATTTCCTTATTAAAGCTGTATATATCTATATAATCTGTCTACATTCATTTGCGCCACCACATTTGGCTAAATACCTGTAGATTTTAAGTTGGGAAAAGGAAAAATTATTTTTTTGGCTCAACATTGTATCCACTGCATATTGAGTATTGACAGTACACCTTAATTTATAATGATAGAGTAGTGACTGCGAGCTGAAGAGATAAGGGGAAAAGGCTCAAGTCACAGATGTTTATCATGACCTCTTCTGTCTCCTTGAAGACGGTACTCTTTATTTCTGACCTCATTTGATTCATTAACTTCATCACTGCTTAGCATCAGCCACACATCTACCTGTTACTCCTTCCTTATATTCTTTCTCTGGCAACTCACCGTGCTTTAACCTCACATGGCAAGCTTGAGAAGAACATCCTTGTAAATATAAATTAATATATTCAGAAGAACAATTTTCTGAAGAATGAGTATTATATTTCTAACAGTAATTCTGTAATCTCTGAATGCAATAACTTTTCTAGCTACTGTTTGATTTCATAATGAATAATAAAGCAATAGGCTTCATATTTATAAAAGCCTTCAGCAGCAAGGCTTTCTGATCTCCCTGTATATCTCTGCTCTCTCTCTCTCTCTCTCTCTCTCTCTCTCTCTCTCTCTCTCTCTCTCTCTTGCACATGCAGACATACACACACACACACAGAAAGAAGCTGTACTCACACGTACACTCACACAGGCTTAACTACGGATTGCTAAGCTATTAGTACCAATGGATGAATTGAAATAACATGTACACTCTTTAAGACAAGACCACTTTCCTACCAAATAACTAATGATAGTTGGCTACTAAGAATTTTAAAAGAAATTTTAAAACATGGTGCGGCAGCAGGTTTGCAATCCCTGTACTCAAAGGGCTCAGGTGGCGAAATTAGATGCTTCAGGGTCATCTGAGCTATATAGATGACAATATTCTGTCTTAAAAAGCAAGACCCACAGATGTAGCTCCACAATAACACATTTGCTGAGAATTTATAAGGTTATGTGTTTAATTCCTAGCACCACATAGAAAAAAAACTAGAATTGTTCTGTACTTCAATCTATATATAATGAGTTTAGCAAACCTAGAAGGGGCTCAGAAAAAAAACCCTACACATTTGGTACCAACTCAGCTAAGAAGGATATATGACATTGGCTAGTAATGGCAGCTGGACCTCACAATTTCCCAGAAAATCTTGAGACACTAATATGCACTCAAGAATAAAATATTTCATAAATGATAAATCAATAAATGAATTCTCTAATGCATTTTAAAATATTCTCTAAACATTGCTGTTCTCTTTATATTTTAAGGAGCAGACTGACCTACACGGCAATGCTGACTCCTGTGCCAAGGTCATGTAAGTCAGGGACTTCTGTCACATCATTATCATAAAGATAATCACCAGTTACAAGATGCAAAACTCATTGTCACTGAAAGCAAAATGAAACAAAAAGGTGATAAGTGACCCTGAGTCCCAGGAAGTCTCAGTAGTCTCTGGCGACATCAGATTTTATCCCAGGATTTAGAAAGAGGACACAAGCAGGTTTCATGTGAAATTGAAGGGACAGAGAATGCTCAGCTAACAGGCATCCCATCAGAGCGGCAGATACCAAGAACATTAAGAGAAGGTCTTCTGTAATTTTCTCAAGAACCAGCTGCCAGGGGTTCCCATTTTTACATCTCTCAAGGGGATGGTTCTGAAAGAATATTTAGGACATCTGCTTGGTTGGCAGAGCATCGCTATGCTGGAGTGGTAACTCATACGAAAAAGAAGAAAGGCTGTCGCTAGCTTCCGAGAGAAGGATAAATCCATACCCTCCTTGAGGCAGAACTGTGTCAGTTCCCATGTTCTTCTGAGGACAGCAAAAACATGAGTGGCCATCCATTTTAAACTTTGTATGTTTGCTGAGTCCTCCTGTGAAGAAGACACTTTTTTTCTTTTTTTTCTATTTGAGAGACCTGGACAACTGAAATCTGTTAGTGGCTTACCATTGTGCCTAGGTCTATAGAGTTCATAGGTATGAATGTCTGTATCTTATCACGCTGTCCTGCGTAGAGCAACCGGGAAGCCCCTACTAGATAACTCCTGCCATGTTAAAAACACTTCAGAACTATGAAGTTCTTTAAGTCAGTAAGAGTCTCAAGCTCGCCTTTACACAGGATCACATCCAGCCTCCACTCCTACAAACCCTGCATAGACAAGTGAGAAAGGGACTCACTCTCAGATTATGTGCCCAATAAGTAAGGGTATCAGTACTCTGAAGAAGCTGATAACTTTTCTAAGCAAATTACCAGATCTTAATGAACTTGTGCTCATTATTCTTCTATCAGACAAATCTTGTCTGTAAATAGATATAACAAGCAATGAAAGCATATTACAGGCCATAAAGTGCTTTTATATCTCCCCATCATTTGAAATAACCAAAAAGCTTACTTTGTCTGCACTAATCCTAGTCCTTCTCTCCCATGAGACCTCTATATCCAAAGGCAATCCCAGGCCTATTATCTACAATTCCCACACTTAATGTGGGTCCTTTTGTGGAGTATATGCACTTGGGTTTGAGACTGAAGGTGGAGTTTCATAAACTATACTCTGGAGCTCTTGATCGACCTTCCACAATCAAATTTTATTTTGATTCTTTGTAATCTTAGAATCTTCTCGTTATACACCAACTTTTGCTCATTTGATTTATTTAAGTATTTGCAAGTTAGTTTCTTTTGTTTAGAACTGAGTTTGCATAGAAGAGACAAAGAAAGAGAGACTATTAAATAAAGAGAATTAGAATTTAAGCACTCCTCTTCCAGGGTAGAGCTAGGGGTGTGTTAGATGACTTTCTGTAAACAAATCTACAATGCTGAAAGGATTTCTCAAAATAGAGGGGAAGTGAAAAAACAGAAAACTTTGGACAAGACTAGGTTAGTTAACCCTCATATTGAGATAAAGTGAGTTTTGTACTGTTCTCTGAAGTATGTGGATTGTTTTTCTTATACCCACTCACAGAACCCAGAAAAATAAGAGACTAAAAATGGAAGGAGTCTTTTTATCTCAAAAGATATTCCTGAAAATTTGTGTCTCTTGGTCTAAGTAATAAGTAGTTATGAACATGTATAGCATCTTAATGAACTATAAAATCGTGTTTTCCTATATTGACATAGAAGGGGGAGGGAGCAAAAGAATAGATGCTGAGCACAGAAAAGTGGAAGAGGGAAGGAAATTAAGAACGAAATATGGGGAGAGTGTAGTTATTCTCAAACTCACTCAGCTTACACACAGAAACAAAAAATCCCTTTATTCCATCAGTAGCAGAATAACACAAATGAGCCTCAGTGTGCATCAGTCACTATTACAGTCCAAACACACATTGAAGGAGTAATGCCTGACACCAAAATTTTAATACACCTGACTAACTGGACATCTAGTTCAACCACACAGTTGATTGTAGAATATCATTTGTTTTTCCTCATGATAGGGTGGTGTACTGAAACTGTACCCCACTCTCACTGCCCAGTGTCATGACAAAGTACTACACATATGTCATAAAAAGTTTGCAAGTCCAGGAAATTATCAAAAATCTAGCATTAAATGTCTAATGTCTAGGCTATGATCAGGGAAGATGGGGGAGAGATTGTATCTCCGGGGTATGACAAGACTTCTGTACTCATAAACTCATGAAGTCAAAATAGTGGTGGCTGCCTACAAAAGACCAACACAAGATCACATCAGTTAACCTTCCAGAACAGAGTGGGGAGGGACTCATTATACTGTACTCCTAGCTGAGGAGCTATAGGCAGTTGATGGCTTTTGAGAGGAGAGTCAATTTCTTTAGGGTTGAGGCCCCTGGGAGGTCAACTCTTCTTTAGTAGGTGACCCATACCCACGAGCATGCAGCTGATACAAACTGGACTCTGTGAATTATGAATAGGACAAAAAAAAACACCCATAAAGTTGGGAGGAGAATGGGGATGAGGATGAATCTGGTAGGATTTCAGGGAGATAAATATGTTCCAAATTCATTGCATGCATGTTTTATATTCTCAAAGAATTATTGAAATATATTGTTAGAAGTCTAATTCCTATCATATGTGTTTTGCACCAATAAATAATCAGATGGACATAAATTAGAAACCGACAACACTAAGTCAAAATGAATATTAGCCCAACTAAGAGGTCAGTTGATGTGGGATTCCCCTCTGTATACTTTGAATATGTTTTATTACCATTGGTTAATAAAGAAGCTACTTTGGTCTATGGCAGTGAAGATAGGGCTAGGTAGCAATACTGAATGCAGGGAGAAAGAAGGTGGAGTCAGAGAGATGCCATGTAGCTGTCAAAGGAAAAAGACTCCAGAACCTTAGCAGTGAACTCCTTGATCCTAGATGACTATTCAGAATTTTCCTTGGACTGAAAAACATTTAAGATTATTTGTTTAAATTTGAAAACTTTGATGTAACCTACGCCATGCCCAAATACAACTTAAGTGTGATTTCTTTGTATATTTATGATAAATATTTATAGATAAGTATATTAATAGTTCAACTTTCAAATACTATTCAGTAAATTTAGTAAATAGGTCACCTACTATATAATAAGGAACACATGTTCTGGTTAGGACATGACTACTTAGTTTATGATCAAACACTAGTTCAAATCTTCCTGCAATTAACATCTAAAACAGTAAAATTGTCACCCATGAATACTGCAGTTTGTAATACCCAATAGTCCTAAATCAGAGAGTGGCTGGTACTCTGTGATATAAGAGCATGTTGCATGCCTGAACCAAGTTGCACTGAAGTCACATAAATTAACATTGAGAGGTTCTGTGAAAAGCAACCTGGACTCATATTTGATTATGAATTGATTTTGTGTCACTGTATGTTCAGAAACCTTTTACTGTTGACCATTTTTATGACTTCTATATTCAGTTACATGACCCATGTAGGGCTATGACTCACAATTTAAGAGGCTGTGCCTATAATTTAATGTATAATGTTGAACTATTAAAAGGTTGTATGCTACATATTTTTCTTATTATTTTACTGTCATAACAATTTAACTATACTTGAAGATTTTGATAGTGATTCATGGGTTAGTGATCCATGTATTATGATATGTGTGTGATAGTTTGTCATAACACTGGGCAGTGTTTTGTTCAGGCACTTCATGATGATGCTAGAAGTATGTAGTCATCTTTTTGCATGGTAGCCAAGAATTATATGTAGAGAGACAAGGAGGTATTCAGGATCAAGGTATTGATTCTAAAGATGTGTCTCATGTGATCTACCTCTTCTACCTGTCCCCACCTCCAATTTCCAGAACCTCCCCAAATGGCACTTTCCAGTCAGTGATCAAACCCAAACTTCCTGTAACATTTCTGGGGAAAGGGAACTACAAATCCATACTACCATGTCTCAAATACTCAGTCTTGACACAATCACATGGACAAATTTTTAAGTGCATCATTTTTTCTCTACATAGAAATATCCTGTCAAGTTAATTTCTCTAGAGAACATGACCAATACATCCAACCACAGAGTGTACAATATAAATATATTGGAAACAAACTTTTATACATCTAACACTTTTTTGTTTGTTTGATTTTTAGAGACAGGGTTTCTCTGTGTAACTGCTCTCAGTGTCCTGGAACTCATTTTGTAGATCAGGTTGCCCTCAAACTCACAGAGATCTACCTGCCTCAGACACCCAAGTCCTGGGATGAAATGCATGCTCCATCATTGCCATGCACATCAAACACTACTAATAAGCTGTAAGAAATTTAAAATGAAATCTTCTTCCTACCAGCTCTTGTTGTTTGTTGGAGTCTATGACTAATTGAGATACATATTTAGGTAACGTATGATAACCTACTATTCTCTCTTAGTTTTCCATCATTGATCTATTCTTCAGCTCTTCAAAAAAATGCAGTACATGTTTCCAGACTACTTTAGCATACTTTTTTTTTTTTGCTTAAGGTTGACAAATTAGTTTTTCAACCAATTCTAAGAAATCACTATTACACAGTTGCAGCAAAATTTCATCTCCCAAATCTAAATTACAGTTTAGGAAAATTATAACTAAGGGTATGAGACAATGTACCTTGCCAGGCCTTTAAATTCATAATTACTTTCTCATTTAATGTATCACACAAACAGATTGTGTATATGACTGGGCCTTTCTCAATTCTTTATAGGAAACAAGAATATTTTTCTTTCCCAAAATTTCAGAATAGAAGCACATGAATTTAAACAATCTGAAAAACAAAAATTCTTCATCAACAAAAGAAGTGAGCAGGCAGTTGTGGTAGATAAATGCCAAATCCAGAAACTGTAGGACAAAGCTTAATGTATCACTTTTGTCAAGTCTCAACCCCCATTTATCTATAAGAAGAGTATTAAATATGAGAAGTTCATGGAGCCTTTCTGAGCATTAAATAAATAATCTTTGTAAACTGTTAAGTACAATTTTTGACTCATATCAAGTACTTGTAATTTGTTTTATCAGCCATATGCATACATGTATATCAACTTGTGAAATGAAAGAGCTTACTTAATGTGGTTATAGTAAATGTTATTTTCTCCTTTATACTTTGTAAACATTTAAGTGTTACACAATGGGCAACTTATAGTAGATATATGTTTTCTTAAGAATAATAAAATAGGAAACACTAGTGGAGGCATAGTCTAGACTACTTTTGGTGGGAATGAAGAGACCCAGAAGAGTAAGGACACTGAAAAGACAGTGACCTGGCAATATGTCTTTACTTAAAAAAGCCACCAGTAAAGAGCACCAGGGTAGATTGCAAACCTGAGGAGTGTATGAAAGCATTTAATTAGGAAGTTAGTTTAGAAGTGACATTCTGTGGGAGCACATTCTGTTCCTTAAGCCAACAGCATTTAAGATACCAACCCATTTGTCTGTGGTCTCTTATACTCTAAATGCAGCTGTGAAGCATTTTATGTTCTCCATATCTGTTTTGTCTATATCATATTCTTTATTGAATGCATGTCTCTATGAATGATGGTTACTTTTCAACCATGAACAATAGATTTTCTTACAGACCCTTTTCCTGCAGTAATCTTTGAAGTTTCCAGGAAGAATATGAGGCCCCACAACAACTCCACCTGGTTGAGATGACATTGTGATGCTGATAGCACTACTATAAGACCTTTTTTCGGAGGGGGGGGGTACCAGCTACTGAAATGGGGCACCTTCTCATGATGTTTTGGCCAGAATTCTAAATAAGAACTTTTGAAAAAACCCCATTGACTGCTTGGAAATCATTTGCAACTACACTAGACAAGTTTAAAACTTAACAATCACTTTAATTTTGCAGGATCCTATAAAGAGAACATCACCCCCTACTAATTGTAGTGGACGATGCACCCTATTCCCAAAATGTTTGTCAGGTTTAGGGGTTGTTGATTATTATTTGTATCAGGTAGAGGGTTAGGGTGGAAAACTATGTTTGTTCTAAAAAAATAAAGAAGGATAATAATAGTGGGTAATACAGTAAATACTTGTGAGCTATTATTTATGGATAATTTATATTGGTATAGTTTTTTGTATATTGATACATGTTCAAATTATATTTGTTATTTCTGTTTACAATATTTGTATACCTATGCAAATTTATTCTGTGAGATTATATATATATATATATATATGCATGCTTTTACATCTGTTTAGGACTTTTGCATATTGATACAACTTTTAGGATATATTTTCATATTTCATTATCTATTATTCTTACCTCTGATCAAGATACTTATACATTGTTTACATTTCAAGGTCATTATCCTCATTTGTTGCACATTTGTTTATAGATTATTCAGTATTCTGACATGAAGTCTTAGTCTTTAAGTTATACTGATAAATATTATAGGTCATTGGTTGTTCACATCTGTTGTACATGCAGTCAGATCATTTAGGTTTTTTAGATACTGTACTCTGATATTGTACTCTGTCTAGATAGGTAATCTTCAACAACTTCAAGAATCTGTAGAACATGGCATTTAAATAGCTTAGGGTTCTGTTGACCTGAGACTTGAGTGCTCCTGACAACACCAATATATTCCTGAGAGAATGTTGAGCACTAAAAACACTCCACTTGGAGTTTGTTTTCTTCTTGGCACAAATGGACAAGGAACCACCCATACTTCAACCACTGACAAAGTACATGGTATCCGGAAATGGATAAGCAGGATACAAGGAAAGAGACTGTCAAATCTTGCCAAGACAGGGTAAGATGGTAGAAAAATTTTCTGCCTCTGAAAATGGTCTGTCACTTATTCTAAGCCTTAGGGAAAGTTGATTGCTTCAACGTTGCAAATGAGACTTTGGGTAATTGCTCAGGTAGCTAATTGTCTCTGTCATATATTGCTCGCTTTGGAAGCTTCTTGATTGCACTTCCTGCCTGCTCAAGTAATATTATCTTCCTTCTCAGGCCTTCAATGGGGTTGAAGATTAGATAGTCACAGTTACCATACTCTTATGATCTAGCCAAACCATTTCCTATATAAGACTTAGACTCCTTAGGATAGAATGTTTATCAAAACATTTAGCATATGTTCCTTGCTTAATATTGTTTAAACTTGTTGTAATTTTAATTATACTTGATTATGCTTGATATCTGTTCCTAGTGTATATAGTTTTGTATTGGGTTTGAAACTCTTTTATTTACACAAAAGGGGGAGGTGCTGTGGGAGCACATTTTGTTCATTCAGTCAATAGCATTTAAGATACCAACCCACTTGGGCATGGTCTCTTCTACTGTAAATACAGCTGTAAAGCATGTGCTGTCTCTCTTGCTTCCAGCTTTTTCTTTTGGCTGCTAGACCACGTTCCTGTTCCTCATCATACAGAGGACTGTTGTCTACTACAGTGATCTGTAAGTTTTACCTAAATAAATTACCCTTTATTATTCATAATTCTGAACTAGTGTGGAAACATTTTGTGACTTCTGCCTTCAGTGACATGTTAGGTGAATACAGTAAACAGAACCCCAGACTGTGAAACCAGCTAGACAGTATCTCTCTGGGTCTGGGTCACCTCATTCAGGATGACTTTTTTTGTAGTTTCTTTCATTTGCCTGCAAATTTCATGATGTCAATTTTTTTGACACTCAAGAAATACTCCATTTGGGTAAATATAACACATTTTCTTTATCTGTTATTCAGTTGACAGACTTCTAGGTTGTTTCAAGTGTCTGACTATTATTAATAAAGCTGCAATAAATACCACTGAGTAAGTATCCTTGTGGTAGTATAAAGTGTCCTTCAGGTATATAAGCCCAAGACTGCATGGATCTTAAGATAGATCATTTCCCAAATTTATGTGGAGCCTCCAAATTGAATTTCCACCAGCAATGGGTGAATATTTTCCTTGTTCCACATCCTTGCCAGTGTGAGTTGTCACATCTGTTATTGATCTCAACCATTCTGACAGTTGTAAGATGGAATCTTGAAGTAGTTTTTAATTTGCATTTTTCTGATGGCTAAAAATTTTGAACATTTCTTAAATGTTTCTTAGTCATTTGAATGTTTTCAATTGAGAATTCTCTATTTAGATTTGTAACCCATTTCAATATATATTATTTGGTTTTGTGATATCTAGTTTCTTGAGTTCTTTATATATTTTGGTTATTAGTCCCCTATCAGATATGGAGTTGATAAAAATTCTTTCCCATTTTATAGACTGCCTCTTTGTTCAATTAACAGTGTTATTTTCCTTAGAGAAGCTTTTAAGTTTTATGAGGTCCTGTTTATTACTTGTTGATGTTAGAGCCTGCACTATCAGAAATCTGTTCAGAAAGTCATCTCTTGTGCCAATGCATTCAAGGCTATTCTCCACATTTTTTTCATCAGGTTCAGTGTATCTGGTTTTATGTTAAGGTCTTTGATCCACTTGGAGTTGAGTTTGTACAGAGTGATAAGTATGGACATATTTGCATTCTTTTACTTGCAGATATCTAGCTTTATGAGCACCATTTTTTGAAGATGTTATCTTTTTTCCAGTGTTTATTTCTGTTTTTTTTTTTTTCAAAAGTAAACTCTCCATATGTGTGTGGGCTCCACATGTGTCTGGGTCTTCAATTCAGTTCCATTGAACAACCTGTCTGTTTTCATGCCAATATTGTGTGGTTTATATTACTGTATGTCGGGGACCATGCTTTGACAAGTATACCACTTACCAGGGTAGGGGCATGGGGATGAGAAAAAAGCT
Source organism: Chionomys nivalis (assembly GCF_950005125.1). Taxonomy (NCBI): domain Eukaryota; kingdom Metazoa; phylum Chordata; class Mammalia; order Rodentia; family Cricetidae; genus Chionomys; species Chionomys nivalis. The sequence continues at coordinate 115,987,149 of NC_080086.1, read as the reverse complement.
TAAGTAGGGGGAACAGAGATAAGAAAAAAATTAAGATATAGGACAGCAATGGAGGGGCAACTCAGGGAATATTGAATGCTGAATTCTCCTGGGATGCATTTATTTTCCATACACTTTGCACCACAATACAAATGTTTGGTTATTTTTGCATTCCGATGTTCTCGAATATGCTTACTTCTTTTTATTTTTATTTATTTATTTTTATTTATTTATTTATTTATTTATTTATTTATTTTGATTTTCGAGACAGGGTTTCTCTGTAGTTTTTGGTTCCTGTCCTGGAACTAGCCTCGAACTCACAGAGATCCGCCTGCCTCTGCCTCCCGAGTGCTGGGATTAAAGGCTTACTTCTTTATGTCTTAGAACTTTCTCATATGCTATTAAGCTGCTTTTATAATATATTGACAGTATACACACACACAAACACATACACATATGCACTTAGTGCTATGAACTTTCCTCCCAGCAACACTTTCTGTTTTGTGTTAATTTTATTGGTTAAATAAAGAGACTGCCTTGACCCTTTAATAGGACAGAAAATTAGGTAGGCGGAGTAGACAGAACAGAATGCTAGGAGAAAGAAGCCGAGTCAGACAGTCGCCATGATTCTCCCACTCCAGACAGATGTAGGTTAAGATCTTTCCTGGTAAGCCACCTTGTGGTGGTACACAGATTATTAGAGATGGGTTAATTGATATGTGAGAATTAGCCAATAAGCGGCTGGAACTAATGGGCCAGGCAGCATTCAAAAGAATACAGTTTCCGTGTAATTATTTCGGGGCATAAGCTAGCCAGGCAGCCGAGAGCTGGGGCGGCAGGAAATGCAACCCGCAACCCCTACTACAGAGTGGCACAGCCCACCGCTCCACTCACTACAGAGTCATGCCCCACGTTGGGTGCCAAAATGATGCCAAAATGATTCGGCATAATAACCAGGCTAGCTTAATATGAAATAGTAAACTTTAATGAGCTTACAACACCAGGGATCCAGTGATGAAACCGGAAGTACAAAAGGGACCGGCAGGGCTCACGCCCGCCAGATTTATACATAAACATTAGCCCAAGGCGAACACGCTCCCCATTGGGCTAGGCTTCCCCTACAGTCAATTTTGGGAAAAGTTCCACGAGGTGCTAAAAAGTAGGTAATTCTCTTTTGCAGAGTGAAAAGTTCTGCAAATATCTGTTAGGGTCATTTGGTTTATAACATGTGTTAGCGCCAGTATTTCTCAATTTAGTTTTTGTTTGGAGTAGGGTATTGGTGAGAGTAGGGTATAAGTCTCCCACCATCTGTGTGTGAGGATCAATATGTGATTTAAGCTGTGGTAGTGTCTCTTATACAAACTTGGGTGCCTTTGTATTTTGAGTATGGATGTCAAGAATTGAAATGTCATCTTCAAGTATTTTTTTCTTTAATGAGTATGTAGTGTCCTTCCCTATCTCTTCTGATTTGTTTCGACTTGAAATCTATTTTGCTAGATATTAAAATGGCTGCGTTGATTTGCTTCTTAGGTCCATTTGTTTGAAATGTCTTTTTTGAACCCTTTACTCTAAGATAGTATCTATCCTTGATGTTGAGGTGTTTTTCTTGAATAGATCCCGTTTTTGCACTCATTCTGTTAGCCTAAGCCATTATATTTGGTACTTGAGACCATTGATATTGAGTGATATTGAATGAGCAATGATTACTGACTCATTATTTTATTTTTAATTTTGTGGTGGTGGTGATAGTAGTGTGTGTGTGTTTTCCTTATTTTGCTTTTTTTCTGCTGTGATATTATTTCTTGTATTTTCATGGGTGTAGTTAGCTTTTTTCGGTTTGAGTTTTCCTTCTAGACCTTCTATAAGACTGAATTTGTTCAAAGATATTCTTTAAACTTGGATTTATCATACAATATCTTATTTTCTCAATCTATGGTGACTGAAAATATTGCTGGGTATAGTAATCTGTGGTGTTTTATGATCTACAGCACATCTGTCTGAGCCCTTCTGGCTTTTAGAGTTTCCATTGAGTAGTCAGTTTTAATTCTAATAGTTCTGGCTTTGTATGATGCCTTCTTTTTCCCTTGAAGCTTTTGGTATTTTTTCTTTGATCTGTTGTTTAGTGTTTTGGTTATTATGTGGTCTGGAGACTTTTTCTTTTTTGGTCCAGTCTTTTTTATGTTCTGTATGCTTCTCTTACTTTTCTAGGCATATCTTTCTTTAGCTTACAAATTTTTTCTTCTGTGATTTTGTTGACAATATTTTCTGGGTCCTCAAGTTGGGATTTTTCTCCTGCCTCTATCCCTATTATTCATAGTTTTGGTGTTTTCATAGTGTCGCAGAGTTCCTGGATGCTTTATGCCAGGAATTTTCTACATTTAATGCTTTCTTTGATTGATGTATCAATTTCCTTTATTGTATCTTCAATGCCTGAGATTCTCTTCCATCTCTTGTATTCTATTGGTAAAGCTTGTCTCTGTAGTTACTATTTGAATTATTAAATTTTTCTTTTCCCTCATTTGTGTTTCCTTTATTGCTTCTGTTTCCATTTTCAGATCTTGAACAATTTTATTCATTTCCTTCAACTGTTTTTGTTTTCTTGTCTTTCTTTAAAAGATTTTTTTTTTCATTTCATTCCATTGTTTGTGTTTTTATGAGTTTCTTTAAAGGGGGTTAATCATTTTCACCAGTTGTTTGTGTTTTCCTGGATTTTTTCAAGGAATTTATTTATTCCCTCTTTAAGGATCTCTATCTTCTGCATTTAGTTGGTTTTAAGGTCTTTTTCTTGTGCTTCAGCTATGTTGCAATAGCCTCTGTCAAGATAGCCTGGCTTTAGTGAAGACATATTGCCCTGGCCATTATTGTGCTTTTATACTTGATTCTGGGTTTGAGACGATTATAGGTCTAGGTGCTGATTTCTGTGTTTGTCTTTGTTGGGTGTTTTGTTCCTTCATTTGTGTTTCCTTTCTGGATTTTCAGAGAGTATAGTGGCTGTGTGTTGCCTATTTACCTGGACATCTCAATTGGTGTATTCACAGGGAATGCCAGCTGGTGTTGGAGGCTGGGGTGCTGGGATGATTTCTGGAAAGGAAGATCGGAGAAGAAGGACTTTGTTATCAATTCAGGATGGGGTCAGAGAGGAAAGGGAGACCATGCAGTTTTCCTGCTACAGAGCTGGGGGTGAGATTTGGGAACTAGGATCTCAGGAACAGTAGGAGAGGTGTGGGTCTGTCTTTAGCCTATTTGTTGCCTTAGGAGAAGCAGGTCTTGAGGTTCTTGCTGAGTTTGGAGTCTTGGACAAAGCAATGAGTAGGGGAGGAAGGTTTGAAGAAAATAATGTGTAGAATGCACAGGTGTTCGGAGCAGGGAAGGTTGACAGGGTGTTCAGCTACAAACTTGTAGATGAAGCGGAAGGGTTGGTTCTAGGGGATCAGAGAGATAAAGGAAGTTCTGTGGGTAACCTACCTACTTTTCATGCTGTCACGACCTATAGATTAGCAGTGGGTGCCTGGTGACCTTGGGAGCTGGAATAATGCAACCAAGTAAAGAGAGTAATGCTAGGAGATTATGGCCTGTGGGATCCACAGGAGATGTTAGCAAGAGGGAAGGAAGGGTGCAGCTGGTGTTTTGTTGAAGTCCTGGGAATGAGACTGGAGGAACGGAGGCTTCGCAGTAAATTTAAGTGTCAAAAAAAGAAAGTAAGAAGGAAGGAAGAACAGAGGAGGGGGGAAGAAATTGACTGCAAAGAAAGCAAATAATTGTTTTAAAACTGGCAAAGTTAAGTGGGAAAATAACCCAGTGTGTAAAGTTTGACCCACAAACATGAGGAACTGAGTTTAGATCCTCAGAATTCACATAAAAACCCAGTCATGTTAGTGCACACTTGTGATCTGAATACAGGAGAGGTGGAGACAGGAGAATCTATGGATTTGCTGACCATCCAGTCTAGCTGAATCAATAGGCCCCAGATTCTGTGAGAGACCCTGACTCAAAATTAAAGTGGGAAGCAAGTGAGGAAGACACTTAGTATCCCTCAAGCACTGACAAGGATGAGGCGAAACTACTGGTGGAAATGTAAATTACATAGCAGTTATGAGAAGTGGTGTGAATATTTCCCCCAAACTCAGAACTAACTTGACTGCCACCAGTGTGTCTATGTGCAAAAGGAAATGAAACCAGGACACAGAAGAGTAATTTCTCCACCGAGATTTACAGCAGCATCATTGCCAATATATGATACCAACTGGGTCCACAGGGAAACAAAGAGCAAACATTTAAATATGTATTATGTATACACAATAGACTCAACCATGAAGAGTTGGGAGGCCTGTAATTTTTTTACATTGACAAACCTGGTGAATATTAAGTGAAATTAAACCAAGCACAGACAGGTGAATCCTGAAATTATCTCATTTTAAGATTGAGTCTAAAGAATGTTGATTTCATAAAGACAAGATAGAAGGCTTTCTAGAAAGACTGAGGTCACTGTGGAAATGGACTGGGAAGATGTTAGTGAGAGGATAGAAAAATTTCAGTAGGAGTAATATTCTCACCAAACTGAACCATGGCGGCTGAAGATAGTAAGAATATATTGTATCCTTGTAAAAGGCTAAAAGAAGCCGACAATAGGTAGATAGATGGATGGATGGATGGATAGATAGATAGATAGATAGATAGATAGATAGATAGATAGATAGATAGATAGATATAGATAGATAGAGATAGATAATAGACACATGATGGATGGATGGATAGATAGATAGATAGATAGATAGATAGATAGATAGATAGATAGATAGATAGATGAACTGTGGATGGTATTTCATACAACATTATGCCAAAATCTTAAGACTAAAGAAATGACAGCAAGCTGTTAACATTGGCTAGTTGAATACTTTCAACAAATGAGCTTGTTTGAAAGCTAGAGGTAGCTTTAGAAGGAAAGGCCTATGTTGGAGAAACACCTACTTTCATCCTACTGTGGTACCTACATGAGGTTCAACCTGAGGTCTTCGGGACCTCCATGTCATCAATAAAGCATAAGAGAATTTGGGGAAACTGTGCTGGTATCCAAATCTACAATTTTCATTTCCAAAATTTTGTGATAAAAGTGCTATGGCCTTGTCTCCCAGCAGACTGCAGAACTCCAGCAATGAGGTGCTGACTCCCTGTTTCAGGCTTGTTATACATCATATCAATATGCCCAAAGTCCCAGCTTAGACTGTGTGGATATGTACTGATGTAATATTTTAAGCAGACATTCATTTTTTTATCCTAAAAATCTGTAATGTGTGCTGATTATATATAGCATGGTGTTTATTATGTAACAGCCTCCAGTACCACACATGACAGGATAACTGCTTGGCACAGGTTTTTCTAATACAGAGAAAACATTTACTTCACAGACATTAGGTAATTCTCACTATTTTTATTCAAGTGTCAGAATTATCTATTTTTACAGACATTCCATTTTTTCTTTTTTATCACATCTGTTTTGGTAACATTAAATTTATCTATATCACTTAGAAATGGAGGACTTTTTCCACAATTGATGCTAATTAAGCTAATAATAGATGTTTCCAAAAACTCTTATTACTTTAGTCATAGAAATTCATCACTTTTTTCAACATTAAACTAGATAGATACTTGGTTCGCAAGAAGCCTTTGCTAACTGGGAAATATTAGATATTTCGATCAACATGTCAAACTAATCATGATTAATATCAGTTTGAATATTTTATTTTATGCCAGTTTTAAACCAAGTTGTCTTCAGTCTTTGATTGTTTTTCAGCAAGGTCATGATCCAAACTTGTCAACCATTTACTAGTCCCCAAACTGTAGCATTTTGAAACCTCCCAACAACAAGATTCACAGCATGAAAGTGTTTATATTTATATTCTTTTGTTAAATGATTTCCTTTTGTAATCATTGGAGATAAGCAATCCCATTCAATATGTAATAACCTTTTCAGTTATGTTTATTAAACTCATAACATGAGCCAGACTTGTTATATACATAAAAGTTACTCTTTTCTCTTTCCTTTTCTGTTTTTCAGTGTTAGCAATCAACCCCAGGGTCTCAGTCATGCTAGTAGTCAAGTAGTTCACCAAGTCCAGCCACCAAGGCATACAAAGCAACTGCCTGCTCCCAAGATAGGAAATAAGACCAAAGATACAGTGGGAATTTGGTAAGAGTCCAAACTTGTAGGGTTATAAGAATGCATTTATTTTTGTTTTTCATTTGTTTGGGATTTTTGTTTTGTTTTGGAGTTTTGAGATAAGGGTTTTATGTTCCTCCTGATTCATCTTATCCAATCCTAGGAATATGCAATTTTGTTCTAAGAGAGTCCTGAAGCCATCATATCCTTTAAAACTTTCTGTTGTATTTAAAGTCTCCCATGTTTCAATCTTTTGGACTTTACATGTAAAATAAAGATGGAGGTCACAGAATTTATTGATACCTTAAGTGATGACTCTAACATGAACAATCAAGGACAGTAACAGCAAGTTTCAGCTTAAGTACTAGGAAAGAGATAAAATCATTTTCTAAGACTAGTGATGTAGGAGCTTGAGAAATGGCTCAACCATTAAGAGAACTTTTTCTTGAAGACTGAGGTTCCATTTCCATCACTCACATGGCAGCTCACAACCATATGTATCTTAAGTTCTCAGAGATCTATCATTCTCTTTTTGTGTCTTTGGGCACCAGGTTTGCATGTGGTAGAAATCAAATAAATAAATCTTTAATAAAAAGAGACTTAGAGAAATAACTGCCTTAGGTAGAAAGTATCAGTGTTTTCTTTTCATAAAAAAGTAAAATATTTTATAGATATGTGAGTTTAGGCATTGGTAGATAATTTCTCAACAAGTCAGGGTTTCAGACAGAAAACAAGGACTTCCGGGTATAAAGTGGAATTTCTGAAAGGAGGTTATTTAAAATGTGATTGGGGAATGTATTCATTAAACAATGATTATAGGTACAAAAGTAAGCATTTTAGGGATATTTTGTAGTGTGGAGAATGAGGACAGAAAAGTAGACAAATAGGGAAGAAATGAGAATGGGTTTTAACGTTTATGGGAGAAAGAACATGGTTCAGAAAGAGTGCACATTGCATTGGAGCTTGGTACTCAGTATTAACTACAGCCTTCTAAAGTGTCCCTTGAATAGGACTTTTCATCTGGAAGTAGTGGGATGTTCGATAGCATCCCTCATCCTTAGGATTCTGGCTTAGATTAACACTGAAAAACATTAGCTCATTCATATGGAAAGCTATAGGATTCTTAACCCAGTGGAGGTGGCAATGTGGATAAACAGGCATGAACTTTGCAGTGAGACAAAGCTGAGCAGGTATGAGTTACATCTCATGGAGTGGACCTTAAGTAAAATGTGGTTGGCTGCTCCCAGAACATTTGTGCCATGGTTGTACCAATATGTCTTGCAGACAGAGAGCTGTTATAGGTCACAGGGTGATATTGATGATCATCTTTCGCCTCTGGTAACATGCAGAGTACTTTCTAGCACCGTGGACACTAGTCTGTAGGGCTGAAACTTCAAATTAGATACCAGTTGGACTTCATGTTCAGTGATGTAAATAAAGTGTGCTATTGTTTTCAACAATAGGAGCTTACCATCAGGTTGTGGACAGTTTCTGTCAATATTGTTCAGCAAGATGAAGACTGAATATCACATCAACCTTCACAAGGTTGATGCCAGTGATGAGCTTACAACAATTTTTATTGGTATCCTATGAGGGGAGACATCATTAGTATCTTAGTGGAAATGTACAGATCAAAAGAAACTTATTATGAGTGTCAGTATAAAAAAAGGAATACAATTATGAATGAAAAGTACTGTGGAGTCAAGAGATTAGCTTTTATGACAGTTATATTACTGTTATATTCAAGGTAAGAGATGTTCGAGAAGATACAAATAAGCTAATAAAACATGATTTAATTCAGAGGAGAAATGGGCTGATAAAGGAGAGGGACGATTGCAAAGATGACATTCTTAGGGCTTGAGCCTTGTAAGTGAAGTAGGAAATGTCTTCAGTAGCTGAAGGTGAGAAGGGAACCAGAGAGGCTTGAGGGAAGACGGAAGAGGGTGGAATGTAGAGCAGAAGTTGCTCACCTGGTAATCACCGGGGAAGTAGACAGAGTGACAGGTGAATGGCCTGGGAACAAGCTGCCACCACATGCACACCCTCCCAGTGTCACCTTCTCCATCTAGACCCCACCTACTAGAATTTTCAGAAAATCCCCAGCTAGTGTCATTAGTTGAGATATTGCACATTGAAGCCATAGCAGCGTCAGCCACAGGGAAGACAGATGGTAACTGCGTGGAAATAAAGGCTGTCTTCAGAGGATTCACGCTCAGATTTTAAGGATGACTGAAGACAGTGCTGAGAAAACCCTCGAAGGTCAAGGATCTCTGTCCCATCTCTGTAGCTAGTTGTGTAGTGAATGTGCAAGATGAAAGATCTTTCTTTTGAGAATATCACCAAAGCATGAGAGTTCAGGAGAAACCTCACCAGAAACACACATGAAGGTAGTGGAAGGTTATACTGGATGAAACAAGGGTGTCGGAGAAGGGGCTGGAGAAATGTTCAGTGGTTAAGAGCAGTTGCTACTCTTCCAGAGGATCAGGTTTCAGTCCCTAACATCCATATGGGGCAGTTGAATTTTTTGCCTTTCTGACTTTCATCAGGATGTTACATATATACACAGAAGCCACACATAAATAAAATACTAAATCCATATTTTAAAGATTAAAAAAATAGTGTGGGAGGAGAATTGAGACATGAGAGGTGATGTAAAAAGGCTGGCAGTCAGCTGGTGGTAGAACAATTCTAGCAAAATATTCACACCTCAGAATGATGTCTCAGGGTGTGGCAATGTAGCTGGGAGCCAGCAAAGAAATGGTCTTACCATGCTGATCAGCTGATGGAGAGATTTAACCCCAAAGTGGAATATTTTCTCCTGGCTTTCTAGAGCATGCTAGTTTATGCTTCTCATCTTGAAGATTTTGATAATATTTCTATCTGTTCCATTGACTACAATTATGCTAGAGTCATACAAAGTAGAGGGTAATAATTAGGCTTATCCTTAATTGTGGAAAAAGGATTTCTAACAGCTTAATTATACCAAATTCATATGATTGAACCTGATTGCAAAAATAAGTTTACCATTCCTACGAATCAAAAATAAAAAGAATATGATGTGGGATAGCCATTATTTCTGTGACTCAGACCTGCATTACATTTCTAAAAAAATGTAGTCTTTTAAGCAGAAAACAGTAATACATAGGCAGGCATGATGTCTACATATTTAATTCAATTCAAGAACTCAGGATGCCAAGTTAGGTGAATCTCTGAGAGTTCTAGGCCAACCTGGGCTACATAGTGAGACTCTCTAAATAAATAATAATAATAATATTGACGATGATGACAGAAAGTTGGGTGTGGTAACACACATCTTTAATCCCAACACCCAGGAGTGTGAAGCTAATGATATTGATTACATTTAGAGACATAAAGATTTGGTTTCTTCTGTCACCCAGATAAGCTCCCACTCTCTTTCTACACAATGCTTTCATTGAGAGAGAAAACACATGCCACGTTCTTCTAAGCATGGCTAATACAGTGGTCCAAAAGACTTAAGTGTGATGAAATAACTATGGTGCCACCCGATGCAGCATCTGTTTCTCAAATGGTGACTATCATGTCCATCCTACACTACTAAGTTAAGATTTTCTTGACCATGACTTTAATGTTAGCTGCTTGTCTAATTGGGTAACCAGTCTTTCCTGTCCAAGGGATCTAATCTCTCTACTGTTTTGTCATTGCAAATAGGGGACACTATACTTCTGAATTTCTACAGTCACAGTTTTTACCGAATATGAAGGGACATTAATTTACTAATCTTTGGTTCCAGATATACACCTGTTTGCCTTAACTATAATATAAACTGCAGCTCATTGTGGCCATTATTTATTAAGCCCATGAGAATAGCAACTTTTTTATTTCCCTTCTGGTCCACTGGTGGTAGCCAGATGGCAATAACAGATTCTAATTAAATGGAAAAAATTTTGGTATCTGCTAGCAGAAGTGTTCTGTCCCTTATTGGGAGCCAGAATATGTAACTTGGCAGAGACTAGCTTTGCAGAGATAGAAAACAAATCTTGCAAGACAGCCACTGTGAATTATGGTAAGAAGGCTGCCTCCTAGACCTCAGGCTCTTGGAAGCACAGCATCATGCATCAGCCATTGGTTCAGGGAACATACTGCCTTCTGGAGGACAGCTCCTAACTAAAACAGGTCTCCTTGGGTTCACAGACTAGCTGAGACTTCAAAATGCCACTCTTCCACTGTCTACTTATGGGTGGGAAATCAAACCAGATAACTCCACATTTGCAATTTCTTTCCAAGAATCTTTGCCACATAATAGGTTCCTTTGCCTATAGCATTATTTCTATGAGAGCTTGGACATTTTGAAATTTTCTGGTGACGTCTGGGAATAAACACAAACCCAAATGAATGTATGCATTGTATTGATTTTTTTTTTCTTCAGAATTTCTACCTCCTCCCCAAGTCAGTGAAACCCAACAGCACCTAGAGTAAGACTTGTCATTTAGTAAGGTGACATGTTGAAGGCTCAGTCTTGGAATTCGGAAAGGTCCAAGTGAATTTTGGACACTTAGTAATGCCAATAGCTTGATTTGACTTGTTGGGGGTGAAACACTGGTTTGTTAAACTTACATAGTACCCACAGCTATCCTTCTTGGTGTATGTACAACACAAGCTTTAGAGTAGTTAAGAGCGTGTAGCTGAAAATTACACAAAGGCCGTGCTGACCTAATTGGGTAATACATCTTCTCTGATGGGCTAAAGTATAAAGAGAGGCTCCACATATGCTGGGCCTTTATACAGAGGTACAAGCACTTAATGCTTCCTCCAGTGTTCTCATTTCTCACCTTATTCCAGTCCTTTAACTAACCTGTTAGTACATTCTTCACTGTGCCAGAGTCAATGTTTACCCATCTGTTAGCTGTCTTCACACTCAAATGCAATGACTGAAGATCTGCCTAGTTGGAGAATTACTGCCTTTCAGTCTGCTTCAGTGCTACTTCTGGTGGAAGTCAATTTAGGTACAAAATAAGGTCTTAGTATTGCTCTTCATCCTTAGTTGACTGTAAGAAACTCAAAGGAAATTTTCTGACGGGGTAGAGACAAGGGGTGAGAAAGAAAGGTACATTTGAGAGATCAGTGTATACAATTGTTTTTAAGTTTCAGATGTGCTTGGTGCCACCAAAGTTCATATATTGAAAGCTTGATCTCCACATGGCAGTATTGAGAATGGGTAGGAATATTAAACTGTGTTACCTAGTGGTAGTTGATTGATAACAGGTCTCTTATCCTCAGAAGAAATTAAGGTTGTTTCTGGTGGATCCTGAGTCAGCTATTGTGACAAAGTTGTTATTTTTAACAATAACGGTACCCCTCTGAGTTCATCAGTCTTCTGCATGCTCCCATTATTATGTAAGTCACCATGACATCTTCAGCAGAGCAGAGTTAATGTTGGCACCATGCCCTCAAGGCTACAGAACTTGGAGCTAAATAAAATTCATCTCCTTAGAGTACCCAACCTTGTGTATTTCATTATAGTAAGATGAATGGGCTCATACAGTTGACTTCGTGTAATTTACTTTGCCTTCAAGACTTGCCTCAGCCATGAGGCAAATTACCATGTCCACACTAAAATTGTGGCAATGGTCTCAGAAAGGCTCTCAGTTTATGATGAGTAGTCCAAGTTTATAGCATCTCAGGATCCCATGACCAGACACGCAGCCTGTATTTGGGTCTATTAAGATGTAGGAAGAGGTTAGAAAAGCTCATGCCTGTAATTCCCTACTTTGGAAGTTTGGCAGGAGAATTACCAGCTTGCTCTGTATAGTGAGTTTCAGGACAGCCTGTGAACAGAGTAAGACCTTGTCTCAGATAAACTGTACAGGGAGCTGTTGCTTCAATGAGGAATAATCTTCTACTAACAGAGGTCTTGCTTCCATGCCCTAAAGATTTATATAATCTCATTGTGATTATACACAATAAGATATGATACAACAAATTGCCCTTAACCTCACAAAAGAATCCCCAGGATTCCTGGACCACTGGATCTTTATAAACATCCCTGCAACTCCCAAAGCATTGTGGGCAGTAGCTTCTTTTTTCTAGAAAAAGATATCTTTCTAGTGTTTTTTTAGGAGGTGAGGTTTGCAATTTCATCTCCCAAGTCTAACGAGTCTAGTGTTATCAATACAATAAAAAGGGATGTATGCTCTATTCTAGGGGAAACATTTTTTTTTTTTTTTTTGGTTTTTCAAGACAGGGTTTCTCTGTAGCTTTGGTGCCTGTCCTGGAAATAGCTTTTTGTAGACCAGGCTGGCCTTGAACTCACAGAGATCTGCCTGCCTCTGCCTCCCGAGTGCTGGGATTAAAGGCGTGTGCCACCACCGCCCGGCCAGGGGAAACATATTCAAACTCATCTTTAAAACTGGAAAAAATAGTATTCCCTCACTGCTTCAAGAGAAATTGCTCACAAAAAGCAAAGCAAGCAAACAAAAATAACCCCAAAGTTGTAATTGTGTTTCCCTTTGTGAAGACTAGTATCTTACATCAACTGTCTACTTGGATATATCCTGGCTATCCATCAACATCCTCCACAGCCAAAGAAGATTAAGCAAAACTTCAGTATGTAAATTAAATGGTACTATAATTAGAATATTTCTCCTTGTCTTATTCGACTGTTATTTTTTACAACAATCCCTGTATTTTTTCTTTAGATTGATTAATATTTTCTAATTTTCTGTGTCTACTAGGGTAGAGGAGCAATTTCAGAAATGTCTACTTTCTTTTTCTCCAGAATGTTAGTAAACCAAGGGTTAGAGTACCAGCATGAGTAATTTTCCAGCTTCTAGGTTCCCAATTAAATATGTGACTCAGGAAAATTGTCTTCTGAAAGACACAAACACTCTCTGGACCAACTATAATGCATTTTGCTAAAATTCTATTTATTCTTTGGCTTCAGTTAACTCCCACTCCACTCAGAAAATCCTACCAGTGGGTCTAGTTCACTGGTAGTTTAATGCTAGCCACATATTCTAAAAGGAAAGCACAGTTATCCTAGAAGTTGTGCAAAATCAGTTTTGTGCATGTAATAAAGTTATACCGTTAATAACACTTTGAGTAGTTCCTCAAGAGCCCTTGTCTTTGTTTTCAATCAATGAGCTGTCTCAGTGAACTGACAGATCTGGGACTGGGTTTGAAAGCTAATTTTCCATCGCAATACTCGATACCAGTTTATATCGTTGCCAGATTTTTCTATTATATCAGTGAAGTACAATGCAGATAGCCTGGCAGCTACATTAGCTTTAATAGGGATGGAGATGGGTCTTTCTAGACTGGAGCATCCTCCCAGTTGCTCCGAGGGTCTGCCCATCTCAGCAACTTCATCTATAGTAGAATTCCTTCATATTTAGAGAACGCCTGGCATCACAGGAACTTCCAGACCTTTGACAGACAATGGTGCTTGTTCTCTGTACAACTACATACAGTTTAGTTTATAAATTAGACACAGTAAGATGTTAAGTACAATAATAACTGAACATAATGACTAAAATAATAACACTGCAATAAATGATATATGAATGTGGTCTCTTTCTCTCAATTACTTTCCTGCCTTAAGTTCACCCTGTTTTTGGTGACATGCAACGATACAGCAACTATGTGATTTGACAAAGTGAGGTGAACAAAATCAGTGTTATGTTACTATGTGGAGTCACTAGACACAAACACCTCAATACTATCACAGTCAATCTGGTACCTAATATAGTTATTAAGTGACTAACAGGCATAGCATAGTCAGAGCAGAGACAGCAAATGAAGAAGTAATTGAAGTTGTTTGCATCTTGGATGGGATGAGGTGAGACTCCATCACATTTTCCAGAATGGCAGACAATATATAACTTAAGAAATGTTTGTTTCTGTTACTGTTTCCAGGGAATGGCTTGCTGTGTGTCATAGTCGCCTGCTGCCACCTGTCCAGGCCATTTTCAAAACATTATCCTCTCCCCTTTGGTACCTGGAATCCCAGGTTTATAGTGACACCTCCATGCTGATACAACCTCTCTTAAAATGTGTTATTTCTCGTCTTGGTTGGGGTTTCTAGTACTGTGAAGAGTCATCATGACCACAGCAACTCATAAAAAAAAATTCATTAGGTGGCTTACAGTTTCAGAGGTTTAGTTCATTATCATCATAGCAGGGCATGGTGGTATGCTGGCTAACATGGTACTAAGAGTCCAACACCTTGATCAGAAGGCAATAGGAACTGAACTGAAACAGTAGTAGGTAGTATCTTGAGAATAGAAAACCTAAAACCCACCCCCACAATGATGGTCTTTCTTTAACAAGGCCACACCTCCTAATAGTGCCATTTCCTATGAGAACCACTTACATTCAAAGTATTGCATTTGTCATTACAGAAAATGAAGTGCCTTTGGGTCTTCCCTGGAAACCTAGGTAGATGATAGTTTTCCAATTATTTTTACTGTACGAATTCATTTATGTCAACTCCCTATGACTGTATTTACTTCTTTCAGTATCATACATCATTCTAAAATCACCACTCCATTTACCAATGGTCATTTTTAAAGATAAACTTTAACAAAAACCAGTGAGCAAAATGTAGTCAGTTTTAGGAACACTTATCAGAATGTTGAACATGAGTATATATAGTACTCATGTCAATAACTTATACTATAGCCTTGTTTTCTCTCTCTCTCAAGATCAATAACTCCAAAATTCCCTGCTGTGCCTTAGTACTTGACAAGACTTGTGCACTAAATTCCATGCTTCTTTTGATGGGCTCATTTTTTCTTTCCAGAACAATGTTTCCTGCTACCTTGGAAGCAAACAGGGCAAGTAGAGACAAGAATTCATGAAAACAAGTGTCACATTGCTTCAGAAAAATATTCTAAGGTATTCAGGTACAGGGATGATTATCATTTAACAAGAAAAAGACTCATGTTTTTTATTGGCCACGAGATCAATGAGATTAGATGTTTAAAATTCTTGAATTTATAAATGAATCAACTTACTTCATGTTTCAAGGTTCTTCTTCTTCCCAGTGTGTTTCCAATCTCATTTTTGCTTTGTTACCACAATGACCAAACTCAATGTCTTGTTTTTAGTGTAAGCTGTCTTGTTCATTAAAAAGATAAACCTTTTTTTACAAAAGGCATTCATTCACTAAGCTATCTGACTTTCAAATCATGCAGTCAAAATCAGCCATTCAAATTATAATCAATTACTTATTGTTCTTCCATTGATTGAATATGTTAACCACTTACTCTCCCCATGCTCAATCTTCTATAAGTTCCTCAATCCAATTAGCTATAAGGGAATGCTTTAGTAAACACAAGTATATCCAGGTTTTAAAAATTTCTTAGTCTAAGAGGAAGGCAACTTCAAATTTCCGTCCTGGTCTTCTTTCCAGATTTAGATGCTAAGTCCATTAGTCAGCTTTCTAGAAAACAGAATCAGAAATAGAGTTTGCATAGGAATCCATTGTTGAAGATGCATAATCACAGAGGACTGGGGATTTCAGTGAAGAAAGGAAAGGAAATATAAAGGCGTGTGATCATCATACCAGCTTCGCAACAGCTTCACATGACAGTAGCTTGTTCCTTCAGTCCGTCCGTTTATCTACTAAACACCTCCTATGTTATGTGTTCCTGACCAGAATTTACGGAACTTTTCTCCTTGCACATTGTGGCTACTGCTAAGCAACCAAAAGTACCTATGGTTGACTGGACTACAGCAGTATGTATTTGCTATTGCCAAGAGTACTGAGGAGGTCTTGCTGAAAGCCCTGGTGTTTGTAGCTAAAAGAAAACAAGACACATTTAAAGCTATGTTAATAGTGAAGGTGGTCATCAGCCTTCGTACGGATGGTATCTGAACATACTGGAACTACTCAGTAGGGAAACTGTAATCACAGTCAATATAGGAAAAGATGATGATGCTACGTGACTCTGAGAAAATCCATAAGTTAAGACAGTGAAGGCACGTGTTCACTTAATGATGCCTGAGAGAACACTTCTTGGAGGCAGAATGATGTGGAACTGCTAGATATGAGAGGTCACAGCCACAGCTGAGACATAACAGAGCACAGTGATTCACCCAATGACCTGAATTGGCAGCACAATGCAGCAATATTAAACAAACAAGCTGCTAAAGCAACCTGCAAAAGCCAAAGTTAGACTGTTATTAAAGTCATTAGCACATACAATGTGTCCAAAGCAAATGATAAAAGGTACAAGCAGGTTTCGGGGATGATTTTTCTGGTGGCAAACTGTGAACATTAGTGGTTACTAAAAATTATTTACAAGGTTATTCTTTCATTCTAAAAAGAATCCTCTGTCTTCTTAAGAAAGTACTTGCTTTGGTTAAAACACCCATTTTCTGGGAATAAGTATCCATTTTTCTTTTTAAAAAATACATAAATAAATACTTTCGTTCATTGTGATCTTACCACTAATAGCAATGTTATGTTCAGATTCTATTTTAAATAACGTTGACAAGAGAATCAGTTTTCTTAGCTAAAAATAGCAGTCGCAGTGAAGTCGGTTTGTCAATCACCTTGAGAAGTGAGGACTACACTGAAACTGTTTATTAAATGCAGGGTGAGGGTGGTAGGCATTTCCATGCTTATTATACGCTTAGTACAGGACAAAGAATCCTGTCCAACCTTGGGTGATGGAGGAAGGATGGTTGAAACTGGTAAGTGTATGACAGAGGAAGGTGGGGATGACAACCAGGGACCTACATTTTTTTAGAAAAAAAATTTAAACAAAGAATTAGTTCTACTATATTTTCCCATGAGTAATATACCCCTAGTTTTTATTAAGATGGTATTTTTAGGGTCAGCAAGATGGCTAAGGGCACTTGATGCCAAACATAATGACCCGAATTCAACCTCCAGAACCCACATAAAAGAAGGAGATAACTCCTACAAGTTGTCTCTGATTTCCATATGCAGGTCATGCTATGCATTTGTGGTAGTCATTCCCAAACAAACAAACAAACAAACACACGGTTTTCTTTCTTTTTTTATTGTTTTTTTTTTACTAAAGTAATGCATTCTCATTATTAAAACTAAAAGGCAAAAATGGACCATAAAATTGGATGCAGCAAGAGCCTGTCCATCACTCCCACCTTTAATCCCCTCCAAAAATTCACTACTTCAATTTCTTCTGGAAAACACCTTCAGAACTATAATATATATTTCAAGGCACATAATGTACTTGACTATGCCATGCTGCATTTGACAAACACTGTGGCAATGCATAAGTGAGGGTGCGACAAGATGTTTTGTGCACATGTGCTAATCCACCTGCACCTACATAGACTTGATAGTTACATAAAGAGATTAGTTTGCTGGCCATGATCCATGGTACTCCAAATAATATACACAGACCTCTGTTTCTGGTCCTCTTGGTATTTGGTAGTTTTTCTTGACTGTTTGTTTTGTGACTGCTGCAGTTTTTCTATACCACTTCTATGCAATGCCTGTTCTAATTTCCATATCTAACCCTTTGGTTTTACATTGACAATATGTCTTGATAGGGTTCATTGAAATAATTCTCATTTATAGAATTTAGAAGCCAGTATTTGAGGGGGAAAAAAGAAAGAAATTTTGCTAAATTCTTTCTGTGTCAAACTCTTTCCAGTACCTAGAAGAAGTTTTAGAAAATCATTTTACTGTTTGATGTGTCAGTCCATCAGTCTCTAGAGCAGTAGTTCTCAACCTTTCTAATGCTGTGACCCTTTAAAACAGTTCCTAATGCTATGATGACCTCAACTAGAAAATTACTTACATTGCTACTTCATAACTGTAATTTTGCTACTGTTATGAATTGTAATGCAAATTTCTGTGTTTTCTGATGATCTTAGGTGATGTCTCTGAAAGGATTATTCAACCCCAAAAGGGGTTGTGATCTACAGTTTGAGAATCATTGGTTAAAAAAGGAATCAGCATATGAAATACAAGCATGGTTCTAGCATAAGCTTCAGAAACTATCAGTTCTTGGAGACACAGCTGTGGCCCCATAACATATTATTTAAGGCTTTTTTTTTTTTTTTTTTTTTTTTAGAATGTTCTTTTTCAGGACAACTTGAGACAATAGAACCAGCATGTTCTGTTTTTATTGTACTTCACTGATGCAATGATAACATTCAGGAGCCTAAGAAAGTACTCAATTGTATGATGACCTTCCTAGTTATCAGAAACCCACAGTGTCTGTGCCTTCAACCTTAGTTAGCATCACCCCATCATGAAGGGTAAGAAAGTGTAGAATGTTCTCTTCTTTGTTTGTGGTCCTCCTTGTCTCTCTGCTCTTTGACTTGTGCACAAAAGAATATGAAGTAGAATTTTCTTTCATGTTATCTGATTTGGTGGTTCCGAGTCTGCGTAAAACTCTGCATCATAAGCTCCACTTCTGTAACCAGCGCACTGGCCATTACTCACACTAAGACAAAAGTATTCCACTCTGCTCTGTAGTACTGATGAAATCATCTGAGTGTTATCACTGACTGCAAAAGTTAAAAACCAGCAACAGCATTCACATTAGGACCAGGATGCAAGGATTTCTCACAATGAAGCCAAGTAGAGAACTTCAATAACTGCTTGTTCTCTGTGGCTTCATTCAGTTATGGAACTCCACAGCCACCCAAGCAAAAGAATGCTACATAGTTAAACGAATATCCTTTCCTGATTTCCATCAATGCATGTAATGTATGCCACATGTCAGGTCAGTTTGTTTTAGATTGGGCCAATTATGTTCTTGCCCACTGTGTGCAGTATTTTCTAAAATAACTCAAAGCCTATATCTTTGTCTCTGTTTGAGAAAGCTTGTCAGGCATTTATGCAGTATCTTTGAGGTTCATATCCATCCTATCTTCTAAAATTATTCTTCTTGTCATATCTCTTAGAAACCACTCATTTCTTTTGCTGTATATAGTTGGTATTTCATGTGGGGTATCATTTTATGTATCCCCTTTCTGGGTCACCTGCTTTCCTTTCTTCCTCCCTTCTTTTTCTCCATGTTTTCTCCCTTTCTTCTCCCTCACTATTTGGAACAGCACTGACTGGCCTTGAACTTGCTACCTTCCCATCCTTGCCTCCCAAACAAAACACTAACATTGTAGTCATGTGCCACCATGCTATTCTTGTTTCATTTTAATCCTCGCTTTTGCCAGAATTAATCCATAAATGGCTTCAGAAAGGTTCACTGGAAAAAAAAACTTAAAGTACTTATATAGAAGAAATAATTTTTTCTCCTTAAATCCACAGATGACTGACTGGATATAGAATCCTTGATCAAAACCAGAGTGATTCCTCAGAGTGATTACTATTACTCATGTTGTTTTTCCTAGAACAGAGTTCAGTGATCAAAAGTCAGATTTTATACTCAAGTGTTATTTATCATTTTATCTCATTTCTTTCTGTTGAATGTTTGTAAAATGTACCCATAACTGCTTATACATTAGCATTTATATTTTCTTTCAATATTCTTAATATAATTCAATGACTATTTTCATATAAGTATTTATATTTATTTTAATTTTGTGAGGCGTTCTTGTTTTGCTTCTTTGAAATTTTCCTTTCATGATCTCTCTTTGTGGAACTCAGATTGTAAAATTTATTGTATATACTGAATTTATTCTCTTTTTTTTTCATTTTGATTTTTAGACAGGGTCTCTCTGCAGAGCTCTGGCTGTCCTGGAACTCTCTATGTAGACCAGGTAGGCATATAACTCACAGAGATCTGACAGTCTGTGCTTCCGGAGTGTTGGGATTAAAGGCATGCACTGCCTCACCCAGTCTAAATATATTTTTCATGTCATTTATTATTCTAATTCCCATTTATATACTCTTTAGAAATATTTACTGGTGTATTTTCTCTTATGTTAAAGGTTGTGCTCTGGTTGATTCTTTTCTTGAAGAAGAACAATAAAATTTTAGCTCTAAATCATTTTTAGATTACTATTTTAAGTGTTAACCATTCTGTTCTATAGATACCAAACGTTCTCAAATATTTCTGATTATATTATCTAAAGGGAAATTTGCCTAGGCTTTCGGTTGTTCTTTTTTTTATGATATCAGTTTACTTAGATTCTAAGTTTTTAGCTTGTTTGCTTGAATCTTTCTTTTCCTTCTGAGGCATTCCTTGGCATTTCAGATTCTCTGTTACCCACTCTAAATGCAGAATGAATGAACCAAAGACTGCTAAAATAACACACGGAAGTCCGCAGATATTTCCCTTTATTTCTCTGGAAAACCCTGGTTCCTCTCACCTGCCAGTGAATATGTTCCTGATTGTCCTTTTTTCTAAGGGACACTGTTAAAAGGTAGTAAAGAATGGGGTGAAGCTTCAGGCTGCCCTCCTCTCTGCGGACACTTTTACAGATTAGTAGTGTGGTAAGACTTCATCCCATTGTCTCAGCGTCACTTCTCTCACAGGTGGTCTGTGAGACGTGCTGACTGTGTGGGAGAACACCTCCTTTATCTGCTTATGCACATGCGTACTCGTGCTACATCCTATTCCTTTTTCATCATCTGCCACCTTTCGTTCAGTTCTTGTTCTTGACCATTTGCTATGCTCCCTCTTCTATGAGAGCCATTATACTATGAGCACAGTCGACGTCTTCATGGCCTTGTGTTGATATTTTTCTTACATATTTACTATTCCTTTGGTTCTTATAACAGAGAAAGGCCAACTGGTTCCATCAGTTATTCTAAGCCCAAACTCCAAAGTATCAATAATAGACTAATAAAACTTAACAATCAAATAATTTGCAAAATGTTTATAAGTGTGAACACAAGATAGCTAAGTGGATGAGTAATGCAAATATGATGAGTTGAGTTCTCACAACCCACAGTGGAAAGGAAGGCTAATCCAAGAAAGTTGCCCTCTGGCACCCACACTCGCACTGTGACATACATATGCCCATACTCACACACACACAAAATGGTAGCACAAATAATATAAAGCCAGGAACAGATATTGGGATTCAACCTGAAGATCAGAAAGGCAAAGCAGCCAAACTAATAGAGAGCTCTAAGCTCTATGAAATCTTCATACTGAAAGGGAGCGAGTTCTTGTCTCATCCTGCCTTATATTCCTCTTTAGTGCTGGTTTTAAAGGCGTGTACCACCATTGCCTAGCCTCTATGGCTAGCTAGTGCGGCTGCTGGGATTAAAGCTGTGTGCAACCACTGCCTGACTTTTACAGCTGACCAGTGTGACTGTTTTGCATTCTGGTCTTCAGGCAAGTCTTATTTATTAAAATACAACTGAAATACCACTACAAATAATATTGTTTAAATTATTAGTTACTTGATGTACTGTTTCGCTAGTCAACCATTTGTTCCACAAAGAAACAAATGTCAGATCACAACAGGTGAAAAAGAACGGATAGTGAAAATTGTTTTATGGCCACAGAGAACATTCTCATTAATAGCTAGTCAATGTAACCTTGCTGGAATTCCTGGTTGTTTTAAAGAAAAAAAAAATCTGACTGAGGAGCAATTGCTTCAGATGTGTTCACTCCTGCCTGCTGTGAGCTCAATACCCAGCATTTTAAACCTAATCATAAAATGTATCCATTCTTTATATCCAGTGAGCTAGGAATTAATTTTATCACTTTGATTTTCCATTAAAATTCCATGATTTCTTATTAATGTCAAAATAGGTCCCTTTACACTTCAGTGAAAGTCACTAATTTTTGAGGAAATTGATACAGTTTTACAGAACAGGATGAGGAACGTTAGCCTGTAGGTTGGCTTGCATGCACAATTTCTACCCCACTGACTTTTGAGAGGCCAATCATCTGTAATTTAGCAGAGACTGTAGTGTCAGAGCCTTTTGCAGATTCCATTTCCTTTACTTTTGAGAGTGCTTGTCTACTTGATAAAAAGAATAAAAAGGAAAAAAAAAGAAAAAGACATTTCCTATCTTGTTTCTTAAATTCAAATGAGCAGATAATACTCCTTGATTGCCCCCTCACCCAGCTCCAGATGGGTGTCAGTCAAGGGTCTCAAGGCAGTGTTTCTAAAAGGAAGCAGATTTGACTGTTTGAGCTTTGAATATCAACTATCTTGCCCAAGCCGCCAGTCAATGCAATCATAAGCAGATCGCCGAGGGCCTGCCAATTTAGTACTACCTTATATTTGGTGACAAGACGGTGCATTCAAAGGCAAATGTGCTCTTGAAATTGCTGTGTGGTCTGGTAGGCATAGGTTAACTGGACAACATTGTCCTCTTTTTCTTATTCTTCCCCTTCCCACTATTTCTCTCCCTTCCTCATACCCTCCTTCACTTCTTTTCTTGTAATTTTTAATGTTAAGAATATCATCTTGCATAAGAGTCAAGCATGGCCTATGGTTAATGTAGTGTGAGAGAGTTGCCGGAGGGTTTGGTCACAGTCCTTTTATCTTCTTAATGTTCTTCATAATTGACCGTCCTTCCTCTCCTATGCCTACTCACTACAACTTTGACTCGTTAGACTGTGGTTCTTCAGTCACAGTAAGAAGTGCTTCCTGGACAATCGCATATCCAGTCTCTTTCTCTTCTACACCTAGGAGTCTCTGATCTATGTTGGCAATACATCTATAAAGAAAATAAGCAGAGAGAGAAATCAACTTTTAAATGAGATATCCTTCACACCCTGGAATTCTCCTATAGTTAGGGATGTCCATGTGAACAAGTTCGTCTAATTAAGTATAAACAGAGCCATCTTCTGAATCTAGTGTCCATAAATACTTTAAAGCAGTGGTGGGGGGCACAGCATGTTTGGCCTCCCTTTTTGACCTTGCCCTTCTTTTTAACCAGAGCCAAACACCATTGCCCAGAGGATCATCAGCTATGCTGCAACCATGAGCGTGAAATTCACAAGTTAAGAAATGCAGAATCAGGAGCAGCTCTCTCAGCCCCAAGTGGCTAACCAGGAGAAAAGTCAGGCTCCGTGGATTTATGACAGTGAAAACCTGAACTCTTGAGGACTGCTGGTATGTTCCTCCCTGAGACTGGCAGCAAAATGAGCACTTCAAAGAGCAAAATACATCCCTGCCTGACTACTTTGCACTGAGGAAATTTTGTTGTTGTTTTTCCCCTGGAGTTTAGCAGTCACAAGCAAGTCCTCTCACACAAGACTTCCAGTTTTCTTGGGGACCTGGAGTTCCCTGAGTTGAAACAATATTTTCGACAATCAGAGAAGTTTTGCTTACCTTCGAGGCACCTAGTCTAACTAGCATAGCAGAGAATTCAAATATATCTTCATCCTGACCCTGACTTGCAGGGCTCATAAGCCCACCCTTCAGTTTTCCACACCCTTTAAAGGAGGGAAGCATTTATCTGAGTCCCCTTCTGCATGAGGTGGAGGAACTTCTAAAGAAGTATCAAAAACTTCCAAAAACTTTCCACAAGAAGAGGCTTCATTGGCCCTAAGGACAAACAACAGAGGCACCAAATGCCAGTCGCTCCTTCTTTTAATTAAAAGCAAATGACGGAAGCCACTTCCACAGGAACTGGCTCTCTTACTTCCCTTGGAAATGCTCTCCTTTACAGGATACTGGGTATTTGTTTTGTTTGTCCTCACTGTGAGAGAGACTTTCTCCTATCAATATACTAACCAATAAGATAAACTCATTTTAATTTACATAAGACCAGAGCCACTAAAGTCAGCCTGTCTGTCTGATGCAACATTGATATTTCTGTGGGTGCAACAGCATTCATTGCATTTTTTAAAAAGTGGAACTAGTCACCACCATATTAAGAATAACTGACTTCAGGGTCTGAAGAGATGGTTCAGTGGTTAAATGAACTGGCTGCTCTTGCTAAGAACCTGAGTTAGATTCCCAGACACTACACAGAAGTTCATAACTATCCATAACTCTAGATCCAGGGGATTCGATATCGTCTTCTGGCCTCTGCAGGCACCAGGCATGCAAGTAGTGCATAGACATACAAGTAAGCAAAACACCCACACGCATATTTTTTCAAAAGCAAATGGTTGATTTCATTCATTCATGTGCTTTGTTTAAGAGGAAGGTCTTCATGATCTTCTTATAAGGGTAAATCTCTCCAGAATTTGATACAGGAAGAAAACTAAGTGAGTCCGTGGTGTTTGGTTTTCTTTTTTGTTATTTTACTTATTATTATTATATATGCGTGATGTGTGTGTGTGTGTGTGTGTATGTGTGTTTGGAGGAGGAGGCATGTGTGCAGATGTGGAGGTTGGAGAACAAATTTCAGTTGTCAGTCTGCCCTTTCACAATGGTTTCCAGAGAGCAAACTCAGATCTTCAAAGTCACTCAGCAAGTGCCCTTAGTCTATTCGTTGTCTCACTGACCCCTGAAAACAGAGTTTTAGCAGACATATGGGTGAGGATAATTTATATCTGGTTCTAGTTACATATTTTAAAGATAAAAATAATCATGCCATAATAGGATGTGGAGTTTAGTTTAGTTAAAGATACACTTTAACTTAATTTATCAGAAGATTTTTACACTAAAGTTGGTAGTTTAAATAAAATGCAGGGGCCTTAAGAAAGAGCTGTGAACAGTTAACATACAGTAACAAAGTTGTCTAGTCTACTATTAAAACAGCTGTCCTGGGGACCTTGTCAGTTAAGGATTTCTTTCTTTTACACCACAGAAGTTGCTGTGTGCGGTATTCTGTGACATCTCCTTATTTACATTGCTTTTAAGAATCTGCTACCTACACCTACCCTTCTCCCAACCCAGTAATACTCACCAGTTTGTTGGAGCTTTTCAGTCTGAGGTAACACATGGAAGCAATTTCTTTTGCCTGATCTCTTTGGCTCCATTTTGATACGACTATCTGTGGGGGTTGGAGGGAGAACGACCCCATTGGCTCATAGATCTTAATATTTCATCATCAGAGACTTGCACTATTGGAAAGGTTTAGGAGCTGTGGCCTCATTGGAGGAAGTGTGTCACTCGATGTGAGCTTTGAGGTTTCTAAGTCCAGAGGAGTCTCCCTCTTCCTACTGCTTGCAGAGGCAGATGTAGAACTCTGCTCCAGCACCACGTCTGCCTGCACATCACCACACTCCCTGCCATGATGAAATAGACTAAACCCTAGGATGGTAAGCAAGTCCTAACTATATGTTTTGTTTTGTATGAGTTACTGTGATCATGGTCTCTCTTCATGGACATAGAACACTGACTAAGACACTATTCCATTCATTTTTGAGATTATTTTCATTCTCTCCTTTCTGCTTCTGCTATTAAACATGCCTTGCTTGTTTGTTTCCCAAGTAGATCTTCATTCTAATTTCTCAAAACAGTTTCCAGCATTGCTTCAAACTGCTGTTGCTCACCTGAAAAGTCTATGGGATATGTGTCCATCCCCTTGAATAGAAGCCTTGGTACTTCCTGCTCTGATTCCAACTTGTATTTGGCTTCCATTTCTACATTGAGAACATCTGCATTGTGCTCCAGGCCCCCATTCACAATTTTCTCTGTCTTCTCATTTCTTCAATTCTTTTGTTTCTTTTCAGGAAAAACAAACAAATAACAACAAAAACTGTATTTCTCCATCTTCTTCCTCTTTTCTAGACTTTTTGATTGAAAAGGACAAATCCTCCCTTTGAATTTACACAGTACTCCAAGGGAGAGAATCAGGATTTGGAATAATGATGCAGATTAAAATACATTGGTATTTCATATAACTATAGAAGGCTGATATTTCTCTTCCTAAACTGAGAACAACAATACAAATCTCAAACAAATAAGATTCTTAGAATAGTACATGACAAAAGCTTAAGTACCAAATAACATAAGCTATAGCTGTTTATGATTAAAATTTTATATAACTTCTATTAATTTTATTTTTTAATAATTTTATGCCTTATGTAATGCATCCTGGTTTATTTATCTTTATTTAATGGTGCGGGAGAATTGTCTGTATTCTGTCAATTATGTTTTAAATAAACGCTGATTGGCAAGGCAGGAAGTATAGCTGAGAAAACCAAACAGAAAGTAGAAACAATGCAAGGAGAACTGGAGAATTTTGGGAAGGAGGAAGCTGATTCCTCCCACTCCTGCCCAGACCATCGAAGCAGGATGTGATCTGCCCCACTGAAAAAGGTACTGAGCCACATGGCTAACATAGATCAGAATAATGGGTTAATATAAGCTACAAGAGCTAATAAGTAGCCTGACCTAATGGGCCAATCAGCTTTATAACTTAAAGAGATGTCTGTGCGATTTTCTTTGGGGCTTGTCGGCTGTGGGGTACCGAGCGGGACAGAAAACCCCAACAAGCAGGGCCCATTCCATGTTACAATTTAATCCTTAGAGTGTTAAGGTACTGATTGTCAAACTCAAGGCTTCATGTGAGCGGGACTCTCTGCCTTCCACTACTCTCTGACTCACCATTTATATGTCAATGTCTTTCCCTGAAATTTATCACATGCTCAGAAGTACTTAGGTTGTGTACCAATGACAACTACTCAACATTGGGTTTTTGTGGCATGTACAATGCTAAGAGTAATCATTATATTATGTTACATTAAAATTGGTAAAAATAACATTTTTGTGAGTTGATAATTAGGTGGAAAGTTTTGGTTTGCACCTTAAAACATATTTAAGGGAGAACCTGATAGTCAACTAAATAGTCTAAGCTAAAGTTGACTATTTTAAAATAGCACAGTAAGTGGGAGAGTATATTTAGAACTCTATTTTATTATTGCATCTTGTCCATCAAAAATATGTTCATCAAAACTATTTAATATTCAGGCATTGTATAATAAGTTCCACACTGCATTAGTGGGTGTATGGCATTGGCAAATAGCAACACTCCACTGTAGGCAGTAAAAAACGAATACTAATCAAAGAATTTCAATTGTAACTTCATTTTGTATGTAATAAATATCACTATGACCCTATAGGTCAAAATAAATAGAAATATCTTATGTTAGATAAATTAAGAAGAAATAAGAAACTCTAGACCAAAAAAAAAAAAAAACGTTGCTATGGCAACCTTAATATTAATAAGCTACTTCTGAAGTCACTGCAGCCTTAGTCGGCTTTTGGCATTTAACTTTCTTCTTAGCTTTTTGTTTGAGGAAAATAATAAAGTCCCTTCACTGCTGAGCCTTAAAATGTTTCAATGGCAATCTGTTTGATAGTCGTCTGATATCTGTGTTAATAACTCAGCCTGCTTACTACTCCATAGTATAAAGACAATTTAATTGGGCTGAAAAAAAAGGTGAAGAAACAGCTTGTTCAAGTTGAGTTAGAATATTTCCTTCCATGGTTAGTCCATCAGAAGGAGTAGAATGATTTTAGCTCCAGGTCACACAGCTGACGAAAAATGGCTCTCTAAAACCATCTGTAAAGGCATTCTGCAATGTTTTATTAGCATAGCATTCTCTGAATCGCTAAAGTCCGTATTGTTTGAGAGAGGAAAAAGTGCAGATGACTTCAGCTAACAAGTGAGTCAAAGTACCATGTTGAAACTAGCCACCTCTGGCTCCTATATTTGTCAACTGTATTTATCTTATTCCCTAAGCAACCCAGATGTAACACAGCCACCTACATGTGTGCTAAAGTGGGACTTAATGAGGCTCAATCAACTTCTGCATTGTGTATTGTCTCTGCATGGGTTGTGCTGTTGATCCTCTTCCACCCTGCCTATGTACTTGGTAACAACCATCAGGAAGGATGATGCTCTTTTCTAAGGAGTGTCTCAGGATCCATGGTTTGGTCAGAGGATGCATGCTCTCTTTGTACAGGATTCCTTGATAAAACAACCTTCCATGTACAAATGAGAGTCTGCCTTCCTCCACATAGGTGTCTAGAACTATTTTTAAAGCCATCAAATTCACTACTTGTTTTTTCCCATTAGGGCTGAGGTCTAGACTCCAAGTAAAGGTAAGTGGATAGAAGACTTTATAAGGCTTTCAGTTAAACACATTTTTTAATAAGGATGCCTCATTTCTAGCTCAAAAAATTTGGGATATACAGTGTGTGCTTTCTAGTTGCTATGATGTTGGTGCTGTGTATGGAAACATTATGTAAGAAAATTAGGGTTCCCATGTCACTTTAAAAAAATGGATCCTAAATTTGAATGTAACAAAGAGCAATAACATGCTGTCTCCCTGCATTCACTAAGAGGAACCAAAATAAAAATGAGACTATGAAAAACATGCATCTCATTATTGCATCCTTAGCCATTCAGACTCCAAAGTGTTGCTTCCAATCACCTAAAGTGTGCCTTTTGAGAGCTCCCTTTAGTTTTACACTAATGAACAACTCATCTATTTCCATAAAACAAGACACAAGTTACCAGTGAGTTACACTCAATGCAGATAAAATGATTGACTACCAAATTGGCTACCTTGTGGACTAATGTTCTCTTAAGGAGAGTATTTGAATAGTTTAATGTGTGTGTGTGTGTGTGTGTGTGTGTATTTTTCCCCAAAAAAGTTTGTCATCATGACTTTGACCTCGAATGTACATTAATGTGTGCTTCTATGAAAAATTAAATTCAGATTTTAATCGTTTTTGTTTCTAAAAATCTAATTGGCTATAAATGTAAATTCACATTTATTGCTTAGAACAATAGCTCCATCCATGAGAGCATTCTTGTAGAACTGACTTACGGAAGAACTAAGCTTTCAGAATCAGTTTGCTGAGACATTCTCAGGTCTTACCACAATAAACACTGTCTAGTTGGTCAGCACTTATCACCACATAGAATTTTAAGCTGGGGCAATTCAAGGAAACCATTTAAATAGAGATATTTGGGATGGGGGGAGAATGTTCTGGGGTTGAGTATTTTTGCTCTTCTGAAGGACTCTCGTGCAGTTCTCAACATCATCTCAGCAGTCTCACAGCTGCCTGTATTCCAGCACTGGGGTATTTAGCATCCTTTTCTGGCCTCAGTGGACAATGTGCATACATGTGGTATTTATTTACAAAGGTCCATATACTTAAAGTTAATAAGAAGAATAATGAAGGTATTCGCAGCCGTCCCCGCGCCGCCGCTCTCTAATGCCAGCGCCGCCTCTCGCTTGCCGAGCTCCAGCTGAAAGAGAAGTGGGGTAAGTAAGGAGGTGCCTATACCATGGCTTGTACAAAGCAGACTGCCCGTAAAGCATCCAGGAAACAACTGGCTACAAAAGCCGCTCGCAAGAGTGTGCCCTCTACTGGAGGGGTGAAGAAACATCGTTACATGCCTGGTACTGTGGCAATCCGTGAAATCAGACGCTATCAGAAATCCACTGAACTTCTGATCCACAAACTCCCCTTTCAGCGTCTGGTGCAAGACTTCGAAACAGATCTGCATTTCCAGAGTGCAGCTATTGGTGCTTTGCAGGAGGCAAGTGAGGCCTATCTGGTTGGCCTTTTTGAAAATACCAACCTGTGTGCTATCCATGCCAAAAGTTAACAATTATGCCAAAAGATATGCAGCTAGCACGCTGCATACACGGAAAACGTGCTTAAGAGTCTACTATGAGGCGGCAGCAGCCTGGGACAAGGAACTCAGACATTCCTCATACCCCCTATACTTCCTGGTCTTCCTGCAGGGGCTATACTCCCCCCAGATACTGCCTCTCCTTTCTACCCCACCCAGCTTGCATCCAGAACCCCCCCCTTCTGCCTCCCTCCCCTCTTTGGGCACATAACATCACCCAGCTCAGCCTGTTCGGGCGCTGGGACCAAATTGTGAGGGCAACTGGGAGGGCGGTAGTTCCTTTGTCTCAATAGCCTGCCTGCAGCAAGCAAGGTAAGCCCTTTGTTTATGAGCTACCCAAGCAGCACGGAGATCCAATCGTGGCACCAGGAGAGCCATCATTGGGCAGGGAGATCTGATCAAGGCACCAGGAGAGCTATCACTGGGGAGTGACATCACTGGGAAGGTACATTAGTGGGCAAGGAGACCTAATCCTGTAATAGAAGATCCATAGGGGAGCATTTGGAGGAAGAGATGGGCAGGTGCCAATGCAAGAATTTACCCAACAATCTGAAAAACAACATGAAACCAGCAGAACCCAGCGACCTTACAACAGGAGGACATGAACACCTTAATCATGAAGAAGTAGAAAAAATTGACTTTATGAAAGTCATAGAGGCCCTTAAACAGATGTAAAAAACACCCTTATAGAAATGGATGAGAAGTATAACAGAAAGTTTGAAGAATTGAGTAATTAGTGAATGATACCCTAGGAAACCAAGGAAAAACAATCAAACAGATATGGAAACAGTTCAAGACTTGAAAACTGAAATGGAGGCAAAGAAGAAAACACAAACAGGGCCGGCTGGACATGGAAAATCTAGGTAAACGAATAGAGAATACAGAAACAAGCATAACAAACCGAATACAAGAGATAGAAGAAAGAATCTCAGATTCTGAAGATACCATAGAGAAAATAAACACACTGATCAAAGAAAAAAGCAAATCCAACAAACTCCCATCACAAAACATTCAGGAAATCTGGGACACAATAAAAAGACCAAACCTAAGAATAATAGGAGTAGAAGAAGGAGAAGAAGTGCAGCTCAATGATCCAGAAAATATATTTAATAAAATTATAGAAGAAAACTTTCCCAACCTAAAGAAAGATATACCTATGAAGGTTCAAGAAGCATACAGAACACGGAATAGACTGGATCAAAAAAAAAATCCCCTCACCATATAATAATCAAAACACAAAGCATACAGAATAAAGAAAGAATATTAAGAGCTACAAAGGAAAAAGGCCAAGTTACTTATAAAGGTAAACCTATCAGACTTACACCTGACTTCTCTATGGAAACCATGAAAGCCAGAAGGTCCTGGATAGAGGTACTGCAGAAACTAAGAGACGGTGGATGCAAGCCCAGACTACTATACCCAGCCAAGCTTTCATTCACTATAAATGGAGAAAACAAATTTTTCCAGGATAAAAACAAATTTAAACAATATGTAGCCACAAATCCAGCCTTACAGAAAGTAATAGAAGGAAATTCACAACCCAAGGAATCCAACAATGCCCACAATAACTCCGACATCTAGAGACCCTTCAACAGCACAAGCCGAAGAAGGGAAACACACAAACTCTACTACCAAAAAAGTAACCGGAGTTAACAACCACTGGTCATTAATATCAATTAATGTCAATGAACTCAACTCACCTATAAAAAAGGCACAGGCTAAGAGATTGGATATGAAAACAGGATCCAACATTCTGCTGTTTACAAGAAACACACCTCAACCACAAAGACAGGCACCTACTCAGAGTAAAGGGCTGGGAAAAGGTTTATCAAGCAAATGGACCTAAGAAACAAGCGGGTGTGGCCATATTAATTTCTAACAAAGTTGACTTCAAACTTAAATCAATCAGAAGAGATGGAGAGGGACATTTTATACTCATAACAGGAACAATTCATCAGAATGAAGTCTCAATCCTGAATATCTATGCCCCTAATATAAAAGCACCCACTTACGTAAAAGAAACATTGCCAAAATTCAAGGCAGCCATCAAACCACACACACTAATAGTAGGAGACTTCAACACTCCTCTCTCACCAATGGACAGGTCAATCAGACAGAAACCTAATAGAGAAATAAGAGAATTAATGGAGGTAATGAATCAAATGAACTTAACAGACATCTACAGAACATTTCACCCAAATAGGAAAGAATACACCTTCTTCTTTGCAGCTCATGGAACCTTCTCGAAAATTGACCACATACGCGAGAACAAAGCAAACATCCACAGTTACAAAAAAATATTAGTAACCACCTCTATCTTATCAGATCACCATGGATTAAAGCTAGAATTCAACAACAATGCTGCCCCCAGAAAGTCTACAAACTCATAGAAACTGGACAGTCAACTACTGAACCACACCTGGACCAAGGAAGAAATTAAGAAACAAATTAAAGTCTTCCTTGAATTCAATGAAAATAAAGAAACAACATACTCAAACTTTATGGGACACTATGAAAGCTGTCCTAAGAGAAAAGTTCATAGCACTAAGTGCCCACTTAAAGAAAACAGAGAAAGAACGCATTGGAGACTTAACAGCCCACCTGAAAGCTCTAGAAAAAAAAAAGAAGCAGACTCACCTAGGAGGAGTAGAAGACTGGAAATAATCAAACTGAGGGCTGAAATCAATAAAATAGAAACACAAAAACAATCCAAAGAATCAATGAAACAAAAAGCTGGTTTTTGGAGAAAAACAACAAGAATGATAAACTCCTATCCAAACTAGCCAAATGGCAGAGAGAGAATGCACAAATTAATATGATCAGAAATGAAAAGGGGGACATAACCACAGACACAGAGGAAATTCAGAGAATCATTAGATCTTACTACAAAAGCCTGCCTGCCACAAAATTTGAAAATGTAAAAGAAATGGACACTTTTTAAGATAAATACCATATACCAAAGTTAAACCAGGACCAGGTGAACAATCTAAATAGACCTGTTAGTCGTGAAGAATTAAAAGCTGTTATCAAAAACCTCCCTACCAAAAAAAGCCCAGGACAGATGGTTTCAATGCAGAATTCTGCCAGAACTTCCAAGAAGACCTAATACCTATACTCCTTAATGTATTTCACAATATAGAAACAGAAGAGTCATTGCCAAGTTCCTTTTATGAAGCTACAGTTACCCTGATACCAAAACCACACAAAGACCCAACCAAGAAAGAGAATTACAGGCCAATCTGAGTCATGAACATCGACACAAAAATTCACAATAAAATACTGGCAAACCGAATCCAAGAACACATTAGAAAAATTATCCATTATGATCAAGTAGGCTTCATCCCAGAGATGCAGGGCTGGTTCAACATACACAAATCTATCAATGTAATTCATCATATAAATAAACTGAAAGAAAAAAATCATATGATCATTTCATTAGATGCTGAAAAAGCATTTGACAAAATTCAACATCCCTTTATGATAAAAGTCTTGGAGAGATTAGAGATACAAGGGTCATACCTAACTATAATAAAAGCTAATTACAGCAAGCCGACAGCTATCATCAAACTAAACGGAGCGAAACTCAAAGCCATCCCCCTAAAATCAGGAACATGACAAGGCTGTCCACTCTCTCCATACCTCTTCAATATAGTGCTTGAAGTTCTAGCAATAGCAATAAGACAACATAAGGAAATCAAGGGGATTCTAATTGGAAAGGAAGAAGTTAAACTTTCATTATTTGCAGATGATATGATAGTGTACATAAGCGACCCCAAAAACTCCACCAAAGAACTCCTACAGCTGATAAACACCTTTAGCAATGTGGCAGGATACAAGATCAACTCCCAAAAATCAGTTGCCCTCCACAAAGGATATAGAAGCAGAGAGGGAAATCAGAGAAGCATCACCTTTCATGATAGACACAAACAGCATAAAATATCTTGGGGTACCTCTAACCAAGGAGTGAAAGATCTATTTGACAAGAACTTTAAGGCATTGAAGAAAGAAATTGAAGAGGATACCAGAAAATGGAAGGATCTCCCTTGCTCTTGGATTGGGAGGATCAACATAGTAAAAATGGCAATTATACCAAGGGCAATTTATAGATTCAATTCAATCCCCATCAAGGTCCCATAAAAATTCTTTACAGATCTTGAGAGGATAATAATCAACTTTATATGGAAAAACAAAAAACCCAGGATAGCCAAAACAATCTTATACAATAAAGGAACTTCTGGAGGCATTACCAACCCTGACTTCAAACTCTTTTACAGAGCTACAGTAAGGAAAACAGCATCTTATTGGCATAAAAACAGAGAAGTCGACCAATGGGATTGAATAGAAGACCCGGATTTTAACCCACAAACATATGAACACCTCATTTTCGATAAAGGAGCTAAAAGTATACAATGGAAGGAAGAAAGCATCTTCAACAAATGGTGCTGGCACAACTGGATGTCAACCTGTAGAAGAATGAAAATAGACCCATATCTATCACCATGCACAAAACTCAAGTCCAAATGGATCAAAGACCTCAATATCAATCTGAACACACTGAACCTGATAGAAGAGAAAGTGGGAAGTACCCTACAACATATGGGCACAGGAGATCGTTTCCTATGTATAACCCCAGCAGCACAGACATTAAGGGCAACATTGAATAAATGGGACCTCCTGAAACTGAGAAGCTTCTGTAAAGCAAAGGACACTGTCACTAAGACAAAAAGGCAACCCACTGACTGGGAGAAGATCTTCACCAACCCCGCAACAGACAAAGGTCTGATATCCAAAATATATAAAGAACTCAAGAAACTAGATGTTAAAATGCTAATTAACCCAATTAAAAAATGGGGCACTGAACTGAACAGAGAATTCTCAACAGAAGAAGTTCAAATGGCCAAAAGACACTTAAGGTCATGCTCAACCTCCTTAGTGATCAGAGAAATGCAAATCAAAACAACTCTGAGGTATCATCTTACACCTGTCAGAATGGCTAAAATAAAAAACACCAATGATAGCCTTTGCTGGAGAGGTTGTGGAGGAAGGGGTACATTCATCCATTGCTGGTAGGAATGCAAACTTGTCCAACCACTTTGGAAATCAGTGTGGCGGTTTTTCAGGAAATTCGGGATCAACCTACCCCTAGACCCAGCAATACCACTCTTGGGAATATACCCAAGAGATGCTCTATCATATTACAAAAGCATTTGTTCAACTATGTTCATAGCAGCATTATTTGTAATAACCTGAACCTGGAAACAACCTAGATGTCCTTCAATGGAAGAATGGATGAAGAAAGTGTGGAATATATACACATTAGAGTATTCATCAGCGGTAAAAAGCAATGACATCTTGAATTTTGCATGCAAATGGATGGAAATAGAAAACACTATCCTGAGTGAGGTGTCCCAGACCCAAAAAAGATGAACTTGGGATGTACTCATTCATAATTGGTTTCTAGCCATAAATAAAGGACATTTAGTCTATAATTTCTGATCCTAAAGAAGCTAAATAAGAAGGTGAACCCAAAGAAAAACATATAGTTATCCTCCTGGATATGGGAAGTAGACAAGATTGCCGGGCAAAAAATTGGGATCTTGGGGGTGAGGTGGGATGGGGGTAAGGGGAGATGGGGAGTAAAAGTGAAAAGGGGAGGATGGGGGGAACTTGGGGAATTGGGATGGTTGGGATAAAGGAAGGATGGATATGGGAGCAGGGATGCATATATCTTAATTAAGGCTGCCATCTTAGGATTGGCAAGAGGGGCTTCCATGTGCCCAGGGCGATGTCCCCAGTTAGTTCCTTGGGCAGCTGAGGATAGGGAACCTGAAATGGCCCTATCCTATAGCCATACTGATGAATATCTTGCATATCACCATAGAACCTTCATCTGGCGATGGATGGAGATAGAGGCAGAGACCCACATTGGAGCACTGGAATGAGCTCCCAAGATCTCAATGAAGAGAAGAAGGAGGGACAACATGAGCAAGGAAGTCAGGACTGTGAGGGGTGCACCCACCCACTGAGACAGAGGGACTGATCTATTGGGAGCTCACCAAGGCCAGCTGGACTGGAACTGAAAAAGCATGGAATAAAACCAGACTCTTTGAACATGGCGGACAATGAGGGCTGATGAGATGCCAAGGACAATAGCACTGGGTTTTGATCCTACTTTATGTTCTGGCTTTGTGGGAGCCTAGCCAGTTTGGATGATCACCTTCCTAGACCTAGATAGAGGGGGAAGGACCTTGGACTTTCTACAGTGCAGCAAACCCTGACTGCTCTTTGGACTGGAGAAGGAGGGGGAAAGGAGTGGCTGGAAGGAGGCGGAAATTTTTTTTTCAATAAAAAAGAAAAAAAAGAGTCCACTATGAGGTGAAACATTTTATTTTCAAAATAATTTTTTCCTCTTCTTCCTCTTATCAGTAGTTCTGAATTTTAGATATTTTTTTCCATGGGGTCAAAAGGTACCTAAGTATGTGATTGTGAGTGGAAAAATAGGGGACAGAAATCAGGTATTGGCAGTTTTTCCATTTTCATTTGTGTGTGAATTTTTAATATAAATGCAAGATGTAAAGCATTAATGTAAGCAAAATGTTTCAGTGAACACATTTCAACAGTTCAACTTTATAACAATTATAAATAAACCTGTTAAAATTTTCTGGACAATGCCAGCATTTGGATTTTTTAAAATAAGTAAATTTCTTATTGATGGCAACTAAATGGTATTTGTAGCATTTTTATCATACAGTAGATTCCATCATTCACTATACTTTTCTAACTGAGTTGTCCTACATGCAAGTACATGTTTTTAATGTTGTCTGTCTTCTGTGCTGTTCTTGTAAGTTTGTTATTAAAACACATTAAACTAAAAAAAAAGAAGAAGAAATTTTAAAAAATAAAAATGCTACTACTAATTCACAATGTAATTCTGAATACTAAAACCATTGCTTTTATTTTTATATCTGTACAAATAATGGGATGTTTGCTGGCTTATCTTTCTGGGCCACTTCAAGGTATATTCATAGCCCCTGACTTGCCTTCTCAGTTTACTTTGAGGTGTTTCTTAAATATCAAGTATTAATTTACACTTCACACCCATTTGCCATTTAATTGCAATGAGAAATATTACACATGGATGTTTCTTTTCCCCTAAATCATTTAAGATTATTTAACCACTTGGTTACTAAAGGAGTATTCTAAAAATATAAGAAAAAAATAGGGCAAGTCCAAATTTAAATGGAATTTTTCTCAAAAGCCAATAGAAGGGAATTATTTTAAAATGTAGAGATGAAGGTCACAGCTGGACACCTCGGGTTTGTTTTGGACATGATGTCAATCAACTTGGTCACCTGAATTCCCATCATTAAATGAGTGCAGTGGATCAGATCAGGTACACCATGAATGTGCACATCCTGCTGCAAGCTTCCTCTGGGGGAGACAGGTGACCAGCAAACAGCACTGCTGTGTGCCCTCTCCATGTAAGTGTTAAAGTTCTGAGAGGCAAGGTTCCCCAACCTTCATAGAAGTGTTGCAGTTCTGAGGGGAACAGAAAGGAATTCTATCAGTTAAGAGCCAAGGAATAACACAAAGTAATGCTTCACCAACAACAAACCTCATATAAGTGATATATAGTGAAAGAGAGAAGAGTCTGGCTGCCTCTGCTCTGGTAAGAAACAGCAAAGAACTGAGCAGGAGGCAGACTTTATATTGGGTTTCTTGGAGAGGTGGCCTGGGAATGGTGGGATTTCAAAATCAGAGATTAGTGGGGTTTTTGAGCTCAGGGATTGGTGGAATTTCCAGCTCAAAAACTGGTGAGTTTTCAAAACCCGAAAGTGAGCTCAGACTTTCTGTCCTACACACTCAAAGAACATATGGATGTCATGTACGTGCCATTCTGGATTTCATGTTATCTGAGAGATTTCATCAAACACACTACTATTTAGTTGCCATATTGCTTTCCCAAAATGATTTTGTTCATGCCGATATTCATGTGAAACAAGTCTGAATAGTCTATACTGATGCCACCACATGTGATCACAATGCACAGCAGCCAGCATTGCTTACTGCAGGCTTTAGTGCTGTGGGACAATGCTCTTATACCCTGTAAAGATTTGTCACTTGTATTTTAGTAAAACACTGACTGGCTAGTAGCCAGGCAGGAATTATAACGGGTTGACCAGACTAGAAGAATTCTGGTAAGAGGAAAGACTCAGTCTTTAGTCACCAGTCCGATGTAGAAGCAGGATGAGAGTGTTTCACTGATAAAAGGTACCAAGCCACATGGCTAACATAGACAAGATTTATGGGTTAATTTAAGTTGTAAGAACTAGTTAATAATAAGCCTGAGCTAACTGGCCAAACAGTTTAATTATTATAAGCCTTTGTATGTTTCTTTGGGACTTAATAGCTGAGGGACCAGGTGGAACAGAAACTCTGTCTACATTTTAGCTTCTCAAACTTCTTGGAAATATATTAATTGGAAACTTTGAAAAGTAATTCGGAGATGAGATATAAAATAATAAAAAGTTAGACAGCTTCATCCTTGTTTGAAGGACTTCTTAAATTTTTTTAATTTTGTGGAGCCTCAGAAAGTATTATTACAAACTTCAAATGGAGAATTTGAAAAGAAAACGATGCTTGCAAGTATGCAACCACAGTGGTAGTCAAAACTCCATTAAGTCCCTTTGATTCCATTGAACAGAAGCATCAGGGATAGAACTTTGCAAAGAACAAGACGGACTTTAGACATCTGAGTATCTTATATATTTCCAGAAAGCAACTTGAATAAGAGGGTTTAATTTGGTTCCCTGTTTCACTCCGCCATAGCTGGGAAGACCGGTCACATTGTAGCCATATGAAGGCAGAGAAGGATTGTTGCTGGTGCTGGACTCAATTTCTTCTTTTTTCCCTATGATGTTCAATACAAGACAGCAGCCCATGAAATGGAGCCATACACATTCCAGAGTGTGTCCCCCCTCCTAAGCTGACCCTGTCTAGAAATACCTCCTCACAAAAGCATGTCTCCTGGGTAATTCTAAATTCAGTCAAGTTGATGATTAAAATTAAATATCTGAGTCCAGTATTACAGGTGATTAATGAGATAAGGAATGCAAAATACTTTGAAAATTGCATATATCTTAGAAGAATTCTTAGAATTCCACTTGATTGATGATCTAGGGAACTCCCAGCATGCAGTATATGCTATAATGCTTCACCTAGAGACCAGAATGGTTTCACCCTGCTATTACTGTATTGTATGCCTCCTTTATGTCAATAAACTAGAGAAATAAGTGATGAGTTTGACACATAGCCTCTTTTCTTCACAGCTTTACTAACCTACTTGATAGCAACTTCTTTATTCCTGAAAAAGTCCCATGGATATATTCTTATTAAACCAAAAAGAACTGAAATCTAGTGGAAGCATCCTTGAAGGAACAGTCACACTGCAGTCCCAGGAGAAATAAGCTGGGCTGTGTAAAATTACTTCCTTTTTCTACAGCTTCTGGTATTGCTAAGCAGCTTAATTCCTGGCCCTTTTCATACCACATTTGAGACTGTTTTTTTCCACTGTTCCATATTTCCCATGGTCCCCATTGACTTGCCTTTGTCTAATCCCCTCTCTATGGACTACTGAATGGTTTTGCTGATTTGGAGCAAATATCATATTGGATTCTTTTATTCCAGCAGAGGGAAACCTTGATCCCATAAGTAATTTCCTTAGTCATTTAATCTGGGAATTACCATATTTTTGGTAGTAGTTGGATCATGAGATCTGAGCTTATTATTTGAGACTGTAAATTTAGGTATGAGCAACCTGGTATGGAGTTAAAATTCTTGCACCCCTTGTTAAGTGGATGCAGCCCAGGGAACACTGAGTTTATATAAACCACCTTTCATTTTGTCACATGCACACATGGAAACTAAAGATTTTATGGTATAGTGAGAAGAGAAGATGGTGTTATTCAGAAAAAGGTAGAGAAATATTCTTTTTCCAAAAGGATATTGGCTTATATAAAAAAGGAACAGAAATAAATGACAGATGGACTCCAAGAGCAGAAAGCAAGTTTGGGAGCATGGTCATATATGCAGGTATTTCAAGCATTCTGAAGAACAATGTCACCTGTCTTTTCATTTACTCATTCTAATAAATGCATACTATTAAAAATTGAAACTATTTGGATATTAACAAAATTTTAAAAATTAAAAACCAAATCAAGAAAAACTTCTGTAGTTTTCTGAGTTAATATTTTTAATTTTCTAGAGGACAATATTTTTTAAATCATTTAGATAATTTCCTCTTCCTCCACATTTACAAATTATAATGCTATATTCCTATTTTCTAATTTAAATGTTTAGATACTATTTACCAGTGTTTTTATTAATAAATTATCTTCAATAAGCTCTCTCTATTACATTATCTTTTTAGAAATAACCTTTCCTTGATGTGATAGAATTTTCATTGCTGTACATATAATGACATTTTGCTTCTGTTACCACATTTGCTCATTCAAATTAAAGTCAATCTTTTATTAAAGTTTATACTTGTGA
This sequence comes from Chionomys nivalis, assembly GCF_950005125.1. Taxonomy (NCBI): domain Eukaryota; kingdom Metazoa; phylum Chordata; class Mammalia; order Rodentia; family Cricetidae; genus Chionomys; species Chionomys nivalis. Next base: position 115,947,058 of record NC_080086.1, on the reverse strand, counting down.
TCTCCAAAACTGAGAAACTTAAAATAAAACCCCATGATAAAACCATACAATATAATATTACTTTGTGATTAAAAAAACAAATTACTTATACATGTAGTCATAAGCATGGACCACAAATGCATTAAGCTAAGTGGTAAAAGTTAAACTTCAAAATCTGCAAAGGACATTGGTTTTGTATGATATTTATATGAAACTGAAGAAAAGGAAAGACTGAAGTCAACACTGACCATTCGGTTTGGGCCTGGAGAAGGATTACTTAGCAGGGAGATGTTGGGGCTATTATAGAGCTTGTGTTGTTTACATGACAACGTACATTTTCTATGTAGGTAGGTTTGTAAAGTGAAAATATTGCTTTTCTATAATATAACCTATACATACATTAAAAAAATGAAAATAGTGCTCAATATGCTAATTTATTGTGTGATTCTTCATATGCTCCACAGTTTTCTTAATGCCCTAACATTTTTGTCAAGAAGCAAAAATATCTTCCCAAATACTAAACATATCTGATTGCCTCTTAATTACTTTCATTTCAGAAGGGGTCCCATCTTGTCTCCCATCTGGCTGCTTGTTATAGACTGACCCCTCATCTGATATGTGATTACTCTCTAGGTTTTACAAGCAGAAATGCCTTGAGTTGGATACTTTGTCTGGGGACTCCAGTGCCTTCCTCTTCAATTTTTATTGTCTGTTTCTGTTTATTGAAGGATGGTTATATACCAAGTAAAATTGTAGTTCCTTTTAACTTAGATACATGTAAGTTCACATATCAATGAAAAGTCCAAGTAGGATAAATTTGAAAGATCTAAATAGGACCCTGAACATGAAGATGGACAAAACACCCCCCGACACACCACACACACACACACACACACACACAGGTGAACAGAGTAATTGTCTCAGATGCTGACAAAATGATTTTACTTCCCAAAGCATTGTTGAGTTCATAGAAAGGCACAGAGACCGCTGGGGAGGAAGAAAGCAACTCATCTCATAACCTACTATTGGATGAAATAATGAAAGATCATCAGACATCCACGGGGAAATAAACAGGATCAAGCAAGTCATTTCTATGTGCATAAGCCTTTAGTGTCTGGAGGAGAGACTTTCTGCTTTATGAAAACTATATTTAAATCCCCCAGGCCTCTGCCTTCGTATCCAGAACCCCTTGGCCTATGCTCCTACCCTCTTGACTTCTTTCTCCTCATTAAGGCCTAGGTATTCTTTTGTCTCTTCAACTCCGAACAGAATTAACCTGTGGTTTGATTGTCTCATATTTACATTATTTGGAGCTGTGTAGCCAACTTTCTATTTCAAATTCAGTGCAGTTACAGAGACTTATTTTTGTCTCCCATTAATGTTCAGGTTTCTTTCCTCCTTTATGGAGGAGACAAACAAATAACAACAACAACAACAAAAATTTTTACTATTTCAAAACAAGTTTCCTCCATTTTGACTTCCTTCCATAGGCCCTCGGAATCACATTCCAGTTCCTGCTCATCCCCTGCTCCCATTTTTAAGCAACTGTATGGGACTTCTTAAATGGACATGAATTTATTTCAGCCCAGCTTTCTCGATCCCTTTCTTTGCCTTCTGCCACTATCTGAACTGGAGTGACTCCAGTGATTTCTGGCCTCACACAAAATAAGTCCCTGATAAATTGTGAGACTGGTACCAACACAGATGCTGCATGGTGTGACCCAGCTTCTAAAACCGCAGTCCTTGAGAAAAGGTTGAGAATACACACTAAATTCCAGTCGGATATGAATAAGAAGTTCTGGTGCTGGAAGATGGCTCAGTGGTTAAAAGTACTGGATCCTACAGAGGATCCTATGCCATTTACATACAACCACAAGGAAATTTCCAAACACCTATAACTTTAGTTCCAAGAATTCTTTGGTCTGCCTAGTCCTTGCTAGGCTCAGGCACAGTCCTGACTGGAGCAGTGAGGGAACAAAGACATGACAAACAGACACACACACTGACACATGAAAGAGCTGGGATACGGTGGACTGGGCTGGACACTGATGGAGAAGCCGCATGGCCTCAGAAGCTCGGTGTGTTCATTATAGATAGCAGAAAAGAGGAGGTTTATTGCTTGGACCTGAATAAGGAGGCACTGTTACTACATGCAGATAAGAAAGAAGGTCGGGTTTATGGGATAGAGCTTGGTTAGCGAGAGAAGTCTCCATAGGGGAGCAGTCTTCATCCTTTTCTCTGGAGGGAAGAAGCTATGGTGGACATAGTCTGCATACACTGTCAACATCTGCATGTGGGCCTGAGCCTTGCCACTGCTCTAATCCCGGGGGTTGGAGTGGGGCTTTGTCATTTCCTTGAGACTGAGACTTTTTGGCTCTTAATATGGCCGTGTCCTTCACTTATTTAAGGCTTCCTTTACTCCCCACAACTGAGAAAAATAGAGATGCTGCATGTTCTTCACTAAATATTTCTAAATTCTGAAGTAGAATGTGCTGAATAAGTTAAATATATTAATTATGTCAATGTCACTGCAATTTCTTTTGTTGTTTACCCCAAATATTTTTAAACCACATTGACTGCAGTTCTTAAGACTATATTGAGTGAAGCACAGGGGGATTTCCAAACAGAGTGAGCAGTGAAGAGGAAATGACAGAAACTTCTGCCGAGCATGAATGGTGGTAGAGAGAGGATGGGAGTATTTCCTCATTCACAGCAACCTCATCTCACAACTTAGGATATTTTTATCTTACTTTCAAGGATTACCCTTCATGAAAATCAACCTGAAGATTTCTCTGCAGCTGTAGACAGCTTTGTGTGCAATAAAGCAATACGAGGTTTGTAGCCTACAGGCAAGGTTCTGGCTAGCAGTTCACATCTCTCTTCTCTGGCGACTCTATGGCTTCTCCTGACTCCTCCTTCTTTCTCCCAGCATTCAGTTTAGTTTTTTTCCCACCTAACTCTATTCTGTCCTATTTATAGGCCCAGAGCAGCTTCTCTTTTAACCAATGGTATTCATAGCACAAGGATGGGAGAGAAGATGGATGAGGAGAATCAACAGAAATAATTTTTAAATGCCATAGTGAAATCAAATATTGCATATGCTATTTTAAAGCATAAAATGTGAAGAAAAAGAATAAGGTGGAGGAAGGGGCATCAAGAGAAGCAAGAAGCAAGAACACAGAAAGGAAAATAACTCTGCACTGCAAGCTATCTGGAGAAGTAGAATTCTATCACTGAAATATGTCAAACCCTTCCAAAATCTGATATTTTAAACACATTGCTTAGCAGTATGGCCTTTTCCAGCCAAATCAGAGCTTCCAGTCAGAAGTCTTAGAAATATAATTGTTCTCCAATTTAGGAAGCTTCCATGCACTGTTTTTTGCATAGCACCCATACATAGCCATCCAAACTCTTCTCAGAGATTTCAACATGGTACAGTGGTTTCTTTGCTTTTAACTTTAAAGTGTGAGGTGATCTTCATAAGGTCCATTGCTATTAATATCTAAAATACTGAAAGGCAGGCTACTTTTGAAATGGTTTTTCTTAGACAGCCTAACAGTGATGTTCTCCAAAATGTCAAAATGTGCTACCAAGAAACCTGTCATATGAGTCTTTACCATGAGAAGAAGAAGAAAAAGAAGGAGGAGGAGGAGGAGGAAGAGGAGGAGGAGGAAGAAGAAGAAGAAGGAGGAGGAGGAGGAGGAGGAGGAGGAGGAGGAGGAGGAAGAAGAAGAAGAAGAAGAAGAAGAAGAAGAAGAAGAAGAAGAAGAAGAAGAAGAAGAAGAAGAAGAAGAAGAAGAAGAAGAAGACTACAGAGCACTGGAAAGCACAATATACTGAGCTGTTCTCAGCTCAAAATACAGTTCTTTTCAAACAAGGCATAAAACTTGAAACTGGCAACTGGCAAGGGCTTTGATTCACATTACTTCCTGCTTCCCTTTCCACCTCATTAGGAAGAAAGTGACGTGACATCTAATGGTCACCATCTTGGTACCGTAGGTGACAGGTAGTAGGAAGAAAACTACCTGCAACTCCACAAACTTACTCATTCACATTGCTGTGATCTGTGGGCTCTCTCAGTTTCTTGTGTACTTTATATTTCTGAAAGCTTTTTCTTCTTCTTCTAGAACATGCAGCATTATTATTGATCGTGCTGGAGATCTAAGTAGGGACCCCTTTCTACCAGTGAGCCGCATCCAGTATGCCCACGAACCTGATATTTTGTTTTCTAAACAGGATCTTGCAATAGGCTGGCCTTTAATTTTCAATATTCCCACCTTCTCCTCAAACCTGGTTTTGTAGCTGTGTAGCACCATGTTTGGCCTGATCACACTTTTAAATGGACTCAGGCTATCTTGGTTCATATATATTGTTTGAAGAAAATGTTTGAAATGGTCTAGCCTTAAATCCTATTTTATTAATGTGCACATGATCTGTGTTCTGGTTGTTTAATGGATTCTGCTGCACAATCCATATTTCTGAAACATAGTAAATAATGTTTGTATCAGAATCATGAGTGTTTATTAAGCACCAGTTCTTAAATCCCACCCAATTATTTGCATCATGATCTCGTTTTCAAATGTCAATGCTTGAGTCACTACTTCTTTAAATGAAGAGAGGGTTCCTCTCTGCTTTCTTGATAACCTGGCTAAGTGCATCTCCAGAGAGCTGGAAGGAATTCCAAGTGTTGTCGTTAGTCACTGATAAGAAATGTGTAAGGAAGTGTAAGTCTTGTGTTTTCTGGGAACCGGGTCAGTAGAAATCCAGAATGCTACATTGACTTAGGTCCAAATTCTCCGGAGCACGAAAGGCATAATAATGTGCATGCTGAAACCATTTTCCTATTGCCTTTTCCTACTGATTGTGCTAATTAGATAAAAAGGGACTCGGCGCTGCACAGGAAGCAAATAAATAAGATTCTAATTATAACTTTTCTTGATTGACTTGGTAAACATAAATTTTGCTGTCCGTTCATGTGTAACAGTCAGGAATGAGTGAATCTTCATGGCCTCAATTTCCCTTAATTCCTATTAATGTCTACCATTGGAAGTGCACCAGCAAATTAGGAGTTCAGTCCTGCAGTTTCCAGTTTTATCTGCTCACCCAGGGGGTGAGGTGGACTGCCTAGAGGGGGAGGTGTGGAGGTTATGACATTAGATTCCTCACATCTATTTCCTTTAAGTGCTCACAAATACAATAGAAAAAGTACAGTTGTTCAGGTTGAAATTCAACTTAAACGAGATAATTTGGTCAGGCATGCAGTCATACCTATAATCCCTTACTTATGAACCCAAGTCACAGGGATCCAGAGTTTTGGGCCAGCCTGGGCTACACACCAAACACTACAAAACAACAACAAAGGATGCATTTAGTTCCTCAATAGCTTCCACATGGTTACATTCCTAAGCTCCAAGGTCAAATGTAAAGAATAGCTACTGAAATTGAAGGCATAAGCCAAAAACATTTCTTCTATCATCCTAGAAAAAGTTTGAGGTAGTTCTACAGTCAAGTGATGTTCTGGGACAACATGTGTCTTCTTTAAGAAAACAATTAGAAACAATAGCTTAGATATTTATTATAATGTATTTAATTAACTTTAATAGAACAAAAAAAGAGTTGTTTTTAAGCTCATGATCTGAGAATCAACAATCCTTTACTAGGAGAAAAAGGATGTAACCCTAAAGAACCCTTTGGTATCTGAAAGTTCTGCCAGTTCTTAAATCCCACCCAATTATTTGCATCACGACCTCATTTCCCTTGTCGAAAGTCAGGTGTTCATAGGTTTGTGAGTTAATATCTGGGTCTTCGATTCAATTCCATTGGTCGACGTCTCTGTTTTTATGCCAACAACAAGCTGTTTTCATTACTGTAGCTCTGTAATGAGTTTGAAGTCAGGGGTGGTAATGCCTCCAGAAGTTCCTTTATTGTATAGGATTGTTTTGGCTATCCTGGGTTTTTTGTTTTTCCATATAAAGTTGATTATTGTTCGCTAAGACAATTCCTACTGAATGGGAGATGATCTTCACCAACCCTGCATCAGACAAAGGTCTGATCTCCAAAATACATGAAGAACTCAAGAAACTAGACTTTAAAATTCTAATTAATGCAATTAAAAAATGGGGTACTGAACTGGACAGAAAATTTTCAACAGAAGAAGTTCAAATGGCCAAAAGACACTTAAGTTCATGCTCAACTTCCTTAGAAATCAGGGAAATGCAAATCTAAATAACTTTGAGATACCATCTTACACCTGTCAGAATAGCTAAAATCAAAAACACCAATGATAGCCTATGCTGGAGAGGAAGTGAAGTAAGGGGAACACTCATCCACTGCTGGTGGGAATGTAAACTTGTTCAACCACTTTGGAAATCAGTGTGGCGGTTTATCAGGAAATTGGGAATCAACCTACCCCAGGATCCAGCAATATCACTTCTGGAAATATACCCAAGATATGCCAAATCATACTACAAAAGCATTAGTTCAACTATGTTCACAGCAGCATTATTTGAAAGAGCCAGAATGTGGAAACAACCTAGATGCCCCTCAATGGAAGAATGGATAAAGAAAGTGTGGAATATATACGCATTAGAGTACTACTCATCGGTAAAAAGCAATGACATCTTGAATTTTGCATGCAAATGGATGGAAATAGAAAACGCTATCCTGGGTGAGATAACACAGACCCAAAAAGATGAGTATGGTATGTACTCACTCATTAGTGGACTCTAGCCATAAACCAAGGACATTAAGCCTATAGTTCACAAGCCTAGAGAAGCCAAAAAACAAGGTGAACCCAAAGAAAAACATATATAGATCCTCCTGGAAATTGGAAGCAAACAAGATTGCTGGGCAAAAGTTGGGAGCATGGGGGTTAGGGGTAGGGGTAGGGATGAGGTTGGGGGAAGGGGAGGGGGGGAGGGGAGAAGGGAAAGACTGGGGAGAGCTTGGGGGAGTGGGAGGGTGGAGATGGAGGAAGGGCGGATATAGGAGTAGGGAAGAAGATATCTACATTAAGGGAGCCATTTTAAGGGTGGCAAGCGACTTGGCTCTAGAGGGGATCTCAGGTGTCCATGGCGATGTCCCCAGCTAGGTCCTTGTGCAATAGAGGAGAGGGTGTCTGAACTGGCCTTGCACCAATATCACACTGATGATTGTCTCGAATATCACCATAGAATCTTTGTCTGGCGACAGATGGAGATAGAGACAGAGACCCACATCAGAGCAATGGACTGAGCTCCCAAGGTCCAGTTGAAGGGCAAAAGGAGGAAGAAGACGAACAAGAAAGTCAGGACCACGAGGGGTTGGTCCACCAACTGAGGCAGTGTGCCTGTTCTAATGGGAGCTCACCAAATCCAGCTGGACAGGGTCTTAAAGAGCATGAGATCAAACCGGACTCTCTGTTTGTGGCTGACAAAGAGGGCTGACTGAGAAGCCATTGATAAAGGAACTGGGACTTGTTTCTATAGCATGTTCTGGCTTTTTGGGACCCAGTCTATATGGATGCACAGCTTCCTAGGCCTGGATATAGGGGGGAGGGCCTTAAACTTCCCACAGGGCAGGGTTCCCTGCCCTCTCTCAAGCAGGGAGGGTGAGGGAGGAGGGTGAGTGGGGGAGCGAGAGGGGATTGGAAGGAGAAGAGGAAGTATAAATTTTTGAATGGAAAAATTAAAAAATAAAGAATAAAAGAAAAAAATCCATGTGTCTTATGAAGTTTAGATGGTATTAAAAACTAAGACAGTTTCTTTTCTTTTTTTTATTAATTAATTTATTTAATTATTAAAGATTTCTGCCTCTTCCCCGCCACCACCTCCCATTCCCTCCCCCTCCCCCAATCAAGTCTTCCTTCCTCCTCAGCCCAAAGAGCAAGCAGGTTTCTCTGCCCTGTGGGAGGTCCAAGGACCACTCACCTCCATCCAGGTCTATTAAGGTGAGCATCCAAACTACCTGGGCTCCCACAAAGCCATTACGTGCAATAGGATCAAGAACCCATTGCCATTGTTCTTCTTGAATTTTGCATACAAATGGACGGAAATAGAAAACACTATCCTGAGTGAGGTAAGCCAGACCCAAAAAGAGGAACATGGGATGTACTCACTCATATTTGGTTTCTAGCCATAAATAAAGGACATTGAGACTATAATTCGTGATTCTAGAGAAGTTAAATAAGAAGATGAACCCAAAGAAAAACATATAAGCATCCCCCTGAATATTAACCTTCATCAGGCGATGAAAGAAGACAGAGACAGAGACCAACATTGGAGCACTGGACTGAAGTCTCACGATCCAAAGGAGGAGCAGAAGGAGAGTGAAGACAGTTTCTTCTTCAAAAACTTTTTTATGAAATGTTCTGCAGGTTATATTTAAAATTTTTCAAAAGAATATTGCTTAATGTAAGTATGAAGTGAACGTCAGTGTATCTGTTCCCCAATGCACCTCCATTTCACTTTTCCTTCTTTACTGAAGTAGTCACTGATGTTTCTGAATACCTAAACAATGGTTTAATGTGTACTCTTTGAACATCATTAGTGTGGAAGCCTGCTGTAGCTGCTGTATGTCTATTCTTGATACTCTGCAATGTAGAGGTCTGTGCTTAGGGACCATGCCTTTTCTACTATTGTAAAATTCTCCATTTGAATGTGTACTTCAAAAGGATATTTTCCATTATTCTTTCTTGTTTCCTGTTCTTTTTATACTTTAAATACTATTGACCTCATGCAATGCTTAACTTTCCTCTGAATCACATATGTGAGGTTTTCTTTTCCAGTTATGACTTGAAGCTGAATAGAATTGCCAACCACTGAAATATGCATAGCAGTGACTTTACAGTATTAAGATAAATTTGTTTTATGAGTGCAGCAATTTATATTGCCTGAAGTTGTATATAAGAATGTTATTTTACATCCTTTGTTCATTTCAACAACATTCTAATTTCTTCCAAATTTTTATTCTAGATGGTATGCAAGCTAAGATATTAATTTGTATTTCTACTATCATTAATAAGATCTAACAACTTTTTATATTTATTACCCATGAGGATTCATGTGAGATATTCTCAGATATGTTTTTCCTTTGATTTGCTTTGCTCTGCATTCCTTCAGAATGATTTTTAGGACTTTTTTTGAATTCATTATTTTCATCAGATCCTATTAGATCCAGCACAGAAGTTTCAGTGTAAAAATTGCTAAGCACTTCCTCAGCTATCCATAGATTTTAATATGCAATTTTTCTATGATTCATTTCTAAATGGAAGAGTCCCATGAGTTTCTTAGGTATATGAATGATTAGTTCTATTTGGTCCTATGTTTACCATCAGATATCTTGCTAAACAACTCACTCCTTCATAAGAGGTTGACTTTGGTTTGATTTTTATTCTTGGGAAAGGCAGTCTATTTTCATAGTGGGCAACATGGATTTGTGTCCTAATTCCATGTGTTGTGTGACTTGGCAAGTTATGTAATTTCTCTTGCATCTAGTTTCTTCATTTTAAGTTTTCGATAGCCAGAATATTCATCTTTTAAATTAGCCTTTGAGATTAATAAGGTACAGATTGAAAGGACTGAGCAGACACCATAGCAGGTGACTCAATCTTCTGCTAGAGATGGGGTCTCAATTTCAGTTTCCTAACACTGAACAAGTAGTTTCTGAGGAAGAGTCATGAATAAAGGACAACCAATCTCCAGCACCCCCAACAGCAAGGAGATAGCCTAGTACATGCAGGAGTAAGCCAGGCCAAGCCTGAGTCAGCCTCCACAGCAGATCAAGGACAGGGCCTGGGACTTATCCAGGTCTGCCCCAAAATGGAAAACTGTACCCTGGCCAGTCCTTAACTAGACCAGCCCTTCCAATTAGAATGTACTAATATGACTACCACATGGCTAAGTCAATCATATCTGAGATGAACTAATTGCCATAAAACCTCCCTTTGACTTAAAAGAAACCTATGAACACCTCTCTGGGTAAGTGTCATTTTGCCTTTGTGTCGCATGGTCAGCTCCAGTATGCTGGAATAATAAACACACTTGCTGACTGTGTATGTGGATGATGGTCTTTTGTTGAACTTCTCCAGGACCCTAACACAGGTAACGTCCTTAAAACAGGGTTTGGATCTGCCCAGGAACAAGGTAATATAGTTGTGTTGTTGAAGATAGTGGTGGCACTAAGGAGGAAATACTGCCTTCTAGGACTTGTATCATCTCTTTAAATAGTATCTTTAGATTGACAGTTCTGCATCTGAATGGTTTTAACTTAACCAGGCTTTTCCTTTTGGTATATGATCATCTGAGTTCTGTTAAAAATTCCTACTGGGAAGCCATAAAGGCACTTTCCTGATTTTAAGGCTTTTTTCCTTTTACACTGAGATTTCATCTGACACTAATTCTTGTGTATAATAAACTGGAATGAAGAAATCCAATTTCCTTTCCTCTACTTTTGCTTTACTCTGGGATGCAATGGCTGACCCAGAGTTGTAGCATCATTTATTGACTGTTGCTCTCATCTGAAAGGTAAGTCTCTAACTTTGGCCATACATCACCTTTTATAGGTTTGCCTTGTGGAACTAGAATAAATTGGCCCAATCAGTGTCTGTACTTGAATGATGCGTTAGTCTAAATTAACTTTTCTGTTTAGTTTCAACATAGCTTGGTGTTTAAGCATGTTGTATCTAAGTTCAGACTCTTACAGTTCTGTAACTGAGCCTTCGTCAGTCACAACAGCTGACACTGAAGGTTAATTATATTTTAACTAGCAAAAGTCTCGAATGCGTCAATTAGATAGCCTCTATGCATTTCTTCCTGTATTCCTGGCTATAAAAGTAGTTCATTTGTAATGGAGAACATGCAGAATCAGCTTTGGTCTAAAATGGAGGGTTTCTTTCTAGAAGCTTCTTGCTTAAGTAAACACTCTTAAATTTAGGTGACCTTTGCATTTGATTGCCTTTTCCTGAGCTTCCTACACTAACGTACTGAGCGACTACTGTGCCGCAGCACATGGACCATTTCAACGCTATCACATTTGCATCTGCTTGTTTTTATACTAAATCATGTCTTTCCTTTAATATAGATTGAAGTACAGTTTCCTTCCCTCCACTTTTCCCAGTTCCCTCCCCATATACCCTCCTACTTTTATCTACTCCCTTTCTTTCTCTCATTATAAAACAGACAGGATTCTAAGAAATAATAATGAAATATAATGTAATAAGATGAAACAAAAACTGACATGGTAATTAGACAAAGCAAATAGACCAGTGTCAGAACAGGTGAGTAACCTGCCTGCCCAAAAAATGCCCCACTCTCTGGATTAGTTTCCAAAATCCATTCCACTCTGCCCCACCTCTTTCCTGCCCCACTGCCATTGGTTCTGCTGATGTGCCACCAGCCACAGGAGCAGACCACACCAATCAGAAGAACAGGTGCAGGTCTCGTCAGTATCAAGAACAAGTGCAAGACAAGCAAACCAGAAAAACACAAATGGACCAGAAACCATCGCTGCCTCCAGCACCACAAATAAGCAGGCTACCAATGAACCTCCTCCACTTACTCAGTATCTGTCGTTCCTAATAGCTTCCTTATCACCTCATCCCATCCCCCAGCTCTGGCAGAGATCCCCTGCTGCACCAAAGACCAAGCTAGCTGCCAGAAGTCCAGTCCCCAGCTTGGATAAAGACTCATTACTGTATCAGAGGTCATGCTGGTTCTCAGAATTCCGAGTCACAAAGACAAGAAGATTAAAGAGGAAACAGAAATCAAGAAACAAAGTAGTCATCAACAAAGATAAACTCGGAAATCAGCAAATAGACCTATGCTCAACCGAACCCAGATGCCTGAAGGCCACTGTAAGAACACAAACAACAGCAGCCAGTGCAATATGACAACATCAGAGCCCACATATCCTATGACAGCAGGACCTAAATATTCCAACACAGCTGAGGCACAAGAAAATGACCTAAAAACCAACTTTATGAAGATAATAAAGGTCTTTAAGGAGGAAATGAAAAACGTCCTTTAAAAAATGGAGGAAAAGCCGGGTTGTGGTGGCACATGCCTTTAATCTCAGCACTTAGGAGGCAGAGGCAGGTGGATCTCCGTGAGTTAGAGGCAGTCTGGTCTACAAGAGCTAGCTCCAGGACAAGCTCTAAAGCTACAAAGAAACCTTGTCACAAAAAAACAAACAAACAAAAAAAAAAAAAAAAAAAGGAGGAGGAGGAAAGGGCAAACAAAAATTTGAGGAAATCAATAAATACATCAAAGAATGCTAAGAACACCAATAATACACAAACAAGTGAATTAAACTGTTCAAGTCCTGAAAATGGAAATAGAAACAAAAAAACAAATACAAACTGAGGGTATTCTGGAAATGGAAAATATAGTTAAGCAAACTGGAACTACAGATGCAAGCATCACCAACAGAATACAAGCGATGAAGAGAGAATCTCAAGTGTTAAAGATATGATAGAGGAAATAGATTTATTAGTTAAAGAAAATATTAAATCTAAAAAATTCCTAACTCAAAACATTCAGGAAATCCAGGAAACTATTAAAAGAGCAAGCATAAGAATAATAGGAATCAAAGAAGAAGAAACTCAGTTCAAAAACCAGTGAATATATTTAACAAGATCACAGAAGAAAATTTTCCTAACCTAAATAAGGACATGCTTATAAAGGTACAAGAAACTTACAGAATTTCAAATAGATTGCATCAGAAAAGAAAATCCTCCACCACATAATGATCAAAGCACTAAACATACAAAACAAAAAAAAAATTAAATATCCCAGGGAAAAATGCCAAGTAACATATAAAAACGGATCTATTAGAATTACACCCAGTTTCTCAACAGAGACTCTAAAAGTCAGAAGGGCCTAGACAGATGTCTTACAGACTATAAGAGACCACAGATGCTAATGAAGATTGCTACACCCAGCAAAACTTTCAATCATCATAGATGGATAAAACAAGATATTTCATGACAAAGTCAAATTTAAACAATATCTATCCACAAATTCAGTCCCACAGAAGGTACTAGAAGGAAAATTCCCACCCAAGGAGGTTAACTACACCCGTGAAAACACAGACAATAAATAATCTCACAATACAAAACCCAAGAAAGGAACACACACACACACTACCAACAACAACAACAGCAACAAAATAATGGGAATTAATAATCATAGGTCACTAACATTTCTCAATATCAGTGGACTCAATTTCTGAGTAAGAAGACACAGATAAACAAAAGGAATGTAAAAAAAGGGGGGAGGGGGATTCATCCTTCTCCTGCATACAAGAAACACACCTCAACATCAAAGATAGACATTATCTCATAGTAAATGGGTGGAAAAAAAAATTTCCAAACAAATGGATTCAAGAAGAAAGCTGGAGTAGTTATTCTAATGTTTAACAAAACAGGCTCCAAACAAAAATTAACCAAGAGATGGAAAAGGACATTTCATACACATCAAAGGTAAAATCCACCAAGATGATGTTTTAAATCTTAAAGCCTATAACCCAAATGCAATGATACCCACATTTGTAAAAGAAACATTACTAAGGATTATATCATACATCAAATCTCAGATATTAGTAGTGGGAGTATTCAATACCCAACTCTCACCATATCCAGACAAAAATTAAACAAAGAAATAATGGAACTAATAGACTTTGTGAATCAAATGAACCTAACAGATATCTACAAAACATTTCACCCAGACACAAAAATATACCTTCTCATACTCAGATAAAGCAAGTTTCAAGAGACACAAGAAAATTAAAATATCCCATCTTCTATCAGACTATCAGGTATTAAAACTAAATTTCAACAACAGAAATAACAGAAAATCTACAACTCCCTACTGAATAACTACTGGTTCAAGACAGATTTAAAAAAAAAAGAAAAAAAAGAAAATTAAAGACTTCTAGAATTCAATGAGAATGAACATACAACGTACCCAAACTTATGGGACACAATGTGATCAGTGCCTTGAGGAAAGTGTCTTTATAAAGATATTAGAGAGAACTCATACAAGCAATTACCAGAACACTTAAAAACTCTAAAATAAAAAGAAACACATATGCTTAAGAAGAGTAAATGGCAGGAAATAATCAAACTGAGGGCAGAAATCAGTAAGACAGAAATGAGAATTAATAGCAAAAATGTTAGAAACAAGAATTAATAACGAATTAACAAAAATTATTAGAATTAATAACAAATTAGTAACAAATAAATAATAACAAATTAATAAAAATTATTAGAAAGAAGAATTAATAACAAATTAACAAAAATTATTAGAATTAATAACAAATTAGTAACAAATAAATAATAACAAGATAACAAAAATTATTAGAAACAAGAGTTAATAAAACAAAGAAATGGTTCTTTGAGAAAATCAATGAACTAGACACACCATTATCAAAACTAACTTAAAGGCAGATAGAGAATATCCAAATGAATACAATCAGAAATGAAAAAGAAGACATAATAACAGACACTGAAGAAATACAAGAAATCATTAGATCATACTTCAAAACCTGTACTCCACAAAACTAAAAAATTTAAAACAAGTGGACAATATTCTCTATATATATCACTTACCAAAGTTAAATCAAGACCACAAAAAAATTTAAATAAAACTATAGTCCCTACTGAAATAGAAGCATTTATTAAAAGTCACCCTACCAAAAAAAGCATCGGACAGATTAGCACAGAATTTTGCTAGATTTTTAAAGAAGACTTGGTACTCCTCAAATTATTCCACAAAACTATAAACAGCCAAATTCATCTTATGAGAGCATAATAACTTTGATACCCAAACCACACAAAGAGTCAACAAATAAAAAGAATTACAGACCAATTTCCCTCATGAACATTGATGGAAAAATACTTATGTAAACTGAATCTAAGAACACATGAGAAAAGATCACAGACCCTGATCAAGTAGGCGTCATCCCAGAGAGTCAGAGATGGTTCACCATGCAAAAATTTGTCAATTTAATCCACCATATAAACAAACTAAAGGAAAAAAAATAAAAACATGATCTCATTAGATGCCGAAAAAGCTATTGACAAATTTCAACACCCAAGATAAAATCATGTGGAATCATAGAAATTAGAGACACAAGGGACATACCTAAACATAATAATGGCACTATACAGCAAGTCAATTGCCAACATCAAATTAAATGGAGAGAAAATCAAAGAAATACCACTAAAATTAGAACAAGACAAGGCTGTTCACTTTCTCCATTTCTATTCAATACAGTACTTGAAGCTCTAGGAAGGAAAGAAGTTTAACTTTCACTATTTACAAGTGATACTATAGTATGCAAAAGAGGCCCTAAAAATTTAGCCAGGGAACTCCTACAGCTGATAAATAATTTTAGTGAAGGGACTAGATGCAAGATTAACTAAAAAATAAAATCAGTAGGACTACTATATACAAATGGCAAATGAGCTGAGAAAGAAATCAGGATAACAACATCCTTCACAATAACTAAAAAGTAACATAAAATATTTGGGGTAACTCTAACCAAGCAAGTAAAAAACCTGTGTGATAAAAACTTCAGGTCTTTGAAGAAATAATTTGTAGAAGACGTCAGAAGATGGAAAGATCTTCCATGCTCCCAAATCTGCAATATTAACAAAGTAAAAATGATCATCTTACCAAAAACAATTTACAGATTCAATACAATTCTTTTCAAAATTCCAGCACAATTCTTTACAAACCTTGAAAGAATAATATTCAACTACATATGGGAAAGAACAGGATAGGTAAAAACAATCCTATTCAATAAAAGAACTCCCTGCGGTATCACCATCCCTGATTTCATTACTACAGAGCTGTAAAAATAAAATCACATGGTATTGGCACATTAATCAATGGCATCTAATTGAAGAGCCAAATACCTATGGATACCCAATTTTTGATAAAGAAGCTAGAAATAGACCATAGAAAAAGAGAATGCATCTTCAACAACTGGTACTGGCCTAAATGATTGTCAGCATGTTGAAGAATCCAAATAGATCCATATCTATCACCTTGAACAAAACTCAGATCCAAGTAGATCAAAGACCTCAAAATAAAACCAGTTACACTGAATCTGATAGAAGACAAGTTGGAAAGAGCACTGAAAGCACTTTCATGGAAGACAACATTCTGAACAGAACACTCATAGCACAGACATTAAGACAATCAATAGGACAAAACTGCAGCCTACAGATATTACAATGCCACATATTACAGAGGACTAGTGTCCAAAATATATGAAGAACTCAAAAACTTAGATATCAATAAGTTAAATAATCAAATTTAAAATATGAGGAACTGTTGTGAGAAGTGCTGCTTGATGGTTCCTGGCTGCCCAGCTAGCTTAGACCCCAAATAACCACACAGAAACTGTGTTAGTTAAAACACTGCTTGGCCCATTAACTCTAGTTTCTTATTGGCTAATGCTTACATATTAATTTGACCCATTTCTATTTATCTGTGTATTGCCAACTGAGAGTGGCTTACTGGCAAAGTTTCCAGCGTCTGTCTCTGCCAGTGGCTCCATAGCATATCTCTCTCTCTCTCTCTCTCTCTCTCTCTCTCTCTCTCTCTCTCTCTCTCTCTCTCTCTCTCTCTTCCTTCCTTCTCCCAGCATTCAGTCCAGTTTTCCTCACCTACCTAAGTTCTGCCCTATCAACAGGCCAAGGCAGTTTCTTTATTCATTAACCAATAAAAGCAACACATAGACAAAAGGACCCTCCATGCCAAGGAACATATCTAAACAGAGAATTTTCAACGGAGAAATCTCAAATGACTGGGAAACAAAGAAATGTTTAGCATCCTTAGTCATTAGGAAAATGCAGATCAATATGACTTTTAGATTCCATCTTACGTTGTCAGAATAGCTAAGATCAGAAACACAAGTGACAGCTCATACTGGTCAGGATATGGAAGAAGGGGAATGCTCTGGCATTGCTGGTGGGAGTGACAAACTTGTAAAGCTACTGAGTAGACCATTTTGGTAGTTTCTCAGAACATTGAGAATTGATCTACCACTCCTGAACATATACTCAAAGGACACTCCATCTATCACAAGGACTCTCACTCAACTGTGTTTATAGCAGCTTTATTTATAATAACCAGAAACTAGAAACAACCTAGATGTCCCTCAACTGAAAAATGGATAAAGAAAATGTGGCACAACAGTAGAGTATTTCTCAGCTGTTAAAAACAGTAACATTATGAAATTTGTAGGCAAATGGATGCAACAAGAATATCATCCAGAAAAAAGGTATCCTAGACCCAGAAACACAAACATAGTATATACTCACTTATAAGTGGGTATTAGCTGCAAAGTAAAATTAATCATGCTATGGTTTACAAACCCAAAGAGGCTAAGTAACAAGGAGGGTTCAAGAGAATTGATGGTGGGGAGGAGGGAGATACACATGGATCTCCCTGGGAAGGGAAACAGAATAGATTTCAAGTGTGGACTGTGGGTGGGTGGGGTTGGGGACTAGAGGGATCAAGTGTGGTAAGGAAGAAGAAAATACTGGGAGAAATGACTGGAACTGGGACTTGAGAAGCAAGGTGGAAACCTAGTGCAATGGAAACACCTTGGAATCTACAAGAATAACCTTACCAAAGACTCCTAGTAATGGGAGATATGATTCCTGAACAGGCCATCTTCTGCATCTAGGCAAGGCCTCAAGTGGAGGGATTGGTACATCACCCCAGGCAAAAAACCTTCAACCTACAGTTTGTTCTGCCTGAAAAATCCTCATCAAAGAGACCAGAGAGACTTTACCTAGCAACTGATGGGAGCAGAAGCAGAGTCCCACCGACAAACATTAGGCAGAGCTCAGGGAGTCTTGCAAAGGAGAGGGAGGAAGGATCAGAAGAATCAGAGGGGTGAAGCACACCATAAAAACATGGCCCACAGAATCAACTGATCAGGACTCATCGGTGATCTTAGAAACCAGGAAGCCTCCAGGGATCCTACCTAGATCCTCTTCATACATGCTATGACTGTATAGCTTGGTGTTCTTGTGTGATCCTAACTGGGGATCTGGGGCTTTTTATGACTCTTCTCTCTGCTTGTGATATCCTTTTCCTCCTACTGGATCACCTCATCCAACCTTGATATGATGGCATGTACCTGGTATTATTGTAACATATTATATTCTGCTTGGTTGATGTCCCTAGGAAGCCTGCTCTTTTCCGAGGGGAGGTGGAGAGGAGGTGAATCTTGGGAGAGGGAAGGTAGTGGGGACAGACTTGGGGGAGTGGGAATGAAACTGCTGTTTGGGTGCAATATATAAGATAAGAACAAAAAAATATTTTAAAGGAGAAAGAGCCCACAAGAAAGCACAAGAATCAGAAACCCACTGTTTGTACACACAGGAATCCCATAAAAAACACGAAGCTGTAACCCACAATATATACACAGAGTATTTGGTGCATACCTGTGTAGGCCCTGTGCATATTCTCGTAGTCTCTGTGGGTTGAATTGATCTTTGATCATGTTGACTTAGAGCCTTATTTTCTTGGTGCCTTCCATCCCAACTGGTTGTGACACTGTTCTGCCTCCTCTTTCACGGGGCTCAGTGAAACCATACAGGGAGAGATTTGATGGAGACTTTCCAAGGTTTCTTGCTGTCTGTATATTGCCTGGCTATGGGTCTCCGTATTTTTCCCATCTGTTGTAATGAGGAAGCTTCTCTGATGATGGCTGAGCATACACTAATTTAAGTATAGCAGGATGTCATTAGGATAATTGTATTTCTATGGATTTTGGTTTTGATGCTGTTGTTTGTTTGTTTTGATAACAGCATTTGGTTTTACCTTAGGTCCCTGAAATATGTAGTCTCAGGGCTGTTACGTCTTAGCAGTAGATCTATCCATGTTATTCTTTCAATTGAATAGTGTGTTGACTATTTTTTATTAAATTTTAAAGATTGGGTGTATTTAAATACTGTTTTTACCTAATATCTTTTTATATTTTAATTTTATTACTTGAAACAACAAAATGTATTTTATGTAAAGTTTTTCTCAAATTCTATCTGATTTTTGACCAGAAATGCTCTAAACTGATATTTGAAGTTCAGTTTTCCTTATTTTACCTTTCTAGTTCCTCCTTATTGCATCACAATAATTTTCAGTTCTCTTGGCTTAGAACAGACTAGTATCAAAAGATCCCCACCTCATCCCCAGAAGCTGTTATATGAGGTGCATTCTAGAAGATGGGCTGAAAGTAAACAGACTCATTGAGAGGTGGGCACAGAGCTCAAGAGCCCTAGACTCATGGAGAAAAGAGAATACGACCACATGGATGATCTCCTGGGATTTGGTAACCCACGGGCTATGCAGATAATGTGGCTACTCATTCTTAGACATATTATGTCTCCACTCATTTAAATCATCTTTGCCCTTTTGATTATGTTTTGTGACTTTTTTCTCACAGAAGACTTTTCAGGCACAAAACAAATATTATTGTAGGCAATATCATTACAAAATTATATTTGCAATGCATTTAATAATAAACAGAAATTCACTTGAAGTTTGTGTATGCATCTCATATCCAACAACATAGTTACATCTTCATTAACCTCCTGTGTGGAAATTCCAAGATCCTCTGTGTGGATAATTACTAATCACATCATTGTCATATATTATTTACTTATTTTATGTGCCTTTTCACTTTATTTTCCAGACTATAACTTTCAGGAAAATGTTAGACATGATGAGAGTACTTACATTTAAATGAAACTTTAAGATATTAAGTTTCTGTTCTGTGTTTTCAAAGTGTTTGTCATGGTTCTGATGCTTTCTGGAGATCTGTTATAATTACCTCTCATAAAAATAACAAAATCTTTTCAATCATGGATGGATTTAATGTTTTTTAAATGGCATTTCTCCATGAATTGAGAAAACCAATTTTCTTTTTTAATATGTTAACACTCCCAAAGTATAAATACATTTTCTAATATTAACTTAAGAACAGAAACCACATATAATCCAATGTATGCAACATCAAGGGATCTGAACCAACATTTCTCAAGGGAAGATATGCAAATGCTTAAGGGCTTAGTCAACATCTTTAGTTATCAGAGATGTATGAATCAAAACTTCACAGAGATAACTCATCCCAATTAGAATGGATAAAATAACTCTCTCTCCTCCCTCCCTCCTTTTCTATCTCTCTTACACACAAACACACACAATTATTAGCAAGGATACAGAGAAAAGGAGGAACTTTCACTGACTGCTGGTAGGAATCTAAATTAAAAGGGCATAAAAAACTGTATGGAGATTCTTCAAAATATTAGCAGCACCATAAGATCAGCGGGTACAACACTGAGTGTATGAGATGGAAATGTGATCATTGCATCACAGGACAGAACTCTGTGACACTGAGATGGTTAAGACAGGATATGAAGTTTTTAATGACGATAATTTTCTATCCTTTGGACTCATACACTAAAATTGCTGCTGAACTAGTTCCCAGATGCTATTTCAGCTAGGTTCAAGGAAACACTTTCTTTCCCTTTGTGTTGTACATAAATATTACCTGGGTATGAATTGGTTCAAATTAGAACAGAAAATCACATGTTCTACCACACTTACCACCAACTTTACAAAACAAAGATATGAAGGGGTGAAGTATAAGCAGGCTAATGGTGTCCATTTATATTCTACATGTTTCCTCAGGAATGTTGAACTATTTTCAGAGCATACTGAAGGATAAAGGACCTAGGTAAGTGCTGGAAAAAAACCTGCCAATATGAGATATTTAGTATCAAAATTTAGTTTCTTGTACTAGAAAATGGTAGGGGACTTCTTTAGCATGAGCAAGACTTCTAGTTTAATCAACACACACACACACACACACAACTGACACACTACTTCTATTTTGGGAACTTTTGTTTACTTTTTCTCTATTGAATGTTCAAGAATCTCCAATTTAGTGAATGACAGAAATGGCACAGTTGAGACTTTGATGATGAAAATGAAGTATATCCATGCTTTTTATCCACATGGGATCCAATCCAAGACCCCAGAAGAAATAGGAAGCCATCAATAACACAGAATTCTATTTATTATGTTTCCTCCTATATTTACACTGAACATGAACATATACGTTAGGAACAAAAGGTGATTAACAAAGTTAGAGTGTTGCTTAGTGGGAGAGCAGCATTCCCAAAGCCCTCATTATGACAAAAAAAAAAAAGGTGAAAAGGAGTAAGGGGGTGGGGAGAGGGGGAAAAAAGTAACAACAATAACTAGCAAAAATACAAAAATAAAGTATTAGAATACTAAAGTATAATTTAAATTTTGTGGAATGATTTCTATATTAAAAGAATCAAGAAAAGAAATATCAATATTTTCAACTGCAGTTGACTACAGCTAACAATTCTGGGAAGCCAAACTGTAGCAAAGGAAGGGAAGTAATTGTTTCTGAGGACATGGAGAGTCCCTTCTCTCTTAGATAAATGAAATGAGAGACAAATTCAGAAGAAAATGCTAGCTTAGTTCTAAGTTTTATACCATTGTATATTAATTCAAGAATTGTGAGTATCCCCTCTAATGAAACTTTTAAAATGAAGAAAAAACTCCAACACACTTTTTTTTTCTGTACTATGTTCTATTGGATAATTGAACAATCTCCCTGCTGTTGCTTCAGGAACTGAAAATCCTAGATGCTTTGTATGCTGATTAACATCTAAGCAATCTATGAAGTTTAATTAGAAAAAAATGAACAATAAAGTTTTATTTGCCTTGCTAAATTTTAGTGGCTAATATGTTGCTTTAGTTTTCATTGCTTCACTTCTGTGCAATCCAAAAAGACTTGACAAGTCTCATCAGAGAAACAGGATTTTGCTTTGTGTAGATTAAGTGCTAGACATAATACAGGAACGTCGCATTGGCTCTTTTTATCCTGCTTTAATGCTTAGGATTCATTTTAAGCAGTTGTTTTCAATAACTATTTTCAACATTTTAATTGTCTATTCTAGTAGCTTCATTTGATTGTTCAGAAGATAGGTGTTAGCCTGGGCTATTGAGGAGGATCTTGATGAACAGAAGTTAATTCAGACATGATTCCTCTCATAACTTTCAGGATAGTAGGCATGTATTCTGAAGCAGCATTATTTGGAAAAGAAGTTAAAGGAGAGTGTGAATGAAATTGTTCATGAGAGAGTGTATAGGTGACCCATAGTAGATGTTTATTGATGGAACAGATTTAATGTAATTATTCTAACACCTAATATCTTAAAATAAGAGTTTCCTTCTCAGATTAGCATCTTTGAGCAACCTGAAAGAACCTCTTCACTGCTTGGTGCAGAACGAGCAAAGCTTTAAAGAAATTATGTATAATAATGTGTTGCTTTTTTTTTTTCCAGACATGTCGGGTCCGGTGTTAGCCTGGACCATAAATTATTTCTCTCGACCAGACCCCAACATAAACTCTTTCTGGACTGGCATGGAGGCGCGGGAATAAAGACACAACTCACATGGCTTAATCGGGAGGGAGATACTCAGTGGTCCCTCATGAAGTCTTGAGTTCACATCCTAAAGAATTCCTTTCACTTATTTTCCAAACAGCTTTTATACAAACACATAAACTGAGTGGGAAATACACCATCATTCTGTCTCCTAGGTAACCAGGTGAATGCCGTTTTCTGTCATGTCGACATCTACCTGTCTGCTGTGTATGCTAGCTGTCACATAGGCTTGAATTAGCATCTCTATCAGGCATCCTCCAAATAACAAAGAAAGGAGCAACAACATCCAGTGTTTGTTAGTGCACTGACAGCCTGTGTGCGGGGCTATGTGACTACCTCAGGTTGGGCCTATGACTTCAGAGCCTGGCTGCCACACCATATAGAAATGTGGGCCTACACAGACACCAACAGAGAAATAGATATCTAAATCTAGAAATAAAAAGTCTAAGTGATGTGGCAGCCAGTGATACAAAAGAAACCCGGAGAAGATGAAATATCCTGGCTCGGACAAATGGATGCAAATTGGTCCTTTTGCTGTATCCAGTCCCTGAACAGATGGGTTGATGTCTGGCCACACTGGGAGCACAATCTCTTGACTCAAACAACAATCTCTTCTAGATGCCCCTATAAGTCATGCCACAAATTCTACCTGCATAAAAACTGAATGTAGAATTACATGGAAGAACATAGGATTCCTACTGTTTGTTACAGCACAGACTTCTGAAATTTTAGGAACTGGCAGAGACACAGAAGCATGTTTTGTCTCCTGGTTTGCTGGGAATGATGGATTTTTACAGTAGTTGGATTTACAATTATCTCAAGATTAAATGTAATTTACTGTCTGAAATGATTATATCTAAGAATACTATTTGTGTCTTAAAAATATGAGCAATGTTAAAGCTTCATTGAGGAACCAGGGCTGCAAATGAAATGAGGAGAGCTCATCAAAAAGATATTATTGTAGAAACGTTCATTCCAACCACCAACTTTAGAATCAGCTCTTCTCTTCACCTAGGCAATAAATTCATCCAAAAAAAAAAAAAAGATGAAAATTCAAACTGCCCTATTAGAGCAAATAGCTTTTGAGTAGGTGTTGAGCGGTGAGCTCAACATTTCAAACTGGAGGAGTGAGCAATGAGGGGAGTGCCAATCATAACACTGTGAGGTTGGTAAACGTTCTAGTAATTATCAACTCATGCCACCAGAACTACCATAAACACACTATGAAACCGAATATATGTCTGTATATGGGTCAGGAACAGTCTCTTTGATACCGTTGCCCATGGCATATGGAGAATGCATAAATGTGTGCTTGCACAAAGATGAACATGTGTGTTGAAAGCAGAAGATGAGCTTTTGGGGGAGGAAGAGACCAGAGGAAAGGGGCAAGAGAAGGTGATAGGACATGCGTGTGTGTGTGTGTGTGTGAGTGTGTGTGTGTGTGTGAAAATGTCATGATAAAACCTGTTATTTTGGATGCTATCTAAAATAATTGACTATAAAAGAAAAGGCACAGGAGTCTAAGAGGAAGGCAATATCTCACTTTTGTTGTAGTTTATGTATTTTAAGAGCTCTGAATGTGACGAGAGAGCTTCCTTTGTTCAGTGGTTTTAGAATGCACTCTCCGCTTCTCAAGAGGAGAGTTACTTTATTTCCACTTATTTTCAATTTCTTATTGAAGCTTGAATCTCAACAAAAGCCATGCAAGCAGGTATATGATGAGGGTGTAAGCCTGATATATTAGTACTCAAAGATAAGAAAATCCATTTACTTGCTATTTATCAAATCATAAATTTATATAATGTTTAAAGTGGAATGACAAACTATATCAAAAGCTCAGATAATTTTCATACCATAAACATCTCTATTCTTAGACACTCACTTTATTCAAATAATTCAGTAGAAAAGGAAACAAAATGTCTAAATGATTGGCTTCCAATTTAGAATTATCAAAATATGTAGAACATTCTGCATGGATGAAAAGTATGAAGTTTGTCATAGCCGATCAACAATAGCTTAGAAAGGTTCTTGAGAGGATAAGCCTGCTTATGATTTTAACAAGACCATGAGGAAAACCAGATCTAGGCACAAGTGTGTGTGTGTGTGTGTGTGTGTTATAAAACACTGAACCCTTCAGGCTTCTTCACCAAGGACAGGACAGGGTCCTATCACTCTTCTTCCTGATTGCCATGTGCTGTCTGGTCAATGAGTGCTCACGGATCCAGTCTCTGTAGACTGCTGGGCCCCCACACAGGTATGTGACGCTCTGTTTGCTTACAATTACAGCACTACTCGCTTCACTCTAAATTGGCCGACTATGAAAAAATGTTGTCATCTGGCAAAGGCGGCAAGCCTTGGATGTTTAATGTAACTGATATCCCGTGGAGCAGCATTCAAGCCCTGACCACAGACATCAGGCTTCCAAAGAGATTGTGTGTATTTGGTGCTGCCTGCCTACCTGGGAACATTGCTGCAGGCAGCCTGCGTGACTATCTCACAGCCCAGCTGATGACTTGGCTCCCTGCCTGACTTCACAGCCAGCAGCAGGGCTGGGCCAGCATGATCATCTGGGTGTGAGAGCACAGTCCTGATTACTTAAGAATCACTCAGCCTGGAAAAAAAAAAAAAGGCGTGCTGTTGCCCTGCTTCCCTCTACCCCTCTGCCTTCCTCTTTAAAATCACTTGAGCTGATCACAACCAGCCCAAGACGAAAGTGTTCTGTGTTCGTTTTAGGACCTACCCTAAAAGCACAGTATTTTCATCAGGGATTTTCCTCAATCACTAAAACTAGAAATAACTGAACAAGGAATGAGTTCTTAGTACTCGACAAGTCAGAGAAACCCTATGGAGAAAAGGAGGCTTTTCCCTTGGCTTGAACACAGATAATGCTCAGAATTTTCCTCCCTAAAAGAGAAGGATGAGTTATTTGAGAGGTAAGGGATTCTGAGAGGTAACTTGACCTCAGGAGAGGAAATCGACATGGGCTACAGGGACTCAGATAAGCATAGCCCAGAGCTGGCCAGCTTCTCCTATCAGAGCTCTGCTTTTCCCCTCAATCTCATTTTAATCTGTGACCATTTCCATTAAGGAGTCAAGGCAACCCAGGAGGAATCATGCGTAACAGAAACAGCCCTTCCCCCCCCCCTTTCTAGAATGAAAATCTTATGAACAAGAATCCGACTCTGCCGTGATTTCCTTCATCTGTCAATCAGCTGCTAGGAAAATAGTGTGATGGAAAATGCATTCTTAATGGTCCCTCTATTTGTTATTGGCACTATTTTACTGTATTGGATTTTAATTGTATTTTAATAAATGAACACTGCCTAAAGATCTGAGAGTGAAACAGTCCCACTGGTTAACCTTACAGACCAGATTATAGTAACACACAACTTTAATCTCCTTAGCCATAATGGCACACATCTTTAATCCCAGTACCCACACTAATTGCCATAGAAACTGGGCAGTGCATGCCTTTAATCCCAGTCATAGAGAGGATTATAAAACTGGAGGAGATAGCTCTCAGTCACGAAGTCTCCTTCTGAGATTGCTGGAAGCAGGATCACCATTTTTGGACTGAATTCGAGGTAAGAGCCAGTGGCTGGCTGTTTTGCTTTTCAGATCTTCAGGTTGAACGCCAGTTTCTGATTCTGAATTCTTATTAATCATGCTTCACTTTACCACTATTCTGTCTGAACCATTTGGATGTAATAGCAGGAACAAAAAGCAAGCAAGCCTTTTTTAAGAGTGGACTGAGGAAAAACACTGAGCTAACAAGGACAAAAGAGAAAATAGGTACATTGAAAGAGGGGGAAATGGGGAGAAACCACAAATTAATAGGTTGCAGAAAACAAACTGGAGAGATGAATGAAGCACCTCCTCCTTATCCCCACACCGTAGACAGGAGGGAAATAGAGTAATGGGACTAGGGAGAGGGAAGACAAGGAAGGAAGAATACAAGACGGAAAAGGAAGAGGAGGGGTAGGAAAAGAGAAATAGGAAGGAAGGGAAGGGGGTCCAGAAATAGAAAAGGAGAGAAGCAGGAAAGGATTAGTGGAAGGAAGGAAGTGGAGGGAGTGTTTACCCATATGAACATAGTCAGAGGTTACATGTTAGCTTTAAACTCACCTGCACAGGTGACCACACATGCTGACCCAACCTTGTTTCTTTTATTGAAATGGTACTTTGGATCCATCAGAGCCAAATAAGACACATTTCTACCTTCCACAGAGCTTGAGTCACAGCAAGGTGTGGATTCAGTGGGAGAATTTAGACTTGCCCTTCTATTATTGCTCCCGTATATGAATATATTTTTCTCCCTTACATGCATTTTCTAAGAAAGGTTTTTCTTTATATCTGATTCTTGCCTGAGCCCTGTGCCAAATTTAATTAAATTATTGCATCAACATTTTGTTTGCCTGCCAAGAAGCCCTAAGGCCAGCAGCAATATTTTTAATAAATCAAAAGGATCAAATCAAATAAATAAATGATTTAGGTGACAAAGGACAGAAAAGTTCAGATGGAATGCAGAAAGGTCTTGGCTCAGTTAGATTTGAATTTTTTTCTTTTCTTTTTTTTAAATTGATTTTTATTGAGCTCTACATTTTTCTCCATTCCTCTCCCTGCCTCTCCCCTCCCTACTTCAACCCTCCCCCAAGGTCCCCAGGCTCCCAATTTACTCAAGAGATCTTGTCTTTTTCTACTTCCCATGTAGATTAGATCCATGTAAGTCTCTCGTACTGTCCTCATTGTTGTCTAAGTTCTCTGGGATGATGATTTGTGGGCTGGTTTTCTTTGCTTTATGTTTAAAAACACTTGTGAGTGAGTACATGTAAGTAATAATTATCTCTCTTTGTCTGGGTTACTTCACTCAAAATGATGTTTTCTAGATCCATCCATTTTCCTGCAAAATTCAAGATGTATTTTTTTCTGCTGTGTAGTACTCCATTGTGTAAATGTACCACATTTTCCTTATCCATTCTTTGGTCAAGGAGGTTGTTTCCAGGTTCGTTCTGGCTATGATAAACAATGCTGCTATGAAAATAGTTGAGCACATGTCCTTGTGGCACAATTGAGCATCCGTTGAATATATGCCCCAAAGTGGTATTACTGGGTCTTGAGGAAAATTGGATTTTGTAGATTTGAATTTTCATCATCAGTGGATTCATTCATGCAGGTTACCAGGTTATAAGACATGGTATTTATTTTGTGTTAATTATGGCTGGTGTTTTAGAGACATAAAAGAGAAGAAAGGAAAAGCATAAAGTAGTGATGGACAAGTTGACTGTAGCTATCACTCTCAAAAAATTAATTTTCTATCACAGAATGTCTCAGCTGTACCTCTTCATAGTGGGTTTACCAGGATGGGCAATAAATTTAGGGAACATTACTCCTTCCTTCCCTCCCCTCCCCCAATCTATCTCCATCTGTCTATCCCCCTTTCTCTTCTGCTTCTGGCTGTCTTCTCTGCTTCTCTTCTTCTCTTTCTCTTCCCCTCTCCATTTCTCTCTCTAGTTTGTTTTTTTTTCCTTTACTTTTTTTCCCCATAGTCATTCCTCTTGACCCAGGAAGGAAAAATGCCCCTCTCATGGGAAAGTAAATATAATAACATTTTGTTGCTTTAAATACATACTTACATTCTTGAGCCATTTCTTACATTGTCTTCAATCCCTCCCTGCTGTGGGATAATGCTCATGTACACCATAAAGATTTATCACTAGCATTGGTTTAATAAAACACTGATCTAGCCAGGAAATATAGGTGGGGCGGTCAGACTAGGAGAATTCTGGAAAGAGGAAAGGCAGAAAAACAGTCATCACCCAGATTCAATAGAAACAAGATAAGAATAACTTGCTGAGAAAAGGTACCAAGACACATGGATAAGCATAGATAAGAATTATGGGTTAATTTAACTTGTAAGAGATAGTTAATAATAACCCGAGCTAATGGGCCAAAAAGTTTATAATTAATAGAAGCCGCTGTGTGTTTACTTGGGACTGAATGGCTGTGGGACTGTGCAGGACAAAAACTTCCATCTACAAACAGTGCCCAAATGTTTGGCAAGAATTTCCACATAAAGTCTGAGAAAGCTTTTTTTGTTGTTTGTTTGTTTGTTTGTTTGTTTGTTTGTTTTTTAAAAAAAGGAAGGGGATTCTAGACAGACAAAAACAAAGTCAAGCAGTCAAGGACAGCTTCTTGATAACCATCTTTTCTCCTGTAGACTCTGTTTGCTGGTGGTCAGCAGAGGTGCAGCTCCTTTAAGAGAGGACTTCTGATTCAACATTAGTGGCAAAAAACCCTCACAGTTCTTTTGAGAGGCTCTGCCACTAAACACTTAAATGGTGTTTATAAGCTGCTGGCATCAGACTTCTTGGTGGTGGCATGGACCTAGAAATGCCACAGAGTTGTGGCAATGAATGTGGCTCCTACCCATATCTCTGCCAGGAAGCTAGACTTTCAAAAAGCTAAGGAATGGGACAAAGTCAGCTTCCAAAGCTGCTGCTTTAATTTTAGCCGTATCACTTAGCAGAGTAAAGGTTCATGTGGTCAGAATAAGATAAGAGATATACAATAAAGACAGATTCAGATGAAAAAGACAAACCTCTAAACAGTTTACAGTGTTTTTAAAAATACACATAGGTTTGGGAGAGAAAAGAAAAAGCATAAAGTTCTTTAAAAAATAGAGTAGTTGAGTGCAGTGACACACACCTTTGTTCCCCGCAGTTGGTAGGCAGAGGCAGGCGGATCTCTGTGAGTTTGAGGTCAGCCTAGTCTACCAACTAAGTTTCTGGAGCCAAAGATATACAGAGAAACTCTGTCTTAAAAAAAAAAACAAAAATTTAAAAAATTAAGGAAATGGAGTAAAAAAAAGCCACATAAAGTTGGAAAATACACTGAGAATCTGGATACTGAATGTTACTGTGTTATATATGAATTGTTTGACTGCTGAGGAAGGAGCAACAGCTACTAAAAGACATTTGATTATAAATGCTGCTGGATTAATCTGACCTATTTTTGAAAATGCCTTGACTTCAAAATTTAAGTCAAAAGATATGCCACTTTGGAAAAGAGGTTTGGGTTTTGTTTCCACGGGAAATGATAGGTTGTGGATTCATTGTGGGTTAAGGAAAATAAGGTTTGAATGAGGAAAACACTCTGAAAATCTCCAATGGGAAAAGATGACCCAGATGATCCAATTTTTCAGAGAACCTTGGTTGCAGTTTCTTCTGAGTTCTGCAACCAGAACAGCTTCAAAGTTGCTGGCTGAGATGATCCAGTCTTATAGAATATGCTAGTCAGGACTTGAACATAATCCTAAATTTTTTGAATCCCCGTAAGATTACCAGAACGCCCCCTCAAGTCAACAGGAAGTAACCTAGAAAACTATACCCTCTGAAAGACCCTCATGAGAGACCCTCACCCCTTATTTTCAAAGGGACAAGGAATTTCTTAGCAACATGTTTTTAAATTAGAAACACAGATTAGCAGTGCTTTCCTTTCTCCCTCCCACCCAGGAGATTCCAAGCACAAGGTCACTTAGCCAGCCAGCCACCAAGGAAATAACTGACTTATCAGGATAAGAGGGGGCAGAAGGCCTTGCACCCATGCCAAAAGCCACTTCAAGAAGCTTCATTGTAGACTGCACCTTTTAAAAACTAACCCTGCAAAGGAATTTTTAACTTCTCTCTCTACCTTGTTGTTTTAGGGTATTGAAGAGGAAGTTCCTGGCCAGCCAGTAATTGCTTGTACTTGCAATAAAAGAGTTAACCTTGCATTTTGCAATGCAGTCCACTCTGCTTTCTGGGTGACTCCCTCTGGGGCAGGAGTAACGTGCTCTGGGCACAACACCCACATTTGCAAAAAGAAAAAAAAAATGGATTATGGATGTTTGTCTTTGTTTAGCATGTTGGTTATAAGTTGTTACAAATAATGGTCAAGAAAAAAGGTAATCAAAGAAGATGAGATTCAGGGTTCCTGTTCTAAAAAAAATGGGAAATTCTGTGAGATAATGTTCTTATGCAATGTCAAGTTTTGTCACTGGTATTGGTTTAATAAAACACTGTTTAGCCAGTAGCCAGGCAGGAAGTATATAGGTAGGGTGCTCAGACTGAAAGAATTCTGGGAAGAGAAAAGACACAAGAAGATGCAGTTATCAGTCAGATGCAGTGGAAGCAAGATGAGAATGCCATACTGAGAAAAGGTACCAAGGCACTTGGCTAAACATTAATAAGAATTATGGGTTAATTTAAGTTGTAGTAGGTAGTTAATAGCAAGTTAATAACAAGTTTATAATTAATATAAGCCTCTGTGTGTTTATGTGGGACTAAATGGTAGTGGGACTAGGTGGGCCAGAAACTTCCATCTATAGCACCCTCCCACCCACCCACCTACACACACACACCCACACCCACATTGATTTAGGACTCCATCCATTCATTCAAACAGTCATTTTTTCCTCATGACTGAGTTAAGCATCCAACATTGACTTGCTTTCACAGCATTAAGCCACTACAGTAGTACAGGGCCTTTTATTGCTTCTCCTGTGTTGTCTGGTTCAAAGATACTTCAGGATCTATTCTGTCTTAATCCAACACTGAGAGAGGAAGGTAAACTTATAAGTTTGCTTATCTTATAATTTGAAATTATATTTTTTAAATGGAAGGTGGTGTGATGGCTTAGGAAGTGAAGATACCTCTCACCAAGACTGACAACTACGGTTGACTCTCATTGTGGTGGAATAAGACAATAGGGTCTTTGAGTTGTCCTCTGGCCTCCATGTTTGTGCTCAGGCATACTCTTGAGAGCACACACATAGCAGTTAGGTAGGTAGGTAGATAGATAGATAGATAGATAGATAGATAGATAGATAGATAGATAGATAGACAGATAGAGATGACAGATAGATATGCAGTAACATTTTAACAAATGAGAAGGAAAAACCAATATTATGTCTCTGAATTATAAAATGATAATTCTCTTTAGGCAACTAGGAAGACTATTTTTTTTTTGGTTCCTTTAAGACTATCCTTTTATTTATTTATTTTTAATGTATATTTTTTATTGCTTTATAAATAATGCCACTCAAAATTTCCACCTCCTCCCCTGCTCCCATTTCCCTCCCACTTTCCCACTCACCCTCTGCTCTCCCCCTCCAGTACTAAGAGAGGGCAGGGAACCGTGTCCTGTGGGAAATCCAAGGCCCTCCTCCTCCATCCAGGCCTAGGAAGGTGTGCATCCAAACAGACTAGGATCCCCAAAAGCCAGCACATGTAGTAGAATCAAATCTCAGTGCCATTATCATTGGCTTCTCAGTCAGCCCCCATTGCCAGCCACATTCAGAAAGTGCGGTTTGATCACATGCTCATTCAGTCCCAATCCTTGCTGGCCTTGGTGAGCTCCCATTAGATCAGTCACACTGTCTCAGTGGGTGGACGCACCCCTTGCGATCCTAACTTCCTTGTTCATCTTCTCTCACCTTCTGCTCTTCAATTGGACCTTAGGATCTCAGTCCAGTGCTCTGATGTTGGTCTCTGTGTCTCTCTCCATCCATCGCCGAATGAAAGTTCTATGGTGATATTCAAGATATTCAACAATGTGGCTATGGGACAAGGCCAGTTCAGGCACCCTCTCCTCTACTGCCCAAGGACCTAACTTGGGACATCCTTGTGGACACCTGGGAACCCCTCTAGAGCCAAGTCTCTTGCCAACCTTAAAATGGCTCCCTTAATTAAAATATCTTCTCCCCTGCTCCCATATCCACCATTCCTCCATCTCAACCATCCCACTCTCCCAAGCTCTCCCCAATCCTCCCCTTTTCCCTTCTCTCCCCCACTCCCTTTCTGCCAACTCCACCCCAACCCCATGATCCCAACTTTTGCCTGATGATCTTGTCTGCTTTTATATTCTTGGGAATATACCCAAGAGATGCCCAATCACCAATCATACTACAAAAGCATTTGTCCAACTATGTTCATAGTAGCACTATTTGTAATAGCCAGAACGTGGAAACAACCTAGATGCCTCTCAATGGAAGAATGGATAAAGAAAGTGTGGCACATATACACATTAGAGTACTACTCAGTGATTAAAAAAAAAAACAACAAAAAAAAAACCCAATGAAATCTTGAGTTTTGCATGCAAATGGATGGAAATAGAAAACACTATCCTGAGTGAGATAACTCAGACCCAAAAAGATGAATATGGTATATACTCATTAGTGGATTCTAGCCATGAAAAAAGGACATTGAGCCTATAATTCATGATCCTAGAGAAGCTAAATAATAAGGTAAAGCCAAAGAAAAATATATATAGATCCTCCTGGAAATTGGAAGTAGGAAGACTATTTTTAACCTGACTATAAATATCATTTTTCACTCAGCAAACCCATTAAATAGAACAAACAAGGGGCTGGAGAGATGGCTCAGAGATTAAGAGCACTGGTTGCTCTTGCAGATGTCCTGAGTTCAATTCCCAGAAACCACATGGTGGCTCTCAACTATCTATATTAAGATCTGGTGCCCTCTTCCAGCATGCAAGCATGCATGTAGGTAGAATACTGTATACATAATCAATAAATGAACCTTTAAAAAAAGAACCAGAAATAAACTGAACAGTTGTTTTTTCACAAGATTTTTCCTGGGGAGACAGAATGCACATGTCTACTCACTTCAGATAAGAAGTCCACCACATTCCAAAACACAAATATGACCAAACTGTTGGGTAATAGACCACTAGCAAATTACCCTGCCCCAGACTTGTCACTGAACCTGCAACTTGGAAATCCCCACCTCTCTGACTTGGCATTAAAGGCCAAGCAATACTTGTAGCTACTCTGTACTTTGCCACAGGCTCACTGCACCTGTCCCACACTAGATTGCTGTCTATGCTTCAAAGACCCCGTCAAAGCACACACCTCCATCTGGCCCACTGCTGCCTCTGTTCCTGCTCAGAGGCAGACAACATTCTGTATTTCTCTGCAACAAATCTCTTGTGTGAGGTTTGTTGTGTGGTGTGACTGTGTGGTATTACTTGGCTCTTGACTACCTGAAAACCTCTTTCACGAAGTTCTTCTTGGTGACCCAAAGAGTTTTAATGGGTTACTTACAAGACTGTGGGTGAGGGGTTACTTTCAGTAGCAGAAACGACTTGACAGAGCATCATCACCATGGGTACAGCTCACAAAAGCAGGGAATGTGGAACAAACTGCACAGCCTGAAGACAGATTGACACGTTAGGGATGGACCTAGCCTAGCTACTGATTTGGTTGATCTAAACCTCTTTCAGGCAGTTCCTCTGGTTTCTGCATTTTCCAGGCAGCCTTCGGGTCTCAGTCTTCTGTGTAATGTAGCTTCTGTGAAAGTGACTATCTGCTGTCTTTTATTTTGGGAGGTAGGACACAGACAGTATGGTCAGTTTCAGGGATTTCCTGAAGTTATTTTGAGTTGTTCACCTTCTGTCTCAAGGAGCTTCCTTCCCTGGGAAAGGAAATGTTTCAGTGCTGGAGAAAAGGGTTACATAACAGCATAAGTTACTCAACTTCTAAGCTTCAAAGTTGAGCTAGGTTTTACATTGCTTAACACTGAAGCACTACAGTTGATAGTTGCTCTCTGGGAAGCACACTGCTGCTGTTCTTGGCATAGTGAGATACACACAAATGTAATATATAGGAGCAAGAAGGTTGCCTACAGTAGAAGCAAATAATTGAAAACCAAATAACCAAAGCTAGAGGTAAGAATTTGATAGCATCACTTTGCATTGGCTTTATGTTCTATAATTTTACTTACTGGTATTATGTTGGACTATTTAGGAATATATGCATAGTATAGAGCACTGTATTTCTGTGATTTGTCTGGATAGATCAAAGAAGCAGAGATTTGAACAGTCATATATTTCATCATTAATCTAAAATCTTTGCTACCAATTAAACCCACCTAGTGAACTTTTTAAAAAATAATGCATAATTAACAAATAAACTGAACAGAGCTTTCACACAAGACCCAGCAGTAAGGCCTGCACCTCCATACTCAAAGTTCACCAGGCGATGGTTTTAATGAACTGCTAGAATCGCAGGTCCCTCTGCTAAGTCATCAAAACCTAACTCATTACTCAAACTATTTCTTTCTCCCTGGAGCTTGTACATTGGTCTCTCCCTTTTTAGGTTTGCTGATGCAAAACAATCTCAGGTACCTGTCGATGGACAAAGACAGATTTTTTTTTTTTTTTTTTTTTTTACTTTTAGCTTCCAGAATGATAAAACTTATCACCCTCTCTTGTCTTTTGTTTGATAACACTTGTGTGCCTGGACACTACTCAAGCTGGCATAACTGCTACTCCTTTCCATGTTGTTTTAACTGCTCTTCCTTACCCATGACATACAAATGCTAGAGGTCTACAGAGCTTGATCCTGCAAACACTCCTAGCTTTCAATAGTTAGGACAGAATACTTGACATAAGCAGCTTACCAGGAGAAAAGTTACATTTGGGCTTGTGATTTCTGGGGTTTTCAGTCCACAGTTGCCTGGTCCTGTGGCAGTCAGCACCATACATTATCATAATGGCTGGTAGTGACACAAAACTGGTGTCCCAATGGTGATAGGGATGCAAAGACAGAAGAATGGACACCAAGCCGATAGCATGACTCTGAAGGTCCCTCTGAGACCTCCCCTCATGTCTCCATGCTGCATTTCCAGCACATATCCCTTTGCAAATCGCACGGTGACCTCACAACCTGCTCAACAACTTCTTTCTTAGATGGTCTGGGTTGAATATCTTGAATGTCTTCTATAAGTCAGAGACAGCCCCTCTTGTCCACTCTGCACCATGCTCTGCTTTCAGGATGTATGGAGAGATAGTAAGAGTAGACATGTGTTGGATTTTTAAGAGGAACATTAGCCTTCATATCTGCAGCATCTAGCTAAAAAAGGAAAGGAAAAATCCAACTGTTTCATATCTTTCCCTCTCCTAAGTGATATTTGTACATCGGTGTGTCTGTTTGTTTCTCCTCAGAAACACGCTAGCAGCAGTATTGAGTGTCTGTACCTTGGAATCTTATTGTTGCATCATTAGAGAATACACATGTTCACATTTGCTAGATAAATGCTAAATTGTTTTTCAAATCATTGCTCCAATTTACATTCCCACCTGGAGTGAGCAAATGTTTAGTTGTACCAATCTTCATCAATCCTTGATAACTGTTGAATTTTCCACAATTTGCTCTCCCTTAGGTATGAAATTGTATCTGAACATAATCGTAGCATTATTTCTCTGGTTGCTAGTAAGGTTAAGTATTTTTTTCATATGTTTGTCAGACATTTATAGTCCATTTTATATAGTATCTATTCACACGCAAGCTGTTTCATTTTTACTGAATTTACATGTATCAATTCTTTAATCAATGTTGTATATGCAACTTCCTCCAACTAATCTGTGGTATTTCCTTTCCTGTTTTAACTATTTTCGATTTTTTATAAACAAAAGCATTATAATTTGATGCTTTTCTTTTTAGTCATGATTTAGGTTGCTGAATTTTAAAATTTATTTTTCATGCCTGTGTCTGTGTGTGTGTATGTGGATACCCTACAGCACATGTTTGGAGGCCAAGAAACAACATGATAGAATAATTGTTTTCTTCCACGATACAGTTCTAAGGTATCAACTCACTTCAGTAATCAGGTTTTTCATCAAAGCTTTCCTTCCCACTGAGAAATTTCACCAGCCTGAATCTTTTTGAAGGTATGCCATAATCAATCAGCTACAACAGTTATTCTGCTCCATTCTCACTTAAGAGAATTAGTATTTATCTATTACTATGATAAAACACAGTGGCCAAGGCAACATATCAAAGGAAGGGTTTATCTGAGTTCACAATTTCTACATAGTTGAGAGTTCATGGTGGTGGACTTGATACATAGCAGCAGGAACATCTTAGAACTCACATCCCATGTCACAAATAGCAGGTAGAGAACACATGGGACTGGCATGAGTTTTTTGGAACCTCCAAGTCTTTCCCTACAACACACCTACTGCAACAAAGCATACTCCTAATACTGCCCAAACACTGCCTCCAACTGCAGACGTGGTAGGTATTCAAACGCATGACCACATGGGGCTGTTCCCATCTAGCCACCACACTTTTTTAGTCTATGGCTTTCACATCTAAATCTATAGTGTCCTTAGAGTTGATTCTTATGTATGATAGAGACAGAAATCCATTCCCATCAATTTTCCATCTGAATTAACCAATTGTACAAGATCAAGACATTGCCTTTAATGTTTGGTCTCAAATGCTAATCCTTTTCTAAGACTTTTTTTTTTTCAAATATGTGTTGGTTTGATTCTTTGCTGCCTTGCTTATTTATCACTATCTGCAATTTTATTTTTCTGAAATGCAGTTGCCTATAATAAGTATAAATGCCTGCACAGCAACCTTCCCCCATATTCTTTTATTAGAGTTCTTCACCTGGGATATCCAATGTTTAAAATTCCAACACGACATTATCATCTATACATTCTATGCTCTAGAACTGCACAATTAAAAAGGGAGGCAACACCCACCAAAAACCTCTATCATGTTTTTAGGACCCTCATGATCTCCTGCTGGGACACATCTTTAGCTGTCTGGACCATAGCTTAGCTGAATTGATCCTATGAACTTTAGAGTCAGTTAATCAACATCAGTAAGATAAACAAAAGCAATGACCACACTGTGGGCATTGATTGGAGTTACACTTAATTTGAAGATCAGCTTGAACGAACTGGCTTTATGATATTGAATTATTTGACATTGAATTTATTTGATGCAGCGTTCCAGCCCATTAACATTAGATAGATCACATGTTGTTCAGTTTTATTATAAGGTTCTTCAAAATGTTTTGTAATTTCTCCACTTGTCTTGCATATCACTTGTTAGATTTTTTTCCTAGTTTACATTTTGAAGCTATTTAAATAATATTTTAATGATATTCTGTCTTCACTGTGGTAGGAATGTAAATGAATTTTTATGTTGATTTAACAACCAGTTTTACTAAAGCTACTGTTAGTTTTAATAAATTATCTGCAAGTAATGAAATTTTGCTTTCCTTCTTTCTAATGATTTTTTTTAATTGTATCATGATGGCTATACAGAAAAATAATCACAAAAAGGACCCTTGATTTTTTCAAGTTTTTAAAGGAAATACCTTCAACATAACACTACCAATACTAATATTTATTATGAGCTTTTTGGATATATTACCATTATTAAGAATTTTTTTCCTTTTATTGAAAATAAAATTTTCCTCACATAATATATTCACCCTAATTACAGTGTATCCTCCATCTACTCTGAAAGGTTCTTCCTTGCTCTCCTCCACCTCCCAGCAGGATCCACTCCCTTTCAGTCTGACATTAGAAAGCAAATAGACTTCTAAGGATTACAAATAAAATAAAATAAAGCAAAAACCAACACACTGGAATGCGTGTTGAGATATAGCAAAACAAACATACAAAAGGAAAAGAGCCAAAGAAACAGATACAGACTCAGAGACCCACTAATTTACACACTCAGGAATCCCCTAAAAACACTAAAAGGGAAGCCATCATATATAAACAAAGAACCTGCAGGGAAAAAAAGTTTTATATATATATATATACATGTTAAATAAAAATTAAAAATAATAAACATCAAACAAAAAACAAAAAAAAAGTGGAAGCCCGCTATGTTCTCTGGGCACAGAGAATGCAAAGACAACACCACAGACCTGTATGGGATTGGATGCTGTAGGAAGTGAATAAATAAGTGATGAAGAGATGGAAGAGAATGAAATGAGCAAATAGATGTAGAAAATGGAAGATGAGAGGTTTGTTGCTACTGTGAGGAAGAACAGGAGACACGAAGGCAGTTGCTGTTCTTGCTCCATGGAAAGAGGTGAATCACACTGCCCGTCAACAGCGTCAGTAACAGACACAAGCGCTAGTGGGCCTGTGCCTTCCTCCTTTGAGAAAAACTGCACACTTGTGAGTCGCTGCAGCTCCCGGAGCTGTACCGTCGCCCAGGAAGAAGAGCAACACCTGCAGAATGCAGACCCCCAGCTGACTGAATATGTTCTGCTGTGTTTCCTTTTCATCACTGGCCTATCTGCTAATCTCTCTGTTTGTGGTGGTGGTTCAACCCTAAGACTGGACGACTTTATGTTGAATTACAGTTTTTCCATGCTGCGTCTAACTTTGGACAGAGATTTATTTCCTTTGGAAGCTTTGGGTTGGAGAAACACTTGAAGACACCCAGAGGCCGCTCCCACCAGCACACAGAGTGGGTGAGAAGAAGACAGCAAGAGACTACTGCCAACAGATGGCCTCCCACAGCATGAGTCACTGCAATGTGCGATTATGGGCAGAGAATCTGGAGAGAAAGAGAAGCAGGACAGTTTGAGCACTGGGAAGCCAGGCAGGTTTGAAGGTGGACAAGAGCAACATGAGGTGAGTAGACTGCCAAGCTACTGAGCCCATGGTGACATCTTGGTCTGTGTTACTGCTGAGATCCGGGTCATACAGCAGCAGCACTATATGTCAATGTCCATGGTCTATGTCATCACAAAAGCTCGTGTGAATGTCCCTGGTCTGAACAGCCACCAGGAATCATGTTGATATATAATGACTGCAAAGAGTTGGCCCCACCCCCAGCAGCTGCAGCATTAGGGATAACCGATTCTCACTCCAGAGAGTGAGCTCTGCGCCCTGCCTGGGTGGCACAGTAGAGCAGAACTTGTGGGCTGGGTGTGTGCAAGCAGAACTAGCCCTGCCCTTTGCTGCCTGCAGCACTGGGTGAGCCATCCAGCACAGAGCTGGTGAGGCCAAGCTGGTAAGCTGACAAACTCAGCTGCCACCCACACCCATAAGGAGTGCTATGAGTTTGCCCACCCCAACATCCAACCCATCTGTTGGAGCACGTCAAGGGACCAGTCCTTTAAGTTCAGAGCTGTAGAATCTCCATGACACAGGGCAACAAAAGGATAGTCAAGAGGAGTCCCAGTGAGGGCCCAGTACTGGTAGTATGGAAGAAGACAGAGGCCTCAAATCAGAACAATGACTTTTTGCACTGAATACTTGCAAGTAAAGATGTATGGACTAAAAGGTATATGTAGTGGTATATTATTTATATTTTGATAAATAAATCTTGCCCAAAGCCCAGAGGCAAAGGTAAAGCCACTAAAGTTCAGGCAATGGTGGCATGCATTTTTAGTCCCAGGATTTGGACTACAGAATTAGATGTATTTCTGTGAGTTCAAGGCTACCCTGGGCTACACAATGTAGCAATAAATCCAGGTGATGGTGTCCTACTGTTGTGATCCAGCTGCCCTCACTCCCCATGACTGACAGCGGAACTTCCTTGTGGTCTGTAATTGACAAGGATGTTTGTGTTCTTTATGGCCGGTGGTTTTCCACAGAAGCAGTAAAAGTATAAAAGGTTGCTGGTCAAAATAAAAGTTGCTGTTTTTCCACCTGAAAACAAGCCTCTGTGTCTCAATCCCCTCGCCAGTCTCAGCATCCAGGTTGCGCAGGCGTGGCATCCTACAGCTTTAATCCCAGTCCTAAGGAGTCATACGCTCTTAATTCAAGCTCTAGAGGGAATATAAAATGAGAAGAGAAAGAGGCTTAAACTGCTTAGTTTGATGTTGCCCAGCCTTGGTAGAGAGGTAAGACTTCTCTAGTGACTTGACTGCCTTGCTTTTCTGGTTTTCGGGTTGAACCCCAATATTTGACTCCGGAGTTTTATTATAAGTGTTACAGGTGTACTTACTGTGTTACTTACTGTGCTACTTACAATGACACACCATATAAATTTTATTTTATTTTACTTTGTGGGGGAGTTGCAATCACAGAAGGTGGATACAGCGCGATGGGGGATTAATGG
This sequence comes from Chionomys nivalis, assembly GCF_950005125.1. Classification (NCBI taxonomy): domain Eukaryota; kingdom Metazoa; phylum Chordata; class Mammalia; order Rodentia; family Cricetidae; genus Chionomys; species Chionomys nivalis. The sequence continues at coordinate 115,906,712 of NC_080086.1, read as the reverse complement.
GATCAGGGTGCATGATGTGAAATCCACATGGAAATTAATAGAAAGCTTTTAGAATTAAAAAAAAAAAATAAAAGAAAGACCCTGATGTGATGTTAGGAGACAAGGAACTTCAAAAGATGCCCCTGAGTTCACTTTCTGGTGGCCCTCTACTGCTGGCCATTCAGTGTAACCAGCAGAGGAGTTTGCTGCCTCAGTGAGACTCCCTTGGAAGAAATTAAACTTTCATTTTCAGGTGACTATCAATTAGAGATAGCGTCTATGCCAGGGATGGATGCATGTTTCCACTTCTGCTTTCATCTCTAGGACCCCATCTGGTGCAGACTATGCAGGTCCTGTGCTTTCTGCCTCAGTCTCTGTGCCTGCATATGAGCTTTAGTCCTGTTCATTTATAGGCCCTATTGTCTTGGTGTTCTGAATCTCCTCTGACTCTTACACTCTTTACACTTCCTCATCCTTGGGGTTCCATGAACCCTGAGGGGAGTCATTTGATGGAGACCACCCAATTAGGGCTGAATATTGCAAGTTCTCTCATTCTCTATATAATGTTTGACTAGGGGTTCTGTATGCAGGAGAAACTTTTCTGATAACGGCTGAACAAGGTACTGACCTATGAATACAGCAGAATATTATTTGGAGTAATTTTAGCATGTCATTTTTTTTCTATTTTTGTTTTTTTTAGATCAATTTTATTTGGTTTTACCTTAGGTTCCTGTGCTATCTAACCAGTTGTCTATACAGTGTCAAGTATGATGAGTTCCATCTCACGGAGAGGGCCTTAAGTCAAATCAGTTATTAGTTGGTTACTCCCACAAAATTTGTACCACCACTGCCCTAGTGTATCTTGCAGACAGTTCGCTATAAACAGACAAAGGAGTTTGTTTTTCAGTCTTGGTGTTTACAGATCTCTTTTAAGATCCTGTAGAGTAGGTTCCTGCCCAAAGACATTGGAACCTAGGACTGAAGACTCTATTGTAGGCTTCAGCTCTATACTCCATGTTCAATGAGTGATGTTGATGTCTTCAGAAATGGTGTCTTGCTGTCAGTTTGTGGTGAACAACATCTGGCAATAGCCTAGGTTGTTTGGGGATTTTCATGGGATGCCTTTAGCCAAAAACTCTATTAGAGACAACCCAGTTATAGCACTGGAAACTTGATTTATCAGCAAAAGAGATTTAGTTTGAACTCTGTTTCCCCAATTATTTGGTAATTTCAGTAAGATCATTGCTCTCTCTTTCTCTTTCTCTATCATCTATCTATCATCTATCTATCTATCTTTCAGCGTCTACCTTCTACTGTATTAGGTTTCCATACTACCCCTAAAATGGCCTTTAGTTTTAGCTATCTTTCCCCATATTTCCTTTGTGAACCCCCTCTTCATTCCACCCCCCCTTCATTCCATTCCCCACTGGATACTTCCATTCCAGGTACTCCACTTCCATCCATATCTGTCTATTTCCCTCAACCATCACACTATACCTGACCTCTTTGGTTCTAAGAATTGTAGTTTGGTTATCATTGATTTAATGGTTAGTTACCACATATAAGCAAATACATACCATATTTATCCTTCAGGGTCTGGGATACCTCACTCAGGATGATTTTTTTTTTCTAGTTTCATCTATTTATCTGTGAATTTTATGATTTTACTTTTTTAATGGCAAAATAGTAGTCCATAGTGTAAATGCACCATATTTTCTTTATCCATTCTTCTGTTGTGGAACATCTAGGTTGTTTCCAGCTTTTTGCTATTATGAATAGAGCATCAGTGAACATTGTTGAGCAAGTGTCTCTGCATAAGACCTTTGGGTGTATGTCTATATTGGTTAGGATTACAATTGTTGTGAAGAAATACTATGATCAAAACAAGTTGGAGAGCAAAGGTTTTATTTGGTTTACACTTCTACATTGTAGTTTATCATTGAAAGAAGTCAGGAGAGGAACTCAAACTCAAGCTCAGTTACCTCCTGCATGCAGAGGCTATGAAGGGGTACTGCTTACTGGCTTGCTCCCGTTGCTTGTTCAACCTACCATCTCATAGAACCCAGGACACCAGCCCAGGGATGGCACCACCCACAATGGGCTGGGCCCTAACTCATCAATCACTGATTAGAAAAATTCACTACAGGCTTGCCTACAGCCCAATCTTACCAAGGCTTTTGTTTGTATGAAATAGGGTTTCTCTGTATAATTCTGGCAGTCCTGGAACTTACTCTGTAGACCAGACTGGCCTCAAAGAGATCTGCCTGCGTCTGCATCTGGAATTACAGTGTACACCAGAATTCTTAGCTGAAGATGTTGTGCCCGCATCAAGGGACCCCCCCCCAAACAAGAACACCACAGAGTTGGTGTCCAATGCAAACACACTGACGCTTATTGATTTCAAGTTAGCTCCTTGGACAATAATCCAACACACGACACAGGGGTGGGGGAGAACAGCCCTGAGCTCTCAGGGTAATGAGTTTTTAAAGGGGAAAACTTGCAAGCAGGGCAGCACACACCTTGGCGCTTTGGAATTGGGTAGAAGTATACAACTTCTGAATTTGTTGGTTGGGTTATTGGGAATTTTAAAACAGGGGTTAATCGGGTACTTACAAGGACGTTTGAAGCAAGCAGATGTTGTAGACCAGAAAGTTCAAAGACACTTTCTTTAGTGCCTCTTGTTATGTCTCCTTTTCATCTCTGATCTTGTTAATGTGGATCTGTTCTTTCTTTTACTTAATTCACATGAGGGTTTGTCATTATTATTGATTTTCTTTAAGAACCAATTCTTTGTTTCATTGATTCCTTGTATTTTTTGTTGTTGCGGTTCTGAAATTGGTTCTGCTGTTTGTTGGCATGTTTGGAGAAGTTCTTCCCACAGTAAATAATCATCCTGAAACTGCTGATTTCCCGGTTGTCACTGAACCCTGCCGGCCCCACATTATCACCTTTGCATGAATCCTCATAGAAAGCCTGGCTGGAATATATTTCTATTTCCATCTCTCTTTAAAAGCTGTTAAAATGTGGACTAGCCAAGTATGAAGTTTCACATGATTCCTATTGTTAGGTTTTTCTCAAAGACGAGTCTTTCTGCTGATGTAAATAATCCCAATTAGACCACATCAGACCAAATTAGAAGTATATCCAGGTTTAATTGGCCATCTGCACTCTCTGGTGGCCGTAGGGAAAACACGACAGGGGAAGGAATGGAAAGCCGACACAACCACCAGAGAGGAAGAGGGGAGACCACATGTTTATTCTGGGAGGGGGCAGCTTAAGTAACTGGTGGGAGTGGTCTTGTCCTTCTCTGGAGAGGGGTTACCATTTTGTGGACCTTCCTGACCCTCCCTGGGTAAGGGTCAATGCTTGGCAGGCTTTCTCAGAGGTGGAGTTTGGACAAGGAGACTTCCAGGGGAAGGTACTTGAAATGAAACTTCCCTCCCAACATTCCAAAGATGACTTCCAGGGGGCTGGGATGAGGCTCCCTACTATATTATTCCAAACTCTTTGTACAAAGGGGTGTTGGGGAGCTGAGGTGATGCTTTCGACCAAACACCTATATATGTGTTTGTCCTTTGGTTAAGAATCTAATGTAAGAGAGACATACATGGATCTAATCTACATGGGAAGCAGAAAAAGACAAGATCTCTGGAGTAAATTGGGAGCATGGGGATCTTGGGGGAGGGTTGAAGGGGAGGGAAGATGAAGAGAGTAGAACAGAGAAAAATGTAGAGCTCAATAAGATCAATAAAAAATAATCTAATGGAAAAAAGTTGGGCAAAGGTGGCACATGCCTTTAATTCCAACTCTAGGGAAGTAAAGGCAGGTGGATCTCTGTGAGTTCAAGGCCAACCTGGTCAATAGAGTGAGTTCCAGGACAGCCCGGGCTACATGGAAAAACCCTGTCTAGAAAAAAATAACTTTTAAAAAGAGTGTAATAAAGTTCTGGACCACTGCAATGGTTCTGGTGGTCACTCATGTGTATGGTAATGTTGTGTATAGAATGTGGATAATCTCTTAAGACAGAAGTTCTTCTGGGGGAAACTTTTTAAATTTATTGTGCATGTGTAGTGTGTGTGTGTGTCTGAGAGAGAGAGAGAGAGAGAGAAAGAGAGAGAGAGAGAGAACCCCACCCCATGATATGGGTGTAGAGGACAAACTATAAGAGCCAGTCTCTCTTAAACTGTAAGGATTTCCAGGACTGAACTCAGACCACAGGGCTGGGTGGCAAGCAGCTCTACCTGCCATCTTATCAGATCAGAAATTTTCATTAAAAATTTGTTTTAAGACGTGAATAATATGGCTGATTCTGTTTCCTGTTTCACTTAGTGAATACAAGGCTAGACAGAACATCAGGTGAGTACTGGATACCTGTCAAAATCTCACATATACTCAAAATATGAAGACACAGTTTCATACAGAATGGTAGTTGAAGACAAATCTCATTTGATTCAAAGAAAAGTCTTTTTATTAGTTAATAAGAATTTGCTTTCTGGTCAATTTACATCTTTGCATTTATAAAGTTTTGTTAAGAAACTTGAGATTTCATAAGTAAAAGACTTGTATGATAAGAACTTTAAGTCTTTAAAGAAAGAAATTGAAGTCAGTTCCCACATGATCTAGCGGTTAGGATTTCTGGTTTTCACCCAGGCGGCCCGGGTTTGACTCCCAGTGTGGGAACAAGAGACTCTTTTGCAGAGCAGTGGTGGCACACGCCTTTAATCTCAGCACTTGGGAGGCAGAGGCAGGTGGATCTCTGCGAGTTCGAGGTCAGCCTGGTCTACGAGAGCTAGTTCCACGAAAGCCAGGGCTACACAGAGAAACCCTGTCTCACAAAAAAAAAAAAAAAAAAAAGAGAGAGAGAGAGAGAGAGAGAAAGAGAAAAAGAAATTGAAGAAGATATCAGAAAATTGGATGATACCCCATACTCTTGGATAAGTAGGATCAACAGAGTAAAAATGGCAATCTTACCAAAAGTAGTCTACAGATTCAACACAGTCTCCATCAAAACCACATCACAATTCTTCACAAACCTTGAAAGAACAATACTCAACTTGATATGAAAAAACGAAAACCCAGGATAGCATAAACAATCCTATACAATACAGAAACTTCCAGAGGCATCACCATCCCTGACTTCAAGCTCGCCTATAGAGCTATAGTAATAAAAACAGGTTGGCATTGGCATATAAAATGGACATGTGGATCAATGAAAACAAATTGAAGAACCTGACATTAAGCCACACACCTATGAACACCTGATTTTGACAAAGAAGCCAAAATTGTACAATGAACAAAGAAAGTATCTTTATTGAATGGTTCTGTATAACTGGATATCAACATGTAGAAGCATGCAAATAGATCCATATTCATCACCATGCACAAAACTCAAGTCCAAGTGAATCAAAGACTTCAACATAAATACAGTTACATGAACATGATAGAAGAGGAAGTGAGAAGTAGCCTTGAATGAATTGGCACTTCCTAAATATGACAGTCACTAAGAGAAACAATTAATAAATGGAACGTCCTGAAACTGAGAAGCTTCTGTAAGGCAAAGGACATGGTAAACAAGACAAAATTGCAGCCTATAGAATAGGAAAAGATCTTCACCACCCACATCTGACAGAGTACTGATCTCTAAAATATATAAAGAACTCAAGAATTTAGACATCAAAATACCAAATAATCCAATGAAAAAGTGGGGTACAGAGCTAAACAGAATTCTTAACAGTAGAATCTCAAATGGCCAAAAGACATTTAAGGAGTTGTTCAGCTTTAGTCATCAAAACAATGTAAATCAAAATGACTCTGTGATACCGTCTTACACATGTCAGAACGGGTAAGATCAAAAACACTGATGACAGCTTATGTTGGAGAGGATGTAGAGTAAGGGGAACACTCTTCCACTGTTGGTGGGAGTGCAAACTTGTACAGCCACTTTGGAAATCAGTATGGTGGTTTCTGAGAAAATTGGGAATTAATCTACATCAAGACCCAGCAACACCACTCTTGGGCATATGCCCAAAGGATGTTCAATCATACCACAAGGACACTTGCTCAATTATGTTCACAACAGCATTATTCGTATTAGCCAGAATCTGGAAACAACCTAGATGCCTGTCAACTGAAGAATGAATAAAGAAATTGTGGTATATTTACATAATGGAGTATTGCTCAGTGGTAAAAATCCATTATATCATGAAATTTGAGGGCAAATGAATAGAACTAGAAAAAAAAATCATCCTGAGTGTGGTAACCCAGACCCAGAAAAACAAACATGGAATGTCGATGTAAGGCAAAGGATAACCAGGCTACAATCCACAGCTGCAGAGAAGCTAGTAACAAAGAGGACCCGTAGAGGAAAATGTACACAGAATGGATCATCCTAGAAAGGGTAAATATATAAGATCTACTGGATAAAGTATAGGCAGGGTAAAAAAAAAAAGAGAGGATTGAGATTGAGAACATGAGGGAATGGGATGGTTGAATCAGGGGAGGGACAGATATGAAGAACAATGAAAGAGATATCTTGATAGCGGGAGGTATTATGGGGTTAGGGAGAAACCTGGAGCCAGGGAAATTCCCAGGAATACACAAGGATGGCCACAGTTTAGACTGCTAGCAATAGTGGAGAGTGTACTTGAACTGGCCTTTACCTGTAATCAGATTGGTGAGTGCCTTAATGTAATCATAGAACCTTCATCCAATTACTTATGGTAGCAGATGCAGAGATCCACAGTCAAGCACCAGGCTGAACTATGGAAGTCCAGTTGAAGAGAGGGAGGAGAGATAATATAAGCAAGGTGGGGGAGGCGTCAAGATCATGATGGAGAAACCCACAGAGACAGCTGACCTGAGCTAGTGTGTGGTGAGCCTGTAAGTATTCTATAGTAAAAGTACAGCTGACAGATGTATTGGACTATCCGCGGAAGTGTATACCTACACTCTATCTGGAGAACCCGTTTTTGCAGAGCTGTGGGAACATCTGCCCATTGGATCAATTTTGTAAAACTCTCGTGAAATCATGGCATTTCCCACTTCTGTAGCAGTGTATAAATCGGACTTTTTCTGTAGGTCAGCGGGATCCCACCCTCCACACCATGAAGCCATACTGGGGAAAAGATTCAGTCAAGTCCTTGCTCTTATAGCCAAAATCTACATAAAAATAGCCCCCCAAAAACTTTCTTTATTGACAGTGGTCACTCATATAGGAGCCTCATATAGGAGGTAATATGTCTGCTTTGACAGCAGACTCAGGAAGGTGCAATCTACTGGTCTTCTTTTCTGACTTAACGGGCTACTAATATTCTGTATTACCCATTACCTTTGTTTCAACTTACCTAAGATCATAGCCCAGGAATAACTGTTTATACAGGAAAAAGGAATGAGTCACTAAAACTAGCTTCAGAGACTAAAATTCTCACCCTGCTGGAGTCAAAAGCAGGGTCCCCAGAAGAGGTTCCCTTTAATTCAACCAGCTAAATGCTAATGCAAATCAAGCCCGCAGGTTAGTATAGCTACCAAGGCTATGTTCCCAGCTGCAGGAGAACTTCACAGCCTTGCCCCCTCTGAGACATAAGGTGCCTTTTTGCCAGATCCACCAGTTCTTGTGACATCGTGAAAATGCGTGCTTGATACTATTGTTACTGCCTATGGAATTGTTAACTTGTCTGTATGCTATATAACTTGTCTGTATGCTATATAAACTGAAAACTGTGGAGATCACACCTAGGCGCTTATGCCCTTATGCCCTTACCCTTAACGTTACTCTTATGCCCTTATGCCGGATGCCTTTATCCTTATGCTTTGATCTTTTGTCTGATATTTGCCCTTATACCTGATGCCTTATGCCCTTATGCTCACCTTCCCCTAACGAATAAAGAAGCTTGCAGGAAAAATGTGCCTAAGCCAGCCAGTTTGTTTTACTCCTCAATTTACAAGTCAGTCTTCACTTGTTATAGAAGTCCTATTCTGAACCCTAAGAGAGTGCTGAGCAGGTACTCAGTAGCTCTTCATACTAGTGGGGCCTCAAGAACTGTGCGCTGACCGTTGGGGGAGCCTGCAAGAGAACCAACTAGTACCTGTGTATGTGGGTGACAGTTGTGTGGCTTGGTCTGTTTATGGAGCCCTAGAAGTGGGACAATGATTTATCCCTGCTTCATGAACTGGCTTTTTGGAGCATATTCCCTATGGTGGGATACCTTGCTCAAAATTGATGCAGAGGGAAGGGGTTTGGTCCTGCCTCAATGCTAAGCTTTGTTGACTCCTCATGAGAGGCCTTACCCTCTCTGAGGAGTGGATGGATGGGGGTGGGGTGGCAACAGGAAGGGAGTGGGAGTCGGGAGAGAGGGTAAACTGTTGGTTGGTGTATAAAATGAATACAAAATTTAAAATAAAAATACATTAAAACTGGAGTGGGAAGAACCCATATTCACTTAATTTAAAACTGAGGTCCCTAAATACACATCATGGGTATACTATCATTGTAAGACACACACACACACACACACAAACACTAGCATTCATTGGTAAATTGTGCATGTTAATACTATAGTCTTAATTAGCTTATTTATACTTGTGGTAGAGAGAAGAAGCTCACATTTACAGCCTGAAGGAAATTTGAACTGCTGAGTAATGTTCATCCTGATCCAAAGTCTACAGCTTATTTTGCTATTTTTTATCTAATTTTTTTGGTAAAGATTTATTTATAAATACATTATTTATTTAAAAATATGTACTGATATGTCTGCCACTTTGCTGTAGCTTAATCGCAGCTCTCTGGATCTGATGCCACCATTCTGGAGCAAGAAAGTAAGCACAGAAGACCTATCGGAGTTATATCCTAGAACTGAAATCCTTTGAACATTATTAAATGTACTTTTATTCATTGGTCCAGCTGTTCCGATTTATATAAGCCAGTAACACAGAAAATTTTTTTCTTAAAAATAAAACCTTGAGATTTGAATATACTAATTAGGAAAATAAATAAACAAATTGCTATAGAGCAAAGTGAAATTAAATAAGAGAAGCATAGGCTATATGTCTGTGAACGGGTGAGCCATTAATCCTTAATTAATCAGAAAATCTCTAATAAAAATAATGAAGTGGTCCCTGAAGAAAAGAATGTATTCTATTGACAGAGTGTTCAGTTAAGCAAATTGTAGAACAAGGTTGCAAAAGTAAAGTCCTACAAGCATGCAAATTGGCTCTGTTTGTCAGGGGAAGAAGAACAAGCATGTTCCAGGGTAGAGTGGAGTCACTGTAACAGGACAATGGTCTAATCTGAATGTATTGTGTGGAAGATAAACAAGAGTGATGATAGATGTGGAAGAGAGAAAAGTGATACAGGGTCATAAATATCCAGACAAACAATGTTTAACTGCAGATACCACACAGGTATAAAATTAGACACAGAAAAAATTTAAATTTCTTAAATACAGTATCAACAATAATGTAAAATATATCTATATCATTTTCATTCCACATCGATGAGAGGATGGGTAATGCCACTGATATTTCCGTTGAAACTACAGATAATGAAGTTGCTTAGGAACTTGTAATTTAGATACTTAAAGAACAAATGTCCACAGGCAATTTTGCATTGTCTGTCACTCAAGAGATCAGTGAGTGTTATATATTAAGGACAGAAGGAGAAAGTGGGATTGCTTGGACCCACTTGGAAGAGATGCTTTCTTGATAGGCTTTAGAAAGTCAGTTGAATGCAATATTGGGCTTGCTCTGGGCATGTCTATATGAGGGGAGTTGACATAATGAGGAAGTATGATAGAGGTGAGCAGAATATTTCAATTGAAGCAAACAGGCTCAGTGGAGTATGAGTTAAAAAAAAGAGAAAGGATCAGGATGAATAACCATTAAAGGAGATTTTTAGAATTTTTAGTTTTAAAATGAAGCACAAGTTTCTGATGAGCTGAATTTGGTAACTGGGACACACATGTTGGAATACACTAATTAATTAATGTAAAATTATTTTCCCCAAAAAATGTTGCTATATAAGTCACTCCCAGGTAACTGAGAGTTGACTGAGATGGAGTGCTTTGGTATTGGGAAGAATGAGGCTTGAAATCTGAGTAAATCATGATCAGAAACTTTAAATTCTAGGAAGATCAGTAAAATGTCTGGGAATATCTGGCCAAGTCTTAAGGAAACTGTAGACCACACTTTAATAAATCAAGTGGCTTCCTTAGTGGATGGTGTGAATTTTCAGGTGTTTATGTCCAGAATATAAAGGCAGAAGAAGAGTTCTCTGCAAATAAGATAACTAACAGAGGGAATCTTGCCCTACCAGATAAATCTATTGTTCATCTTACCCATAATGCTTGAGTTGCAAGTTGCTCTGTTATGTTGCAGGAATAATATGTGAATATTAACAAAAATGTCACTGTACCCAATTGTATTATCCACTTGTTCAAAAAAAAAAGTCTTTTGACCTCATCGTTTCCAGATATTATTCTTTCACTGCTATGCTTAAAGCAATCACTTTATGTGATTAAAACAAAGTCAACTAAAATATTTCCATCAGGGAATGGGAAAAAAACTGGGTTTGGGAAAGAGACAATGACATTTTGTTTGGGGTTCATCAGACTTCCTATTTGCACAGTTTACATTCCATGGCGATGAAAATATTCTGCTAAGGACTGGACTCAGGTACTCCAGTTGCTGCCCTAACCCCTGCTGGTAGTGGGCAGTGTGACTTCGTGTGAGTCTTTGCTTATCTTTAAGCCCCAATTTTCTCATCCATGACAGTTTTGCAAACCTCTTCTCATTCATGCTGCTAAATTTAGCTCACCTGGTTTCAACAGAGACCTTCTTGACCTTCTGGTTTATTGATCAAATCATTTAGCATTTGGTTTCTTTAACCTTCCTGGCCCCCATTCACTGTTATCATTTACAAAGTGGAGATAAAAATCCCAGCAATACCTACCTCAAAGGAATATTGTAAGGATAAAGTAGGATAGTACACAGAAAAGTGCTGGTTTATAGGTGTACCATCATCAACTCATTGCCAAATGTATAACTACAATTAGTCTTCTTCCATGTGTTTGTGACCCCATTTCCTGCACCTTTCACGTGGATGAGACCTTCTTCCTGAGCTGGGCTTTTTGTTGCCTGACAAGCCTCCAGGACTTGCCCAAAGCCCTGGTACCAGGCCCCAAGTCTCCTAGGTTATTTAGCCCTGACCTTCATTGAGTGGGGTGATGATCTGCTAAATGGTTTGGTCCTCATTCAATTCTCCCTAAGTACTGGTGATGCCCTCAACTACAGGCTGCTGTAACCATCTTTCCTCCCCACTTCTCATCCATGAGAACAGTGACATCCATACCCTCATATTCCTCCTTGGGATGCCTTTTAGAAAATTTTCACCCTCTCCCCCTGGCACCTGACTTGAAAAGCCCCAAACCTATTCACTTTTATAATCAAATTTGGCCTCAATATCCCTTAGATAACCATTCCAAATGGCTGCCTAATGGCATCTTATATCCCAATATTATTCAGGACCTTTACAACTACTGAGAGGTATAAGGGAAATGGAAAGTCCTCATTCCCTGCATTCCAGATTTCTCTTATCTCTGCTCCAAGCCTTCTCTCTCTTCTTCCATTGCCCCCACCTAATTCCTCCTAACTATGAAGCCCAAACCACTTTCAATCCAGCTAATGAGCCTCATTAGTCTCAACCTTCTGCCCCTTCTTTTTTTCTGGTCCCTCTGTTCTCCTGTTCTGCTTCTCCAGTTGAAGATGGACACTCTAAGAGCCAGGCTTCCCTCGTCATCCTCTCTGTCACCCGTGTTTCTCCCACTAGCAGCCTCCAGTCCTCCTGCCACTTATTCCCACTCTGTACGGGTACCCCTTTTATCTATTTCTACCCAGCCTAATTCAATCCCATTTTCCCCTTTGTACAAGGATGCCAGGGTAGATGGCTTGACATATCCCTTTCTCATTAAGTGATCTCTCTCAAATATAAAAGGGATTGGGATCTAATAATGGTAATTCCTCCACCTTCATTAAAAAGTTCCAACATATTACTGAATCTTACAACCTCACATGGCGTTACCAACAACTGTCTTCCCTGGTAGTGCAAGTGAACTGAGTCTGAGAACGGGCTAGGGCACATGCAGACAAAATCCAACCAACTAATGTTGCCCACTGAGTCCCCAACCAGGATCCCCAATGGAACTGCAATACTCCAAGTATTCTAACTTGGGATCAATGTACAACTTGCCTCCTGGCTGGTCTCTGTAAGGCTGCCCTTAAAGTAGTAAATTATGGAAAAATGCCAAGGAGTCATCGTGGACCCCGGACAAATATGAAAACCTGTCTCAATTCTTAGGCCACCTTATAGAGACAGTTTTTACAATATACCAATCTTGATCCCAAGACCCCTGATGGGAAACAACTCCTCATAACCTACTTCTCCCTGAGTTTCCCCGACATTCGTATCAAACTTAAACACCTAGAGATAGGACCCCTGACCCCACAGGCAGAAGTCTTAGTGGTGGCCTTCAAAGTGTATCATGGAAGAGATGAAAATGGCCCAAAACAAAATTACCTGATGCTGATAAAGGCCTTTCAGCTTACTGGCCATCACTACTTCTCAGACTCACTTGCCTCCCAATCCTGAGAACCTCTCTAGGAAGGGGATAGGACAGATTGGTACCACTAGAAAGGAGTGGGAGAGGGGAATGCCCTTAAATATACAACTAAGACTTAACTAATTTTGTTATTTCAAATGACATCAGAAGAACTTCTGTGCCTGGACCTCTCAGAGCCCTAGTAAAACAACTCAACTATGTCCAATGTGCCATCAAAAGGAACATTGCGCTGTTGATTGACATATGCTCCTTATAGCATGGAGATATCAGTCCCATATCACCCTCTAGCTGGCATATTAGGCCTGGCCATGGATAACTGAAGGTACCTGGGCTTCCTTGGCCTAACCACTGTTATCTTCAATAGGGAATCTTGGGTTCTCAACATGGTATCAAGGCAAACCATGACCTTCTGGGTACCAGGGTCACCTGCTTGGTTTTGACAGAGTTTTGGGGACGCACCTTCCCTTTTCATTTCTCTACTTTTGGGGCTTAGGGTACAGCTTTACCAACTTCACCAAACTTATTTTTAGCTTTAGGGGTATCTAAACCTCATAACCAAAGTGGGAGCCTCTATTTCCTTCATTCACTCATCTGGTTGATCCCAGGCTCACTGGCTGTTCCCCTACTTCTCCAAATTGTACAGTCTGACATACCTTGCCACCCTCCCAGGTACATTCCCTAGCATGGGACGCCCAAAAGCTCTTTCATCGTCGAACTACAAAATCCTTGTACTCCTTCCCATGACAAAAAGCAAGAAGCCACCCACCAGCCTGATTCTGGTTGTTTGGAATGTTTTATCTATCTGTTTTGTGTGTTTGGAGATGAGTCTGTGTTTTCTGGTGTGTGCATAATCTGGTGACAAACATGAGAGTAAGGACAGAAATGGATTAGGGTCAGTTGAATGTATTATAGTGGTCACAATATGTTTTGTTGTTGTTTTGTATTTGTTTTGTTTATGACTAGTCTCCTTTTAGTGTGTGAGCTTTTCAGTGTTCTGTGTTTATTGGTTTTGGTTTTGTTTTCTAGGTCAGTGTCAGCTGTCAGCCACCACCACTAATATTGTTTACCACAGCTACTTTGATGGCCAGTGCTCAGAATTTATCTCTGGGATTTCTGATGTCTGGATTCAGTTTATCAAGGATCAAATGCTTTTTGAATGTGAATAATATTAAAGTTGTGTTATACTGTTGCACTTTATTAGAAAGCTGACTCTGGAGTTGAGTTACAAAAGCTTTTGCTTTGACTCAAAGGTGTGTTTTGTAGCTGCTTTTTCTACAAAGTGGATTTCAGTACAGATTACAAGCAATAGTAATGCTAATATATCTACAACTTTTTCGCCTTATAAACCAAAAATCCATGTGAACTTCAGGGAGTAGAGGGACTCATAAGAGTTAGATCCACCTCTCTCTCTCTCAGGCCAAATAGTCTCCAAATAAGTACAATCTGTTTCCCCACCTGCCTACTCTTGAGGTGTGAGCTCTCTCCCCTGATGTTGGAACTCCTACCTCCCCCAACTTCCAGGACTATGGGTCTGAAAGTTCCAATTGTATGCTTTTATTTTAAGTTTCTAAACTTTAACTTCTGTCCCTAGTGTGTATCTGTTTCAGCAGAATTCCACTTGGCAACAGACATCATCCAGGACACAACTGTCAACTACAAACTGCTCTAAATGGCTCTGAGCCCTGAACTTGCTGAAAACTGATGTGAACCTGTGATTACTCCCTGAGTCTTCAGCTGAGTCAGTGAATCAGACACTTCTGTTGAATTGCACATTGCATAAATCCCTTTTTGGCCTTTGACTAACATTTGTGCCCTCCTCATCTCTGACAATGACATCCTAATTTCAGCAGGAAGTAGTTACAGAAGAGAGAACATCACCCTGCATTCTCTGTAAAGGGCTGAAGTGTTAGGTCCAAAGGAAACTCCATGGCATAAAGAGCAAAATGGCTACCTACAGTGCCTACTGCCATACCAGGAAAGGTTTCTGTTAAAACCAAACAAACCCGAATCTATCAACAGGTAGATTCAATCGCTGAAATAGTTCTACAGTATCATAAAGCACTCCACCTGCTTTGTGCAGCACAATGAAGTTACTGTGTGGCTTCAATTCTTTCTTTCTATGCAAACCACTTGAAAACTGTTATAGAAAATTCTGAAGGATTAGATCTACTAACAGTAGGAAAAGGCAACATTTAGCTCTTCCTCAAAGAGAAATGCTGCTTCTATGTCAACCAGTCGGGTATAATAAATGTCCATATCCAACAACTCTAGAGAGATCTCCAAACAGCTCAGTGTCTCTGACCAGTGGATCATTAACAGTCCAAAATAGCATGGAATACTGCCTTCCACAGGGTTACTTCTCCTCCTTTCTTGAATCCTACTAATTATTCCCTGTCTTATAAACTTTTTGTCTTCATTTCTTCAACAGTAAATTGAAAGTTTTCTAACAAGACCTTTAATCAGTTGTTATTATAAGATTATAAGACCCTACATATGGATTCTGAATCTGACAATCCCTGATTATACCCTGATGGTGAAGATCAAACTTGCTCCAAAGACTTTGACACCACATACATGAGGAAGTGGTCTAACAATAAGTCTAAGTAGTCTAGTAAGTCTAAGTAGACATCACATACATGAGGAAGTAGTCTAAATAAGGCTGCCCCCTTTTCCAACTACTGATTAGTTATCAATAGTAAATAAAATGGGAAGGGATGTAGGCAAAGGGTCCCAAAGGTGAAAACACACTGATTCTAACTTGACTTGGAGCTCCTAGACTTGGAAATCCCCCTCCCCCTCATGACTCATCCTTAATGGACAAGCAATCTTTCAGAGGCAATGGGCAAGCAGTACTTTCGGCTACCCTGTACTTTCATACTGCCTCCCTGTGCATGCTCCAAAGACCCTATAAAAGGATGGCCCTCCACCCAGCCAACTGTTGTCTCTCTTTCTGTTCAGAAGCAGCTTCCACTCTGTGTTTCTTCCCAATAAATCTCTTGTGAGAGATTTGTTATGTGGTATAACTTTTTGGTATTCCTTGACTTCTAACTGGCAAGATGCCCTTGCACTGGAAAAAAAAATTCTTATACTCTTCACCTTATGGTCTCACTAAACTAGAGAGTCACCAATTTGTCTTACCTGGCAGCTCTTCGTAGCCAACCCTACTAATGCTGGGGCTAGAAGTGCACTCACCCATATCTGCTTTTTATGTGAAGGCTGGAGATTCCAGTCCAGTTCTTACTCAGCCATATTTCCAGCTTCCAGGCCTTCTAAAACCATTTCCTTAGTCATGATTGCCCTGACTTTCCTTCTGCACTTACTGATAAGTGATGGATAAATCTGGGTGAGGGAGAAGAATGCCTTTAACTGAAGTAATGTAAATGTGTGCATAACATAATCCAAAACTGGTAAGAAGATGGAATTTGGGGGTAATTTGATTTTAAACTAAGTGAAAAAATTATCTCATGAGGTTTTTGGATAGAAAATATCCAAATTAAACATGATATATAATTCTTTTATGGTATTGATGCAGTCTAGGGCAGTGGTTCTCAACACTACTAATATTGGAACCTTTTAATATAGTTACTCATGTTGCAGTCACCCCGACCATGAAATCATTTAGTTCCTAATTCATAGCTATAATCATACTAATGTTATGAGTCATAATATAAATATCTGATATGCAGGATATCTGATACGTGACGCACAAAGGGTCACAACTCACAGGTAGAGAACCACTGCTCTAGGGAGCTTAATTGGGTTTATTTCTCTTTTAGTTGAATAATTAAAAGTCAAGGGAGTTCTCTCAAGTGTAACAGATAGCAGAGAAGTCTCAAATACTACAAACAGAATCAGCAATCAAAGAAAAGCATTTATTGAGTGTGAGGAAACACATATACACGTAGCAGCAATATAGAGAAAAAGACCCTCTGCAAAGCAAAGGTGGGGGCTCTGTTGTAATATGAGCGGCGGGGCTGCGTCCCCGGCACCCAGCCGCCCACATGGCTAGCTTATGCCCCGAAATAATTACACGGAAACTGTATTCTTTTAATCACTGCCTGGCCCATTAGTTCCAGCCTCTTATTGGCTAGCTCTTACATATTGATCTAACCCATTTCTAATATTCTGTGTAGTACCACGAGCTGGCTTACCAGGAAAGATCTTAACCTGCGTCTGTCTGGAGTGGGAGAATCATGGCGACTCCTGACTCGGCTTCTTTCTCCCAGCATTCTGTTCTGTCTACTCCGCCTACCTAATTTTCGGTCCTATCAAAGGGGCCAAGGCAGTTTCTTTATTACTTAACCAATGAAACAACAGATAGAAAGATGACCCACCTCCATCAGGGCTCCTGCAGCTCAAAATCCCATCTCTTTTTGAGAGTTTGGTGTTTTAAACATGAAGAAGTTCCCTTCCTTAATTTAGAATTGGTCAACTTAAAGAAAGGATGTTTAATTGGGAGACAGCTGTTATATAAAATGTCTTGATGTGGTTTTAAACTTGTTAATCTAGTTTGTCAATGTGGGGTGAAGGGGGGGACAGCTGGTGGAAGACAAAAGTCAAAGCCTTTGTTTTAAGGTACCAGGCTTTTGTCTCATGCCTACAGGGTAAGGAAGAAGCTGATCATATCTGAAATTACTCACCTTTATTATCTAGAAGCAGCCCATCTCCCTGACTGTCCTGGAAGTCTTACTCTTTGTCTCTCAGTATTATGTAGCTATTTTCTTGTCCTAAACATTTTTTTTCTGCAGTAAGCACATAAGACTTGGAAAGTAAATGAAGATTTCAGGATACAAGAAACTTCTGAACTTCTGAAGGTGTAGAAGGAGCTGTGGGCCGGCCTGGGAGTTGCTGGCTGTGTTCCTGCCGCCCCAGCTTCTGATAGCCTGGCTAGCTTATGCCCCAAAATAGCAACACACAAACTGTATTCTTTTAAACACTGCTTGGCCCATTAGCTCTAGCCCTTACTGGCTAATTCTCATATCCCGATCAACCCATCTCTAATAATCTGTGTAGCATCAGTCTTACCAGGAAAGATTCAGCATGTCTGACCTGGCGGCTTCCTTCATTGCGTCTGCCTCTGAGAGGAGCTGCCCTGCATCTGAGCTCACTTCCTCTTCCTCCCAGCATTCTGTTCTGTTTACTCCACCCACCTATGTTCTAACCTATGAGGGCCAAGCAGTTTATTATTATTATTTAACCAATGACCTTCCTCCATCATGAAGGCCCCTCCCTAAGGTTAGTAAGCAGTCACAATCTCTGATGAGAAGCCTTCCTTGACTACCTGAAGTGCGTATGAGCTTTGCAAAGAGCTCCAAGGATGCAGCTCTTTTGAGTGTTTACCAAGCTGCCATATGTTTGCTGCTGATACAGCTGCTTTTGACTCTCCTGGGCGTCTGTATACAACCCATCAGCTATATTCCTGCAAGTAACCTCTGTAAAGTCACTGTTATTAAGTCAGACTTAGGTGGAATCATTCCTTTAGTCTGCTGTCAGCTCCCTAGCTAGGGCTGAAGAACCAGCATATCTACATTTTAGGCTTAAAAGCCTTGTTATAGTAAATACAAACTAGGTTAATTCCTGTTTATGATTAAACTTCTGTTTCTCAAGAATTAGGCTATGTCCCACTTGTAACCTTAACTACAAATGTCTCCATACTGCATGTTCTAGGAATAGCAATCTTGTCTTTGTTTCAAAAAGTTAATAACCATCATGCAACCCTACCTTTGTTTCAAGTGGGTTGTTCTGGCTCACTTGTTATGGCTGCCTATTGTCACAAACACCTTGCAAACATGTCTTTGTTTCAGGAAGCTGTTATGGTTAACTCATTATCCTTATGTTCTGTTCCAGTAATCCCATCTATTTTGTCCATCAAATCCCCCACTTGGAAACACTCTACCTCTGTGCTATAAAAATCCTTGTCTTCCTCACATTCAAGGCTAACCTCCCAAACTCTGCATTAGAGGAGGCAGCCCACATACATGAATAAAAGAGCTTACTTTAATTAATTGCTTTCTTTAATTAATTTGGCCATGATGATTTGGGTCAATGGTTTTTCTCCTTCCATGTTTGGGGTTAAACATCTGGATTTCCCCAGAGAGATCAAGACCCCAACTCAAATTCAGAAATGCAGAAGCTGGACATTTCCCTCTGACCTTCCTGTATTGAAGCTCTTCTTCCGAGAGGTGCACACCTTGGAGATGTTTCAAGGTCATAAGGCTACCTCCAGTTCCTCAGACTGCTTGAGCTGAAGGCCACATCAAAGAAAGAAAGACAACAAAGACCTTTTTTTTTTTTTTTAATGGAGGACTCCTTTGGTAAATGTTAGAAACTTTTAACTTCTGTGACATCTCTTCTGTTTCTGTTCCGCAGGATCCCAATCTGAGGATGTGGTTGGAGGGGTGTCTGAGGAGAGCCAACATTCCCCCATCTAGGGTAAAGGGAGATGTCCCAAGGCCCTCTGTTTATTTGTGGTTAAATGAGAGTTTAGTCAGAGCCACCAGTTCTTTTTCTGATCTGCCTTGGAATGCTGAAGATGTCGTGGTGATACTGGTGGCTGAAAAACACCTGAGGGCCCAGCACCTGAGTGCCCACTGGCAGGGTTTAAATGCCTAGGCTGCAAAACAGAAATAAGTAACCATAAGGATATTCCACAACACTGGGGGCCATGCCCAGGGTTTGGAGAAGCCCAGTGTGGGATAATAGGTATACTAAGATCCATTATGGGCCTGGAAAGGCCCAGTATAGCTGAATCAAGGAAGCCTGACACTTAAGGAGCCTCTGGTCCCCAGCAACTGGTTGTTTAGGGAGGCACCTGAAAATTTGGTCAGACTGGTAAACCTCTGAATGACCTCAGTTGTTGTCATTTCCTTGTGGTTATCTTGCTTTGTGTCCTGTCATGTGTTTTGCTTGTCTTTGTGCATTCCTTCTTGGGAAGGTCTACATACTGGTTTCATTTTCACTCTCTCCATCTCTTGTGTGTTTCCGTGCCAGTCACAGGTAGACTTCTGAGCCAGACCAAGCTCTAGCTGCCAGCACTCTCATGCCACAAGGCTGGAGCATTATAGGCACCCATACACACCTAGCAGGCCAACCTGTGTACACCCTCGGTAAATCGCCCATAACCAGATTCCAATTTACTGATGTGGTCTGCCATCTCTTAGCTTTCTGATAATTGGATTCAGTTTATCAGAGATTCAAATGTCTTTTGAGTGTAGGTAATATTAAAATATTGTTTTATGCTATTCTTCTTTATTGAAAAGCTGGCTCAGGAGTAGGAAAGTTTCTGTCCTATTGTTAGGAAAGAAATCTGACTTTGTGGCAGGAAAACAAACAAGAGCAAGGCATAAAAGCTAAGAAAATCAAAGTTTTTGTTTATTTGCCTAAAACTTTTGGTAAGATATAAAAGTTTTCTTTGTAAGACTATGAGTTTTCTGTACCTAAAGATATATAAGTTTATTGGATATGGTCAAAAATCTACAGAATCTGTAACAAAAGTTGAATTGAAACTTATAACACAAGGCTAATAATTAGAAGGCTACATAGGTAATTTTAAAACAAAGACCTAATCCATCAATGTCTACAGTTCTGGGCAAATATTCAAATGTGCTAATCTTGCTTGTTAACCCATATAGTAGTTCTACTTCTAACTAACTTATTTTTGTTAACTGCTATATATCAACGCTTAAATGATCATCCTTAGAAAGGTTCAAGGATACACTGGAATACAGCGTAACTTCCAGTTAACTAAATTAGGGCCACAACTACTAAACACCAGGAACTGGGATATTTCAATCTTATGATGCAGTCAGACAATGTCCTTGTGAGACCCTCATCCCTTACTCACAAAGGAATGAGAAGGAATTTCCTAGCAGGTGTTTTAAAATCAAAAACCCCAGACTAGGGCGCGCAGGCAGGCCTGGGCGGCGGAGGCACCGGCAGGCAGGCAAGTCCGGGCGGCGGAGGCACCAGCAGGCAGGCCTAGGGGGCAGAGTCACCGGCAGGCAGGCAAGTCTGGGCAGCGGAGGCACTGGCGCACAGGCAGGCCCAGGCGGTGGAGGCCCCGGCAGGCAGGCAGGGCCAGGTGGCGGAGGCACCGGCAGGCAGGCCTAAGCGGCAGAAGCACCAGCGCGCGCAGGCAGGCAGGCACAGGTGGCAGAGGCACCGGCAGGCAGGCCTAGGTGGCAGAGGCATCGGCAGGCAGGCGGGCCCAGGCGGCGGAGGCACTGGATGTGGGATTGTGCGAGCAAGAAACAGTGAAGCCCGCACTGAGAGCAGATTGCCCCGCTACAATTAAATCAAACCCAATAGATAGCATCGATAAAAGGAGATGGGCAGACGCCAAGGCAAGACTTTACCCAACAATCTGAAAAACAACATGAAAACACCAGAACCCAATGATCTTACAACACAAGGACTTGAACACCCTAACACAGGAGAAGAGGAAAAAACTGACTTTTTAAAAGCAATAGAGTCCCTTAAACAACATGTAAAAAACACCCTCATAGAAATGGATGAGAAGTACTACAAAAAGTTTGAAGAAATGAGTAAATACGTAAATGATACCCTGGGAAGCCAAGAAAAAACGATCAAACAGGTAATGGAAACAGTCCAAGAATTGAAAACAGAAACTGAGGACCAGTTGGATATGGCAAATATAGGTCAACGAGCAGAGAGTACAGAAACAAGCATAATCAATAGAATACAAGAGATAGAAGAAAGAATCTCAGATTCTGAAGACACCATAGAGAAAATAAGCGGACTGATCAAAGAAAACACCAAAACCAACAAATTCTCATCACAAAACATTCAGGAAATATGGGACACAATAAAAAGACCAAACCTAAGAATAATAGGGATAGAAGAAGGAGAAGAGGCACAGCTCAAAGGTCCAGAAAATATTTTTAACAAAATTATGGAAGAAAACTTTCCCAACATAAAGAAAGATATTCCTTTGAATATTCAAGAAGCATACAGAACACCAAACAGACTGGATAAAAAAAAAGTCCCCTCGCCATATTATAATCAAAATACAAAATATACAGATTAAAGAAAGAATATTAAGAGCTGCAAAGGAAAAAGGCCAAGTAACTTATAAAGGTAAACCAATCAGACTTACACCTGACTTCTCTATGGAAACCATGAAAGCCAGAAGGTCCTGGATAGAGGTACTACAGAAACTAAGAGACCATGGATGCAAACCCAAACTACTATACCCAGCCAAGCTATCGTTCACTATCAATGGAGAAAATAAGACATTCCAAGATAAGAACAAATTTAAACAATACGTTGCCACAAATCCAGCCCTACAGAAAGTAATAGAAGGAAAATCACAACCCAAGGAATCCAACATTGCCAACACTGCCTACAATAACCCAGGCATCTAGCGACCCTTCAACAGCACAACTCAAAGAAGGGAGACACACAAACTCTTCTACCAAAAGCAATAAGAATAACCAGAGTTAACAACCACTGGTCATTAATATCACTTAATATTAATGGTCTCAATTCACCAATAAAACGGCACAGGCTAAGAGATTGGATACGAAAACAGGATCCAACGGTCTGCTGTTTGCAAGAAACTCATCTCAACCACAAAGACAGGCATCTACTCAGAGTAAAGGGATGGGAAAAGGATTTTCAAACAAATGGTCCTAAGAAAAAAGCAGGTGTGGCCATACTAATTTCTAACAAAACGGACTTCAAACTAAAATCAATCAGAAGAGATCGAGATGGACACTTTAAACTCATAACAGGAACAATTCAGCAGGATGAAGTCTCAATCCTGAATATCTATGCCCCTAATATAAAAGCACCCACTTATGTAAAAGAAATATTGCTAAAACTCAAGGCAGACATCAAATCACACACACTAGTAGTAGGAGACTTCAACACACCTCTCTCACCAATGGACAGGTCAATCAGACAGAAAACTAATAGAGAATTAAGAGAATTGTTGGAGGTAATGAATCAAATGGACTTAACAGACATTTATAGAACACTCCACCCAAATAGGAAAGAATACACCTTCTTCTCTGCAGCTCATGGAACCTTCTCGAAAATTGACCACATACTTGGAAACAAAGGAAACCTCCACAGATACAAAAAAATATCAGTGTCCACCTGTGTCTTATCAGATCACCACAGATTAAAGTTAGAAGGCACCAACAATGCTACTCCCAGAAAGCTGACAAACTCATAGAAACTGAACAGTCAGAAGTGTCATTGCCAAATTCCTTTTATGAAGCTACAGTTACCCTGATAAAAAAACCACACAAAGACCCAACCAAGAAAGAGAATTACAGGCCTATCTCACTCATGAACATCGATGCAAAAATTCTCAACAAAATACTGGCAAACCGAATCCAAGAACACATTAGAAAAGTTATCCATTATGATCAAGTAGGCTTCATTCCAGAGATGCAGGGCTGGTTCAACATACGCAAATCTATCAATGTAATCAACCATATAAATAAACTGGAAGAAAAAAACCATATGATCATTTCATTAGATGCTGAAAAAGTATTCGACAAAATTCAACACCCCTTTATGATAAAAGTCTTGGAGAGATTGGGGATACAAGGGTCATACCTAAATATAATAAAAGCTATTTACAGCAAGCCGACAGCTAACATTAAATTAAACGGAGAAAAACTCAAAGCCATCCCACTAAAATCAGGAACACGACAAGGATGTCCACTCTCTCCATATCTCTTCAATATAGTGCTTGAAGTTCTAGCAATAGCAATAAGACAACATAAGGGGATCAAGGGGATCCATATTGGAAAGGAAGAAGTTAAGCTTTCATTATTTGCAGATGATATGATAGTATACATAAGCGACCCCAAAAACTCTACCAAAGAACTCCTACAGCTGATAAACACCTTTGGTAATGTGGCAGGTTACAAAATCAACTCCAAAAAATCAGTTGCCTTCCTATACACTAAGGATAAGGAAGCAGAGAGGGAAATCAGAGAAGCATCACCTTTCACGATAGCCACAAATAGCATAAAATATCTTGGGGTAACTGACCAAGGAAGTGAAAGATCTATTTGGCAAGAACTTTAAGTCTTTAAAGAAAGAAATTGAAGAGGACACCAGAAAATGAAAGGACCTCCCTTGCTCTTGGATTGGGAGGATCAACATAGTAAAAATGGCAATTCTACCAAAAGCAATCTATAGATTCAATGCAATCCCCATCAAAATCCCATCAAAATTCTTCACAGATCTGGAGAAGACAATAATCAACTTTATATGGAAAAACAAAAAACCCAGGATAGCCAAAACAATCTTTTACAATAAAGGATTGTCTGGAGGCATTACCATCCCTGATTTCAAACTCTATTACAGAGCTACCGTATTGAAAACAGCTTGGTACTGGCATAAAAACAGAGAAGTCGACCAATGGAATCTAATAGAAGACCCTGACTTTAGCCCACAAACCTATGAACACCTGATTTTCGATAAAGGAGCTAAAAGTATACAATGGAAAAAAGAGAGCATCTTCAACAAATTGTGCTGGCAAAACTGGATGTCAATCTGTAGAAGAATGAAAATAGATCCATATCTATCACTATGCACAAAACTCAAGTCCAAATGGATTAAAGACCTCAATATCAGTCCAAACACACTGAACCTGATAGAAGAGAAAGTGGGAAGTACTCTAAAACACATGGGCACAGGAGAATACTTTCTACGTATAACCCCAGCAGCACAAACACTAAGGACATCATTGAATAAATGGGACCTCCTGAGACTGAGAACCTTCTGTAAAGCAAAGGACACTGTCACTAAGACAGAAAGGCAACCCACTGACTGGGAGAAGATCTTCACCAACCCCGCAACTGACAAAGGTTTGATATCCAAAATATATAAAGAACTCAAGAAATTAGACCGTAAAAGGTTAAGCAATCCAATAATAAAATGGGGCACTGAGCTGAACAGAGACTTTTCAACAGAAGAAGTTCAAATGGCCAAAAGACACTTAAGATCGTGCTCAACTTCCTTAGCAATCAGGGAAATGCAAATCAAGACAACATTAAGATACCATCTTACACCTGTCAGGATGGCTAAAATCAAAAACACCAATGATAGCCTCTGCTGGAGAGGTTGTGGAGAAAAGGGCACTCTCATCCATTGCTGGTGGGAATGCAAACTTGTGCAACCACTTTGGAAAGCAGTGTGGCGGTTTCTCAGGAAAGTCGGGTTCAACCTACCTCTCGACCCAGCAATACCACTATTGGGAATATACCCAAGAGATGCCCTAACATACAACAAAAGTATATGCTCAACTACGTTCATAGCAGCATTGTTTGTAATAGCCAGAACCTGGAAACAACCTAGATGCCCTTCAATGGAAGAATGGATGAAGAAAGTATGGAATATATACATATTAGAGTACTACTCAGCAGTAAAAAACAATGACTTCTTGAATTTTGCATACAAATGGACGGAAATAGAAAACACTATCCTGAGTGAGGTAAGCCAGACCCAAAAAGAGGAACATGGGATGTACTCACTCATATTTGGTTTCTAGCCATAAATAAAGGACATTGAGACTATAATTCGTGATTCTAGAGAAGCTAAATAAGAAGGTGAACCCAAAGAAAAACATATAAGCATCCTCCTGAATATTAGCCTTCATCAGGCGATGAAAGAAGACAGAGACAGAGACCAACATTGGAGCACTGGACTGAAGTCTCATGATCCAAAGGAGGAGCAGAAGGAGAGAGAGCACGAGCAAGGAACTCAGGACCGCGAGGGGTGCACCCACACACTGAGGCAATATGTTCTATCGGGAACTCACCAAGGCCAGCTGGCCAGGGTCTGAAAAAGCATGGGACAAAACCGGTCTCGCTGAACATAACGGACAATGAGGACTACTGAGAACTGAAGAACAATGGCAATGGGTTCTTGATCCTATTGCACGTAATGGCTTTGTGGGAGACCAGGTAGTTTGGATGCTTACCTTAATAGACCTGGATGGAGGTAGGTGGTCCTTGGATCTCCCACAGGGCAGGGAAACCTGCTTGCTCTTTGGGCTGAGGAGGGAGGAAGACTTGATTGAGGGGGGGGGGGGAATGGAAGGTGGTGGCGGGGAAGAGGCAGAAATCTTTAATAATTAAATAAATTAATTAATAAAAAAATAAATAAATAAAAGAGAAAAAAAAGCATTAAAAAAAAAAACCCAGACTAGCTTTATGTTCCCAGAAAAGATAGTGCCCTCCACACTCAGGATATTCCAAAGCACAAGGACACCCGGTCACCTGGTGGAGACTGATAAATATGTCCTGACTGAGGGACAGGGTGACCTTGCTCTGAAAACAAAGAACAAGCTCACATAACAGGATGGGAAAGAGGAAAGATCTCGCACCCCTGCCAAACCCACCTGACAGCCCTGAAGGGCTTGTAGTTTTTACCTTTAAAAAGCTAACTCCACAGAGGGACTCTAACTCCTCCCTACCTCGCTACAACTAGTGGGATGAGTACTGGTGATAAGTTCCATGCTAGCTAGCTTGTATTGCACTTACAGTAACAATAAACCTTGCTTGTTGCAGTCTGGACTTCTCGGTTTCTGGTGGTCTCTCTGGGGGTCATGATCTAGGCACAACAACCTAAGTAGCCTGATAAACAGCCTATGGAATGACACTCCTTACTTAACATATAGTCAGGCTAACAGAGACTTATTCAAGAATGTATGTTTAACTTCCTTCTCTTTGCCAGTTTATGTTAATCTTAGCTATCTTGATAAACTGATTCATACAAGAAACTGCATTAATCTGCAATCATGCACTATGTAAAGACCAGGAAAGTACTGTTTACAGTTTCCCTGTGGTCATTATTTAGAATTTAAAGTTTTGTTTTGATACAAAAAAAAAAGGTTCAATTCAGGAACGATAATTTTTTAAGTCTAAACTTTAACTGTGATAAAACTGTAGAATTCTAATCTTATAAAACCTACCTACTTATTGTAAATTGTTAAAGAAAATTAAGACATAAAAAGTAATAGTCACCTTAGAAATGTTCAAATTCATTACAAATTTAATTAATTTACAAAGACAAGCTTTGCTTGGACTCCTCTAGGTTTTCAAGGTTAAACCTACAACAAATAACTAAAAATAAATAAAGGGTTCTTCATTGAGGGGTAGACTTACAGATCAACAGTCTTCTGCACAAGTGGGGAACAGAAACCGAATCCAGCAGCCAAGAGGGTGTGCACGTTTCTACATCTAGTTTTATAGACCACATCCAAAGTGGTCCAGTATCTCCAAGGCTATTGGCTGAAGGAGTTCTAACACCACCTCCTATATAAGAGAGTTCCAAACCTGATACAAAACTATATACAATAAGAACAGATATCAAATATAAATATTAGAATTAAAATCAGCATAAACAATGCTAAGCGAGAAACATATGCTAAATGTTTCAATAATTATCTTATCCTAAGAAGTCTATGCCTTGTATTAGAAATGGTTTACCTAAGTCATTAGAGGAAAGTAACTATGACTATCTAGTCTTCAACCTCATCAAATACCTGAGAAGAGAAATAATATTACTTGATTAAACAGGAAGGTTCATATTTAAAAAAAGGTTCATATTTTTTAGGCCAGGCGATAGTGGCACACACCTTTAATCCTAGCACTTGGGAGGCAGAGGTAGATAAGTTTGAGACCAGCCTGGTCTACAAGAGCTAGTTCCAGGGCAGGCTCCAAAGCTACAGAGAAACCCTGTCTCAAAAAAAGAAAAAGAAAGAAAGAAAAAAAGAAAGAAAGAAAGAAGGAAGGAAGGAAGGAAGGAAGGAAGGAAGGAAGGAAGGAAGGAAGGAAAGAAAGAAAGAAAGAAAGAAAGAAAGAAAGAAAGAAAGAAAGAAAGAAAGTGCAATCAAGACGCTTCCAAAATGTGCAATAAATAACAGAGACAACTGGCTAACTGGGAAATCACCCAAAGTCTCTTTTGCAACATTGGAGCAACCAACTTTGGATAAGGCCTAGAGTAATTGACAGACCATTTTCAGAGGCAGGAAATTTTTCAAAACCATCTTATCCTGTTTTGACATGGTTTGTCAGTCTCTTTTCTTCTATCTTGCTTGTCCAGTTTGGACACCATGCATTTTGTCAGTGGTCAAGGCATGGGCAGTTCTTTGCCCAAAGGCCAGTTTGGCCAAGAAGAAACCAAACTCCATGTAGAGTGTCTTTGGTGCCCAACATTCTTTGGGGAAAATATCAGTCATCAGCGAGCAATTGTGTCTCATGTCAACAAAACCCTAAGTTATGTAAATGCCATATTCTAATGTTCTAGGAAGTGGTTGAATATTACCTATCTATGCAGAATACAATCTCTATATATCTAAAGATCCTGATTTGTTTAACTATAAGTATGCCAAAAAGAAGTATAAGTCTAATGACTATTGACCTAAAATTATTAGTACATATATAACTTAAAGAGGAAAACTTCATATTAGAATATTAAACAATCTTTAAACAACTGTGCAACAAATGAGGACAATTACCTAAATTTGTAAACAAATGTAAGTATCTTGATCAGAGGTAGAAATGTATAGTGCAAAAATACTAAAATTGTATTAATATACAAAATGTCTTAAGCAGAGGTAGAAACATGCATACATACAATATGGCAAAATAACTTTGAATAGGTGTACAAATATTGTAAACATAAATAGATACATATTCAATATAACAAATACAATTTGAATTTGTATAAACATATATGAATCTATACCAATGTAAATGATTTATAAATAATAACTCACAACTATTCACTATGTTACTTGATGGAGGAAGGTCATTGGTTAAATAATAAAGAAACTGCTTGGCCCTCATAGGTTAGAACGTAGGTGGGTGGAGTAAACAGAACAGAATGCTGGGAGGAAGAGGAAGTGAGCTCAGATGCAGGGCAGCTCCTCTGAGAGACAGACGCCATGCTCCCCTCTCCAGGGCAGATGCAGGGCAGCTCCTCTCAGAGCCAGACACAGTGCAGCCAGCTGCCAGGTCAGACATGCTGAATCTTTCCCGGTAAGACTGGTGCTACACAGATTATTAGAGATGGGTTGGTCGGGATATGAGAATTAGCCAGTAAGGGCTAGAGCTAATGGGCCAAGCAGTGTTTAAAAGAATACAGTTTGTGTGTTGTTATTTCTGGTGTAAAGCTAGCCGTGCAGGAGCCGGGCAGGACGAAAAGCAGGCCCGCAGCTCCCTACTACAGATGGCGCGCAGACATGGGGCACTGAATCTACAGAAAGCCTGAGAAAGCTTGGGAAAGAATAGAGTACAGCATGGCTTCTTGTAAGCAGCAATTTCTCGGGTCTGCTCTGCTTGCTAGAGGCAAGCAAGCGCTCTCATCTAAGAGAGGCTTCCTGACTCAGCTTTAGCTGCAAAATCCTGAAGCACATTAAGAGGTCCTGCCACGAAACACTTAAACGGTGTTGATGAAAAGCTGAACACATGCTTTTCGGTTTTCAGCTGTAGCAGGAAAAATGTGCTGTTTTAAAATGCTGGCTTTCTGGGCCGTCCTGGAGGGCAAACTCTGCCTCTTTCAAGCAGGCGGTCCTGACTAAGGAGCTTTTGAGTTTTAAACAACACTCAGCTTGTTTGCTGGCAAGGACCTTGAAACGCCATAGACTTGTGGCAATAAACATGGCTACAGCCAGTACCTCCACCATGAGGCTGAAAGCTAAGGAATGGGCTGGATCTAGCTGGCAAATCCTACCCATATTGCTCAGTAATTTGAAGGCTCGTGTGGTCAGAAAAAGAGAGAAATACAGTAAAGAGAGATTCAAAGACAAAACCTTTAAATGATTTACAGTGTACTTAAAAATATATGCAGGCTAAATGGTAAAGTTCTTAAAAGTAAAAAAAAACAAAAAAACAAAAATAAGGAAGAAAGAAAGTAGTTGGGTGTGGTAGTACACACCTTTAATCCCAACACTTTGGAGGCAGAGGGAGATTGACCTCTGTGACTTCAAGGTGTGGTAGCACATGTCTTTAATCCCAATGCCTGGGAGGAAGAGACAGAAGGATCTCTGAGAGTTCAAGGACAGCCTGGTCTAAAGAGTTATTCCAGGACGAAGATATACAGAAAATATAAAATAAAAGTAAAAGTAAACGAAATAGAGGTTAAAATAAAGCCACACAAAGATGGAAAATATAATGAGAATCTTAATACTATATGCTATTATGCTCTGTTTGAATTATTTGAATGCTGAGGAAGGAGCAACAGATGCTAAAAGATATTTGTTTATAAATGTTGCTGAACTAATCCAAGATAGATATTTTCAAAATACTTTGGCTTCAGAATTTGGATATAAGGATATGATACTTTGGAAAAGAGATTCTTCTTTTGTTTTCACAGAGAATGAGACTCTATGGATTGCTTCTTCGATCCCAATATGGTATAATAGACCACGCCCTCCAGAAGGGTTGCTGTGAACACCCTTAAAAAATTGCTTCGCTCAACTGCCAACTGAGATGAACCTAGCAGACAGGTTATCCTATGAAAGACCTGAATAACAGCACCCCCATTCAGTAGGAAGCAGTTTGAAGAGAAAAAGCTGCGCCCATGTTCCCATATATTGTTTATAAATGTTCTTTTACATTTAAAGGGGGAGATGATATAGATGTGAATAATTTGCATTGATATGAATCTTGGTTTACTGATATTAATTTAAGGTCAATTTTATTATATGTATATGTATTTCTGATATTGATTAAGGTATTGTGATTGTGTATTTCACTTAAAAATGTAATGTATATAGGTTGTTAATGGATAATTATCAATAATAGTCAAGCTTGTAGTCATGTTAGTTAGATTTTCTAGATTTACATAGATATATTTTAGATAGGTATTCTTCATATCTTTCAAAGATTATAGAATATGGCATTTTAAATGTTTTAATAACTTAGGGTTTTTCATGACAATGAGACACTCTGCTCCTGGCAGCACCAATCTACTTCAAGCAGAAGATGGGCATCGAAGAGGCACCTTATGGAGTTTGGTAGCTATTTGGGCAAGAAACTGCTCTTGCCTGGACTATTGTATAAACTGGACACAGAGAACCTGCAGAGAGAGGACTACTGAACTTGCCTAAAGGTGAGATGATATTTTGGGGTTCCTGATTCATGAAAGAGTCTGCGAGACATTCTGCAGGACACAGCAGATAGTGACTGAACTGCCTTTGAAATTTCCTGCTTCATGGAAATGTCTTTGGATACTATGGACCTGTAGGCCGAAGATGGATGCCCCAACGGTACAGAGGAACTTTGGGTGACTGTCCAGGCAGTGAGATGTCTCTGTGTTTTCTAGAGTTTTGTAAGTTGCTTACTTCTCATTTACTTAGGTAATATTGTATCTTTCTGGAGTCTTTGATGGAGTTGAAGAATAGATAGATAGTTATAGTTTTCCTTAGTTGTGATAAAGTTAAAATAGATGTAAATATTGTAATTGTAATTCTTACTTGATAACTGTTTTGCTATATATAATTTTGCTATGTTAAAGTTAAAGCCTTTTTTGTTTAAACAGAAAAAGGGGAAATGCTGGAGGAAGGTCATTGGTTAAATAATAAAGAAACTGCTTGGCCCTCATAGGTTAGAACATAGGTGGGTGGAGTAAACAGAACAGAATGCTGGGAGGAAGAGGAAGTGAGCTCAGATGCAGGGCAGCTCCTCTGAGAGACAGACACCATGCTCCCCTCTCCCAGGCAGATGCAGGGCAGCTCCTCTCAGAGCCAGACACAATGCAGCCAGCTGCCAGGTCAGACATGCTGAATCTTTCCCGGTAAGACTGGTGCTACACAGATTATTAGAGATGGGTTGGTCAGGATATGAGAATTAGCCAGTAAGGCCTAGAGCTAATGGGCCAAGCAGTGTTTAAAAGAATACAGTTTGTGTGTTGTTATTTCGAGGCATAAGATAGCCAGGCGATCAGGAACTGGGGTGGAAGGAACGCAGCCCGCAGCTCCCACTACAGTTACTCACTATTATCACACTAATCTACCTATTATCTGATCCAATTTCCTTTTTTTTTTCAAAAGAGATCCTTGAGCCTATATAATTTCCACCCCAACCCCCAACCTCATACCAGTTATAATCAACCCCTAATTGATGTTCCTAACACTGAGGACAACTTTGTTGGGAGGGGATACATCATCTTCTAGAATTACTTCCAGCTCTCATGGGACAATATTCTTTCTATGGAACCCTGTACAAACTAAAATGATAGCTAAGTTTCAAGATTACTGTCTGGTAATAGTCTCTGAGTAGTTGATATGGTTTTTCTGAAGTTCTTGTTTGAAGTTCTGGATAGAATGTTGTAAGAAAGTGCACCACTTCAGGTAATCAAGTTGGAACCATCTTGAGCAGCTGGCACCCAAACTGGTCTTAAAGTAGCACTATCAGCATCATGATGTTATATCAACCTGGTGGAATCATTGTTGTGAGGCCTCATCTTCTTTCTGGAAACTACAAACTGAAACATTATTCATATAGACATATATTCAACAAAATGTATGACAGAGATAAGAATATTTATGGTGAAAAGTAAAAATCTTTTCTAAATTCTTTCTTCTTTCTTCCCATACCAAAGCCAGCTTTAATTTTTATGTATGTGTATGTTTATGTATGTATATTCATTTATGTATATAAAATTTCATTATCTGAATATTTATATCTACTTTATCTTTTATCATAACTAAGGAAAACTATAACTATAAATTCTTCAACTGCATCAAAGACTCCAGAAGGATATAATATTACCTAAGTAAACAGGAAGCACATTAAAAGCAACTTACAAAATTCTAGAATCGACAGAGACATATTTCTGCCTGGACAGTCAACCATAGTATCCAGCAGACTTTTCCACAAAGTAGGAAATTTCCAAGACAGTTCCACCTATATTGGCAGTTTGTCAGTCACATTTTTCTGTGTCCTGCAGAATGTCTAGCAGAATCTTTCATGAAGCAGGAACCCCAAAGGACCATCTCACCTTTAGGAAAGTTTAGCAGTCATTTCTCCATAGGTTCTGCATGTCTAATTCATAAAGCAATCCAGGCAAGAGCAGTTTCTTGTGCAAATGGCTAACCAACTCTACAAGGAGCCTCTTTGATGCCCTTCTTCCTCTTGAAGTAGCTTGAGCTGCCAGGAGCAGATGTGTCTCATTGTCATGAAAAGTCCTAGTTATTGAAACATTTTAAATACCATATTCTGAATGTTTCTGAAAGATTTGAAGAATACCTGTCTAACTGAAATATATCTCTATATGTCTAGAAAATCTAACTAATGTGACTACAAGCTTGACTATTATAGATGTGTATCTATTAACTTATATTTTTAATTATACATTAAATTTTAAATGAGCTACATAAACACAATAACTTAATCAATATTAAAATACAGATACATATAACAAAATTGACCTTAAATTTGTATCAATAAACCAAAATTCATACTAATAGAAATTATTCATATCTATATCAGATTGCAATTCACTGTTGTAGTAGATAATGACCCAAGAGATTTATTGCTATATTACCCACATATGGCCTCAACTTTTCTCTGTACTTCTGGCCCCATGCATTCAACCCATCTCATGCTTTGTTTCACTTGAGATAAGATTCCAATTCTGATGAATTGAACATCTGTCTCTTGAAGAGGCCAATTTGGATGCCGAGATTATGGAGTACTGATAGTCACATCCACACCCATGTCAAATAATCCCTCAATTACAATGATGGGACAAGGCAATGCTACCTGTCCCATGGTAATGAAAACCACTGAAAAAAACTACCCCATGCCTCACCTTCGGCCTAGGTCCTTATAACTTTAAGTTATAAGGAACTAAGAAAATATCTCAAGGTATATAAGTACAAATTACTCTATGTGATTGTTATACAAAGATTTCAAAAGTTCCAAGTCTTTACATTAATCAAAGGAGTTCTGATAAACTGGTAAAACATCGACTACTATTATAGTCACAAGCCCAAGATTTTAAACTTCCTCTGTTTATCTTCTAAATATAGACTTAAAGGTGCTTGTTACCATGCTAAGAACATCTCCACCTAATATATACATCTAGCCCTCTGAATAGAAAAACGTTCATATTTTTTAGGCCAGGCGGTAGTGGCACACACCTTTAATCTTAGCACTTGGGAGGCAGAGGTAGGTGAATCTCTGTGAGTTTGAGTCCAGCCTGGTCTACAAGAGCTAGTTCCAGGGCAGGCTCCAAAGCTACAGAGAAATCCTGTCTCAGAAAAAGAAAGAAAGAGAAAGAGAGAGAGAGAGAGAGAGAGAGAGGTGCATATTTTTTAACCCAAAGCTGTTGCGTCTGTTGTAATTCAAAGACATGAGTCTTCTCCAGCTAATTTACAACTGCTGTTAGTTGCTTTTTCTACAATATGGATTTCAATACAAATTACAAGCAATGGCAATATAAACTTCAGGGAGTCAAAAAAAATCACAAGACTTTGATCTACCTCTCACAGGTCAAATAAATACTTATGTCCATCAATAACCTGTGCTTCTCTGCCTATTGCCTATTACTCAGGAAGAAGTTTCAAATATAAAAGTAGTTTAATTTCTGTCCCTCATCTGTATCTGACTTGGCAGAGTTCCACTCAACTGGTAGACACCATCCAGAAATCAGCTCTGGACTACAAACTGCTCCAAAGGTGAGCTACACCATGCCAACCTCAGGTAGAGATCCAAATCCAGAAAACTCTGAACTTGCTGAAAGCCGATATAAACCAGTACAGTTGATGTGATTGCTTCCTGTCTCCTCATCTGTATCAGCAAACCAGATGCATCTGATGAATACCCCATTGCTCTAGTGTTCTCCTGGCCCTTGGATAATATTCCAGTCTTCCTGGGTACTGACAGTGGCATCCTAGTTACAGTAGAGAGTACAATCCCACCCCCATTCTCAATAAAGAGCTGGAATATGAGGTACAAGGAAACTTCTTGGTAAATATGACAAAATAAGCGCTATTGTCATACAAAGATTATATGGCCTTAAAATATTTATTCTATTTATGCTAACCAAACAGGTATAATTTATAAATAAGCAATAAATCTTTTGACACATTACCAATTTTGTTTCCTCCCAGGTAAAGAATGCTAAGACCCTATTAAGAATTTGGTCTACAAGAGCTAGTTCCAGGACAGGCTCCAAAACCACAGAGAAACCTTGTCTCGAAAAAACAAAAAACAAAACAAAAAAAAAAATTTGACATAGACACATAATGAAGAACCCGCCTGCTTCTATCTTAGGCTTAAAAACCACCTTATTAGTAAATACAAATGAGATTCATTACCATTTATGACTAAACTTTTGATTTTCAAGGACTGAGCTGTGCCCCACCTTAATTACAAATAGTTCTGTACTGCCTGTTTCAGTGATGGCAAACATATCTTGTTCAAAAAGTTAATAACCATTTTGCAATCTTACCTTTGTTTCAAAGGGGTTGTTATGGCTGTCTTGTTACGATTACCTGTTGTTCTGATCATCTTGTAATCGTGTTTTATTTCATGAGGTTTCTGTGACTAACTTGTCATATTTATGTTCTAGTCTTGTAACCTTGCCTGTTTTGCCTCCATAATCTCCCATTTGGAAAATACTGAACGCTAAACTTTAACAACCTATCTTCTACCCATTCAATACTGACTCCTCAAACTGCTTTAGGGAGAGGCAGCCTATATACACAAATAAAGCAGGTTGTTTTAATTGATTGTTTGCTTTAATTATTTGGCCATGATAATTTGGGTTTGTGGTCTTTCTCCTCCCATATTTGGGATTAACAGGGCTAATGCACATTTGTGCATGCCTCCCCAGAAAATTACAAAACACATAGGAATAAAGAAAAAGAAGAAAATCAAACAAAAACATTGTAATTTTGAGTCTAAGTCCACTTGACAGCACTTCTTTTCTCAATATTCGGGGTTTGAAAAATCCCCTGAAGAAGCCCAGAGTAACCAAGTCTTAAAATCCATACCAGGGCCATGAACATTTGCAAGCCACAGGCCCACAAAATCATGAATTAATCACAAAGATCTGCCTGCCTCCGCCCATATGTGCTGGGATCAAAGGTGTACACCAATATGCCTGGCCCAATACATGCATTTTGAAGTCAAACTTCTGCACGTGGCAGGTACAAGTATGTATTCCCTAGCAAAAGTGAAAAGGGGCATAGGTGTCTAGACTGCTTCACTTATGGTAGAAAATGCCTTTAAGATGTTAAGAAACTATGTCATTGGACCTGTGGTGATCCATTACTTCATGACAAAAACAAGAGATGGAGAAAGTCACTCTTAGTGGCAGCTGGAGACATGAAAGCAAGAGAAAAAGAAATGAAGAACTGAGATCTCTAATCTCTTTCAAAGCACCATCAATAATCTGACTCCCTTCTCTGAAGCCCCCACCTCTAGGAAGTTCTACCATCTTCTCAAGTGATCAGAGCCTGGGACAAAGCCTTTAACATGTGCACTGGGGACACACACACATGATCCAAACTCTACCACAATGACCTTCTGGAAACAACACTCAAGTGCACACTGGAGAATCCAGAATAGACCAGTAGGCCAAGACTCAAACTTAATCCTCAGCTTTTAGAATCAGGCTTCCAGCAATCTAGAAGCAGTGAGAAGTGATGTTCAAGGTAGGCAAAGAGTAAATGACTCCCGCACCCTTTCTTTGGGAGTGTACTGCTCTTGCAATGGCCTGTTACGTTCTTGATAACTTGAATGGGAGGGTAGGAAGTTATTCCAGTAACTTTTAATGTTTTTAGAAAGCAAAGCGGGATACCCAATGAACTAAAAAATCAATTCTCTTCCAATTTCAAAAGTAACCTTCACAAGGAATTTTAAATAACTATAATGGCAAGCTTGAAATTAAAATAAATAAAATACCTTAGTTTTGTCAGTGGTAACTCGAACCTTCAATCCTAGCACTGAGAGGTGTGGAGGTGAGGTGGGTAGAGGCAGATAGATCTCTGTGAATTCAAGGACAATTTTGTATAGAGTTCCAGGACAGCCAGGACTACACAGAGAAAGCCTGCCTTGAAAAACCAATAAGTAAATAATCACGTTACAGCTACTTTATTTTTTTTAATGGTATTGGTTAACAAATACCATTACCAGTTAAGCTAATTTTTTCCTAATGAAAGTCACAGACAGACTGGGAGGAATGTATTTAATTTTAATTTTTTAATTTTTTTTTTTTTTTTTTTTTTTTTAGGATTGTTGGGTAGACACTGAGACTACAACAGGTCAATTGACTGAAAGCCTTGTCAAATTTATAAGTGTTAGTCTAGCCAGTTCATAGTATTATGGACAACCTGATATACCTGATGACAGTTCAGATGAAATAACAGTATATTTTTGTTTAGGTGTAGCTGTTCTACATACTCTAAGCTGTTATAACAATGCCCCATCTCTACCAAATACATAGTCATAATTATCATCCCGATATTCTCAAATGTCCCTGGGAAGCAGAACTGCCTGCTGCTGAAAAGTAGTAAGCGGAGATGAATTGTCTGTCATTTCCATTTTCATCATGTTATGGGGTTCCCATCAGAAAGGATTATTCAGACACAATTTATACCCAACTGAAAGTCTTTATTCCAGTCAACTGGGACTACGCTCAGGTATTTGGGACCCAAGTGAATCCCTGAGCATTTAGAACAAGGAGCTTTTAAAGACAAAAAACACATCTTGTTTGTCAGATACAGGGGAGGTTTTGCATAAGCAAGCAGTTTAATAGAAGCTAAAGTAAGCAGTTAGGTGGAGGGGGAGATTTGCACAAGCAGGCAGTTTAACCAAAGCAAGCAACATTAGCTGGGGCATCTTGACCTCAACTTCCTAGTTTAGAGCTAGGTAATTTTCCATGGAATTTTTCATCACGGGGTTTAAATTCTAGTCAACTGTAAAATGACCTCAGTAGAATACAAGGTGGAGGAACCTCTGCACTGTTTTGCCCTGTCACAGTGGATCGTGTGTATTTGCTAATCATGGGTATCTAGGCATTCAGTTGTTGAGCCAAAATTATCTCAGGACCTGTACCTTAAGGCATTTAGGAGGGAGAAAAGCCTGGCTCGAGTTTGAGGGATAGTCAACGCTACCAAGGATGAGACAGCAAAATCTAGGTAGAAGCCCCTCCAGCCAGAGGGAAGGCTTGACTGTCTCTCATTGGCTGGAGGTTCCCCCACATCACATCATGTCACTTAACCTATATAAGCTGATGCTCACAGTAATAAACTGAGTTCCTGCTTTGACTTGACTCCCTATTGTGTCTGATTGTCCTGTGTTGTGGGGCTGTGAAATGGGCAGATAGTGCACTCACCTTTACCTAGAGAAGAAGGCTAAGGAAACTTGGCGGGCATTCAATGAAAAAATACTAAATATATGCATTTATTAAAAATGTCAGTATTTAAAATTAATATAAAATTTGAAGCTAAAATACATCTGACACCTATATTCCAATAATGAATTCCATAGGCATGAGCTAAAAGTCCTTTTATTTTGTACACACACAATAAAACACACAGGGTTTCTTTTGGTCAGAATTTAGTTGGATGTATGTATTTCATACAAAATTATAAAATTTTAAGAAACAATAAGGTTTTCTTAGTTGCCTCTAGCTCTTTGTATAAGGTTTAGGCTTCCTGGGCTCTCTGTCCCTCTCTAACTTTTCACATATGCCTATCACACACACATTCACATATATAATCATATACACACTATGCATGTGTCTATATTATGTAACAATAACTAATGAAAAAAGGCCATGGATTTGAGGAAAGAGCAAGGAGATGTATCAGGAGGCTTTAGATGGAGGAAAGGAAAGAAGAGATTATGTAATTATATGATGTGGGATTCCCCTCTATATGCTGTGAATATGTTTCATTACCATTGTTAATTAAGAAACTGCTTTGGGCCTATAGCAGGGCAGAATAGAGCAAGGCAGGAATTCCAAGCAGAGATAGAAGAGAAAAGAAGGATGAATCAGAGAGATGTCATGTAGCAGCCAAAGGAGACAGATGCCCGGGAACGTTACTGGTAAACCACAAACCTAGTAGTAAAACACAAAATAATAAGAATGGGTAAATTTAAGATGTAAGAGTTAGTTAATAAGAAGCCTAAGCTAATAGACTGAGCAGTGTTTTAATTAATATAGTATTTCCGTGATTATTTTGGGTCTGGATGGTTGCGAACAAAGAAGCAGCCTCTGCCTACAATTATATTAATCTCAAAAATAGAAGATATAATTAAAAACAGTAAGGAAACTTCACATGTTATTTTTAAGAGAAAAATGTTCTAATTAAGAAAGGTAAGAAATGCATTTTAAACTGGCTGATCAAGTATTGTGATCATTCTGCTCCCATTGTGGAAGAGCAAAATATTGAAGAGAAGAAGATTCCTAAGAGGACAAGAAGTCTGCAAGACCAGCAGGGTGGCTCAGCCAATACAGGCACCCATTTGCCAAGCCTGATGCACTTAATTCAGACTCCAGAAAGTTATCTCCTGTATGCCCCAGCCAATGCACACACAAATGTGTTTATTAAGAAAATTGTATTACATTTATTTATTTTGTGTGGTTATACATGTGTGTCATGTGGCTGTGTGTCACATAATTACGGTGGTGTGTGTGTGTGTGTGTTTGTGTGTGTATTGGAAGTGTCATAGCATGGCCTGAATGTGGAGGAAAGAGGACAACTTGCTTCTATGATGTGGAGATGGGGCAGGAGAGGGTTTGGTTTCTCTCCTACCATTTAGGTCCTGGAGAAAGAACTTAGGTTTTCAGGCTTGGAAGCAAGTGTTTTTATCCTCTAAGTCATTTTATTAATTGTAAAAATGTGATTTGCAATAACTTAAAGAATACACTGAGTCTAGACTGCTTATAGCTTTAGTAAAAGGGAAACTAATAATGTTAAGTTTCGGGGAAGGGAGGCCCAAGCAGGACTGAGTGAAGGCGGATAGAACTGGGAAGGCTACATGTGTGAGAGAGGGCTATTCTCTGTGCTTGGCACACTGTCACACAAAGCTGTACATAAGCAACCATAATTATTCCTCAGTGAAATTCACAGGATTGCAAAGAAACGGTCCTTGTCGTAGCCATGGTCAGACAATGAATGCTTGGTCTGAGGCCATAGAACTGTCTTTTTTGGGAAAAATATTAATATATGCCTTAAAACAGTTCTAATTTTAGATCAACAATTTTATGAAAGCCACATTGCCTATGTGCTCTACCTGTTAAAAAGGCAAACAATAAGACTAGGCAGTAATGCCACACTCTTAATCCCCAGCATGCAGAAGGCAGAGTGAGGTGGTTCTCTGTGAGCTGGAAGCTTGTCTGAGTCTACAAAGGGAGTTCCAGGACAGCCAGAGCTATTACACAGAGAAACCTTGTTTAGGGTGGAGTAGAGGGGAGGGGGATAGATGGTGATACTTTTTTTTTTTTTTTTTTTTTTTTTTTTGTGATCCAACAAGTAAAACTCACCTGACAATGAGTATAGAGCTAGCCACACTAGTTAGCCATGGAGGCCAGGTAGTGGTGGTGCACACCTTTAATTCCAGCACTCAGGAGACAAAGACAGATGGATCTCTGTGAATTCAAGGCCAGCCTGGGCTACACAAGATTGATCAACTTAAAAACAGAAACAGAGCCAGGCAATGATGCCCCAGACTTTTAATCCAAGGACTTGGGTGTCACACACCTTTCTTTAATCCCAGCACTAGGAAGGTGGAAAGAAAAAGTGATATGGCTGGGCAGAGAGAGGAATGTAAGGCAGGAGGAGACGGGAGCTCAAGGCTTTCAGTCTGAGGTCTTAGAGAGACAGGATAGTACATTCAATCTGAGGATTTCGTAAAGGTAAGAAATAGTGGCTGCCGCTCTGCTTCTCTGATCTTTCAGCTTTCACCCTCTAACATCTGACTCAGGGTTTTTATTATTAAGACCAATTAGAAATTGCACTACAGAGGTAAACAACTTTTCATTTTTCTCTTACTCAAATACTCCATAAAACTAAAACATTTAAATTCATTTTTTAATCTTCAAATCCTGTAGGTTGTCGGATCTCCTCACCTTTGCAACTGACTAAAGTTTGTATGTTTCTACAGCTAGTAATTTTTAAACTGAACTTTAGACACAAACCTATTTTAAATTTTGTGTTTGTGGAAATTTTCTGCTGAAGTTGCTTTTTTTTTTAACTGTAAAGAGCATTATTGTAAATAGTAATAATCTAAACTCTTGCAAACCAGAAGTGCTCAATCAGGCTTTCTTCTGAACAATGTTACATCGATACTGTTCTTCAATATCCCATCTTCCCCAAAGGGTTTTTGTGTACTGTTGAGCAAGGTTAGCTCAGTGGAGAAACCTTTACCATTTCCTTATTCAAGGATATTTTGAGAGAGACATCTGAAGTCACTTGAATGCTCATGTTCCTCACCATAAGTAGATATGGTGGAGACACAACATTCAATGCAAGAGTATTTAACACAAGCACAGAAAGTACCTATGGAAGTTGATCTAGAACAACTCAGTTTCCTTGAAGAAAGAAAATGTATCAGAAAGAAATCCAGGACTCCTCATTTTGCAAATCTTCAGAACAGTTGTTTCCTCCTGTATTCTTCAATATAACCAGCTATTTAGTGATCTCTTAGGTGCTTTTAATAGTCTATTTCCCATTTTCAAATATCAGTGGCCTTCAGGTGTTAAAAGACAGATGCCTTATTTGGATAGGAGCTTGCTACATTGTGGGTATGTATAGTCCGTCTTCAAGGCGCTAAAAATAAATGCTTCAGTCCTTGGGAAAGTTGATTTCTAAAGGAATATTGATTTTATCTTAAAGTTGGATATAGATAGAATGAGGGCATATAAGAGTGTTCAGTAAAAATGTGGAGAGCCAATTTGTAAATAATTTGTACAGAAGTTCCATGACTGAATGTCTAGTTATTGAGAATACTTCCTATGCACAATAGAACGGTACTATCCCTGAGTGCTAGGTTCCCCACAGGTCAAGAATCTAAGAATACGTGGTTTGTATACTGGGTAGCTCTCATTATCAACTTGATACAACCTAGTATCATTTGGAAAGAGAGGCTCAATAAACAATTATCTAGATTAAGTTGGTGTGTGACCTAATCTGTAGGGAACTGTCTTGACTGTTCATTAATGTAGGACATTGCAGCCCATTTGGGTGACACCATTCTCTTGTCAGGAAATCTTGAACAGTGTTTAAGAAGAGAAAGCTAGCTAAGAGCAAGCAAGCAAATTAAAAAAAATTCTACATGCATTTATTTCTCATTTCTCATAATTATGCATTTTATGTGACTAGTTACTTGAATTTTTGCCTTGACTTTTCCTAAATGATAGGCTGTAACATGAAATGGGATCCCCAGTAAGCCCTTTCCTCTCCAAATTGCTTTTGTAAAGTTATTTTATCACAGCAATTCAAATGAATGCAGATCAGTCAGTGGACTGCTTATAGCATTTATATAGCCAAAACTTTAAAATGCCCTACAGTTTTTAAAGCAAGCTAAATTATATAGTCTTTAATTTAATCATTACAGAAATATGGGTTGTTTCTCCTACACATCTCAAATTCATGGAATGACACGTGACTCTGTAAGAATATAGTCATAGCTACTGGGGTATGTAGCATTACTGTTGAAATTCAGTACTATGAAAATGAAAAATGTTTATATTGTTGGGAAGTTTTGTTTAAAATAATTCAAGGTCTTTAAACAATTACCAGCTATAGGATTGAAAGTTGGTGATGGATGAAATGCTTTCCACAAAGACTGGTTTTATAAAAAAATAAGCATGAGAGAAAATATATGTCTGTTCAACTGTATGTCAGAATTTGCTAAAGGTTTTCCCTTTTTTTCTTTGGTGAGTTTTTCAAATAACAATCTTAGCACATGATTTTGTGTTTTCTCAAAGCCTTGCTTCCTATAAAATAATGCTGTAGTAGTCATTCTTTTTGTGTACTTACTTACGAGATATAGTAGTTCATATAATCATTACCACTTTACAATGCTGATACTGTTCTTAGTACAGATGAGAAGAGATGAAATTAGGGAAATTATAGCTAATGAGAGATTCTGTAGCTAATTACAGGTGTAATTAACTTTAATTCTATTGCAGCTTACGTAGAGGGTGTATTTATGATATAAGCATTTATTTATATTGTTCTCAGCTAGTTCTGTATGTTTCCAAGCAAATGACACAGAGTACCTGCATCTTAGCCTATGAAGACAGGAGCTTAATGTGCAATAAAACGCAGAAAGGGCTGAATCATCCCCTCTCCCTAGGGGCTGAAGAGAAGATTCCCTTTCAAATGCACTCTTCTTCCTCACAGCTCAATTTAGAGACAAAATAGTGCTGCATGCAAGTTTGAAAATCAATAAGCCACAGTTGTATTAAGAAATAGTTTATTAACAAAACAGTAAATTCCACTTGCTTAGCATTTCCAATAATGGATAAATTGGCCTTGCAACAGAAAAACAAAACGAAACAAACCCCTCAGATACCCAGTCACTCAAAGAAGTAGAAGGGCATGATTAAAGTGGCCTTTCCTTGACATCTTAGGGACATACCACCTCACACATTAGTGTAGTCATCGTTTTTTTGTTTTTTTAAAGGCAACACATTACATGGATAAAAAAGAAGCATACTCAATCAGAAAAATTACAATCGAGAGATGTAATCAGTTTATGCCAGGTAGTGCGGAATCCTCTGTGAGTTACCAATGACACACGGACCCTGATATGTTTAATAGAAAGATATTTGGATTTTATTCAAGTTTATTTCCTTAGAAGACTCATGATCCTATCCTGTCCTTCTCCATTCATGGGGGGGGGGGGCGGAAACTGCTGGGTTTTGTGTAAGTCAATAAAATTAAACATAGTTTCTATCAATGTGTGAAATTTTAACATTTATGATGGGAGGAAACAATGAAATCAATGACAAAGAGCAAGCCTCCCAGACAGATGATTTGAAAACACTGCAATTCAATTTATTTTTCCATCATCTTTTAGGATCCTTTCAAATGAAACTAGTTTGAGTTAAATAGATACAATGGAAAAGCAATATTATATATATACTTTAAGCTGTAAATTAGTGATTTTATGTTCCTTTTTATTTCTCTGGCTTTCCCTGAGTAAGACTGGATGAGAGGGTAAGGGGAAAAGACTTGCGAGTTCTTTTAACCTGGCAAATTAAAAGTATATGAAGACATGAACAGAAGTAATGGGTAATAAATTTTTGTTTTATGCCATCTATTTTCCACATGATGGAAAGCCTTCAAGACTTCTTACACAATTACTTGGCAGCTGTAGTTCCTTGTAATTTGTTATGATATATACATATTTTTAAGGTACTGTTATGTCTGAAATCCAGGCCACTTCTTGGCATATTTTTCAT
Source organism: Chionomys nivalis (assembly GCF_950005125.1). NCBI lineage: Eukaryota > Metazoa > Chordata > Mammalia > Rodentia > Cricetidae > Chionomys > Chionomys nivalis. The sequence continues at coordinate 115,862,700 of NC_080086.1, read as the reverse complement.
TAACTAAGTATCACAAAACGTGTTTTGCATTTTATGCCTTGCTGATTAAAGCTAATTATAATGATATCCTTCTTATTTATGAAACATAGTATCATTCTTTTAGGAGATATTTATGTCATGTAACCAATTTTTGCAGAAGCATCACCCTGCAGCCTTGGAATTATTCTCTCATGTTGATAATTTATTGCTATGAACATCATTGAAAGAATATGCAAAACAAGTGTATGACCTATACTTTACTACTACACAATGTATGTTAAACTAAAACTATATTTAATGGTAAAGATGTAAAACCATAAAAGTTAAAATTTAGTCAGTAATCAAGAGATATAGAATGATTTTAATGGGTAGTAATACAGAATCAAAAATTGAGAATACTTTTTTAGTTGAGAAAATGTTTACTTTCCATAAAGTTTGATCACGCACATCACATTCAGAGACTATACCAAATTTTATGGGAAATAAAGTTTTCCATTGCAGCAGCCAGAATTCACCGACGTTGCTTCCGTAACCTGCCTGTAAAGTGATGCATATTTATGCAGCAATGTGTGGTGATAGTCTATTTCCTAATACAGGGTTCCATTTTACTATGGTCTGAAAACTTGAGGTTTTCTAGAGTCAGGATCTCAGTGAAGCAAATCACTCATTTGTCATAATACCTTGGCACAACTGTCTTCATCTGTACTTATCAGTTTGTCAGTATTTGTGTGTTCTGTTGTTCCATCATATCTGATGGCTGCATGGATGTGTGTGTGTGTGTGTGTGTGTGTGCATGTTGAACATATATAGAAATATGAGTATTTGGGGGAGAGAAAGGATTATATGATACGTAGGTATATATTTTACCTTCTAATTCACACCTTTCATACAAATACTAAAACTTAATAATGCAACAGAATGAAGGCTATACATGTAAGAAAAGAAGTAGCTGAGTCTCTTTATATACATTCATACATATCTTTCTTAGAATAAACACTACACTGTAATTTTTGTTTAAAAAAGTAATTGTGGCAATTTATAATGGTGGCAAAAAAATTGGTCTGAAATAATTGTTGCTCTGATGTCATTAAAACTGCCTATACTTAGCAACACTTATAACATTGAATTTACCAAAAATGGCTGAAGAGCAGAGATATAGTTTGCATTTTCTATACAACAGGCTATAAAACGTCACTTATCACAGTCCAGAAAGCACACAGAGATGGGTTTTATATAAACATATGTAATAACATAGTAAGCGTGCATGAAAATCCCAAATGATTGCATCTATGCCCTCTCGTTTCGTTTAGTGTGAAAACGTGCCTTATATTTCCCATTTTTTTTAAATAAGGCCTCCATACTTTTATTTTATATTCTCTCACAAACAGAAGGGGCTTTTTGAATGCCTTCCTACACAAGTCTTCAAAAAAGCCAGCACTTTGTCTCAAGTGCAGGTTCCAACCCCTGCTCCATCGCACCAGACGGCCAGCTCCTCATGATCTGCAGATGGTCCCACAAACGGACGTTCTCCTCTGGCACTCCGACCCACTGACTTCTCAGGAAAGCGCTAGCACTTTGGCTGAATCCAGGATCATAGGTAGCTTCTTTGTGTATGTGTGTTTTGTGTTGGTTTTGTGTTGTGCCTCGATGTAATACTCCTTTGCTATATGAATGCGTGCGGTCCTCACCGTCTTTTAGAATGTTCCAGCAACATAAAGACAGGCAGAGTAAATGAAAACACTGCGGATGTTAGGGAATTTATTGGCCCCTGTGTTTTTTGTTTTTGTTGTTTGTTTTAGAATTTTTTTCCTTCCTTTCTTCTCTCTCTCATTTTTTTTTTGTTTTTATTTTTTGAGAAACAAGAGCATGAGATACTTGTTTGCTTGTTCTTTTTTTAAAAAGAGTTTTCCCTCCTGATTGCATTCCCTGTCTTCTTTTGTATGTGCTTCATAAAAAGGAAAGTAAATAAGTTTATATTATGTCTCAGATAAAATGAAGACTATTTCTATACAACTGTCTTTTTCGAATCTTGGGATCAGACATAATACTCTTTATCCTTGTTTTTCTTGTTTTTATTGGCGCTTTTGGCGCTGCTGGGCTGTTTCTCCTTGACCACAGCCCCATTGGACTGTGCTGAGTTACTGATGTAGTTTCGACTCTCATCCACGTGGTATGACCCTTCATCCCGGTTTCTGTACTTGTACATGGCGTAGAGGAGGATGAGGATGCACAGGGCTGCAGCGGCGACGATCCCCACCACCATGCCGGTGGTACTACTGGACTCCCGGATCACCTCTGCGGAGCCTGGGTATGGTTCGCGACCACCCACTCGGGTGGGATTGGCTGTAGGAAACAGGATAAGAACAGAGTGATTATTGAGTTTCCTGGATGCCAGCAAACGTGTTAACTTAAGCACCTGATGCTTTGGGGAAAGTGTTACATCACTAAATAAGGCTTTCTTCTGCGGGCAAGGCCACTGTAATCTAGGGATTCAATCAGAGTTCAAAAGGAGATGGTTACTGCCATTAATCTTTCTATTCTTTTGGCTAATAAATTTTGCCAATGCCACAGCTCCAGAGAGATCTGCAGGATCACCTTCACATAAGGTGAGATGTCATGAACTCAACATGTCCGACAGATTGAGAACAGCTCCCCCTGTATGTTGGAGGAAGTCATCCTGAGAATAAAACAGATGGGGCTTGCAGATAGCTAGACAAGGGTTGTCTTCAGAATTCATCCCACCTTCTGATGTCCACAGTACCAAACAACAAAATAACTCAGACATTTTGAATAGCCCAACTGTGTGTTTCTTAAAATTTATTTTTAATTGCGCGTGTGTGTATCTGTGTGTGGGTAAGCATAAGTGAATGCTGGTGGCCATAGAGGTCAGAAGCACTGGGTCCTGTGGAGGTGAAGTTTGAAGGAGGTGAAGTGTGAGTCACCTGACCAGAGTGCTAGGAACCAAACTCAGATCCTTTACAAAAACTGTATGTGCTCTTAAGCATGGAGGCGTTTTTTAAGTTCTCATTACCTGCATCATAAGTGTAATTTAAGTTACATGATTGTAAATGAAAACGCAACTCTTTTCATTTTGTGTTAGAAATTCATTGATCTACTTGCTTTTACGTATACATTGATCAGTGATTGTCATGTTAAACCTTAATTGTGTGGTAGTACATGCCTGTAATAAATACCCGCACTTAGGAAGTTTGGAGAAGAATCCAGGAATGTACTCTTTCTCCATTTAACATATCTTCTAGATTGGTTTTGAGACAAAATTAAGAATGCAATGAATGGCAATAAAAGAGACACCAATAGAAAACATTTGCCTGGTGTGACAGCTACAAAACCCTCACCCAAACTTTCCCAAGGTAGAAGCCATGTCCTCCCTAGGGCACAAGAATGGAATACAGGATGTCTAACATCTTCTCCAGGACTAGGTAGACACTGTGGATGCCCACGAAGCTCAACGAGAGCCCCTGGGATGCACTGTAGGTAAGGTTAGGAGAACAATGTCAGCTTTCTGCTTTCTACCTCCAAAGGCTGGAAGCTATGGCAAAACAAAAAACTATCTTGAACCTGGACCATTTTCTCTATTGCTTTTTTACTTTTTGTTTTCTTTCAATCTTCACCATTGTTTGCCTTATCTTTCAGGGAAAAAATAAATCACTTTTATGTTGCAGTGGGTTAAAAAATGTCGTAACTTCCAGAAGTATGCACACTGCCATCTCAAGATCCCATAGATGTATCAGAAGTATTTACACACGTGCATATTTGACTGTGCACGTTTGTGCAAAGGTACCTGTTAATTGCTCAGAAACATTTACCAAAGTTCATAGCCCCATACTGCTTGGCAAGCCCACTTTAAAGGTGGGCAAGGTTTCTTTGCAGAAGACATGGGACTAAGTCTGAGAGCCTGAGTCCAGTCTCCAGACCACACGTGAGAAGAGGAGGGAACTCATTCTGAGAAGTTGTCCTCTGACCTCCATAAATTCACTGTCACATGCATGAGCTTCACACACACACACACACACACACACACACACACACACACACACACTTAAAATGTAATAAAAAATTTAAAAAGAGAAATTCCATTTTCAAATCACGAAGATTTCATTTGCATAAATACTAGTTTTGGGCTGTTAGTTTCTTTTTCTTCATCAGATGAATCCTCATTAACTCAGTGCTTCATAGGACCTTGGTTCTCCGTCTCCAGCAAAAGGAGCAACATTCTGCATCTACAGAATGGAGCAGGGCGAGACCCTTCCGTGCTGATTCTGTCCCCTCTTATTTTACAAAAGGACTTGTAATGCTGTCTAAAAAGCCCCAGTGTTGTTTCTGTGGCCAAGGTGGAGAGGAACAAAGACTATAATCCACAGTATTTCATTACAGGAAATTAATTTCCCCTCAAAAGCCTGCTGCAACAACTCTGTCAGCTCCAGGCAAACCAAAGGCAGCGCTTGCTCTTTAAATACAGTCATCTTTGCTAAAGTGTGCCAATTAGCTCAGCTGCGAACTTTCCCTAAATGACAAGTTTCTGTGTGTGCCTTTGGCACAGCGTTCTTTTATCAGGGTGTCTCAGGAGCTGAAAAGGCAATTGTATTTGAATGTTACCTAAATCATTTTTTTTTCCTGCACCTGATGATGGAATGCTGAAAAACATTTCCACAATAACCTAACTTTTTCCAAAGGAAATGAGGGTATAATGAGCTAGAATCCTAATCATTTACTTTATAAAATTACAACTCGGGGGCTCTAATGTAATTTAAGGTTTAAACTCACTGTGGTGCAATGCATGCATGTGTGTACACACAATTAGGAACTAGTGTTCGATATTTTAATACTAGAAAATTAGCCTCATTTTTTCTTGACTATATTTGATAAGTTTTAAACAGCTGTGCAGATAGAGCTCAGAATGAATATGTGCTCACTGTAGAAGGAGATCACAAAGACAAACGCCAACTCGGAATTTTCTGTGTAAGTGGTTGAGAGGAGTCACCTATTTAAGACACATGCTTTCCTATTCTGCAACACCAGCCAAAATGCTCAAGTCACATGACAGCTAAAAATACCTCTGCCTAACCCGCTTGAAGAGACTCTAAATATCATATTTTTAAAATAACATGAAACATTCTCCAGAAAATTAAAATCAAAACCCAGTGAGGAAACATCTTATCATCCCCCTGACATTAACATTTTAATAGCCATTAATAAAGGTATTGCTATATATATGCTTAGACTGTACAGCTGTTTTTAATATCTACTTGATTAAACAATTACATCTATTTATGTTTCAAATCCGAAGGATAAAGATTATTTCCTTTAACATTTGTTATAATGTCAAAGGTATTTATATTAATGAGAAATCTCTCCCCAGATAACTTTAAATATATATGTGAATTAACAATATGGTCACTGATGCTTTTCTGACACTTACTGAAAAAATTTCTGAGTGCATTTCATATTAATTTGAATGTAGAAAATTTATAATTTATAGTAAGGCTAAATATTCTCTTACATAATGAATTCAAAAATACATGAAGTAGAAGGGCAGCCATATTTTCATTACTTGCGACAAACACTGTAAGAAAAGGATTTTATCAGAGAAATGTATAATTAATCCAAATATTTCATGACTTGGAGAATTTTGCATTTTTCATGCTTTATAACATAAAATATGAAATTTCTAATAATTCTAATGATAGAACACTCTTTTTCTGAGCCACTGGAAAAGCTTTTAAGTGAACTGGAATTCACTTGCATCCATTCTCCTTTTCTTTGTTACAGAATGTGACAGAAATACTTTTAAAAGAACAAGTGACAAAGAATAGTGGAGGAAGAATAACATACAAGTGAGCTTTTAGTCTAGAATGGCCGAAAACTGGCTCTGGTGGGAAGAGAAATACAGACTGCTAAGCCGGTTCATCACAGTGAGTCTCGGGGCACAGGAGGTCTGTGTCATTGGTAAACTCCAGGGGACTCATGGTAATTCCCTAAAGCAGCCCCAAAATAGAAGCAATGAGGAATGATTAGAAATGAAAATATTTTAAACTTGAGTGGCCATATATATTTCATTTAAAGGCTAGGGTCAGCAAAGGGGCGGGAATGAGTATGTGAATCTTCTAAGTATTTAAGCCACTTATCTTGACTGATAAAAAAAAATCATGAACAACATGGATGTAAGAAAACAGAATACCAATACATTATTATATTGCCCAAATTTCCCCATGCACTTGCCACTTTTTTCACTTTATAGAAACAACATGTAGAATCATGCCATTACCTCACAGAGTCAGCTGGAGCGGAGTGGGAAAGGCTGCATCTACACATGAGCACAGAGGTAATGCCCATTTTCATAGTAACACAAAGGCATGGGACTTTGGTTGGCAATTTACTCTAAATGATTCTGAGGCTACTGATGGCACTGGCAAGAATGACAAGTGTTTTAACCGGATCGGGAGCTCACAGTCATTTCTTCTCTCTGGTATTCACTACCCATACTTAGTCAAAGCTGTGAAAAAAAACTGATAGCCACCTTAATGGACAAAGAGAAGGTGGGTTTAAATTCTGTTCTCCTCCCTTCCTTCCCTTCACTTCCTCCTTCCTTTCTCCTCTCTCCTCTTCTCCTCTCCCTTCTCCCCTCTCTATTGTCCTCCATTGGCCAATATCTAGAAATTTTTGACATGGTCTGTTTTGTTTAGCAGATTGATGAAGAATCTTGGATGCTAGATCCATGAACCTTCGCAAGTCTTTCATAGTCGAATTAATATTGTAGCAACTTTGATGAGCGTAGACCTTCCAATGTTAGGAGGGCTAACATATTTCTCTACCAAATTGTCAGCCAAGTCAGAGGATGAGTCACTGTACCAATAAAAAATCCCAACGACATATTCCAGTGTTTTGTTATGTCAAAAGAATATCAGTATCTACCAATCTGCATAAGAAAATTTTAAATTAATTTTTTTAAAATTGGAATTTATATGCTGGGCAGTGGTGGCACATGCCTTTAATTCCAGCACTTGAGAGGCAAGGCAGGTGGATCTCTGTGAGTTCAAGGCCAGTCTGGTGCAAGAGTTAGTTCCAGGATAGGCTCCAAAGATACAGAGAATCCCCGTCTCTAAACCACCTACCTCCCTCAAAACAAACAAACAAAGAACCAAACAAAACAAAACAACTGGAATTATCTTTGAATTTGCTGCTGCATCTGGGAAATACTTCCTCACTGGGGAAATGAAGCTGGTGAAATCAGCTCAGTTCAGTGCTCTGTCTCTTTGGGTTCTTGTATTATTAAGCAAGGTGCTAAGCAAGAGCAGAATTGATTGCCAAATTGCTGAGTTGAAAGCACAAGGTAAAATATTCTTAATTGTCTAAAATGTTTAAATGTGAAGGAATGCTTCACCAGAATGTTCTTTGTGTTTTACATTCACAGTTTAAAATTTGACTTTTTAAACTTATTTACAGGTAAAATTATATGCTTTCTGAAGCAAATGATATTGATTTATATAATCAAAAACATTCTATCCTGGCATGGTGGTTTACATTTTGAATTGCTGCGCTATGGAAACCAACGGTCTCTGTGGATTTATGCCCAGCCTGATCTACATTGCAAGTTCCAAGCCAGCAAAAGCTATATAGTGAAAACAAACAAATAAAAATGGAAACAAAACACCTCAATGTATTCTTCTGTAGAAGGCAACAGAACATAACATGAGAGTCTCATTAAGACATGGAGCTTTTACCAGAGGCTTGGGTTCCCTTACATGTCTATGCCTAGTTACACTTTAGAATACAAAAGTTGAAAGCAAGAAATTCACAATTGTTTTGCAAGATTATTCTGTTATAAAGTAAACATTTTTAAAAGACAGAGTTTTGAAAGTAACTGAATGTTCCAGAATTGTTAGGTTATAATGGGAAATGTTTGGCATCTTGGTTACTCTTTTTGAGATTGGAAATAAAGCAATCAAAATCTCTCTCTCTTCTTCTTCCTTCTTTCTCTTTTCCTTCCTTCCTTCCTTCCTTCCTTCCTTCCTTCCTTCCTTCCTTCCTTCCTTCCGTTCTTAATTTCTTTCTTTTTTTTTTGTTTTTGAGGCAATTTAAAGTTCCCCAAATTTTCCTCAAAATATATACTTGTCGCCAAAGCTAACACTGAATATTTGATCTTCCTACATCCACATCTTATAGGCTGGGAAAATCCATATGCATATCACATTTGATCTAATGAGTTGCTAAAGATTGAATCTGGGGCTTCATATATGCCAAGCAAGCACTCAACCAAGTCACATTTTAACTTGTAAATATTGTTATTGAAAAATAAAATAATGGTGGTAAGCTCAGAGGTTAGGAGTACATATATTGCGGTCACCTAGGTTAGGTGTGTTACAACAACCCGTAACTACAGCTCCTGGGGACTTAACACCCTCTCTGGTCTTCATGAGTATATCACTCACTTGCATGTACTACATACAATGAAAAACAAAATATAAATATAAAATAATAAACATGGAAAAAGAAGCTTCTTCAATGAGGGCCAAAATCTGTGATAATTTATATGAATGAGAAAAAGTATTTAGAAGGCAACTGGATACTTCATCACTGTATATATGTATGACATTCTCGAAGAATAGATTGAAACAAAATAAAACTGGAAAGCTTGATAAGTTCAATGGTAGTGTATAAGTCGTTTACCCATGAGGTCTTGAGTTCGTCCACAACAACAGCAGAATTAATAAAATAAAATAATAAAATAACTGACCTTTATTTATGCTTTAAAAATAAACATCTAGATGAGAAATGCTATTTAAGGTTGCAATCCACAAAACCTAGACTGAGGGTTTCTTTGGTCATGGACAGGGACAATTTATATTTCCAATAATAAGTTTGTCAAGGCAGTGGCATGCCATCACCTGCTCTCTTTATCACTCAAATTGCCATTTCTATGAAACCATTTTGCACACTTGAATGAGCAGTTCCTCCACTGTAATCTTATTATATTTATGTTGTTTCCAAAATTCTCTTTCAGGGTAAGATTGTAGTTTCCAAGTAGTTTCCCAGGCTGGTTTTATTTCCCAATATACAGTACTAATGTGTAGCTTCGTCACCAAGCATGACCCTGTCACATCTAGAATGAAGCATAAGCAGTGCCACACAAAGATGGCCATGAAAATTCAGTATTTGAGCTTTACGGAAGATAGCTATAAGGAATTTCCAGTCTTAAGAAATAAGGATAAATAGTAAAACATACCAATGATAAAAAATAGAATGCGAGCTATATATTTCAGAAGTGGAAGAACATATATAGATCCATAAAACACCAGACTGTTCTACATATTTCAAGCTGTTAACCAGAGGTATTGGATGGATATACCATCTTCCGATAATCCTGTTAAAAACTGTTGACAAGATGTATACATTAGATTTTTTTTTGCAAAGTACTTTTTCACAGTCCTCCTGGTTTTATCATGAATCTAACTTAAAGTAATTACATTCAGATTTATATCTCTGCCCCATCTAGGAAAAAAAAAACACTTCCCTAAAATAATCTTGCTGGAACAGATCTTCATGCCCTATCTTATATATGGATGTTATTATAATTTGAGGCAACCTTAAAAATGGTTTCAGATTTATGGGGAAGATTTGACTTTTCCCACACCTAGTTTCATTAATACTGTGAAAAGAAAATTGGAACCATAGGCCCCTGGGGCGTTTGCCAATTGAGACTAGTACATTTTTTTTCTCTCCAATGTCTAACAACAACAAAAAAAGCTATTTTTTCTCATTTTTGTTCTTTGCTATAACATAGGCCAAAATAAGCCGCTATGATGTGATCACTCTGAAGAAGCCATGCTTATACAACACATTTGCAGGATGAAAGGCACAGTGATGTTCATGGCGTGTTTGAACGTGAACCTTTGCTGGTGTTTTGTGAAAAATAATAGCCGTTCTGCATTTCAAATTCCTCTTGCTTGCCTGTCTGCCAGCTCTGACTATTCCTTCCCTCTTCTGCAGTTCACTCCTGAAGGGCAAACAGGGGTTTGAGAAAGTGAATTCTGCGGGACCTCAATGCTTCCCCAGTGAGATGGAGATCCAGTAAGAGTGGGGAACCAATACAATACTGGATCTGATTGACTATGGGATATCAGGTACTTTTTCTCTGCTCCTTCCCTAACTGGCAAAGGCTGTATTTAAAGGAAGGTTCAGGGGCCACCATTCTGAGACCAACAGGATTATTGTCCTCTCTTGAAATCCAGGTTGTATACACATGAGAATGTTAGATCAGCGCTCACTGTATGATAGTCACCTGGAAGGTAAAGTGCATGCCTCAAGTGACTTCACATGAGGAAGAGAGGCCAGTGAGAGACTCTACCCTTTATGACTTTTCTTACATTTCAGATGAATATACACAGAAACACACCTTTCCCCTCTTATCTATGGGAGGCCATGATATCAAAGCATTTACAGACTGCTATATTGTAAACTATATGCCATTGCTTCATCATCTGCATAATCTGCTTATAGAATTTTCATGTTAATTTAATCCATTTAGTTTTATAGAAACTCAAAAGCATCATGGTGTGTACTAAAGAACAAGTGAATCTAGTTTCTCCTGGTCTAGTTTCTCCTGGTCCTTGGTAGTTCACTCATAGCCACCTACTCATATTGACCATTTATATACTATTGAGACAAGAACAGCCATAGCAATCCTTCTGTTCCCAAATCCCCACATGCAAAAGAAAGTTTAACCTTTCTAATTGTTCATGGGACTGGTTGGGATAGTAGGTAACTAATTATACTTGATGTATCTCCTCGTAGACTTGATATATGCTAAGGCAAATATATACACATTGAACATTCTAAATAACATATAACTGAAAAGCTGGGAGAATTGTGGTGGAAGAAAACCCTAGTACCATGCAGGAATGGGACAGAAGTTTCTGAGTCATGAGAAGGGGTAACATATTCCTTTAATCTCAGCACCTGGAAAACGTACAGGCAGCTCTCTGCTGGTTGGAGGCCAAGCAGGGCCAACCTGAGCTGTACAGCAAGTTCCACAGCAGACATACTGAGACTCTGTCTCAAAAAGGAAGGAAAAAAAAATAAGCCAGGAAACAGAAAACAAAAAACAAAACAACAACAACAACAACAACAACAAAAAACCAGCCAGAGGCATCTTTTAATAAGAAGCAACATTGGGCTACAGAGGCCATTCAGTGGTTAGGAGCACAGGCGCATGTGCTACTCTTGTGGTTTACAAGCGCCTCTAACTCCAGCCTTAGGGGATTCTACATCCTTTATGGCACCTGTGGGTACCTGCGCTCTTGTGCTCATACCCGAGCCCCAGACACATGAATACACATAATTAAATAAATAGTTCTGAGGTAGCCGCAGCACAGGCAGCATAATTTGGAGGAAGGGAAGGGCTTGCTCTTTCAAGAATGAACTGACCGAGAGGCTGGAGAACAGTGAGTTTGAAAAACTTAGACACTAACTGAAAGTGGTCATAAAGCTTGTCATATCCATGGTGGACAGTGGAATGAACCATGTACTTGAGTAACCTTGAGTAACCTGACAGGAACACTGACACGTGAGAGAGAAAGAGAAGAGAGTGGAGGTCCTACGACAGTGTGAGCGTGAATACTTCTAAAATACAAAGGAACATGCTCCGATCGATGAAAAACAAACAAACCATTAGGAGAATAGGAAGAGTACACAGAGGAGATGACAAGAGCTCAGTGGTGCTGACAATTATTGGACTTTCCCAACTGTTATAGGAAGCAATCCAGGGACATTTATGAAATTTAAAATAAATAAATAGTCTCAGGCATGTATGGCTCGGGGTAGTGCAGACTCCACAGGGTGATGGAATTTTACGGAAATATTACATTTCTGGTAAATTGCATTCCATTTTAGACTAGATTATATGGTCTTTGACGATAGCTTCCTGTGACTCCATTTCTTAGCAATTTCTTTACCTTCCAACTTCTAATGAAGATTGAGTACACCTGCTGAGAAGGTTGTATGTTTCCAAATGGATTATGGGAAGAAATTGATGGGAGGTGGTCAGTGTTCAGGACTGAGGAAGTAGCAATACTACCACTATGCAAGTGTTATTCATTTCAAAGTTTTAGGGAAGCTGTTAAACAAGTGGGCAAAACATTGACACTAATGTTGTAGATTCCTGTATTATCTGAGGGGATTTCATTATAAGTGTGTGTGTGTGAAAATATGGATGCATACATGGATGAGACACAGGCTTAGAGTAACCTAACTCACTACATAGTTCAGACTGTCCTTAAAGTCATAATTCTTCTGCCTCAACCTCCTTAGTACTGGGATTACAAGGACTGAATGCTTTTGAGTAAGACTTATGTTTAGGAATTGCAAGATGGCTCATTGGGTAACTGCCAATTGTGTAAGAATGATAACCTGAGTTTAATCCCTAGAAGCCATGAACTGAATTAAAGAGAAAGAAAGAATTGACCTCCGTATGTGTGCTGTGGCATGCACAAAACGACACATACATTTATGCACACATGCACACAAATTTAATATTAATAAATAAAGCTTTTTAGGAAGTCATATTTTTACCTCTACAAGTTCATAACCTCCATTTTCCATACTACCTAACAAGAAGAGGAAAACTGGAAGAATTGGGATCACTATGCATTAACGCAAGCATCACACTATCTTTTCTATACTCCCTAATAACACACTGCTTACTTAGTCTCAGTGTCTGAAGTCACTAGGTTATTCAAAGTCTGCCAAATTAGCAGTGTTCATTTCATCATTTGGGGTCCTCATTTACTGCCACAGCAGGCAACAGTAATCCAGAGGGCTATGAATAAAGAGCTGATAGCTAACCATGAGTCCTGTTTATCAATTCGGCAGAGCAGTTGTGGAAGTTTTGAGTCCTTCTCTGTCTGGTTATTGCTTGGATGGAAGCTCTAAAACAAACCCTCACCCAAATAAACTCCTTCAACTGCCAGGTAGGAAAGAAGTCACATAAACAGCAGTGGAGCACATCAGTTTCCAAGCCCAGGATCCTGGATTTTCATCAAAATGGGTTACATTTCAAAAGCAAAGTAAGGGGGCCTGTGTATTGAGACATAGAAGACAGTCTTTCTTACTAAGTTCTTCTTTGCTTCTTCATAACAATGTAGTTTCTCTTCCTGTGACACCCAGAAAGGCATGGACCAGAAAAGCATAGTGAGTCTCACACAACACCAAGGGATCATCCCAAGGCCTGGAGTCAGGAGTGTGTGCAGAACCTGGTTATAGGTAGATGGGGCAACATGATTCCAGCTAGAGCATGAGGCACTGTGTGTGCGAGCACACATGCATGGATGCGAGTATCGTGACCTCTTTGTGCATGCGATCATACACACATGGATACGGGTATTGGGACCTCTCTCGGAGCCTTGACCAAAGCTGATAGCTGACTTTTTGTTTCACACAATGAAAAACTCCATGGACTATTTCCCCAAATGTCAGATATGCTTTATATAAATAGGTAATGTTAGCAAAAGCCTCTGAACTTCTTCTCAAACAGTATCCATAGTAGATATTTCTGATGCTACGTAATTATTAACTGATGCTCAGTGCAGATCCAATCATGCTTGATTCACTGTAAAATCTGAATTTATTTTCCTATTTTACTAAGCAAACAACTATTGCCTTTCCTAGTTATTGCTAACGAGGCTCTCTGCTGTGTTCTATGTACGTATTATCGGATTTATTCCCCACAAGCCATAGCTCTGCGGCTATGGGTATTAAAGGGAAAGAAACAGTTTCAAAGAGCTTAGGTAATTTAGACTTCCTGAGCCTAAATCTGTGATTATTACACTTTCTTCCATTTAATGTGTCTACACTCATGATTGCAGAGTAATCTGTTGTCATTTTCTACTTGAGTACTGCATTACCTGTAACAGCACAGAACAGTAGGCACCTGCCCTAAGTGGCTGTGTTTTCATCTCTCCCAATCACATTCCTCTTCACCTCTTGTAATCTAGCTGTCGTTTGCTGCTGCAATTCTGCATGTCTACCAAATCGCCCACATACAACGCAGAGTGAGCAAGATAATACTGGATTAAGCATGAATTTCTAATAAAGCAGCGGTGAGCAGCTCATTACCCTTGTCTGACACTTCTTTCTCAGAATGTGATGGTGACACTTGAATTTTATGTCACCAAGGGTCATTTTGAGGTTCAGAGCAGGAAGGATAGCCATTGATCAGCTGCTGTGAAATGACCAAAGGTCTTGATACAAGCATGATGACCTAATTATTTTCTCTATGTCTTTCTTACAAAAGCAATTGATCCAGTAGCTGTCCCAACAATTAGACAATCTTTAGTATAGACCATCTTCCATGGCTCATTTGGCTGAAGCAGGGATGACCAGAAACATTGTCTCTGAGGGGGTAGTTGTGTTTGAACACTTCCCTTTCAAGAAGAGAGGCCTTGTAAAGTCAGATGACAAAAACTGTCGGTCATCTATATCATAGCCATGTTGTTTGGACCATTAACTGTGGCAAAGCTAGTGGGGAGTTTCTGTTTATCTGAGAACCTCCTATCTTTAATGGATCAGTGCGCTCTGTCTGCTATTGTTGGAGTGAATTACATTTTTCCGTCTTCCCAATTTCTATTATGATAGTTTATGTTTTTAGGCATCATGAAAGCAATCATCTAAGACTATTCTTTGGTAGTAGCTGATGTGCTTTATTCTCTTAGAACTCTTTTGATTAGGCTTCAGAGTTTCTTTTAGAAACTTACTCTTCTTTCCCCTCCTCTGAAATTCTACTATGTGATCTGGGTGAAATCTAGGCAGGAGTTGCTGTTGTGACTGCGTTCTGAGTCTGAGGTGCCCACATCCTGCCTGGGGTGTCAGCAGAGCATCCTTCAAAGCCCCAGACTTTCTGAGTAGTGAGGTAGAGAGCAGGTCTCCTGGTTTAGAATGAGGTGCATTCACCTTGGGGGAGTATCTTTATATATCCCAGTAATGAGCTAATGTTGTCTCAGATTTCTCTGTCTACTGCTGGACTTCAGAAGCACTTTCCAGAAACCAGATGCTAAAGTGCCAGCTGCTAATGTTTCCTTTAGGTTGGGGCAGTGGATTTGTTCCTGCTGAATTTATGATTTACTTCTTTCTAGTACTAATAATAGATATTTTTCTATCAAGGTTTATGCGTAGTAGGCTATACTGAGCTCTCCACAGTCTTGGTCTTACTGTTATCAGCATGATAATATTATTATATTTAATAATATATTTTGAAGGTGCTAGAAGTCAGCTACACAAAGCTGATTTTGATTGCACATAAGAGGGATGAAATTGGGTTTGAACTCAGATACCCAGACTTCCCAAGTTCACTTAATAAAGCAAAAGGATTTAGTATTTCCAGATGTAATCAATTCATATTTGTCTTTCTTCTTTTAAAGAAACAAGCAAAAAGTTTATTATTATTTTTTAATGTGTTTGATTGTTGTACTGGTATCTTTAACACATTTTTTTTAACTTGGACAATGTATTAAGGCCTTTCTTGTTTTGTTACCACTTCCAGGCTCAGGCTTGTGTGATTGTGTGACTGAGTGATTGAGTGTGGTTGAGTGAGGATCTAATGAGGATGGCAGTGACCTCTTTACCTTGTCAGTGTGTGGAGATGAGACCTGAGAGCTGGCGCCAAATGTGACATTTGCTGCTCTTTGGAACCAATGAGCTGATGACAGGAAAGCATATTGACTCTTCACGGAGGCATCACACCCCGTGGAGTGGAATTCTGAATATAACAAAATACCCCTCACAGCATCTGAGGACATGGAATTAGTAAGGTACCAAGAAAACACCACAGGAAACCAACTTTGTTATCAAAACAGGGATTTGTCACCAATTACAATAGAACACAGCTTCATTCTTTCAAGGTTTTCCATTTTCATGAGAGATAGACTGTATTGTTCTGAATACATTTTATTTCTTCTTTCATGGTTGGTGAATTTTTAGAGTGTGGGACACATAGCATGTGTCCTTCCAAAGCACAATGGGACATGTGCTGGACTTCAGAAAGACTTTATGGCATTTTAGATTTTTTTAATAAAGTCATGATAGAAAACAAGTTGATCATGGACATATATAGGCTCCTTAAAAAGCATTCTGTGACCCTTAATGGATGGGTCTTGTTTTGTATAGTAAGACCCTGTATCAGCATATATTGTTTGCATAGTATATAAACAGATATAGTGTGTGTGTATGTATATATTTTCAAATTTAATCAAATGTGGCAAGATAGTGCCTATGTTAATTATACAAGCAGCCAATTATCTTTTCGTTGAGACTTTTTTTCTCTCTTTTGACAATGGCTCATATAACACTTATTGGCTTGACTTTGTTATGTAATTGAGGTTGATCTTGACTGTCAGATTCCCCTGTCTCTACCTCCTGAGTGCTAGGGTCATAGATGTGAACTACCATAGCGCGGTAGCACATCTATGCACTGTTAGGAGTTGAACCCAGGGCCTCATGTTAAGTAAGTATTCTGTCAACTGAGATATATTTTCAACCCTAGATAAAACATTTTAATAGAGTCCATTTTCTCTAATATGAAAATGACTGTGCTCTTTCTCTTCAGGTGCAATCTGTACTGCAGATTCAGGAATCTCTCTATGGAGCAGAATAAGGCATCTGCTTACAACCGGATACCTCTCACTACTCTTGTATTCATCACAGTTACTCATTAAACCCCAAGTACGTGTCTGAAACTTACCAGGGCAATGTATGTTATCAACCTCACAATAACGCTCTTCATCTCATTCACTCATACAGATTGAGAAAGTGGGCATTAAAAATACCGAACAACCTTCACCAAGGTAGGAAAGGGATGCATGTCAACAGAGCTATGCTTGCTTCCAAAGTCTGGATCATAGCTTGTCCTCATAACTAAAACATCCCGTTTCATATCACAAACTTTAAAAATGCTGTTCAAGTACTTAATATAATATAGCCAAAATCTATCTGTGTCATTATATTAAAATACAAAATCCAAACATTACAGAAACATTAATAAAGGTTCATGTTGGGGACTAAGAGAACAAACCAAAGACCTTTCTGAATTTTGTTTACCCCCCTGCCCCAACCCCTGGTCTCCCAGTGTTAATGCAGCTGTCATCTCCTAGCCTAAAGTCTGGAATCTGATTCCTGGTGGAAAACATGTCACTGTCTCTTCCCTTAAGAATTCATCCAGTTGGGTAGGTCTATACCTAGCCATGGAACCATCCACTGCCATATTGACTGCCATGATAAAGAAATGGGAGGAAGATTTGTCTTTCGAATGAGATTATATACTTTTCCTTCCCAGAATTCCATTTCTGTCCTCAGATCAGTCACTGTTTGGTTGGAGGCTTCACCCTAGCCCCTGGCATCCATTCTAAAATATTTTAGTAGAACTTTCCATTCCAGGCCCCTTCCCCTGGGAGTTGCCAAAGTCCAGACTCCACCTCCGAAAAAGCCTGCCAAATGGTAACCCCTCCCCAGGGAGAGTCAAGACCCCTTCCACAGGGTACTTAAACTGCCCCTCCAGAGACCCAACCTGTGGTCGGCCTGGTTCTCCTTTCCCCTCTCTGTCTTTTCTCGGAGGACCACCAGGGAGCACCGGCATCCATTAAACTTGAGCTTTTTCTAATTTAGTTTGATTTGGTCTGATTTGCATTATTGGATTGGCGGAGAGGTTTATCGGGCAGAAAAAACTTCACAGCCATCTCTGGAGCTGCTGTTGTGTGGGGTGATTTAAGCTTACCGGCTTTTCTTAAGCCCCCTTCTTTTCTGACTCCTTCAGATGTTGGCAGAACTTACTTAGGTTTTCCATGGTACTTTTGGTATTTGGGAGTTTCTCTCCTTTTCTCTGAAGCTCCACCAACCACTCCAAGCCCTTCTTTCCTTGTGGCGGCGGAAATTCAGTTTCTTCTTCCTCATCTCTATCTCCCTCTTTCAGGAACCTTGCCTGTCCTTGGCTTCTTTTTTCAACTCTAATAAAATTATCCCTGAGGGTGGTTCTTCTATTAACGGTTGACTGAGAACCTGAGACGGGACTCTAATTTCTCTGGTAACATGTCTACCCCAAATTGGTGCTGCCAAACCCGAACAATTTAACTGAAGTTAAACAGACAGGTTTTCTCCTGCCCTCCAGCTTTCTAACATTGCTTTTCATGGAACACTTGTAATTCTAAATACTTTTTTGCTGGTTGCTTGATATGTAAATATTTTTAAAGCTTCTCTCCAGTTTTAAGCCCCATCTCTTTAACTGAAAGACTGAGAACCATCCCTTTGTAATGTAAGCATCAAGGGAGATAACGCCCTTATTCTCCAGTTTTCTCCTGGGAAGGGAGGAGCCAGCCCCATGCTTTAAGCTTTAACCTTGCTGAGGAGAAGCTTCCTCTGGTTGAAGACTTTGGTCCAAAACAGTCATCCTTTTTTTTTTTTTTTAAATCTCTTCTCTTAAAAACTCTGCCTCCTGCTCCCACCGCCATGATCTCTGAACTCAGGCTAATTTCTAACCCCCCATCTCTTGCAAAAGTAATTTGAAATAAGTTTTCTTTGCAGTTTAGCTTTCTTCAATGTAAATTTTCATTCCAGCTGTTAAGTTTAGAAAAGTAAGGATGCTAAAAGGTGGGGATGTATCTCAGGGGTAGAGCAGTTGCCAACATAAGAAGGCAGCAGTCTGATCCCCAAACCAGGGAAGGAAGAGGGAGAGTAGGAAAAGCAGGAGGACTGGAGGGAAAAAAGGAAGGGGGAAAGGGAAGATTAAAAACGACATACGTGCCTTTCCTCTTTTATGATCATATTCTATAAACTTTATCCTAGTATTCTAGAGAATTAAATTTATATATGGCACAAAACCCAAGAAAGTCAAGCAAGCAAACCAACAATAAAGTCCCAAGCCAGAATACTGTATGCTGATAGCATTCATCAAACCTCAGCCACCTGCCGGCAAGGTGACTAGGCCTACTTCAGCCACCTACCTGCAAGGTAACGGGGCCTCCATGCAGACCAAGCCCCGGGGAACTGAGGAGATGCTCTTCCCCAAAATGTAACATTCATTATGTTATATTTCTGACTGTAGCTCTGAATCCTCCATTTTAACAGCATTGTGTTGGCTATTAGACTCACTTTTGAATAATTACATAATAAATAACCCAAATTTAAATGAGGAACAAAATTATCTTCTAATCAGTCTCAAAAATATAGTCTAATAAATGATATATTCCTTTAAATGATTGAGATTACTTATTTAATGAAAAGATGAAGCTTGTTCAATATACATATTTTTATTCCTAATGGTTAATGGGATCCGTTCAATAGAAATCCTTTGATCTTTTCTCAAAATAGCACACTGGAAAACCACTCAAAATTGTATAGTAATTGTAGCAAATTTTCTCTAATGAACAGTAATACATGTGAAGGACCTTTTGCCATCAAATTTAAATTTATTCCAGCAAATTATTTAAATGAACGTCTTAAAAGCTAATTCTGTATTTGTGAGGTTCCTAAATTTTAGAGGAACAATCTGCATTTCAAGAAACCCAAACCCCACTTTCTCTCAAGTAGAATTGTGAGAGCTGCAGTTCTACTGCAGTAACAATTTCTGTGACAGTTTCATTAAAATGAGAAATAGAATGATGTTTGTAAGGACTAAAAGCAACGATAAATGTAGGATCTATCTTCACTAAATCTAAAAGATATTTCTTATCCGTCATTACTTATATACCTGAGCCCTGAAGCATGAAATGTAACTGATGTCCAAGAAAAGTATGTTTACAGTGTCTGGGCCGACAACAGCAAACCTCCATTGCCTCAGACAAACCAGAAACCAGAAGAGATCACATACACACGGGGCAGGTAGCGAGAAGGCACACACACACACACACGCAGAGAGGGCAAGAGAGCATACACACACACACACACACACACGGGACAGGGAGTGAGAAGGCACACACACACACACACACAGAGGGCAAGAGAGCACACACACACACACACACAGGGCAGGGAGCAAGAAGGCACACACACACACACAGAGGGCAAGAGAGCACACACACACACACACACAGGACAGGGAGCGAGAAGGCACACACACACACTTGAGGGAGAGAGCGCACACACACACACACAGATAGATGAAGACTAATCTTGTTATTCAAGGGGCTTTCCTTTTTTTCTAGTGCAACAATGGTTTACTTAGTCAAAAAGTCTTCCACTTAATCAGCTATTTATCCTTAAATACAAAGAGATTTGACATGCTATCCTCGCCATTGTAGATATAAGAGGATTTTCTAACTACATTGAAGGAAGGAGGAAACTAATTTTTTTTTCTTTTTTGTGAGGGAGGATAAATTGGATTTATTCACCAGGAAACTTCCACACCAAAAATAAAAGGTCATTATTTTCATTGAATATCTTAACTATCAGCATGGAAATCACACTTTCCCAATTTCTTCAAGGGTCTGCAGAGAGTTCTGTTCAAGAGAGGGCACATCAGATGGGAACCATCTGAGAATGTAGGTGAGTGCAGTGTTGACTTTCCCTCAGTTTACTAAGCAAATGCAGAATAAACGGTGTCAGAGAAACCTGGTTCACAAATGCTTAGTTTGTAAAAGCACACAGGAATATGTATACTTACATACCTATAGTATAATAAAAATAGTAATTACAGGAACCACTCAAAAACATATATTAGAACAAGCCACATACTTCCCGCCCATTATCCGGCCTTTCCAAAAAGCACGTCTTGACTAAGGGAAAAGCACAATAGGTGCAAATGATTTTCTGCTTGTTTGTTTCAAAGGAAACCCACATTGAAGGTCACCCATCTGTCAGTGTTCATGCATCATAAAAAGGGCAGTTTTGGACAGTGATGGCCTGTGACCAGTGTGGGGGTGATGCTCTTAACTTTGGAGATGGGATTCAGTTAGCTCTCCTGCATCGCCTGCGGTATTCTAAAACCTCACTGTACCAGTGTGGAGCTATCATCCAATTCTGAACAGGACAGTGTGGCTAGAATCAACTGTAATTGAGTTCCATGTGTTCCTACCCAGGGGGTTGTCCCTGATCTAGTTTCAACATGCTCTGTTCCCAGCAGGGAGCCTGAGTGGTTTCATCAGTTGCTCATCAATTTTCAGGCAAAAAAAGTAACAGCATTATGTAAAGGGGAAAAAATAGCTTGGATATTACTTTTATAGAAATGAATTGGAAAAGAAAAAAAAAAGCTGCCATTTGTGTTCGAGTTTATTCGAGTCATTGCAATAATTATCTTAAACACATTCACTTAAATGCTGGAAATGCCTCTTAAAAATGGGTGATATTTTAATGTCTGAGATGAAGGACTTGAAAATTAGAAGAAAAATAATTTTAAAAAGCACAGGATGTAGGGTATCTTATAAAATAGGACGAAAAATAGTCCTAGAGACAGGGAATCAAGGTATACATTGTGTTTTTTCTCCCAGGGTTTGCACGGGAGTGGGATTCACATAATGAATTGGTAATATCCGAACAATGATGAAATTAATAACTAAATACACAACTCCCCCTTCATTAGGAGTACTAAGTAGAGTCACACAGCAATTCAAATTTATCCAACACTTAATAAAAGGTATAATTTGCTAGTGTTCAAGAAGAGGCTTGTTTTCCATGTTTGTTTGTTTGTTTCAGTATCTTTACAAAGGAAGGCATATAGATATGAAAGGTTATACAGTTTCAGTGAAAAACTTCTTTTTTGAAGATGTGTATGTGACAAAGGGGTCGTGGTCTGTGTGATTAGAAAACTTTCGTACATAATTATTCAGGTAGAGTAAACTACACAGAAAAAGTACTTGGTAGCTGATTGGGGACTTCTTGAGACATCGCTGTTTTCACTAGTTTAGGGAATTACTGATGGATGTTGGACACAATTGCAGACTCTAAATATCTACCTCCATCTGTTAGTATCCAAAGGCCTGGGTTCCCAAAGTTTGAATTGCTTATATGTGAAACGATTTTTACCTAGATATGTCTCACAATAACCAATGTGTAGTGATAGCAAACACAAAGTTTACCAATGTTATCTTATGTTAAAATTAAGGCAATTGGACAAGAGACATGAGGAAATGTTACAATTATCAACAAAAACCTGTAGAGGCAGAATCTCAAAAGGAAACAATATCCAGACAGATTCAAACAAGATCAAGATAACAGACTGTCTTCCTTAAATAATAACTGGAAAGAAGAAAAATTATATAAATTGAAATTTTTAATTAATGCTATTATACAAGTTATATCATCTGGCTAATGGCAGAATATTACATGAAACATTAAAGAAGAACCAGAAAGGGAATCAGACAGTTGAATGGGAAAGTTTTTCCTAATGCTGAAAATGCACTAGAAAAAATTTAGAAAATGCAATATAAAAAGAGAAGGCTTTGATGGAATACTACAGTCAGTAGGACAGGGAAGGCCACGAGAACAGCTGATAGTCAGTGATCTCACAGATCCCACAGTATCTGCTTTAAAGTTCCTATGTACTCTAACAAGAATTGATTAGCAGAAATATAAGGAGTAACAGAGGAAACAATGCAAGATAGAAAGTTAAATAAACCAGGCTCATGCAAGCAAGATCATGCAAGTGACAGCAAGGGAGATGGCTCCGTTGGGTAAGAAAGTCTGCTGTGCACGCATGAGGGTCTCAGGTCAAATCCCTAGCACCCATTCCCAGTACCCATGTTTAAAAGGGGTTCCAAACACTGGATGTGTGATTTACACCATAATCTCAGGACTCCCAAGGTAGAGGCAGACTGTGAGTTCTAGAACACCCTGGTCTACACAAGCTCCAGACCAGCCAGGGTTATATATATACATAGTCAGACCCTGCTTCAGAAGAAAATAATAATAAATAAAATTATGAAATGGCCTTGAATACCTGTATCTCAATGTTGGGGGAACAGAGACAAGCAGATCCCAGGAACTCTTAACCAGCCAGGCTAGACTATATGTACTGCAAGCTCCAGGTTCGATGTGAGACTTTGTCTCAATGGAATAAGGCAGAGAATGACAAAGCATGGAGCTCTGACTTCTATGGGCACACACACACGCACACACACACACACACACACACACACACAATGGTTTTTATTGAATAGAATCAGTAGTTCTACAACTTGTATTTTGGGCAGCAGACAGCGTATTAGAAAATCATATAAATTTACATACTTATATAAATCAGTGCTCCTTGGAAGGATGCATCCTTACAGGTTCCTGCTTCACCCTGCCATTTTATGATATGCTACACAATGACAAGTAAGGAGTAGATAGGTACCCCAGGTTCTTTAGATAATCATTAAATTCATGAAGAAGAGAGGACAGCAAGACCATCTGGAACACAGCTATTGGCAAGATGCTAAGTGCTTCTGGTTGTTTTAGACATTTAACAAAACAGCACATGTCAGGTGAATTAAAGAAGGAAGAAGAGCTGGAGGATGGCACAGTGTTTAAGAATAACATGTACCGCTCTTGCAAAGGACCCAATTTTAATACATGGCATTCACACAGTAAGCTTCAGGGGCATCTGATGCCTCGGGTGTCTCTGGACACCTGCACTTCTATTCACAAATTCACAATCAGAAACACACACACACACATGCACATTTTTTAAAATTAAACACGAAGAAGGGAAAAATGAAAGGTTATCATCCTCTTTCCAGTACTCCATCTTTTTTTCTCTTTGTGTTCCTAGATCTACTGTACCCACAAAAATCAGAGACCATAGAGTAGTTGCTAGGGATTGTTTAATAGAACCTGTAAGCAGTGCTAGAGTAACTGGAGCATTTTGCTCAAGAAGAAGACAAAGTGACAATTTCAAGTGCAATTAAAGTCCTCACACTGGATTTACTTGGTACTTAAGGCAAGGGCTCTGTCTAAAGAGGATGATCGCCAGTACTAGATAGAAGAGGGATGCAGCCCGAGGAAAATCAGCAAGTGCTACCATTAGTCAGCACTTAGGCAGCTCTCATTACCACTGAAATATGTGTAAAAGCTGAGGAAGACATCCGTCTTCAAAATGATGAAAACAAAAATCAAACTCTTACAAACACACAAAATTCAGTTTGTTATTGGAGAAATGGAAGATTCAGAGGTGAGACAAATAAAAATAGTGATGATGATTATGATGATAATGATGATGATGACCTGCGCTGTTTAATCAGCATAGAACAGTGAAAAAATCATTAAAATAATGACAGGGTCTTGATTTTGCAGACCATGATGATGGCCCAGTAGTACAACCATGAGAAACTGATAGAGATCAAGGAATTAGAATTGAGTAAATGGTCACCAGAGATGGAAGAGTTACATGTGTTGGACTATTTTGGGGTCTAAAGTCCTATGGGAGATGACTTGCTGAGAAGTAGGGTTGAAGCAGCCCAGACAATTTCCAGAAACAGCTTCAGCTGAGAAAAGACTGGGTCACACCCGCCTTCACTGGCAGCTACTTCTGTGTACTTGCATATGGTAGTGACCACAGTGTAAGTGGTCACTCAAAAGGAGATACAGCTATGCATCCCTAAACATTTCATATTTAAAAATTAGAGTGGACTAACTTTCAAATGTAACAAAAATACAAACTAATTATTTTATTGAGACAAATTTTCCTGGAGATCTAGGTAAGATCTATGAAAGTCATGAGCTAGCAGACCGTGGGCAGATTACAGCTCCTGTAGTCATTTCATTAACACACACTAGGAGTTCGAAAGAGAATCACTGGCCATGCATCTAACATTGTAAATATTTGGTGGGGAGCACAGACTGTGATTCAGTCCATTTTAGGGTCCACTGTCTCCATTTAACAGCACAAGGGCTGCATAGAAACAAAGGTACATTACACTCACCCCGTGAGATGCAAACACGTCTCTAAGAAAAACTAGGCTTCACCTGTGAGTAAAACACAGCTTGGGCTTTAGGAAAACACAGCAAGTTTCAAAGCTTTCTCTGTTAAACCCACCAAGGGTTGTTCCTGCTGTTTTGCTATCATTAAAATTTGCCAACTTCCAAAATTCAAAAATATATCTCTTAGGATAGCTTTCTGGCAGACTGAATTATGGGAATGTTTTTTAGTACAAAGGCCA
This sequence comes from Chionomys nivalis, assembly GCF_950005125.1. Classification (NCBI taxonomy): domain Eukaryota; kingdom Metazoa; phylum Chordata; class Mammalia; order Rodentia; family Cricetidae; genus Chionomys; species Chionomys nivalis. The sequence goes on along the minus strand of NC_080086.1, from coordinate 115,837,591 downwards.
AATGACTTTTCACAATTCACTTAACAATTTTAGCTTTCCTGTTGTATGACAAATGACCACAGGGAAAGTTCATTCTAAACAACATAAAAAAAATGCCTGTGGGAACTGCTGGAAGGTGAACAGTAAATAGCCCATTTGTGCAACTCCCCTCTCTCCTGTTTTTTCAAAAGTATCTGTTCTTAGTTGTTTGGGTTTTCAACATTTTTTAAAGTGAGAAAATTTAGGCAACTAAAAAGTAAAAGAGCTATTGGATAAAACTTTTGTTTGGCATTGTTTGGTTGGTTTATAATTTTGAGACAGAGTCTCTTACAGTCCAGTCTGGACTTCACCTCGCTATGCAGCACAGGACTGCTTTGAAATCCTCATTCTCCTGCCTTTGCCTTGCAAATTACCAGCAAATACCTCCCCATGTCCAGCTAAAAACTCACTGAAGAGTAAACCCTTTTACAATGCAGTATCCCAAGGTAGGGCTTGATATACAAGAGCACTTCTCTTCTAAGGAATATAACATGCAACAAAGAAAGGCAAAAAAGTAAGAAAAAAAATTGACTAACCTAACCCACCTGAGCTCGGCTCACAGGGATCAATATCCTCATCATCGCTGGGACACTCTGCTGAGGCCACAAGGATATCATCTGAGGTCTGCAAAGGAATCACAGTAGGCAGGTTAATTTAAAGTGTCATAAGAGATCGTCTCTGTCTCATTTACAAGTGCAACACAGTTGTGTTTACATTATAGGCTGAGAAGCTAAATTCATTATGTTCCTTCCCCAAGACACGAGACACAGAGCTTAAACTCACGAACATGGTTCAGACCTCTCATGGAAATATCTCCATGTACAACAGGTCTTGATTACAACTTATTGACAATTGGACATGGAAATGGTGATCTGTAACTAGTAGACACCCGACAATCCAGCTACGATGAGACACTACATACGGAGCACACAGATGTTTAAAATATCCTGGCAGAAACAGACGATTTGAGACTGATTATAGCCCTGGAGAGCTACAATGTATGCACCAGTAGGCTTTATGCGTACTTGTGCTTGGCTTCTTGAAGCAGAACAGCCATAACGCTTGATACATTTGTGAACAGGTAGTTCAATAAATCATTGAAATGTAGGTTGTCATCTTTGGTAAACACAGATTAGATAGAAAATTCCATGTATTTTTAGATGCAAAATGAAGCAAATATAGTTCATTTAGGATATCTTCCGTTTTTAAAATTTTATACTCAAATATCATTTTTCAAATGTTCCTCCCAATCCAAGAGCAAGGGAGGTCCTTCCATTTTCTGGTGTCCTCTTCAATTTCTTTCTTCAAAGACTTAAAGTTCTTGCCAAATAGATCTTTCACTTCCTTGGTCAGAGTTACCCCAAGGTATTTTATGCTATTTGTGGCTATCGTGAAAGGTGATGCTTCTCTGATTTCCCTCTCTGCTTCCTTATCCTTAGTGTATAGGAAGGCAACTGATTTTTTGTTTCCTCATTGTGCTTTCCATCGTCAAGGTTTCATAGTAAATAAAACGTGTGTGCAGAATTGGCTGGGAAACGGTGACCATTTCCTCTGTGACATTATAGTCGCTTCGCTGCACTTACAGCCAAAAAAGATAACTGTCGCTGTAATAAAAACCAGAGTGTGTAAATCCTAGCAGTTAGGAACATAATCAACACACTGGCAAGCATCAAAGGTTGCTCTTTACTGCCACTTACGTGCAGTAATAAACTCAGAGGAGTTACTGCATGGAATTTGTGAAGGTTTACATCAGATTGGGCTGATGCTAAGGTAAAACAGATCAAATCCATGATGCAAATCACATTCGCAGAATGTTCAGGAGATATCGGTGACTCAGAAGATGCTTGAGAGCAAACCAGTGCCGTCATTTAACAGGAACTGGACTAACACGGCATGAGCTAAAGTCATTAGGAGTTACAGTATTGTCAGAGATAAAGATTTAAAATCAATTTTAAGAAAACTGGAGACAAGGAGGGAGGAACTTCAATGCCTAATAAGGTTTAAAAATCTTTCAAGCCCTGAGTTTTTTGTCCATAAAGCAGATTCTTTTCCCTTGTTGATTCTTTGCAATATACCTTGAAATCAAAACAAGTCTTTAAGCAGCATGTGGGCACGGGTTCATTTTGTTGTGCTCTTAATTCTTAAGAGTTTCTGGATTAATGCACTCCCCACCCCCATGTTATTTTAAAGAATTTCAAAATACCAGATTTTATGGAAGCATAATTGTTCACAGAGAAAGGCATCAAGCAGTGGTATGAACAGCATTTTATCTCTCATTGACATGAATTTCACCAAAGACCAATTGGGCTTTTAGCACAAGTTCATCTTGCCGAAGAGCACTCATATGGGTGATATAGTATCATGAGATTGAATTAGGCATACTTCTGTGCAATCAATCCACTATATCCCAGAGTAGAGAGTGGGCTTTTTCCTAGGGCCAACATTTAGCAGGAAACTCTCATCCTTACTCAGAATGGGAATTCTTTCAATATAATCAAAATTAAATTAATAATCGCAGTTACAAGAGAAGTTTACATTTTCATGAGGAATGTTAAATGTATCCATGCAACCAATAACTGTCACTATTACAATGCTATTGATAAGGGGAGGAAGAAATGAACATATTCTTTAGGTCAGTTGTTCTCATCCCAATAGTGATATTGTTTCTACATCTCCTCCTGCATCTGGAGGAACATTTGGTGATATCTGGAGATATATGAGGTTGTTACTGCTGGGATATTGGTTCCAGGCTGTTACAATGGGTATCTATCCATTAGAGACTTGGGGTGCTGTGAAATGGTCTAACATACACTTTATGACTCATTCAGCAAGAATTATCAAAAGTGCTAAAATTAGGGAACCCTGCTATTAAAATATAATCATTGGCTATGCTTTATTTTTCTTATCTGAAAAAAAATGAGTGTAATCTACATTGATTTTAAGAAACAAACCAACACATGGGAAGCACTTATAATATGATTCCATTATGTTAATAAAATTTTGAACATTATCAACACAACTTTAATAGTTCATAAAGATGAAACTGTTTTAATTAAATCATGTTGAACTATATTTATAAATAGTATAGTTTTAAATTTTTAAGGAAAAATTATACATACAAATTATTTTCAAATGGGAGATTCATGTTAGCAACTATATTAAAATTTGAGAGTTATGTTCGGTAATATTTAAGCTTCTGTCTTTATAGTCTCAGTTCAAATCGTTACTTAAGCAAACAAGTATAGGTGAGGAGGATTGCTTATGAAAACGACTTCATGACTACCTATGTACAGGTCATTAGACACTGTTCTATGCAGGCTAGTTGCTTAGGTAATTTAGGTAATGCAAATAAATCTACTTAAAGCTATTTTCTTTAGGGATAATTCCATTTTTATAAACAGAAAATGTTGTAATTATCTCAGTGTCACTTTTCATAAAACACTCTATGTAAAATACAAAGTCATATAATATATCTTGTGTAGTTCCCTTACAGTAAAATAAATCACCAGATAAATAGGCCTCTTTTATAAAAATAGATTTTAGATTTCAATGTACTTTACTGCTATAGTGCATATATATCCTTGATTGTTTATATACAAATACATATATAATATATACATATCATTAAAAACAGGTAATCCTTTGGTGAGTGGAATTCTTGAATTAATAGATTCCTCTACTGAAATCTCCATGGTATGAAAAATTAAGAAGCAGCTCAAGGAAGGAGAGAAAAACCCCTCAAATTTCATTCAGGAGGTGGATTTAACCAAACAGTTTTCTAGCCAAAGTGGTGTAATTGAAATTTAGTTCACTGTGCTTTGAGCTACCTCTCCATAACTTACTGTTGAGAGTGTGGTATTAAAAACCTCAGATCTGTCACATTAATCAATTTTGTTCTTTAGTAGTCTTTTGCTTGATGTTTATAATCTTTTTCAGAGAGTCAACCCACTGTAAGAGCCAGAATAACTATCTAGCGAAAGTTTTAGCTTATGCAGCAGTAGCAGTCCATTTAGATAAATGCCCTAACTGTGCATTTAACCACTCACAGGTCAAAGAGTCATGCTGATGCTTCCTCATAGCGACATGGCTGTGCCTGAGCATGGCAAACTTCTATTGCTATTTCAAAAGTCCACAAAAACTAGGCCTCCATACCTTTAGTCAGAGCAACAAGGAAAGAATGTGAGAAATAATCAAAACGTAATCTATCATGTTCTGCACCTGAACACATATGTATAGGACTAGGGCGAAATGTAGTCATGAGCCACCAGCCCAGTTTACCTAAAAGTTAAGGGTACAAGGGGAGACTACTTGATGGTTTACAAACTATAATGACACTGACTCTCCTTTTCACAGGGAGATTTCCCTCACTCCATCATTTGCAGTATATATGCTACTCCCCCCCCCCAAAAAAAAAGAAAGAAAACCCACACAGTTCAAAAGCATTTGTGGTTAAAAAGCAAGATGGTAAGCTGGGCTGTGGTGGCACACGCCTTTAATCCCAGCACTCGGGAGGCAGAGTCAGGTGGATCTCTGTGAGTTCGAGGCCAGCCTGGTCTACAAAGGAAGTTCCAGAACAGGCTCCAAAGCTACAGAGAAACCCTGTCTTGAAAAAAAAAAAAAAAAAAAAAAAAAAAAAAGCTAGATGGTGAGTGAATGAACAGATTATGCATCCCTGCTAAGAAGAACAATATTTCTAGATGTCATTTTCATGGTGCGTGTTTATGCGGAGCACTGGTCCATGTCAGTAAAGACTCGTGCATGAAACATCAACCAGAACAATAAACATGCTTGTGAGAAAAAGGGAAATTCCAAGTGTGTAGTTCAGATACCTTATTGATTCTTAAACTTGAATCTAACCGTTCTTTCCAAACTGCAATAGTTTATTCTTCTGTACATTATACATATATATATATATATATATATACACATATACACACATCTATATAAACCTAAAATGTAAATGGAAGAGCTGCTGCTATTTGTGTCATAGAAGTACTTGCTAAAACAACAGCGACAACCAGAACCTACCCATGTGCATATTCATTTACCCAGTTTGAATATGGAAACTTCGCCATTCATGAATATTTAGGACAAAGCTTACACACCTCTGAAAATAGCCAGCTTTCCCATTTCTTTAATGTTCTTTTCCAATTGATACCCGAGGCAATTACAAAAAACTGACCATAAATCATCTCTCTGCCTAGGGTGAAGACAGACTTGAAAGCTGTTCAATTTTCTCCAAGAATTTTTCAGCTGCTTAAAATGTAGGCAATGATTTCAGAACAGTCAAAGTGGGACTGAGTAGCAAGGCTCCAGCATGGTGAAGAGACTTACTCACATTAACACTTGACACTAGCGGTCGTAACAGGCAGAACTCAGGCAGTGTGGACACATGTGCATAACATTGCAGCCAGTGCATTGTTGGGAAGAGAAAACAACATTGGACTCCCGTCTAATGAACAGGTATCACCATTTCAGCTAATTTTATAATACAATAAAAGCTTCAAGGAAGAAATGAGGTGTAAAAAAATTTGAAACTATCCCACAATTATGTATAGGAATCAAATTTGATGTGCAAAAATATTTTGGAAAGCAGGGGAGCACTCACAATCCTGACTGTATATGCTTGTGGTGCCTATTCTCTGCTGTCAACTTGATTATACCTGGAATTAGCTAATTTTTTTTTTACAATTAATAAAACACTGCCTTTGCTTCTTGCATGAGAGTAAGGACAATCCTGTGAAGTGTTGAAGATAACAGTTAAGCATCTATTTTATTGGATACATTCCTTTTTCACCCAGCATCCTCCTATCCCTTACTCTAGTTGGTTCTTTACATAAGGCTGATCACTGGGGCAGCATACTTTTCCCCAAGATCAGTTTCACTGTAGCATTGCTTAGGTAGGTCATATATGCGAGTTTGATAATTAATCAATGAGTTAAGAATCCAGGCCTAGCAACAAGGTATTCTTTTTCTCTATAGCACTAAATACACAAATTCAGAGATAGTTAAGTCCTAAGTCCTGTTATCCAATATGGTATCTACAGTGTTTAAATAAAGTGAGAAACGGAGGGTAGCAGTTAACAGCACTATTAAGTGAAAAGAGAGAAGGGAAGGAGGAGGGATAGAGGGGGAAAGGGAAGTGAGAGGAAGAGAGAGACAGAGATTCTCTCAGGACAACACACACACCAATGCTCCAAGCTACAGGGGTTGTGTCTGTAGTTATTGTACACATGACTTGTGGTATATTTGCTGTATTTATTTTAAAATGTGCCAATGAAATCTTATGAGACAATAAGCAAAATTTTAGTACGTTAAAATAGAAAAGTATGTACCTTCCCAAATTATCTTGAAATGCAGAATTTTGAGTACTGCTTAGATGAATTTTATTTTACTTCAAATACTTCTGTATGTCAGAGTACACATCTATATTTAAGCATATGTCTCAGTTAAATAGAATTGGCTTAAAATCGTATCACTATTTACAATTTTGGCACATTTTATTTAAGTATCTATATAGATAAAATATTTTATGAAAACAACCATGGTTATGTGCAAAGAATTTTGAAAATATAATTTTATAAATTGTATTTTATCTTGACTTCAAAATCGCAGGAAATAATACCAATGACATTTGAATTTTTTGTTATCACTTCAGTAAGAATATTTTTCCTTATGGTCACCTATTCTAATTTCACTACAATTCTTTCTGTGTCCAACTGTGTTTGTCTCTATTGCTCATTTGTGACAGCTCATTAAGTATCAAAATAAGAATGAGAGAGTATAGATTCTTTTCCAGAAGTATATCTCCTAAGACCTGGAGCTAAGCATTGAAGTGAAAATTCACACCTTCCAAAGATTTTACCTATTGTGTCAAATTTCCAGAAGTGACAACGAAACTTTATATCTGGTTTTCTCATTATGCCCATGGTGGGAATTTAAAGTATGGAAATAAGAGAGAAGACCAACTGAAGTTACATGGGAGACAAAGATAAAAGCATCTCGCACTGAGCTCATCTGCCTACTTTGTGAAGCAACTTGTCCTTCAGGAAAGTACTATGATAAACCCATTTTAGAAAGGACTTTGGATGGGGATGAATAATCATTCTCTCTCCTTTTTCTCATTCAATATCCCTTAGCCACTCTTGTCTCCGACAGATTCTATTGCAATAGTTTTACATGTATAAGCTTTTATTTTATTTCATGGAAACTATTCCTTTCTGTTTTCCTTCAAAATCTAACAATACATTTAAAGTTTTATCTTCTTTTTGAGATGAAAATTATATGGCGATAAGGACTGACTGACACAAGTCATTAAAGTCAGACCAAGAAATAAATGTACAGTCAAGTGCCGTTATGCAGCTTATTTCCATTGATTCTCGTGTGAATTTACACACTCATTAATTCATTTGTCCAGAGTAATGTGTTATATTTGTGAGTACCAAAGAGTTCTGCAGTGGAAAACATTATTGATACTTTTCTGGCTTAAATATTTATCATATGGTGATTGAACATGCAGTTGTTTCCTTTCAGTTTTGAGGCAGCATCTATATTTTTGCGGATCAGGCAATTAATCGTTCACACATTGAAGGCTGCTTTTCTAATGCCTGTTATAATACTTAGCAATAGGTTGCAAATATCTGACTAGTGAACCAAACATTATATTTCAGTATAAAACATAAGTGGTTTCCTAGAGAAATTAAGTGCTTTTTGTATCCACTATATGATCTCAGATATAATTCAAGCACTTAAATTTTTACACAAATAATTTCAAATGTGGAACTTGATGAGAGCAAAGTTGTTCTATGATTCATGAAAAATTGTCACTTAGAAAATGAAGAAGAATGACAATGTTAATTTCTTTAGAAAACAATGACTTTTTCCTAATCATTGAAAGACGAAAAAAGAGATACCGCTTGTTTTTATTTTATGAACAAGTGATTTCCCTGCATGTGTCTGTGAACCATGTGTGTGCAATGTCACTGAAAGCAGAGGAGGGAATCAGATGCCCTGGGATGCTGGGACTGGTGGGTTTCAAAGGGAATATAGTAAAATGTGCATAAATGTGCATAGGAGTTGCTCTTAGTGGTTACAGCTAAGGACATATACCCCAAGATCAGGCCAGTACAGATGCCTGAATACTAGCAACTGTAGTTAACTGACAGCTATGAGCCACCATGTGGGTGCTAGGAACTGCACCCAGTTACTCTAGAAGAGCAGCCTGCACTCTCTAATGCTGGGCCATCTCTCCAGCTACTCCCATCATCATTTTTAAGCAACAGACGTCCTCTCATTTCATAGTAAAATAAATAGTGCTGATATTTAAGCTCCCTTTCCCCCTTTACTCTCACCTTTTGGCTTTTCTATTTTATTTGTGCTATCCCAACTGCCAGTGTGGCTATCTCAAGAAGAAAGAACACTTCACAGACTAGCCAACCAATGAATGCTGTTTGGCTCTTACCAACACACCACAGCATCTAAGATTCGCCTATAAATGTATATATTCTCTTCCAGCTGTCATTAATCTAAAAGTCCCTAAGCCTTTGCTAGTTGGAAATGTTTCTGTGATGATGAACTTGTGATACAAGAGACAATCTACTTACTCTGCTACAGCCCTTCTTAGTACAAGCAAGGTGTGTTACATGCGTAGTTCCCTAGTTAAACTACTACATTCTGAACAACAGATCAGAATAATTTTCCTCAAATATGTAGGTCGGGTGTGTGTGTGTGTGTAGGAGAAATCAGCTGGTTTTATTTGTTCTCGGAGATGATTTTTGAGATAGACAGGTTGTCCTGGTGACTCTGAGAAACATGCTAAGTGATCAGATCAGTTTTTTGTAATTAAATTCTCAAAGTCCAAACAGGGAAGGTGCCATGCACTGGTCCTCTGTGAGAAGCTTGCTCTTTTTAGCATCAGCAGAGAAGGACTATGTGTGTCTTTGAGCTGAACTGACTAGGCTTAAATTCTAGCTCAGTCACTTACAAATTCTGTGGCCTTGGGCGACTTTCCTAAGTTCTCCAGGTTTCTCCTTGCAAGAAAACGAAGTCATCTCCAATGACTATGTGGAAATAACATGAGAATGAAAGGATGTAAGGCAGGGCTACTGACTAGTGTGGGAGCCGGCACATGAAGCTGCCGTGGAGCCTTGTTACATAGATGCAGCTGGTCTCACATGACACATGTTCTCCTTTGTCTTTATGGCAACGTAGGAACAAACGATAATCCTTAGCTCTGGACTCTGTGAATATTTTGGCTAAAAAGTCCCTTCACAAAGGACAAATTCACAATTCCCTATATAAAAACTTTATAAACATAATACACATTTATACATACATATATGTATATAACTGATATGAGAGCAGTGATGAAGCCACATGAAGCAGTATCAAAATATGAACATAGTGAAAACACAGGGAGCATCTCTGACATTCTTCTCAACTGTCGACAGAACCAAAAATCCATCCTATTGGGAGGCTGCCTGTCATCTGTAGTAGGGAAGCCCTCTCACTGTGTCCAGGTGCAGGTCTTGACCTGCTGTCTTTCCATCCACTTAGTAACCTATTCTTGTCACTTTAAGATTCATTTTTGGACATGGAGATGGTGAAAATATTTTCTCCATTATTTACACAATGTGCCATTTCAAAACAGTCGCTTGTTTTTGTGAATGTCATGACTGTGAGTTCTTGAGAGCACTCAGAAGTTGGTACAAGGCTCATTAATGGTGAGCTAGAGATGCATGGAAGGGCTGGGGGGACTTTTCTAATTGTTTTCTGTTGAGAACTAGGAGCTTCTTTGGAGAGTCTACCTTTGTGCGTATGCATCACCAGACAGCATCTGTTGGGGAACTCTTGCTACAAGGATGAGGGATTTGATTTATTCATGTTATCTTGGTGTAGGAGGTCCTTCTGTATTTGCGCTGCTTTTATTGGTTATTAAAGAAACTGCCTTGGCCTAGTTGATAGGGTGTAATTTAGGTAGGCGGAGAAGACAGAACTGGATGCTGGGAAAAAGGACAGTGTGGCAGATGCCATGAATCTCCTGCCTGAGACAGACATAGATTAGAATCTATCCCGGTAAGCCATGACTTCGTGGTGAACACAGATTAATAGAAACTGGTTAGATCAAGATGTGAGAGTTGGCCAAGAAGAGGCTAAATATAATGGGCCAGGCAGTAATTTAATTAATACAATTTCTGGTGTAAGCTAGCTGGGCGGGCGGTTGGGACAGAACAGGGCCCCTCCCCCCTCCTTGTACTACATTATCTGGCTGTTATATGCACTCCTCCACCAAACCTGTGCCTCATTTGCCTTCATTGTAAATTTGAGGATGCTCGCTGACCAAGAACGTGGAACAAATTTAGTCAATATAAAAATGTTCTCTGGAGAAATTATGAAATCGTCCAAGTCACAGGACATTCAGAAGGCAGTTGTCCTTGCTGATCAGGTGTCTTCCTCAGTACTAGCAAGACAGCAGTGTCTCAGAGTCCAAAGTAGATTATTGCCTCTGCCTCAACGTTTCCCTAAACACTGTGGGCATGTGTGCTGCATGCATGTATTGTGTGTGTGCGTGTGTGTATGTGTGTGTGTGTGTATGTGTATGTGTGTGTGCATGAGGTCCTGTATGTGCAGAGGCAAGAACTGGACATTGAGTGTCTTTATGGCTCTCCATATTATCCCTTTACTGCGGGGTCTCTTACCAAGCCTGGGCTATGTGCAGCCAACAAGCCATAGTGATCCTAATGTCTGTGTGCCCCCCATAACAGAGGTTACAGGTCTGAGAAGGGTCATTTCCAGGTTTTTACGTGGGTGCTAAGTGTTCAAATGCATGCCTTACTCGGGACAACTCATGTGACTAGTGGATCTTCTCTTTTCTGAAGCATTGTAGGCCCCCCTTCCACTTTGCTCTTCAGATTTACTTTGAGCTGGAACATAATCTTGAGAAATGATAAACTGTCTCTAAAGAAAAGAATGTCAAGAAAGATTGTCAAATAAAAAATCCCAGGTGAAAGAGGGCCCTGGGCACAAGGTCCTTGGACTTCCCACAGGGCAGGGAACCCAGATTACTCTTAGGGATGATGAGGGAGGGGGACTTGATGGGGGAGGGGGAGGGAAAGGGAGGTGGTGGTGGGGAGAAGGCAGAAATCTTTAATAAATAAATAAACAATAAAAAGGAAAAAAAATCCCACGTGATTCATAACCACTTGGCTGTGGCTCATGAGTTTCAGCACATAAGACATGCTCATATTCTCTAGTGCAACATTCTCCATGAAGATAGTATGATATTCTTCCATAAATATTTGAATTATGATGACCCCCAAATGACCTATTCTTATTTCACCAAGTTCAGAGAAACTTATGAAATGTGTATTCTTTCTGTATCAATCCTTTAAAAATGTTATTTTGATTATTGTTTATTTTATGTATACATGGACGGGGGCAATAGAGGTCAGAAGAGGACACCAGATCCCCTGTAGTTGGAGTTCCAGGTAGGTGTGGGCTACCCAAGTCAGGTGCTGGAGCAGAGCTCTAGTCAACATGATTAGCTCTTGAATCTGTGCAGTCCACCTATCCCCACTGCTATTTTCTAAGACTGAGTTAAGTAGAAGCCAATCATTTCTGTGTGCCACTGAGTTTGCTGACACAGGGATGACAAAAGAGGAAAAGCAGTGTCTTACCTTCTTTGATAACTTGTTCCCTGTCACACACACATGAAGATGGTTTCGCTTTGGTGACTAATCATCTGTCCTGAGCACAGGAAGAAATACTTTTTACACTGGACAAATTTCAGCCTTCCCAAAACGGGTATTTGCCTAACAAATGGAGAAGTCTGGTCGGTGGCTACAGGAGCTTGTGTTGATACTCCCTAAAGGTCTAGTCCATGGTTACTTGAGTGAGGTATGCACATGTTGAAATCTGAGCTCTATCAAGTGTACACTTAAAACTTGAATGAATTTTGTATGAGTTTTCAGTTGAACAATAGGAGGAGCACAGTACCAACCTCTACAGTGTAGACGCTAGAGTTTAGAATCCATAATAGATGTCATGAATAATACTGTTTCTGGGAAATAGTAAGTGGTAAATAAACCTTGACTATCATCCTAATTCTTGCTTATGACCTAGTTTAAGCTTTCTAGAAAGCAAAGATTTCTTATTAAAGTGGATAAAACTCACCACCTAAGGACCACAAGTTTCAGACTGTGTACATTTCCCTTGAAAAGAATATTTTAAGAGAATGAAAAGAAGGCAAATATTGCATGAAGAATGCAATTATATTTTTTTCTGAATACCCTATTTTCCTTTTCAACTGCTAACTCCATTTTATTTCAAAACATACTCACAACCATTCCAAAGCATTTTGAATTGCAAAGCCCTTTTTTTTTTTTTTGTTTCATAATAAGCTAACTGCAGGTGCAAACTCAGGGGAGACAGACCTTGAAAATTTTAAGTATGTTGCTATGGCAACGGTTTGCAAGAATGTGTATGAGTTCCATCTTAGCTTACAAGCATTCAGCTGAGTTCATATGTGGAGTTTCAAATCACTAGACACACAATGTTTGTCATTTACTGTGTCTTTCAAAGGTTGAGAAACAACTTTCCGTTGCCTGTAGCAACCAGAATCTACAAAATACTGTCTGTCTACCTATCATCTATTCGTTTACTTAAATGTAGAAACTAGTTTTTACTGTCTGCTTTACATGGTTCATTTCCCCCAGTTTTTCTTCTCTGGGAGAGAATGAATATATAAACTCTATTATAATCATTTTCACCATTGTTGCAAATTTCCAAGATGAAGTAACTAATTTTTTTCTAGTAATTTTACATTAATATCATCAAAATTAAACTATACACCAAGAAAAGTGATAAATTCAAAAAAATGTAGAAGATCATTTTAAAGGGATCTCTCTTACAGGCAGAAAGTGGAAGCACACGATCTATTCATTGAACAATGGTCTCAGAGTGTCACCATCACCAGCAGAAAAAAAGACAGCAAGAGTCACCGAGCAAATTTTTGTGAATCATCCTTACCTTAGTTGTCCTTAAATGTTTTACCAATGTTTAATGTCAAATTCTGAAGGCTAGCCTGACAATTAGGCAATGATTCTCGGCAAAAGCAGTCTTAAACCCTGTAAATGGCACTCACACAACACTGAAAACACAGCTCTAAAACTATGGATTTGGTATATACAGTAACTATTAATTTTTTTCTGTAAGATACAAAGTTTTTCCACCTACAATTAGCAATATAAAATTTTAAACATTATTAAAAATTATGATCTACAGAAGAGAAAAGCTGAATTTCTAGGAGTGTGTATTCTTCAATGTCCTTAGAAAAACCATTTTCTGTGAATGGTTCAGTATCATATAAAGTGACATGCATGAAATAAATCCAATGACGGTGCCATCTCTGGTTTTACGTACTCACAAACCTTCCCCACAGCAAAACCAGCTACCAAAAGCTGATAGCCATTAAAAATTTACTTCTCTGCTATCGTGGGACCCATCCTTCAATATACTCATCTGCATATATGCATGTACTGGTATGAGTACACACATACACACACACATGCACGCACTTTATCTCTGCCTCAATACTTGCTGAACACCATGTTAATGCATTTTAAACCTCCAATTGCATTTTTGCTATACCCCCAACCCCAACGCCATCCTAAAACTGCCTAGAGCAATGCTGGAATTAAACACAGGAGAATATAGTAATTAGCTATGCAAACTGTCAAGTGGCTTTTAAAAATAGGAAAACAACTGAGGAAACAGAACAATCAGCATTTTCAAATTCTAAGAGGAATTTACATTAAGTTTTCATTTATTTTAAAAATAAATAGACTTTGCTTTAAAAAAAAAAGTCACTGAGATTTCTATGGCAACAGGGCAACTCGGCTGCTGTGTCTTTACAGCTTTGGTTCCCAATATGCTGATATTATAGAAAGGTCTTTGGTCCTATATGCTTTCCAAATAAATTCTTCTCTCTTTCTGTTGTTAAAGGTGAATAATGACAAAAATGTATTCAGAATGGATAAAAACAGGTCAGAGACTGAATTGTATCCAAGTCCCTATGCAAAGTCTAACTAAAATGCTTTCATGAAGGGCAACTAAATTAAATTGAGCTTTAGGAAATATAGAAGAAGAAAATCATTCTCAAAATATCTGGTGTGCTTCTGGGTACATGGGAGGGAGCAGATATTTCATGTTGGAGAAGGAAGGCGTTAATTAAAATCTTGGCAATCAGATTGGTTTGTTTGGGATTATGAAGCAACTGGTTTTTCCTCTCAGGTTCTCTGTGGCATTCCTATGGGACAGTATGGAAGGTTCTGTATATACGGTTTCTTCTGATGTCCTAAGATACAATGTCAGAGATAGCTAACACTCCTTTAGCCCATTTGCATGTAGGAATAGAAATACATCAGAATTACTTCAAATCTCAAATGTCATTGCTATACAGTCCAAACACAGAAATGAAATATAGCTCTTTTGTTTTTTGGCTTAAATCTCTTCTCTTCCAGCATGCTGGAAATCTAGCATCTAACAGAGAATACAGTACACTGTGACTGGGTGAACCTGGTCTAGAAGACACAGTGATCCTAGAAAAATCTCTGAGAGCTACCCCATTGGACAAAGCCCTCTCCACCCCAGTGCTGTACACAGCAGATGACTCCTCAGGACTTCCTAAAAAGCAGTGAGAGCCTGAAAGCAAACGTATAATAAACACGCAGTTTGAGATGTCTGTTCTTAGGAGCTGTGCGTGAGATAAACTGCACAGACAGCTGTACACATGGACAGATGCTACTACATGGCTAATGGGCAGAATCCAAAGAAGCTCTCTAGTGCATATTAATATCCTGGTATGATACTGAATTATAGTATGCAAAATATTGACATAAAAAGAGGCTAAGATGGCCTGGTCAACTAAACTGTTCTGTTCAGGACTAGCTCTTCTTTCCTAGTCTTTGGACACTCTCGCCAAATAGAGTGGCCAACAGAAGTATGCAGTTTTCCAGATAATCATCTTCTTGCATTTTCCTTTACAACCTTCCATGAATCTCTAATTATATTACAAAGAAGTAACCTTATGCACCATAAAATGACTTGCTAACAGTCAGATGTGAAAGGATATACGGGGATGAATGCTAAATAGACTGGAATTCACTGGTTCTGAACCACTCGCTACCTGAAATATCATTGGTTTTAAATGGACTTATACTTTTGGGTATTCACCCCTACCTGAAGTGTGGCTGCCTCCACAGAGCATATTCTTGCTAATAGTACCACTTTAAAGCTGTGTTTCTCTAATTTATCCCTCAGTGTTAAGATTAAGGCATAAAATCCATGAGAAAAAAATAAGCAACAAAATTGCACACTTGAATTAAAAGAAAAAATTGGAGCAAAATGCAAATGCAATAAAACTGGGAAAAAGTTAAAAGAAATAGTTAGTGATTCCTCAGAAATTAAGTTTCCAGTATTTATTTCTGGGCACTGTAGTTTCTATCCATTTTCTTTTCTTATACCATGTAATTTTACTTTGCAATCTTAATATTCCTTAGGATCCTTACTCAGCTAATAATTATGATGCTATCAGTATATTTCTTTCAATGTCAAAGAACTAAGTAGATTCTCCTGACCTCAATAAGGTCTAAAATAAGAGCTGGTGACTGAGCAACTTTATAACTACAGCTCTGTTCATGATTTGATTCTCTAATGACAGGGTGGCACACAAGAAAGCGGAAATGTCCCTATCTGACATCTGCGAAAAGCAAGGTCAAGCAAACAGACATGGCAAACATTAGTTGCAGAAGACAAGAGAGAGGAAGGCAGCATTTCTACACCTGTGCTTGGATAGGAGCAGGCTGTCTTGGTCCATTTTACAAGTGAGATAATAAAACCTTTTCAGAATTAGGAAAGTAGAATTAACCTCTTACTCAGTGAAATGTGAAATAAATTTTGACTTTAAATTCTAGAAAGGGGGTATAACAGAAAATCAGCATTATAATAAGTGCAAGCAAAACAATTCTGGCCAGGCCCATGCTATGACTGCAGTGTGCTTTTTAGATTTAGCTCTAATAGCAACAAGGACTTCACAGTCAAACATTGCATTGTAAGAGAAGAGTGCCTTGAGTAGAACTTCTCCTTCCTCACACTGCTTCCAACAAAAGAAAATAGCAGGTGTACTTTCCCACTTTACTTTCTTGTGGTCTAAGAATGGAAGAGCTTATGACGAAATGTCTTCACACCCCTCAGCCTTTTTCCAGAGCTAATTCCATCCATTACAACAAATTAAAAATTGTGAAAGAAATATTGCTGATGGAAGTGTTAAATATATAATAGGAGACTGGTCAAGGGTGGAAAACTGATGATATGACTCGTCGCTTTTGCAGGCCACAATGAAAAGAGCTGGCCAACAAGTATTTGGTTCCCACATCTCCTAACACCCTCTGCTTCTCAGGGAGAAGCTACAGTGTTTTCTATGTTGAGTGAGGCCTGGGGAATGTTTTCAACTGAAATCCTTCAAGCTAACTGCTCTGGAAGTCAAATCTATCATTATAAGATTAGTTTAAAAGCTAAAACGCGACTGTACATATCAATTTATATTTCAAATTACTACTTCCTTGGATTATCCATTGAATCTCAGTAGGGAGTAAATAGTTTCACTTTAGATTTTGACAACAAAAATTTAAAAAAAACATCCTGAAAGATATAATTACTACATTTCTATATCTTAAGAAAATTTTAAATTCTTAACATAAAACCTTCAAATTTATATCCATGTATCTGAAACAAGACTAGTTCCTTGCTAAGGAAGCATACTGGCCATAAATATTTGCAAGCTATATTAGTTCCTATGTACAGATAGGGAATGTCCGTAAAAATAATTTGTCCTACATACTCTTTTTATCAGTTCAGACCTAGTTTCTTTTATGAGTGTTTATAGAAAAATGTTTACAAAGTCTTCTTCTCTGAGTATCTCTGCTGTCATTTTTATAATCTGTCTGCCATGATCCTTCATCCACCCTGGCACAGCTCCTTGGCCTGTGCTTTCTATTTCCTGTGT
This sequence comes from Chionomys nivalis, assembly GCF_950005125.1. NCBI lineage: Eukaryota > Metazoa > Chordata > Mammalia > Rodentia > Cricetidae > Chionomys > Chionomys nivalis. The sequence continues at coordinate 115,820,511 of NC_080086.1, read as the reverse complement.
CATCACTTTCCTTCCTCTCCCATTTGAAGTGACAGTGCACCTTACCCTTCAGAGGACAGAGTGAAGCTGGTTTGATGATGAAGGACATTTAGTCCTTCATTTTATAAAACATTTATTGATACAAGGCCTGAAACTACAAAGAGTAGGCACACATTCACTTGGGTGATGATTTCTTACATTTGGCCTCCAATTTTGCACTACAGGGTTCTTATTAGGAACAGCAGAAAGGAACAGTATTAGTATTTGTGATACATGGGAATAAATGCTTTTGCTTATAATGAATAATTATTTTGGTGTCCATTGTCTGAAAAAATAGATTCAAAATAATATCACGGTCTCAGCAAAGTGCAAGTTCAGAAAGACAAAGAGCATAGCCAGAACAGAAATACAATCCTCTGTTTTTCAAAAAAAAAAAAAAAAAAAAAAAAAAAGTTTGATTTTCATGAACACATCCTGCATTTTTTTCCTCATTTGCTGAGAAGATGCCCTCCCTTCTGCTGCTTTTCCTGTTATGAGTTTCTAGTACACCACATCATCAGCTCCCTGACATCCAGCAGGCTCACAGACAGAATGCTAATAAGTCTGTGTCCTCTTCATTGTGAAAATGCAGAAACCAGTTTTGCATCTAATTAGGGCCATGAGTGAATTATCCACGCAAAACAAAGACAAAAATTCAGTAAGAAAATGCCAGATGCAAACTTAAGCAGGGTGATTTAATAACATGAAAAGCCATTCATGCTTCCAAGACTACTGTTTAAAAGAATCTTTCTTAGAAGATCTTTCCCCTTACTCTAAAATCATGAAGTGTTAATGTCGTTATTTATGTTGTACCTTAATAAGGAGGAGATCAAGCACAAAAAATAGCTGTAGGTGGTTTTTCAATTGCTGTAGAACCTTCTGTGGGACACTTTATTGCCTTAATCAACTGAAAAAAAAAATGTTTACAAATTAGGTAAGCTCCTACAAGTAACTTGTTCACATTGTTACCTGTAGAATTTCAGGGGAATCCAAAGTAGCTGTAAGAGTAGATAGGAACTTTACAAGAGAGAGCTGAGCGCAACATAGATGAGCCAGAACAAAAAGAGAGAAAAGATTCCGAGACAAAACTAAGAATAAAATCAATGCTTAAAACATAAGAAGGGGGGAAAGCAGTCATTAATGGAAAGGTCTTCTCTGCTAATTATGTTTACACCTGAAACTTTTTCAGTCCATTATTCCTCGTGGAAATTCTGAGCAACCACGAAAGGAGGATTCTCTCAACTAATGTTGAAAATCAAACTACTATCACACTGAAACCTCCCAGCACAGTCTCCTGACACTTAGTAAAAGGTAAAAAATGGAATTATTTCTAGAAATCATTTTTCACTATGAAGTAGTACCGGCAAGTGAGGTGACAGATGAAGGGAAACAATGTTTAATGGATTTATCACACGTTTATAATCTTAAATTAGTACAATTATCGTGTGTTTTTAGATTAAAGAGGTAAAGGAGCCGGGCGGTGGTGGCGCACGCCTTTAATCCCAGCACTCGGGAGGCAGAGGCAGGCGGATCTCTGTGAGTTCGAAACCAGCCTGGTCTACAAGAGCTAGTTCCAGGACAGGCTCCAAAACCACAGAGAAACCCTGTCTCGAAAAACCAAAAAAAAAAAAAAAAAAAAAAAAAAGAGGTAAAGGAAATGCAATGATTTAATTAACTTCTAGATATTACACATAATTTGGTGAACTATGGTGTTTTCATTCTATTATTTACTTATTATTTAGACACAGTGTTTCTTCATGTCAGGCCAGTTGGCCTGGAACTCTCTATGTGGCCCAGGCTGACCTTGAACTCAAAGATTCATCTACATCCTGAGTGCTGGGATCAAAGGCATGTACCACCATGCCCACCTCCTATGAAATTTTGTATGTGTTATTTTTTTAAAGGCTCAGATACATTCACAAGGGCAACCATTAAAGTCTGAATCCATAATTTTTATATTTATAGGGATAAAACATATTCTTGCTTGAATGGCATATTTTCAAACTATCCTTGCATTTTAGAGTTCTGTGTCAATATGGTGCCTGGTTTTCTTAGGCTCCTTACACTAAATCTTCATGTCTTTATCCATATCTCTTCCCACACAGTGCAGACTTGACACATGTTTATGGACTTGTTAGGTAAAGGGAGACAAGTTGAAATCAATATTTATTTTGTTACTGCACCAGGGGACTCTTTTTAAAAATGAGGTCACCATTTACTGTGAAACTCATTGGTCTTTAGAAAACTTGACACATGTGAAAGGGATCTTTAATTGAGAAAATCTCTTCATCAAATTGGTACTGTAGGCAAGTCTATGGAGCATTTTCTCAATTATGAGAGGAATACAGTCCACCATGACCAGTGTCACCATAGACCAGTGGTCCTGGGTCACATAGGAAAGCAGCCAGAGCCAGCCATGAGAACAAGGCAGCAACAGCATTTGTCTATGTCTTTGCTGTGGTTCCTGTTTCCAGGTGCTACCATGCTTGAATTCCTCCTTGACTTCCCTCAGTGATGAAATGTGATAGTGTAAACCATAAAAGCCCTACCTCCTGAAACTACATTTGGTGGGTCTTTTATCAGCAATAGAAAGTCACTAGCAAGTAATTGTGATTGTTATCATATTGCCTCCATGTAAATGACAAATTTGGGAATCTGGGAAAACTTGATTGCCACGGATGTCCTTAACAACATCTCAAGTTTACTTCTTTCCCAGCTCGGGATTTTGCAAAACAATCAAGAACTACTCAGTATAATATTTCATACCAAAATGTGGTTGAAGTGAATTGCACAAGTAATGCACCATAATCAGTATTCTAAGCAGAAATGCTCATTGAGGAAATAATGCCACTGATAATCACTCCAGTAACGTGTGTAGGCTCTGTGTGCTGTCACTTCAACTTTTCAACGTGTTTCACTCAAGGCTGGTGCCAGCATTGTACCCCTCCTTCCATCCATTCTCCCATCCTCTGAAGGAAACGATGAACTAGAGATCAAAACACAGTTGGCCACACTGGAAATGTGCTGGACTCATTTACAAGCAAACTTGATTTACCTTCAGGCCCAAGATATTTATAACTTGCATGTAATCTAACTTTTTAAAAATAATTATTTTGTATGATAATTCCTTCTCTTCCTCCCTCTCCTCCTCCTGCTCCTCTTCCTTCTCCTCTTTCTTCTTCTCCTTCTTCTGCTGCTGCTTCTGAGCATTGATCCTAGGGCCTTGCACATTGTAGAGAAGTATTTTACAACTGAGCTATACACTTGGATAATACTAAGGGGATACACAGCCACCTGATTTTATCTGATCTTGCATTATTTTTCCTTGTGTGATCATATAACTAGGAGTGCTTAAACATTTATACCAGAATAATATTAGCTAGTCTCTCTAACCGACAGTCAACTTTTTCTTTAAGCAAAAGAATGGTCAATCAGAAACACTGTTCTATTAGCTGATACTCCAGGGTGTATCAGGTGGTTGAGCCTCCAGCTTTCTTCTGGTGTTGTATTTGTCCTGACTGGTCAAGTGAACTAGAAAGACAGCAAGTACCTTACTTTCTATCCAGTCACTAATGATACCTAGCAAAGTTTTTGTACAGATAAATCACCCAGTAGATGTTTCCACAAATCATGACAAACAGATGTAGAAGAGCCCTTGTGATGAGAACTTAGCCATTGTGATGTATTATAATGGGAATCTCATCATAAAGGAAAGACAATGCCTAGAAAACCCCAAAATAGTTATTTCCTGACCCAACTTCTGACTCGTTACATACATCCTTTGGGCCTACTATTTTAGCAGCTACATATCTAGCAGTGTTGTTTATGGACACGCATTTCATAACACTACAATGGACTTAAAGATACTGCACTATAACAAGCCTAATGAAAAGGTAATCCACTCAAAGGTGGTGCTACTGGAAAACGTTGCATGTGTAAGTGAAAACAATGAGTGTTAACATATCATCACAGAGGGTGAGAGTAAGAACACATTTACTTATGCCTACAGTTAGTTTACACATGGAAAAAATGAGGATTGATTTTTGAAGCAACTGCAAAGTACAAACTTAAAAAAGATAAATTTCGTGAAAAAAATTGAACTGACCATAAATAAGCAGTTTTATTAAATAGTAAAAGTGACATTGTTTTACTAGATTACACACGTTATCATAAATATATGCCGACATGTATGTAATGTATGCTTTTCTGTACTATGACTACAGGTTGTTTGCCTGTGCTGGGTATCAAATTGAAGCCATCACACATGCTAGGCACACATGCCAGGCAGGCACACCTGCTAGGCACACATGCTGTGTCACTAACTGACAGCGACAGTTATTTTGTCTTTGATTGTGCTCTAGGAGAATGTCCAGAGTAAAAGACTGCTAGGAAGTCAGCCAGTCAAAGGTATTTCCAGTACTCCCAAAGCCCATTTAATCCACAGATTTACTCGTCAATCTATAATGTAAACTTATATCAACATATTTTTGGTCAGAAACTTGAAATAATACACTTAAAGCCAACAGAATGTCTTTTAAAAAGCAACAGTAACTGAGATGAGGTAATCAGATTTCAGGACTGACTTTGCTGGGTAGCAGAACTTTCTAGCTGTGTTAAAATATCATCCAGTGTGCCCACTTTTTATCTTTAAATTAAGGACATTTGAAGTAACGGATGATTTATTGAAAAGAGAGCATCACATGGTTTTGGAGAAATAGTGAAAAAATATTTGAGACTTTCTGGCATTAAGAAAATAATTTCTGGGGCTGGAGAGATGGCTCAGTGGTTAGGAGCATTGCCTGCTCTTCCAAAGGTCCTGAGTTCAATTCCCGGCAACCACATGGTGGCTCACAACCATCTGTAATGAGGTCTGGTGCCCTCTTCTGGCCTGCAGACATACACACAGACAGAATATTGTATACATAACAAATAAATAAATATATATAAAAAAAGAAAATAATTTCTGCTTCACCTGAAGATCAAAAATGATGTTGGAATAAACAAATCATTGGGTTTTGAGATACAGTTCTAGAAGAGTTACTAATGGCTAGCTGATTCCAAATGGAGCTGAAAAGTTGAGGAGCAAGTAAAAATACATGATGGTAATTGTGTAATTTACAACACAAAGATAAAAAATATTCTGGAGAGTCTGGATTCTGCTTAGTGGCCATTTGTTCGGGCTCTTTCTGCACTGAATCTCCTAACAAGCTCTAGAGATATCCATGGATCTATAACTGTCTGTGACTTTCTCCAATTATTTTAAATAATGGAGATTGCTTGCCACCTCCAGACTACTGTGCTTAGCTTCGGTTCCACATCTGAGAGCGACTAGGGCAGAAGGGAGGCATTCAAGATATCAAATATCAGCAGCTTGCTAACAGTAAATAGGACAGCAGAAAGTATAATCAATTGTTTAGGCAGGATAATGAAAACCTTAGTAGAAATCAGAGAAATTCAAAGGTTACTTATATACAGGAATATAGTTTCGTGGAATACTGCTAAATTAACAACTGCTGTATTGTTTATAACTGGCAACTTTGAGTTCTGGGGTAAGTAACATATCATTTTTCTGACCAAAAAACTTTTGAGTCCATGAATTGTTGGTAAAACCACCGAGAAGTAAATACTAAGAAGCAAAGAAAGGTGGAAGGTAAAAAAGAAGACAGGATAATAAATATATATATATATATATATATATATATATATATATATAACTTTGTCTGGTAATAGTTATTTATTCAACACATGGCTCACCTATGGATTATGCTAATGCACACAACACCAAAATTAAGAACACAGAATTGGATGAGATTGGCTGATTTAAGTGTGGTATGGCAATAGGTAAGAGCACTGTTTTGGATAACACAGAATGTTGTTTCTGGGTTAGAGAGATGGTTCAGCAGTTTAGAGCAGACGCTGCTCTTGCAAAGGACCTGGGTTCAATTCCCAGCACCTACATGCTGGCTCACAATTACCTGTAATTTCAATTTGAGGAATCTAATGCTCTCTGTGGGCACCAGGCAGGCAAGTGATGTACATGTATGCAGGCAGACAATAAAAGTACATAGAATATAAAATAAATAAATCTAAAAGAGAAAATGTTTCAATAAGTCATTTGCTAATTGGAGGAACATATGTACCTAGTCTTTAAACAATTTTGCAAAGGCTTATGTCTCTGGACTACATGTTTCTGTTTCCTACTCGAAAACTAGAACTTATAAGTTATGGGGCTTTCCCCACAAACCAACATCCATCATAGAGTTCATTGATTTCATTTGTGGTTTGTAAATGTATCCCGAAGCTGTGGGGTGAGCCCATTTTCTAAGTTAAAGGGTATATGGAACAAGCACAGACAGTAACAACTGTATCAGTGCCTCCAATGTCTTTAATATGTAATACTGCACCACTAATGATTTAGTAATTCATAAGCATTTCCCTGATTCATGTTTCAGTAAGAAATTTGCTTGGCAGATAAATCCAAATGCAAATGGAATCATTTACCAAATACAACTTTAGAGTTTGTGCTGTTTTTAATTGATTGATTGATTAGTTATGTGATTGGTAGACTCTGAATCCCTAGCTGGCCTTGTGAAATTCAGGCTAGCTCAAACTTGCTAATCCCTCCACTTCCTCCCAAGTGCTTGGAAATTCCATCCTTTATCACTGGGTCATTTTGTTTAATGTATAGCAATTAGCACACCAAAAGAGAAATCTCTGTCCCACTTTCTGTATCCTGACTCTTGTTTCTTTCTAGGAATGTTAGGGGGAATTTGACAAATGAAGAACCATTCCTTTCTAATGATAGGACATAAAGGAAAAGAGATAGGGTGATGATAAAGAATCAGCTTTTGTCGTCAGCTTCTGAAAAAAATACTATAAATTATCTAAATACAGTTTAAGAGACCAATAATCTTCAATACTGTTCAAGATAGCAAAGCTCAGGGTTTCCATTATCTTGCTTAGATAATGATTCTTTGCTTGCCATGCCAAGGTTTCAAAGGTAAGACCACAGACACCTGCAACCTGGTAAAACTCCCTTGGAGAAAAGAAATCCTATTTGTAAGAAACTCCATCTAAATGATAAACCAGTTAGCTTTGAAGGACCCATGGACAAAAAAATATGTATCTAACAATTTTAATTTGTGTTTTCAGGACATGATTTGGATCAAATTTATTTGTACTTATAAATAGAGCTATTACCTGGATTTATAAGGATCATTAAAATCTGAGATTTTGGAAATAAGTTGATTTCCTTCCTGCCCTAGTCATATGCCTTTTGGGGGTAAAACTGTGTGGCCAAGAGTGACAGAAAGCTGGTTTGAGAATGCTAAGAGATTTATTTCATTTCAGAATTTCAATTGGTCATTGAAATCCTCAGCCACTGGGATAAAATGAATAGGACCCTAAATAAACTAGTCATACATATTTCTACATAGATAGGTATGTCAATGTAAAAGTTCATAGTAAGCAGTAATTTATCATAGGCTGTCACTATTTCCAGTACTGACTCAATAAACAACATTTTGGTAACACTATAAATGCTCTACCCAATGTCTGGTAAACATATTTAATAGTAATATACACATTTCCATTTAGAGGTATAACTCAAAGAGTACAAACTTGATTTGAATTTTCCTCCTATTTTTTCTTAACATGATAAAGACAAAAAAATCACAAACAACATATAGGCAAGACACCATTTATAATCTGGTACAGTAACATATTCATGGATCTTCTTCCCTGTCTAAGCAGCAGAGGCTACTGAATTTAAAATAGCTGTCACCACAGAAATGATATCCTGCCTTGTAATTAAAAGAAGATGCAATCAGAAGTTCCCATGAAAAGACACCAGGTTTTCTTCACCAGGAAGCTAAAACTCTTTCTCCCCACCCCACCCCCAGCCTTTGCTAATGTGCAATCCCTTCTGTCTTCCATCTGCTCCACCCCCACCTATTGTCTCCACTCCCTGCCAAGCGTGCCAGTTCCATCTGGACAGCCTTGAGCTTCTGCTAGCTCGGATTCCCATGGGTCTTGGGAATGCTTGAATGCCAAAGCATTTTTGCTCCTAACAAGAGCAAGGACTAGCTAGAAGAATATCAGACAATCCCCCAAGGCATATTCTCTCTCTCTCTCTCTCTCTCACACACACACACACACGCATACACACGCATACACACACAACATACCCCACACCCCCACATACACACACACACACACACTCTTGCATACATAAACAGCAATTTTTAGAATCCTATCCTTAGATAAATTATTTCAGAACACGCTCCCAATTCTCGCATTTAGGAAGCATTTCTAGAGATTAATATCTTGCTATCTTTGAAATAAACAAAGTTAGTATTTCAAAAACATCAACACTTCCATTATCCAATACAAATATTTCTTAACTAAGCAGATGTGATAAAAATGTTACTCAAATTCTATCATCAGGAAATACTTATAATAGTTAAGTTTAATCACTGACCAGTAATACATTTTCTGTTACCCAATAAGCATATAATTCAGACACAACTCCTTGTGAATTCCCGGTAAAAATCTCACTGTGCCGCAAAAGCATGCCCGGCCAGAATATAAGCATATTTAGACAACATTTTCACCAAATCATTAACAGTAATAAAGCAGTCAGGTAAAGTATTGAAAGCAGCGTTTATTCATGCTTTTACTTGACTCAAGTTAACACATACATACAGACAGACAGACACACACACACACACACAAACACAAGTTTTGCTTGTTTTTGCCATAAGCATGCTGGAAAAAAAAAAAAAAACTCTGAAGCTCACAGAAAAGCAGCAGACAAAACTAGAAGCAACCATGCTCAGGGTTTAAGGACATTTCCAAATTTAAAATCTCTCTACAGTTCATATACAGCGTGCATAAATTTGGCATGCAATCTCCAAGAAGAAACATTCTCATAGAAATCTTAAAATCAGTTCATCCGAATGAGCCTGCTCGTATTTCCATTCTTATTGATTTTAAGCTTCTGGTATCTTAAACCCTGCATGCTGCCGGACTAAGCTGTGCTTAGCGGCTGGGAGAGAAGAAGCTACCTGCGAGTTTTCACAGTGCCATCTCATATCCATGTCTGTCTGGCTACCCTGCGTGCTTAGAGCTTTTTCTTAATTCTTAATGGAAATCCTAGGAAATTTAGTCCATCCTCGGAAATCAATACTGGTGACAGGAGAGCTCCCTGACTCAGTGGGAGATCAAGATGATAAATTGCCTGCGCATCAGCCTGGCCTATCAGTGCCCTGCACTCAGACCGGCGAGAAAAGACACAGAAAAGGCTCTATCAGTCACGTGTCACGGAGGAGCCAATGGCTGGCGTGCTACTGCACGAAGGGATGCTGCAGTTCCGTCTGCAGTTGAAGGGGCTGTTAGTACACAGCCCAGCCCGCGGCGCCCGGCTCAAAAAGTCCAGGCAGCCACTGCTGTTGAATTTGCTTCAGGACTCAAGGGGTGCATGCAGTGCTGCCTTTAATCCCTGTGCTCACACGCGCAGGGGCTTTTCGTCTATAATTCTTTCCAATCCACATGATAAGCAGTTAGAAGAGGAAATGTTTTCTTCAACATCTCAGACCTTAACTCCTACTTGCTTTCCTTCAGATAATTGCCATGTTTTTGCCTCGTATTAAATTAGAAGCCTTAAACTGTAATTATTATCTTGCGCTCTTTATACGAGACTCTCCTAAAACTTTATAACTGTAATTATAATTTTATTTCTAAGTCAATGAATGACACCCCTCCCCCCAGAATATAATGTTTTATTTACTATGAATGTTTTTATGGAGTGATTTTTTTTGTGAGTGCGATTATGCAACATCAAGAAATACCTTGTTCTTTTTGTCCATTAGAACTATTCCTTTTAAAGCTGAAGAATCAATAAATGTGTCATTTGATTGATCATTAAAAATAAAAACAAACAAGCAGGAGGCTCATATCTTGTTTCCTTAATTCTTAAGAACAAATGTGTTAGCTAGCAATAAAATGTAAATATGTATCTCCACTACCACTACTGCTACTATTATTATTATTATTTGCCTTTCCTCTGGAATTTAAAATAATTACTTGCTAAATAAAGGCTGTACACCTGGAATACCATATGGAAACCTGTCCCTAACACATCTGCTAACACACTAAAATAGGAACACAATATACACAGTGCTTCACATTTTGATGATGTGCAAAAAAGGAGAGATTGTGGTATTTTCTCAAATGACAGTACCATGAAGACTTAAGAAACAAAAGCTCTAAAATATTGAAATATCTTTAGAAATAAAATTACATAAGAGAATGCCACAGAAACTTTTAAAATTATGTTTTATTCCTGGTTTTAATAATATTCATGCATCTCAAATCCTTTTCAGAGTCACCCAACACTATTTAGAAAAAGTGAATCTGAGGATAAATAGTAATAGGGACACAGTCACAGTAAACAGTGACTGAGCTTGAAATTGCTAAAATCTCTAATTGTTCACTGATTATCATTTATATAGTACATTCCTGAAATTTAGAGCCCTGTGATAGATTCTGCACGTGTCTTCCCTCGTTCCTTCATTTAGCATCAGCTATGAGAAAATAACGGTGCACTTTTCAGTTTCTCCAAATGTGTTGTCTTGTGATTGATACATGGATTTCACCTCTTTGTTTAATAGCAGCATAGCCCTTGACAATAAGATTCTATTCCTTTAAAACAAAAGGTGAAACCAAATAATCACCACCAAACCTCAGCATCACATCTGCTCACTGCAAAGTAGCATTGCTTTAGTGACACCAGAAACCTGTTTTAGTCATTGATAATGAATCAATCATGCAAGTGACAGTAGAGACTCACAGGGAAATACTCTGCAACTGTAAAATATAACGTGATAAATTTATACATGATTAAATGAAGATATTCCTAAGGTACACTGCCATTTGAAATAGAAGGCACAAAATTTAAAGGCTGCATGTCCCCAATCTTACACACACATACAAGTGGCATACATGTATATTTTTACAAAGACATAACATGTCCAGTAATAGAGGTTTATCTGAGAAAGGAGATTGAAGTCAAAAAGGGAAATGATATATAGTTTAATCATTTTTGATTTTGTACACTTTCATCAAGTGCATATATTATTTACTTTGTCATTTAAAGGCAATTAGCTAAATAAAATAATGATAATAGTGTTCATTTAGGTTCTGAAGAACATGATGGGTAGATGCTTTGAGGGAAAATATTGAGGGTAAAGGAGAGAAATGAGAGAGAAAAGTGGCTCTTTTTTTTTTTTTTTATGCCAGGGAAAACAGTGGGGATGCATGGAAGATTGAGGTTTGACTGTGTGAAGACCCCCACAGTTCCCATCACTTCCAGGTTTCATCAACACATATAAATGGCAGTGCTATCATGCATGGGTTAACAGCTATAAAATGTAATGGCTGTTAATCTAAAGTGCCTTTGATTCTTACAGGTAGGAAAGAGAAAAGATGTGATGTCAAGAATTAGTCTGTTTATCCAGACTGTCAAGTCGAATCAGCCAGTTTTATATTGGTTTCTAGCTGGACAGAACTATCAAGAAGACGCAGAGAGAAACTTGAATTGTAATTCAGTATATTACTACTGCTTTAAAGGCAAGAAAATATTCCATAAAAAATAATGATATGTGGACAAAGACAAAAAAAAATCAGTTTTATTGTGTTCTCCACCTGGCATAAGTTTATTTCCAAAACCTAGAACTTAAGTTTATAGATACTAATCTTCATTCTTTTTTTCTACCTAGATTTCTATAACTTTAAGAGATATGAGATTAAAAACAAATGGACTGACAAAAGTTCATCAAGGGTTGATGATTTCTTGAGGATTTGTTTTTAATCGCAAATTATCACAAACCAGTTACTTATGCTGGTGACTCTGCCCTCCATCTGTCTCCCTACCCCAGACTGGATATTCAAGGATAAAAGGGCATTTTCTGTTTGGTACAACTGGAGGCTATTATAACTATAGCTGTTTTCTAGTGATTCAGGATGTAGACGCACCTTCCACAGCACAGACATCTTACCATGATAAGAAGGCATGCTCTAAACACCAAGCATTTTTATTTTATTTTCTACCAAAAAATATTTAAATTGTATATTGTGATTTATATTATCAAGATGCAGTGAAGTAAATGAAGAGGATTTGGGTTAGGCCAGTTCTGGAAAAAACTGAGTAAGGATGAGAGCAGAGGACAATTCAAAGTTTGAGGACCTGGGAGTCAATGGAAAACACGGTAAAAGGGCACCAGGGCCAGTTTGCTCCAATGATGCCCTTTTCTCAAAGCATCCATTCTTCATAGATTTTCTTTTTATTACAGTAAAGTGAGAAATTATTTTGCTTGGATTTATAATACAAACACCAATGACTTGAGTTCTGTGCCTTCCCATGGTATTTGCATTTTTAAGTGTGTGGCTAGATACAGCTCAGGACTAGATGAGAAGTGATATGAAGGGTGTAAGGACTCTTCTCACCCTTAAAATAAAATTCTTAGGCTATTTGCAAAATGCTTGGAGGCAGGAATGGGAAGGAGACAGCAAGCAGAGACTATCGCAAACTGCCCTGCAGTATGGGTGGTAGAAAAGGCAGAATGCCTTTACTTTCTCTCAGAAGCAGCCCTTGTTTCTTGTCCTTACACCTCACTGAATTGCTTCATGCATAGACAAGGCTATGGAAGGCAGAGTTCTTAGGACGGGCTTCAGCTTCTTTCTCTTTTTCGTCTCCACTCATGTCATATTAGTGTCCATGCTTTTTCAAGCCTGAAATGGTCATGGTCAGTGTAGCGGGACTTAGCTACCGAATTACCCAGCAAGCAAAGCAACTTCAAATCACATTAGGACTCTTGTTCATAGGAACAACTTGCAGGAATGAAGTCTGGCTCTCTCTTTCTGCCCCCTTCCCTTTCTGTGAGCAAAATCCTAAAAGATAATAGCTATAAAGAAAAGCCCAAGACCCGTGGGTATCATAACAAACTGTTGTGTGGGGGTGATACTGCTTGTCAGGTTTCTTTGCAAGCTGATAGATTTTCACAACTCCTCCAGCTTTTCTAGCTCAAATAGTTCAGCCCCTTCTTGTGTACATCAAACTTTGGTGCAAAGTTTGAAGTTTTGCTTAAATTAGATGCCAGTAGCATTAGAGTATGGATCAACACAATGTTGATACATTTCAAGGTCCTTCACACACACACACACACACACACACACACGAGAGAGAGAGAGAGAGAGAGAGAGAGAGAGAGAGAGAGGCAATGTAGATCAGTGGATAAAGGTTCTTGCCACGAAGCCTGATCACCTGAGTTCTACCAACATGGTAGAAAACAGACTCATTCAAGTTGTTGCCTGATGTCCACACATGTACCAGGGTATGGTCTAACCTTGATAAATAAAGAAATGTAGTCACAGAAATTTTTTAAATGAAAACTATTAACCAGAGTGGCATTTCAGGATAGGGAGAAGTTGACGTCAAGTAAGAGGCAGGATGGGCCCTCCACCCGCCCTCTCCATTTACAAATATCTGCCCATACGGCACTGATGAGAAATTAAGATCCCCAAAGCCTCTGTGGTTGAGAAAGAAGATCAAGACCCCCGAAATATTCAAATGAATGTCTATAGGTTACGAAATACAAAATGGTATGCTTTAGTATATTTATTTTTTAATTTTTGTCTTGTGGGGGACAAGATCTGTAGCTCAGGTGAGCCTAGAACTCTCTCTGCAGCCCAAGATAGCCACCAACCTTAAATTCTTCCCCCTTCAGCTTCCTGAGTGCTGGGATTACCATCACGAGCCACTGTGCTGAGTTCCCAAGAATTTTCCTTTTAGAAGAATTTGAGGATCTGCAGATACTCTTGTGAAAATGTAAATTGCCACTCTGTAGTCATCATGAACAGGAAGTGGGATGCATAGACAACTTTTTGAAAGACATATGTCAGGAAGTAAGTTTCCGTTGAGAAACAATATCATGCAAGAAATTATTTTGGAACCTTTTCGTTTTTCACGAGAGGGGAAAATAGAACTGGTGGGAACATCACAGCAGACTGTCTTTATGCACATTTATTATTAGCTTTGGCTTCCTTTCCTCGGTTATAGTGGCAACCCTTGTTTGAGGAACAAAAGATGACTAAAGTCCTCTCACCATAGGTATGTTTTACAGGTAAGGGAAGGATTGAGAGCTAAGTGAATAAAATTCTATAGACCAATGCTTCCTTCCTCTCTATTCTTGCCTTTTAGCTTTTTGTGATACTGATATTTTATGTATTTGTGTGTATATACGTGTGCGCACATGTGTGTGGTTTGTGTACATGTATGTATGGGCGTGTACATGTGTGTATGATTGTGTACATGTGTGTATAGCTGTATACATATGTGTATGGCATGTACATATGTGCACAAGGCCAGAGATTGATACCGGGTATCTTCCTTGATCATGCTCTGTCTGGTATCTTGAACTGATTCTTCACTGCACCTGGAGCACATCCTGACTACACCGACTCTTTCCTCCTAGTGTTGGAACTGCAGGCACATACTGCCAGGTCTGCTGTCGGCATCATTGCTGGAGACTCATTCTCAGATTCTCCTGCTTAAGCTGCAGGCACTTTTACTGACAGAGCCACCCCCAAACCCCATATAGGTTTTGAAGAAGCAAAATATATAGCCAACCCTGAGAACATACATATAAGTAACAGTATAATATCCTGAGCAGGCTGTATTTGTGAGTTTAGGGTTATATAGTACATATACATGTATGTATGCAACAATAATTAATAAAAAGAAAGGCCACGAATTTGAAAGACAGCATGGCAGGGTAGATGGTCAGATTTGAAGGAAGGAAAGGGAGGGAAGACATGATGTAATTATATATATATATTCTTAGAAATAAAAGAAATAATAAGAAAAAGTGACCTCACAGTCTCTCCAAAAGCATTTTACCCTGAGAAATATTTTGTTATATTTTTACTACATTTATTACATAGTATAACTATTTATATTATATCTTAAATTATATAGGAATTAAGGTTTACAGTGATTAAGAAACATCTGTATTCTTGAAAATAGGTCACATATGAATAACTTTCAAATTAAAATTAACTTCAGTGCTCTAGAATAGTTATTTTCAGTTTCTTAAAAACTATGAAGAAACCTAAATGTCTGGCTTGCTAGACAGTTTCATGGAGTCTTTCTGATGTAGAGTACTTGAATCTGCATAGTTAGCAAGAACTGCATCCTTAGATAAGAACCATAGGACTGTGTCAGAGCTTCAGACTCAAGATTGTTTAGGAAAAACCTCTAGTAAAGGATTTATCTTTGGTTGAGTTTGTAAACATTTATGTGTGTATGTGGTGTATGGGTTTGTGTGTGTGTGTGTTTATGTGGCATGCGTATGTATGTTGCCCATGACATACATGCAGAGGTCAGAGGACAGCTTGCAGGAATCAGGAGTCAGTTTCCCCCTTCCACCATGCAAAGCACAGTGACAGACCTCAGGTATCAGTCTTGGCATCAACTGCTTTTAGTGAGATAGCGGAGGAGGACAATACCCTTTCCCAAGCAGAGGTCACAGACCTCTGTTTAAGGGTTAATTGAAAAAAAAAATTAGTCATTAAAGCTATAGTTCATGGGTAAGTTCATCAGAAATACAAGGAGTCGGGGAGGACATAAGAAAAAGAGTAAGTAGCAAAGGGAAAAGGAACACAAATCCTTGATCCATTCAGTAGCAAGTCACAGGAGGCAAGGCGCAGTGAGTGGAAGCCTGTTGGAACCTTACACCATAGTGATGCTGTGAGCAGCAAGAATAAAGCAACAAGGGTAGCTGCAGAAAACCACAGCCCACTGACTTCCCAGCCTTGGGTGTGAACAGAAACACACACACAGGGCACAGGAAATGCACACTTTAGTGAGAAGGGAGTGTGTTACCCTTGTTATGGCAACAAACTGGTTAGGAACCTGAACTGGGAATGAAGTCCTACCTTAATATAAGGAAAATCAAGGAGAAAAAGAACGGTTCAATTTTTCACCCAAAGCCATACCATGTTTCATGAGAATTTCTATTACTAATTTCATGTTTTCCTAACTAAAGATGTCTTAGAATTAGGGTACTTATTACATATGCAACTTGTAACCTTATACTAATCTTTATTAACTTATAACTTTCTCTTGAAATTTTAACTTTAAGGATGAGACTAAAAACTGCATACTTAACATGTATTCCAGATGCTTCTCCGGTAGCTTGTTTTGCACCTTACAATGAGACACATTCTCCAATATGTATTCCCCTCCCCCACATACTCCTGGCCCACTGTCACACCATCCTTCAATGCTGGACCATCTAGCACATTACTAAAATATAACACTTTTAACAATGGACTAGATGGATTCTGAAAAAGATTTTTTTTAAAAAAAATTGAAAACTGTGTTTGGTACATGATCAGTTTCTTTATCTCTCCTAACTGAGGGTCCTCTCACACTTCTTACACATGAAAATGTATATCCACTCAGAAAACACTACCTAAGTTAGTAACCAACAGGACCATAGCATGGTAAATTAACTAGGGTAAATCAGTCACGGGCCCACCACCTTGATGAAACATTTTGTGATAGTCGCTGACATCTGCATTTGGACTTTAAGTCCAAATATCATTGGACTTTGAGCCACATATCATTGTTTGATAAATTAATATAATAGCATTGATACACTTCTATTGATTTAGAACACTCGTTATTAACCTGGGCAACAGACTTGATCAATGAAACTGTGCTGTAAGCTGCATAACTATTTTGTACCTTTTAGATAATAAACCAATTTTTATTTTGCATTTCTGTCATTATAAATAAAACTTTTCTGTTCTGTGATTTTCCATGACATAAGCTCCTATATGTGGGATTACTATGCTAAAGATGTACATGTTTGTATAGATCTTGAGACAATCTGCCAAACTCCTTTTCAAAGAAACTTGTTCTAATTTTCACATTGTCTCCAGGATGCTGTGTTCTCCTACGTCCTCTCTGGCGTGAACATGTTGTCTTTTCTATCTGGGGATGCCCTTTCCCATTTAAGAAATTTCTGGTACACTCCCACACATTATATTGTACCATGCTCAAATGCTACTCTTTCTTACAGTCTTCCTGAAGTCTCTAGCCAGCTAGTTAGTCACAGTTCCCATAGCACTTTGTAACACTTATCCAGTAACTCCGGATTTCTTATAGTTTGTGTTTTTCTTTTTCTACTTCTTTGTAGATAATTAACAGCTAGAGAAATGAGACTTGTTCAGTCTCGTCATTTGTTTGGTTTTCTTTTCTTTTCTCTCTCTTTTTTTCTTCTTTTCGTTTCTTGAGACAGGATTTCTCAGTGTAGCCTTAGCTTCCTGGAACTCACTCTGTAGACCAGACTGGCCTGGAACTCACAGAGATCCACCTACCTTTGCCTCTTGAGTGCTGGGATTAAAGGCACAAATGCAGTCACCTCCCGGCCAATCTTTTCATTGGAAAGTCAGCTCATAGTTTAGGTTCGGAGTATGCTTATTAAGCAAATGGAAAGAACGAATGTGTCAGCATGATTCTTAAGCCCAAGTTATCGACTCCTTGTTTTTGTAAACATCATTGTCTTGTGTGGCATCATGAAAGTCTACCTTACTCTAGAAACATCTGCATTGGTATAAGCCTTTCAAAATATGCACACATTTTTATATTTGTACATTTCATAGACCTATTTTTGTATATTTTTTCAGATCTATTTTTGTGTCTAGATGGCAAAACTCTGTGACATGCGGTGAATCAGGTCGTTGGGTACAGTGGGAGCAGAACAGTCTACTTTCATTCTAAAGGAAGCCCTTTTTATGAATGAAATTCTAGGACAGGCAAACAGGGTGAGACAGCAGCCGTGGGGAGTGCAGCCAGCACATGGCACTGCCATAGGGGAAAGAAACAGAAAACAGCTCCCGCTGATGAGTTGCATAAGTATGTACCAGGAGTCATCGCATGTGCTGTATCTCAACTCTTTCTAGCATCCTATACTTCATTTTTGCTCTTATGCCTACATAAGAAATATAGACAAAACCAGTATGGCATAGCTACACTTTGAAAGATGAAGTCAAAAGACTAGGAATGTGGCTTCAAGAGAGAAGTCTGGACACCATTTACAAATTCAGAATCCTACTTCAGGCCCTGTTCTCGCAGAAACATTAGCCCTTACCAAAAAAGTTCAACTTATCAATTGAGATTTTGAGCTTTGAAACACAGATTAAGTTTTTCTTTCTTTTTTTTTCTTTTTTTTTTCTTTTCCGAGACAGGGTTTCTCCGTAGCTTTTTGGTTCCTGTCCTGGAACTAGCTCTTATAGACCAGGCTGGCCTCAAACTCACAGAGATCCACCTGCCTCTGCCTCCTGAGTGCTGGGATTAAAGGCGTGTGCCACCACCGCCCGGCTAGATTAAGTTTTTCTTATTTGCCATTTTATGTGTAGATTTATGCGGTCTATTATGTACTGAACTTGTCAGGAAGTGGCAGGCTTTGTGCCAGTAGAATTTGTATGTAAACTCGGGTGAGATCAATAATAAACCAATGAAGTCCTTAGTATGCACTGAGCTTACCCACTTCTATAAATGCTACCTACATACACAGCTTAATGTGGAAGGCAAATGGAGGTCACAAGCATGATGCATAACTCTCTATGGGGCACAATCCCATCAGCCAGGCTAACTTTATCTCCCTTGTGCTGCTGAAGAGAGGCTATCAGGATGCTAGGGACAAAGATGTCATCACAGGATGAACTTGAATCTACATTCTTTGTTATCAAATCAAAGCAAAGCCTACTCACTTCCTTTAGATGTCAAACCACATCAAGTTATTATCAGTACACATCATGCCCCACACAATATACATGGTTTCTATGATAATCAAATATCCATCCCTTCAGTGAAGAAAATGCTTTACGTTCTAGAAACTACTACCATAAAAGAGTAAGTTCTAGATTGACATCATACACAATGTAAAGAATGTGTAGGGCTAGTGAAATAGTACGGAGTCAAACCCCTGCTATTAAGTCTGATGACTAGAGTTTAACCTGAGTTTGATTCCCAGGACCCATGACAAAAAAGGAGAGAATGCTCTACTTCAAGTTGTCCTCGACGTACATGTTATGATATGTCATGGCACTCTCCCAACTGGAGCTAAACTAAATGAGTGGACACTTGTCCAGAATCACAGAAGACAGAGCTGTGTATGCATTGTAAGTAATCTACTATTTTTCTAAAGCAGTCACTCTTGAGAGACCCTTGTCTAAGACAGTCTTACTCTTAAAACCTGCTGAAGAAAACAATGGATGATATTGTTTATGCAGGTTATCAATATAGATGTTCGTGAATAAAATATAGTAATTGAAGATTCTATTTAAAAATCTATTTTTTAATTTTTTGTTTTGTTTTTGTTTTTCAAGACACAGTTTCTCTAAGTAACAGCTCTGGCTGTTCTAGAATTCACTTTGAGGACCAGGTTAGCGTCAAACTCACAGAAATCTGCCTGCCTCTGCCTTCCCAGTGCAAGGGTTAAAGGTGTGAACCACCACTGCCTGGTTTAATTTTTTTTTTTGGTTCGAGACAGGGTTTCTCCGTAGCTTTTGGTTCCTGTCCTGAAACTAGCTCTTGTAGACCAGGCTGGTCTCGAACTGACGGAGATCTGCCTGCCTCTGCCTCCCAAGTGCTGGGATTAAAGGCATGCACGGCCTTTAATTTAATTCCTTTTAAAATTAAATTAAGGCCTAGAGAGATGGAGCAGTTCTTAAGAGCACTGACTATTTTTGCAGAATACTCAAGTTAGGTTCCCAGCACCCACAGCTGGTGGCTCAGAGCCATTTGCAATTCCAGCTCCTGGGAGTTCAATGTCTTCTCTGGCTTCTCTGAGTATCCTCGTCCCCCAACAAATAATAAAATACATTTTAAAAAGTAAATTTTTATTAGAATGTAAAAAGACAATGTTAAAGATTTATCATATTTAAAACTAAATAACTTACATAAAACTAAATAATCTATCTTATTTAAAGCTAAACAAACTAAATAATGTTGGCATAACAAATTTTAAAATAACTATAAAATATCGTTTTAATAAAAATTTGTGTTCATACGTAATTTTGTAATTAATCTGTTAAAATATCACACAGTTTAATCTGTGGGAAAACCCTTATGCTCATGAAAGAATTGAAAAAGGCAACCATGGTTCTAGTAGTATTGTAGAGATGTTTGTCTTCATCAAGAATGTGCTACAATACAACCCGCTATGATGACTGACCACCAAAGGCATTCTGGGATATCCTTTGAGAACTACTGCTCTTTGTAGGACTTACGCAACATACCCATTATTCATTTCTGGAACCTAAGTAACGTGTAATTCTATTTATTTATTGAATTTTTTGGAGGAGTGCTCCTTGGCACCTTTCTAATAGAGAAGACCATGACACACAAATCACAGATATCATTCAGTTTGGGAGTCACAATGTATGTTAGGATACAATATTGACTGTTTGGTTCATTGACATATTGAAACCTATAACGGCATATTGAAACGTATAATGCTGTGTATGCAAGTGCGTGCGTGTCTGTGAAGATGCGTGCATGCCTGTGTGTATCTGTGAAGGTGTGTGTCTGTGAAGATGTGTGTATGTGTGTGTGTGTGTCTGTGAAGGTGTGTGTGTGTGTGTGTGTGAATGCACATGCGAGTGCGAGCATGCGCCTGCCAGGGGCATGCTCATCCAGATGTACACGTGCATTTGTGCAAATGTGGACTTCAGAGGACAACCTGCAGTATTGTTCCTAAGGTGTCACCTGTGTTCTCACTGGCTTACAGCTCACCAAGTAGCTAGGCTTAATCAGAGAACCAGGGATGCACTTCTCTAATTTACCTGACTTTTCACCGAATGTGAACTCCGGGCATTAATGTCAGGTCCTATTGCTTGGAAAACAGTACTTTTCTGTCTAAACTACCTCCATAATCCCAGACTCATGAAGTCTCTGGTCTCTTTAATGTTCTTTAAAACAAATGATATAAAGATTCTGCCTAAATGAAATGAAAAGCTGACTCTATCTGAATTTATTCCTGTTGAAACAAAGTGGATTTCTGAACATTAGCCCTGAACTTTAGAAGAGATACATGGGGGAGAAGATAAAATTCTAAACAAGCTATTATATGTTTCTTTTTATTCTCTAAAGTTTTCCAGGACATTTACCAGTTAGGTAGTATTTCACGGTAATTTCTCAATTGCAAAACAATTGAAATCAAGCAACAAAGAAGGAAATGTCACTTTGAATCGATTAGAAGCCAGAGTTGCATATGTTTGTGACTGCAAAGAACAAAGAAAAATCATTGTTATTATTTTTATTTGTGCTTTAAAATCAGATCTTTTGAGAGAGATGCACATTGTAATTCAGAAATGAAGTGGTGATGTATTCATTTGTGTTGAATTGTTGCAAAGAGAAATGGTTGGGAAAATATATATTAAAGAGTAAAATGTTCTTCCTAAATTAAAGGCTTTATTATATAACAAATAATTATTTGATTGTAGAAGATGGTTTCATTTTCTTTCAATCTGGGGAACCCACAAAATAAGACATAGTGTCTACCCCTGCCTTGGTGATCAGTTAACTATTTTGACTGTTCTGTCAGAAAAACAGTGTATACCGAATAAAAGACTCTCTACTGCTAAAATCTTGGAGGATAAAACAAAATAGTTTCTATACTAGAAAATAAAATGGGAGGTGGTGGCGGGGAGAAGGCAGAAATCTTTAATAAATAAATAAATTTTAAAAAAAGTTAACACACACACAAAAAAAAGAAAATAAAAAAGGGGTCACACATCTGACTTCTCCTTTGCCATGAGTCGCAGGAGAGCAGACGTGTTAGTTGTCTATTGCATTGAGAAGGGTCCACATTACCTAAGTCATAACTGATCTCAAAGCAGAAGGACCAAAGGCTTAGTAGCTCAGAAACCAAAGTCTCTTAGATATTTCATATTAAACTAACTTCACACTTGATCCAGTTAGGCAGAAAGAATGCTGCAAAATCTGACTGTTCAGCTGTGGGTCTTTACAATGTACTGAACCCTTTCTGTTTGATTTTTGGAAAAACAGAGGATGGGAGGAGATTTGTGAAGTGATTTCTGAGGTATAAAACACATGTATATGTGCTCTAGTTCTTACAAGAAGATGCCAAGTGAGGCTATTATAAACCAATGCAGCATAATTTAACAATTCTAAAGCAACAAATTTTCTAACACACTAAAAAAAGCAAAATAACAAAAAACCAACAAAAAACAAAAAACAATCCACATTTTTGTAAAAATTGGAATCTACACTCAACAGAAACCAGAAAAACAGTCCCTATTACTTGTCTAGACACAGTCTGCAGCAGAAGTTTTGAAACATTGCTCAGGAGAATTAGACAGTTACAGCCTATTCAGTCAGAATTCTAGATAACTGTAATTACGTGTTATATTATTAACTTATGGATGTTAAGACTGTTTATCTCTTAATAAGCAGGCTGATAGTTCTTAACTGTACCTCAAATGCTCAGATCAAATACATATATACCATTTGCTTGTACAAAGTAAATAAAAAGAAATTTAATTTCTGGTTCTGCTTGTGATTTTTCAAGTGAAACATGGATCTGTGTTTGAAATATGCCACCCTAAGGCTTATTACACTTCAATGTAAAAAGACCAAGTCAGACATTGAGCATTGGCTCTTCCAAATGGGGGCTCATTTTAAGACTCTGCATATACAATATAGAATAACACCACAGAACTGCTGATCTTATGGAGTTAATTCTCAGGTAAAATGTAAACTAAAAGTCAAGCAACACAACATTGGCATTGGCATTGGCATTTCCCTCCAGCCATATACCACATCCTGAGTTAAATATGACAAGCTTAATAATTATTATCTCCAGGAAGCACACCCATCATGGGAACCATAAGGAGTACACCCACCACAGGGAGCCACAAAGGATCATCATGTTAAGAAGGTGTTATTAATTGATTTGGACTGAAAGCAAATTGGATAGCATTGGGAAGCAATAGTGATTCTAGGATTTGGCATCTCAGTAAATATTATCAGTATCATGAGCACACTAAAAGAATTTATAAAGTCCTACTCACTTATGTGTTTTAGATGAATGTCTCTGGTTTTATCTCTTATTAAATAATATAATGATGAAGCATCACTTTTGTATCATCATGGTCTTAGAATGGCACTGTCTCATGTTCACACTGTATGGGACTATTTCAATCTGAAGATGGGTGGTACTGTCCACCTGTAAGTACAGTTTTAATAACATGCTATGGATCAGATAAATTCCTGAATAGTAGAGCTATCTCTTTGCTTTCAACAATCCAAGAAACCACTCAGTAGACTTAAAAGTATTGCGGAGTGATGGAACAGAACAAAAAAGAATGTTCCTGATACTGAATGCTAAGAGGAAGGCTGTTAGACGTTGTTAAATGAGAAGCATCATGCAACTGTCTAGATGAAAAGCATTTGTGAGTCAAGCAATTACTGAAAGACACTGAGATGGAATAGCACCTGGAGCATGCAGGAGCTAAAACGGAGAAGGAGAAGGGATGGCCTGATTGGAGTTGTATTTGCTAGGCAATGGCATGAGACTTTAAGTAAAATGGGCCACGATTCGAGTTTTCCAAAACAAAATACAACACATTTTTGTATATTTCATCCATAGTCAATGGAAAGGTTTAGTGTGAGTTGTGAGTAGATAAACAGCAGACAACTGAGCTATGAAGGTTCCCAGAAGAGTTGAAAGATGGTAGTGGCAGTAGAGACAGTAGAGAGCAGTGTTTTAAAGTCAGAGTTATGGATGGGTCATTTGAGGAAATCAGATGGAGAGAAGCATAAGAAAGGATTTCAGTAACTACAGGGATCTTTGTTCGGTGATCATCTTAATGCATAGGCGATTCAGAGAGGGCAGTGGGTATGCGATGAAATAATAGATACATAATACAGGAGACATGTTAAAAATTCAAATGGGATATATACAGTAGCTAATGTTGGCACTATTACTCAACTTCAAAATTTGTGCATAATATTAACCTAAATCTTTGGTTTGGCTTCCAATTATCTCTGTTGGTTTGTAGATCAACTTGTATATATAGCAAAGTTCGAACTTACCTCACACTAGACAGAGCAACTCAATAAAAGTAGTATCATTTAAGTACTAAGTAAATATTATATATTTAGTAAATAATTAATCTAATAAACATGCAAAAATAGATGAGACAAATTAAAAATATAAAGCTATGTTAACTTAGTTAAATACCTATAAAATATCTCATAGTTAACCTTATACATCACATTGGTAAATCTGCGGTTATCTAACTGAGTTAAGGAAGAAGGTAAGACCATCTTTTCCATCTCTTCCTTTAAAAAATACACTGGAGTTACTGGCCAATGCACTAGGACAAGAAGAGAACATAAAACAATACTGGGATAGAAAAATAAGATTGCCCTTGTTTATAGTTGTCAATGTAGAAAATTAAAAGTAAATGAGAAAAAATGCTGAAACAAATAAACAATAACAGCAATGTTGCAAGATGCAAAGTTAATGTAAAAACTCACAAGGGGGGTCCAGATGACTCAGGGAGCACTTAATGCAGAAGCCTGATTTAACTGAGTTTGAATTTGAAACCTAGGACCCACACAGCAGAAGGATCCACATGATGGAAGGACCCGTGCCAGTTCCTACATATTGTTCTCTAACTTCTACACATGCATCATGACATGTAGATTCCTATACAAATGTACATAACAAAAAAGTTAAAAAGCTATATGGAGGCACAAAAGACCTAGAATAGTGATTGTAGTATTGAAGGAGAAGGGCAAGGTAGGAGACCTGGCATTACACAAGTTTAAGATTTTCTATACATAAAGAAATCAGCTCAACATTAACCAAGATGATGAAAGAACAGACAAGGTGATAGCAGACCTATGTGAATAAGTTGACTGACCTTTTACAAAGAAAAAAAAAGCAACATAATGAATAAAAAATAATTGTCTTTTCAACATTTGCTGATATATCCAAACATCCACATGTAGCAAAGTCAACCTAGACATAGATCTTATGTCTCACACAATTATGTACCCCAAGTGGATGACATATCTAAACGCAAACATAAAAGCATGAAAACCTCTAGAAGATGAGTCAAGAGAAAACTTACGTGGTCTTAAGTATGACTTCGACATTTTGGGTTTAATATAAAAGGCATGAATTCATAAGTGAATAACAGATAACTCAGACTTACACAAAATAAAACACAAAATAGAATAGAACTTCTACTTATGAATTGCACTGTCAACAGAATGAGAAGACGAGCCACAGACTAACATTTTTAAACACATATCATAAAGGGCTGTTACTCAAAATCTGCAGGCAATGCTTGAAACCCAATTAATAAGAAAGAAAAACCCAAAGAATGGGTCAAAATTAAAACACAAAATACTAAAGATAGCCAGAGTGTAATAATGTATATGAGAATGTATTGTATATCATGTTAGTAGTGAAATAATTCAAACCTAAACAGCAGAGGAATACTATCACATGCAGACCAGAATAACTAAAACGGAACACTGCAAGAAAAAATGTTGTCAAGCATGTGGAATGAAGAAGTTCTTATCTCTTGCTTGTCCAAGTGTAAAAAGGGATGGTCCCTTGGGAAGAGTTTAGCAGTTTCCTATAAAACCACCTGTCCCCTAAACAAGAACACTGAGATAGACAGGAGTCTTCCTTTAGGAAATACTAGTGAAGGGTACACCGGGAACGTCCCTCATTAGCAGCGTTGACTGGAAATCAGTTTCTCCCTTTCATGCAGCCACTCTATTGTGGTAGAATCCAGCAGTTCAAAGTACTATTTATTGTAGGTATGGCACATTAATATGAGCTTGTCTGCCTTTGTTTATTTGCTTGCTTCCGTTTCCTTTGTTTATTTCTTCCTCTCATTCTTTCTTGCTAGACTTTAAGTTATATCGACAATAAAGAGACAAAAGTAGCCTCTTTATGAAGCTTAGTTTGTGCATGTCCTTGGAAACCAATAAAGAAGTACTCTTAATCTAAAGGAATCCAGAGAGAACATGGCACCTGGTAGAGTGTCATTGTAACAAAAACTACTTATTGCATGAATACACTTAGATTTTATAGGAAAAAGTATTTTTAAACTACACTCCTAAGGATTGTTGAAAAGCACACAATCACCTCGCAGATCACACTGTCCCAACTTAACTACAGGACCTGGAGTCTCATAAACTCACCACAGTTAAGGGAAAGACTTCATAAATCACAAAGATTGTGTGAGCCTGGGCATCCTCAGGCCAGAGGTGACCTCTGGGTCACTAAGGAACCCAAATTCACAATTCGTGTTTATTTACTGTCATTCAAAACAATTCTACAATGACAAGGGCAAAATACCAAGCCCTTTGCTTTGTTTGAGGCAAAAGGTGAGAGAGAATTTCTAGAAGTTAATAAACACGTTATCAGTTTTCTTTCACTTTGTCATAGCACCATGGAGAAATCACTGGCGTGTAAGAAACAGGATTCTGTCACACAGGGCCACACATTCAATGCAGCGAAGAGAATGGGATATCGACAGGCTTGGGTATAGATCTTAAAATTTCATTCAGCTCAGAGGGCTGATGGAAACACTCCTGGCTAACAGGAAAACACCTGAGGAAGGGAGAGAAAATGATCAGTCTTCCCAATCTTCTTCACACCTTTAGATTTCTTAGAGCTAGGGAGCCACGTTTTCCACAGTGATTGAAGAGGGTGGTAACAGCTGTCAAATCTCCAGAGTCAAGACAGGAAACTCAATTCTAACATTTCACTAGGGAATAGACATGAGAGAAGAGTAACTTATAATTTCTGCCAATTAGCTGTGTTAGAATAAATAAAGGGAATGAATGCTTAAGGGAAATAGCATCCCTGAATGTTGAAAAGTCGAATCTCTTCATTTTAATAACATTGTAATGTGTAATTATAGGGGTGTTGAAAGTTTATTCCCTCCTTAGAGTTTTAAATACATCTCCTGAGACGAAACATAATCTTTGTAACATAACCACGTTTCCAAAAGCAGTCGAGTCTCCTGCTTTTCATGTAATTTTCCAGACTATATCAAGCCTGGTCTACAAGAGCTAGTTCCAGGACAGGCTCCAAAGCTACAGAGAAACCCTGTCTCGAAAAACCAAAAAAAAAAAAAAAAAAAAAAAAAAGATAAGAGAAAAGAAAAAAGTAACTTACATTCTAAGAATGTGCAGTACCATCCTGGGTAGAAAGAAAGAAAGAAAGAAAGAAAGAAAGAAAGAAAGAAAGAAAGAAAGAAAGAAAGAAAGAAAGAAAGAAAGAAAGAAGGGAGGGAGGGAGGGAGGGAGGGAGGGAGGGAGGGAGGGAGGGAGGGAGGGAGGGAGGGAGGGAGGGAGGGAGGGAAGGAAGGAAGGAAGAAAGAAAGAAAGAAAGAAAGAAAGAAAGAAAGAAAGAAAGAAAGAAAGAAAGAAAGGAAAAGGAGAAAATACAAAAAAATATTTAGAAATCTTGAGTGATGCTCTTTGATTGTTCTGACTGCCAGAGGATCTGGTGACCTTCAGAAACTCATTAATCCTTTCAACAAATATTTGACCTGTGAAAGGAGATGGCAGTTAGGTGAGGGTGAGCAGGACACACAGTAAGCAATGGGTACAAACCATTGCCTGCAGAACTTCAAGACCTAGCAATGAAAAAAAGATACTCTTTCCCATGTTACAGAAAATTTATCTTTAAGACCCATGAGAAGCACAATTGGGACAGAATTTCCAAGGCAGAAGGAATTACAGTTTAGAAGCAAGGATCAGTTAGAGATAATAGAAATAAATGTCATTGATGTTTTTATCTGTAAAGATAGGGAATCTCTGGCCATGTAGAAAATGTAGAAGAAATTTTTCTTTGAAAGAGATAACATAAAGATGAGTGAAAGAGAAAAAGCATGGTGTGTCAACAGAAAACTCATTTCACCTGAATTGGATGTCACCTGGGAACACAGGGATAGACTTGGGAGTTG
Organism: Chionomys nivalis; assembly: GCF_950005125.1. Taxonomy (NCBI): domain Eukaryota; kingdom Metazoa; phylum Chordata; class Mammalia; order Rodentia; family Cricetidae; genus Chionomys; species Chionomys nivalis. The sequence goes on along the minus strand of NC_080086.1, from coordinate 115,792,398 downwards.
GAGTATACGAGGCTGACATTCCTATATGAAGATGTTTCTGTACTTATCTGTAAAGTTTAAGAGTTTATTAATTTACTTATCTGCATGCAGGTAAGTAAATAAAAGATCTTGGGGAGATTTTCATGGATTATATAGTGTGCCCACCCACAAATATGAGGGTCCTTGTATGTGGTTGAGGGGGATAAGAAAGAGAAGGGGAGGGAGAGACAGAGACAGGGACAGAGACAAAGGGAGATGCAGAAAGGAGCCAGAGGTCAAAGTGGTTTAAAGAAAGAACTATGTACTAGGCAATGAGTCATAATGTTGAATGGACACAGTAAAATGAATATTTATGTCCCTTACCTAAAAATAAAGTCACATGAATCTTGGAAGACTAACTAAAATTAATAATCATAGCTCATTAAATGGGTTCTTTGCCACTGGAAATATTAAGTGATATATACTGATAATATTGATATCGATAAATGAATAAATGCATTTACAGATAGATTTAAGAGTTATTTCAAGGTAAAATTTAATGCCAAAAAGTCATTGTTAGCCTATTATTATTACTATTATACAAATCTTAAAACTAATCTACTATAGATGAATGGTAGAATGGAGAAGACTTTTAAAACCATCTATTTTTTATTTTGTATATGTTTGAGTGCCTTGTGTATATATCTGTACCACATGCATGCAGATGCCTGAAGAGGTAAGGAGACAGTGTTAGACCCCTTGAAACTGGAGTGAGAGGTAATTGTGAGCTTGCTCCTGTAGGTGCTGGCAACTCTTAACTGCTATGCTCTATCTACAGCACAAGAGAAAAGGAACCTTCAATGAAAAGTGTGTGGTGTAGCTCTGAGGTTTGAGAAATATCTCTGAAAGGATGCTATGCTTCACCTTCACAAATGTTTTCTGACTGCCAGCAAGTACACAACACTGTTCGTTCCTTATTTTATTTTCATTAACCATTGACAAAGCTCCCTGTCTCCTTTCTCTGTGAAGCGCTGGGCAACTAGAGAGAACAGCAATGCTCCTTTTGCCCCAAAGTTATATGATCTTCAGGTCTCCCCAATGTATGCATGGTCCATCTTACAGCTTGTCCTGAGCACTTTCTGTAGTCTGGGGTCACTAGAGGGTACTGCTTGTCTGACAAAATGGAAAGACTGGGTGACTGGTCTGCAGAGACTTCACTAACAGAAGAGGCTCACAGCAAGGGCTATGCAAACAGCCTGTGTGAATTTTAAGCCTTGATCTGGCCCAAATCACTACAGCTTCAGGCATTTTCCAAAGTGCTGCTGCATCACTTTTGCAAAAGACGGCCTGGTCAGCAGTGGGGTGACCTCCACAGGCATAATGCACCATGCCTAGCTATTGGGCAGAAACTTGAGAACAAACAAAACAACTATGGTTTTTATTTTCTGTCCCTAAATGAAAACCATTCAGGGCAACCATGACAATAGAGGTAGATGGGACTAACACTGTTGATCACTATAAACAGAATGATGGTGGATGGTCCACAGCACTCTAAGTTTTGGGCTACTCAACTCTAAAGAACCATGTTCCCATGGTATTCCAAAACGGAAGCTTCCTGAGTTGAACAGAATAGTTTGTGACTGGTGAGCCCTGGTTCTGTGCAAGAATGAGCATGGTTCTCAATATTTGTAATTATTTTAGCTGACATTTCACACACATACATATATCTAATGACAAGACTTGCATAATGCAATGAAAAATCAAATCTATTGTTTTGAACACTTAGTTGTGTTGATGCCCAAATGTGAATTAAAGACTACTTTTTCAAATAGCAATTAAAAAGTAAAATGAACCAATTTTCCTGAAAAACCATCCTAAAATGCATTATTCATTTCTCTACTTTCTCAATCAAAGGACATAGAATGTAATTTAACCCTTTACAGAAATATAATGGCATAAGATTCATTTATCAAAGTGATAATTGTCCCATACCCGTGCTGCACAGCGAGACCCTAGGGACTGTGGCTGTGTAGTTAGCTTCCTGTGTTAGATACCTTTCTCATTGTGTGACTAACACCTGACTCAAGGTGATAAGCAACTTAGGTAAGGGCTGTTTGGGCTCATAACTGCCAGGGGTACACACAGTCCATCATGGTTCTCAGTTAAAGGGGGTACACATAGATCATGGCTTACAGATGAAGGGTTAACACACAGTCCAACATGGCTCACAGCTGAAGAGCTTATATATGGTACATCATGGCTCACAGCTGAAAGGGTACACATAGTCAGTCCATCAGGATTCACAACTAAAGGGGTACACACAGTTCATCATGGTTCATAACTGAAGGGCACACATACAGTCTATCATAGCTCACAGTTGAAGAGGGTACATAAAGTACATCATAGCTCACAGTTAAAGGGGGGGGGGTGCATGCAGTCCATCATAGCTCACAGTTAAAGGGAGGTGCATACAGTCCATCATGAGTCACAGCTGAAGGGGATGCCCACAGTCCATCATGGCTCATAGCTGAAGGGGATACACACAGCCCATCATGGCTCATAGCTGAAGGGGGTATACACAGTCTATCATGAGTCACAGTTAAAGGGAGTATACACAGTCCATCATGAGTCATAGCTGAAGGGGATACACACAGTCCATCATGGCTCATAGCTGAAGGGGGTACATACAGTCCATCATGGCTCATAGCTGAAGGGGGTACATACAGTCCATCATGGCTCATAGCTGAAGGGGGTATACACAGTTCATCATGAGTCACAGTTAAATGGGGTACACACAGTCCATCATCACAGGGAAAACATGATAGTACGATCATGTAGCAGCTAGCTGGTCACATTGTGATCACAGCCATGAAGCAGAGAGAGAAGTTTGTGCCCATCTTTTCCCCTTTATATTAGGTTCAGTGCCCCAGCCAAGAAACTGTTCCCCATATTTTTGGGTGAGGGATCATCTTACCTTAATTTACCTGAATCTAAAATCCCATGAAGATACCCTAGACATTTGTTTCCATAGTGATTCTAAACCCCATCAGTTGATAGTCGGGTTAACTACCATGCTTTTTTACTGTAGTTTTGTTCCCCGTGAATCACTCCTTCATACATTTCCTGCCATTTCTCCCTGACATGATGTGTGTAGACTTTCTTTTCTTTCTCGTCTCATAGTAGCCAGTCCCCTGCTTCTATCACTAAATGCTAATTTAAGAAGCTATTTCCACTTTGTCCAAGGGTATGCGTGAATCCTGCACAGGAATTTTAGACAAATACTTCTTAAAGAAGAATGTGCTGCAGTTAACCTTGTTAAAATGTAGATTCTGCAGGCTCTGGGCACTTCTGGAAAGGGAAGTGAAGTGTTTCTGATGTCATCTGACAGGGCCCATAAGAATGGGTCCATTCTATCTTGACTAAAGGTCAGAGAGTTGGAAGTTACTTCTGTTTCTTCAAGGTTAACATCAACAGTTCAAATAACCGATCAGGGAGTTCTGCTCTCTCAAGGTTTTTGTCAACAGGTGTGGCTAATATCCAGACCTGATATTTCTACCTCAAACAAATGTCTAAGGATCCAACTAGGTTCCTACTCCATTAGCTAGATAACTATGGATCCTACCAAGAAAGTGGTTTGCCTACAGAATGTTGTGGTCTAGGGTGTAAGTGCTACTTATCTGGTTTTGGCAACAGAATGTTTAACTATGAAAGTAGCCTGTAATCCTTCAATGGGTCTGTTCATTCCTTATATCATGTGAATGCAGTTTTGGAGTATTTAAGCAAATGGAAATTAAACGCGGGTGACATTCAGTATTCACTAGATGTCCCTCCCGATACTATCCTACGTATATGTTTCTTATTTCTAATATATGTTTGTTCCTTTTGCCTAATAATTCTAATCCTCGTGCTCCAACCTGGAGTGTATGAACCCACTATAGCAAGGATCGCAGCAGAAGCTACCCCAAAAAGGTGGCTTATGACACTCATCCAGGGAAAAGATTTTATGCTGATTCCTGTAACAAAAGAGAAGCAGCCTATTCATTAATCGCCTGATTTTAGCAGAACTGCATCTAAACTAAAAGCTCTGAGGAAGGATTAAGGGCCACTTTCCAGAACTTGTCCTACAGATGTAGAAGATAGAATGTAGAGTTAAACTTGCTATAGTAAAACCAACTTCTTTATCAATAAGCCTATAATCTGGCACCATCACATATGCACATCTCCCTCTCTGTACCATGCAGAACTTAATTTCCGTCTCTCTTAGGAATAAATGTCTTTAAACATTTTGTTACTGAGTTGTAAGTTTTACATAGTTATCTTCTCCTTGACACTGCCCGCCTAAAAATTATTGTTGAGTAAATATAGAGATAAAGTAATTAAAAGCTATAAAGTTCTTTCCACATATTTTCATATTTTTGTTGTGCTAATTTATTAGATAAATAAGCAGAAACAGAAGCAGCATTGTAAAATATGAAGGTATCGATTTCCAAAGACCCTCAGCATTTTCTCCTAGTTCTATAACATTCTTTTCCAACTTACTCTTTCCTCCTGCCCCCACACCCACTAAGGAAAACACACACACACACACACTCACTCACTCACTCACTCACCACTGAATATGCATTATCTTCATATTCTAAAACCTTCTAAGGAAGGGTCTGGAGTTGATTTATACTAAAATATGTCTGACTGTCTGACTGTCTCTTAACAAAATTGAATTCTACAATTGAAGAAGGACACGCACAATAAAATATAATGAATGAGAATGTTGAAAAAAACTTTTGAACCTTAAAAGATAAAGCAAAAGTGAAAGTATTCTGAATGCCCCCAGTATTCTGTCAACAGCAAATTCTTTCCCCTCAATTGCAAATCCACAGTTTTCTTCCACTAAGGCCAAGAGTCTCTCCTTCATGATAAACTGCATCTAGTTGAATTTGAACAAACATTGCACACAGAAGATTCCCACCATAAAGTGCTCACTGCAAGCCAGACAAGGCAGAGGCAGGACAAACAAATCAATGTGGCAGCTCACTTACATCTTCATTGTGCTTTCCTCCCACAATGGCATATAGCATTTATTATGCAGTTAGGAAAAAATAAAACAAAAAATCCAATTCCGCTAAACATCGGTGGAAGGCAGAGATGATTCAAATATTTAATTCACTTTATCAATGAAGAATGACACCAGGAGAGCATTTGGGTTAATGTGAAGCAAAATCCATTTTGTTAATTTAATTAGGACACCCATCTGCTTCCCATACCTTTAACCAAGTCAGTCTTCACCAACATGGAATTCTTAATGTTACAGACACAGGTGATCAGAGAGAAAACATGAGGGTAAGATTGACAGTTAACATGAGGTAGGTACATTTGAAGCCGCCCTGTTTCAGGTCTCTCTGAATAGCAGATAATGAGATGCAAATAACAGTAGATGGTGAGCCATAGAACTGGATACATTTTTCTCCATCCCAGATGCTAGCCTGATGAAAAGCATGGAGGTGGTGTGTGCATTTACAGCTCTGATCTGCAGGACTGTTCACTAGGAAATGGCTAGCCATCCCTCAGAAATCGGAGCACAGAGAAGGCAAACAGGGTGCTCTTTAGCCAGGATGTTTTATGACTGGGGTGCAGAGAAGTCAGCAACAATGATAAATTCCTGTCTTTGCTTCTGGGTCATCCTGCAGCTGCTCAATTGTGAAGGCCAGACAACACCTGGAGTGCAGATGGGTGGAAGTCCTAGCACTGTGATTGTCCTTCCATGGTAGGAAAACCGCAGGGAGTCAGCATGTGTTTCTCAAGAGGGGATGGGCGTGCTAGCTGCGCTTTTCTCACAAGTCTCAGCTCGCAATCACTGTACGCCTCAAGAGCCCAGCACAGGAGCCAAAAGGACTTGGATTTGAGTTCCATACCAAGAAATTTTGTTCCATGGCCAGTGATTAGTATTTCTAAGTTCTTTATTTTTGTCAAAAAGCATAATGGCAACCTCTATTTTACAGAGAACTTGGAGGGTAAACAAAATAACATTTATAAATTGCTTAACAAAAAGACAAGTCAATGAATAGTAGTTATGACTTCTTCCACGGAATGCAATAATATTCAAGTGTAAATTTTATGAGCTCTTTCAGTATGTCTGAAAATTAAAGTAATGAACTGGATGCATGCTAAAATTCTATAATCTCTAGAGGCTTAAATGAATTGAAATATGCAAAGCGCTTAAAAGATACTGTAAAAGAGCAAGCTATTGTTATAGAGATAATTAACGGGTAAAGACTCTCGTCTATTATTTGTATATATTCCTCTTCTACTGATGACTAGCTGTGTCCTTTGAACAAGCCACTTAAACTGCCTCAGTTTAATCATCCCTGATGTAAGAATGATAATAGCAAGCATTATTGATTAGATTGGTGTCGAAATTAATTATTTAACAGTTATAAATGAGATTGATGTATACGTATGAAGCACTATTTAAACATCAATGGATTTTTTTAAAAAGACTTATTTGTTTTTTACTATATATGTATGTGTGTTTGCTTTTCACTCTTCTGTGTGGACCGTGTGTATGCTTCGACACACTTTTTAAAATACGACACATGTTATTGCTCATTGGCTTTGAGTAGTTGACAATTGACAACTCTTAACCTAAGTCTCCCTTTAATTTTGAATCTCTGACTGAATTATTGTAAGGATTGAAAGGCCAACTGTTACTTCCTGTTTAAGGTCATACTCTAAAAACAGCTGAGGAGACTACAGTGACAAACTTCTAGGGGCCTTGACAAAGCAAATGGCAAAAATACTGAACTATGGGAAGTCTGGATTTTGCTAAAAAGCTATGTATGCTTGAAGAGAACCCTGAGCTCCAGAAAAAAAATTAGCCTTTTTAAGAGTGGGAAGAGGAGATAGAAATACTTGTTTACTAATGAAAAATTTTGTATGAATGACTAATAAAGTTCATCCTGTATATACCAGTTCTGTGTCCAGCTTCCATTACCTTTCATTGTTTGTCTGCCTTTGCAAAGAACAAGTAATAAAGAGGTTTCCAGCTTGGCTCAATGTTGTTTGTACGGCCGAAGATGATAAAGATGAGTTAATACAATTCTATGCCTGCAGACCTCAAAGAATTGGAACTGAATAAGATGACTAATAAGTAAAAATAAAGTGCAAGGTCAGAATAAATCATAGTGAGGTTATAAACTATGTGGAAAGCAGATGGGGATCTGGACAGACCCTGGAAACCCTGAAGTCCACATCAGCAGCTGAAGCAGGTTTCGTTTTCAGTATGAACCTGCTCATGGCTAGAGTAACAGCAAGGGAGCCATAGCTTGAAAAACTAGAAAGAGATCAGCTTTTCTTCTTGTAGTCAAATCCCATGTGATAATCATGACATTTAGTGTGCTGAAGAGAAATTTGAGTGGGTAGAAGGGAGAGAGGGTTCTCATGCCCCCTAACTGACACCTGTTATTGTTCCAGGAGTGGGCAGAGAGGAGGCACCAGAACCATCAAGATTAACATTTTTATTTGTCTGTTGGTTTGAGATGCAGGGTAGGGTTAGATGAGAGAGGAAGTTGGATGATCCAGGAGGAGATGGGGAAGGGGAACCATGATCAGAATATATTGTATGAAAAAAATGTGCTCAATAGAAAGATTACCATATAAGAGAATGGCATTGGCATGGCATGGACACTTTTCCTCCAAAGCTAGTTCAAACAAGCAATATTGTAGGAGAAAAGCCCCATGAACCTTGTATATGGTCTATAAAGTCTCCTGAACTATGAATATGATCTGGAGTCCCTATGAACCATGTATATGACACACAGAATCCCCATGAACCATGCATATGGTCTACAAAGTCCCATGAACTATTTGTATGATCTGAAGAGTCCCTGTGAATCATGTATATGATCATCAGAGTCCCCATGAACCATGTCTATGACTTACAGAGTTCCCACGAACCAGGTATATTACATACAGAGTCCCCATAAACTGTGTACATGATCTACAGAATCCCCATAAACTATGTATATGATCTACAAAGTCCCCATGAACCATGTCTATGACCTACAAAGTCCTCTTGAACTGTGTTTATGATCTACAGAGTCCGCATGAAGCATGTCTATGACCTACAGAGTCACCATGAACTGTGTATATGATGTACAGAGTTTCCAAGAACCATGTCTATGACCTACAGAGTCCCCATGAACTATGTATATGATCTACAGAGTCTCCATGTACTATATATATGATCTACAGAGTCCCCATGAACCATCCACGTTATTTACAGAGTCCTATCCCGGCCCTCTGATGCACTTCTATTCTCAGAAGTGACCTTTCTGCTTCCTACATAAGCTATCTCCATTTCAACAACTATGCATATGTACCTGCTCCAATTCTTTGTCCTGAGACACAAGAACCTGGAAGTCTCAGCATGTGCATTCAAGTTCCCAATGGATGGAGGCATAAATGGGCTATTGGCAAAAATCGTCAAGCAGCCCCACATTTCAAGACTCTAATTCTGGTCCAATTCTTTTTAATTTATGCACGAAAGATCAGAGGCTTGAGGAAGAGACAGCTTGTTAAGATTATACAGCTAGTTGCTTTCAACTTTGGAACGTAATTACAAAAGGCAATTTGTACATTTGGTTATTCCTGTTAAGTATCTCTATTCATAATGCTAAACACGGATTTTTGCTACTTCAAAAGCTGTTTTAGTTCTTAAATTTGTGATGTCTATTACATTTCACCAGTGTGAGGAAATGAGTGTGTCTAATCTTGTCAATGTAATATTTATTCTCAATTCCTGTTATAGCTATTTCTTCTTATTTGAAAGTTGATAAAATCTGTTGGCAAGTCTCTTAGAGCTGCAAAGTAGAAACTCAAAACACTTTGCAGAATATTCAATACAAACGGGCCCAGGAACCCTCCAATGGGTCTTTTTTTTTCTTGTTTAACTCAAGTTTCTTGTGAAGTCTTTTGTGAATTTTAAAGTTATATAGTTACATTCATGTTTTAGAATTCCTCAACCACAGCACAGTGATGTTTCTGCATTACATGCAAACAGATATTTTCGGTATTCCATGAGAGCTACAAGTAAGATAATATATTTTGAATAAGAACTTTTAAAGGTATTAAAGACAGAATCTGGAAGGTGTAATAATTTGTTTTTTCTTACTCAAAAGACAATCCTTTTCACTTAGAAATGGTTCTTGACAATAAAGTCTACTTGGAGAGATAAAAGTCTAAAACATAAATGCAGTGTTTATCATTGTTTTGAGGTCTGAGGACAAAGCCACAGGTCTGAAAAGGTATGTGACTTAGCCACACAGTATTGTTAGTGTAAAAAGCTGACACTGGTTGTGTGTCCTAGGAATAAGACATTGGAAATGGAGACAGGCGGGGGTCATTCACATATTTCCTAGCTTATTTTAAGGAACGTGGTCAACATCAACCCTTTAAACAGGACAGAGACAAACTCCAACAGATACTTTGGAAATTCTCATGGAGGTGAGGACTCTTTCATTTATGGTGAACTAGTTGCTATCTTTCTCAAGCTTTTTAAACTTTTGAGATTATGCAATGAATTTACTAATCTCTCTGGACACATAAACACACACATGTAAGAGTTAGTTATCTAGACAATGTGGTGTCCATGTGTGAGTGGTTTACCCAACTGGTCCATGGTTCACACTGGTAGAAGCTGTTCTGGTTTCCTTGAGACTATTGGAGTTCTTGGCACATAAGACTTCATGGCTGATGCAGTGGGGGCTCAAATAGTAAATCTCACTGTGTTCATTTGGGTTTCTCTGTCTGACATCCATTGGCTTCTTCAAAGCCTTATCTTCTTTACATCCTTTTCTTCCTTTCTTTGCCTCTCAAACTAATAATCTGAAGTGAGGTGGGGTTACCACGCACGATTTGTTTAAAAAAGAAAAAGTATCAAATTTGAAACAATGAATTATAATCTAGTCAGAGAATGGTAAATACTGAATTTCTATCGTCTGCATCTCTCAAATATTGTGACTGGTCATATTCATCCTCTATTACATGCATCTAGCTTAAGTACAAAGTACAATAATTTACATCACTTCAAGAGAGAAGAGGGGGCTAAAGGCTATTGATCATTTCATCACTGAAATCATGAAACCTCTTTCAAAGTCCATAGATTACGGCTTAGTAATGTGATTGTTTGAGTGTGAAATCATAAAAACATCACAGTTTAGTCCACATTGGGCATTTTACTGTCCTATAGAAGGGCACTAACCCAAAGCATGCCACAAAGAAATTACCAAGGGCCAGACCAAAGGATCTCCCTAAAAATGGGTATTCTCTGCTAAAAGAGAGGAGGAGACTGGTGGACAGGAACTGGAACTGCACAAAACTTGATGCTGTGCAGAACAAGGATCTTAACAGACCATGAAAACAGAGATTGTCATTGGAGAAATATGCTTTTAGAAAATGATGATAGCTTTCCTAATGCATGAGTGGATAGAAAGTGCTTTGCCTCTCACACGGTTTTCAATCATTTTCTTTCTACTCGCTCAACACTTTTTCACAAGCCAGTTTCAATCATTTTCTTTCTACTCACTCAACACTTTTTCACAAGCCATTAGGACCATTGCCTGTTTGCATCTGCACAGTTGTGAGAAGTCTCCTTTCTGGGGTGCACAGCCCTCAGACTTCACAATACTGAATGTGCCATTCATTCTACATCAATATTTTCCTCCCTGCCTCTTTCATTTTCTTTTCTTTTCTTTTCTTTTCTTTCTTTTGTTCTCTTTTTGTAGAGCCTCTCTATATAGCTCAAGCAGGTCTGGATACTCCTGCCATGACATGTTCTTCAGTTCCGGGATTACCGGTATTCCTTTACTGCCATACCCAGTTACTTCAACCTTAGAGAGAATCACTTCATATTACTGCTAAGAAATAAGCAGAGAAAAGAACCCCAGAAGTATACCTTTCCAGAATTTTAAATCAATCAGCAAATTCAAATCCAGTCCCCATTAAAACTTTCTGAACATTTACCTAAAATTATTTATTTCCCTGTGTTCTAATTGCTGTTAGTGTGAGACTCTATGGTTATTAAAGAACAGTTTGTGGGTCTCAGTGAGGTGACTCAGTTGGTGGAGAGCCTGCTGTACAGACACAAGGACCTGAGTTTGGATCTCCAGCACTCATATAAAAAGCTGAGTGTAGTGATGTGTTCCTATAACCCCATGGCTGGAAACATGACGGCAGGACAATCCTTGAGCTCTATGGCTCTAGCCCTTCTAGGTGAATTGATGAGCTCCCGCCTTAATGAGAGACCCTTTCTCAGAAAAATAAGATGCAGAATGAATGAGAAAAACAAGTGACATTGATTTCTAGTATCTCCAGGTGTTCACATACACATCTGCATATCTAGAACCACAGACTTTTGTTCAAACTGAATCCTCCACCCGTCATAATTTTCTGCTACATCTCCACATCATGAGAATTTTCTGTCCACCCAGAGATAGTATTTCTTTGATCTGTTAGCTTTATTGGAATTCACTTTATATGGTGGAGAACTTCTTGAAAATATTCCCAGTATCTGTTTTGTTGAAATTAAATACTCAATACATATATAAAGATATGGTAATTATACCTTAATTGTCTCTGGCCTTATTAGTGACTAGGATTGTTTTTACACTAGATGAATGAATCCTTGGTTAGGGTTTCCACAGCTCACCTCACTCCCTTATGACACCCTTTTACTGTGTCCTGCTCCTCTTCTTCTACCAACAGGAACCAAACACAGACTTTATACCACTGATTTCTTTGTTCTCACCATCTCTTCATTGGCCTTATTCTCCTTCCAAATTCCATTACCTCCTTCTTGAACTACTGTAAATATTTCTTAGCTATTGCTCCACTTCCTGTCTCTCCCTTCTTAGACTATTCTGCAAGCAGATGATGAAGTCATTCTGCCAAAGTGAAACTCTAATTTCACTCCACAACTTATAAATGGCTAGTGCCGCAGAACAAGCTCAACCCCCTCACCAGGCTCTCCATCCTCTGCCTACTGTCCTTACACATTCGAGTGACACATCCTTCCTCTGTGCCCACTACATGCCAGTAGTTCCTTGAATCTTTGTGTGGAGCCTGTGCTCTTTCCTGTGTTGATTTAAACACATCTGCCTATTGATATGCCCATCTTTTCAGAAACAAAGAAAACATGTTTCCCTGTAATTAATACTTTGTGTATGTAATTTGAGACTTTTTGCTTATGAAGCATTGGTGTTGTTAAAAGAATACTAATCTACTTAGTCAATATTCATATAGTAAAATATTTTCTTCACTAAAAGCTCTCTAAAATGATAAATGATCTCACTTTATCCTTTGTTTCTGACATTAGACCATATCCAAGAAAGATAATAGATACTCAACAAAGGTCTGTTTAAAATGTAAGAAGGACTAAAACTTTTTTATAATCAGCACAGTTTGAATATAGATTAAGATAATCCATAAAGCTACCAGAATAGAGAGGGCAGGTATGTATCAATGAAGAATGCCAAAGGAATAAATTTCTTTCTATTATCCTTCCGTTCTTTTCCTTCTCTTTCTTTTCCTTTTTTATTTAAAAAAAATGTATACCGTGTGCGTGTGTGTGTGTGGGGGGGTTATAAACAAAAAATTTGTTTCTTTCAATTTACCCCACCTGTAAACTGAATTGTCAGGCTAGGCAGCAGGCTTTACCTACTGAACCATCTTACCTGCCACAGTGGGAACAGTGGGAATCTCATATTAGCTAGACAATAGGATAATTGACCTTGAAAGTTCCTTAAACACTTAAATTTCTGGGTTATCAAAGGGGAAAGTGGAGAAATTTACTCTAAATTTGTAATGGATGGAAAAACACAGAAAAAAACAAACTTATTTTCTTGTGCATCCAGAGGGCTGTAACTCAAATGAGGCCAACCTTCATGAGGCACACTCTAATGAAGCAAGTAAAAGCATCTTTAGATGAACCTCAAATACCTTAATTATATTAAGACAGTGTGAAATAATCTCATTTTCTAATGAAAAAAAAAAGAGTACAATTTTGGAAACTGAAAGGAAATTAAAACTATCCATTATTTTTACTTTTAAAGCATTGCCAAGATCTAATATGCACAGGGCTATAAATTTGTGAAGTGCTTGAGTTTATTTCAGAAGCTTTTTTTGGAACTATAGCTCTCACTCTCATTGTTAACAACCCAATGAGAAAATTTAGTGCTATAATTTAGATAGGGCATTTCCCTTCAACAGTTCATGTCATGGAAACGTGGTCTCTCATGTGACAATAGAAAAGCTGGTGGGGGCTGTAAGGGGTATAATGTTATGCAGACGTAGGGAACACTACTTGGAACGAATTGATTTAGTTCTTATGTGCACCTGGAAGAGTAAGTAACTATAGAGAGCAGTACAGGTCCCTGGCTTCCTGTCTTGCCATGTGACCACTCCTTTTTAGAGGTGTTTCTACTATAATACCCCTGTCATATGACTCAACCAAGAAGTCCCACACTAGAGTTGAACAAATGTCAGCACTCCTAAATAAACTCTTCGAGGAGTATTTTGCTCTGGATATTTAGCTGTAGTAACAGAAAATGTTCTAATATAGCCATTTCTTTTCTAGTCAAGTAATTCTGACTTAAAATTTATAGCACTTATTGTACCTATTGTGTTGTGCCACCGCCCATATGTGGGGATTGGCTCTCTCCTATCATATGTTCCTTGGAGACTGAACTCTTGCCATTAGGCATGGAAGAAAGTGCTTTAACTCATTTAGCCATTTTATCTGTCCCAATCTAGCTTTGTTGTGAAGTTTAGGTGACAGCCTCAAGAACTTTAGCAAAGAGCAGAAGAAAGACGTTATACTCTGTAAATCTATATAACTCTTATCAACAGATTAGGCAAGGTTTTCACAAATTAAGAAACTTCATTGATTATATTTCTTCAAGTCTTTAGAAACTCTTGGAAAAGGAGAGTCAAGGTTTTAAGCAGAATCAATTCAACACAGTCACCACCAGGTCTCTTCTTTTTCATTCTTTTGGGACAGGATCTCATTACATCATGGTAACTGGCCTCAAACTCACAAAAATTCACTGCCTCTGCCTTGATAGTGCTCAGATTAAAGCCATGCGCCAACACATCAGACTACAAGTTTTCTAAGTAAGTTGTATTTAGAATAACACAGACATTGAGCAAGGGTCCTTTGCCACACCATAAATATGGTGGAAAGAACATAATTTAAGTGATGGAGACAGTATGTGAGAATTAAATGACCTGAGTTTGTTTCTTTTCCATGTTCCTCAGGGTGCTTAAGTTTCTTTTAGATGTAGAGAGGTCATGATGAAATCATGCAGAAAGCATGGGCATCAAGAACAGATGAAACACACTGACCTGGAAACCCTTTTAGGGAGCAATGAAACACCTGCTTCTTTTAGTTCTTTCCTCCCTACAAGAGTTCAGAATGAGACACTGAACACCACAGCAGACAGACACTTAGTAAATCTGGTTAACTGATAGGGTCTTGTATTATGGAATCTGAAATGAGTGTCATAATTCAATTCAAATAAAGATCAAACATTCAAAGTTCCATATATGCAAGAAAGAGTAAAGGGTATTATCCTTTAGACTTCTGGTCCTGAAGCAACAAGATTACTCCACATAACAAGAGCCATAATATTATTAGGATGTAAGCATGTATATTTGTTGTTGTTGCCAGCTTTCATTATGATGTTTGCAAGGGAACTGCTGAACTTATTTATAAAATATTAATGACATAAAGTATCCCTAGTAAGCAAATTTCTGATTGTGAGTGTGAAATCCCACTATGATCTCAATTGATATTCTACAGTTAACAGCTATTATTTTTCCCCAAATGTTTAATTAACAACTGAGAGTTTAGCTGGGGGTCTCGCATAGTTGCTACAAGTTTTACATATGTGAACAGCATGAGAGACAACAGCCAGAATATGTAATTTGTATCTTGACCAGAGAGTAACCACAATTCCTAAGGATCCTTCCTGCCACCATCTTGTGATCATTGAGTATAGAAGGCTTCACTAAAGATCCAAAATTGACAAGAGTTTCAAGGATCTTACTCAGTGAACATTAAATACAGAATTCTTTATTTCCTTTATTGAGGGCTAGAGAGACACTAGTGCTGAGCCTCTAAGTACAAACAATAACTTTCTGGAAATGGATTTGCCAGAGAGGGGCGCCACACCTTGAATTTAATGACTCTCCCAGCAGAGGCAAGCCATCTTTTGCACCTTCCTATGCAATCCATGCATATCCTTTTCCCTTTGGGAATGCAAAGAATCCTGTCCAGAGTTTTATGCCTCTGCAGGGGAAATTGTTGTTGTGCACAATTAGCATATTTACTAAGGCTTGTCATTACTTTTGGTAATTAAACTCATACAAAAAGAGAGACATATCCAATTCAAGACGATTACACTGCACAGTAATACAATCATAATGGTCGCCTGACAATTATTAAGATATACTAAATTCTTCCTTATAGTAGAAGTATTCACCAGAGCAGCTTCTGAATAGGATCATTGCAGTGTTTTCTATTTAAATATGTTTTTCTGTACAGAGAATTATAATTACATTTGCATAACTACTATAATCAATGTAGAAGCACGACTGAAATTTTGTTCTTTAAATCACTATTCTTTTTGGGATTTCAGGAGTTCTGAAGCCTCCTCTGGGCTTGTGAACTGCTATTTTAGTTTGTAATGGGATAAATATAATTTTATGTCCTCTTTATATGAATAAAACATTCTAGAAACAGCACAGAATAAAACTATACTGCGTAATTTAGGTCTTCAAAAAGACTAGGCTTTTAATTTACAAGATCAATGTTTATATCAAACAAAACAATTATACAGGAAAATCCCCACTAAGATCACAAAAGTATAATAAATGTGATCTATGTGCCATAAACTCATAGGAGATGGGGAGCAAATACCTTTAAATTTCAGTACTCTGTACTTACTGAGGTTAGCTCGTGTGGCCGAGATAATTTCTGTCCCATTTCCAGACCACAAACCTGTGATGCCTTTTGAATGTTCTCCTTTACTTCAGCTGAATTCCGCAGGCTACCTTGGTACCTGATGTTTCAGTTATATATTCTTTTTTTTTTTTTTTGTCTAGTCAGATCTGAGGAAAATAATAAACACACCTAAAATAAAGAATCTGCCACCAGTCTTTGAGAACCATGAAACAAAGCAAACTTCTCTATTAAAACTTCCCTTCCTCTGAGCAGACTGCCCAGGATGTCAAGCAAGACCCTCCCAACAGCATCTGATTGGGTATGTCTCAGGAAAGAAGATCAAGGCACAAGCCTGAGATTCTAAAATCTAGTTTATCTCTGGTCCTGCTGCAAGTTGTGTTTGGTTACCAGTTAGCTCCTCAAGGCAGTATTATCCCCAAGGACCAGACCAGAGCAAAGCACGCTCTCAATAGCACAGTCTGTGTGTATTTCCTGAGGGGCACACGGATGAAGTCACTCTAGGAAGAAACTCTAAGGCATTTCTCAAACACAAAACTTAAAGCATATCTTTGTGCAAAGATACTAAACCTAATTCAATCTTTTCAAAGTTGTCCTTTTTTTTTTTTGACTATCTGGAGTCTTGCTAAAAATTGCACAGGAACTGTTTTAATGACCAATTAATTCAGATTGACAGATACACATACATAAACATGCTCGGTGAGTAATAAGCAAGGGCCACATGGATTCCCGAAGGAGTGTATATGGAGTTGAGGAAAGAAATAAAGATAAATGCAAGATATACCAGCTTCACATACACGAGTATTCTTGTGTTTGTTTACCTGTGAACAACAGAGCCCAGTAGGCTTCTTGTGTTTATATATATACACATAGTTCTTCATTACTCACAAACTTGTCTGGCACACATCTAGATCTAGAAAGCATGAGGAGTTCCACCTAATTTGTAAAACATGTAAATCCAAGGACATTATTCTTACCATTCCTCTCTTTTGGGGGGTCATTTCAAAACTGGGTGCACTATATAGCTCTGGCTGACCTGGAACTCACATGTAGCCTGGGCTTGCCTCAAACTAATAGAAATCTGACTGTTGCTGTCTCCCAAGGGCTGGTTTTAAAATCACGTGCCACTATACCCAGTGGCATGTCCCTCTTTTAAGCATGAGGAATTGTGTTTTTAGAGAAATATTATAAAACAAAAAATCAGGTGAAGAATTTTAGGAACTCTGAGGTGGATAATTATTAAGTACCTACTAATGATTTTATCTTTTCTTTTCCTCTAATGTTATGTAGATGAAAGTTATATATTAAAATATAAAAGTATGTAGTACACAAAAAATGCATATACTTTCCACCAGTCTTCAAAGTAGCCTACTTGATAATTGCAGTTACCCCTGGGCTGGAGTGGGTCCAGTTCCTGACTACTCCTGTGGGGACCTATGGTGCTTGTGACTTTGCTTTTTCCCACTGTGGTATAAGCATCAATGGTAAGGACATCGAGCCCTTTCATAGCGAAGAAAACACACATTCATGGAACAGAAGCTCCGTATTTGCCCATCAACATGACCTCCATTGCAAAGCCCCTTCCACAAGTCTCTCAGATTGTGATCTCATCACTTCATGTGTACAAAGCATGGCTTTATTTGATTTCTTTCCTGTTGTGTTATTTTAATAAGTATTTCAACATCCAATCTTTAGGGAGGACACTTGCACATACTCCTAATGGTCATAATTTTGACTTTTGATTTTGGTTTTGATATGATTATGAAGAATAGCCTGGATATGGTTCTCATTAAAATGTGTTTGTTCAAAATTCTACATAAATGGTCTTATTGACTTTTGAAGTTCTCAAGTTAAATGTTCCCTATAGAATTAATTTAATTTTAGTCTTTGAAAAGTTGGTCTGGCATCCATAGTTATAGAAGTCTGTTTTTAATAAAAAGGCTTCTAAAGAATATTGCTACTCTGTGCCTTAGCATCATATACTACATTAATAGAAATCCACAGAACAAGCATTTTCCTTATTTACAATTATATTGAACACTTCAACCAATACACACATTTGTTAAAGACCTCATGTGTGAAAGCAGCTATATTTATCAGGTATTGAAATGCATGTTGCTACTTCTATTTCTCAGATTCTGAAGGGCTCGCATTTTGAATTATGGACTGAGTGGTTTTCAAAGCTTCTTTTAGTAATAAGTGGCAACAGCAAGAGAGAAGTGAAATGAATAACTGAGAAGCTCTTGGGCAGCTTTCTAAATGTTGGTAAGGAATAGATGTCAAATATTTCCTGAAGCTTACAAGAAGGAAAGACTAAGGAAATATTGAGACATTTTTGTATATTAATTTTGAAGACTTGAATAGTGGTTATGATGGTGGGAAAATCAGGAAGGGTTCTAAGTAGAAAAGAGTTACTTCCATAACTAATTTTCAAAAAATTAGAGCAATGTGGATAAGTCTTCAGGAAGATGATGAAGCATCACAGAAACCAGGTATTCAAATGATAGTACTGGACACAGTAATAATGCATGTGTAATCTAAAAGATTGTGGTTTGAGAAGAACGAAACTAACTGAAAACTGGACTATGGTATTACAGTATACAGTGTTGAGTTACTTGGGGGTGATATTCAGAGCAAATAAATAGGTATAAGTCCTTTATCAAGTGCAGTAATACCAAAATGCCACTGGAAGATTGGTTACCAAGGCAACTAGCTCTTAAATCGCGATCCTGCCTTGTGTACAGGGTACTTACTGTGTTTTCTAAATTATTCTAAGGATTTTGCATAAGTCATTTCATGGAATCTAAGATTGCTCAATCTGGCATAACTGGCATTTAGGTGTAGGCAATTCTTTGCTGTGGGGCTGTCCCCTGAGCTTTAGGGTCTTTAATAACACACTTGACCCTGTTCGTGAACTTCCAGAACACACATGATTCAAAGTTTAACAACCAATAATGTCTCTAGGCATTGCCAAATGGCTGCTAGAAACAATATCTCCTAGCTCAGAACCACTGATTTATTGCTATCAATATACTTTGGGATATGTTTCATTAACCTTTAAGAAATTAGCTCTGCTTTTATAGATGAGGCACCTGTCTGTGGCCTCTAGCAAGTTCTTTTCATGACTTGGAATCTTAGCTACTTGTTACCTATTGCTTTCCTATAATCTTCCTAGACAGGAGCCCAGCACAGACCTTCATAAAAAACAAGAGTCATTTTAGACAAAGTATCATAATGCAGAAAACCTTTATTTTATTTCTATTATTTTACGTAACTTTTAGGTTCTCACATGAATTAGTCAAGATTTCTGTGTCATGTTTTACAATTTTCCCAGAGTCCAGTTTATGGATGAGTGAAATTTTACCAATGTGATCTATGCAATGCTAAAGAGATTTTGTTTTTTGTGACCTCAAATCAACATTGTAACTGCTATTAGAACTTTTAGTATCTCTCAATTTCTCCTGGGCTTTGGCTTTATAGTGGGACTAAAATGTTCTGCCTTCCCCAAACTGTAAAACATACTATGACTGAGGCATATCTGACACCTTTCAAATATCCTATGCTGTACAGCACTCCAATTACCCTACACAAGAGGATGCATTCAGGACAGTTTCTGTTTAGATCTGCTCCCTTTCCTATTATAGGTGAGAAGAAGGAAAATTTATGCTAGGAGCAGGTTTATGCCTTTTTTAAAATGTGAAGTGCCGTCACTATGGAAGGAGAACTGTTAGCCTCTCTAGCTGCAGAAGGCAGAAGCCAGAGTCACATGAAGCTCTGGGAGTCATTTAGAATAGGTGCCATCAAGGCAACAGACAATGACATATGATGGAGAGAATGGGTGAAATAAGGATCATATTTATTATTGATGTAACCCTGGTGAAAATAAGTGTGAAGGCTTCTGAAAGCCCTAACAATAAAGCCATGGTTTGCCCCAGTTACACCTTTCCTTGGCAACTATCCAAAAGACTCTGCCTCTTATCACAGAAATATTTGCACAATAATACTGACAGTTGCATTGTTTACAACAGCAAAGTAATGAAGCCAGCCGAGATGTCCAGTGACTGAAGAATAGATAATGAAAATGTGGAATATATGCACAATGGAATTTTATTCAGATGTGAAGAAAAAAACGTAAGTTGTATGGAAATAGATATTTCTGGAAAGTATCACATTAAGTAAAGTAATGCAGATTCAAAAAGACAAATATTACATGCTCTGCCATACCTGGACCCTAAATTGTATGTTCGCAAATATATATGTACACATGTGGGATGAATGTGGGTATAAAACTACAAAGAGGACCAGGAGAGGACCAAGGGAGTGACAGAGTGCAGGAAGGGTAATGGAACATACCTGAATGAAAATGGAGAGGAGGTTTTGGGGACAGTGTGTGCTGAAGGTCGAGGGGGGAATGAAGGAGATAGAGCCTAGTGAAAAGGCCACAATGAAACCTGATATTGTGTATGCTCTTTAAAATCTTAAGTGCATACTTAAAAGAAAAGAAAAGGTATTAAATGTCCGCTGACTGGGGAGCTGCTCAGCAGGAGTTGCTGAGAAGGTGAGCAGAGATCTGCTGAAGAAATCCCAAGCTAAGGAGAAAGCCTGGCTTGTGTGCAAATGGCTATGAAGGACCCTTAAGTGGTAAAACACAAAAAACAAAAACAAAACAAAACAAAACAAAAAAAACAGTCAAGGGGTAATTTATCATTTTAAACTCCTAATCACCATCGAGAAGGCAGAGACCATGAGTGACAGAGGTCAGCTATTAACATGGTTGAAGGTAATTTGGCACCATAGGGATTGTTATTTGGTCCCAGAAAGTTTGCCTGTGTAACTTCAAATTCAGCCTAAGATTCCAATGTCTCCTATGGAAAATGGTAGAAAAGTATTTTTCTTGCAGGATTTTGAGAGTCTTATGCGGTAATCTCTAAGCAAAGGACCTTTGGAGAGTGTGTACATTATAATGTAGACACTCACAGAGTTAAAATTGGTAAATTGTCTTCAAATAAATAAATAAGTGTGTTGGGCAGCTTGGTTATTTTTCTACCTGACATTTTACTGAGTGAGAAACAGCAATCCAAGATACTTTTAAATTTTATTTCAAAATAGTTTTTTATGCTTTGATCATATTCTTTCTCCTCTCTCAACTCTTCTTAGGTTCTCCTCACCTTCCTATCCATCTAACTTCAAGTTGTTTCTCATTCCTGATAAGTTAAACAAAATTAAAACCAATATGATAAAAATACATGAATAGATAAACCAACACCAAAAACACACACAAAAAATTTTGAGCCCTCTTTTTCTCTTCACATGGGCTTCCCCCAGAGTATGGTTGAGGTAACCATTGGGAAAAAAAACAGATTTCTCCTTGCAGAGTAGATTTCAGATTTTAAGTACAAGACCTTCTTGGTTAGGAGTGGGACTTTCGGTCCATCTCCCTTTCTCATGCCTGGGTTTTGTCCATTTTGAACCTAGGCAGCTCTTGGGGGTGCTGTCACAATTTCTGTGAGCTCACATGTGAAGAGATTTTTAAGAAGTCCCCTGTACTTGAAATCAAATACAGACTAATACAATTAGGTAAGCAAAATTGTGGAAGTGGAGAGTCCTAAAATGCAACGACAAAACAGCCTGAGTCTGGCCTGAAGCCAAAGGGCTTTGGTGACATGCAGGAGGTAGGATGCCAATGCCTGTCCGCTTAGGGGCCTTTCCTGAAGTTCCAATCAACTCAGCTTAAAATGGCAGAAAGAATTGATTCTAGAAATTGGTTGACTTTCCCCAGCGGTGGGAGTGGTGCAGTAGGGTGGATGGAAGACGCTGTGTATGGGGGGAGCACAGATTAAGGAGTGTATCTTCAGACTGAGATGCAGACAGCCTTATTCAGACAATGTACACTCAATAATGGGCTGTCACTTTTTCTAAGAGCAATTGAGAGCACAACTATGTTCATGACAACAAGCCTGTAACAGCTGAGAATGACAAACCCCATCCAACATTCCATTCCCGAGACACTGCACATGTCTTCATTGTTCCCCACTTTGGAGACAGAAGGTACCGCTTAGCGTATGGAGTCTATCCAAGGCATACTAGACACTTGATCAGCATTTTATGCAGTAAAATCACTAGAGTTCCCATGCCATGGTGGATGGTAAATGGGATACTGAAGGGGAAGCATTACTGTTATTATTTATGGATTCTAATGTGTCACTTATATGTCCTCTGCCACAGCAGACACTTCTTTCAAACATGCAGTAAAGGCTCCCAAAAGATACATTGTCAAAAATACTTTTGAAATGAAAAAACAAAATTATCCACAAACTACCCCCTTGTTTCCATGGTTACAGCACTGAAACACTATCAAGGGAGGCAGATGTTAACAGTAAAGCTACAACTGAATTAAAAAGAAAAAAAAAATAAGACGTTGGAAAGAGCCCTGTATTTGGAAGAAGTATGGTTTTGAAATACAAAACATGATCATTTTGTTCTCCAATTATAGTATAATAGCAAAAGAGAAAACTATCACCCAGGGCATCTTCAAGAAGAGCTCAGTGACTTTGGGCTTTCTTAAATGAAGCCAGGTTTTCCACAGAGTTGTGTTCTATGGGTAAAGATTAGAGAGAGGAAAACATACAGGATCTTTTCAAACTATTCCCGTCTCCCAACTAGATATCCTTTGATGATTCATCAGTTTACAAAAACTGTTCGAATTGGAAAGTACAATTAAAGTATAAAATACATAATCAGTAACAATTGATGGATTCCATCTTTTGAATGTGGGGTAATATACCAATGCAACATCAAAGACTTCAAGGTTTGGGTCTATACTTTATGCCACTTAGTTTCCATTCAGACAGTCACAGTAAATCTCATTCTCCTAACTCCCTTGGAGAGTATTGTTTAATTACTGTGGCAGAGATTTTTTTTTATATTTTTTTTATTGAAAAAATTTCAGCCTCCTCCCCGCCTCCCATTTCCCTCCCCTCCCCCCACTCCTCTTCCTCTCCCCCACTTCTCTCCCCCTCCCTCTCCAGTCCAAAGAGCAGTCAGGGTTCCCTGCTCTGTTGGAAGTCCAAGGTCCTCCATGCTTCATCCAGGTCTAGGAAAATGAGCATCCAAACAGGCTGGCTCCCACAAAGCCAGTACATGCAGTAGGATCAAAACCCAGTGCCATTGTCCTTGGCTTCTTATCAGCCCTCACTGTGGCAGAGATTTTGCATCTGAATGCTATGTTATTTTAAGAAAGAAAGCTGTCAGTTTAGGTGTGATGTATTCTTGGCTTTGCATCGTGGGATAAACTTTTAACCTGTTATAAGCCTGACACTTTCCCTTCATTGGAAATTTGTCAAAGGGTGTCTGGTGCCCTGAACACTTATCATGCTTTCTGAACACTGTATGTGAGAGTCTGGGAAAGGAAATGGTGACTCCTCACCAGCACTCTAGCCATAGCGCCACACCAGAAACTGCCGCAGCATGCATGGGCTGCAATGTTCCCAGAATGATTAGGTATAGGGCTGATCAATCTCTCTCTGTGTTGACAATGGTGAACTTTGTGTTAAGAAAAACAGGATATTACACTGCCTATCAAATTACATTTTAATTGACCAAATCTTGTTTTGTCTGCTACCCAGAGAACAATAAGGGACTTTCAGTGTGAAGGACTACTGAAATCTTTAAAACAAAGGAGCAGAGGATGATGTCAAAGTGGTCATTGGACCCGTTTCAAACTCTGACCTCATGACAAAATATCAGAGCTGACTAATTCTTTACTTGCTGTTCTGTAAACTTGCATAATTACCATATTTTTTTCTTGGTACTTACATGACATGAGGTTAAAAACAAAAAAAATCCAAAGCAAAGTGATATGGGATTCCCCTCTGTATGCTGTGAATACCTTTGTTAATAAAGAAGCTGCTTTAGGCCAATGGCTTAAAGAATATAGCCTAGCTGGAAACAATATATAGAGAGAGTAGATAGCATCAATGAGAAGCTATATAGCTGCTGGAGGAGACAGGCGTGCCCCTAAACTTTACTGATAAACCATGAGCCTCATGGTAAAATATAAAATAATTGGAATGGGCTAATCTAAGATGTAAGAGCTTGCTAGGAACATGCTAGAGTCACTGGTCAAGCAGTGTTGTAATTAGTACAGTTTTCTGTGTGAATATTTTGAGTCAGGGCAGCCAAGAACGAACGATCAGCAAACTAACAACAAAAGAAAAGGTTAAAAAACAACAACAACAACACTTTTTGTAGCTGCAGACAATCTTGTGCTAAAAGTCAAGGAATGTTAGTTTAACATGAGAAGTATATAATACATATACATCAATTGTGTATTATATATTAAGTATATAATAAGTATATTACATTATACATTAAGTATAAAATATGTAATACAGCAACCATTCTGGAGCAACAATGAACCACTGAACAATCCTGGTCTGTCACTCTTTTATCTCCTTAGTGACAGACTAAAGTTGTTTAAGCAACATTTTATTTTCCTTTATGTCTACGGAACCAGCTATACTAACAATGATGTAACTAGAGACATGGGAACATAAGCCTGCCCTGAGCTCAGCACTACATGTCCATCTCAGAGGAGGTGAAGAGGGAATATCAGGAAATGTGAACTGACAGAGTTGGGGATATAGAGGCCATATTATTGAAGATATCTAATAGGTAAATAAAGATGAGGAAATAGGTTGCAGGGCAGGCAGCAAGCAAACTGATCTTCACATTTCTTAATCGCTCCCTCTGCTTTGCAAATCCTTCCAAAACATGACCTCATCTGTGCTCTCATCCTCCCAGTGGATAGCGCTCAATTACTCATCCTCTCCCTTAACACAACTTTTATTCAGCCCTGGTTGTCCTTGACATTCCCTCTGTATATGTTTTCTTATTTTTACTTTTAGTATGTCTCAATAACGAAGTTGAGATCTGTTTGAGGACAAGGGCATACCTATTCAATGACTCTCTAGTTTTTGCCTTTGCAATCTTGGTTCTTTAGACCTGGGTATCAATTTATTATTATTTGATAGTTTCACAGTATATGCTACCAGATGTTTATCATTATAAGCATACTTAGGTATATTCATTGAATAGACTGAAGAATGGACACTCACCATTTTACACTTAAAACCCAAATAGCTATGTTACCAATTTAAAATTAATACATATAATAATAATACCATTGCACATATCTATATGTGTGCTGTTTTGTTTCAAGACTTCAAGTATTGTAAGCATATACTGAGTTGTACCCCCTAACATATTCAGAAATTTGTGTGAATAGGAAAATAGATGTAATTCATATTTATTATATAATTAATGAAATTTTATATATTATTTCTTATAGAGAGCATTTTAAATATATCCTAATACAGTTCTTAACTGATTTTAGATTTTAATGTTGCAAGTATTCTAATATTAAGTTTTAACAACATAATGTCATAACAATTTTGGCATTTCCATCTACCTTAAAATTCTTCACTTGGTATTGAAGTGTGCATCTGAAAGTCATTGTATAAGTGCACATTTCCATACACATTTAATCAACACAGCAGGTCCATGAACATTTCTTGGTTATACTTGTTCAATATACTTTACATGCTTAAGCAGTGGTGAAAATACACAAACACATATATATTATTTGATAATTCCATGTAAATTTTAAAAAGCAAAATGCTATATCTAACTTTTCAGGAATATTTTTGACAGATTGAATACTTTGGGCAGTCATAAGTGAGAAGTACATCTTCAAAAAAAAAAAAACTGAAAGTTTGCTTCCTAAAGGCCTATCTAAAGAAAAGTTTTTTTTTTTCAGAAAAAAAAAACAGCATGCATACTTACATTAGGAAAGAACTCTTATCATAGTAAGTTAGATTCACTATTAAGTTTGATATATTAAATTAAAAATTTTGTGTAATCATTCATAAACAAGATTAAAGTACACAGCATATGCTTTGAGCCATTCTTAGCTATAATAGATACTGATGTCAGTTCTTGGCTAGTACTTCTATCAAGCTTTTTCAAAGTATAAAATTCCAATAAGCACTTATTTTTTTGGAACGAGTATTGCCCTATCTCCTCAAACTGTATATGTAGCTGAAGCAAGAATAACCCTGAAAAGCTGATCCTCTAGCCTCTACCTCCCCAGGGCACCTTCACACCTGGTTTATGAGGTCCCAGAGACTGATACCAAGGCTTCAGGCATCCTAAGCATCAAGCATTCCGAAAACTGAGCTTCCAACAACTCTTCAATCAGAATTTTAAGAGGCAGAGAAGTACAAGAGATCATCATCCACATACAAATGATGCTACCCTGGGATGTGTGCTCATGTTTCCAGTGTAAAGTGTTCTTGGTTTATTCTTTGTAATTTAGAGACGAAGACACACAAGAGCTCATTTATATCTAGGTATCTATTAGACTTTGTCATGTTGTATGTGTAGTATATGGATAAGCTAGATATGCCTTAGCAGGATGAGAAGATGCGTAGATTAAAAAAGAAGAATAGACATAGGTAAAAAAAAAAAAAAAAAGTATAAGCAAAGACAGGCAAAAACATAATGTCAACTCTCTGGTACAAAATTTCTTCTCCAATACATCATGCAATTCCTAACTGCTTGCAATTTGGAGATACTGTAGATGTATCTCTTCAAAAAGCAATTGTCAGAAACTCGAGAGCTACCTTTCATTTTTATAAACAGCTATAACTAAAGGAGACAGGGATGCCAGCTCAGGTCAAGAGAATACTCAAATGCTGTCTCCCTAGACTCTAAAATCAACAATCAAAATGTTTGGACAGACCTTTTAAAATATAGATACTGTCATTAATAACACATAGTTTGCTGCTAATCTATCAGCTGCCTTTTAGTTTACATTTCACTTTATTATTGTCACTAAGAAGCCAGTTTTATTTCTAATGAGAGACAGAAGGGAGTGGATCCAATTGAGTGGAGAAGGGGAAGTACTAGGAGGAGTAGAAGGGATGGAAACCATAATCAGAATAGATTATGTAGGGGAAAATCTGTTTTCAATAAAAGGGGAAAATATTTAAAAAAATTTGAATACTTCCTGGCTGAATGCATCTAAGTGTTTTCTAAGTATATTAATATAATATTTATATTAATATAATAAATATATATTATATTATGTTAATATAAACATGTTATTAATTCTTATACTTAATGATCCAATACAGAGATAAAACTAGATCTTCTAACAAATATTTAATATAAGATCTCCATCCTCAGAGATAAGAATAAAATACATAAACCTTTTAGAAATCAGAGAATTACACTTAAGGGCAATTCAAATTCTTCATGAAAAAGATACAAACAATGTATAAAAATTCAGAGCTAAGATTACAATACAAAGGCTGGAAAATCATTCCAAAACAATTACAAATAAAATAATGAATTATTTATTTTTCCTTTTTAGAAACTTAGTAACAAAAGCAAAGCAACACAAGGTAAATTCAGAATCATTGTATCTGAAGAAAAAAAAAACCTTTTAATTGGTTGTGTTCTGTATTGCTGTTTTACTATTTATCTGAAAACTGTGGGAAGCAGTTGCCAAAATATCAAGGAATAAGGACATTATATGCTTATTTAGTGACCTATAAATTATTGGTTGTTGGAATCTCTTATATTGCAGGGAAAAGAAATGCTCCTGAGTCTATATTGACCCTGAGAGTCAGGGTCTAAATATATTTCCAACTGTTGCTGTAGTCGTGGTGTACTACATTTTGTTGTCTTCTAACAAACTGTGTGTTCACATAGGGCAGATGCGATCATTTATCCTAAGCTCAGAGACTGGGACCATTGCAGCATTGCAATTGGACTCTCACCCATCACAGAAACCTTTTCTTGTCCATTGGTTAGAATTAATTTAAGAGAATTGTTATTTGATAAATTGTATTATGGTATTGTTAATGCTTTAGTTTACTATAAGATGTTAATGATTAGAAAAAGATTAGAACTTGTCTAAGAAAAGTTTGACATTTCTAATGAGTTCTTGGTTTGACATATTTGATAAGAAATTTAGATTTTGATATAGCTAAAATTGTTTAAAAAATGCTCTACACCAATTGAAAAGGGCATTCCCAACCCTGGTGATCCTCCACTCCTTTAATTAGGAGAGACTGTAGCCAAAAGAGCATGTATATTCACAACACATTATCTAATAGTAGATGAACTCTCTTGACAGAAACTTGACTCACAGACACACAGCTCAGAGGTACTTTTTCCCTTAACCTTTTGATTACAGAGGTTGGCAGTCAAAGATGGGTTTAATGCTTTTATATCCAAAGTGCCTAAGACATGGGCATGTATGATTGGAATACATGTACTGAAGATGGGTAAGTCTGGGAAATGGCTAAGTGTTTACCTAAGACAGACACAGATATTTGTCCTGTTGCAGAAGCACAGGCTTTATTAAAATTAATAAAAAGGAAGGAATTTTGAAGACCCAAAAATGTGAACCTATTTCTACCTTGTCTGAAGGTCAGAGAGTTTGAAGTTTCTCAGTTGTTAATAACAATCAGGGCTATACATTCTGACATTCTGAATCAGGATGTGGTTACTTGGTTCTTTTGACATTAAGATGGACCATACAGCTATATCCACTTCACCCTCATCAATGGTCAGGAAATTCAAGCCTACTTCCTTTTCTTTTGAAATAGGAGGTTTGACCTTGGGAATGGCTGCCTTCAGAATACTTGGTCTAGGGTCCTTTCACTGCCTAAACAACAGAATGCTAATGATTTGATATCTCAAAGTATTGAAGCAAGTAACTGTTCTAGTTACCCTTTGTATCATGTTAAAGCAGTCTTTTGTCTTCTTCCCCTTGTGGTTTGGGGTATAAAAGTGTATGAAAAATTAAATGTGGTGACTCTAGCATTCACTGAAACTCCCTCCCAATACTATTCTATGGTTTCTATTTTATTATTTTAAACTTGTCATTATATTTTACTAATATTTCTAAATTTCCACACCCCTACCTTGGCAAGTGGCATTCTTATCAAATCTGGTACCTGAAAATGTGGATGAGAAGGCAAGCTATGCTTGATAAAGGTCACTGGAGACTAAGGAGCAAAGCCTGGAAGAGAGCACAAGTGTGCACCACAGCCAACACTGCGAAAACTCCACCTCCAGCACTGAATTTGCAAACATTCCGAGGATGAAGGTGAGTCTGTGTGGCTTACCCTATCTTTTCAGAAAAATACTACTAGATTCATCTCAGTGTTCAGCAGCCAATACCGATCTCTCTGTTTTCAGTATCCATGCTGAAGAAACTGCAGTCATAGCACATCTAGAGCAGAAAATACTCCCTTAGAAAAACCTGTCTGCTAAGAAGTAGAAATGACTAATTTGCACTTATATCTGCAGAAATCTTGCCTCCCCACTGTCTCAGGTCCACATGCAAACTCCAATAGGAAACATCCACCAGGTTTGAACTTCAACTTTCTTTTACTTTTGGAGGCTCATGCTATCAGAGACACCAGAACTTTTATGTTCCAAACACTTTTTTTCTTCTAGCAAACTTGTCCCTGAAATGCCCTGCAGTTTCAAAGTCATGAAGTTTGCTGGAGGAGTCTGAAGAGCCCAGTTCATCATGAAGTTGTGCTGTAGTTCATACCAAACGAATATCTCTTTCCTCCATGTGGCCCAGAATAGCCATTTCCTTTCCAGAGTTGTGTTTTATTATTCATGTCAGCAGATCTGGCAATGGGAGATTTATTTAGGGGAGAAATTTCATCAGTTACAAAACATAAAGCACATTCTGTCTCCCAGAGTTTCTGGAGACCCCTTAAACAAGGCCTGAATTGCTGACAGGATTGAAAGGCACACGGCTTCCTTGAAAATTGTGAAAATCTATATACTACAGCTTGTAAGCAAAACCAGATCTGGGAAGTTTAGCAAAGGATAAACCATGCTATCACATTTTAAATGTGTTAAAATTTAGTTCCGGGAAGAGGACTCCTTGATTTTTTTTTTAGATTATGGTCCTGGAAATATATCACCCAGATGATGGAGAATGAGAAACAAGAAATATAGCTTGAAAACAATGCATATAAATTAGCTGACTTCATATTTATGTTCTACCCACTTACCATAGTATCCCCTCTCTTATTCTTGCCTCACTAAAATTCATTTTACGGACAGCATCCAAAGTTATTACCTTAAGTTATAAGTCATCTTCTGGTGCTTATCTCCTCACTCTCTGCCCTGGGAATGACACTGACGACTACACCCATCTTCTACAGAGTCTTGCATAGTCTACTATTGCTTTCCAGGATAGATGGACATCTTTCCTAACACCTTTGATCAAATTATATTTACTTGCTAGGATTTCTTCTCATGCCCAAGGATCAGGATCTCACCCCTATATGTAAAGCCTACTCTTCTTCCTGCATCTGAAGGTACAAGTGCTTACTGCTAAGCCTTATCATTTCAGTTCAATCCCCAATACCCACATGGTAGAAGGAAAGAACAAATTCTCCCAAGCTGTCTGCTGTTGTCTACAGGTGCCCTAGCTCAGCTCCATGTGAACACATGTACACACACATAACACACACACAGCACACACACACATAACACACACACACATACACACACACACCTAACTCAGTACCTAAATGAATAATATAAACCAATAACAACAACAACAACAACAACAAAAACCTTTCTTTCCAATTACATTGTTCTAGTAACTTTTTTTTTCTTGATGGCATAAACTCTGCCTTCAAGATCTTTCTGTTTATTACCTCAGTGCTTTTCTTAAGTGTCTGGGGAGAAGCAACTATTTACATCTCTGGTAAATGTAAAAGTGAGGAAGGTATTGCAGAAAAACATAGTATTTATTGATAAACACAATACTTTTTTACTCCCACCTCTTATTTATGATCTTGACCACAAGACTATAGAATGTTGCCAGGCAACACCACACCCTTAATCCCAGCACTTGGGAAGCAGAGGAAAACAGATCTCTATGAGTTTGAGGCCAGCATGGTCTACAAAAGGAGTTTCAGGACAACCAGAGCTGTTACACAGAGAAACTCTTTCAAAAACAAAACAAAACAAACAACAAAATAACAAAAAAGAATAGAAAAATAAATAGAATGTCTACCAGTTGTTCAGGATACTTTATCCACAGAAAATATTTAAAATACTGCTTTTTTTAGTTCTGTAAGTTCTTGCTGTAGTATTTACAATCCAATACCAGAAATACATAGAATTCTATGCATTTTTTTAAAAATATGTTTTTTTTTTTTTTTTTTTTAGCTACTGACAAGGCACTTTTAGGACAACATATGTATATTCTAAAGTAATTTTTGGTACAAAGCACATCTGACTCTTATGTCCTGTATTTTGTACATGCCAAGACAGTCATGGAAAGTGAAGACAAAGACACAAAGAAACATAAAATAAGAGGAGATGATGGAAAGCTATGAGCCTTTGAAAGGACCTGGAGCTTTTCTTTTTCCTACTCTGTATGTCTACAAGTTTGCTCATTAACTTCTTCTGATAATGCTTCTGTGAAACAATCGAGAATAATCTTGGATGTGTCAACTGTCCTATATGAACCATGAACCTAAAAACCTTCTAATCATGACTGTGTGTTGAGTTTAAGTACAATGGAAATTCAAATCCAGTCCTCACAGGGGCTGTAGAACATTAGTAAATGTGACAATTTAAATATTGCTCCTATCTCACATTGAGATGTGGAAACCCAATCCCAGCACAGATGGCATTGGGAAGAAGTTAGGTCCTTTGGAAGGCGATTTGGTTGGGAAGGTGCCATTCTCATGAATGGAACAAGTGCTACTTCATGCAGTTGATGGGACCCAGAGTTCTTCCTTTGGCCATGTCCAGATGGTGGGATGATGTCTACTTATGGACCAAGAAGCATCAGATACTCACTTGTTGACTTCTTGGTGATAGAGTTTCCAGCTTCAAATCCTAAGAAATCAATTTCTATTATCTGTAATCTACCCATTTATAATATTTTAGGATAGCAATCTCAGTGAACTGAGATAGGAAGACAGTAGTTACAGACTTAAGTCAAAAAACAAAAAACAAAAACCAAAACAAAACAAAAAAACCAACCCTCTCTAACCCCTACAGGGTTAATACAACAATTCCTTATTCTTCAATCTTATTATATTTGGAGGAAATATAGGAATGTATTTATGAGATCATTGGATGAGATGATAATAGCATGATTTTATTCATAGTGATTTGATCTGAACCCCATAAAAGAAGAAAATGCATTCTCTCCTCTCCTCCTCTCCTGTCTCCCTTTTTAATAAGTATAGATACTGAAGTTCATTGTGAACACTCAGCAAGACTGTGACTTGCTACAAATCAGGACAAGGGCCTCAAAGTGAAACCTTAACTTTGACCTTAGATTTTTCATTCCCTCCAAACTGAGATATTTAATATTTGATGCTTAAATCATTTATCCCATAGTAATTTTACATACGAGATCCAGGTTGTTACAGTTGTGCATGCTGGGTTCAAATACAGGCTCTAGCAGTAATTCATAGGTTTTGAGTTAAGAAACTATAAGGTCTTGTTCCAAATGGACCTTTTATGAACTTGAAAATGCTCTTGTGAAATTAAATGCTGAGGAAACATAAATGTACTCAACACCAAGTTTCAGACACTGAAAGGATGCACACGCAAGTTCACACTGCACACATCTGGGCATCTGTGTTTCGAGTGGTACAGACCAGGATAGCTGAAGAACTGTGAAGGTGAAGATGCCCGACCAGGCGTCTGAACATACATATCCCTTCCTTCTGCTACCTACCATCCTAACTAATAGCCTATCATAGGCAGGATGTTTTCTGATTATGTGGCCTGACCTCCAGTTTCTTACTGCATCTACTTTAGAAAATGGGTAATTACAAATTATTTCCCTGACTCCTTTGAAATGTACGTAAGTCTGTTTAAAAGCCTCTTGACAGCTTTATGACCCAAGAAGTTCCTTCTCAAGGACCTATTTGCCATCCCTTTGAAATATAATTATCAAGAAAATGCCACTTTTTCTAGCCTCTGTGGGGAGGATGAGCTTTTGTTTCATGACCTAGTTATTTACAGAACTGTTTCCTATTATAATATGAGAAGTTTCCTTTCTTCTTATGTTAGGCCAGTCAGTAAACCCAAGTTCCCAATAATACCTGCCCCCAGCTCTTCATTTTAACCAGATGAGTTCAGTCTGTCTTCATATTGCAAGTCTTCGTGTGTGTGTGTGTGTGTGTGTGTGTGTGTGTGTGTGTGCGTGTGCGCACCGGTTTGAGTGGAAGCCAGAGAACAATCTCAAGTAAGATATTATTTTTGGAAGATATTCGCTTTCTTTGTTTTCTTGATTTTGTTTTTGTTATGAGGCAAGCCTCACATCAGCTTAGAACTTGGCAAAATGGATAGTTAGTTGGCCTGTGAGTCCAAGTAATTTGCCTGTCTCTGCCTCTTTTGCACAGTAAGTACCATGCTTGGTTTATATGAGGACTCTTGGTATTGAACTCTTGTTCTCATAAGTGCTTCACCAACTACCACTTCAACACCGAGTAGTCTGAATGTCATGTGTGTCTGTGCTATTTTTGTCCAGTGCATTTTTCCAAGTTTTATAAAACCCATTCACAAGTAATACACCACTTGAGATATGTCAAACTAGTGTTTGTATTGGCGTGGTAACACATGTAGTATAGATGAAAAGTTAAAGCAGTAATAATCATATTTAAATTGTTTATTAAAAATTATGATTGAAAAATTTAAAATATGGGGTTTTTTTTTTCAACCTTACACTGCAGAGCTTTCATTGATTCCCTGGAGATTTTTTTTTTGTATTTAGAATTTAGTGTTAACAAATGAAGCATATTTTTTTCATTTAGAAACACAAATCTGATACATAAAGGACTCTTAAGCAGGTGGGAAATAAAACTTATTTCTGTGGCTTAATTGTTGGATATTCGGCACCTATGCAAACAAACTGTCACATTGTATGCCTCTTCTCCTCATGAGCGTGCTACTCTATGGCTGTATTAATCTTGCTGCAGTTGTGAAAATTCCAAATTGTTTCTAATCAATCACAGAGAGTTTCAAATGAAAGATCCTAAGGATCTTTCAATTGACAATTGTCTAAATTATACTAATTACATGGAGAATTAAAAAAAATTCTGGAATAAACCTGTCTTCATTGAAATTTTAATATTTGTAATTTATCAGTACAAACAAATAAAGCCCCTTAACCTTTAAGTTACATTTTCAATAGTGTCATTTAGATGTTCACAGAAGACAGAATTTAGAAGCTGTTTAAGTCTAACAAGGTGAAAAGAATGAAAAAATGACATCTGCCCAGTTTTCCACCAGTGAAGGTTAATCGTTTGTGCCTCTATATATCTAACTGTGTACTTGACAACACCAGTGAAACAGAGGGCACAGTCTGCCTGTCTCACCAAATGCATATAAAACGTTTAAGCATTGGTATGATGAATCTAAAGGCTCTTTCTGTCTGTCATAGTTGGCCTGGACTTTTAGCAAGAAGTACTGAAGGATGCATCTAGTTCTCAGGGCTCAATTTACTATTTTCCTGGGAAGACATTGTTGGGGACACATTTCTTCTGGTTTCACTAGTCAGTGGTGAATGCTTCTGGTCCCTTTTAGTGTAAATGTATTAATTCTGATGAGATCCCCTACTCTATTATATACCAGATTTTTTTTAACTCTGTTTTAATTTTGATAAAATAAAGGCAAGATTACTCTCTATTTGACTCTGAAAACAAACAAATGAGAATATTACTCTAGGCAATAAAACATTTGAATGAGAATACAAGATGGTCTCATTTTTTTTTAAGATAAAAGACCCACTATTTGATTTGAAAATTCTAAATGGAAAGGTTAAATAACGATTTGACTATGACTAGAGGCAGTCATTGTTAGGAAGGCTTCACCATTAGAATGTGCTGGCACCGATGATGGGCTCATGAGAGGAAGTGCGGTTTTCTTCATCTGTGCTGCTGAATGTCCTCTCTCGGCATGAATGTAAAGAAATCAAACTAACATTGTCTTTGACTATTGCATGAACCCGAGAGACCCTTCCTTCCTGTGATGTGCTGGTCCAAATTCCTATGTTTATGGCTTGATTACTTATGACTGAGTGGGGACAACTGAACTAATTGGAAGATTGTGATGTCCTCGCTTGAAGTAGAGAAATCGTGTGAGAGTGAACAGAAAAAATGAAGTTCAACTTAAAATCTCTACAAAGAGAGAAAAGTCACAGTCAAATGTGTGGCTTAGTATATTGTCCCTCTTAAGGTTACATTTTGACCCCCTTCAGCTGACCCTCTCCCTTACCAGCTGCAACAATCCACAAGGTGGATGTTGAAACTCGCCTGGGCAGCGCAGTAGTAGTGACCTTGTTGCTGGAGTGTGGGTGCCAACCCCTATGTTGTGAGCATGGGAGAGTTGTCCCTCCGCTACATGGCATGTGGCTGTATGGGCAGGGCAGAGATGCCTCCTCTCCTGCCTTCCCATCAACAACTGGGGCAGCTGGAAGAGCTGGCCCTGAGGTCGTAAGAGTGGGAGAACTGTCTCTGCTGGGCAGCACAGTAGAGCTGGCCCTGAAGGTGTAGGTGTGGAAGAAACAACCGGGGGATGTGAAAGCCAGAGAGAGAACTGGCCCCAGCCCTTTCTCATCTCTTCAAGGGGTGAACTAGCCAAGACAGTTCTGGAGAGCTCACCCTGGTGGCTAAGACATGGGAGAGCTGGTGGGCTAACTAACCCTGCACAGAACCAGGCTCAGATCCCGGGTTATGTGTTGGCCCGCCCAGGCAGCCACACCATCTGTGTTCTGCTGGAGCCCCAAGAGGTGGTTGGGGGCAGCGGGGAGTACTACCCAGTCCTGCGGACCCAGGACACAGGGCAGCAACGGGATGTCCAGGAAGAGTCCCAGTGAGATCCCAGGGTTGATGATGTAGCAGAGACCAGGGGCCTCGCACCAGACCAATGATTTTTTGCAATGACCGCCTTAATGTAAAAGTGTTTGGATAAAGGGGCTTACTGCGTGACTCGCTGTGTCACACTGCAGCGTTCATGATGTGATTTTCCATTCCTTTTTTTTCTTAAATTTTATTTTCTCTTATTGGGGGGGAGGGAGGAGATGGGTGAGACGGGTAGGCATAATGTGAAAAATACAAAGAATTAATCAAAAGAAAGTAAAAGAAAGAAGTTTCAATTTGAGGGGTAAATTCTGCTTCAAATTCAAAGAGTACCATGCATTCAACTACATGATTCCAAAATCCTCTGACTGAAACCTTAACTCTC
Organism: Chionomys nivalis; assembly: GCF_950005125.1. NCBI lineage: Eukaryota > Metazoa > Chordata > Mammalia > Rodentia > Cricetidae > Chionomys > Chionomys nivalis. The sequence goes on along the minus strand of NC_080086.1, from coordinate 115,756,106 downwards.
CCACGCCCCCATGTGGCTATACTTGGGAGTTGGCTATAGTTAGTTACTTAAAGATGTAATTAATGTTCAATAAAGCCACCAAGTAGGCTCTTCATCCCACAGGACTGTTGTCCTCATGTCTCCCTGATTGTGTGCAGAGGAAAACCCGGGTGGGGCAGCGCGGAGAGCCAGCTGTATGCAAGCTGCAAAGGGAGCAGTCACCAGAAACCCACTGGCCAGCGTCTCTTCTTAGACCTCGGCATCCAGAAAGGCAATCACTTTCTCTTGCAGATGTCGCCTCTCCTGGAGTACTTTGATACAGGAATGGATTAGCACATGCTACATGGCTCTCCATTCCGCCGAGGCAGATCACAAGAGGAACAAGCACCTCCCCGATCCTTCTGCATGTCCCAGACCACAGGTTTTCTCACAGAGAGGGGCTGGTTACTAACACTCATTTCGATTGTGCCTGGGTGTGTTGGTTATACGTGAACAGCATAGGTATGTTGCCAATACCTATGTGGGTGGGGCTGTAGCTGTTTTGCCTTCGAAAACTGCTCTTCCCATATGGTCTCATCTGAGGTTTAATGTTCGTATGTTCACTGGATAATTTAGAGATAAGAAAGAAATGAGTTTATTTTTAGAAAAGGTGACTAATCTGCATTCAAATGTCATTCAAAAGTTTTATTATTTTAAACTGAAATGAAAACTTGATTCTTTCCATCATTAATAGAGTTAATATCTTATGTTTCATTCTTGCAATTCATCAACCAATAGAAGGCTGGGTAAGGCTAAAATGAGCACATTTTAAAACAAGTAAATCACGGGAAGAAATAAAAGCTAATGTAACTTGAGTATCTGAAGGAGGAGAAGATAAAAGCAAATGAAATAAGAAGTTTTGTGTTGTTTATAAAACATATTCCTATTTTACATATCCTCATTTTATCCCCAAAGTTGGTGATTGGGCCTCGTTCCTCTTAAACGGTTATATGAGATATTCTACAATACGTGATAATTAATAACACATTGACCATATTCTAAGAGGGTCATACTACTTGAATAATAAAACACACTGTTTTATTCTTTGTGGGTGTTTTTCCTTTCCAGTAGAGTAGACTTCAACATCTCTATTCACTTTGAAATGTTTGGATTCTGCTCATTAAATTAGTTTTCGAGCTCAGAAACGAAAGCAGAAACAATTTCTTTAGTGGTGTGATTCTGTTTAACAGGCTGTAAGGATGGTTGTACAATGAAAAATCATCAACCCCGAAGTCCATATATACACTAACAGCAAAAATGGACTCAGCAAGTTGTATGTACATACATCTGTGCATATACATATAAATTTATCAGTAATCATCAAAGAAAAAGAGACTATCAACTTGAGAGTTGTGGGGAGACACGGGAAGTGTTCAAGGGAGGAAAGCTAAGAGGGACCCGTGGAAGAATTAGGAGGGTAGAAAAGGATAAAATTCTATTTTAATTAAAAATTTTAACGTATGGGGATTGGATGTTGGGTGAATGAGAGATAGGGGTAGATCTGGGGAGATTTGGGGGGAAGGAGTGGATATAATTAAATATAGTGCATGAAATTTAAAAAATACTCTAATTAGAAGTGCAATAAAAGATGAACTTACTATGTTTTTTAACTTTTGCCATATGTTTAATGAAAATGATTTTACAGCAATACCAATGTGAGTAAAAAGAAAATGCAGGAGCTAAATTCGAATCTAGACAATATTCTTGAGAAAGATAAACAATTATCTTTTAAGGCATTCTTTTTAGCTTATCATCTGAATAAAGACATTTACTAAAAAAGGAAAGATGACCACAAGGTATATCTTATAGAAAATAGCCTAAAGCACAATTGTGGAATAGGTAGGAGAATTGAGACTTATGCAGAAACAGCGACTGTTATAAATCATTTTAATCAAGGCAGGAGTGTGACAAATGGTGTGTGTGTGAATGTGTGTGCGTGTGTGTGAGTGTGTTCATGTGTGTTTGTGGGTGCATGCGTGCATGTGTGTGTTTGTGTGTGTGCTCTGCCTTGCTTTAATAACCATTTTGGGAGTATAGTCACTGGCTATCAAAGTTTGCTTCTGAATACACTATGGAGGAACAGGGGGACACTAACATAGGACTTACATGGAACCCACTATCTGCTAAGCAAGTGAGATACTCCAATGTTTTATGTTCCCAAAAAAGAAAGTAGACAACTGAGAATGGGAGATAAATGGAAGAGACTGTTCACCTATTGATAATCCATTGTTTTCAAATATTAGTAAAACTTTGCACGCATTTGTTTGTCTTTATCTGAAGTTGCAGCTATTATAAAAGTAAAGTTATAAAATCAATTTTATTATTTTTCTTTAAGAGATGCTATAACAAAAACATTTTATAATAAAAATGAATAAAATTTTGTCTCAATTTTTGTACTTGTTTTTTTGTTTTGTTTTGTTTTACAGTATTAGGAATTGGACTAAGTACCTTGGGGCTGCAAGCAAACTGCCACTAAGCTAAGCTACATTTCATGATTTTTGTTTGTTTTCTGATCTCATTTTTTTCAGCAATGTAAGTAGTAATATTGTTCAAATTATGATCAGAATTTATACAAAAATACTTTTGAAATTAAAATTGGGGAAACTGGAATGCTGCGATATGCCTAATAGAAATACCTACTTTTAGGAGTACTCCAATATCCCTATAATATTTCTGTTCTTCATCTCTGCAATAGATTAAAATAGGCTACAAAGGTAAAATTCTACATGGCTTTTCATTTTGGGTTTTCTTTATAAATGTAAGAATATTCATTTCAGTCAGAAACATAAGGCCATTTTCCCCTGAGATTTCATTAAAGACAGGGCATTAGGGAGTGTGAGGCTATGTGTGTCCTGCTACATGATCTACTTCCAGCCTTCAGAAATGATGCTTGGATCAACCACAGAGTCGTTCAGAGTTTGTGTGATTGGCCTTTGAGTGTAAATGTTTATTGCTAAGCCATGTCAAGCTAGGAGGATTAAATGATTCTTTGTGGGCTGTGCTAGTGCAATGCCAAAAATAGTCAAGAAGCAGAAACTGTTGAGGAGGTTAAGCAAGTGTGGGTAAAATAGGTGACCTGGGATCCAGAATTGTCATGTTTTCTTCATACTCAGAATATGCTAAAAGTTGACTACTAGATTAATTGTAGGCATACAGAACACTCCTGATTTGTAGCTCGAATATGAGGAGAGGTCATTTGAAATGCATACGGAATTCCTTTCTACAGAGTGATTTTAGTACCGCAGGAACCACTAGTGCCAAACTCTATACATTTCTCCAATAGTCCCAATGTCCAGTTTACATTGGAAAGGACAGATATATTTCTGTCTCTCTGTCCTAAGACTTCACGAAAATGTGTTCATAAACATTTAAATAACATGTTTGGAATATCAAGTAGTTTTCATACCCTAGTGGGGAGCTGAGAGTGGTTGAAAATTGATATGGGATACTCCTTTGTTTGCTGTGAATATTTTTATTGTCATTGGTTAATAAAGAAGCTGATTGGGCCAATAGTCAGGCAAAATAGAGCCAAGCAGGAAATCCAAGCAAAGATACAAGCAAAAAGAAGGCAGAATCCCCCAGGGAAACAAGATGTTAGGTAACAGCACACAAACCTCATAGTAAAATATAGAAAAATAGAGATGGGGCAATTTAAGTTGTAAGACCTAGTTAATAATAAGCTGAGCCAATAGGCCAAATAGTTTAAAATTAATATTAAGCCTCAGAGTGGTTATTTGGAAACTGGCAGACAGGAGAGAAAACTCCAGTAGTAGGTAAATGAAATGAACGAGGCCGCTCAGGTTACAGTCTCAGGCAGAGACAGAGAGGCAGTGTGAGCAGATCTGGAAAAGGCCTAGGGCAACTCAAAAGAAAATAAGCATGAAAATCATCCTAGTTTGTATATCTCTGCCCTTTGACATTTTGGGGTTTCTGAGATGGGCCCTAGAGAGTCTTGGCTCTTGGCATTCATACCTTTCTGTAATGCCATTTTCAGCAATGGGGCAGGCAGACAGCAGTATGAAGCAGTGTTACATCTTCAAGTAGGTTCAAACATTTCTCTGCACTTTTCCCCTTCCGCAAATTCTGGCTTGTTGCCCCAAAAGAAACAAGTTGTTAGCTGGGGTTAGGGAGATCTCTGTGCTCACAACTGAGATACAAGACCTGATAACAATCACTGAATGTGCTTGAGAATAGAATATATGGAGACACATATGCACACATACATGTACACACAAAACATATACATACACACACACACCCCTTCACATACAATGATACATTTAACTGAACCTTCTAGCCCATCTTTCACTTACTCGAAGACCTTGAGCCAAAACCTCTTTACTAAGCCTGATCCATAATTTTAAGACACAAAAACAGCAACGTAAGTGTTTGCTATTTTAAGCCATTGAAACTGGAGATAATTTATTACACATAAACAAGACTATTGTAATCATGTAGAATACAGGACAGCTGGCCAACCCACAGTTCCAATGAAAAACAAATAAAAATGAAAATGAACATGGCATTTCTTTTAAAGTAAATGAAATTTTCTAAAGAAAGATGTGTTCTCCTGGCTTGCAGGTGGGTGTTGGCCCTGTCAACTACCCCCAAAGCAAAGATTCTCACAGCTTGTTTACCTATTCTTCTTGGGTCTCCTCTTGTGCTATGGAGAAATCTATTCACCAGCTGTGTTTAAGAACCAAGAACCAAAACAGAGAATGTAGGATTGTATGGAAGGTGTGACTGAGAAGCTAACAAAGGGGAGTACAGCAATACGAGAGAGAGAGAGAGAAAGAGAGAGAGAGAGAGAGAGAGAATGACCAGGAGCCCTGGAAGTACACTCGGAAGATAAGTATGACCCAAACACAAAATAAAACAAAATGGCCTGATTTTAAGAAAGTCACCTGAAAAAAATACATTTATCTTGGTTCCTATAAAATTCTACTCTGAATTTTCTAAGCAACATGCTATTGAATCACTATGGAAATAAACCCGCAACACAGACTGAGACTAGTTTTGGAACTCATTTCACAGTAACAATGCGCCAATATTTGTTTTTTATGTTCACTTTGGAATCCTCATTGAGAAGATAGCAACAGTTTGGTTGCAGTGGCCCCAGAGGGCGATAAGGCTAACACTGATGGAATCACAACTAGATGCTGTGGCGTGTGAAAACAGAGAAACTAACAGCAATGGAGGGAAAGCAGCAACATCTTACTGGTGTCGAGACCCACTGGAGGAAAAGTTAGTGGGACAAGAAGCACACACAGGCGCACATTGTTTAGTGACGCTTACTCAAGATTCAATGTATAGAAATACATACAAAATAAATATGAGCATGTTTATATTCTAGAAGACAGGAAAAGCAGAGAAAGGAGGGAAAAAAAACTGTCTCAGGATTAAGTTTGCATCCTCAGGATCTCAGTAGTGTTGTACAAAAGGAATAAATGAATAGTGGGACCAAACATGTATTATTTAAAGACGCTAACCTAATTAACAAGTGGAATTACTAAAAGACATCCTCCCTAAGGAATCAGACTGGGGTGTGGCAGAAACAGATGGAGAGTTGTTACTTATCATAGCCATCTGCTAAACATAATGATTTTCTTTCATGTCCTTCCTTGTATTACCTTAAAGGAGATTATTTCAAATTATCCCTGTTTGTTTTGTCTACATGTAACAAAGAAGTAAAAGTGAGTTGTGCGAGATTCTTGCAGGTTATCTCAGGAGCAAAGAACATGGCCTAACTAATCCTACTCTTAGCCATTTGAGCTCTTACCCTTTGAAATATATTGTGTTCTTAAGTAACCCACACAAGAAGAGTAAATTTTTTTAGCATTTCATCGGCTTTGTCGAGATTTGTCATTAAGGAAGAATTAATTACACTCCCCAGGCTTTATTATATCTTTGTACCCAATTAGTGTTAGGCTAGGATGTCTCTCTGATCTTCTCTTCCTTCCTTCTCTAATTCTTTGTACTCTGTTCCGATCTTAACTTGCCAATGGGAATGCCATAGCATTTACATGCTTTAAAGTCTCATTGGGCAGAATTTTACAGTTTTCCCACAATTTTACCTGTTTTCAGCAACAGCCAACATAACCTTATGTACACACAACTTTCCTGGAAGCCTGTCAAAACTCCCTGGTACAAGTGGAGTCTACAGTGTATCTCAAATCACAGGCCTCTTGTCTTTTTTATAGATTTTTTTTCCCTTGTTAATTCAATGATCTAAAGTTGACAAAGGTATTCAAATATTTGAAACAACCATTTAAATATGTGAATTCCAAAACTGAATGAGCCAACTACTGTCCATGTTTTGAAATGTCACTATCTAAGTCATAATACAGTCAGCAAAGGGAAAGGCTAACTATATGGCACATACCATCAAAGTACAGCACTCTAGAAAATTAAACCATATGATCAAAAGATAATCTGATATTTATTCTAACCTCATATCAGTTATTCTAATTCTGAATAATGCCAGTCAGAGGGGACTATTCCTATTCCCCTTTCCCCACCTCAAAGGATATGCAAAGACTCGAAATAATGATTGAGCCCTCAGGACCTGTGTTTTATCTTTGTGGGTTTTCATTAACTATAAGCAGATTAATAGTTATTTGTGTCCTTATTTTTGGGAAAACACCTCTTGGATCTTCCTTCTGATTCCATGTGGAGAATGTCCATATTATATAACTGAATTGTGGATTTTGACTCTTATGGATCACTGCTAATATATTTCCTTAAACTAGTATGGATATTATATCAAAACCTAACAGCTGTATTTTCAAAATTCTTTTATATTTGAAGTAAATTAATTCATTTACTCCCTCATTTATATGTACATATATGGTTATACATATATCACCATATATATGCATGCATATGCATTCATAGTCTTTATATTGTGCAAATATTAATAAGATTGAGAAAATTTAGAATGAAGCAATTTATAATATATTTCTCAGTGATTGATAGAGTTGAACTCTATGTTTTCATTAATTTGTTCTTACAAAACCCACTTTCTCATGGTCTATCTGGCACTGAGCAGTGCTTCAGGCAATCAACAAAGATTAGCAAGGCAAAGAAAGGTTCTGACTTCAAATACCTGTCATAAAAGAAATAAAAGGTTAAAACTTCTGATGAAAATAATTATCTACATGCTCATGTGAATGTTTGCTCATAGAGCTTCCTCGCACTTTATGAACAGAGAAAGCAGTTACAGTGTAGGCTTCTGCAAAGCTTAATGATTCATCTATGGACATGAAGAAAGATTTAGGATGACATAGACAACTGTAGCATAGGAAGAAAAGCGTGAAGTAGAGAATCACTAGCTATGAAAGTGGGCAATTGGGTTTTGTGTTATTGTTATGTTGCTGTATGCATACTTTATTATGGGTAGTATACCAAAGACAAATTTCAGAAGGGGGACTTTGTGTATAGTTTTTGTCTCAGTGTTTTGTCAGGAACAAGCTCCCATAACTAAGGTGTATGTCTATCCCATGTAACTTAGGTGCATGGCTGCCATATATAATTTAGGTGCATAGCTACCCCATATAACTTAGATGCATGACAAATGGATATATTTAACTGAACTACCTAAACACGCCATGACTAGTGGCACTGATGAAACTGATTACTCATAGAAACTACAGTGAGCATTCTTAGTCTAGACATCTGAAAATCCTCAGTTTATAATGAGAAAATGGGTCACATCTGTCCTTGACTACTATGTCTTCTGTCCTGTTCCAGGTGCTACGTTGACTTACTCTAACGTTATCAATAAACTGATAGTTAATGCCATGCTTGGAAAAATCACTCATGAAATGTTGCTACAGGATTTGGTACAATATGTTTTGCTTGTTTGTTTCTGAGACAAAGTTTCATGTAGCTCAGTCTAGCTTCCATCTCCCTAAGTTTCTGAGACTGACCTGGGTTTCTGATGCCCTTGTTGGGTGGGAAGTTGTTCTGTATGTATATTGCTTTTATTGGTCAATGAATAAAACTTAGCAGATAGAACAAGGTGGGAAATCCAAGCAGGTAGGTGAGGAAAGAAAGCAGAGTCAGGGAGAAGCCATGGAGCTGCCACAGGAGACAGACGGCAGATGGAAACTTTCCAGTGGGCCACAACCACGTGGCAATACATAGATTATTAGAAATGCGTTAATTTAAGATATAAGAGCTAGCTAGCAATATGCTTAAGCTATTGACCAAACAGGTATTGCCAGTAACATTGTTTCTGTGTGATTGTTTCGGGTTTGGGGGAACCAGGAATGAACGAGCAGCCTCAGACTACACTCTTGTAAATCATTTCCCCTAGCTCTTGAGTATTCATGAATCCATACACAAATTAGAAAATTCTCATCATCAGCAAAGGATGATACAGAGAAAGATACTGAGTAGAGAAAATTTGAGTGCCTCCTATGTGCCAATGACATGCCAAGGGCTTTGGTTTTTGCAAGTTTATTTGATACTTCTATACTCCCATGGTATGTCATGATAAAATTGAATCATCATTACTCTAGGCTCACAGTATTATACATAAGTATTCAACAATAATGAGCCCACATCTAACAGTCGGAAAGGTACTGCACATGTTGCATGTAGATAGGAAGATTATTTAGGTCGGTGTATGTGTCTCTCAGGGAATGTGTATGTTCCGCTACATCAGAAAACTTTAAAAATTGATGGAAAGGGGGCTGTGGCACAACCACTATTGCATGTATTGACTGAATGACATCTATTATAGAAGACATTCTGGTACAAATATAGCATAGATTTTAAACACACTGAGGATAGAAGGTTGGTAATTACAGTCAAGATAGAGTCTAGCACCTTGCCAACACTCTGGTGAAGTGCAATAATAGAAGTGCATTTCCCAATATGCTTGCTATTACAAAGGGACTAAAATATCTTCCTGTGTTAAATTTGTCTCTGAGTTTCAATTGTATTCGTGATTCTGTTAATAGACTCCAAATCTGTGATACTCTAAAGCTTTGCCACTGTCGATGCAGAGAATTCTCTAATGTATGAACTCACTGAGAGTCAAAAGCTAGAGAAAATGGTCCTTGTTAGAGGATCATGATGGGATCCATCTCATCCTCAAAAGTAGTATTTTATACCTAGTAAAGTGTGGCATGCCTAAATTATTCAAAAGTTATTCAGTAATTAACGATTTTAAGTAAATATAGATTCACACACTCATTTTAGGATAAAAAAACATATACACACAAGCATTGGTACTTTTCTTTCCCCTTTCCTCCTCCTTTCAAAGTGAGATAGAGCTAGGGAGAAAGAAAGAAAGAAAGAAAGAAAGAAAGAAAGAAAGAAAGAAAGAAAGAAAGAGATACAGAAAGATGAACAGAGATACAGAGAGATTGAGAAACAGAGACAGAAAGACAGAGAAACACTATGCAAGCCAGGCCAGTCTCAAACTTGCAACCCAGCTTAGCTTTCCTATTGTTTGGATAACAGGTATGTATGTGTTCCACAACTAGTTCCTGTTTCGTTTCTAAAATTATCCTTCTAACTACAGACAATTTAAAACCTATTGCTTAATACCAGGTCTACCTACCATTTTATAATTTTATATAAATAGAGGGGAGATGAAGTAGAGTGAAATTTGTTTGGTTAATACCTAATAAAATCATTATTATTATTATTATTATTATTATTATTATTAGGTGAATGACCTACCCCTTTGATTGAGATCACAGTCTTAGAAATGTATGTGTGTGTATGTGTATATGTATATATATACATATATGTGTTTGCATGTGTGTGTGTGTTTGTGTAATGCTCAGAAAAATAAACTTCTACAAGACAAAACGTCGGAAATTATCACAGAAATTTATAACCTGGCATTAATCAAACAAGGCTTAATTTCTTTACACATCATAAACGATAAGAGCATTATTAGCATGTATTTTCACACAGTTAACATTTCATGATAATTATGTATTGGAAAGGAATACATCAATATGTTTACTATAAGAATGCAAATGTATTAAAAGATAAGGCGTTTAGAAAATATTAGTACAAATTATTTATAGTGGTGGTCAGATGAAAATATTAATAAATATATATATTCTTTCACTTAGATATGGGCTTATTGTTTAAACAAAAAATTTTTGTCCTATAACAGAATAAATGTCTTAAAGAAGGTACCAATTCCCCAATCCTCTTTTGCTGAAACTATTGCCATATGTTAATTTCATTTTATGTCTCAATGCTGATTAATGCAACAGCAAAAGAAATTATACCAAGAGCTATAAATTCAATCTCATTCACTCACAGTTAAATGACTGTTTTACCTGAACATGTCATGAATCATGAATTAGCTCCCTAATCAACACATGCTATTGAGACAGATACTGTACCCATATGTTAAAAATCCAGTCCTATACTGGGCATTTGCTTTGCCTGTTAATAACCAGGAGCCAGTTACCAGGCACTTACAGAACACTTGATCCTTACTAACTTGTGGCTGGCAAGTAGAGGGGAAGGATTAAAAAGAGTGTATGGCATCAGTAATCAATATTGATTTCCCCCTCCCCCCACACACATTGATTGTCATGACAACACTCTGTGTGGTAGTTTGAATAAGAATGACTCCCCATAGGTGTATATATTTGAATGCTTGTTCTACAATTAGTGGAACTGTTTAGAAAGGATTAGGAGGTGTAATGTTGGTGAAGTTGTGGCCTTGTTGGAAAATGTATATCAGTCGAGGGTGGACCATGAGATTTCAAAAGTCCACACCAGTCCCAGGCTCATTTTTTTTCCCTCTCTTTCTTTGTCTACTGTTTGTGTATAAGGTGTAATTTCTCAACTACTGTTCTATGGCCATGCCTGCCTGCCTGTCTGATATTCTTCCTACACGATGGTCATAGACTCACCCTCTAAAACTATAAGCAAGCCCCCAATCAAAATGTTTTATTTTATAAGTTGCTTTGGTCATGGTGTCTTTTCACAGCAGTAGAGTAGTAACTAAGAGAGTTTGCATAATTTTCAACTCTCTCCTATGCCCCATCTCTCATCCTCACATTCCTGTGAAAAAGCCACTTTAATCCAAAGAGAATTTAGCTTTGCACTTGCCACACACTTAATGCTTTGATTCAGACACAAAATTCAGTTAATTTCAAAAATAAGGGAACTGTCAAGGTTATAAGATAATTTGATTTCTTGTTTTTACTGAGGAAAACTTTACAAACATAACTGTCATGGAGTAGCAATAATATGTGCTAAGCACTTTACTAAAATATTTTAATTATTTTATATTTTTGGATGAGTAACATGAAAATTTCATTTATTGACAGTAAAAATGCTCATGAAGCCACAGTTTGATATGGTTCTTATCCTATGTTGAGTCATGTAATCCTCATTTCAAGTTTATGCAGTTATCATGTCAATTATATATGCAGGAAGTTAGAATGTTGTGAGGTTAAGGAACATGGTGTGTTTGGTATAAGGGAGGCTCAAGTTTAACATGGCACACTGGAATCCTTGACCCTATGTTATCCTGCTCCTTAATAAACCGTGTGAAACTGCCTTGAGTCATGGGGCTTTATCATTTGAACCCTTTCAGTGTCCAGCAAGATCGGTATTTTCCTTATTTTTAAAATTTTATTACTGAGAATTTTCTACATGCACACAATGTATTTTGATCTTATCTGTCCCCTCTTCCCCACTCTAACTTTTCTTAGTACTCACCCAACACATTTCCCTCCCAAATACATGTCTGTATTTCTCAAACCCACTGTAATGGATATAAGGCCATCTAGTGGAATAGGAACCCTATCAGGGGCCCTAATGACTTTCCCTCTACCAAATGCCATCAAATTCCAATGGATCTAAAGTTACAGGCAGGAGTTTGTGAGCCCTTCCTACAACTACAGCATGAATTGTATTTATAAGTGATGCTGAAAACCTACAAAGGGGAGTAATAAATGTCAAGGCTCGAAGAATTTTTCTTGGCATGATCTTAGACAAAATGCTCACATTTCTAAGAATTCCATTTCCAAATCTTTGATCCAGGCATGTTCTGCAGAGACTGTGGATCTGCACAAAACATGTCTGTAGAAACTACATTACTGTGCAAACATAAAAATAAGATTGATGTTGAAAATGGCCACATAATATCTAAATTCACCCTTCTGAAACTGAGCCACACAACTGAAGAACTACAGACTTTCAGAGATGGAGTCTTAGGAAAAGGTTAGCTGTGTTCCATGTTTTGAAGCAAACTTTTAAAAAGCTCAGAGCCTATAAGGAAATTTAGGACTTCAAGGACACTGAGTATCATTTTTTGCCTTTGTAGCATAGTAATTAGAAAATGACATTTATCTTCTAGAGCCATATAAATATTTGTAGATGATTTCACTGATTTTAAATGTGTTCATGTCAGATAAAAAGGAAATACAATTAATGAAACAGGACCATGTTGAAAATTTGATACTGTTCAAAATGACTGATAAGGCTCATTTCACATTTGTTCTAGGAAAAATTATTTTTTTTACAAATATTGAATGATAGAAATGTTAGTAGATTCATTGATTTAGTCATTCAAATCAACGCATCAATTACAATGATCAGTCAGTAAGTAAAAGAGACAATAATTTGTAGACTTGTGACATGGAATGGTAATTCACAAAACTTATCTATATAGAGTGCAGAGAAAGGGTTCTCAGTCTGGAGGGTACTGTACATAGTGAGTGCAGTAGGACCTTGACTAAAGGCAGAAATGAACCATTTAGGATGCAAACAATAAGTAGGCTGTGGATAATGTCAGGAATCTGCCCTTTATATGCTTTGATGGTTTAATGTGGGAAATGAGGTAATTACATTTGCATTTTCAAAACACTAATTTGCTATGTGAGTGAAAATCTACAATAATCATGACTAAAAATTAAAGGAGGCCAGGCTGGTTGTTTATTTATTAGACTAAGCACTTTAAATACTATCAAAATTTCATTAGGTGTTATGTTTATGAATTGTATATGTTTGCCTTAAACAAATGTTTTAAAAAGCAATAAAACAAACTCCATGATGGAGTGTTTCCCTAGCATGTGTTTTATCCCTAGCACTTTCCTCTCAAATAACTAGATGACAGATGATAATTGATGATAGATAGATAGATAGATAGATAGATAGATAGATAGATAGATAGATAGATAGATGATAGATAAATTACAAAGGTCTAATTTCCTTTAAAATACTCAGAAAAAAAGACAGTCAATCCTGAGCTATGTAGTCTATTTGCCTCCATTTCTTAGTGGTGGAAAGGAAGAATGTAAAACCACACCTGTTTAACGTCTGTCTCATACCCAGACTCATACATGCCCTAGGATGGGGCTACACATCTGATTTAATTAAGATTCTTAGAAGACAGAGGACACAGGTTATTAGCAGATGGAGCATATCTTGGTGTTTCCTTTGTTACTTCCCCTGACTTCTAAGTCTCCAACAGAGCAATTTACCACCATTGCCACAATCTAGAGAAGGTGCAAAGCTCTGTATCTCAGAGTATGTCTTAACGATAGCATGCAAGTTCTCTTTGTTAACAGATGTTTTTATCAACAATCACTTAAAACTCATTTATTTAAAAAAATCCATTTTTTGGCTTCTGCAAGCACAGGCATTGACGTAGGACCCTCCAGCAACTTTTTCCTATGATGTCTGACATTCCATATGAAGTATGAATTTGTTTATTTGTTTGCTGTTCATCTTCCCCAACTACAATGTAAGTTTTATGCAGCAATGTCTAATTGCGCATAATGTTGCATTTCCAATGTCTAGAACAGTATCTTGCTTGGAGTAACTGCTGTGCAGATGTGTTACATTGGGTAAGAAAGCTTATTAATGAACTCACATACTGTCTAGGTCCAGTTTTATCAGACAATATTTCAAAACCAGGTTTGCAAATTTCAGTAGAATATCTTTTCATCCATTCAAACATCCAGATTATGCACTATGCAGTGTCATCTTAAAATAAAACCTTTAAAAATGTGCACCTTTGATGCTTTAGCTAGTCAGCAAGAAGAGAGGAAAACACCTTCCAAGCAGCATCTAGTTACCACAATTAAAATGAATTATAATGATTATACTCTTCTCAACAGACACCATTAATTCCAGAGAACATGGCTTTATATATTCTTTAAAATCTCTAACTAAGTGTGTTTCTTTCCAACATGCACTAAAACTTGCTGTAAAATTGTGCATTGATTTAAGGGAATTCAGCAGAACGATTGGGTCAGAAAAAATAAAATTAGTTATTCATGGCACTAGCAGTTTAAAAATGCAAAGTGCTTATCAGGAACATGCACAATTATAAGTAACACTGTCATTTTTATAATTTTGAAGCCCTAGTACAGTTAATTAATATTTTTAATAAAAATAAAAATTTGTTCTTGGGAGTTACAAAGTATATTTTGTTAACTATGTATTTTTCATGGAAATATGTGTACACTGCTTATAGTTTTCAAAAAATAATATTCATTTTTCATGAGTAGCTGCAAAGCTTACAGGAAGCAATTGCAGTATCTAAAACATTAAATATTTCTCCTTACTTGAACACTAATTGGGTTTCTTTTCATAAAAACCTGAATGAGTGGGTTCAGTCTCAGTGATAGATGTGAAGTACACACATCTCTGACAACCTATCACAAAGTTTCTCAGCAGTCCCTTTCCTTGAGTAGATGTATTGTGGGATAATGCTCTTGCACACTGTAAATTTTGTCACCCTTTTAATAAAATGCTAATTGGCCAGTAGCCTGGCAGAAAGTATAGGGGGGTATTCAGACTAGGAAAATTCTGGGTAGAGAAATAATAGACATGTAGTCATTACCCAGAAGCAGAGGAGACAAGATGAGAATGCCTTACTGAGAAAAGGTACCAAACTACACAGTTGAACATAGATAAGAATTGGGGTTAATTTAAGTTTTAAGAGTACATTAGGAATAAGACTAAAAATAGGTCCAACAGTTTGTAACTAATATAAGCCTCTGTGCATTTATTTGGGACTGAATGACTGTGGGAGCAGGCAGTATAGAAACTTTTGTTTACATAGATGTCCTAAATTAACCTGGAAAACACTCACCGAGGAGCCTGAGAAAGGCTCCAAGCAAGACATTCTATCTATATGGAGTGAACCTGTCTCCATCTATAATATTTTCTGAATTGTTTGAAATATATTCCTCCAGTAAACAAGAAATAAAGCAACAAAACCCAAAATCTCTCAAAGTGTCGTTTTTTAATACTATCTCCAGATTTTTTGAAATAAAATGATGGAAAGGTCTTGGCTTCTAAAAACCAAGACAAGATCTTACAACCCGCTTAAGCTATGCACATACTTGATGAAGTTCAATATTTACTTATGTATGATTCTCTTGCAAAGGTAAGTTTTATGTATGTAAGACAAAAAGCACAGTACAATACAGTTTTATGTGCTGTAAAAACGTTCCTGGGAAACTAAAAGAGCCATTTTTGCTAATTACATAGAGTAACAGGTAAACATTAGAACTCTTAGTGGCAACTGGGATGTGTACCTGACCTATCAAAATGAAAGGAACATGTCTATGCTTTGTTGAATAATGATGAGAGGAACTAATTAAGCACATCAAGACAGAAGCCAATTAAAATTGAAAACTGAGAAGAGCTCCAAAGACTCATAGTGACTCACTTATTACAGAGGCACAACACCAGTATGAGGGAAGGTCAGCAGCCAAATCACAGGACACTGTGGTTGCTTGTGTTGAAAGTAAAGCACAGCCTAAGTTTGATATGCTTTTTCTATTATACTATATTTTCTGCAAGAAAAACAATGTCAAGGTTCTGAATTATTTATTCTACATATAGTATGTAAAATAAACTCAAAGAGAAGAAGAGAAAACACCATTGAATATTCCAAGAATATTTCAGTAATACCAAGTCATACTTCAGAGGAAAAAGTCATGATATTGTTCTTTTTTTAAAAAATATTTATTTATTTATTATGTATACAATATTCTGTCTGTATGCCTGCAGGCCAGAAGAGGGCGCCAGACACCATTACAGATGGTTGTACGCCACCATGTGGTTGCTGGGAATTGAACTCAGGACCTTTGGAAGGGCAGACAATGCTCTTAACCTCTGAGCCATCTCTCCAGCCCCATGATATTGTTCTTAAAAGAAATAACACATTAGCAATAAATAATCTAATTCAAAATCAGAAAAAGGTTAAGACTCTTGGGTTCTTTTTTTTTTTTTTGTCACTTACACAAAGATTAATGCAGAAGTTATTCAGAACAGGACACAGCACCTAACAGGCAGAATTTTTGCATGGCAATCTCCAAAACCAAATGGCTCTTGTAGGGCCCGGGTGTACCCTTGTTTTTGGGGTGCATCTTGAGGACAGTTTTTGGTCAGCTGACAAAGCATTTGTTTGTTTCTGTGCTCTCCCTGTCCCACCTGGTGATTAGCTATAGGGCATTGACTACATTGTTGGTATGGTAATTTTCCACCTGCCTGGGTGGAGGTCCTTGTGCAGCAGTTAGGTACTCAAGGACTTCCCCAAGTCTGAATAAACGACATTAGGCTGATCTTTTGAATGACCCAGGTCTCTTTGTGTGTTCTTTCAATCTCCAGGCCCTTGCCCGACTCACGTACGGTATAGTGGCGCGTGAACTGTATCAAGGATGTAACACAAAATCAGATATTACAGGCTCCATGTTTGGAGAATGAATTGTGATAATATTTTTCCTTGTAAGAATAGGATTCCAGAAAGTTTGTAAGTCTTATAAAGATTTGTTGACTTAAGCATTCTAGTAATACAAGATACACAGAAGTTATTCAGCCCCTGTAAAAAGCTATCAATATTGTCCTGTCCAATACTTTTTTTAAAAAAAGCCATTTCATTTTAGGTAGTCATCTCTACTATTTTATTATTCTAAATCATGTAAGGTTAAGAAACCAGTATGAAAACTGATCATCACTCAGAATGAAAAACTTTTTCTTTTTATCTCTTAAAGCATATTTACTTATAAGTAGGAATAGATGGGGTTTCACAGAGAATATTCCGAACACTCCTCTATTCACTGGCTCTGTGAAACCTGAAATACATTTCTCACCCAATCCCTGCCCTGCAGAATAGCTGAACAAACATCATATTATTTATTTGAAGTGATTCCAATTTAATTCTGGTAGACCAAAAATCTGTTTCCGCGGTTCGAAAACATGCTACTACCTCTAGGTACATTGTCATTGTCACATAAGTGGCTCAGTGTTATCACTGAAGAAAATACAATTTGATTGAAAAAAAAACAGTATAGTGTGGCTTTAGAAAAATGAAATGACCTCTTTGGTACACAATTTAGTGGGGGACTTGATAAAAGCAAGCAGATGTGGTTACCGTGGACAAAGTTTAAGGATAGATGTTTCATGCAACCTTTAAAAAGTAGGCATAGTTTTGGACTTGGGATTTGTATTCCAAATCACTCATTAAAATTTTAAGATACTTGTATAATTTTTATCAATCAAAAACTACAGATGTAATATGCAGATCTATCTATCAATTTTTTATTTATCAGTCATCTCTCTATGTATACCATCTATCAGTAATGTTTTTGTATTAGAGGGCAATGAAAAATTCAATTCTAAGATGAAAATTGGAAATGAATTATCCTATAATTAAAAATATTTTGCTTTCTTTCATAGTGATTTTCCTTCCTTCATAGTGTATGCTCAACTGTTACCTTAACACACACATGTGACTGAAAACGCATTTCAAAAATCAAGATGCTTTTTTCCACTGATTATCAGTAACAGCTAATCTATATAATATTAAAACAAATTATTTAATCACTGTTATTGCTTGGTGAAAATTTTAAAGATTTAAAATATCTACTCTTAGACCAGCGCGCAGACACAGCGGAGAGACCTCCTGAGTGGAGAGAGTGTTCTTGGCCCGCCGCAGGACCCAGGAAATGGAGCGGGGGCATTCCCTGACCCCCTTGACTCCCCCGTCAGTCTGCGAGGGCTGCTTCCCTCTGCTGGGGCTGCTCCTCCTCTGCTATGACCTCTCTCTCCTTGGCCCATCCCATCTTGCCCTTCTTTCTCCTTCCCTTCCGCGGGTCCACAGGATCACCCAGTTCAGCCTGTTTGGGCACTGGGTCGGGTGCACAGGGTAGAGGGAAGTGGAGTTTCTTTGTTTTGGTGGCTGGCCTGCAGAGTGGTAGGCTGTTTGTTGGCAAGGTCCCTGGCAAATGGAGAGCCTGTTCCTGTTCCTGAAGACCCTTCTGAGTGAGGAGAGGGATCTTGACCTGCGGCGGGAGCCAGGAAACGGAGCGAGGGCATTTTATAAGCAGGACCTCTGGCCAGCAGGGAAACCTGATCCTGTTTTAAAAGACCCATTAGATAGCATCGATAGGAGGAGATGGGCAGGCGCCAAGGCAAGAATTCACCCAACAATCTGAAAAACAACATGAAACCACCAGAACCCAATGATCTTACAACAGAAGGACTTGAACACCCTAACACAGAAGAAGTGGAAAAAATAGACTTTATGAAAGTGATAGAGTCCCTTAAACAACATGTAAAAAATGCCCTTATAGAAATGGATGAGAAGTGTAACAAAAAGTTTGAAGAAATGAGTAAATACGTAAATGATACCCTGGGAAACCAAGAAAAAACGATCAAACAGGTAATGGAAACAGTTCAAGAATTGAAAACTGAAATGGAAGCAAGGAAGAAAACACAAACTGAGGACCAGCTGGATATGGAAAATATGGGTCAATGAGCAGAGACTACAGAAACAAGTATAATCAATAGAATACAAGATATAGAAGAAAGAGTCTCAGATTCTGAGGACACCATAGAGAAAATAAACGCACTGACCAAAGAAAACAGCAAAGCCTACAAACTCTCATCACAAAACATTCAGGAAATATGGGACACAATAAAAAGACCAAACCTAAGAATAATAGGGATAAAAGAAGGAGAAGAGTCACAGCTCAAAGGCCCAGAAAATATTTTTAACAAAATTATTAAAGAAAACTTTCCCAACATAAAGAAAGATATTCCTCTGAATATTCAAGAAGCATACAGAACACCAAATAGGCTAGATCAAAAAAAAATCCCCTCGCCATATAATAATCAAAACACAAAACATACAGATTAAAGAAAGAATATTAAGAGCTGCCAAGGAAAAAGGTCAAGTAACCTATAAAGGTAAACCGATCAGACTTACACCATGAAAGCCAGAAGGTCCTGGATAGAGGTACCTCAGAAACTAAGAGACCATGGATGCAAGCCCAAACTACTATACCCAGCCAAGCTATCATTCACGATCAATGGGGAAAACAAGACATTCCAGGATAAGAACAAACTAAAACAATACGGAGCCACAAATCCAGCCCTACAGAAAGCAATAGAAGGAAAATCACAACCCAAGGAATCCAACATTGCCAACACTGCCTGCAATAACTCAGGCATCTAGCGACCCTTCACCAGCACAACTCAAAGAAGGGAGACACATAAACTCTACTACCAAAAACAATAAGAATAAGAATAACTGGAGTAAACAACCACTGGTCATTAATATCACTTAATATTAATGGTCTCAATTCACCTATAAAAAGGCACAGGCTAATTTATTGGATATGAAAACAGGATCCAACATTCTGCTGTTTACAAGAAACTCATCTCAACCACAAAGACAGGCATCTACTCAGAGTAAAGGGTTGGGAAAAGGTTTTTCAAGCAAATGGTCCTAAAAAAAAAGCAGGTGTGGCCATACTAATTTCTAACAAAACTGACTTCAAACTAAAATCAATCAGAAGAGATCGAGAGGGACACTTTATACTCATAACAGGAACAATTCATCAGGATGAGTCTCAATCTTGAATATCTATGCCCCTAATATAAAAGCACCCACTTATGTAAAAGAAATAATACTAGAACTTAAGGCAGACATCAAACCACACACACTAGTAGTAGGAGACATCAACACACCTCTCTCACCAATGGACAGGTCAATCAGACAAAAACCTAATAGAGAATTAAGAGAATTATTGGAGGTAATGAAGCAAATGGACTTAACAGACATCTTTAGAACACTCCACCCAAATAGGAAAGAGTATACCTTCTTCTCTGCAGCTCATGGAACCTTCTCGAAAATTGACCACATACTCGGTAACAAAGGAAACCTCCACAGATACAAAAAAAATCAGTGTCCACCTGTGTCTTATCAGATCACCATGGATTAAAGTTAGAATTCAACAACAATGCTACCCCCAGAAAGCTGACAAACTCATGGAAACTGAACAGTCAACTACTGAACCACACCTGGGTCAAGGAAGAAATTAAGAAAGAAATTAAAGTCTTCCTTGAACTTAATGAAAATAAAGAGACAACATACTCAAACCTATGGGACATGATGAAAGCAGTGCTAAGAGGAAAGTTCATAGCACTAAGTGCCCACTTAAAGAAAACGGAGAAAGCATATATTGGAGACTTAACAGCACACCTGAAAGCTCTAGCAAAAAAAAGAAGCAGACGCGCTCAGGAGGAGTACAAGACTGGAAATAATCAAACTGAGGGCGAAAATCAACAAAATAGAAACACAGAAAACAGTCAAAGAATCAATGAAACAAAAAGTTGGTTCTTGGAGAAAATCAACAAGATTGACAAACCCCTATTCAAACTAATTAAACGACAGAGAGAAAACACACAAATAAATAAGATCAGAAATGAAAAGGTGGACATAACCACAGACACAGAGGAAATTCAGAGAATCATTAGATCTTACTACAAAAGCCTGTATGCCACAAAACTGGAAAATGCAAAAGAAATGGACACTTTTTTAGATAAGTACCATATACCAAAGTTAAACCAAGACCAGGTGAACGATCTAAATAGACCTGTTAGTCTCGAAGAATTAGAAACTGTTATCAAAAATCTCCCTTCCAAAAAAAGCCCAGGACCAGATGGTTTCAATGCAGAATTCTACCAGAACTTCCAAGAAGAGCTAATACCTATACTCCTTAATGTATTTCACAATATAGAAACAGAAGTGTCATTGCCAAATTCCTTTTATGAAGCTACAGTTACCCTGATACCAAAACCACACAAAGACCCAACCAAGAAAGAGAATTACAGGCCTATCTCACTCATGAACATCGTCGCAAAAATTCTCAATAAAATACTGGCAAACCGAATCCAAGAACACATTAGAAAAATTATCCATTATGATCAAGTAGGCTTCATCCCAGAGATGCAGGGCTGGTTCAACATACACAAATCTATCAATGTAATTCATCATATAAATAAACTGAAAGAAAAAAAAACATATGAGCATTTCATTAGATGCTGCAAAAGCATTCGACAAAATTCAACACCCCTTTATGATAAAGGTCTTACAGAGATTAGGGATACAAGGGTCATACCTAAATATAATAAAAGCTATTTACAACAAGCCGACAGCTAGCATGAAATTAAATGGAGAAAAACTCAAAGCCATCCCACTAAAATCAGGAACACGACAAGGATGTCCACTCTCCATACCTCTTCAATATAGTGCTTGAAGTTCAGCAATAGCAATAAGACAACATAAGGGGATCAAGGGGATTCAAATTGGAAAGGAAGAAGTTAAGCTTTCGTTATTTGCAGATGATATGATAGTATACATAAGCAACCCCAAAAACTCTACCAATGAACTCCGACAGCTGATAAACACCTTTAGTAATGGGGCAGGATACAAGATCAACTCCAAAAAATCAGTAGCCTTCCTATACACTAAGGATAAGGAAGCAGAGAGGGAAATCAGAGAAGCATCACCTTTCACAATAGCCACAAATAGCATAAAATATCTTGGGGTAACTCTGACCAAGGAAGTCAAAGATCTATTTGACAAGAACTTTAAGTTTTTGAAGAAAGAAATTGAAGAGGACACCAGAAAATGAAAGGATCTCCCTTGCTCTTGGATTGGGAGGATCAACATAGTAAAAATGGCAATTCTACCAAGGGCAATTAATAGATTCAATGCAATCCCCATCAAAATCCCATCAAAATTCTTCACAGATTTTGAGAGGACAATAATAAACTTTATATGGAAAAACAAAAACCCAGGATAGCCAAAACAATCTCATACAATAAAGGATCGTCTGGAGGCATTACCATCCCTGAATTCAAACTCTATTACAGAGCTACAGTAATGAAAACAGCGTGGTACTGGCATAAAAACAAAGAAGTTGACCAATGGAATCGAATAGAAGACCCGAACTTTAACCCACAAACCTATGAACACCTGATTTTCGATAAAGGAGCTAAAAGTATACAATGGAAAAAAGAGAGCATCTTCAACAAATGGTGCTGGCATAACTGGATGTCAATCTGTAGAAGAATGAAAATAGATCCATATCTTTCACCATGCACAAAACTCAAGTACAAATGGATTAAAGACCTCAATATCAGTCCGAACACACTGAACCTGATAGAACAGATAGTGGGAAGTACTCTTCAACACATGGGCACAGGAGACCACTTCCTATGTATAACCCCAGCAGCACAGGAATTAAGGGCAACATTGAATAAATGGGACCTCCTGAAACTGAGAAACTTCTTTAGAGCAAAGGACACTGTCACTAAGACAAAAAGGCAATGCACTGACTGGGAGAAGATCTTTACCAGCCCTGCAACTGACAAAGGTCTGATCTCCAAAATATATAAAGAACTCAAGAAACTAGACTGTAAAAAAACTAATCAATCCAATTATAAAATGGGGCACTGAGCTGAACAGAGAATTCTCAACAGAAGAAGTTCAAATGGCCAAAAGACACTTAAGGTCATGCTCAACTTCCTTAGCGATCAGATAAATGCAAAGACAACTTTAAGATACTATCTAACACCTGTTAGAGTGGCTAAAATAAAAAACACCAATGATAGCCTTTGCTGGAGAGGTTGTGAAGTAAGGGGTACACTCATCCATTGCTGGTGGGAATGCAAACTTGTACAACCACTTTGGAAGGCAGTGTTGTGGTTTCTCAAGAAATTCGGGATCAACCTACCCCTGGACCCAGCAATACCACTCTTGGGAATATACCCAAGAGATGCCCTATCATACAACAAAAGTATACGCTCAACTATGTTCATAGCAGCATTGTTTGTAATAGTCAGAACCTGGAAACTACCTAGATGCCCTTCAATGGAAGAATAAATGAAGAACGTATGGAATATATACATATTAGAGTACTACTCAGCAGTAAAAAACAATGACTTCTTGAATTTTGCATGCAAATGGACGGAAATAGAAAACACTATCCTGAGTGAGGTAAGCCAGGACCCAAAAAGAGGAACATGGGATGTACTCATTCATAATTGGTTTCTAGCCATAAATAAAGGACATTGAGCCTATAATTCATGATCCTAGAGAAGTTAAATAAGAAGGTGAACCCAAAGAAAAAAGTATAGTCATCCTCCTGGATATTAACCTTCATCAGGCGATGAAAGGAGACAGAGATAGAGACCCACATTGGAGCACCGGACTGAAATCCCACGGGTCAAATCAGGAGCAGAAGGAGAGGGAACACGAGCAAGGAACTCAGGACCGCGAGGGGTGCACCCACATACTGAGACAATGGGGATGATCTTTTGGGAACTCACCAAGGCCAGCTGGACTGGGTCTAAAAAAGCATGGGATAAATCCGGACTCTCTGAACATAGCTGACAATGAGGACTGCTGAGAAGTCAAGAACAATGGCACTGGGTTTTGATCCTACTGCATGTACTGGTTTTGTGGGAGCCTAGGCAATTTGGACGCTCACCTTACTAGACCTGGAAGGATGTGGGAGGTCCTTGGACTTCCCAAAGGGCAGGGAACCTTAGCTGCTCTTTGGGCTGATGAGGGAGGGGTATTTGATTGGGGGAGGGGGAGGGAAATGGGAGGCAGTGGTGGGGAGGAGGCAGAAATCTTTAATAAATAAAAAAAATCTACTCTTAAATAAAGACAGTACTCTTAGATTTAACACAGTATCTCTTCAAATGAACCAAGCGATCACTAATTCAATAGGTTTTTTACTTCTCTATACCACTACTGCCCTTGAGCTTGTAATAGTTCTGAAAGATTTCTCATTGATAATTAACGAGTACTGAACCTTTTTTCTTTGTATTAATTAATTTAATAAAATGCAGCCAAGCATCTTTGAATTTGTTTTTTAAAATTAAAGAGTTATTTGCATATTTAAATTTTGTTATAAACAGAAGACATTATTTAAATTACATTAAAATAATGATTGTCATTGTTCTTTGAAAAGACATGCAAGTTTTTCTAAGAATTTTCGCTACTTATAACAATGATACAAGCTTAGTAATACAAATACAAAACTAACTCAAATTGTATTTACAGAAACATTTCCAGCTCCAGATAACACACTTGCATAATTTCTTAGCCACTATTTTATGTAAAGGAAATACTTTACTAATAACTTCACATTTATTTTTCCTGTTTTAGATTTGTCATCAGTTGAACAACAACAGCTTCAAAGTGAAGTGCAAACAAAGGCTACCCAGCATCATGACCAAGCAAGAGTCTGTCTAAAGTCATAAGACTTTATCCAAAGAACTGAGTGCTATGTCATCAACAGTAGCATAAATCTAAACAAAGTACAGATAACAACACGATGATCTTCAAAGTCAACATTTCTACTAAAATTAATGTCATGAGGGTAGTGACATCTGCCTATGTCCTCATGACCAGAGAACAATCTGTCCTTGAAGATAGTTAGAAATAAACATGTAATAGAGCATGTCCTATGAGGCAGCCCACTTTTTTTGCCAGATGAAAATAAATAAAATCCAAATGAGATAAACTGGCTTCATATTATTTTAAAATATGCAAGATAGCACTGTACCACATTTATGAAATTATATTTCAATATTTGGTCAATTTCCTTCTTCACCTATTTAAGTACTTATTTTTTCTCTTTCTTATTCATTCATACCATTCCATCTTATTCAAAGTAAAAAATCATCACACATTTTTCCCTCTGAAACACATCTCAATGACATGATGCAGTACTAATACACATAAAACTGGTTTTCTAGTGTTTTCTTTCCAAATCTGATAATCTCAAATGTCTGATCCAAAAGCTGCTTTTAAAATGATTGTTATTAGTTTCTCATTTAAAATACAGTTTTCTGGATAAATAAAGTTTATATATTTGAAAAACCATTATGTGATAACTATGGAAGACATTCATTATTAAGACCAAAATGAAGCCACCAATCTTGAACCACAAAGGAACCCGCAAAATTCTTAAAGAATTAACAACTGAATTATGTGCAAAACCTACATGTATCAATAAGGTTCTCATATCACTCAACAGCATCTCAGCAGCATCAATAGTATTTAGTAAGCCTTTATCGCGAATCTCTGATGTAATGTCAATGATGAAATCAGCACATTATCTGGCAATCAGTAAGAATTTTACCATTGAATTTATAAGCTTGCCAACTCTACCAATATCACATTTAATGATTCTGTTTTCAAAGGTTGCAGACACAGAATTTAGCAATAAACTCATTAGTGTGAATTCAGTTTAATTACATTACTAATTAATTACACACCATACAAAATATCTTCACCCTCAGACAACTCAATGAGCACTTTCCTCACAAACAGAAAACAAACCCATCATGCATCATGGAATCTATGCACCTAACCCCTTTTATTTTGAGGAAGGGCTAAGCTTAATTAAATAAAGCCTTTCAAATATGCCATTTATTTATTTGTTACCTTAAAATTATACTTTCTCCATAATTAGCAGATCCTCCCTCTATCAGTATGTGCTAAACCAAGGCTATCGACTCAAACTAGCAGCTACCAAACCAATACAGAGCCTTTTTCTGTCTACAAACTTCTATAAAACAACATCCACATAGCTCATATTCATAGACGATGGATCACATACAACAGCTTCCAAGAAAGGAGAGCACACAACATCAAAAATAGAATCCTGTTTGGAAAAGATACATGCTCTGAAAAGGCCTCTTTGATGAGGACAGATCCAGAAGGAAAAGGTGACATGCAGGAGCTCACCTGGCTGACAGGCTCTTTCGTCGGGGGCTTTCCTCTTCTTGCCGTGCTGGTAGCCAGGGTTGTGGTGGTCTCCATGATTGAGGTGGACATCTCTGACTGCATGGCAGTGGCTGTCGACTCAGTTGTCATAGAGGAAGGCACTTCACCAACCAGCCTCACATTCCCCACTATGGCGATGTTGGCATCATTCTCTGCTGCCATATTCAGAACTTTCAAGCCATTGTAGTAAAGCCCAGAGAGCTGGCCCTGGAAGGGCTGGCCCTGCTCTTTCCCGCCAATTATTATGGTTGCTTGGCTATTGAAGATTGTGAGCTGACGCCCTGTAAAAATAATATTACATACATGCAAAAATGTTGATTGTGAACTCTACATTCTACAAAGGATGATAAAACAGATCTTTCATGGGGTGGATAATGAGAGCAATAAACTATAAGAGAGGCAATTGACTCATAATTCATTGCTTAGAAATGAGGTGTCCATGAAATGCATAATTACTGGCAAATACTTGTAAATTGTCAACATATTATAAATAGTGTGCTTTTGCTAAAAGACCAATCAAACATATATTATAAATCAGATTTTAGTGAATCCCCTTTTCCTTTGCCTCAATAGCTTGCTGTTGGTGTCTCATATTCAAAGTGTTAGATTTAAAAAGTATGATATATCTAACATTTCAAATATTTGTTAGCCTAAAATCACCTCTGAAACTAATCTGTAGGAGCTAATGTCTAATTTTAAAATTTATCATAAAAAATTCATAATTAACATAGTGCCCATACAACTCTACATGCTATTATTTAGAAAAGTTTATTTTTTGGAAGGCAATAATCCATTGTTATTTCAATTATTCTATTTTTCGACAATCACACTGAAAGGAAATAAATAGTTTACACTGAGTTTGTCAGAGTCAAAAAAAGTTTCAAAAATCTTTTTCTGATTGGCTTTCAGCAAGACTATTAAAACGAAACAAAATAAAATGAAAAAAAAAAAAGAACAAAACCAAAAAAGAATAGCTTCAGATGTAAAAAGTGGCTTCAGGAATGATACACAAATCGATGGAGAAATTATGGCACATTTCCATCAACAATCCTAGCAACAGTATTATCATCATCATCAAATGGAGCTCCAGGGGAGCAGAGTGCCCTCCACTCAGAAAGCATGCACACAAATTTAAGTTCCGTTTTAATTAGGGCTTGTTCCCAAATGGTCTCAGAAGCTTCCAAACGTTAAAGGGACTTCATTTTTGACTGGCAATCCATATTGCCCACTATTTAAGATTCCTACAGTTTAAACAAAGAGTTTGCTTTTTTTTCAGGACCATGATAAAGATATTCGAACTACATATGTTTTAGTTAATAATTTAGAGGCTGGAACATGGATATAATCTATAAATGATTTATCATTTTTGGTTAATGCTTGCTCTGAGTACCCTCATAGATTGAGTTAGTGGATTATATTTAACAGTCCCTTTAACCTTAAGTTAACTGGGTAAGATTATTAAACCGTTTGTGCTTCTAAAAATGTATAGAAATTATTATACAAGGTATGCAAATATTACTATCTACATTTTACTGTTTTAAATTTGTTTTTAATTTAGTTTTACGGAAAATTTATTTTTATGTTTATTAGTGTTACAATGAAGTACTACTTGGTTATGTTCAAATTATTTTTTTATTTGAAGTTTTAATCAATGTTTTTACCTTTGTCGAGTAGCCATTCATCAACTACTCGACCAAGTCGATATGGAATTCGCTGTCTAGCAATCGCCAGGCGCTCGTTATCATTGTTTCCTTTAAAGTTTAAAGAGACATTTCATTGGTTAAAATCTGTAAGGTCAAAGGTTAAAAGTTAATACTTAAAGCTTGAGCTATACAGTTGCCACATGATTTTTTGAAATTTGGAATTTTAAAAAGTTCTACCTAGAACATTTCATGTTTCAGACTTATCATTCATTCATTTATTTTATTTTAGCAAACAAAATTATTCCTATGTTAATTGAAAATTAGAAATCTGCATTTGAGCTAGGTTATTAAACTTATGTTATAGACAGACCCGAACAACCAATTTAAACAGTATATAATCGCTTTACAAAAAAATGACCCTTGGCCTCAGGGTTTTGTCTTTTTGATGTTTCTTATTAACTAGTTAAACATGTTCAGCTACAACAGGTTTAAGTTTACAAAATACATTCAAGCTCTTATTCCAGATTGGAAATTTATGAACACCAAACTTAACACCGTCTTTATCACACTGAAGCATTTCAAATAGGCCTAGTAGACTTTATTTCCTATTAAGACCACATATTCCCTTATCATTTCATTTAAGAAAACCACAAAGTCCAAACGGTTCTTGTGTATTCTACCAAAATTGATTTACCAATTACTTGTGCATTGTAAGAGATTACATCTCATATCATCAAACATGAGTTAGGAAAGGCTTTGACAAAAGTGACATTTATTTGAATGTCCTTCAGTTTCACTAAAGTTTAACATGCTGAAGCATATAGTATTTGAAGAAAGTATGTTTAAATCCTTGTATGCTCAAATACCTACTTACTTATTAAAAGTATTTAAAAAATACTTTTTTTAAGAAAGGTGTAAGAACTTAAGGTCCAAATGAAGCTGTAAACAGTGGCTCTTGGCTACAGATCGGAACTAAATGAGAGTCTTGCTTCACTGACTAGAAAACACTGTCTGCTAGGAACCCTGTTCACACTGACCTTGAATCAAGCTTGCAAATAGACAGTGTTTTCTTGATCTATAAAGCACTTACAAAGAGTCTGTGCTGCTGTCGGTGCCCAATATTGTATTTTGAAAGAAGAGCTTTTCTATTTCATGAAAATTAGGTAGAATAGAAATTGGAGGCAAGACATTTTGGCAGTAGTTTGCGTAAGGATTAAGAGTTGAAATATAGTGTTACCTATGTAGGATGCCTGAGGTGATTTGCAAAAGAAGAAAACAGATACACCCTTCCCTCAGATTTAAAATTATTTACAAGGGATTTTCACTTTCTATGCTAATGTTGTAATGTATTATACTTACCATAATAAACCTAGCCTATCATAGTACATACACCTTTGGAGAAAGAGGAAAAACCTGCCATATAGACCATCTCAATGAACCCATTATTCAAATGTCAGTGTGACTGAAAATATTTCACACATTAGTGTTCAATTTAAAATGCAATCAAGGTTGAGACAAATATATATTTGATAAAAACTTTGAGCTGTATTTCTCTAGACTACATAATAATTTAAATAATGTAAAGTTGTATTTCATGGTGTAGAAATGAATTTTTGGAAAACTGATAATTTTTAGAAATGATATAAATAGCGTAAATTCCAACTCTCTACTTAAGAAATGTATTCACAGCTTGTGTGTGTATATAAGTATACTTTAGAAATATGCAAAAGCTTGCTGTTTCCTATCCTAAAGCAATTCCTGTCAATGTGACTATTGAGGAACTATGTGATTTTCCATAATGACTATGTTTTTATATGTCTAAATTGAAAGGTAACTACAAAATATTTTTCAAAAACACATATCCTTTTCTCTGTGGACTTCCTTATTAGCTTATATACTCACAGCAGTTTTTGGTGGCATAACTTTCCTCACAGCTCTCTGATTTCCACAGTTCCTTAAGTTGATTTTCATGCTAGAGCTTTCCCATTGTCTGTGCTGATCCATATCTCCTCAGACATCATCAAAAATTAGTTCTGTACATCCCTCCTACCTTGACTGTCTTTAACATCTTTCTGCATCTCTCTGCAATAAATCCAACTGATTCTCCACACACCAGCTCATGCAAACGTACCACAAAACCATTATTATTGCCTGTAGGACACGATCTTCCCCCTTTAGTGACCTTATCTGTGCACTCTCAGGTCTACACTCCTTCCATTGCTTCATTCACGCTCCATCTTATGGTCCTTACTCTCTAGCCCCACTCGTTAGAGTTGTATGAGGCCCTCAATTTTCCTAAAGCTATCCCTTCTTCCCTCTGGACTTTTTCACCTGTAGCTTCTTCATTTGAGATACTCTTCCTTTCTACCTCATCCACATCTTTTCTAGTCAAACATCACTCATTATTAATGGAAGTTTCTTGACAAAAACGTTGCTTGTTCAAAAGACATTCCATGATATGTTCAAGCCAGAATATATGTCTACATTCTTCACAGCTCCTGAAATACATGCCTTAGGAACAGGCATTAACATTAAAAGCTACTTATTCAATTAATAGTTTTCTTTGTAACTCTGAAGCAGCATGAACTCGAATACTTTATGTAGTGTTTACTGAGATGCCAGTGTTTTCACAATACCCATCACACAAAATTCCATTCTACATATACTTCCTGTTGCAGTGGTTTTCAAGCAAAGAAGCTGTATTATAAAACTGGAGTTCTTTTATTCTGTTTGTTTTGTTTTTCAGAATTAGCTATGTGTCGAGTATTTTTGACAAGAAGAGAGTATCTCCATCATCTATTTCTGTTAACATCACTGAGAACACTTGTGGAGGTCGGAGTGCACCTATTAGCATTAGTATCCTCCATCTACGATGTTGCATCAAACAGAGACCAATAGTTTGCCTCTGTCTCCTTCATTGACAAGCCATCATGATCTGGATCCAGGAGCAAATGATGAACAGAAACATCTGTTCACTGAAAAAAAGCATGGAACTCCTGTTTTGACTGTACACTAGCATTTTCACATGAATAGATAGACTGATCACTTATATCCCCTCTGAAATGTATGTGTTGCAGTCTAGTGGCTCCAAATCCACAATCCATCTCCCTCATCCATCCACATTCTAGGTTTACCTGAGTGCATTATTATGGCCAGTCATGCCCTCATCTTTTAATTATTCATCAAGAAGCTTTATTCCTCAATGTGTTAGTGTTTGGAGATGAGTGAGTCAGATTACTGCCCTTCAACACCTAAACTGCATACCCTTTTCCTGTGCTTAGACCAAGTAAGATGATGGTCATCGTGACCCCAAACGTACACTCTACCAGACCCCAAATCTGCCAGTGCTGATCTTGAACTGCTGAGCCTCCTCAACTGTACAAAGATCCTTGTTGCTGTGTACAAGATAACCTACTTGTGGATGTTGTCACCTTAGCTCAGATTGACTTAGATACTATGTTAACAAAAGTGTTTGGCTTTGAGTTAAACTTCATGGGGGAGACTCAGAGAACAAGGGAAAGGAGAATTTGAAACCTAATTTTAGGCCTATTGGGTAACAAATAATCTGTATGAATGTAGATATATGCTTTTCTATACCCTTCTTAAATCTTCATTCTTTTTTATTTTCTCCTGAGAATCAAATAATTTGTATTACTGTTGAAGAAAAGAACAGAGAAAAGCAATACTGGAAAGAAAACAATGTCAATGAAAAATATATCAATAGAGAAAAGGAGACAAGAAAAATACTTTTGTTTATATTGTAAGCTTACTTCATGAGTTTTTAACATTGTGCAGGGAAATCTAAAGAGTTCTGAAAACTATATATACTTAAAGAGCCATCTGGGAGATGACTTACTTCTTTTGATTTTAAGGGAGAATGCAACACTTGGCTATGCCTGGGTCCAGAAGGCAAATCAAACTTTAACACAGTTTTCAAATTGCTATAAGTTTAAAAGCAACATTGTCGCATAATTTTCACTAAATGCTACATGTGTTGTTATGTGATAAAGCAATACATAATTTCACTGGTACTATTCCTAGTAAAGGGATTGTGAACACCAGTGATATCGATGAAGGAACAAAAACTGGAAAAAAGTAGCTATTATAGTGAAAATATTGCCATATACTTCACTTTATTTCTTACATCTTTGAAAACGTGTTATGCATCAAATACACATACCAATTGACTTCTTACCTACTTATGTAATATCCACTGGCTGCTTAAATTTTAACCTTTAGACATTTGGTTCCTTTTCCAATTCTGTTACCTAAGCAGTCTGTTCTGAACACATACACACACACACGCACACACACACACACACATCTGGCATTTTTTTTCTTTAAAGGTTAGTTTATGTATCTCAGGGAAGCATTTCCTGTGCTACACATCCCTTTATCAAATCACTGTAAATCCAATATGCAGTCTTGCAGCGCTTCATAGAAATATCTGGAAACATAATGAATAAATCCCTACAATGGGTTCTGTACTGTGTAGGGTCCTTGGGACAAGGGCTATGTCTATGTTGTCTACATGTTTTATTCTTAACACAGTGCTGGTCAGATTGTGGTCGGTAAGAAATTCCTAGGTTTATTCTAAATCCACTTCAAGTATGTATTGTATGTTAACGCAATGGTATTTGCTGTTCAAGAATCATAGAGTTGGTGCTTATCAGCATGTGCAAGTCCTACATTCTATCAAACACACACACACATGCACACACATACTCACATGACTTATAAAGCAGATGTTTGTGCTAACTAATTCTATACATGTACGAGGACTTAGATGTTTGCTCTTATTTAATTGCCATTGAAGTAAGAATGGGCAAGTAAAACTCTGAAATAAAGTATTTTATGCTTTATCCATTATCTATACTCCAGTGGGCTCTCATATTGTGCAATAATACATGCTGGCCAAGAAATAACAGAACTTGAGATTTTTGTTTTCTGATGGCTTAAAGAGCTAATGGCTGATTTGGACAGAGAGAATTTCTGATGATAATTTAATTCCTCAATTCACTGTGTACACATGATAAAGTGTGGGGCACAAAGATTCTTCATATTTAAATTATATAAATATATGTATGCATATATATCATATATAAAGTTGCTGAGCCTTCATTTTTCTAAAATTAATTTTAATGAATATATCCTTTAAATGAAGTAGCATGTAGACTTCCAAGAGATACTAGCTTCTAAAATTTGTCAACAAATGTATTAATGGTATATTCACAGCATTGCCTACTTTTGACTAAGTAAAAATATGACAACAACTGGTACCTAACATTAAGCAGAAAAACATCATGAACCTTGTGATTATGGAAGTCAGAGACTTGGGTTATTTTCTGGACTTAGAAGCCCTTATTGAATAAGAGACATATAACTGCCAGAATCTAAAGATGACCTAACCCCATCCAACAACAGGATATAATGAACCAATAACCCACAACTAAATTTTATGTATTCTGAAAAATCAACTTTGCAATTATGAATTAAAGAATATAAAGGACCATTAAGAAATCAGAGAACAATTATGAAATCAGAGAATAATGTATTGAATAGACTGTATGCTTTATGAATTATCCTACTTGTATATAGATTCTGACAATGAGCCTAGACCATAAGAACCTTTTATTCCACAGATAGAAAAACTGCGGTTCCAGCAGAAGATGTGATTTGCATGGCATCATGGATATTAGTTGTATACGACTTCAAAGCTATTCCACTGCACAGCTGAGGATGGCAACACTGACTTTTACTAGTCTAAATCATAAAATTTCAGTATCTTCTCAAAGTACTTTCTTATATAATAAAAGATGTCATGGTCTTGTCTATTAAGTGTCTACCTATAAACTTTGGAGTGAGATTATTCTCTTGGGTGCATGATGGCTGCAATCCTCCAAAAATCCTTTTGGATTCACGGGGAAGCTAATATAACCATTCCCATTTTATACATTAGTATATAAACACAGAGGTATAGTAAAGTATCCAAAAACATATTATAGCTGAGAACCCAGCAAAGAACAGAATTTAAATTTCTTCATTTTATAATGAAGCTTGCATCAGATGTTACCAGCATTCCTTGTCTTCACGCTGAACCTGGAAGACAAGCCCCAATCATGACTATCTAGTAAATTTACTATCCTATTTATATTGACCCATTCCAGAGACAAGTTGGAAAAAAAAAAAGAGGATCTAAGCTGTGCATCAAAAAACAATGCACTTCATCACCCGTTGAGAGGAGAGACGGAAGTTTGAAGTACATCATATTTTAATTTATTTGAACTTTGTATTTGTTCCTTTCATCTTCATTCTTATCTCTTATGCATTATTTTTTCCTCTATTCATTTTTAGAGTTCTGTTTTCACATTGCTTCGTAACTTAAAGCATGTAGTGAAGCAACTATCCTTTTCAGATATACCTTATTGTCCAAAGAGAGAGAACATTTTTTTCTTCTCTGGATTATAGATATAAATCCTGTTTATTTTTTATTTTTTTGAAAGCTTGTTAAATGCAAGCTTAGCAACCTGACTCTACCATTTAGTTCATAAGCACTGTCAGAAATCTGAGTGTGTGGAGTCAAGTATGTGTCACAGGAGTCCTTCTCTAGGGCCACATACACTCTGGGAACACAATGGACAAAAGCAACTGGTATACATCACCATCCCAGATCAGAGACGGTGTGCCACAAGCATATAATTTGCCACATGCAGAATGCAGAAATTCAGAGACAATGATGGATTAGAACAAAGAAGCTGTGTTTTAATACAAAGTGTTCCCACATTGATCATATACTAAATTTCAGTGAAATAATAACTAGATAAAATGTGCTGATAATGAAGAGGGCTTGTAATTGATAACTTCTTTTATATTTATAACAACTTCAAATTACAAAAAATCTTAAATAAATATATTTTTCAAAATAAGAGATGTCTTAGGTGATTAGTGAAGTGATTAAATATAAATGTCACTAGACATACATAGGTAGTATGCACAATAACAAACACTAAGTGAAATATGATGCAAATTAGTAATATTTTAAAGTCAATATAGAGATATAACAAATATTTGCCAGAATATTGTTCAAATGTCAATGGTTTATTAAAAACCACATTTATATATATTTTAATTTTCCTCACACTGCTAGCCTGCAGAAACTTACAAACATCTGTCAATTAAATACAGTTTCTTAATGCAGTGCTATGTCCTAAGGTCCCTGTCAGCTCTCTTAATGCACAGGGCAGACACCAACAAGGGAGTTGCTCTGTTTTTGACTAGTGCTTCAGATTACACTGCAGCTCCTCTGAGAAAGAGCGAATTTAGGCACTTATGCAGCATATTGATGATATTTTCCTGTAGATGGCTGTGATGTGGTCACAAGAGGCCATGGGCTGACTACTACAGGATTCAATGGTGTGATAGAGAAGAAACTACAAACAGTGCATGCCTAACTGGCACTGAAACTTTCCCTGCTTTGTGTCCCTCTTTCCTAGAGATCACCATTGAGAGAGCCAGTTTTCATTCATACGCAAATTTGTAGAATAACTTGCTCCTACTAGTTGTATACACTCAAAGCATCTTTAAAAGTTATTGTCCCATTAGATTAATCAGAAATAAATACAGTCTTGTGCATTTTCTCACTGTCTGTATGGAATAATTTCTTCTCTAAGCTCTTATACAACAGTTGTTTACCAATGCAAAGAGACAGGATATCATGTTAACAAATCAGCAGCAAGAAGTGAAAGCAGCAGGGAAAAGCAGATGCCTACCTCGGTAAATTAAAGGTCATACTATGTTGCAACAAATGCTAAAGATGCCCTTTGTGCTAGTTGTGTAGCATTTCAGATAAAAGTGTTAATAGCAACAACAACAGAAGGGCCACAAACAGACAAAATAATGACCAAAATAAAAGAAATGTGCACAGGGAATGCCATTATGAATGTCTTATGAATGTCATTTTGCCATTTTCTAGTTATAAAAAGCTTAAACACTTTCTAAACCATAATGCTTTAACATCTAAGTTTTTCTACCCCGATAAGAACTTAATCAAAATACATTCTCTAAAGCATCTTCTCCAATATCTCCTTTATAAAGGCCAAGAGAATGGTGCAGTGCAGCTAGAATTTCTATAACTTTCACAATATCTTTCTCCTGTTTTTCTGAAAATTCAGATAGTTTCATTGGAGGAAGAAAGTAGAAGATGCCTTGTGTATGGTGTGATATGTCTGAGTGTGACATTGAGATTTCTCAGTTTTACAGTGAAGAAAATTGAACTTCGTTGGTAAGAAATTTTAATCTCATTTTAAACGGCCTCAAATCTATTTTTTTTTGTAATTGGAATGTAGATTTTTATCTTAGTTGGAAAGATGAGATTTGTCAATAATGCACAAATGATTTAATGTAAAATGTCTTGCCTTAATAAAGGACAGTCAATTATATTACTGCCAGTACCTTTCAGTTTTATAAAGGGCAAAAATATTCTAAATAAGATATTTAAAATTTTTGTATGTGAATCTTCTGAAGATAGAGTTAAGATTCCAGAATATTTTTCCACCAATCAGCAATAAGAATGACACTATAAACCGATGGGTACAATAGTGGTATGCATAACTTGGTTGTAACCAACAACTTTCCAATTGAACTTAAGGCTCACCCACCAAGAGGGAAGTCACACAAGGAAACCCTTAACTACCCAGAGCTAAAGAAGTCACGGATCTTGGGTAGAAGCCACAATCACCACATTACAAAATCAGTATAATCTGACTACTTTCTAAATATTCATCCTTATACCCAAAGATAGTGTAGTTCTTATGCCTCATCAAAGGAGTTTCTTGCTGCAGAGACCATTACAGAAAACCTTGATGAAGCAAAAGAGAAAAAGAAACTGTGTGGAGTCAACTTCAAACTGATACATTTACAACACAATTCCTGCACTTAAGGCTCAATAATCATTGCAGAAGAAGAGGTATAAAGATTGCAAGAGCCAGTAGTAACTTGAATTATTTGACGGCCAGAGGTGAAACTTTTTGAGAAAGATTATGAGGTATAGCCTTGTTGGAAGAGGTATGTCACTGGGGGTGGGCTTTAAGGTGTCAAAAACTCATGAAATTCTCAGGACCACCCCCTCTTATGCTTGTGGATGAAGATGTGTTATTTTGCTAACCATCCTTGCCATCTGGGTACCCTGTCCCTTTAAGAGACAAGCTACACCCACTCCCAACCCTCCCTTCCTGCAAGGCAAGCAGATCCCCTGGCTCCTCTCCAGCCTACTTTTTCTTCCCATATGCCCCTCTTCTGAAGAGATAGCTACTGCCCCTCTCCCTTCTTCTTTTCTTCTCCCCTTCCCCCTTTTCCCTTTCCCCCTTCCCTCTTCTCTTTCTCCTCTATAGCCCACAAATAAACTCTATACCCAAACTCTCTTTCTCTCTCTACATTATGTATCTGTCTGTCTCTCACCCACCACAGTCATGGCATTTTATCATAACAATCAAAAAGTAACCAAGACAGATATTGAGGAACATGAAGTTTGGTGTAAGAGTGGGTTTCCTAGAAATGTCAGTGAAACTCCACCCATGAAGTCTCATCAACATGTCTGCCTAAATAAGACATGAACAAGGATGGTACTAATAACAATATAAATAATGGAGGGGAAAAATATCCTGAAGCTTCAACCCTAGACAAAAATACAGGCAATGAAAGAACATTGAGAGCAGGATCATCATCTTATCTGATTGGTTATCCAATACTAGGTTATGAGCCCTGAAATAATTTTCATACAAGTAACATTACATGGACTACAAGGTTGTACTTACATATTTAGGATTATCTTTTCACCAAAAAATTGTATTTACATTTCCAAAAGTTATTTCTTAAAGGCTAACTACCAAATGTGGTCAGCATCAGTGTAGAGCAAGAACTCCTGATGGATGAAACTTGGGCTTCCAACCTTGTTTGTATGCCTTTGAGCTTCATTTTCACACGTGTAAAGTTGATATTTGCAAGGGTATAGATGTAAGTATGTGGATCTCCTTACATGTATGTACCTAACATATAGCTGCTATGTTGTGAAGGCATTATTATCTGGCATGGGTTGTCTTACATATAATGTCAAGGAAAGTATAATTTATGGAAAGTATCTTTTACTACCAGTTCCCAGAAAGGAATTTGAGTTAGGTGTTACTAAGGATGAAAAGCAAATTGACGTTTCTTTCCTAGTATTAATAAAGGCATAGATTAGAAGGAAGAAAGTCTCAGTTTTACAAAAGTGGTCAAGAGACTTGGGGATGGACACTGTGAAATCAGAGAACACATTTAACTTTTTTCCTTGGCCATTATTAACACAGAAAGCATTGATAAGTAGAAGAGTTCAAGAGGAAATCGATGAAAGCAAAGTCAATAACTACTGTTTGTAACCTCTTGTCCAAAATTTTTTTTTTTTTTTTTTTTTTTTTGGTTTTTTCGAGACAGGGTTTCTCTGTGGCTTTGGAGC
Source organism: Chionomys nivalis (assembly GCF_950005125.1). NCBI lineage: Eukaryota > Metazoa > Chordata > Mammalia > Rodentia > Cricetidae > Chionomys > Chionomys nivalis. The sequence continues at coordinate 115,717,852 of NC_080086.1, read as the reverse complement.
CTGTCCTGGAACTAGCTCTGTAGACCAGGATGGTCTCGAACTCACAGAGATCCGCCTGCCTCTGCCTCCCAAGTGCTGGGATTAAAGGCGTGCGCCACCATCGCCCGGCCTCTTGTCCAAAATTTATCAAAATGGAACATTTCTTTAATTTTTGCACTCCTGTGATGGTAGAAACTGTTTTTGGGGAGCCGTTTCTAGCAGAGAGCAGCCTTGTGAAATTGTCCATTACTGACGTCTATCAAGGGCTGACTTGAAGACCTGAAGGTGGCTGCTGTATTTCCCATAATGGGGACGATCACCAATTAAAGGAACCGAATGTCTCCTCCTCCCCAATGCAGTAAGTAAAGTATGAACTCTATTGCCCTCAATATCATTCCTTAAAATGGAACTTCTTGTGACTTTTCATGGAGATCATTGGGGAAATTTAGTGGGGGGAAAGCACATTTACAAAGTAAATTAACAAGTATGTGCTGGTGCCCAGGGAATAGGGACAGCTGAAGGTGTTACACACACACACACACACACGTTTTACTCTCTTGTACATCAATAGTTAGGCTGTATTGAGTTTATATGCAGGGTTGAAGCTTGAGCATCATGTGACGTAGCTAATGAACACTGCTTCTAAAAGTGGACTTGAGTGAAAATCAATGCAGATAAAGGCTTCTTCACAAGCATGCATCAAGTGCTTAGAGACTGTTATTGTGTGAACTGTGGAACCCTGAAATTCATTCGGCAAACCTATATCTCACGGTACATCAGAAGGTGATTATGTTTGTGTTTCGACAGCTAAGTGCATTTGTTATTCTTACAGAAGACCTGGGTTTGGTCCCTATCAGCCGTTTGTCAGCTCACAACTATTTGTCATTCTGGTTACAAGGACTCTGATGCACTCATCTGACCTTTGCAGATACTGCATACACAAGGTGCACATACATACACGCAGGGAAAACACTCATACACATAAAATAAAAATAAACAAATCATTTTAAGGGTTCAAATCATACACATAAGGAAGCTGTTATTAAACTAAACATTTGCATGAGATGTAAGTGAGTGACAATTTGTCTTATAAGAAAATATTTGGATACTCAAGGACACACGAGGGATGTTCATGTACAGAAGAAAGACCAGATTTGAAATTAAGAAACAAATCAGAAAAAAAACAGCCTTAAAGACAGCTTAGTCTTGAGGCCTCTGACTACAAAGTAGTGAAAATCTAAAAGCTGCTGTATAAGCCCCTGTCTGTGGTACTATGCTATGGCATATTTAACAAATAATTAGAAATTATTTTAAGTCATTTCAAGATAATATAGTAAGCTTACTCATAGTTAGTGGATACTACCCCATGACAGTGTTTTGTTGTTAATTGAAAAAATATCTGAGATCTGAGTTCTGTTTGAGATCTTCAGTGCAGAGAACAAAGACAAATCGACATGAAGATGTTCCACTAACAACTGGCATCTTGTATGTTCACATGAAAAAGCAAAGAACTATGTTATTCTCAATATCATGCTCATTTAAATTACTAACTTTATTTTTATTACTTTTATTTTATTTAAATAATTTTTTTTGCATTTATTTTACATACAAACCAGTTTCCCCTCCTTCCTTTCCTTTCATCGCCATATTAAAAGCACACTGTGCTCTCTTCTGGTTTGTGGCAAATCATGGGAGCCACCACCGAAGTTGTGGTAGTTGGTATCACTACAAAAGAAAGTTGAAAATCCACAGTTTTTGCATTACTGGTAAAATACCCATAAAGGTATTTCTGGGTGACATGTGTAGGTGCAGGCATGTGCAGCTCCACTGCATACATGGGCAAAAGGATCTACCGCATCATTCTGTAGCATTTCTGACTCTCCCTTGACTTCCTTTGCGGCCACTGGTAGTTGCACTCACATAGGTGAGTGTGGTTTGATTTGAAAGTTTGCCTTAGAGGAAGTTCCCCAATCTATGTACCACATCTCAGTGCAAACCATTCAGAACAGCGCTGTATAAAAGAAATCCTTACATCCACTGATAATTAAATGAGGAGAGATTCTCTCGCAGAAATATGCTTACGCTTTTCTCAATTTGGTAAAGGCTTAGGAATCAGAAAATGCTTATTGTGCCAATTTCCAAAGGCCTAGGAACAAATTCCAAGACCCAAAGATCGACCTGTTTGTTAATACCAATTTCAATTCTCATATCCTGCCTAGAAAAGTTTGTATAAATAAATATCAAAAATGATAGTAAATACTCACAATTAGTTTGGGAGGCATACCAGATCCTGACGGGACGGGTACACAGCTCAGTAAAGCTGCAACAGGGTGACAGCCACTATGACACTTATCAGGGATAATGAAGGTGTGGCCAAGGGATGGATATCCAGCTGGTCAGCTGGTGACTAAAAGAGAGACTTGAGCTTTCCAAAATCCCTTTGGTTTATAAGGTTTATTCGGAACTTCACCACTTAGACCTAACTATGCAAGCAGATTTCAAACTACATTTGGGCCTTTCCTTTACTCAGAAGTCAATTGAGAGAAGGGAGCTACAAGCCCTGCCTTTGTGTTCTGATCTGCTTTGATGTTCCTGGAGCCTTCATTCTCAGGAAGAATTAAACCATCATTTTTAACAATAGTGTCTTTCTAACTCCATTGTCCAGGCCATAGTCCAAGTCACCCAGCACTACTATGTCATCTCCTACCTTAGTCTAAGACATGCTTTCTGAATCCTCTAGCCTACTCTCTACACTGTATATTCGAAATGATGTGTGTGCTCCAAAGAACCACAAGTTCTAAAACAGTAGGATGTTGTTTTTTTATTCCTTCTGTAATCCTGCATACTTTCAAGAATATGACAGTTCTTATATAATATCTTTGAATAATTATTCAATAAGTATAATAACATCATTCACCCCATCCCTTTCCTTTCTCCGAATTCTTCCATGTACCCCCCCATACTCTTTCAAATTTGTGGCCTCTTTTTTAATTGTTGTTACACATAAGCATGCTTATGAATACACATATATTTTCAAATACATAAGTATAATATTTTAAACGAATTACTAAGCACATCAGTAGAATGTACTTGTTAGCCACTTGTCTCTTTCAGGAACCTTTGTTCTCACATAACTTTATGGATAATGAATCTTTGTTCTTCAACTACTAACAGACCTACTTCATGTTCCTAGTCTCTTCTTGATCCAGGCTTGATGATATTGTCTTATATTCATTCTAATCCCACTATTAATCTTTCAGGTTGGAGAGATTGCTATAGCAACTGCAGTCCTTATTACTTTTCTCCTTAATGCAGTGGGAAAACATAAGTAATTCAGCAGTAAGCCTCATACAGATATGGAATTAAATCCCATGATAAAATATGAAAGGGACTTTCTGCTAATTATATGTAAAGATATTGAAATAAAGTTTGGGTAAAAATACTGAAATCAACAAAATTTGTAACACTGATAATTTAGAGTAGAAATAGATCATATTCTCTCTTAAGAGTAATACAACAGTGATAAAATAGACAAAATCGAAGAAAAGTATGTACATAACACTAATGACATTAGTTGGAACACACACCAAATTTCAACAGATATTTTTTCTTTTTGTTCTACTTTTATTTATTAAAAGTAAATGTGATCTGGGAGCGAGATATGAACCTGGACTGGAAAAATGTGGCACTGTCACTTTCTGTTTCTTTTGGATATCTGACCATAAGTGTTTTATTTGGCTACACTTCAAAACTAAAGCAAAATTCTATGTTGCCTCATGTTTTACAAAGCAGTTTGTATTTGTTACCTAAGCTAAGGGTTTACAGCATAAAACTGTGCCGAGAAGAGTTGGGTTTTTAAAAACACTTTGCATTATCAAAATAATTTAGTTGAACATTAAAGTACAAGTTGAACTATATTATATATTTCTCACAGAAATGAAAAATGCCCTTTTAGAAAAGTGCTTTTCTTTAGGTGGTATTTTTTTTTAAAGATTTAAAATATATGGGGAAAGATAGCTAATTAAAGAAAAAAAGAAAAAAATCACAGTAATATACCATGGGAATGCCACTAAATCTGCCCAAGGCTTATCATATCAGTAATAGGGAGATATTTTATCAAATTATGCTTTAGAATAAGACACAATTCTTGTAAAGCATCAAGGGACAGTTTCTTACCAGTTGTTTCTACATGCTATTAAATCTTATGTCAATTGTTATTTTATATTATATAAAATTACAGACTCTGAGAAATGTGACCTTAGATAAAGCCTCATCCACTCTCCAACAAATGTGTGATAATCTAGATGGATTGGTCTCTCAGGTCTATAGAGTTAGAAAAATCTGAAAGGACCATATGTTCATGGAGTTGAAGTATGTAATTTCATAAAACTGTGCACATTGACAGGATCCTTTTTCCAAATGAACTGTAAAAATATAAAAATAACACCATCATAATTCATGGACAAAGGCAATAGGTTTTCTTGCTTTGACTTGATTAAATATCGAAATATTCTAAAACCATGTCACAATTACGTTTTCTTGCTGTACTAGAGACTGAACTTAGGTCCTTCTGAATGTTAGGCAAGTACTCTTTCATTGAGTCCCTCACTCCTCACACATTTTGTTTGCTTTGTTTGGTCTTCTGAGAAGATGTTGATACATTGGCCAAGTTTGCTTTGCACTTATGATTTTCTGAATTTAGCCTTCCAAGTAGATACACACACAGGATTAGAGATGTGGAATGCACACTGGCTTCCTTTCTGCAGTAGCTGAATAACTTTTAGGTATGTTCAGTACATCAAGCAGGTGATTGGAATAACAAATAAATACTAGCAAGGAACATGCACGTAGGTTTTCCACTGAAAGTGTAAAAGTTTACCAAATATTCTTATATCACTAGCATAAAGTCAGTACAGAGAGAAAATGATGGGAAACAAACTCCACTATTGGACTCATTGGCTGCTTGCTTTGTTGTGGTAGCAAGAAATATTTTGGCACAAGGGGTCATCAGGAGAATAACAACATAAGACAGAAACGCCTCTTTAAGATGAATTGAGGAACCAAGTTTAGTAAAAAAGAAAAACACAAGCAAACAGAAATCAAGTCAGTTGGAATCTGGAAGATGCGTGTTTTTAGAGGTAGAGCTCAGGTTTGCTCTCCAGTGCAGAGAGATGATGGACAACTTAATACGTACCAGTGGCATGTCAAAATGTGCCACTCACCACAGTCCTTGTCTGAGTACTGTTCATGTACACAGTTAATTCCACATCATTATCAGAGTCGAAATATTTTCTTTTGAGCACCTAAAGCACTTGAAGAAGAAAGCAATATGGTATCTTGAGATCTACCTTGATATCTACAAAAATTTTCTTGGCACAGTATAGGTATCAGCATGATCCTATGGTTCTAACGACTAGGATCGTTATAAAAAATTACTAGAAATGTCTTGTTACAAAGAACACAAAATGCATACCTAATAGCCATTTCTCCATTCTAGACATGATGGTCCTTCTTTAAGAATTAGATGTCTCCTCTCTTGTCTACTTCATGTCTTGTTCAGTCCTCATATTTATGCTTAGTGATCGAGAATATGGCATTTCCAAACACAAAACCATTTCCCTAATAAATGTTTCCTCCCAAGTGTACTTCAACTCTAGTAGGATAAAAACAGCACTCTTTGGTTTCTCCTGCTTTTTATCAGGTTTAATAGATAGGTGGACCATGAGGAAGTGGGTCTTAACACTTGGTCACAGAGGCAGTAAAGCAGGATCTAAGGCTTTTGGACCTGTGTTAGGATATGACTCTATAATGTGGATCTTAACACATAAAATCAATGACTAGGTTGTAGTCATGAGTCTCTTGGTATACCGAGGACTGAGAATGGAATGAATATTTGAGAAAAATACCTTTGAGCAAAAAGAAAAGCATGCACTCTTAAAGTAATTGAAAGACAGAACCTCTACAGTGGTCTCCTGTGCACCTGGTAGCATGGCCTCTATGATAATCGTTGATTAAAATCCACACGACTCTCCAATACCCAGCTCACACTTTGCTCTTCCATGAAGGTAGCCTAAATTACCATTTGTCTGTTCCTTTATTTAAATATTTTTAAAACTTATTTTCTGTGCCACTCACCTCACTTAACTGAAGTTATGCCCTTCCTAGTGACAGAATAGGTTTTGAGGTAGAAGATCTGCAGCAATTACATGTTTGCTGGGGTCAGGAGCAACACTCTGATGTGCTAGGAGCCATTTATTTCTGTGTATGTGACCTTAATTCTGACAGCTACGACAAGATAAATTTGGTCCTAGAGTCAAATACAGTAGTCACATTTATCCTAAGACAGTATGTTCCAGACCCTTAGTGAATGCCTCAAACTAGTGAGGGTCCCTGACAATGTAGTGTATTTCCTAACTTTGCTTTCTATTAAGCACAATAAGAAAATAACTCATAATAACTGTGGTAGTTTGAAAGTAATTGACCCCCATAAGCTCAGCAAGAGAGGCACTATTAGGAGGTGTGGCTTTGTTGGAGTAGGTATGGCCTTTTTGGAGGAGGTGTGTCACCATGAAGGCATGCTTTGAGGTCTCCTACATGTTCAAGTCACACCCAGGATCTCAGTTCACTTATTGTTGCCTGTGCAAGATTTAGACCTCTGAGCAACGGCTCTAGCACTACATCTGACTGCATGCCACTATGTCCCACCATGGTGATAATGAACTAAGCTTCTGAAACTGTAAGCCACTCCCACTTATGTTTTCCTTTATAAGAGTTCACATGGTAATGGTGTCTCTTCACAGCAACAGAAATCGAACCTAAGACAATAACTAATGATGAGGTGAAATGATTATAATAAAATATCTCAATCAAGTTGATAGCATCTCAACTCTCACATTTTATTGACCTCATTAAGAACCAGGATCAACTGAACACCAGCTCTGTAATACCAGCATGCTAAATTTGCTAATCTTTATAGTTCTTAGGTGACTAATGGATGCGTGGCTATTGATGTGTTAGAGAAAGGGATGAGTCAACACTGAGGATGGACAGAGCCAATTGGGAAGATTTTGAATATTACACAGAATAGTGAAAGATGTAAAATGGATGAATTGTTTATTTCTGGGGATTTCTATTTAATACATCCAGACCAAAATTCGTTGTTGGCAACTAGGCTACAGAATATAAAACCAAAATAAAGAGGGAATACTGTGTACACTTGCATAGAGAGCCTGAAGTTTGTAGCACTGAACTATTTAAATAAAATATTTAAATAAAACAATTGGGAGGTGTTCTTGTTTTGTGTTTATTATTTACTTGGTTTTAACCAATTGCAAATTATTTAAAACTAATAGCTGTTAAATTTCAAACAACCTCATGAAATATGAATTAATATTATATCCATAGAGAACATTGTAAATTATAGTAATTAATATCTGAGCTGAGATCAAAACCCAAGCAGTGGGGTCCTACCATTATGTCTTAACTGTTACAGATTCTCTACTTTAATTTTGCTTTAAGTCTGTAGTATAGGTCTACTGTTCGGTCATGGTTCCTACTTCTTATAGCAATTCTGGTGTTTAAAAGTGTAAAAATTGGACCTGGCACCTAATCTTCTGCAACTAGGCTAGAATGACAAGCTTTGGGAAACAGCATTATTGTAAAGCATGTTGTAAATCAAAAGGATGTCAGGATAGCCTTCAAAGATTTGAAGTGAAGTAGTAAATATTTATAGGTTGGTCATGTATCTCAGTGGTAGAGAACTTCCCTAGTACAAAAAGTCTCTGGTTTTAATGCCCAGAATTCAAACATAAACAATAATAACTGGTATTACAACTCCCAAATGAAAAAAAAAAAAAACTGGCAATAGAGTACCTGCTCATTGCTTAATTTCAACCCCCAACTCCAGCAGGCACTTCCTGAAAAATCACAGGCTACTTCAGCTAGGGAAGCAGGTAGGCTAACTGTAGATCTCCACCTCCTCCAAAACCAATCCCTCAATGTCCTTCCAGCTTTGTAGCATACCACCAGGTTCAGTCATTTCTTCCCCTACTGCCCGTCTCCAGCGGATCACACAGATTTCCCCTCCAAATTTCCTTCCTTCTACTCATTGTTTTATCTCAGCCCCCTCTTCGCAGGCATTTCCTGGGAACCCAGAGTCTACTTTGGCCAATTTTACAGATAGCATAGTTGAACATCTTTACACTTCCCTCCATTCCTAGAAGTCCCATCTCCTAGTCTCCTTCCCAGCTCTGTAGAAGGCCAACTGCTACAGCCTCTCCTCAATTTGCCTTTATTCCCAGGGACTAAGTAGATCCTAGTGGAACACTCTGCTTTCTCTCCTCCTATGGATATCCTCAGCACTGTCTCCTACCCATCTACATGTCTATGTGTCTGCTTCCAAGTCTTAAAAACACATTTTACCTGGAACATCCCAGGGGCCATACTTATCAGGATCTCAGAAGAAATTCCTACCCAGCAAAACACAGTCACTACCTCACTCCTAAGAACTTCCTAATAAATGGTAACAGAAATCAAAGAAAAAAAAACCCACACACCCAATAAGGACAGGACCAGTTATGAACACCTGAGGTTGCAATCTTCACAAATCCAGATGCCTAGACACTAGCATAGAAATACAACCAATAACAGGCAGGACAATGTGTCTCCACTAGAGCCTAGAAACCCTACTACATCAGGACCTGAGTGTTACAACATAGATAAACCACAAAATAAGACTAAATAGTCTTTATATATTGATAGTGATCCTTAAAGAGAAAATGAAACTGTAACAGCAAAAACAGTGGAGGAAAGAATTAAAGCAATTCAACACCTGAAAATAGAAATAAAACTAAAAAAGCAAACCCAAACTGAGACAAATAATAAAGTGAAAATTCAGAAATTTCAACAGGCATCTCTGAGGCAAACTTCACCAACAGAGTTCAAGAGATGTAAGTATCTCAGTCACTGAAGACAAAAGATACTTCTGTCAAAAAAAAGTTAAGTCTAAAAAATATACAGGCACAAAACTTCCAGAAGTCTTGGACACTATGAAAAGACAAACCTAAGAATAATAGGAATACAGGAAGGAGAAAAACCTGAAGTCAAATAAAGAACATATTTTCAACAAAATCATAGAAAATTTTCCTAACTAAAGAAGGTGATTCTGACAGGAAACAAGCAGAACAACAAATAATCTGACTAGAAAAGAAAAGAAAGTCCCCTTAACAAATAATAATTAAAATATAAAACAAAATGAATATTGTTATAGGAGAAGAAGACAAAGTAACATATAAAATCAGACCTATTAGAAAAAAACAACTGACTGCCCATGTAAACATTAAGAGTCAGAAGGGCCTGAATAGATTGCCTACAGGTTCTTAGAGACCACATGAGAGCCCAGATGACTGTGCCCAGAAAAAATTTCAATAACAATAGATGGAGAAAAGAAGATGCACCATGAAAAAATATCAAAACCAAAATCAGATTTATATAATATCTATCTATAAATTCAGCTCTATAAAAGGGCTAGAAGAAAAACTCCAAGCTAAAGAGGTTAATCACACACAAGAAAACAAGAGGAATAAAAAATCCCGAACCATCAAATCAAAAGTCAACACACACAGACCAAAATAAAATACAAGATCTCACATCCACAATCACTATCAAAACAAGAAGAAAATAACAGGAAGCAACAAATATCACTTATTGATATTTCTCAACATCAATGTTTTCAATTCCTCAATAAAAAGATACAGATGCAGAATAGCAAAATAGATGTAGATAAATGATCCATTCTTCTGCTGCATCCAAAAAACTGTATTTTAACATCCAGGATAAACATCACCTCACTGTAAAAGAATGGAAAGAGAGATTCCAAGTAAATGAACCCAACAAAAATGTTGGGGTAGCCATTTCAATATCTGACAAAATAGTCTTCAAACCAAAGCTAATCAGAAGAGACAGAGAAGGACACTACATACCCAACAAGGGAAAATCCACCAAGAAGATACTGCAAGTCTTAATATCTGCACACCAAACACAAGGGTACACAAGTTCATAAAAAAAATGCTGCTATAATTTAAATCACATGTCAACAACCCTCACACACTCATAGTGGGAGACTTCAATATCCCTCTCTCAGAAAGAGACAGGTCATCTAGACAAACACTGGACAGAGAAGTTTTGGAGTTAACTGAAAACAATCCAGCTACCATTCAGGCCAGAACCAAGATACAAGGCAGCTTACCTCACTATCCACCTCATCTATGAACTGCTTGAGCATATAAAGGGACCAGATCTGTTGTTCTAGAGATACAGGATGTCCAGGACATAAGACAACAATAATATATCCGAGAGAAACCCTAGCGTGAGCTCACTATCAATCAGAAACCAGAGGACTTGAACCAGACCAATGACTTGTTGCAATAAACACAAGTAAGGATGTATGGACTAAAGGGTCTACTGTGTGACTGTCACACTCCAGCTTCCATGCTGAAATCTCTTAAAGTTATTTTTGTTGTTATTGCTTTGACTTTTAGGTTTTTGTTTTGTTTTTGTCGGGGAAGGTTGAAAGGTCAGAAGCAGAAGAAAAGGAATGTGAGACAAATTGGGTCAGGAGATATGTTGGGAAACCCACCAAGAATCAATAAAAAGTAAAAAAACAAACAAACAAACAAACAAATGGCCCAATATATATTTACAGAAAATTTCACACAAGTTATAAAAGAATATACCTTCTCAGCATGTCATGAAACTTTCTCTAAGACTGACCACATATGGGAAGCAAAGCAAGACACAAGAAAACAGAAATAACAATCTACATCTTATCACCGCAGACTAAGTAACAGAAGAAAGTTTACAAACTCTTGGAAATTGAACAATTTAATGCCTAGTTAAAAAAATAAATTAACATAAAAATTAAGAAAGAAATTAAAGACTTTCTAGAATTGAATGAAAATACATATATAACTTACCCAAACTTATGGAACACAATGGAGGTGATTCTAAAAGGGCAAGTACAGTAAGCTAAATGCCTACAAAAATTGTTTTTTAAGAGCTCTAATACTAGTAACTTACCAGCACAACTGAAAGCTCTAGAACAAAAGGAAGAAAACACACCTAAAAGGAGTAGACATAAAAAATAATAAAAATCAGGAATGAAATCAATAAAATAGAAACAGCAACAAAATACAATAAAAAGAATCAAGGAAACATGGGTTGGCTGTTTGAGAAAATCAATAACATTGACAAACACTTATCCAAATTAACTTAAAAAATAGAGAGAGAAGATTCAAATTAGCTAAATTAGAAATGAAAAGATGAAAGTAACAACAGACACTGTGAAAATCCAGAAAAATCACAAGGACATACTTTAAAAACCTGTATTCCACCAAATGGAAAAATCTAAAAGAAATAGATAATTTTCATACATAAAACTTACCAAAGTCAAATCAAGATCAAAAATTAATTTGAAAAGTCCTATAACCCTTACTGAAATAGCCCAGGACCAAATAATTTTAGTACAGAAATTTACTATAATTTGAAAGAAGAGTTGTAGTTAGACTTTCTTTGGACCACAGCTCCCAAATAATGACATGGAGACTTTTTATTAAGCATGAAAGCATGTTTTTAGCTTAGGTTTATTTCCAACTATCTCGTATAACTTAAAATAGTTTATATTAGTTTACTTTCTATCATATTGTTTATTACCTCTTCTCTATACTTTATGTCCCACTTCTGATTTTGGATGATAAAATTCTCTGGTCCAGATTCTTTACCCGAGTTCCTCTTTTTCCAGAAGTCCTCCCATCCTCTCCTACTTAGCTTATGATTGTTCAGATCTTTATTAAAGCAATCAGTAGGTGTCTTAGGCAGGATTAGTAAAGTGACATACGTTCACACCATGTGATCAAATATCCTGCAACATTTCCCCTTTTTTGTCTAAATAAAAATGAAAGGTTTAAACTCTAACATAGTATAACTATATAAAATAAGAACAATTATTAGGTAAGAATTACATTCACAATGTCCAGTCCATTTGTATATGGCAAATTTGGAGAAAGTACCTCATTACCTTACTATCTTGGTGAGTCCATAGTTTTATACCTTAGCCATTTTTTATTATAACTTGTATTACCAGACTAAATATAACTTTTTGGACCCTAAAACATTCTCTTAAATAAATAATTTAAGCTTTTATATCTCTTAAGCTTTTACATCTCTTTTGTGAGTTTCTGTTTTGAAGTTGGTAACAAAGAAAATGGTAAAACTATAACAATCTAGTCTTCAACACTATCAGATGCCTGAGAAGGCTAAAATATTACCAAAGTAAACCGGAAGTGCAGAGCAAGCCACTTAAAAAATTATAGAATTGGTAGAGACAACTGGCTGCCTGGAAATGCATAAAACACATAGGCTGGGTTAATTTAGTAGGATTTAGTAGGATTATCCAATGCCTCTCAGCAGCTTTTATTCATTAGCTATTTAAAAATTTAATGTTAATAGAAGAGTATATAGGCTCCAAACGTCCTGTGTTATGCTATTTCCCATCCTTATAATACTTATTCTTTTTATATTACTTTACTCTTTCTTTAAAACTTTGTTTTTAAACTATCTTTTCTGACTCTCTTTACCCATTTTCCTTTTTTTTTCAGCATCTAAGTAACTTTTTTTCAAGCATATTGTACCTCTTCAGAGGTTTTCTCATTCTGGACCTGGCTTTCTGCAGGCCATCACTTCAGAAAAACATTGCAAAACTGTTGCAAAGCCATTTTGTGCATCTATTGGCTCTTTTTGCAGCTCTGTTTAGCACATGGCTCTGGAAGATGACTCAGCCACCTTTGGTCTGTGAGATTCAAACCTTGGACTGGTAGGTATTGGCTTGGAGCTGATTTTATCTTAGAGAAGTTGTTGAGCTCACGCTGCAACAGGCATTTCTGTCTAGTCTCCTGAACCACAGCAGTCACTCATATGCCCTACACATGGATATACATGCCTTTACATTGGACACACAATGCACTCAGACTTTCTTTGGCCCATCAGCTCCCAAATAATGACTAAGAGACATTTTATTAAGTATTAAAGCTTGGCTTTAGCTTAGGCTTGTTCCCAACTAGCTCTTATAACTTAAATTAACATGTTTATAATAATCTATGTATTGCCACGTGGTTTGTTATCTCTCCTCCATACTGATCATCCGACTTCTTGAACTTCTGGTAGGTAAAATCCCTTGTGACAGATTTTTTTCCCCAAGTTCTTCTTTCTTCCCGGAAGAACTGCCTATCCTCTCTTGCCTAGCTATTGGCCATTCAGTTCTGTATTAAACTAATCAGAAAGTGCCTTAGGCACAGGAAGTGACACATCTTCACATAGTGTGATCAAATATCCCTCAACAAATTCCAAAGTCCTTAAATTATTTCACAAAAGAGAAAGAAAAGGAACATTGACCAATTCATTTTATGAAGTCATAGTTATTCTGATACCAAAACCAAATAAAGACCCAACAAAGAAAGAGAATTACAGACCAATTTCCCTTATAAACATAAGGGGGGAATTCTCAATTAATTATTTTCAAGACAAATTCAAGAATATATCAAAAATATCATCTAACACTACCAAGCAGGTTTCTTCTAAGTGATGCAAGGATGGTTCTATATATGCAAATCTGTAAATGCAATCTTCCATATAAACAAAATGAAAATCAAAAACCATAAGATCATCTCATTAGAAGAATAAAAGGCCTTCAAAAAATTCAATATCCCTTCACAAAAATAATAATGGAAAGATTATGAATATAAGGGTCATACCTCCATATAATGAAAGCAAGCCTAATAGCCAACATCAACTTAAATGGAGAGAAACTCAAAGCATTCCACTAAAATCAGAAACAAGCAAGGTTGTCTAAACTCTCCCTACCTATTTAATACAGTACTTCATATCTTAGCTAGAACAACAAGACAACTGAGAAAATACAAGAGGAGATAAAATGGACAAGAAAAAGTCAAACAATCTTTAATTTCAGATGATATGATAATATACATAAGTGACTCTAAGATCATTAGGAAACTCATAACACTGATAAACCCTTTTAGCAAAGTAGCTGGATACAAAATTAACAAATAAAAATCAGTAGAAATCCTATATTCAGATGACAGATGAACTGAGAAAAAATCTGGTAAACAACACCTTTTAAAATCATCTCAAAATGTAGACAATATTTGGGTCTACTCTAATCTAATCTAATGAAAGACTTGTACGACAAAAACTGTAAGACTCAAGAAGGAAACTAAAGATGAATTGAGAAGATCTCCCATGCTTATGGATTAGTAGGATTAATAAAGTAAAAATGGCTATCCTACCAAAAGCTATCTACAGATTCAATGCAGTCCTCATTGAAATTCCAAAGGATTCTTCATCAATTAGAAGGGACAATTTTCAGTTTCATATGGAAACACACACACACACACACAAAAAAAAAAAAAAAAAAAAAAAAAAAAAAAAAAAAAAAAAAAAAAAAAAAAAACCACAGTGTAACTAGAACAATCCTGAAAAATAAAAGAGCTAAGCTGGCATCACCATACCCAATTTCAAGCTATATAACAGAGGTACCATAGTAAAAGCAGCATGGTATTGCTATAAAAACAGACATATTGATCAATGGAATTGAGTTGAAGACCCAGACATAAATCCACCTACAGACATCTGATTTTGGATAAAGAAGCCTGAAATGCACAGTGGAAAAAAATGGCATCTTCAACAAATGCTGCTGATCAAACTGGATGGCTGCATGTAGACAAATGCACATTGGTCCATACTTATCACCCCATATAAACACAACTTCAAATCTACCAGACGCTTTAGCATTAAACCAGATACACTAAACCTGATAGAGGAGAAAGTGAGATATAGCCTTGAACTCACTGACACAAGAAAAGACTTTTGGGGACCTCAGAGAAACTCAGAAGCACAGGCTGCAACTGCATACAGTAGATCAAGAGATGAGTGATCAGCTAGCCACATGGGCTACCCTTTCTCTAGGTCCTCTGTACCTGGGCAAAACACTGGACCCCTCAACCACCTGCTCAGTTTCACTAGCCAGTCAGCAGGCAAACTTCCTGAAGGTAGGCTGCTCCAACTCCCACCCCCATCTACTGGCTCTTGTAAGCTACAAGGCCCACTCTGACCCCCAAACCACCCATCCCCTACAACCTCAGAGAAACTCTAAACTATAGGCTGAAACTGCACAGAGTGGACCAAGAAAGTAGGCCAAAAAAGATTTCAGCAGCTCCCGGGACACAAACAGCAACAGCACAGAGTAGACTAAGAGCAGCTCCCTAAGACACAGACAATAACTACAAGGATTGGGCCAAGAGGCAAAGACACTGCTGGCACCAAATGGAGGTAGAGATGGGTAGACGTCAATACAAAAATTCATTCAACAACCCAAAAGCAACATGGTAGTGCCAGAACCTAGTGGCAATAGAAAAGGAAGACCTGATCATTCTAATACAGAAGAAGCAGAAGAAAATGATCTTAAATATAACTTTATGAACATGATAGAGACCCTTAACGGGGAAATGAAAAATTACATTGAAGAAATGAAACAAAAGACAAACAAAAAATTGGAAGAAATCAATAAATCTCTTGAAGGAACTTAAGAAAATCAAGAAAAAGCCATTAAACACATGGAGGAAACAGTTAAGACTTGAAAACTGAAATAAAGGGAATAAAGAAAACATAAACTGAGGGATTTCTGGAAATGGAAAATCTGGGTAAACAAACAGGAACTACCAATGCAAGCATAACCAACAGAATACAAGAGATGGAAGCTAGAATCTCAAATGTTGAAGATACTATAAAGGAAATAGATTCATCAGTCAAAGAAATAATAAATCCAACAAAAATATTAAGAAGACTTTATATATTCCATGACCCCAGAGACGCTAAGTAACAAGGAGAACCCTAATAGAAACATACAAAGATCCTCCTGGTAAGGGGAAATAGACAAGATCTTCTGAGAAAATTGGGAGAAGGGAAGGTGGAAGGGGAAGAGGAGGGAAGAAGGGAGGGGAAGGAGAACTAGAGAGAATGGGATGGTCAAGATGTGGGAAGGACAGAGACAGAAAACATGGAAAGAGATATGTTGATTGAGAGAGCCATTATGGGGCTAGCAAGAAACCTAGCACTAGAGAAATTCACAGGAATCCACAAGGGCGACCTAGCTGAGACCTTAATCAATAGTGGAAAGGGTGCCTGAACTGGCCTTGCCTAGTATCTTAAATGTCATCATAGAACCTACATCCAGAAACTGATGGAAGCAAATGCAGAGGAACCACAGATGAGCACTGGGCTGAGCTCCCAATTTCCAGTTGAATAGAGGGAGGAATGAGAATATGAGCAAAGAGGTCAAGGCCATTATGGGGATACCCACAGAAATAGCTTACCTGAGCTAATGGAAACCTTCATACTCTGGCCTGACAATGCGGGAACCAGCAGAGGACCAAACTAGATCCTCTGAATGTGGGTGACAGTTATATGGCTGGAGCAGACTGTGGGGCCACTGGCTGGGAAAACAGGATTTATCCCTACTGCTTGTCTAACTTTTGGAACCCATTCTCTCTGGAGGGATACAGATGCTCAGCCTAGATAGAGCAGAAAGAGCCTTGGTCCTGATTCAAAGCAGTGTGCTAGACTTTTTTGACTTTGCATGGAAAGCCTTATCCTCTCTGAGGAGGCGATGTATGGGTGGGATGGTATGTGGAGGGAAAGGTGGAAGGAGCAGGAGGAGGGGAGGAGTTAAATGAATTTGGCATGTAAAATGAAAAAAATAGGTTTTTAAAAAATAAATAAAAATTATAAAAGACTTTCTGAGCAGAACACAATTACATTAGCATAGGCAATAAGATACACAATTAATAAATGTGATGTAATGAAATTAAAAGCTTATTAACGGCAAAGGATACTATCATTTAGTGTCAACCTATCGAATGGAAACAGATTTTTTTTACCAAGCTAAACATTTGATAGAGGATTAATATGTGAAATATATGAAGAACTCAAAGAACTAGATAGCAAGAAAACTAATAACTCAATCAAAACAATAGGTAACAGATCCAATCAGAAAATTTTCAAAAGAGGAATCTCAAATGACTGAAGAACACTTAAAGACATGTTCAGCATCTTTAGCCATCAATGAAATGGCTTTGAGATTTTATTGTACACCCATCAGAATGGCTAAGATCAATAAACCGTGTGATAGCTCATGCTGGATGGGATGTGGTGGAAGGTGCAAGTTTCTACAGCCACTGTGGAATTTGATGTGGCGGCTCCTCAGGCGATGGGAATCAAGCCTCCTCAAGATCCAGCTGAATCACTATTGGAAATTGTACTAGATAGTTTTATGTCAACTTGACACAAGCTAATGTCATCTGAGAGTAGGAAACCACCATTAAGGAAATGTCTCTATAGGATATGGCTGTATACAGGCTTGCAGGACATTTTCTTAATTAATGATTGATGGAAGATGGTGGTGCCATCCTTGGGTTAGTAACCCTTCATTCTATAAGAAAGCAGGTGATCAAGCCATGAGTAGCAAGTCAGTAAGCAGCTCCCCTCCATGACCTCTGCATCTCTCCCTGCCTCCAGTTTCCTTTCCTGTTTGAGTTCCTGTCCTGTATTCCTTCAGTGATGGAATGCAATGTGAAAGTGTTGCCTTGTTTTCTAAATCAAAATGGAATATTAATAATTCTGTGCATATTAATGGACTAATTTAAGTCATTATACCTAGATGGTAATGACAACATACAGAAAAATGCCCAATATGAAGAGTCATTCACAAATCACTTTTCCAAGTCAATGTTGTCGAATCTGAGTCATATAATAGGTGAGGATTTAGAGGGTTCTACAAATGTCTAGGATTTGGGCTGAGCTCTGTTCCCTCTTTTACTCAATGCCAGAATAACACTACTGTATATATTTATATATGTGTGTGTAGATTATATATATAAATATATATGTGTGTGTGTATTATATATATACATACATACAGAGAGAGAAAGAGAGAGAAAGAGAGAGAGAGAGAGAGAGAGAGAGAGAGAGAGAGAGAGAGAGACTCAACTTAGTAGACTTAACCTTCTATGTGAACTTCATTTCTATAAAGAACAGGAATCCTCTAATTGTGACCATCCTGTCTCTCTTTTTAGCCAAGCCACCTGTACATTTTTAAAAGCTTAATTTGTTTGATTCTCCTCTAACCATAAAATGTACTCTTGTCTAAATCTTCTGCTGCCCTAAGCAATAAAAATAATAAATGAGAGAACTGAAGGCTCTACTCCAAGTTTTAAGATGCTCCAGCAAAGGTGACCCTGCAGAATTATGATGGTGTGTTATCAATTAGTTGACATTATCTAGAAAAATGAGGCTAAATGTTCCTCTGTTCTGCCTAGTTTTATATCTCATAATTCCAGGTGAAACTGTTTATTGCAAATGTATATGGTGGTATTCTGGATGGACTTATGCTGAGTCTCCTCTGCTCTGGATTTTCGATGGCCACTTTAAATCTCTTGTCCACCAGTAGAGAAAATGTACTCAAGATGACAAATTACTTCAATAAAAGTTAATGTGAGGAAAGTCAAGTCGGTGATAGCAGGGTTGGGGGAATTCAGCTGTTACTGAATGAAGGCATATTTACAAAGCAAAAAACAAAACAGACTTGAAAATGCATGAGATGAAAGTCTGCCTCTGAGAACTATTCTATCCAAGAGGCTAAATTTGATGTAAGATATTCATCATCATCTATTTAGAGGCTTCATACGTCAAAAGCTTTTCACATGTATTATGTCACTGGGTCTTAAGAAAACTCTGTAATATTAGATTAGGTGATACCTAGGATTGTTACAGAACTGAGCTTATATTCTATAGAAATAAACATACTTTTCTAATAACAAAATATTCATGTGCATATATCAATTATTTGCAACAGATACGTATGATTTTATTACTTTGGTATAGAGACAAAGTTTTGTCATTTAAAACTTCTTTCCAGAAAAGTAATATAAAGATAAGTGAGGAAAATATATTTTTAGTGGCACTCATCTATGAGCTTTTAGCTTATAGGAGGCTGTAAGTGCTGAAAGAAATGAGAGTTTGATGTCTTTTGTTCACTGCTGTAATTTTAAGAAAAATTTTGGCAAATCTCAAACCAACAAATTTATATTAATGTCATGTGTTAATTAAAGTTCAGTGTTTATTATGTTTCACCAGGATTTATTTTTATTTATTTATTGTGGGTATATTGTGTGTGAGAATGTCAATACACATGTGGTGGTCAGAAGACCAGTTCTTCGGTGTTTACCTGCCATGTCATGGTAAGAGAGCAGGGGGTGCTGGGATTATAAGTGTGAGCCCTGCTTCTTATTTAAGTTATAGATGTCACCAGTCATCAGAGCAGTGTAGAAAGTGCTTTTACGCCGGGCGTGGTGGCGCACACCTTTAATCCCAGCACTTGGGAGGCAGAGGCAGGCGGATCTCTGTGAGTTCGAGACCAGCCTGGTCTACAAGAGCTAGTTCCAGGACAGGCTCCAAAACCACAGAGAAACCCTGTCTCGAAAACCCAAAAAAAAAAAAAAAAAAAAGAAAGTGCTTTTACCTGCTGAGACTTCACACAGCCATGTTTTGCAAGTTGTTAACAAACGTGCTTTATTATGGAATCTAATCTACAACCTACAGTACAGTCATCTCTAAGGTCTCAGTCCCCTCAGCTCTGCCTTTGTTATCTACATACTTAGCCCTACTGAAAATACTCTTCAGGATTTGTACTGCCTAGTTTTATCTCAACTTGATACAAGATAGTGGTATCTGGGAAGAAGAAATCTTGCTTTGGAAAATGCTTCCACCGGATTGGGCTGTGAGCAAATCTGTGGTACATTTTTGTGATTGATGATGGATGTTTGAGGGCTCAGCTTACTGTGGGCAGTGCCAGTTGGGAGCTGTAAGAAAGCAGGCTGAGCAAGCCCAGAGGAGTAAGACTGTAAGCAGCATTCCTCCAAGGCTTCATCTCCGTCCCTGCCTTTAGTTTCCTGCCCTGACTTCTACCCCGACTTCCTTCATTGATAGACTGTGATGTAGAACTGAAATAAAAAATAGACCCTTTTCTAAACAAGTTGCTTTCTGTCATAGAGTTTTATTAGAGTAATAAAAACTAAATAAGGCAAGATTAGACTGAGATCATGAATTTTTATGTATAGTATCAAGGATGTGAATGAATTAAATTATATCAGGAAGTACATGAGGTAATTATTTCATTTTATTTTGAATGCATCAGTACCCAAATACATGGAATAGAAGGATAGGGTCATTACTGTGTTTATTTTTAAAAAGAAAATTTTCTAAAATTAAATAACAGAAATTGGTCTTTTTATAAGAAAGGAATATGATGAGTACAGGATACACCAATAAGGTGAAATCATTGTTTAATAAAGGCTGACTGCATTCCACTGAGAGCATATCCATATTTTCCTCTCAAACCTCAGCATCTGCAAAGATCATCTGGAACTGAGGTGTCAGTTCCTAGGCAGATGTACTCAAGGTTTATTTGTTGGTGTTGAGAGGCAAGTTTGAAAAGTCATATGCACAATTTAAAGAGTAATTCAAATATATGTGAAATTTTCTGCTACATCAGAGTTTCTTTATAGGCAGAAACTCTTAGAAGGTTTCGAAACGATCTATAGAATGTCTATAACCAAAGACAGTTACTTTCTTGTGTATTTTACATAGGTCCTTCTACTTAGTGAAGAAAATTTTAACCATTTTATGCTGTGTCATCTTTTGACCAGGATTTACTAGTCATAATGTGATATTTAGTACCCACTTATTTTTTAAATCATAGAGTAAGGAAGTGCTCTTCAATCTTCTGAGTGCTGAGATGATAGACATGAGTCACCACGTCTAACAGGGTCTTCAGGCATATATTCATAGGGACAAACTCATATCCACACTCATTGTTTACAGTCATCAGGTAGATTCACTATTCAACTGAAATCTCTAGGAAAAAACTCTTAAATGCAACCTGTCAACATCTTTAGCTGCTTTATTCAAAATTATGCATGTCAATGCTCTGACTTCACATAAGTAAATCATGACTGGAACACCCCTTTATTGTGCTAAGAATTTAAATTGTTAAAGTAAACATTGAAAACTTAAAGATAAAAGAGGAAGTTTAATAGGAATCTTGTCACAAGAATGTCATTGTAGGTTATAATATAAGATATACTTCACTTAGTAAATTTTTTGGATGTAGTAATAATGAATATTGCTTTATATTGATTGGTTCCTAAGAAATAGAATATGAACATTTCAAAGTAAAAAGTATCATTGAAAACTGGAAAAATGGAACAAAATGATATTCATTAAATGTTTCAAAATACACTTTTAGTGAGTTAAACATAAATTTAGCTTCAAATATCAGTTGCTAGACAGTCAGAAATGACATCTTATCTTATTGGGCTCTTTCTCAAGATGTTATATACTATTTTCATGTCTCCATTGCAAAACTTATTCAAGTGGGAAGATTAAATTAGTAGAATAAACAGATAAGATCTTTGATTTATATATCTGTCCACTATTCACAGTGAAATCCTGTCAGAAATAATAATAATAATACATATCTGAAAGAAAATCTAGCTACTTAGGCCATGTAAGTTCCATTTGCAATAAACAGTTATGAATATATTTGTTTTCTAGGATAAAGAATAAGTATGTTTTAAAAATAGAAAGAAATGTTTTTGCTGGGCCATCTTGCTTCTGAATTGTCATATAGACAATGATTAAATTAGTCCTGTGACAATCTGGACCAGGTGTAATAGAGTAGAATACTGGTAAGAAGCAGATAGTGCAGACTGAGTAGAAGACCATTTCATAGAGGTTATGAATAGATCTGAGTCTCCTATATTAGAACATAGCAAACATTCCTGTAAATATATAGCAAAGATGAAACAAAAAAGTCAACTTTCAGAAACACTACAAGACCTCTATTTTTATAGTGGATTTCAGAGTTGTTGATATAATATCCATTACTTCTTTTGTTCTATAGAGACTAATAGTTTGAAAAACATGTACATGATCTTTGCTCTGGAGTGTATGCAGTCCAAATGAGTCCAAAATCCACCAAACCACCAGAAGAACTTTTCTTTAAACAAATAAACAGCAAGGTAGAAACAATTAATATTTCCCAAATATTTTAATACCAAACAGGTATTTAAAAATAGCTTGGGCCTAAAAAAATGTAGGAACAATTAAAGTTCCTAAAAAATATGCCCTTTGTCTCATAGTTTCAGATGTCTTCAATGCTTAGCTGGTAAACTTTAGTGACGTGTATTTAATACAGTGATCAATAAAATATATATTATACTTTAACATCAAGAATAGCTCCAAAGTCTTAGGAAATTTGAACGCCATGAAGAAAGGCACTTTTTTAAAAAGTAGAGTTTTAGCTACCTGTTTTCATATTTCAAAGAACCTAAGACGAAGTGTGGGAAACTAATACTGGTGGATGTTTAACTATGCCAAACACTGATAAATTGCAATAAATACTCAACATATCTGTAATTGCATTTCAGTGAAAATTAGCAAACAAAGGACAATGTTTTCCCACCAAAGGTTAATGTAGATCCTAGAATCTTTTGATAGTGATTTAATCAAGTTTATGCAGTTAACCAGAACATGAGACAAATCTTTTGCTAAAATAGACTATTTATCCTTCAAGTCCTTAAAGATTTTAAGGTGATAATTCTAATTATCTGTAATGATTTACCTAATTAACTAAGTTTTTCAAATAAAGTTTAAAAATAATGAGTGCCTAACTAATGACTGCTACTGATTTAGAAAGTTAGCGTTCACCAAGTACCTGTGTCTTTTCTAAGAAGTTACTTTTATTCCATCTGCTACTGTTTAATCCTCATAGTCTTTGTTTGCATCTGTGTCCCAGAAATGGCAGACTGGGAAGTACATATGCATCTAAGGGCAATCAAGCTAGTTGGACCCAAAGCTTTAACGGTTATACCACTGCTACATCAAAGTCTTCACCAATTTTCTCTGTTATTTGAATTTCTGTCTACAGAGAAGAGTCAGTCACTTTGACTAGCTATGAAATAGTGTGATAAGCTACAGAAAATAAGTTGGCCTGTTCAAGGTTAAATTTGTTTGTTTTAAAAAAGAAGCTAGAATAGAAGGGTTTTGAAGTTTATTTTCTCTTCTAAGTGTTACGACTGCAAATAAAGTAGATTTTCTTAATTATATCACACATAACCCAAACTTGATTAAAAACAACCTTAACAAATAATCAGCTTTTAACACTAAATAATGAACTGTCTTAAATAATCAATATATTAATGATGACATGAGTTAAAAGATGAGTACCCAATTCATTTAAATAAATGGGTTGAATTTAAAGAGAATGATATATGGCTTTTCCATGACCTGAAATTTTTTTTATCAGATTTAGCCAATAAACAAAGGATTAAATGTCTAGCTAAAACCTCAAGACTTCAAACAAACTGCATAGCTAGAAAAAAGTAAGTCCCCTCTACCCTAAAGAATTGACTTTGTCATAGTTCTCCAGACCTTCAGTTGCTCCTTTCTCTTAATTCCAATAATCATTTAATTTTTCCCTGGGTTGACTTTGATAGGTATTCAATATTCTTTTTGTCGCCCAGGCCAGCCAATCTAACAATCCAGAATATTGTTAATCTCTCTCTCTCTCTCTCTCTCTCTCTCTCTCTCTCTCTCTCTACCATCCCACCCCGTATTTCCAATTCATTGCTGTGTATTGCCTCCTCATGAAACACTGTAACATTAGGTCTATTAAGGTGAGCATCCAAACTACCTGGGCTCCCACAAAGCCATTATGTGCAATAGGATCAAGACCTGGATGGAGGTGTGTGGTCCTTGGACCTCCCACAGGGCAGAGAAACCTGCTTGCTCTTTGGGCTGAGGAGGAAGGAAGACTTGATTGGGGGAGGGGGAGGGAATGGGAGGTGTTGGCGGGGAAGAGGCAGAAATCTTTAATAATTAAATAAATTAATTAATAATAAAAAAAGATAAAAAAAACACTGTAACATTAGAAAGCTGAGGGTTGTTAACAGTAAAATGAAAGAGCAAGAGGCAAAAATTGGGGAAAAATGGAAAGGAAGAGGAAGTATCAGAGGGGAAAAGAGAAAGGGTGAAGGAAGAGAAAGAGAGGTGCTGGGGAGAGTAAGGGAAAGGGAGGGAAAGGGAAGAGAAGGAGAAGAGACTAAAAACCGAAAGCATCTCTTCTTTCATTGTTCTTAAGGGCTTAGAGTACATTCTACACTCATCCTGCTAATTTTTCACTCCTCTGCATTCTTTTCTCTTTAGACTGTAAGCTGTTTAACAGTTTCATGAATGTTATTCAATCATCATCTCCACCTGCTAATCACACCCAATAAATGTATACTTTAAAAGACCCAAATTTGTTCACTGTTTCTTAAATCCCTTACTGCAAAATAATCTATCTTTCTTGGAATCTGTTGCATTACGTTTTGTTTTTGAGTGTTGTATTCTTAGTTAAACATTAAACAACCCTTTCCCATGTACTATCGTGAACAGTTAAAAGTTGTCTTGTTGCTAAAATATTATCCTAAAATGTTTCTTATACATATATTTATAGATAGGCTACATGTATTCATTGAAATAAAATTAATCATTAACTTTATAATGATATAAAAGGTATTTTTCACATACTATGGTAGCAAATGAAGACAGTTTTATTTTCAAAAGTAACTAATTTATTGAAAATAATCTTGGGTTGTGGGCAGTGAATGACACAAGGTTTTGTGGATTAAAGGTTTTGAAGAGGTCTATTTTGATGAGAGAGAACATATTGTTCATAACTATAATTAGGAACAAATCAGTGGTTAATGATTCAGTATATTCTAAAGCTCTAACTGACAAGAAATAAGAAACAGTTTTCTCAACTTTAAATGGTTTGCAAAATATTATTTCTGTACTTTGCTTCATGCACAGAAAATAATGGATAAGAGGTTTAATGTTCAGAAATTTCAATATTTATTCTTAAATGTGTATTGTTGGGTTGTAGGAATATTGCATTTCCTCTAAAAGAGCATAAAACCTACATGTACTAATTAGTTTCTCTATGAAAGCCTTCCAGACAATTACAGGATAATACCAATGGTCAATGCTGTAGGTGCTTTTCATTAAACGTATAGTGTCGCCACCAGATAAATTGCTTCATAGAAAAGCACTTACCACAAAGCCCTGTAATGGAAGGTTAAGTGCTATCCTTAATTACTAATTTCAACCCTTATATTTTGTAGTGCAGGCACTTTAAAAGGAAGGAAATATAGTCTGTTGGTTCTGTTCCTGATTCTCTGATTATAGGATTTGGTGGTAAAAGCATTAGTCTAGTGGCTTTTATAATGAAAAATAACCTCCCTAAATTTTTAAAATAAAAATAGCCAAACGACAAGCTGATATAAAAGATATATACTAGACCATGATATTGAGCTCATATTTAAAAACACTTTGTTCTAAAAACTTTAATCTAGATCACTCACACTTTGAAATTTATATGCAGCCTTTATGGCTGTGTTGCTTGTGAAAAGGATGTTTGAAATTCCTGTGTCCTTTCCCCCATCAGCATCATTCTAAAGTGTACACAGAGGAGGTGACTAGAGGGCAATAACATGACACAATGGTGAGGTCTCTCTGATCTTCACAATGTTAAGTTCATATGTGCACAATACATTCAGAATTTTATCATGTTTAGCAGTAATGTGTTTTATATGTATAATATATATGTAATTTTCATGAGCACTATAATATTTTTATATGTCAGCCATTGCATGTGTCCTTCACAATAATAACTGGAAGTTTGTTCACTTTTCATTAATTAATATTAATTAAAGTTCTCCTTAGTGAAAGGGCACCTAGAGTGCATGCCTAGATATAAAAGATTATAATTGTCATAATTATTTCTAAATACTTGTTCCTTAATTATTATGCTGTACTAGCTTCTGATTTTTAATATATTTCTAATATCATTTTTTCCTTTCCTTTCATCCTTTTTTTCCTTCCCCTTATCTTCTTTCTTTCCCTTCCTTTCCCCTCCCTCCCTCCCTTTTTTCCTTTCTTCTCTTCTCTTCTTTTCTTTCCCTCCCTCCTGCTCTCTTCTTCTCTCTCTCTCTTTTTCTTTCTTCCCTTTGATTTATGGCCTCTCTATGTAGCTTTGGGTATCCTGGAGCTCACTATGTAGGCCAAGGTGCTCTTGATATTTTCCAGAATACCAACTTGGTAAACACTCACTGAATGCTTCCTACTTGTCAGTATTACAAGAACTTCCGGATGCATGATTCAATTTTCTTGATTTTACATTGTCATAAGGAGGTTAGTTTATTAATTTAATTCATCAAGCATTTGCAAAACAGAAGAGATTAGGACTGAACTCTGAAAGTAGAGATTGATATAATTCAGAAAAAGCTCAGAAAAGTGCCAAAGATGTTTCATCTCTTTGGTATGAGTTAGTTCCAGAGAAAACTAGTATTTAACTAATAAATTACTTAATTAATAATTAATTAATAAAATTATTCTAAGAAGTGAATAATTCCAACAGAGGTGTTCCTTCTGCACTCACTCTTATTATTAGTTTTATTGTGCAAAATAATAGTGGGTTTTATATTTTTATTTATACTATAAGATAAGTTGTGTGCTGTTTAAAAAGGCATATTTTGTAGACTTCAACTCAGTAGCACTATCACCTCTGAAGTCTTATGAATCACTATGGTTATATGAAAATGAAATGAACTCCCTTTACACACAGCTTTACACCTGTGGTACCATGTTTCCTGTAATTGTGTTTCTTGTCATCTCACTCCAGGCTGGATCTCTGCCTGCCTCCTGCTCTTCTTGCATGTTTCATGAGTCTCTGTTGTGTGCCACTGTTAAAAAAAACAGCTTTGCTCTCCAAAAAAAAAAAAAAAAAAAAAAAAAAAGAAGTGTTATAATATTCTTTCCCTTGGATTGAAATTTTAACTGTTACTTTTGACAAAGCCTTTTTTTATTGTTGTTCAAATGCAAGAATTTCGTAAAAAGCTTTGACATATTGTGCTTTTTATGTGCGCATTTTTCTGTTGCATTGATGCTCTGGATTTTAAAAGCGGTAACGGGTGGCTTCAAGTTCATCTATAAAATGCTTGTATGTGGTAGCAAGAACAGTTTAGGACAGCATTACATTGACATGACTCTAAAGTCTAATTAATACTTTATGGTTTCTCAAAAAACCACAATTTTAAGAAACGGACGCAAACATTGCTTTGCTTTTCCAGTTGTTTTTCACAAAATTGTTCACAGGTCCATCAACCTTGCTTACCTGCAGGGTAGCGCTCGATGACTGGCCAGCTGTCCACCTGTAAAGTGGCATTGCCTCCACTCCTCGTGAAACGCACAACATGGTATTTTCCATCATTAATGATTGCATTGGATTCTTCTATGGCGATGTCATCTGTCCCAACATTAAACTTAACTCCAATTTTTCCTTGGTGCTGTTAGGAAGGATGAGGATAAGGTCTTATTAAATCAATTAATTAGTCAGCATTTGATAAGAATTTGTGTAACAGGTGTTGTTCAAGAATATGCTTTGGACAACAGCTGCTTTTCTCTGATTATATTTCTGAAAAACTGCATGCAATAGAAGCAAGATCTTGACATTTGGGTAAATCTGAGACATCTCTTTCATGGATAATTGATATTCTGAAAGACACACTTGCAAGGGCATTGCACAGCCTTCTTCCTGGGTGTTGCTACTGAGAAGGTGCACAGCTGCTGGCATTAGAGCATACACTCTTATGTTCTCTGACACAGCTCCTTTAATCTAATCTTCTAATTTCAGAAGAAAAACAAGACGTGAAACCTTCCCTTTCAATAATCAGTGAAATCAGAGCAATGAGATCTGTTTAGAGCCAAATAACAGATGCTCACCATACAAGACATCTCTGTAACAGGAATGGGCAGAGAAAGAGGCATTCACTAAAATGATTTCTTAGTCATTAGTTATCAAACCATCCAGATGTTAGCAGTTTAAAACATACCCATTGCCTTTATCTAGCAGATAATGAAACTTTACATGAAGCTGCAACATCTTGTTCAAAGACAAACAACTTAGTAAAGACAAGCTGGGACAAAAGTCTGATTACCTCATTTTTAGGTTACATCTTAGCTAAAATGGAGCTAGTACAATTATCTAAATTTCTCTCTCTCTCTCTCTCTCTCTCTCTCTCTCTCTCTCTCTCTCTCTCTTCCTTTCTCTCTCTGAATTATGTAAAGTAATATTAAAATAATTCTAAGTGGCTGTTGACTTCAGAATGTCACCAAGAGAAACATGTGCCTCTGTCATCAGCCTCGGAGAAGCATTCTCCAAAAGCAGGGCTGTCAACCCCACCATGAGCTGAACTGATTTTGAAAGTATGTGGATTTTTCATTTAATCAGTAGCCCAGGATACCTGCGTTGCAGGCCCTCGTTAGAGTACATCAACTCATGATCACTGTGGCATGCTTTTCATAAAGCCTTAGTTGAGAGAAGTGACATGGGGAAAGAGGGTTCTACAGGACACACAGCCAAGTATCCCTGTAGAAAATTTAAATCATAAATGAGAAGCCTGAAGGTTTGGACCACATAACTTTAGACTTTTCTGGGTTCTCACTATTAAACTAGGCAGCAAGATGACACCATCAGCTCATGGCCTAATGTGAATTTTTCATTATTTATTTATTCTTTGAGAATTCCATACATATGAACAATGAATGGACTTTGATCTTACCCTCTCCAGATTCCTCACCTACTCTTCTCCCAAATTTCTCCCTCCCCAAATTTCTCCCCACCCAAACTTATGTCTTCTTATTTATATTTTTAAAAACCCAAGGGTCTAATTAGTCCTACTCATCTACATATGGTAGTTATGGTTATCCACTGGAGCAAAAGTAACCTACCTGGAACACTTCCCAGCATATTTTTAAAAATAATGTCCATGTATTTGTTAATCACATACAACATTATATCACTTAAATGAGGTTCTTATAACTTCCTCTGAATTTATCTCATATGTGTTAAGATTGTATACATGTTTTTACTTAAACATATTTGTGTTATTTAAGTATATTAAGAATGCATAAATACTTCACTAAGTATTTTATTAAAATGAGCTGATAGGAATTTTGATAAACTGATGAAACAACAAGAGCTCACCAAAATATCTAGGGTAAAAACAATTAAAACTGAAAAATTTCCAAATACCTTCAATAAAATTTCCATTTTATTAGATATCTCCTGTTTGCAACTTTAATTATTTCACAGATATTGAAATGCCTTGCCATTTTAAGACACATGCCTTGACATGTATTTAAAAGACTAGTGAAAAATATAGCAGAAAATACAAATCAGCCCAAAGGTAAACTCTATATGAACAGGTCATGCAACTTTTAAAATGTCTATCTACTTTCTCTTCTTAAGGGCTAAACACATATGCAGGATCTTAAGTACTAGCTAACGCAACACATTTAGACAAAAAAAAAAAAGCTGAGGTTCCACACCAGACTTTTGTCTCCAGGGTCTGTGCTCTACATTACACTTGCTGAATTTAGGTGTATTGGCTCATTACAGGTCTAGAAAATGAGTCGGTAAGTCCATCTGTACCTGACTACTGATTTTTATCTCACTGTTATAGTAGAAATACAATGGAGCCTTCAATTATTATTTGAAGTTAGTAGTCATATATCAAGAATTGTGTGCTTAAAATAACTTTATAATTCATAGTATTCAACTGATATGCTATTGTAATAATACATTAGTCCTTTTGATTCCATTTTAGCCAAGCATTTGAGTTGACTAAAATAAGCTTAGGAAATTGTTTTGCTATGTTACAAAATTAACTGTAAAATTCTCAAGACAGGTGTGTGAAAGAGAGAGCATATTGAAAACTGATTCTGATGCACCAAATTCAGTTCAGCAAAAAAAGGGAGGAAAGGCCAAGATGAGTCTCATGATTGGACAGGGATTCTGGGAGAGAGTTGGCCTGGGAGTTGATTTTCCCATCACCCCTAGAAGACGCTTACACTTTCCTTCTCCTGCGTGCCGCAGAAAGGGACCTAACTGGAGTATCTCAGATGACTTCATTTGTGCCTTCTGCAAATTTGGTTGAAGCAATCGGAAAACCAGGATTTGGTTACACCTGAACAAAGAAATAGCAGAGCACCAAGTGACAAGTGCCTGAGCTGATTAGAACAGAAGCCACATGAGTGGATCAGAGACAAAAAAATTGGAGCAGAAGTGTGTAGTAGCCTGTATAGGGAGACCTCTGAGAAGGTGGGAATGGATGGTGAAGGGAACACAAAACAAAATACGTGGGCCCAGAGAAAGGATGCTCAATGCCTAAGGCAGGAAAACTTAATGAGTGTCTGAAGGAGGTGCATTTATCCACCTCTGTGGTATTTCAGGCAAGGTATTCTTTAATTTTCATTTATTTAAAAGAGGAATTTTTTATAAAAAAACTTCCTATATAACAAGGCTATGCCATTTCTTGGCATA
This sequence comes from Chionomys nivalis, assembly GCF_950005125.1. NCBI lineage: Eukaryota > Metazoa > Chordata > Mammalia > Rodentia > Cricetidae > Chionomys > Chionomys nivalis. The sequence goes on along the minus strand of NC_080086.1, from coordinate 115,687,263 downwards.
TACCCAAAGCATTCAACAGACTTCATAGAGACTTCCTTAGCAATGGTCAATTCACAACAGCTTCTCTATTCACCACAGCTCAGAAATGAACCCAATGTCCTTTGATACTGGATAAATAGAATGTGACAGATGTACACAATGGAATATTATTCAGCTGCAAAGAGCAATAAAATCATGAAACTTATAAGTCAATAGGTGGCACTAGAAAACATCATACTGAGTGACATAACCCAGATCCAGAAAAACAATTGCCCCATGTTCTTTCTCATCACCAGTTCCTAGATCCAAATCTCCAGATTTGAATATATAACCTTGAGTAATGATCACAGAAATCAGAAAAGAAAGTGAGGACCATGACATGGGAGAGGGTCTGGATAGGAGGAATAGCAGTATACAGATGATGTTCCTGTTACTAGAAAGCAATCCAACTGTGCAGGTCTAGGAGATCATGGTTCTTAGAGGAGAACCTCATACCTCTACTTTGCTAAATTAGCATGACACCCAACTGCATTCTAAATACTTATCGTTTTATCCACAAGTAATTGTAGCTCTCAAGCCTTATCCAAGAAACTTCTTTTTTCAACAGGTGGAGACCATTACAAAAAAAAAAAAAAAAAAAAAAACAGGTCAAAATGCAAAGAACACGTGATCGTGGGGCACAGCACCAATGGATACATCTATGACACAACTCCTGCACGCAAAGCTCAGGACATATTGTAGAAGCGGGAGCACACAGATTGTAGGAATCAGAGGACCAGGAAATCTGATCTTAGGTTGTGTCCCCTAGAAAGGGCAAGGAAGCTTCATCCATGATATCTCAACAATATGGCTGCCTGAAAAAGACCTAAATAAGTACAATACCAATATAGTCATGCTAACAAAGAAGGGAGAAATCTCACGGATTCTCAATCATAGACAAAAGAAGCACAAGCAACTAAGGAATGCTAAAAGGGGGAGAATTTAATTTTTTCATTTATTTTTTTTTCGTGGATGAGTCCCTAATTAGTTATCTAAAGCCAATTGGTCAGTCACTGAAATCAGATACGTACAAGGAACACTAAACAGACTGAACAAGGTATATTTATGTATGTAGGAACATAGAAGAATTAATGAAAGAAAACTGAATTTGAGGAGTAGTGGTGGGCTGGGCTGGCCATGAAAATGTTTAGAGGGAACAAAGAGAAAGAATAAAATGATGGAATCATATTTCAATTTCAAACATAATAAAGGAGAAGTTGCTGATTATGTGAATGTGTCTTCATGAGCAAATGTATGCCCATATGTCAAGTGGCTCATGTAGAAGTCAGAGGTCAGCTTAAAGGAGTTGGTTTTGTCTTTCAACAGCATAGTTTCTAAGGAAAAAACTCAGGTCATTGGCCTTAGTGGCCTTCACATACTCAGCCACCTTTTCAGCCTCTTAGGTGACAGATTTTTGACGGTATGGGTGAGAGCACTTAAAAAAAGTACTCTACAAGAACTCAGGGGAATACCCTCAGCTACGTTGCTACCATAGCATTAGCCTAGCAAAACTCCTTCTGTTCCTTATCCTTTCCTGTTCCTTCTGGCTCAACCCTGGAGGATGCATGAAGGAAGAAAAATTAATCATAGGAACAATAGGAGGCAATTTTCATCTCGCAGGAATGTGGACTCTCAGTGTGGCCAAAACAGACATTACTGGGCAGCTTTAAGGGAACAAGTAGGTACTACTACAGGTCAATCAGCTGAAGTTAATTTTATTAGCTAAGAGTAACAGATGACATTTGCTATCTAGGAGGAGCCAAAGGACTGGCAAAACCCTTCCTGGACTTTCCTGGGAACTGGGATTAAAATCCTCCAGGACAGGTTTAAATGCGAGCTCTGTCCCAGAATGCAGATTTTGCAGCATTAATAAGAACATGACGATATTTGTTAACCCAGAGTTAAACAGTTGTTTGGGATTCTTTCCTGTGTAAATGTCTTTCTTATAACAGAAGGCACAGAAGAAAATACTGCTCAACTTTCCAAGCTGCTCTAAGATGACCACGATAGTCTGTTCTCCACAAACTTCCATTTAGGAGGACCGAGTTTGTGAACAGAAGTATCTTCGTGCTAAAGCTTTAAAAATTACACAGTTGCTGAAGAGAATGCACTAAAGATAAAAGCACTTGCTGCTCCTCCAAAGGTCTAAGTTCAGTGCCTAGTACCTATGTCAGCCTGTGTATAACCATCTAAAACTCTTCTCCTGGAGATCTGATACAAGGTTCTAGCCCACTTTGGTTCTCACACACATGTAGCACACTTACACACAGCAATAAAATAAGTTATAAACACAATGTCCCATGTTCACAGATAGTAAGTGCTTTCAATTTATCCTTAACATCTTCTGCAATGTACAACACAAAAACGCTTATTTCCTAGGATATAGAAATGGCCATATTTCACAATTTTGATTAATTCCCTATATTAAATAAATAATTATGAAACATGAAGGGTCAGTGATGCTTGGAGAGGTTCTGGTTGTTAAATAATGTCCATCTGTTCTTGGATATGCAATATGCTGCCTCAACTCTGAGTTGCTTTAACATATTGCAAATTCAAACTCTGTGACATAACTAGTGCAAAACGAACATCACCAGAGTTGGTCCAAGAAATGCCCACCACTGCTCACTATCTGCTCTATGGAAAGGCCTTGGAAAGCAATTAAATATATACGATAGCCAAAGGGGCATCCGTACCTGTGAAAAGACATTTAATATAGTGAACTATAAAATACTACCATGAAGACTATTTTGTGAATCCCATATTTACTTCCCTCCAGAGCTGTAAATACGTTCCAAACCCAGCTCATATTGGCAGGAGAGAAAGTTATTTCAATTATATAAAAAAATAAAACTTGCTGAACTTTCTTACCAATGGATAATTACAGTTTAAAAGAATTCATTTCAAATCCATATTCTCCGGGATTAAATGTGATTGTCTTGGCAAAGTCTCATGAATATTGCATTAGCAAAACCAGCAGTTATTTCAGCGGACATGTACTGATCTCTCTGTATTGTATCTTGCTTGGAATGAATAACTGCCTCATACCATAATTTTGAGAATCTATTCTAAGAACATCAGTAATGAGGCATTTATAATTTAATGAAATCTTCCTGTGCATTCATTAAATAAATAGTGACAAAGGTAATTACTGAGTTTTTTTCATGAAAGTTCATTTCTGAATAAGGATTATAATATTAAGCCATGCTAAAAGGAAACGTCATGAAATATGATACTGGTTAGGTACTTGAAGGTTCTAGCAAGTGGGATTGCACTAACCAATTCCATTGTGAAATTATATTCACTTGAAAATATGTTTGAACCAAGACTGATATTTAATGATATTTTTAATATCTAGAGCATCCTTTAAATAAAATTTTTATATGTTCTTCATTCAGATATAGTTTAATCTACCTGCATACATACAATATAGAAGAGACACAATGTACACAAAAAATTCTGTCTTTATATATGGCACATAGATACTCTGCATAAGACTCCAAAGATCCCACATCAAAGCACAGCTTTCACTCCTTTACCTCGTTTTGTGTTTATCTCAGCTGTGCCCAGAAAGAAACTAATAAAATTAAAAATTGCCTGTTTTCAATATTTTGTTTAGCATGCTTCCTTGCCTTAATGACCAACAGGAAAGAGACCAGCCCTGGGAAGTATGCAGCTTAGCAGAGAGCCTAATTTATGTTCTGTGAGACTCTGCCATGCACTGAGCTCATGCTCCAGGACTATGGGCAGAATGAGGCAAGGCACACATGCACACGTGTACACCCAATGACTGGACTCACTTAGACTGCAGGGTGATTCTCAGGATCCATATCTACAAGGATACACATCATACACCGGGCAGAATGCTATGACTTCTAACTCCAGAGACTAATGCTTAACAGGGAGCCAATGTTCTATGGCACAATGCAGTCTATGGGGCGATAGTCATCATTGCTGACAAAGCAACTCTGCAGTGACAGAGAGCCACCTGTTCTTCCTCCTCAAAAGAAATGAACTGAAATGTTCTCATTGGGCCCTTATAGCTCCCTAAGTCGGGACTTACCACCGGCTGGTAAAGACTATTATCAATCCAGATGACCCATAATGTCAATACATAGCTTCAGTTTCTATTTTAGTAAATTCCTCTGTACCCCTAATTCTTACTACTACATCAAAAATTTCTCACTGCACTGCCCTTTCCAAACACTGAATAGGATCTCTCTCTAATCATTGTGTGAACACATAAAATTGAATATCTGATAGTCACCCTATGTGTGAGGACAAAATGGTGGCTTATTTACATACTTTTTGTATTACTATACACTTGAGAAAATAAATTGTGAGGCAAATAATAAATTATATCAAAGAGCTGAAAGATTGTCCGTGAAGAACCAGTTGCCCTAAGGTCACAGGGTTAAAGAATTTCAAGATGTCCCCCCCCACACACTGTGCAGGTAGAATCGTCCACATGGGAGGCAACTATAACAGCCAATGCAAACATATCTGCACACATAGGTTCCCTCCATTTTCTTACCTTCTGTATATTAGAATGCTTACTGGATCCTATATATTGAGCTACATGTATACACAGTGCATCTCCCGTCAACATACCTGAATCTCACAGAGTACATGAAAGTATCTCCTCAAAGAGCTCAAACAAACTGCCCCAGGTTTCACAGCTGATAGGGATGGATACTGCAATCTGATCATCTTAGAAAAGAATAGAATTAGCCATGTCCTTGCTCCAGGAAGAGCTAAAACCAGAGACTCCAATAGAGACTGAGCCACAAGAAAATTTCCTGCTCAGAGCTGACAATTGCATCCCCCAGTACTACACAAAACAGAACACAGAGTGGATGAGGTCTAGGGTGATGTAGCATAGAAAGACCTCACGTAAGAGCAATGCTCTTTAAGACACAGCATATTTACTTGCCCATTTGACTTTCCTTGAGGATGACGTATGTTCTCTTTTATGTCCCTATTCTCCAGAATGCTGCACCTGCACTGACTCCATGAATATTTGACCATGAGTCTGATGCTACCACCGTAGGGGCATATCATCATCTCCTGGTCTTGATGTGGAAGGGTCTTCTGTTTTGAGTTGATTTCATTGGTTAATAAAGAAACTGCCTTGGCCCTTGATAAGACAGAAAATTAGGTAGGTGGAGTAAACAGAACAGAATGCTGGGAGGAAGTGAGGCAATCGTCATGCCTCTCCTCTCTGAGCCAGACACGATGAAGCTCCAGCCCAAGATGGACGTACACTAGAATCCTTTCCGGTAAGACACCAGGTGCTATACAGATTACTAAATATGGGTTAAGCAAGATATGAGAGTTAGCCAGTAAGAGGCTAGAGCTAATGGGCCAAGCAGTGTTTAAAAGAATACAATTTGTGTGTTGTTATTTCAGAGCATAAGCTAGCCAGGCGGCCGGGAGCTGGTGACAGGAACACTGCCCACAGCTCCTTCTACATGGTCTTAAGAGCACTTAATCAAACTTTGTTGAAAACCTGCAACAGTCCTCCGTTCATTTTTTTATGTCCCTGCCTTTTCTTCTAAGGTGTCAAAAAAAAAAAAGAAAGAAAAAGAAAAGAAAAAGAAAAGCTTAGGTTTGTAAAAATGGTGGTGGGTTGGTAACTATGTCCTTCAAACTATTAACAGACTCTCTTCACATTTGGAGTTTCCCCAAACTCTTTCATACATAATATTTAAGTAAGCTATAAACCACATAAACTAGTGTACAACTCTCTGTCTTCAGTATGCTGACCAAGGGCTCTCAGCTTATTTACAAAGTGACAGCACCGTCACCACTGCTGGATTCCAGACCTTTCTATCACATTGATATTTTCTCTCCACAAGACAAGGCACATGAAAATCTTGGCTCCCTTAACTATTGCAAGACACCTAAGATGCATTGCTTTCATTATTAGTAATAATTTTATTATTGCTTAGAAAAAGAGTGTTTAGCTTTAGAGCAGGTTAGCAGCAGTGCCTAACACTTGATGTAGGCATTGCAGGTTTTACTAGAGGGTGATTCCTTAGCTTTCATAGTGACTGCTATAAAGGCCACTATCATGAAAATAAGGAAGAAGTATTCTTTACTGTTCTATTGTCATGAAGACACCATGGCCAAGGCAATTCTTACACACAAATCATTGAACTGGGGATTTGCTTACAGTTTCACAGGTTCAGTCCTTTATCATGACAGGGAGCATTGTGGCATTCAGGCATGTGTTGCAGCAGTACCTGAGAGTCACATCTTGATCCAGAGAAGGCAGGGCTTGGCATGAGCTTTTGAAACCTCAAAGGCCATTGCCAGTGGCTCACTTCCTCAAACAAGACCATTCCTTCTAATCCTTCTCAAATAATGCCACTCTGTGGTGACTAAGCATCCAAAATTATGAGCTATGGGGACCATTCTCATTCAGAGCACCACAGAAGATAAGGGTCAGAAAAGCAGAGAGTAAAGAAGTCAGGACATTGAGTATTTACCACTGAGCTCAAGAAGACTCTAGGAAAAGTCTAACTACAAAGTAAAGCAGTTAGCAGAAAAAAATAGGTATTAGATATTACCTGTTCAGGCTTTTTTTCCCCTACACTGCAGAACACCTAATTTGAATCTTAGTCGTTATTATAAATTTTCAAAGTTTATAAAACAGATGGATTCTGGGATTATATTATGCTTTAAATACAGAATTTTTTGGTTAGAGGAAAATGATACTCTACTAGTTTGACATAGCAGTAGCTTATGATGCTGTCGTTCACATCAGTTGAAAATGGAAGAACTTATCTTTATTGGCAAGAACCACCAGAGCTCCTTGCTGGGTGAGTAGGACTCAGTGTATAAGAGAGAAACGGTTAGGAAGTTCTCATAACTGAAAATAGATCTCCAGTGATTCCATCCTTTGGTTCTTCTCCTCCACCGCATTGTTTCTCTTTAGATGAAATTAAATCAAAGTTAAAATAATAGCTTCAGAGTGAGATGACTCAAAGACCCACTGCTGTGTTCTTGACTAGATCGATAATTATAGTGTTTGCATTTTGAGATCTTCCCGGTATCATTTCTTAAGTCAGTTTCGGGTTATTCTTTTTGCCTGTGGTGCAGTTTTGAAGGTTTCCAGTGTGGCCATGGATTCAGAAGTCAAGATTGATACATGGTATTTCCCAGTAATGTGAATAACTCCCCTGGGCTTGTCAGCACAGCTGGGGGATGAAGCTGATGTCCTCTGGAAGACCAGTCATTTCCTCAAATACATCCCATCTGCTTGCTGAAGCACTAAACACTACAAAGTGTAAAAGGGATCTGTAAATGTGTAAAACATTGCTTATAAAGTCTCTTTTCTCCAGATAATCGCAGAGCAAAAAGAAATGGGAAAGAAGTGGCTCTTAGCTTGATGTCCTCACAATTCTTTCAATAAATTAAATTTACATATCAACCACAGTTTCCCTTTTCTCCTCTCCTCCTGTACCCTCTCCCCACCTCTTTTCTACCTCTCTCCCCAATCCACTTTTCCTTTGTCTCCATTCAGAAGATATAAGGCCTCCCATGGGAGTCAACAAAGTCTGGTATATCAAGTTGAGGCAGGACCAAGATCTTCTCCATTGCATCAAGGCCAGGCAAGGCATCTCAAAATAGGGAATAGCTTCCAAAGAGCTAGCTCATGTGTCAGGGATAGGTCCTGGTCTCACTGCAAGACTCTCCACAAATATCAAGCTACTCAACTGTCACCCAGTACAGATGGCCTAGGTCAGTCTCATGCCTACTCCCTAACTATTGGCCCAGAGTCCATGAGCACACACACCTCAGGTCAGTTGTCTCTGGTCCACAGAATTTTTAATTTCTCATCGGTCATACTTGAAGTTATACACCAGTTTCAATGACATTAAGACATAACCCCAGCTTGAGCTTTATCAAAACAGTAGCTCATTACATGTGGATGGTTGTTTTCTTACTTTGGTTTGTTTTGTTTTCAGTAACTGTTGCTTTAAAAAGAAAATAAAGCAACCTTTGGCTGAATGGTAAATTTGTGCTTTTCACATTGTATGGTCATTCAGGGAACCATATAAAACAAACATTGTGCTTCAGGTACTGATTAAAGCCGTAACCTTTGTTTTTTCTGCTTCTGTGTCTTTGGGCCATTACACAGCTTGCTATTAACCTTCACCAGGAACTGGACAGGGAGAGGCTGTTCTATCAATTCTCCAAGATGTTGGCACTTCTAGGTAAAAAGTTCTTCTGTAAAGGAGGTTTTGGATTATTTGTGGTTTTCATTTACTTGTATCCCAGGACTAAATCATTTCTGTGGAGCACTGACTGTAATTAGTCTGACTCTAATGTTCTGCATTTCCATATCTCAAAGCAGGTGTCTCAGAAAAACAGACAAAACATCTTTAGAAGGTAACTGTAAGCCTCTATGTGAAAATGAGTGAGTAGGTTATAGGTAAAACCAAAATTAACTTTTGGAATTTTTTTAAATCTTATAAAGCTATGAACACGGATGAAGTATCTAATGAATTATGTGGATGCCTCAGCTTACTAACATAGGCTAACTTGTAGTGCAAGAATTACTTTGAAAAAAAATAACAAAATAAATAAATAAAAATTAATTAATTAAAAAAACGAATTACTTTGTTGGTTACAACATTGTTGTAAACTGTGACTTACGTGCAAGATAATAGCCAGGCAATGTTTCTGTGCAGGCCTGAATTCTTTATGATGCCATCGTGATTATCATCAGCCCGGAGCAGGGCCCTAGCATGAAATGTGCTCCAAGAGAACAGCTGACATGGTTTCCTTTCTCCTTCCTTTTCCTTTCTTAATTGACTTCTGTTCCAGGATTATTTGCTTGGCATTTTTTTAAAAAAGGAAATGTATGCATGTGGGCCTAGAAATGCCTCTCCACACTGTTTCATACAGAATCTGCAAGGCTCTGTTTCCCATAGCGTGGAAAGTTGAATTTCCCACAGCATCATACAAGCAGATCTATGCTTCTGTGTGTAACAGATACAACAGGGTTTCCTATGCAGGTGCAAGAAGCTCACAGAAAACCAAATAGACTGGGCCAAAAGAAAAGTCCCCTCATCCCTCACATATAATAATCAAAACACAAAACATACAGAATAAAGAATGAATTTTAAGAGCTGCAAAGAAAAAGATCAAGTAACATAAAGTGTATGTTGTGGTTTGAGTTGATATACATTAGTTTCTCTCTATATAGCAGGGGTTTTTGCTATAAGTAACAAAATTATGGAGCCACTCTAACACATAAAATTTAGTACTCATCAACTTTGATTTACTTATTTACTTATTCAAAAATTCTAAACGAACTATGTGATATTTTCTGGTATTCTGTAAATACCAGGTAAAACGTAGCTAGCACAGCAGATGGTATTGCTACCTTAATAAATTTACACCTCACATAATCCCTTTATGTAATGAGATTTACGTTAGCATATAGCACATGGCAGATGTCACTAAGGAAAAGAGCACAATGCCTTCCAAAGGATCTACTGACCAAACCAGCCTCTCAGAGGCATTAAAAGGATGAGAAAGACCCAATACTGAACAGACAGGTTTTCCAGGCAGAGAAACAGCATTTGCACTGGCCCCAAGAAGGGTCGAATATGTGAGCAGAAAGATGGAATCTAAGATGGGTAAATGTAGGTACAAATACCATTATCTAGACTTTTTACATAGATAAAGATATGTAAATTACATATGAACAGAGGAAAGTTGGAGCCAAAAGAGTCTGTCTATGAAGTAAAACTAGGTTATGGAATTGTGCATAAAAGCTAAAATATATTATTTGAATAAACAAAGTTAAGTGGAAAATGATAGCTGTGCATATTTTTAAAAGCTTCCAATCTAAGTGTATGGAATTGTTGATATAGATACGGAGCTTAACAGTATGTGTTCTGACATTCATCTGATTGTTTGTCACGAAGTGTCATTCATCAGTGTGCTTTATGAAATGTAATATATAAAAGATTCTGAATCAACAGGGACTCGCTGCATTTTCCAAAAGTCATTTACTTCTACAATGTCAAAATATGATTCATCATTCTATGCTGATATTTCAAAGCTAATGTATCATGTTTAGTTTCTTTGTGAGGGAGACTGTCTTGTTAACTTATTTCTCTGGAGATCCCTTTTATCTGAAGATGGTGCCTGAGTCCACCATACAGGCTCCACCTTAGAAACGCTGTCTGAAAGCACTTGATGAGTTTTTCATGTCTTCCACAAATTAGCTCAAGAAATAACTTTTAGTTGAACAGATACTTTTGTCATTTGATGTGGCATCTCTTGGGTATATTCCCAATAGTGGTATTACTGGATCTTGGGGTAGGTTGATCCCAAATTTCCTGAGAAATCGCCACACTGATTTCCAAAGTGGTTGCACAAGTTTGCATTCCCACCAGCAATGAATGAGTGTGCCTCGTTCTCCACAACCTCTCCAGCAAAGGCTATCATTGGTGTTCTTGATTTTAGCCATTCTGACAGGTGTAAGATGGTATCTCAAAGTTGTTTTAATTTGCATTTCCCTTATCGCTAAGGAGGTTGAGCATGACCTTAGGTGTCTTTTGGCCATTTGAATTTCTTCTGTTGAGAATTCTCTGTTCAGATCAGTGCCCCATTTTTTTATTGGGTTCATTAGCATTTTAAAGTTTAGTTTCTTGAGTTCTTTATATATTTTGGTGATCAGACCTTTGTCTGTTGCAGGGTTGGTGAAGATCTTCTCCCAGTCAGTGGGTTGCCTTTTTGTCTTAGTGACAGTGTCCTTTGCTTTACAGAAGCTACTCAGTTTCAGGAGGTCCCATTTATTCAATGTTGCCCTTAATGTCTGTGCTGCTGGGGATAAACGTAGGAAGTGATCTCCTGTACCCATATGTTGTAGAGTACTTCCAACTTTTTCTTCTATCAGGTTCAGTGTGTTCAGACTAATATTGAGGTCTTTAATCCATTTGGACTTGAGTTTTGTGCATGGTGATAGATATGGATCTATTTTCATTCTTCTACACGTTGACAACCAGTTCTGCCAGCACCATTTGTTGAAGATGCTCTCTTTTTTCCATTGAATACTTTTAGCTCCTTTATCAAAAATTAGGTGTTCATAAGTTTGTGGGTTGAAATCAGGGTCTTCTACTCGGTTCCATTGATCAACTTCTCTGTTTTTATACCAATACCAAGCTGACAAAAGTATCTGTTCAACTATGTTCATAGCAGCATTGTTTGTAATAGCCAAAACCTGGAAACAACCTAGATGCCCTTCAATGGAGGAATGGATAAAGAAAGTGTGGAATATATACATATTAGAGTACTACTCAGCAGTAAAAAACAATGACTTCTCGAATTTTGCGTGCAAATGGATGGAAATAGAAAACACTATCCTGAGTGAGGTATCCCAGACCCAAAAAGAGGAACATGGGATGTACTCACTCATAATCGGTTTCTAGCCATAAATAAAAGACATTAAGCATATAATGTGTGATCCTATAGAAGTTAAATAAGAAAGTGAACCCAAAGAAAATCATATAGTCATCCGCATGGAGAGGGGGAAGTAGACAAGATTGCAGGGCAAAAACTGGGAACTTGCGGGTGAGGTGGCATGGGGCAAAGGGGAAATGGGATGAGAAATATGAGAAGGGGAGGATGGGAGGAGCTCGGGGGATTGGGATGGTTGGGATATAGGAAGGATGGATACGGGAGCAGCGAAGTATATATCCTATCTAAGGGAGCCATCTTAGGGCTGGCAAGAGACTTGACTCTAGAGGGGTTCGCAGGTGTCCAGGAATATGTCCCCAGCTGGTACCTTGGGCAACTAAGGAGAGGGAACCTGAAATGACCCTATCCTATACTGATGAATTTCTTGCATATCACCTTAGAACCTTCATCTGGCGATGGATCGAGGTAGAGACAGATTCTCAATTTGGAGCAACGGTCTGAGCTCTTAAGGTCCAAATGAGGAGCAGAAGGAGGGAGAACAAGAGCAAAAAATCAGGACCACGAGGGATGCACCCACCCACTGTGACAGTGGAACTGATTTATTAGGAGCCCACCAAGGCCAGCTGGTCTGGGACTGAATAAGCATGGGTTGATTCCGGACTCTCTGAGCATGGCGGTCAATGAAGACTGATGAGAAGCCAAGGACAATGGCACTAGGTTTCAATCCTAATACATGAACTGGCTTTGTGGGAGCTTAGCCTGTTTAGAAGCTCACCTTCCTGGACGTAGATAGAAGACCTTCGTCTTCCCGCAGGGCAGAGAATTTGGACTGCTCTTCAGTATCGAGAGGGAGGGGGAATGGTGTGGGGGGAGGAGAAGAGGAGTGGGGATAGGGGGAGGGGAGTGGGGGGAGGGGGCAATATTTGGGAGGAGGGGAGGGAAATGGGAAACGGGGAGCAGGTGGAAATTTTAATTAAAAAAGAATAAAAAAATAAATAAAAGGAAAAAAAAAAAAAAAAAAAAAAAAAAAAAAAAAAAAAAAAAGAAATAACTTTTAGCAATAGCTATCACCTAAAAAGATAATTCAGTTTTTCAAACTATCCAAGAAAATATGTCATAATAAAATCTGCCATAGAGTTTTGACTAAATAAAACATGTCTACACTGTAGGGTAAAAGGGAAAACTGGAGCAGTAAACCAACCAATCACTGAGCACCCTGAATCTGAACAGAGAGTCAGTGAAAAAAACACACCTTGGATCTGACACGTGGGCCTAGAAAAGAAACATCTTTATCCCAGAACCCAGGACTAAAGACATGTACCCTAGCTCTGAAATTAGTATCCAAAACACACACACACACACACACACACACACACACACACACACACTTTGTCCCTAGAATCAGAGTCAGTGAAAGAAATAGTTTGACCATAAAATCAGAGCTAAATATGCCCCTGACCAACTAAACTGGCCAATCCCCGAGTGGAGAAAAGTTAACCAATACTGCTTCTCCCTGAGAAAACTTTGCCCTAAGAAGCCCTAAATATGCCTCTCTGGAATCAATCCCTGGCAGGGACAACCACTTTCCTGGTCTCCTCCTTCCCAAATAAATCTCTTTCTCAAAAGAGTCTTGGATGACAACCTTTATTCATCCCTGCAGACTAGAAGAACCTGGCTGGGACCTGGGATGTCCCTTAGGGTAGTGAGCTGAAAAACCTTGTGGAGATGCTCCCCAGGGGGCCTCAGAAAGGTGGAGCAGAACAAAAGAACCTTGCTAGGATGCTCAGAGCAAGACCAGGCAGAAAAAATAAACAACTTTTCACAGAGCTGCCAGAGGAGATTGCTACATTTCTGCTCAGACTTCCCCTTTAAGCAGAATGCTAGCAAAAGCAGAAACATCTTGGGCTGGAGAAGCAGGTAGCTCTGCTAGGATGTTCCCTTAAGGGAACAGAACAAAACTCAGCTGTAGCAGTCTCCAGGAGAAGAGCAGGATCACTATATCCTGAAGCTAGACCATCCCTCACCACATGCCAGCTTCATGTAGCCTGGCTTCTCGATAGTCAGGACACCTGTCCTCCAGGGCTGAGTTGTCCTATTGTGGCTCCAGCCTTGAGAGCTGTCCTATTGAGGCTCTAAGCATATCCTGACAAGTCAGTATATCTCTGCAACACTACATGATGGAGGAGGGTCTATGTGTTACTTTCATTGGTTAATAAAGAAACTGCTTTGGCTCTGATAGGATAGAAAATTAGGTAGGCTGAGTAGACAGAACAGAATGCTGAGAGAAAGAAGCAGATAAAGTCAGTTGCCATGATTCTCCCACCCGACACAGACGCCGGTTACGATCTTTCTTGTTAAGCCACCTCGTGGTGCTACACAGATTATTAGAAATGGGTTAATTGAGATGTGAGAGTTAGCCAATAAGAGGCTGGAACTAATGGACCAGGCAGTGTTTAAAAGAATACAGTTTCTGTGTAATTATTTCGGGTAAAGCTAGCCGGGAGCCGAGGTGGCGGGAAGTGGCCCGCTGCTCCACACTACAACTACAATTGTAACACATTCCCTTAGATACAATAGGCATGGAAACAAGAAATTTATTCATCTGTGCTATCTGAAAAAGAAATACAGATAACTTCCTATCAGCTCAGAACTTCTAGATCCATAATTAGTAATTTAGTGTACAGATACCAGTTTTGTAACAAGTAAGTCCTTACAGACACCCATTAAATGTTATAATATAAAAGGTGAGCCATTGGGTACTTCTTGTGACACAATAGCAAAGCTAATTTAATAGAGTTTCTAGTATGTAAAGTATAGATTAATGACATTGGAGTATCTTTCTACATTATATTCTAAACTCTTTTTATCAGTTCTAGAAATCTTAATGTAGTCTTGCTTTCTTTTTTCTTTTTCCCTTCAATCTCTCCCTTAAAATTAAGGTTATTTGTGCACTCGTTTAATTCTTTCCTTGCACGAATATTCCAATTTTTTTCTATTTAAAAATTAAAATTACTCAAACTCTTTAATTTTAAACCCATCATTTGAAATCAGCCATTCAATTGTTATCAGCTTCTCCATTTCCAGAGTTTGTAAGAATGACTCTAGAATTTAATATAATTTCTAATTTGACCTGACTTAATCCAAGAAGTTGCTTAAAAATGACAGTTCAGAGCAAGAAATCATCACAGTGATGCTGAAGAAATGAACAATGAAAGGCCCCAGGTTCTTCTGAAGCACAGACCAAGCTTTCGCGTCAACAGAACAAGAAAGGTTATTTCATATTGATTGCTTGGACTCCAGTTAACAAGCAACAAATAATAACCCTTGATTAACTCACAGAATTCAGTGACGATTGAATGACAGGTGATCAGAAGGTGTGCGAAGCACTAAAGTTGGAGCTCAGATACATCAAACATGAACTTGGTTTAACTGGCCTGCTATCATCAGCTTATTATAAACTTTTCTAGTACAAATTAAATCACATACTCCTTTGAAGTAATGATAATTTGGTTTGATTCTGTAATTAATACCATTTGCTGCTCCAAATTTTGCTGTTGAAATTTATTTGACACAAAAATACTATAAGAAAAGGTCTGAGAGGATTCAGAGAGAGGTTCAGAATTAATCTCTAATTTCATTTAATTTCATCTGCCTTCCTTTTTAAAATGACTTCTTATCTCACTGTTAAGTTTGAAGCATCCTAACCTCCAATCCAATGTTCTGCACCCAGTGCTGAACTCTTTCCTCTCATTTGGGGCAGATGCCTAGCATATTACTCTACAACATTATTCAGTGTTATTAATGGTAGGTCACCGAAATCCACCAACTTGGAAGGTTTGCATGTGGTTAATACATTTAATATCAGATTACCAATACCAAGTTCTCCAAACAAGCATGCAAAAAAGACGCAATAACAACTACCCAACCTAATTTTATTTTGGAAAAACAGCTAACTATTTGCTAAAATAAACAGCCACCTTGTAAATGTATAACATAATCCATCATTCATTAGGACCTTTTCTCTTTAATACTTTAAGTATTTATTAAGAATTTTAAAGAGTTATTGTGGAATTAAATTCCTTGCCATTCTTATGTTTACTCTCTTATCACAAATGCTGCCACATACTATTTTCTAGAACATACTTCTTACCAAAGTGTTATGATAGGAATGTTATGTAAATTTTAAATCTCTTTTAAAAATCTACCTAATTTCATATACATTGTTACAAAGCTGAAAATGATAAACAAGACAGTTAATAAACCAACACAGAAATAAATTGAGAAATTATCAATGTAAAAGGTTCTGGCCTGGATAATTTATGTCCTGGTTGTTAACAATATTTGTGATAATATCAATTAATTCTAATTGCCAATTACTACTGGGCTCCAGGATTAATCTTTTTAAATATAGCTCTAAACTCAGTAATTGACCCATAAGGATCACCATATAAACATTTACTGAATAACCATTGTGTTCTCGCATCAATTGGAGCGGATGCTATAAGCACTTTCATTGCTTTGCAAGTTAATTGCTCATTATTTGAAGAAGCAGAATTTTTATGTGTAACCATCGCTGAAACATGTGTTTTAACTGTTACCTTTACTATTAAAACATTCAAGAAATAGGTAACATGACTGAGAAGATATTTCATGCTAGACAATATCTGACTTCATGAAATCACCCCTTTCTTATACAATGGCTAATGAGATGTGAAGCACATGCAAAATTCCTAAAGTGAATTTACATTATAACCAAAGTTACAGACAACCTATTTAACAAAAATTGACATGTACTCAGCAGCCTAACTCAGAGCTGTGCATGTAGGGCCACTTGTTGTCAATGAGTTACTGATGCATCCATAATAACCAGTTTTAGTTTGTAATTAGGAACTACTTTTTTTTTTAAATCATTTTACAGATGAAGTCATGTAGTACTAATACACACAGTCACTAAGGGGAACTTGGGACTTGAATTCAGTTCTTTCTTTTTTCTGTTGCCACTTATTGCAGGAAAAGGAATACCCAAACAATTCTACAATTATAGGATCCCTTCAGTTTGTTCTACTGTTAGATAGCTCTTGCTTTAAAGGCGAGAAAAAGAGAGAGAAGGGGAGAAGGAAGGGAGGAAGGAAGGTGAAGGGAAGAGAAGGGAAAAGAAGGGAAATGAAGGGAAGAGATGGGAAGGGAAGGAAGGAAGGAAGAAAGGAAGGGAGGGAGGGAGGGAGAAAGGGAGAAAGGGAGGGAGAGAAGGAGACAGGGAGGGGAGGAGGAAGGGAGGATGAGGGAGGTCATGAAGGAAAGAAAAGACAGCAACCAACCTCTTGGATGCTGTGGTTCCTTTATGTGTTCTATCAATATTACGGTTACTTTTACTTTGACTATATTGAAATGATGCTAATATATACAGACACCTAATGTTATGTTTTATTTAAAGAATGGGTTTATTTTCATTTGTTGATACCACACAAAAATATTTTCTTGGTTTCTGTTCTAAATAACCAACAATAACTGAAGGTAGTCTAGAATACAATCTAATAAGATATTCCATATGATGATTCTGACAATATTTTCAATTTATATACAACTATATTTACAAGCTGATGCAGTGGACACAGAAAATCTTCACTTCCTAAAGAGAACCTTTGTTGAACTTCTGTGGGAATCTCTTATCCATCCTGTCATACTCTGATGAATGCAGAGTATAAGAAATATGTTTGACACCCAAAAAAATAACGATCACCAAGGAAACATCAAGTGTGTCTCCACACAGTGACACCTAAAAAAGCAGCAATCATCATCAAGAGAATCTCAAATGTCTCCACATAGTGGTACCTAGAAGAGCAATAACCATCACGAAGGGTAACATCAAGTATGTCTCTACACAGCAAAAGAAAAAAGCAGGGAAGCAGTCTCTTCATTTCTACATCCTTCAACTTTGAAAGCAACATCAAGTCTAATTATTTGCTCAACTTTTCGTGTGGATGTGCTTATCTGTGTTCATGTGTTGTCATGGGCAACAAAAAATGATAGCAGCAAAAAAGTGAAGGAGCCAATTCTAGCATTTTTAATATCTTGTTTCTTTACTATTTGACAATATTAGTTACCAGATATAATTCAACAACAGAACAAAATATGCTCCCCAGGTTTTAATTTAGACTACGCACTATGTCTTACAGTTTTTTACATCCTACTCATAATTTTTTCTGCTGCTCCCGTATTGATATTTTAAGAGATTGTGCCCTTCAATGGAAGAATGGATGAAGAAAGTATGGAATATATACATATTAGAGTACTACTCAGCAGTAAAAAACAATGACTTCCTGAATTTTGCAGGCAAATGGACGGAAATAGAAAACACTATCCTGAGTGAAGTGAGCCAGACCCAAAAAGAGGAACATGGGATGTACTCACTCATATTTGGTTTCTAGCCATGAATAGGGGACGTTGAGCCTATTATGCGTGATCCTAGAGAAGCTAATTAAGAAGGTGAACCCAAAGAAAATCATTTAGGTGATGAAAGGAGACAGAGACAAAGACCCACATTGGAGCACCGGACTGAAATCTCAAGGTCCAAATCAAGAGCAGGAGACAGAGCACGAGTAAGGAACTCAGGACCGCGAGGGGTGCACCCACACACTGAGACAATGGGGATGTTCTATCAAGAACTCACCAAGGCCAGCTGGCCTGTGTCTGAAAAAGCATGGGATAAAACCGGACTTGCTGAACATAATGGACAATGAGGACTACTGAGAACTAACTCAAGAACAATGGCAATGGGTTTTTGATCCTACTGCACGTACTGGCTTTGTGGGAGCCTAGGCAGTTTGGATGCTCACCTTACTAGACCTGGATGGAGGAGGGTGGTCCCACAGGGCAGGGAACCCGGATTACTCTTAGGGATGATGAGGGAGGGGGACTTGATGGGGGAGGGGGAGGGAAATGGGAGGTGGTGGCGGGGAGAAGGCAGAAATCTTTAATAAATTAAAAAAAAAAGAGAGATTGTGATAGCTAGAATTCCTTTACAAAACATTCAATACTCTAAACAGTAAAATTATTCAACATTTTTTGCCACATAGCCTTATGATAGAAACTTCATTAGATACAATGTTTTTTATGTTTAATTTGTTCAGCTTATTTTAAACATTAAGTTGCAAACTGCCTCTTATTTTAGAGACCTTCAATATTCCTTTGTCTGTTATTTTAGATTGTCTCATGGTAAACTGATGAAGGAAATAAGAGAGGCCTCGTTGGCAACTCAAAGTATTAGATAATCAAATAAAAAAAAAACTTAAAATGAGCAGAAATGTTTTGGCCTAAACTCTCATCTGATACAATAAATGCTTCTAAAATACTTGTGAGAGGAACAATGGTGGAAGAGAAGGCAGAATGGGGGGCAGGATATGAGGACATGCGCAACCAAACTGCATCTTCTACACCTGACCTGGCCATTGCACTTATGAACTCACGGTTGTCGTGTTTATATGCACAAAACCTACACAAAAAAAGTTTCCCCAGTTTCTTTATCATGGAGACCCTGTGCCTTCTTGAGGGAGTATTGGATCTTAATACTTCTCCAGGAAATGGGTGTCATCTTTTTCATTTGTGTAGCTATATATAAGTTTCCCTTACTTGAGTAAATAGCATTCTATTCTAGCTTAAGTAAAAAGCCTAATTAAACTATTAGTCACATTTTAACAAAAGGGGGAGGATTGGAAAAGACTTCTTTAGAAGAGGGTTTCCACAAGAGAGGGAGGTAGATGAGAGAGTGGGCGGGGGTCACAAACAACCAGTATCCCTTGTTTAAATACCTATGAAATTGTTAAACAATAATTAAAAGTAGTAACAATGCTTCACTCCATCAATGGGGTACCAAATACAAAAGTGTCAGTCACACAATAAATACT
The DNA here is from genome assembly GCF_950005125.1 of Chionomys nivalis. Taxonomy (NCBI): domain Eukaryota; kingdom Metazoa; phylum Chordata; class Mammalia; order Rodentia; family Cricetidae; genus Chionomys; species Chionomys nivalis. The sequence continues at coordinate 115,667,899 of NC_080086.1, read as the reverse complement.
TTTTATAAAAAAATATATCCTACTGCATGTACTGGCTTTGTGGGAGCCTAGCCGGTTTGGATGCTCACCTTCCTAGACCTGGATGGAGGGAGGAGGACCTTGGACTGCCCACAGGGCAGGGAACCCTGACTGCTCTTTGGACTGGAGGGAGAGGGGGAGGGAAGTGGGGTGTGGGAAGGGGGGAGGGGGAGGGAAAAGGGAGGCTGGGAGGAGGCGGAAATTTTTAATTAAAAAAATTAATTAAAACAAAAAGAAAAAATATATATCCATGATAATATGTTACATAAAGATACATGAAACATGTTAAGTAAAAATATTCCTTTGTTGCTGTTGTTTTGTTTTTTCAAAACAGGTTTTTCTCTGTAGCCTTGGCTTTCCTGGAGCTCACCTTGTAGACCAGGCTAGCCCGGAACTCAGATATGCCTGAGTTCTAGGCTTCTTTTGTCAACCACTTGGCTTGTGCTGAAGTATTGTGTTCCATTCTCACATTATCTGTCATCTGTATGTTAAGCATGTCGCTGGTCTTCAATACACTTGGATTCTAATAGGTCTTAATGTACTCTAGTAACAAATGTAACATGTAATATGCATTTCGTATAGTACCCAAATTTGCACAACACAATATTCTTTCGTCTGCATAGCCTGTCTTTAAAGACTTCATTCTAATTTTATGTTTCTGAGTGTTTACCTCCACGTATGTAGCAAATTACGAGCATGCTTGCTACCTGTATGCCGCAAAGGATATGGATCTAGAAATGGAGTTACTAACCTCTTCAAGTCCCTGTCTGTGTTGCCTTTGGGTCAACCCCAGTCTTCATTCAAAATACCCATCCATCTCTTCTTTGTGAGATACCTACTATTGTTTGTCTCAGGCTCCAGCTTCCTTAGATTCATTTTACCCCTGCTGGTATTTAAATGTCATTCTTCCTGGCAGAGAAGATAAAACCTGAACCAGAGGCAAATGACCCACCATGTTTACCCTCACCTCCATCCCTGCTTAGTAGATTTCTTCACTGTTCAGCCTTTCCCATCAAGCAAGCTTGTATTGCATAAGACAGTGTTTTCTGGCTTAGTCTTGGTGAGCCTACATTAATTCCCAGTCTCTCCTGCTCCCCACTATCTGTCCTTTCCTCCTTATTTCCCCATCTCTCACAATTCTGATTTTGCAGCAATCTTGACTCACATTTTAAAATATTTTGAGTTGTGAACTCTCTTACAGAATTAGAATTTTAAGGCTGAAGAACTTTATTGTGGCTTTGATGCAAAATGTATAAATAAGAGACAAACAGGATGTTACCCATCAGAGATAAGTTTTTAAATACCTCATTACTTAGGCATAGTGGTTCAATCCTGTAATGCTATTTAGTAGGTTGAGGCAGGAGGCTATAGTTTAAAGCACAGCCTACCTATAGTTTAGGTAGGGTGTGCTATAAAGTGACACCCTACCTAAAAAGAAAGCAAAACAAAACAAGAAATGCTTACGTAAAATCTACAGCAAATTACTCAGTAGCACAACTTGTTAGTGTATTGGTCATAACTTCCTAGGTAGGAAAATTGAAAATAGCAGATTTCCTTTTCTTGGGAGCATATGACATCTGATGCCTACACTACAATCTCCAAGTTTTCAAATCCCATATTCACACTGTTGCCAATTTATATGCTAGGCCTTCCTGAAGCTCTTCTGGAGGCTATTTCCTAATTTTTTAGTGTGTTTGGATCCAACTATGTGAAAGCATAGGACTTTCACAGCTAATCTCCAGTTCCCCCATAATTTGGCATGAAATTGAGACCAAAGAAGGTACTTAATATCTGTTGAAGAAATCAGTGACATACCTATCTTTGGCCATTTTTTTTTTGTCTGTCACTACTGCATGTTTCTTCTGCACTATCAAATTATGAGGGTTTTTGAGTAGGTCAATATTTTCTTTTGTTCAGGACACATTTAGTGTGTGTGTGTGTGTGTGTGTGTGTGTGTGTGTGTAAAATCTCAATCAGTGTTTAGGTTCAAGCATCTGTCTGTGAACAGATGCACGAGAAAAACATCTGGTAGCCTTCTCCATTGCTCACTACCTTGGTTCCTTGAAACTGTATCTGTTACTGAGCCTGGAGCTTTCAGTTTTTCAGCTACAGTGGTAGCCAGCAAGTTCCAGAGAATCTCCTGAAATCTCTGCCTCTACTCTCCTAGCATTGGATTACAGACGTACTTGGCCATACCCATCTTTTTTCTCTTTTGCTAGGGCCTAAACTCAGGACCATGTACTTTCATAGCAACTGCTCTTACCCACTGAGCCATTTCTCTGGCCCTATCCAAGGAAAATTTGAACTCTATACCAAATAAAAAGTTTCCTCATAAGTTCTCTGAAGGCATCTGTTTTGTGGTTCAGTAACCACAATCTTACCTATATAGGTAACCTACCTGTAAATCTATGATTACAAAATACTTGCAGAAAGTTTAGGTCTAATTCTAAGAGGATCTCCTGGCTCTATTTTTGTAATGCTCTCTGCCCTTGATATTATTCTTTAATTCATATTAATGTTTGTTTGGAAAGTGAAGCAGGTAGATCGTAACTTGAATTTCTGTTTGTTACTATTAGTTTAAACTTTCCATAGGATTCTTCAATTTTGGGTTTCACTGGTTGAACTCACTTCCACTGAACATTTATTAGTTAGTCAATTATATATTATTGAGTATTTTTGTGTATGCAGGAAACTGTTGGCTTCCCTGAAGGATTTGACACAAAATCAGAGGTGTTTACATGTTTTAAAGGTAAAATTTATACACACCATACACACAGGTCCTTATACAACTGTGCAAGACTATACCCAAATGGGCCCATAATGTCACTGGTTAATAACAAAAAAATGCCATAGAAAAATTTTGTGACTTCCATTACACAAATTAATCATGAAAAGCAGTGATAAGAACACAAACTGCTAGATTTAAAAGTGAATGGCTGTTTGACCATTTAGTTTACCAAAGAAGATACACAGATGGAAAATATACATCTAATGATTCTCAGCATCACATACCATGGGACTGGCAAGTAAAACAATGAGATGCCATTACATTTATTGAAGTTGCTAAAATGCAAAACTGACAACACGAGATGATGGCACAAATAAGGAAAAGAACTCTTCTGTCTGGTGAGATTGTAAAGTGGTTTGGCCTCTTTTGAAAATATGCAAACAGTTGTTTACATAATCTAGAGATCAAGTGTCTTATTTCTCTCAAAACGAGCTAAAATCTCATGAGTACAGAAAAGCTTGTGCATGATTGTTTATGACAATTTTATTTATTGTTGCCCAAACTTGGAAGCAATCAAGATGTCCTACAGATGAACAAACTTTTGTATATTCAGGCAATGAAATGTCAAGTAGAAATGAAGACATGGACCAACAAGACTATAATAGCCATGAAGCAATTGCACATTGGTGATGATTAATTTTCACTGTCAACTTAACTGGATGTTAAATTTTATAAGAGATCCACCTCTGAGTTTGTCTGTGAAGTAATTTCTATAAAGATTTAACTGAGGAGAGAATATGCTCAGAGTATGGGCAGCTCCATTCCTTGCTCTGAGTTGAGAGACTGAAGGAAAAACAAGAGTAAGAAACTAGTTGGTGCATAAGCATTCATTTTTCTCTGTATTCTAACTGTAGATACAACATGAACAGTTGCCCCATATGCATGTTGCCAAACCTACGTTTTCATGGTAGACTTTACTCCTCAAACAATGAACCAAAACAAACCTTTTCTTCCTGAAGTAGCTTTTATCACTCATTTTGCCACAGCAAAGAGAAAAATAACTCATACAAATGAATAAAATGACATGACAGAAAGAAAAATATTATAGAGACGATAGAAGAGTCAGTGTTTTCCAGGGGCTGGAGAGGAAGAAGGGCTACATGAGCAAAGCGTAGAAGAATGTTGAGGTGGTAAAATCATTCTCTGAGACACAGTAGTGGTCACTATGTAATTACATGGTTGTCTAAGCAGAGCATACAACACAGACATGGAACCAGAAGGTGAACTATGGACTTAGGGAGGCCACAAAGGTGCAGAGGGCAAAAATTCATGGGGATTTCTATAGTTTGTCAATTATGTCATGAACCCTGAAAACAAAGGCTGTTACAAAGTATATGCATATATATGCATATACTTTATATGTTTATAATATATAAATATATAAACATGTACATATATATATTAAAATTAAAGTTTTATAATTAAAAGTATAGGACTACAGAAGAAACACATATAAGGATGCCTGAAGGTTACCAGGCTTTCACAATAACAGCAAAAACAGTATTCATTGGACACTAAATCTGATAATAAAATGGTATAAGCAATTATATTTGTTCCTTATTAACCATCATAACAAATCAATAAGGAGAATGTCATTATTATATCCACATAGGTAGCACTTGAGCCTTAGATGGTGAATAACGTTCTCATGGTTAAAGAACTAGTGATGCATGCATACGTGGATACAAATCCAGAAACTGTGGCTTGTCTTACTGCATAACCTTGGCTTAGCAAGTGCCCACCATTGCCTATTATGAGAGAAAAGGAAAATTCAGATAGATAAAATCACAGTAAGAGTGATCCAGAAGGTAGAAGATAAATTCATATCTAGAATATGTTTTATGTCTTAGCTATTTATATTTATTGTTTCTTAAAACTACTAATGTAACATTTAATATAAACAATCAGCAGTCAGTTATATATGAATTACTTATGCATGCATATTATGCTCAATTTATAAGCTATCCATCTGATTAAAAAGGCTTACTAAGGAAACATCTTCTTATAAGATGTTTATCAGTTATATTTACTACTCTTAAAATATTAATGCTTAGATACTTGCCAGATACTTGAAACTTTACAAATATGTCTGAGGACACACCTCTCTTTTCTATTGTGACTAACAATTTTAAAACAAGGAAATGTAGGCTGGAAGGATAATCCTTGTGTCACATACAGGTGCAATGGAAAGAGTGGTTATATTTCGCTGATCTTTTCCTGACTTTTCTACAGCAATTGAAGCTTATCAACAAGCTTGATGACATAGGGGCTCTAAGCAAGGACTTTGGAAAGCTGGAAGAACTCACCAAAGTTAAAGATATTAATCTCAACCTCACTGGGGGAATTAGATATGTAAACTAAAATGTGAGTTCAGGAGTAAGAAACAAATGATCAACCAGAAGCCTTTGTCAATGTTTGGGGGAGAAGTAGAAGGGGAAGCAGAAATTCCTAATGAAAAGAAATGCACAGTCAAACACAAAAGCTAATGTTGAACTTCAAAACCATTTCCTGGACTTCCTGTGAGATGCCAACAGAGTCAGACACTTATAAAGAACACACAGGGGTGTTCTGAGACAACTTATAAACTTGGTTTGCATATCTAAAGAAACATCTCTGGATCATGCACTCTATAAGGCTCCTTTAGATGAAGGAACACATCTATTTCTTCTCATTGTCTCCTTTCCTAAAGCACAGGAAAAAGTAACCTCAGCCTTCAATCCAATTTTTTATAGACTAGAATTTTACAATATGTTCATGTCAATTAACTTAACACTGTTTTTGAATCTATAGAATAAATGAGGCACTATTTCCTCAAATTCAGGAAAACAGCTAACGCTACTGACAAGGTATGCAATTTTGTTAAATTTTTCTGAAATACTTCTTATTTGATGGTCAATTCTTTGCCTGAGATGCATCTAACTAAAAATGCCTTTTCAACACTTTCACCTCTTTAGCCTTCTAACGGGGAAAGAGTAGACATTAATGAAATATAACCTTTCACTGCTTTCCTTAACTGACCTGCAAACGTAAAATGAAATACACACTAACATTTAATTTATTTGTACCGGAAAATTTTGCAGATGAAAGGAGTAGAGATTTCACAATTTTTGATCATGTTTTTTTTTTTCTTTTTAAACAAAAAACTGTTTAGATGAGAAAATAACTGGAAGTTGACTTATGGTGGACTCTTTTCAGTCTTGTCCTGTCGTTTCCACTTTCGAAACTGAGAGTCACAGAACAAGCAATAGCCACTAGATTTATGGAATTCCATTTAGTCACAAGAACTCCCAAACTGCTGTGCAAAAATAGCACCAGCACTGAAGTTACAAAATTATTAGGGTTACTTATAAAAATCTTTAACTCTTAACTCAGGTAGATGTAAAGGGGTAATGAAGTGAGATGGGAGGGTTTATCAATACCCTGCTCAACTTTCAGTCTGCCCTTTAAACACAGACACAACTGTGAATGAGCAATTACAAGTGTTTTTTGAAACAAACATTTGAGATTGAAATGTAATTCCAAAAAAAAATGTCATTTGTGAAAATGACAATACAAAACTGGCAAAAAAAAAAAACAGAGTAAAGATGGATCCTTAGAGCCAGTATTAAATAATTGCACCTCTTCCATAAAATGTGTCTTGATACAAGGCTTAAAGCTAGACAGATTGTTTTAGCTCACATATGAAAAAGTAGATCTGTGTACATCTTCACATGGTTACCAACAGAGCTTCATTTAGTACATTCCCCACCAATTCACTGACAATAGACCTTCAGACTTTCAGAAAAATCCTGTGAATTTTGACAAGAGCATGACAAAAATATAAGATTCATTTGCTAGCAATCACATTGTGAAAAAATATTTGAATGAGCCCATGACCTCCATTGCTAAGATATTTGAGGTAATTGCTGTCTTATGGTGTTGTCTCAACTCTACAGCATAGGTAGGATGTTTGCTTTAAGTTTATACTGTGAATAAACTAATGAAGACACAAGTGTTTTTTTCTTCTACAGTGAAACTATTCCTCCTTCAAAAAATATGAGTGTCGTTTAGTAAATGAATATGAAGGTGTGGTGGTTTGAAAGAAAATGGCCCCCAAAGGCAGTTGTACTATTAGGAGGAGATCTGGCTTTGTTGGAGGAAGTGTGTCACTGGAAATCCAGAAAATCAGTAAGTCATACTATAAAAACCTGTGCTCCACAAAACTGGAGAATGTAAAAGAAATGGACAATTTTCTGAATAGGAACCACATAGCGAAATTAAATCGAGACAAGGTAGATAATTTAAATAGACCTGCAAGGAAATAGAGCCTGTCATCCAAAGTCTCCCAACCAGAAAAGCCCAAGGCAGGATGATTACAGTATAGAATTCTACCAAAACATCAAAGAAGAGCTAATACCTATACTCCTCAAAGTGTTCCACATAATAGAAACAGAAGGAACATTGCCAAACTCTTTTTATGAGATTACAGTTACCCTGACACCAAAATTACTCAAAATCTCAACCAAAAAAGAAAATTACAGACCAATCTCACTCATGAACATATTTAATAAAATACTGGCAAGCCTAATCCAGGAATACATCAAAAAATTATCCATCATGATCAAGTCAGCTTCATCTTAGATATGCAGGGGAAGGTTCAACATATGAAAATCTATCAATGTAATTCATCATATCTATAAACTAAGAGAAAAAACATATAATAAGATGCTGAAAAACATTTGACAAAATTCAATACCCCTTCATGACAAAGGTTTGGGTGAGATCAGGGATACAAGGAACATATCTAAAAGCAAATTACAACAAGCTGAAAGCCAACATCAAATTAAATGCAGAGAAAAAGTGATTCCACTAAAATCAGGAACAAGACAAGAATGTCCACTCTCTGCATATATACTCAACATAATTCTTAAAGTTATGGCTAGAGCAATAAGACAACAAAAGAGATCAAGGGAATTCAAATTGGAATGAAGAAGCCAAACTTTCACTATTTTCAGATGATATGATAGTACACATAAGTGACCCCAAAAACTCTACTAAGGAACTTCTACAGCTGACAAATACCTTCAGTAATGTGGCAGGATACAAGATCAACTCAAAAAAAAAAAAAATCAGTAGCCCTCCTATATACAAATGTTAAAGAAGCTGAGAAAGTAATCAGAGAAACATCACCCTTTACAATAGCCACAAATAACATAAAATATCTTGGGGTAACACTAACAAAAGGAGCAAAAGACCTGTTCGGCAAGAACTTTAAATCTTTGAAGAAAGAAATTGAAAAAAATAAAAAGATCTCCAATGCTCTTGGATAGGTAGGACCAACATAAGACGTATGACAATCCTACTAAAAGCAATTTATAGATTCAATGCAATTTCCAACAAAATCCCAACACAATTCTTCACAGACTTTGAAAGACTCAACTTCATATGGAAAAACAAAATATTCAGGATAGCCAAAATAATCCTGTATATAAAAGAGCTTTCAGTGGCATCACCATCCCTGACATCAAGCTCTTTCCTAAAGATACAATACTGTATACAGCTTGGTATTTGCATAAAAACAGACAGGTTGACCAATAGAATTGAATGGAAGACCCAGATATTTATCCAAACACCTATGAACACCGATATTTGACAAAAAGCTAAAATTATACAATGAAGAAAAGAATGCAACTTCAACAAATGGTGCTGGTATAACTGGATGTCAACATGTAGAAGAATGCAAATATATCCATATCTATGCTCATGCACAAAATTCAAATCCAAATGGATTGAAGACCTCAATATAAGTCCAACCACACTGAACAGGATAGAAGAGAAAGTGAGAATAAGTCTTCAATGTATGGGCACAGGAGAACACTTCCTAAATATAACAACATTAGTACAGAAACTGAGAGCAACAATAAATAAATGGGACCTCCTGAAACTCAGAAGCTTCTGTAGAGCAAAGGACAAGGTCAATAAGACAAAAAAGACAGCCTATTGAATGGGAAAGATCTTCACCAACCCCATATCAGACAAAAAACTGATCTCCAAAATATATAAAGAACTCAAGAAATTAGACATCAACATTCCAAATAACCCAATTAGAAATGGGGGTACAGATTTAAGGAATTCTCAACAAAAGAATTTCAAATTGCTGAAATATACTTAAGGAAATGTTAAACATCCTTAGCCATCACATAAATGAAAATCAAAACAGCTCCGAGATACCATCTTATACCAGTCAGAATGGCTAAGATCAAAAATACCAATGATAGCTTATGCTGGAGAGGATGTGGAATAAGGGTAGCTCTTCTCCATTACTGGTGGGAATGCAAACTTGTACAACCACTTTGAAAATCAGTATGGCAGTTTCTCAGAAAATTGGGAATCAACCTACCTTAGGACCTAGTAATACCACTCTTGGGCATATACCTAGAAGATTCTCAATGATACTACAAGGACATATGTTCAACTATGTTTATAGCACCATTTATTGTAATAGGCAGAACCTGAAAACAACATAGAAGTCCCTCAACCAAAGAATTGTTAAAGAAAATGTGACACATTTACACAACAGAGTACTACTCAGTGGTAAAAAAAAATGACATCTTGAAATATGCATGCAAATGGATAGAACTAGAAAAAAACATCCTGAGTGAGATAACCCAGACCCAGAAGGATACACATGGTATGTACTCATAAGTGTATACTAGCTATAAAGCAAAGGATAATGAGCATAAAATTTATGATCCTAGAGACGCTAAGTAACAAGGTGAACCCTAAGTAAAACATATATAGATCAACCTGGAAAGGGGAAATGGACAAGATCACCTTGGAGTGTAGGGGTGGGGGGGAAGGAAGAGTGGAAGGGGAAGAAGAGGGGAGAAGGAAAAGGAGAACATGAGGAAACAGGTAGTCGAGATGGAGGAAGGACAGAGATGAGAACAAGAAAAGAGATATTTTGGTTGAAGGAGCCATTATGGGGTAGCACGAGACCTGGCACTAGAGAAATTCCCAGGAATCCACAAAAACGATCCCCGCTAAGACCCTAAACAATAGAGGAGAGGGGGCCTGAACTGGCCTTGTCCTATAGTCAGACTGATGAATATCTTAAATATCACCATAGAACTCTCATCCAGCAACTGATGGAAACAGAGGGGGAGACCTGCATTGGAGCATTGAACTGAGCCCCCAAAGTCCATTTGAAGAGTGGCATCCATAAGAATATGAGCAAAGAGGTCAAGACCATTACGGGTACACCCACAGACACAGGTTACCTGAGATAATGGAAGCTCACCAACTAGAGCTAGACTGTGAAGGAACAAGCATATGACCAAACTAGTCCCTCTGAATGTGGGCGACAGTTGAATGGCTGGGACAGACTGAGGGGTCATTGGCATTGGCACCAGGATTTATCCCTATTGCTTGTAGTGGCTTTTTTGGAACCCATTATCTTTGGATGGATAGTGTGCTCAGCGAAGACTTAGCAACTGAGGAAGAGGCCTTCATGTTTCCTCTCCACAGGCTAAAGAGTGGCCAGTGATGTAAGACAGAGCATTGTGTGTCTAATGGAGCACAAGTGTGGATGTATTGTAGTGAGCTAAGACAGGGTCCCTTTGCATATAAGGTCGTTCACGCCAGGTTCGTTGTGTATCAGAGACACTGTGCATTATTTCAGTAAGTCTGATAGACATATCTGCAAACTTCTGTTTGTCATTTGTGTGAGAACTGATGGCTCCATACAGATTGTGTTGTGACCTGATTCATATCAGAACTTCACCAATATAATAACTGAATCCTGAATAGTTATTGCATTCTTTATATGCTTCGGTAACAACATTAAGATACTTAAACATCAAACTTTCATTTTTGGAAGACAGGATGACCCTATATTTATTTATTTATTTATTTATTTATTTATTTATTATATACTAACCATCCAAATTTATTCAACTTCTTCTGAGCTAGTTTTACTGTACCCATGGTGACAAATGTTAGTGAAGGTCCTGGGGCCTTGGGAAGTCCAGGCAAGGTAAGAGAAAGCCACCACTACTTGTCTGTTCAAGTCCTTTTGACACACCTCAAAAAAAATGCATCTCAGATTTCATCTCCTCTGTAATCAGAGCTGTTTCTATCCTGTCTAAAGCCTGTGACAGGGATTAGGACGATGTAAATCCTTGCTGCAGACAGTGAATTGTTCAAAGAGAAGGTTCATTTAAAACAAAAATCTATCATTTGAATGTAAAATGTAAGAGTGACTTTTTTCAGCTTGAAAGGAAAATGCACTGAAAAGGTGTGACCCTAGCTCAAGAGATTTTGTTCTAAAACCCCTATTCAGATAACAAGGCAAAAGGATGTAACACATAGGGATAGATATAAAGCCTGTGGCTTCATCTACCAAAAAGTGCCAAAAACTGCCATCTAACTGGTCCATTTCAATAGAGTTTTTCTGTATTTATTTGAGTCATTTTTGTATTTCAACTTTGATTCTAGTACATTTTTTCTGCTAGAATTTTAACAGAATAATACAAAAAAAATCATTTTCATAAATATCACAAAAAGGCTGTTTCTTGGGGTTGTTTTTCATTTGGCTTCATGCAAAACAAGACCTGTATACTTTAAAGCTCCCAACTGGCTTTGCAGAACTTCATCATGTTTGCTGGCAAAAACAGCTAATGGACTACTGCTGGATTGCCAGCAGTAAAGAGGGGAGTAAACAGATAATTTAATACTAGATTTATAATTTTTCTCACTTTGCTTCCCATGCAAATGCATGCTCAGTTCATTCCAATTTGTAAAACACTCTCAAAGAAAATTTAGGTGAGAAAAAAAATCAATAAAAATCTTAAAATACTTTTTTTCAAAATAGGTTACAATACTATATCTTTATGACAAATTATTATGAAAATGTCTAAGATCCTAAATACTAAAGTATACAATCACATGATCATCTAATTCCATTGGTGTGTATGTGTGTGTGTGTGTATGTGTGTGAGCGTAGATACACATACATTCATATTTATAATAGGACAAAAGGCAGACTCTAGGCACAAAAAATGGAGAATAGCATATTATTTTGCACATGGTAACTTCATCCTGAAAAAGTTTTAAGACCACTTATTAAAAATCAACATTGTGTTGTGTAATAGAAGTGTGGCAGTATATACTGTGGATGATATGAGATCTCAAAACAGACGTTCGCTCCCAGTCATAGATTGTTTACATATAGATAAATATTTCATTAAACCAGATAACACTCATTGAATTTTCTGATTTGATAATTTCTGTTCTCTAGGTCCCTTTCTGGACTTTACTGCAACACACAAAGCTAAGGTATGAAAAATAAGTTTTCCTACCTATTGGTATACAAAATATCTCATTTCTTCAGTCTCTACTGTACTATTCACTAAGACCATGAAAGATATATTTTGACTAAGCATTTGCTTTTAAGTAATTGCTTGCTGATCATTTTTAGGGATCCAGGAATGAGAGGTGACTTAGAATAATTACAGATATGTGAACTTAGGCTGTGAGATAACAGAAGCAGCTCACTTATCTCACCTCCCCTAATTCTTACAAAACTACAGAAGTCAGGGAGCAAAATCTCCAGATTTGTAGAGGATGGAAGCAAAGTTGAAGAGACTTAGCAACAATCACCCGGGTGGTTAGTGGTAGAACGGGATTAAATGCTCTGCATTGCTTTTCGAGTTCTATATAGTCTATAAAATGCCTCTCAATGACGAGGACATAAATTAAGGTAGGAAACGTGGGGGTGGATATGACTTTTTGATTAGGACAGAAGACAACCTTACAGAAATTCGTTATAAAGCTTGTTGGGATTCTAAAGTAAACAACACAAGATAGAGTCCTCCTAAAGACTGCCAGAGGTCAATAGCATTCTGAGTTATTTACAGTGCCACAAGAACAGCTTGCGAACAAGAACTGGGGAAGGACGCACCCCATAAATGAATCAGCGAAGGCAATTTTCTTCAGAATGTCTGGCACAAAGCTTTGAGAGAAAGCGGTCCAGTTGCTGAATTTCATAAGAATATCTTGCTGATAACTTTTGCGGAACACAGCTAATGACAGCCCCTGTGTCCGGGCAGCCGAGCTCCACTAGAGAAGATACACTTGCTGATTAAATATCCTTTTCAAAATCCATTTGTTTAACAAAACCTGTTCAAAATGTTGAGAAGCTTGTTTCCTCAGTCATCTGAATGTGGCAGCGAGTCAAAGTACTTTCTCTTCTGATGGCAGGGCTAATGGAGACCCTTGGATCCTCACCACAGGCTGGACGATGTCTGCTCAGTGCTCTTGAGAGCACAAGGCTAATTTTTTCAAGTAAAAAATTCACCTCTGAGGAGCTGCATTAATGAGGTCCACAGTGAAGCTTGACACTCGACTGCCCTAATTATCTTAAGTGGCCTAGCAAGTTTCCTTTTCCAGTGGCTGCTCCTGAGGAAGCAGGCGAGTGAACTGGAACCCCTCTCCCACTTGTTATTGCCATAAACATGGGACTCTGCCCTTTGCACATTTGCCTATAGAGAAGACATTTTAATCTCTTCTGGTGAGACAAGCTCCCACAGAAGGAGTGGCAGAGGTGTGTCTAGCAGTAGGCTGAAGTCCTAGTGTGCCCCATGAAAACTGCACCAGTGCCTGAATATTTGTCCAGTTTTGGGAAAGAGAAGTCACCACGGTACTAGAAAGCACTGCCTTTTCTTCCCAAACCGTACTAGATCTATGTTCAGTGTGGTCCCCTCCTCCAACTTTTGAAAAATACATCCTTAGAGAGCCCTTCACATGCCAGATATTGATATTTCCTTCATTTTCTCCCTTCCGTTTATTGTTGTTCTGGCTGTTTTATAAGTCCATTTGACACTCAGCTGTTAGTTCTCATCCGCATTGACTTTCTATAGATTTTTCAACATTATTACAGGAACAGTTCCCAAAGTCTAGAGGTGGTTTGGTCAATCTTTCTCATTACATTTCCTGGACAAATGCACAGGGATATGATATAGATTTTCCTTATTACTTTGGGAAACATCTAAATGCAGGTAACAGGCAGGTTTCTGATGGGTTCACATTGAAATGAGGAACTAGTTTTCTTTCATTGCAGCTTTCCCGAATGATTAAGCCCAGAAATATGATAGTCCTTCCGTTCCGTAAGGAGAAAGAGAGTGGCCTACACTAACACATCTATAGTACTTAGTGTACTGAAGAATTCTTAATGCAGTTACAATTGCACTCATTTTCTGGACCAGCATTTACTCAGCATCTCTGCTGATCAGACACTTTTCGAGATACTAGGGACACAGCAGTGAAAAAGCCAACATATAAAATATTTGAACTCTTGGTGTTTTCACTGTGGACTAGGTAAATAGAAATGGATAACTAAATGAAATTATAAGAAAGGATCATGAAGAGGTGAACAGGTGTCCTGGAAGAGTGACCAGAGAAGCCCTCACTAAAAGGTGACGTCATCCAACTCAAAGGAATTAAGGCAAAGAGCCATAACGTTTAGAACAAAAATATTTCAGGCAAGGGAAAACCAGATAGAAATGTTCAGAGGCAAAATAAGCAGAACAGGTGGAGTGGGCCATGTGGCTAGATTAAGCACCTGACAATACAGTAGGGTAGGGAAGAGTTCATGTTGGGTTGGAATTCATAGGACAATAGAAAAATTTTGGCTTTTACTTTGGGTTGGTAGTTATTGAAGGATTCTGAGGGGATTATTGGTACAATCTGGTTTAAGTTTTAGAATGTTTATTCTCAACAAGCAGAGTGGAGCACTTTTTTAACCCCAGCACCCAGGAAGCAAAGGCGGGCAGATTCAGTGGGAGTTAGAGGCTGGATTGATTTATGTAGCAATTTCTAAAGCCATCAGAGCCTCACAGAGAGATCCTGTCTAAAATTAAACAAAAGAAGTTTGTCTTTAGATTGTATGGATTCAGAAAGGAACCAAAGGCACAGAGAGAAAGGACTGTCAAATGACAAGGCATGGTCAACCCTGAGTAGATTTTAATTATAATGAAGTCATGCTAAAATAGAGCCAGCAAGATTACTGATGGGAGGAATGTGAAGTTGAAGAAACTATAAGCACTCAAGCTGCTCTTGGGGATTTTTAGAAAGAACTGCCATCAGTTGAGGTGACACCCTGAAGAACTACAGAATGACAGGAATGTCATGTTGGTTTAGGCAACTAAAACCAGTACACAGCTGGCTGAGAGAAAGCATACGAGCTTAGTATATAGGAGTAAATTTGTAAGTATCAAAGCTGATATTTAAAGCCCCAGAAGAGAATGGGATTTCCAGGGGCCTGAGTATAAATAGTACAGGAGCAGAGGCTACTGTGGCCTCTCATAATTCTAGGTCAAGGATATGAGGAATGGCCACAGAAAGAGTTGGAACAAGAGGAGCAGAGGAAAACTCAGGAGTGTGGAGCTGAGGATCCAGAAACCAAGTGAGCCCCTGTTCCAGGAACCACAGCCAGGCAAAGGCTCTGCTCCTGAGCTTGGGATAAGGACTGGGGACTGAAACTGACATGCTGCTGAGCCTGATGACAGCACTAGATATGTTGGGAACTAAACACAGGGTGAGGTCACAGTGCTCAGAGTTCATCTTAGACAGCAACCAAACCCACACCCACACCCTAATATTAGTTTAGTCTTTTGTTGGCCAGATCCCAGAATTTCATTTTTCATCTCATTTATGATATTTCAATATGGATCATCAATGGCTTCTCAATAAATTTCACTTCCTCTCCCCACTAATATATGGCACCAGATAAAACTAACCTTTATATCAGTTTCATTTCCATGACAAAGAAATACAGTTATACCACCACAGTGGTGACAAAGGAATACAGCTTACACCACCAAAGTGGTAACAAAATATCAGATGGCTCCATCACTCTAAGATCCCATCTGTCTGGATGTGCAGTCATTCTCAATCTCTCCCCAATACCCGAGAAGTCAATGGTCTCTTCTCTGTGTAGTTTTGTCCTTATTAGAATGTCTTATAATTTAAACTATACTTTCATTATTAAAAATGGTTTAATAGCTAAATATTTATGAACTCCAGCTTAAAGCCATTGAAAGGCTCTTTCGCATCAGATGATCTTCAAACATCTCATAGTAACTGTTAGGATTTGAGCATCAATGAGTTCTTTGGGTGTTTTGAGCTTATCCAACCAGGATCCACAACTCAGCTCACATTGTAATCAGGCATTTCTTCTCTCAAGCATGATGTGGAACTGCTCTGCTCTTGCACCCCATGCAGATACACAGGCTAATAAACATCCTGCTTAGAAACCTTCTCTGCCCCTTGGTATTCGGACCTCTCTGCTCAGCACCAAGAAATACAATGGTAGACCACTAAAAATGAGATGGCAACCCTGTGTATGAAATCCCAAAGTCAACTAACAGCAGTGTGAAAAGCCGTAGTACTGCTTGCGTACAAACTGCACACTTGGATCTATTTGGTGTTTACTGCGATTTTTTTCTTTGTAACACTGATGCATATTTCTAGATTTTTATCTCTCGCCTACTTTTAGGCAAATAAAATGATACAACAGAAACAGGGGTCTATCAGGATATGGAATCCTGGAGTTAACAGGGAATCTACTGATTTCTTTTTCAAAAAGTTTTTTTTTTTGAAATTGAGCCAGAAACTGAAAAAAAAATACATGTAACTAGGACAAGCCAGTGATAAGAGCAAAGACAACTCGCATTGTTTCCATAAATCACATTAACTGAGATCCCAGTTTTGACATTATTTTACCTATAATAGGTAAGCTTTAAAGTTAATGGAATTCTTATTTGTATGCTGATAAAGTCATATAAATACCAAGTTACAGATGGCATGGAAATTAGTTTTAATAAAAAAGAAAGAAAATTAAAGAAAAGAAAATAAGTGTTTTCCTTGGAGTTGAACATAAATCTGTGCTCGCATTCACACTAGGGTAATGTGATAGAACATGGAAGTTTTTCCAAATGACCTTTCTGAAGGGGCTCATATTATTGCCACATTCCTGTACTTTCTGTGGCATAATCTAACTAGGACATTTTCACAAAAGGCAGCTTTTGTTTTGGAAAATTATGATTGACTTATGAATGACCTGTTTACTGCACTAGGAAGTGTGCTGTTTTATTCAAGAGGCCGCAGGAATGGAACAAAGAAAGGAACAAAGCAGGGAGAGAGAAATTACAGGCCTGGGAATAAAGACACATTTCTTCCATTTTGGCACCAAGACTAACTAGTAAAAGGCTGCCACCAGGCGGGGTTTTAAATACATGCCCTTTTCAGCATACAATTTTAATACAGAAATTGACATATTGGGTATGCAGCACATATCAGAATTGCTCTTTCTACAATAGAAATGTTCAATTGACCTTGACTAAATGTCAAGAAATACACCACTTTTGTCCTTCCTCACCAATGATAAGTAACTCACCTGCCTCGTGTTTAATGAGTCTTCAGTCATTCATGACACACATTGTTTAAGTGGTAGGTACAGACACAACTCAACATACAAAAGAAAAATCTCAATGATAATTTAAATTTAAGAGAGATCCTTTGTTGGAAAAGGATCGATGCTTTCTTATACAACTGATATAGTTGTATTTCTGTAGATGCGCTGAATCCACAACTTTAGCAAGGGAACTGAGATATGCTGAAAGCAAGCTTAGACAGTCAATAATTTCCTGCCTTAGAGTCAGTATATTTTATTATTAGACACTCATTCTCAGCCTACACTGGAAAATACTTGAAGCAAACAGAGATTGGTTTGCTTTTCTTTTCCATTTCTTTTCTTCAAGGGGACATCTCATTAACATTAATAGAAACTGTGCCCAGAAAAACCCATTAACATTAATGGAAGCTATGCATAGAAAACGCCTTAGATTAGTTTTTCCTCTTTAAGGGGCTGATGCATTGACTGCCTGTCCTAACATGACGAGACGGTAAGATACTAATCACATCTTGCCTCATTTCTTTAAATTATATATTTTATTAAATTATATTTAATAAATCGTGAGTTTGGAAACGGCACAGGAGAAGCTGAAATAATATTTACCCAATAAACCAGGAGCTTTCACAACCCCTGTGTCTTACTGAAAGTCACCGGGAAAGTTATATGACCGTGACTCTCCGGAGCGCCCTCTTCCTGCTTGCAGTTAGGCCGCCTGCCAGGAGTGGAAATGATTAGCAGTAAATACAAATTTAATAGCTCTGCTTTGCAGTTCCCCAGCCACTCTTGGTTTGTCTCTCCACTGGGAAGCTAGACCAAGTGAATCAGATCCTCTCAATTCAACATATGACAGCAGTCGAATCCAAATTAAAACCAGAGGACGCTCAAACAGCAAGGTAAAACTTACACAGTTTTTCTTTACTCAATAATCATGTCACTTTTGGACCTACACAGTGCTCTAATTTAAGGACCAGTAAGGAAAAGTCAAAGCAAAACCCTGTGGTATATTATAATATATAATACTTATATATACACAAACCATATATGATAATACTAATGACTTATATATTATATATCATTATATATGTAAATATTATATATATTATATATACACAAGCACATATATGATGATACTAATGACTTAAAATTTAAGCAGCAGGCTGTTTGACATTGTTTGTTTCGATTTTTCATTTGCAAAGGAACTGTGTGCAATATTTTTTTTTTCAAACCTAGTTTGAGGAACCTCATGTTCCTCAGAATTAGGCTCTAAAATCTATTGCTGTCTTCCTATGATGTTTTATTTTGTTGTTATAATGTTACAGGAGCCAGGAAAGAGATACTGGTACCTTAGTATGCTGTTCCCTGATTTCCTCTCGCTCTGGAGGACACAAGATTCAGAAAACAGCAAAGACAAAGAAGTCATGACGTCATGATTATGACATGACACAGTGATAATGAATGTACAATGCAAAGTCTTTGTGTTCCTTCCTCCCTTCTTCCTCCCTCCCTCCCTCCCTCCCTCCCTCCCTCCCTCCCTCCCTCCCTCCCTTCCTCCCTCCCTTCCTTCCTTCCTTCCTTCATTCCGTCCTTTCTTCCTTCCTATCACATTAGAATTGTCTTAAATGAAAATATTCTCACATTTTCTTACATATACAATACAGTTTAAATACATTTTTTAAAAAAAGAAGAGCCATTTCCAGTTTAGCTTAAGGGTAAAGGACTTATAAATTCTAGGTAGGTCAATGGAAGATGAACTTAGTAAAAGAATGACCCTTACAGATATTGCTACTACTGTCATTGGTGTATGTGACTTTCCCTTTAACACTTTCCTGGTGAACGCCTCCCTTTGTTATGTCATATGTTTCCAAAAAAGAGGAAAAAAGGAGGGCAACAATCAAAATCAAAAAAATTTAAAAGCTAATTACATTGCCTGGTATCTTGGAGCTTTCCCATCAGCCAGTTGTTTTCTGTGCTCAGTCTTGCCCACCCGAGGAAAACTGAAGAGATAGATATAACCGTGAGACAACGAGATTAGTGGTACTAGACCATTGCATGGGGATGTGTAAAAGGAGAAAGACACGGAGTCACAAAGATGCTGTGCATCCCCTGGACCTAGCTCCTTTAAGTCCCTAGAACACATGTTCTGAAGCATTAGCCAGAATACCTTCTCATTGGGCGGTATGGTATCAACACATGCAGATACCAAGAACATGTGAGTGCAATGCTGTTGGCCTTGCTATGTTTTAGCATGGCAGGCAGAGTTCACACTGCAAATGTTTACACAGAGAACTACACCAATGCAGTTCAGAGAGGACATGGATGACTTGCCTTGTTGAAAGAAAAAAAAAATAAAAAGGAAGGCAACCAGGGAATGCAGTTAATCTCATTCTGATTACTAGGAGCTATCTAATGTTTGAATAGAAGGAACATAAATTGGTTGAAACTCAAGTCTCAGAAAAAGGAAGTATTAAAAAAACAAACAAAGCTAATCATGAACACTAAACCAAACTGAAGACTATTAAATCCTCATGCCAGCAAAGCTCCAAGGAGACCATGCTGATTTTGCTTATCTGTAGGCTGAGGCCACAAAGGCAAACAAACAAGAGAAGCTAGCCTAGTCAAATACTGGGTTTCTACAATAATAAAGCATTTTTTCTTGTAACTCAACTGATGAAAAACCAGAAAGGAAGCAAAGTCACCATTCCTTTTAAAAGCTTCTGTTATAGCCGGGTGGTGGTGGCACACGCCTTTAATCCCAGCACTCGGGAGGCAGAGGCAGGCGGATCTCTGTAAGTTCGAGGCAAGCCTGGTCTACAAGAGCTAGTTCCAGGACAGGAACCAAAAAGCTATGGAGAAACCCTGTCTCGAAAAAATCCAAAAAAAAAAAAAAAAAAAAAAAAAAAAAGCTTCTGTTATTTCCACGGCATAAGCTTTCAATTTTGACTCCTTCATACCCATTCTTAGTAGAACTGGGTACAATTTAGTGAGGCAAGATATGGAGAAGACCATTGTTTTGGTTGATTTTTAAAAGGGCAGTATTTTTCTTGAAAAGAAAAGAAAACTCAAGTTTATGTAGGAATATTATATTAAAATAAAATAATTATTATGTACCCAGAATTGGAATATAATTATCATCTTTTAAAAACTTCATTTTTCTGAAGATAATGTTGCTTCATAAAAGTCATGGAAAGAAATATGGAAACAAAGTTGATGATATAATATTACTGTTTTAAACAGTAATCATTATAACCTCCATGGAAAAATTAAAGAGGTCCATTTGTGGCTAAGTTAAGACTAAGATGTTTGCAGGTACTAGTAATGTTGACTACTCCATGAACGACTGAAACGATAACAATAAAAGTAGTCATTTTAGTGATATAGAGAATTTTTCTAAGCTGTTTTATTATTTTTACTTAAATCCACTTGAAACCATATTTAAAATGCCTGATTCTTGGCAGGGAAATGAACCTAAATATTATTTGTATCGTGGACATAAGATTAAAAGTTGAAAATGCCAAATGGTGTGATAAACATGCAGCTTAGCTGGCCCGGTTTCTTCTTATGACAGCTCTCTAAGCAGGTTCTTATCCACTTTAGAGACGAAGACCTCCAGAGTGAGGATTCTCCATGGCCTCTCAGAGCTGAGGACTAATGTTCTAGCATCTGGGGCACAACCCTAGAGGCACATGGAGAAAACCCAAAATTCAAGTTAACTCTTCCACCACCTTCACAAACCTGTGTTCTGGAGATAGTCACATAACGCAAACCATGAATTGTTACTTGAAGGAGAAACTATGTTCTGCCTTAGTATTCCTCAGCTTTCTTTAGAAACTTCCCTGAACAAAGAAAGACACGGCCTATTAAACAGCAGCATCCCTGTTCCCATGAGGACAGTTTGGTGGAGAATTTAGGAACTTCAGTTTCTGGCCACTCTTTACCAGAGGTGATCATAAGTAAGATTTAATAATAAATGTAAAGATATTTGTGTATAAATTAGCTTAACATATTTTTCAATACATTTGTTGTAATCACGCATTAAAGTATATTTCTTCCCAAAACCGTGTTCAGGCTTTGTTTGGGCAACCATTTGGAAATACAAGCATGAACACAGATAATTGCACCTCCAGTCCTTGAGGCTGAGATTAGACAACTGACAATCTGACACCAGACTGGCAAACCAAAACTATGCTTCAAAGAAGGAAAGAGGAGAGATAGAACACATTTTATCTTCATAGGACTCTCATTTAGGAGCAAATGTTCAATGGAGGTAAAAGTTTCACAGTTCTAGAACATATTGGAAAGCTGCAGTTTCAGGAACTTTCTGTACGTTTTAATGTCATGGACAAAATCTTACTGTTAGTATGACTGATGAGCTAGAGTTGTCTCTGGTGAGTTTAAACCAGCAAGTTATGACCACCAGTCTTAGATTCTTGGGTCAAGGCTCATGTTGAACTAGTTTCAACCTCTGCCTCCGTGGTTTTGTTGGCACTGTAGGCATGCCTGTGTATCTCTATGATCTCTAAAGTGTTCTGCATGGAACTGACAGTAAGTTCAATAAGTGTCTCCTCAATACAGGAAGAGACGCTCTGCTGCCACTTACCGTGAGAGCAGTTTCCATCTTCAAAGCACTTGATTCACATTAATTCAGCTATTTACATTTTGCTGATGGGTAAACTGCTAGAGAGGTTAAATGGGCTGTTAAAGGCCAGACAGAGGAAAGCCTGCCTGACAGGAACAGAAAAATGCAATTACTGATTATAGGTCATAGGTCCCTGGTCTTTGTTTTTTGTTTTTTTCAGAAAAATAAATAGGGCGAACGAACATCTCCTAATAAAAACCACACAAGGTCTGCTCATTTTGTTGTCTGTGCAAGTCCAGAGCAATTAAAGAAATGTACACATTCTATGCTTTCAAGAGTTCTGTGGAACAGAGACAGGCAGAAGTTGTTTTGTAGTTTAAAGGGAATGTCTCTGTGTGTGTGTGTGTGCATGTGTGGTGTATGTGTGTGTGTATTTGTGATTTTTATCAACAGTTTTAATACACCTTACAATCCATAGGATTCTTTTCTACCTGTAGGGTTACAAAATAACACAGAGATGTAAGCAGTCTCTGACACAGATTAAGGTATATTTGATCTGAAGTTTATTCTGCTCTTGTCTAGTGTGCTAACTATATAGATTCAAAGATAATGGTGACATAAGATTTTCAGAATAAACATTTAGGAAGTATAAGTGTCTATAGAGCTCTCTAATACAAATTAAAGTACTCATGGAGACTCTTAGTGGGTAGAGTTAAACACCTTCATGTGTTTTAGGACCCAGTTTCCATCACCTGTACATTTGGAGTGGGACTTGTCAGCAGCATTTCCCTTACTTCACATCAACCTTAACTTCCTCAGAGTAGCTTCCGAAAAGGGAAACATGATCATGTATTGCTCTCAAAGGACCAGAGTTCAGCTCCCAAGACCCATGTCTGACAGTTAACATGGGATTCTATGCTGTCTCCTGTATTCCATGGGCACCTGAGCTCACACATGCACATGCCCATACACAGATGCACACATAGTCAACATTTTTTAAAAAGAAATTTTAAAATAAATCATGAAACTCTCTAGCTCATGAAGTCATAAGAGTAATCATGAATATTAGTTCAATGATGATGTACTCTAGGTAAAGGCCAAAGCCTGGCTTGTGGGCTCTTAACTTTCCAGCCACACATCTCTCCCTGTTTAAGTCTATGCAATTATCTTATAACAAAGTCCTTCCTTTACTTCTAAAGAAACAGTTGATGTTAAAAGAGTAATATTTCTGTCAAGTCAGTAACACATATTGTGTACATAGTACTTTACTTGGCTTAGTAGTAGATGTTTTACAAAAGAGGGTAGGTCATAAGGGAGGTAGTAAGAAATCAGAAATTAAGACCAAGATGT
This sequence comes from Chionomys nivalis, assembly GCF_950005125.1. Classification (NCBI taxonomy): domain Eukaryota; kingdom Metazoa; phylum Chordata; class Mammalia; order Rodentia; family Cricetidae; genus Chionomys; species Chionomys nivalis. The sequence continues at coordinate 115,644,715 of NC_080086.1, read as the reverse complement.
AAAATGGCTAATCTCACTGGTCAGTTCACAGTGGTAAGATGTCAGGTGAATACTATAAAGAATGTCATTCAAAGAATTTAGAATTAGAAAATCTTTATGGAGATGACTAGCACTTGACTGGGAAAGCTTGAAGAGGTAGGGAGTGTCTTCAGCAGGTTTCTGTTGGGCAGAACCCTAGGTTCTACTGGATACCTTTGTTTCTAGGTTGTTAGGTTTCTAAACAGGGCCTTCTGAGATGCTAGTTGCATTTGCCTTCTGAGTTAAAGTGGACTGGAATAGAATGGTGCTGTCTGGGCTCTTCCCTAGTTAGGGGATTCTGGGAATTCTTTACAATTCTTACATTCTGACCATGGGTAATAATTCGAGGGAAAGATATTTGGTAATCAGAAAGGAAAACAAAATCAAAGCAATAGTGAAGAACGAGAGCCTGGTCAGATGAAGAAGATTGTCTCTAGAGGCAGACAATACAGGTATACAAATTCTCACGAAGCAGAACGAGTCTTAGTTAACTGATAATTACAGATAACTCTTTGGGGCACTCTAACCCAAAGGATTACTACTCTACATCACACATCTTATGGGAAAACCAAAGACTAGAAGACATTTGCTGTGGTTCATGGAATATCTCTTTATTTGGGGGACTTCTGGTCGAGCAAGATGCCTAATAGAAATTAATTAGAAACAGGTACTGCTGAGACCTTTTCTAACTCCATGGAGCAGACACATCTCTTTCATTTGCCTGCCCATGTGACAGCAACTGCACATACCGTCTGAGATGAGCAGACAACCCCATCCTGGTGTGCCTAAGCAGAGGAGCTCTTGATTATGGAAGCCTCTTGTTCTTGATGCAATGAACATCTAGTTTATCCCAGGTTAAGGAAAACAATGAAGGAACCTGAATGTGGAAAATTACTTTGTCATCTTATATCAATTTAACATTATGACTTTTTTTTTGGAGGGGGGAGGATAACAAAAGAGATTTGAGCAATAACTGCCAGCTCTAAAGAAAATTTTCAATAAAAATATGAGCATGCCAAGGGAAGAGAAGAGGTCTCCCCTCAAGTGTCTGATAGAAATGCACCGGCATCATTAATGCAGAACTCATTTGAGGAAGAACCAAGATGTTAAAGGACCGAAAGAGATTTTCTTCCATAGCCATTATCTTGTTTGGGATAGGTTTCATAGGATAGATAGAGTGCAAATTGGCAGCAGAGCTAAAGAAAGTTATTGGAAAGCACAGAATAAAACAGATGGAAAATGCTGAGCAGCAGTGAACAGAGTTGGTCACCAAAGCCAAAGAGTGGATGGAATTCAGTAGATTCTCAGCCTTATCCCAGAGGGAAACACACTTTCCCTTGTCAAGGCCTTTTCTCTCACTTCATTCCCCACACAGCTACCTTTCCTTTTAGTGCTCGATGTTGCAAACACTAATCTGAGAAGACACTTTACCCCTTTACACCTGCAAACTCAGTCTCAGGTTGCACACTTTGTGGCATCATCACTGATGGAAAGACTCTAATAGCATTAGAAAACCCTAAAGTCACAAGCTGATATATAACTGGCAGCTAATTGCTTAAAATACCGGCAGAGATGGATGTCTGATCTATTTTTAAAACTCTGCGCAGAAAGAGCGCACTTCACCTCTCCTGCACTCCTTTTCCTCAACAACTACTGCAAGGTCACTTGGGAAATCCAGACAACAAAGCAAAAGTTGTAAATGCCAAACTTAATGTGACCTTCTGGTCTGCGATCCCAAAGCTCCTACTCACTGCTTGAAAGCAACAGAAAAGCGCTCTGCTTTTTATTTAACATTAGATCCAATTCTTGATAGTGAGCAGATCTATAGATCCATTTATTGAACAAATGTTTGTTGAAGATTATGCTGCATATTGGTTAAAGAGATGAAATACACCAGAACCAGCTGGCCAGGAAATTTCTTTTTCAAAATATATTATCAAATATTTAAGCAGCTATAAGAGAATAATAGGAATAAAGTACAATACAAGGAGCCCCATATCCAAACATTACAATATAAAACCATTCTTCTTCTACAATATGTTCAGTACAAACAACCCACCTCCCCAGTGTCTAAAGTAAAGGTGATGGTTATATCGGCTACATTGTCTTATATTTTCCAGTCCAAAAAAAAAAAAAAAAAGAACATTTTTTGATTTTCTAATTGGTATTCTGTCAAATTATTCAAGTGAGGGTGAAAAAATTAGTTTTGCAAGGAAGGTGAGATGTAATAAAGATAATACAACATTTAATGCTGGCCAGTTTGTGTGTGTGTTAGACATAGGAGAGACGACAAAATGGCTCAGGAGTGCCACCAGGGAACTGTCCCCTAACTCCTGTCCAGTCATCGATAAGGAAGATCATTACATTCTTATTTTCTGTGCATTTCTCTTGTTAGGTAGAATCTAAGAACACATGATCAGAAATTTTGTCTGTTAGGCTCTTCTTTCATAAGATCATTTACTTAATTGTGGAAATAGTAACAAAAGTATATAAGGAAACACTTTATTATTATTCATAAATGAAGTGATTTGAATAGGAGTTTTTCAGAAAAAAAATCATTTTCCTTATAAGGCAATTAAAGTGTTTAATACAAGTTGTGTAAATTTCCTAAATCTGGGAATACATTGTTTTCATGAAGTAGATTAAGCAATTCTTCGCATTATCTAAAGTCAAATTTCCTTTAGTTTGATTTAGGGTAGGAGATGATGGATTCTTAGGGTACATCTCATTTCCTCTTTTTGTTTATAATTGCTAAGTACCTAAAAAATACAATTATTTAGGAATTGTTTAGGATGATATTCTAGTAAACATTTGATGTCTCCTTTTATCTGTAGGAAAGGAGTAAAAGAATCTTGGGTATATTAACAACTCGAAACATGCAGCTCAGCTTTAAGGCAAAAGGCAAGTAAAATCTCTGACGTAATCAAGATCACAGCCATGGAATATTAGGTCCAAATGAATAGCAAACTGATATTAATCTTACTATCCAAAATGCATTCCCTTGAAGATTGAATAAATAAAAATAATAGCTTATTTATGTATTATGGCGCCAACTAATAATATGAGAAACTCAAAGGATAAATACAGGACTATCCACTTGTGCACAGCTGGGGATATCTGAACAGCCCACTGTACTTTCCAAGAAAACAGAGAATAATATTTACAAATTTAATGAAGGATGAATACTTTAATTCTGCTGTTTGACATGTAAAATACCAAAGTATTTTTAAACAAAGTCAAACACTGATAACTATAGAATAGCTCTCTAACATATCCACTGAGAATTTCGTTTCAGTAGCTTTGTCAGGTTAGGAAAGGAACAAACTTGTTGAATTTTCTTCTTTGGTCCATTAAGCTTGTCTTAATGCTTTTACATTGTAAAGACATTGAAAATCATCAATTATTTCTTGTAAATGTAATGTATGTAAGGATATTATTTATTAATTAATAAAATGTGTGTTGCTTGAAGTTGATGAAATTCTAACTTTTATACTAGTGAGGTTAAAATAGTTTTCAACAACTTGTGTCTTGGGTTGCTAGTGAGCATTTGTGACAATGTTAGCGATTGTTCAGCCTAGTATTGCTTGGAGACTACAGCCAGCCATGAAACCAGAGGGTCCACTGACAGAGAAGGACACTGGGCTATCACAAACATCCACTGATATTATAAACCAACCTTCTTGATATAGTCAGAATCCCATTTTACTTGATTATGAATAGATTTCCCACTGTGTCTATCAATCAAAATTTAACAAAATAATATAACTTAAATGTTGTCTTAAATCCAGCCAAGACAAAACTTCCAAGTTATTATTAACCTAAAGTCTACCAATAATGCAGTTCACAATTACCCATTTCATCTCTCCATATTATTCCCTGGGTAAAATGCTGCCTGCTTGTCATTCATGAAGTCATTAGCTGGAGAGCAGTGGATACAACTCTGAGAATGGACTGGTGGCTTTCTATGAAAGAATGCTTGAAAAACAGACCCTTAAAAAGATGACTGAGAGCTTTGTTTTGTTGTTTCTGCTTGCAGCTTCTCTCTAAAGCAAACGTGATTTTCAAAGGGAAGCTGAAGCTCCATGGTGGGATGTGTGCAGACACGCTCTCCTCTGAGGGAAAAGGTGACATTTACCTGTAATGTTAATCTCCATCCCTTTAGGTGGACTTGCTGCTCTTTAAGTCTGTCAAACCATTTTTTTCCTAACAAACACCTTCCACTGTAATTCTTACTCTGCTTTAAAGAATTAAGGAAACAAACTGCATCTATAGTATTAAGCAAGTTAAGGTGAATTACACTAACAATCTCTTGCCTTTCTATGTTTATCAACATATACAACTGATATGATTCTCTTAGTGCCCTGAACTTAATTAACACACACAAAGAGCATTTTCTTTTTTTTTTTTTTAGTGACTGTGTTTATATAAACTTTGGAGACAGTGGCACTCACATGAAGTCTCTGAGTTTTAAGGAAGGGGAACAAGTAATCATTTAAAATTCCCTCTGTAGCACAAAACAATGCAAGCAAGACAGATAGCAGAAAGGGGGAGGATGAAAAAAAAGGGGGAGAGATGGTGAGAAGAGAAGCAAGGGAGGGAGGTGGAAGAGAGGAAGAAAAGAGAGAATACAGACAGAGAGACAGAGATGGAGGGTCCTGAGCATTAGAGAGTGGGAGCTACTATCTACATCCTTTGAAAGACTTGCTGGGCATCTGGGGATCTCAAACATGGTATGCAAGGTGATAAAATATCCCAACAAATTTAGGAAAATCTTTAACAATTGAATGTCAATTGCCCCCTCTCACTGCCTCCTATCAAGTACTCAGGTGTTGCCCAGGAGCCAGAGGCAGAGGGACTTTTATGAGTTCCAGGCCAGCCTGATCTACAAAGAGAGTTCCAGGACCCCAAGGGCTACACAGAGAAACCCTGTCTCTAAAACAAAAAATAACATAAGAAGTACTCAGGTGTGAGCCCTCTTCTCTCCCTTTACATCATGGGCCTTGTCCTTACTTGTTCATAATTAGTTTAAGTCACACAATTTATGCTTTGGTCACAACTAAAATAAGATTGCCTACTCCTGAGACAGTTTCTTAAGGTGCATTTAACAATGAGCATCTGCACTCGGGCTTCACAGCTGCCCAAACATTAGACTTCAAGACATCTTCTTGTTCCATTCTTTTTCACATGCAAAAGGTCCCCAAAGACCAACATTCTGCAGTTAGTAACAATGGTCTTATTAGTTTGTCATAAAACCCAAGTGATACATGTGTTTAATAACACTGACTACGAGCTCTAAACACTGATTTTTCAGTTGGGATGTTTCTTCGAAATGAAGGGCTGGAAAAATCAGATGAAATGCTCTGGGTTGAGAGGGAGAGTTAAAAAGGTTAAGAATCTATTTTATAAATGCATAAAAATTTCAAAGTCACCAAAGGCAGTATAAACTTACTACCTAGGCTATCATGTGATCCTGACCAATTTTAGCCCATCTTTAGAATGGTAGCAGTCCTAACTTTTGTCCAAAATTGCGTCTGAGGCAATGTATTAGTCTTTCCTTTCCTTTCCTTTCCTTTCCTTTCCTTTCCTTTCCTTTCCTTTCCTTTCCTTTCCTTTCCTTTCCTTTCCTTTCTTTTCCTTTCCTTTCCTTTCTTTCCTGTCTGTCTTTCCTTCCTTCTTTTTTATGTATTTTTTTTTTTTTGTTACTTCAGGTAACTGCTGCTGCCAGTTAGCACTGCACTCTCCAGTCCTCAGCAGTTTGTGATAAGGGCATTAAGCAGTTCATCAGTTGTTCTTGTCAGATAAAGTTTTAACAAAGGTGTGGAAGTTGAAAACGTCTGCTCTTTCAGTATGCAGTCAAATAAACTAATAGCTTGCTAGTAAAGTCATGCATCTAAAAAATTAGCAAAAAAGAAACCTGCTAAAAACACAGATTTAGATAGCACTAAATCTGACATAGATTTTTTTCTTCCACAAGTGACTCTGGTTGTGCAATTATTGATATTATATAGCCTTATTTGAGCATCATTCAGGTCCTTTATTTATGTTGAAAAGTCATTTCATGAGGCTCCTTTTCAACTTAACACAAAAAAATCTTCATGGGAAAAAATGCCTTGTTTTCTAAGCTCAGCTGGATGTGTACTTAAAGGGAAGAAGGGAGGCAGGGGCTGAAAGTACCACATATTTGTTGAAGTAAAGCAGATTCTAGTATTAATGATTTAAAAATATAAGACTGGTGATTGTTTTCTCTCCTTCAAGTGTATATTAATCTCTTACATCAAACTGATTAATACATTTTTATTTTAAAATCAATCATAAGGACAAGAATCTAAGAATTATTAACTCTAGCAGAATTCTAGACACAAACTGAATGAAGAGTAGTGGTATGCAAAATTAATGTAAGAGGCTGTTCCTCCAGGTAAAACTTTCTACCAGGAAGTGATTTCTGTTGAAATGAAGTTCCTGGAGAAACTGGGAAGTCATATGTAGGAATGAGGAAAGACTGGGTACTGTTTATAGAACAACACCTTCCCTGACTGCTGCCAGTAGGAGTGACTCCAGTCCCTTTGATCACTCCCCTGTGCAGACTGTAAGGACATGGAAAAATTTAAGAAACTTTACAACATCAAGAGCTAGTTGAAAACAGGAACCTCTGCAAAAGTATAAACCACGAAATGTTCTTAGCAGCTAGCCACCTGTCAACACCCAGATTTGTGATCTAGACAAAAGCAGGAGTAACTGCTCAGAGGAGGGCCAGGGGCATTCACAGAAGCAGATGTAGCAGCTGACAGGGAGAAGAGGGTTCGCAGAAGTAGTCTACACCCTGTATCTAGCAAAACCAACCCCCTTGACCCTGAGTAAACCTGGCTTGCGGTTTTTGCCTATATGTGTCAACCCCAAATGAGGAATGGGAGCTCTCCCTATTGCATTGCATCACATGGGGGACTGCTCCTAGCTAGTTGGACTGTATGTGCAATGAAATAAACCGTGATTTTGCATTATGGACTTGACTGGATTCCAGTGGTCTCTCTGGGGGTCTCAAATTGGGCACAACAAGACTACTTTAGAATACTTGGTCAGAGTGAATCTCCTATTTCTCTCTAGAGAAGAGATAATGATGTTCATATAAAATTTCCAAGTTTTGGAATATTGACAGTCAGCTTGAGTACTTGATTATTGCACAGACACACGAGGAGGGAAGGTTCTGACTGAAGGAAATCCATTGGTAACATCTGATTTGGGGAAATTTTCTGAAAATACACTGCTATTCTAGATGTATTAATTCGGTCTCTCACATATATGCATCAGAGAAGGAGCCCTCCCTTCTCTGCAGAATTCAGGCCAGATGTAAATGCTTTGGAATGCTAGCATACATTACTGTGCCTCACTACAGATAAATTAGAACTGAATAGAGAAAAAAATTAACACAGGTTGAAGGTACTGCCGGCAGGACAATTCACAGGCTGAGATGGAGACAATTTAGCTAGGTATTACAAAAACAAGAGTGATCAGATAAGATGGGAAGACTACATGTGGCTTCCTCCAGAAACGAAGACTTGAAGTGAACCAGGGAAGGCGTTAAGATTACTAAAAAATTTGCTTTAAAATGGCTTTATTAGAAAACATATGGAGTTCCTTAATACCAAAATCCTTACCAGAAGTTAATGTATGAATTTTAGTGAAATAGGGTCTCAAGTTTCTTAAAGTACAAAAATTTAAATATAGAAAATATTCAGAAGTGTTGAGTATAAAAGACACAGAATTAAGGGAGATGTATACGATGCAGTGGACAAAATCAAGGGAGTGAGAATAGACATAAAGTGAATTCAAATAACACGCCCTATAAAGAGTGTGGCGGCAGCTTCCTAGAACTGTCAACTGGGCTGCCCAGCTGCTCCCTGCTCTCAGTACAGCTCTCACTGTTCTCAACTACCACCTATCACTAGAACAGAATCCTGTGAGACAATTAAGAAAACAATATAACAATATATAAGTTAGAGCCTATTATTATTATATTATTATTTGTGCATGATATGTGTGGGGAGGAGCACATGCCACATCACACATGTGGAGGCTGTAGGAAAACCATGGAGTCAATCTTCTCATCTCTCATTTCCATGGGTTCTAGAGATTGAGCCTGGGTCTTCAGTCTTGTGCTGAAGCGCCTTCAGCCACTGAGCCATCTTAGAGCCCCCAGAAGAAGTATCTTTTTGTATGACTGGTTAGTTATATTTTATATCAATGAATGATGGGTCAGAGACTAAGCTGGGAAATATTAATATGGAAAAAATTAAAAGAAAAGGGGAAATAGCTAGACATTACAATGAATGTAGACAAACAGCCCTGACCCATTAATCTAATTAGTAGGTGTGGTTAGAAAAATAATGTGCTCTAGTGCGGCAGGAGGATTAAGTTAAACAGTAAGACAAAAACTTCACAGCTGCAGAGGAATTCTGGCAATGGATCATCCTGTCATGGGAATTGAGAGATACTCCTGGCTGGAAGACTCTAATTTATTATGGGCTGGTGTAAGTATAACTAAAGTCAACCTAGACATCAAACAAGGGAGAGGCTATATAACCTAGAAATTCAGTTTATATCTCAGGGTGGGGAGACTAATAAATACGAAAATCCTTTATAGCTCGATTAATCATCCTTTAAAAGCTCCAATCCATCAAGCCACTGACTTTTCAATGTGCTCTTTCAAAGACCCTTCAGCATCTTCCTAAGTTCACCAGGCTGACGCTCACTCAGTCTGCATTCTGCTTCTACCTCACCCTCCCATCACAGCCCCGCCATGCCTCTCAACAGGCTATCCATTCTCAGTAGGCTCATCAACTGCCTCTGCTCAGAAATGTGTCTGGTTGTAGCAGACTTTTAAATCTTTTTCTGCCTTTCAAAGTCCAAATATTGTTAACTGCCTCCCCACCAAACTCAATACTTTAATCCTTCAAGGCTGGGTTCCTCCAGGAATTCTATCTGGATCCTAAGGTAGCCATCTCCTTTGTTCAGGATTTCAACAGCTGTCATTGCCAGCTGCTTTTGTGTAACCACTCCTGCATTCTTCTAATTTGTTTTTACATAATTTCCAGTCTTGTATCTCACATATAATCTGAACTCTATTGTCTTGAACTCTAATGTTGATGCCATTAGTGCTTCCATGTCAGAGTGCAAAAAGTTTGACCAGAGAATATACTTAGTGGCTTTTTAAGGGGCTCACTAACATTGATGGCACTGATATTCTGGTAGCAAGCCCATTGAATCTTTACATTACAACTTTCTCCATACTATGCCATTTTTTTCTTCTTCCATTTACACTCCGAATGACTTTCCAGCATAAAACACTGGGTTTTCGAAAGCTGTTAACATCTAGTCCCATCAGCAAGGAATACATTATTATCTACCAGCCCCATTTCAGTGCAGTCGGATCTGAGTTATCTGGCTTTAAATGGTTAGGGAAGATGTCGCCCCAAGTAGACAGGTTTGGAATACACAAACATACTCCATTATTTCTGCTCCTTTTAAATCAGACAGACAAATGGACATAGAATGCAGAGAGGATCAATGAGGCACATTGATTCATTCAAAACATCTCTTCAAGATTTTTGGTTAATTTATTTAGTTGCAAAGCCAGTCCAAACCTGCCTTCTACATGTTCAGACCATATCTTTACTTCATTAGTCATACATGTAGACATTCTAGGTTCATGTAAGTTTTCCCAGTGGCCAGAACAACTGGCAGAGAAAAGCAAGGAAGCTAAGGGAGAGTCATTGCACACAAAAGCTCTGGCAGATACTGCCACCTGCAGGGATTAGAAATGTTGGGTTTAAGTCATCCCCATCTCAACTCCTAAGTCTACAGAGTGTGATAGTGTACTACATGAGACAGGACAGACACTCGTATCAAAGCACAGTCTTTGATTGAGAATGTATTATAATTATATACATATGTATGGTAGGCACATTAGAGTAGCAAAAATTAACAGGGCTGTAAACAAGATTTAAAGATAGCAGTATTACATCATCTCAGTGATAATTTCTGATATATATCCAAGATGGCTGTGGTTTATAGTGGAGAAGATTTTACTTCATAATATGCTCATCCTAAAATTATGTGACAGTCACTTGCACAGTGGAAAGTCTCAGAAATAAATCACATAGATCTGCCTTTTTAAAATATGGTCTGTTGAATATGTACTTAAAAATTTAGATAATTTCAGGTTAGATAAGAAAAATGTTGAATTTGAGTGTTTGTTTTACAATAAATCTTCAAATGTGTGACCTTGAAAGCTTTATTGGAAAATAATTCCACCTCACATAAAGGACCAAATTTAGCACAAAGAATTCTACTTAAATTCACTCAACTCACTTACTATTAAAAATTCAGTCAATTTGTTTATTTCCTCATTGCCTACACACACACACACACATACACACACACACACACACAACACATACACACAGTCATTTTCAATACAGTTTGGTAGTAGCATCCAATGTTTTTTAACCTTTGACAGTTGCACTTTTCCCAGTAGGAACAGTCACAGTACAATTGTCAACACTGTGGAAATTTCTGATAGACTACCATATATATTGCCGTGTGTCTGTGAATCCAGAAATATCTGGGTTGCAGGTAGTCATATACTTGCCCAACTATTAAAGGGTTTTGTGGATCCAGCCCCTGGTCCTTAAATTTGCACAGCAAACATTTTATTTCTTAGCCGTTTCTCCAGCCCCCTACATTGACCACAATTTTTTAATGTCAAAGAATTTGCTTATGTTGGGGAGAGAAAGGGAGAGTTTGGTGACTTTTAGCTGCTCAGGTTGTCAACTGTCACTGCTGCATTCTTAAGAGTCAAACATGCTCATTCCTACTTATCTCCACTCTATCTAACACTAGGAAACTATATAACAGGTTATTGTGTGATTATGCTTTTATTAGATTAAATATCCAATTTGAAGAAGGTAATAAATACCTTTATGCAGCTAGAACAGTGTGAATTTTTGACAAGTACTTGGCCACTTAGATGAATTTTTCTTCATTTCCCGGTAAATTACCTCTGTGTTGTTGCTAGGTGGGATTTTGTTATTTCATTCATTCATAGCTGCATTATGGCGACAAAGTTGAAGCAGGGAATAACTTTGTGGAACTCCATCACTTTCTCAAGATTAATAAACACTTTATGCGACAGTCCAAGAGTGAGAGTAGCCATGTCATGAACAAACTCTTGGTGAAATTGGTGATAACACACAGTAGGTAACTGAAAATCTAGCACTCAGTGTGTGCCTAGAGGAGAGTGGGCAGATGGTGAGCCTGTAATCTGCACACTACTTTCCACCAAAAGTGTGCCTTAATTTCTCTAAGGATGATGCATATAGAATACTTCAAACACTTTTTCTTGAAATGTAGGCCATATTTTCCCAAGCTAAGGTTTCTATGATACAGAAATTTGATCCAACGTAAGAAGAGGCTGTCCCCTCCCCTCACCATCATCGTATCTTCTAATAACAGCTATGGCCCCATCTTTTCCCAGTGTTATCATGGTCTCATTAACAGAATTCATTAGCAGATAACAACTACAAATGAGTTGACCTCAAGAGACATCCAAATGAGGGGTATGACAGGGTCCATTGACTCTTCCCGCATCGCCATGCCACTGTGCTCACTGCTGGGTTCTTATGTCAAAGCCCCACTTAACTGTGAAGACAAAAATGATTCCTGAAACTAAAAGTAATTACCTTGCTTAATATTAAATTTTATGCTGAACAGACAAAAAAACAGCTTCTAAAAGAGGTAGAGAGGTGAATAAATTCTTGTCACGGGGGTGGGGAGGGAGGGAGAATGTTGCATTTATCTTATTGACTATGACCATTAATTATGAAGCTAGAACACTAATACATTAATGATTTAAGTGATAATGTATAATTGTTTATACACTTGACATTTTATGCTACTATATGCTAGTATATGTTGATATATATTTGTTTTGTTACTGCTAGTTGTTCTCATGTTAGTAAGAGTCTAGTGGCATCCTCTATGACATAATTTTTCCTATACATTACTGTGGTCCATGATATTTTTCATTTCTATTTTGTATGTTATGTTTAAAATACAAACATCAAAAGGAAAGTGTCACAGCCTTCAACTACAACTCCACCGCTAAAAAAGAACATGTGGCAATTATCTTTCTGAGTCAGGGTTACCTCACCAGATATAAAATATTCTCTAGTTCTGTCAAATTACTTATAATTTCATTTTCTTTGCAGTTGAATAATATTCATTTGTATATATTTGTCACATTTTTATTACAGTCATCCAGTGAAAGACTTTAGGCTGTTTCCACTAGACGAGTCTAGATCTCACCCTTCATCAGAGAAGCTTCGTTTTGCAGCAGCAGATTTTTTTATAGAAAGCTACAACTGATCAAAACATCTAGAATAGCAGACCATGGAGTTTCCAGTCCTAAATGATATATTTACAACTCTATTCCTGCATTCCAAGGCTCAGGGAACATCAAGGAAGAATGGTTCGAAACATTGCAAGAACCAGATATCTGCTGTGGGACTGTGCCTTCTCACAGTAAGACAGAAGCTAGATTTATAAATCTCAACAACACAGCTACCTCAGCAATTCCAGTCATTCCAGTGGCACTAGAGGTAAAGCTACAGGCAGTTCAAAATGATTAAAAGATGGAAAATTAGTCCTCTTCAGAGATGAGCACCTGATCTATTACCAAATATGGAGTAGACAACCCTAGAAAATTACACATGCAGACAACTCTTAACTCAACTGGTCTCTATTTGCATGTTGATTCTATAAGCATATATGTAACAACAATGGGTCAAGATGAGGAGGTCATGAATTTGGAATGAAGAAGTCTGACATGGGAGGGATAATAGGGAGAAGAGGAAAAGGATAAAAGATATAACTATATTTGAATTACATTTTTTAAAAACTAAAAGTGCATACTTTTACTATATATAATTTTAATAAGACCCTGTCTTCTCTATCAAATATTATGAGGGTGAAAATGACCTTTTACATAAACATTAAAGAGAAGCAAATGTTTAATTCAAGCACTTTTAATCTTGCAGTAACAAGGGAGAATATATATATATATATACACACACATATGTCTATATCTGCATATATACACATATTACATACACACACAAACCCCCTGTCTTCAATTGGAATTAGTGTAAAGTGTACATACTATGTTCTAGAAGAATAAAAGTATGACAATATGATTAGATTCAGGTAATAAAATAAAAGAAAAAAATGTCCTTCTGCTTACAAAAAGATCTTTGAAATACAAGGCTGATACTTGTCCATTTGAAAGCATAATAATATCTTTTTGTAAAAGAATCATTTTTAACAACTTTTAATTTGATATTACAAGTCAGGTCTGCTTAAAATGAAGTTAATTTCTATTTGTCAGATGTTCAGCTTTCAAGTTCAGCATAAATTATTTCAACAGCATAAAAAAAAGAGGGAGTATTGGGGTTGAGCCAAAATATTCATCAACAGGATATAATGGATGGGAAAAAGAGTGTCTCTTCTATCAAGTTAAGATGGTGAAAACTTAGATATGGAATAAAAAGCAATCCAAAGAATTGTCTTTGTTACCTCTGAAAGGTAACTAATAATCAGAATTTGTGAGCTTCCCATTCAGAAAAATCCTCACTATGATTGTTTTGCTTCTACTCAAGGATGTTGTGAATATGAGGGGATCAGTTGAACAAAAACTTGCAGTGGCAGCGAAATGAGCAGAGCAATGCCCATGAAAGTCGACATTCTTCCCTTCTGATGGAACAGGAAGAGACCTTGCTAACTCTCCACTCTGTTGTTTTTTAGCTACCTTTTCCATCACAATTATTTTTCTCATATGTATTTTCCTTTGTTCTATTTCTTTGTGCTTGAATTTTTCTGCAGAGTTCTGTCTTATCCCAAACACTCCACTTTTTCTTGCCTTGACTTTTTCTCTTCAGAGGATCCAACCATTCTCTATCATGAAATGTTCACTTTTATGCCATACATGAAACACTTTCTCTAAATAGTCAATCATCTCTAAAATTACAATTGTATTTTCCCTAAACTATCAAGAAGTTCAGACAGTTTAAGATTAAACATAAAATGGCTTATTTCTAAAATTATACTTTTGAATTACTTAGGATAAGTGATTTAGACAAAATAATTTCATTTGATTGTGTCTGAGGTATTTGGTAGAGTGACATATATTTTCACTTAAATGAAACAAATTAGTGGTCAAAGGAAAATTCATGTTTGATATATCTTCGGAAAGTCTCATGGGCAAACAAGACATAGCTATTGAAAAAATTACATGAGATAGGCTGAAAAGTGATCATTACATGAAGACCTATGAAAACTCTGTCTGGATAAGACAGAATATGGATCTCTGATGTGGGATTCCCCTCTATATGGTGTAAATATATTTTATTATCATTGGTTAATAAATATGCTGCTTTTGGCCTGTGACAGGGCAGAACAGTGTAAGGTGGGAATTCCAAGCAGATCAAAGAGATGCAGAATCAAGGAGATGCCATGTAGCTGTTGAAGGAGACAGACGCCACTGGAACCTTGCTGGTAAACCACGAGCCTCATTGTAAAATACAAAATAATAACAATGGGTTAATTTAAGAGGCAAGAGCTAGATAGAAATACGCTAGAATCATTGGCCAAGCAGTGTTGCAATTAATATAGTTTCTGTGTGATTATTTTGGGTCTGGGTGGCTGGGAAATGAACAAGCAGCCTCCAACTACAAGTTTCAAAATTCTCACTTTTACAGTCAGTTCATACCCCCTCATTTGAAACACACTTCTATATTCTACAGTCAAACCCTTCTGGAGCTGTGACACTCCCCTTCAGGAACTGGTTTTATTGGTCAGGGCTGTCCTGAACCACAAGCGTGTAGAACAGGCCTTGACTCCTTACTAAATGAAACAATATATCACTCATGGAGGAACATGAGAAGAAAATCTAATTTTGCTATCCTAACACTAAGGAGACTAAAACTAAAAAAGATAAAACTTCAATTTTACTTTATTGTTTAAACTTCTAGTGTCTTTGCTATAGGCTTTGAAAGAAGCTACCGTGAAAACATTATTTTGTTTTACTTTTAGGATAAAAGACAATATAAACATGAGTTCTCACTTAATAATCCTCTACCGTTGGTATTCCCAAATCTATCCCAATATGAAATTCCTTTCTTTATTATTTTATTATCCACTGAAATTCTATATCCTCACATTTAGGCCAAGTCTTTCCTCTCGGGTAGCCATTTTCTGAAATTTGAATTTACTTAGTCTTCATGTTCTACAATACTCATCTCTGCAACTCCACATTTTGAACTTTGAAAACTGGGTTGACTACCACAGCAGTGGTTTTGTTCAGCTCTCTTTTTGCGTTTCCCCTGTGACTTTTAGTGCAGATGTCCTCTGCTTGGTAGGAACTTGCACTCTTGGGTTTTAAATAAGTGATACAGCAGCACTAACATCTGGGACATTCAGGAGGTTGAATATCAGCTGTTATGTAAATTGTTATTTGCTGAAACTGTAGTGTGGGAAGCAGCTATGAGAAAAATTTAGTACAATGATGTCTCCTTGAAGTACACATCTCACAAGGCTCCCAGGAATAGTTTATCGCAAACTTGCGGAAGGCAAAACATGAGCTGAATAAAATTAAATAAAATTATTTTGTTTGAATCCTTCATAGTACACACTCATGTGGCTTTCTAAGTGTATTGTAATTGAGTGCATACTTAACCAATAAGCAAATGATCAATCATTAAATAAAAAAGAAACTGAAATATTTTCGTTAGTACCTGATCCCTGTAAACATACCCCTCTCTCAACTGCATTAGAGCTACTAAAGTAGAAACATCTAAAACACTAAGCAACTTTACTTAATATTTGTGGATAACTGAAATACATGGAAACGCAATGGAAAATGATATTTCAGTATATTTTATATAAAGTGTCTAGCTCTGGATACTTCTTCTCTAGCATGAAAGGATTCAATTGTAAATAAAGAATGGATAGTTATATGAAAGAGGAGAGTCTTCCAGCTGTTAGTAAAATTGCTTCCACTTGACTGCATGATCGTCATATTAAACAACATATGGAAAAACTGTACCCTATTTAATCAACTGCTTCCTAGTCACAATCAGGAAAGAGATAATCCATTTGGTTTGATCTTACCATAGTTAAAAATGTTGTTTTGTTTTGTTTTTTAACATAGACAATTTAACCACAGGATTTCTTGCCTCAGTGAAGGGAAATAGAGAACAATTTAGCTAGAGAGTCTCAGTCTCTTTTGAAGTACTGAACCCCAGGCTTTATTGTTGGAGCCTAGGAGAGTGGCATATGCACATTACTTGCCTTCAGTAAAAGAAGTCCCGGCTCACAAACAGAATGTAACCATGAAAGGGATCCTGGGCTGAAGAGGGGTATCTGTGAGTTGAGAATCTGTCCAACTATGTAGAGTCAGTCTGTTCCCCAGTTCTGTGACTTGGGAATGTGCTGCTCATTGATTTTTAGATGTGTCTGTTCTGATATCTTGGGAATTTATTTGCACACGCAAAATGTCTGATTAAAGTTTAGATACAGTATAATGTTAACCAGGTACCCTGAGTACTGACTGTCTGTATCTATGAGAAGGTATAAACCATGAGAAACCCAGACACTCACAGAGATTATAAGGATAATAACAGTACAGAAGAGACCATTGCACCATTTAGTGAAATGTGACCTAAGAAGTTTAACCTTTGGTTATCTGTTTCTTCATTGACAAACAAAGAGCTAATATTGATTGCTACTTCATGCCATTCACACAAAGAATAGTATTCTTATTTAAGTAAATCACTTGCTACATTGTTCAATAGACTTTAGCTCCTATTAAGATACATACACACACACATATATGTTTCTTAATATGGTACATAAGAGAATGCCAGAAGCTAGGATCTAATTTTTCCAAGAGAAACATTACTCATGCCATCCTTACATCATTATTTGATTCAGTTTAATTTGTTTCTTTTCCTAAACATTTATTCAGAATTATACACGAATCTCCTTCTCCTGAGATCCAGTCAGCTTTATGGAAAATTTCCAAGTGTTGGCAAATTCCTCTCTGTCTCTTATTGTCACATCCCTTGTAATTACAATCAGAATTTGTCCCTGACAATAAGGTTCACCCTGTTAAAAGCACAGAAAGACAAATAAGTTAAGCAAATACTCAGTAGCAAGGTGTTGTTGTTGTGTATAAATAACTTCCAGCGCTTTCAGAGCTTGACCAGTAATTGCTGTCAGAGGATTCACTTGTGCTCGAGACATGTGAAGATTCTAGACCTGCAGAGAGCAGTGACCCTGTGGAAGTATCATCACCACCATATCCCCCTCCAGGATGTCAAAGTCATTGTGGTTGAAAGCTCACTCTCTACATTCCCAAGATCTTGTTTTCCCTGAGAGGGGAGAATAAGTGGCGAAAGAGAATCCTTCCAGCGATGCACAGCCTCGCCTGTACCAGCAAAGATGGCACAGAACATCAACACCACAGAGGAAACTGACAAGCTCTGACTTCAAAGCGGAACTGCTGTGGCCACTGATGTCAGGAACAGAAAGAGGCACCATTCACTTTGCAGAAGCCATGCCACATGCTGGAGTTGCTTGCTTATGAAATGAATAAAGTAGAATTCCAGCAAAGGGTGAGCCAAAAGGATGGAGAGTGGCTACCGTGATAAGCCATTTTGCCACACAAAAATTTCTGGCAATGAAATGGAGATGTTTCTAAATCAACCACCATTGAGAAATAAATTGAAGAACTGATATATAGAGTTGGCAGATGGGAACAGATATGTGTAAATACAAAGAAGCCACTTGCTGAAACCTATCTATTATAGTGATGTCCAAATGGACTCATTTCCAACAGATCTTGAGTTTCTATCTAGAACATTCTATAAGTCTTCCTACCCTCAAGGTTAGAGAAGATTGACCCAAAGGTGATATGACAAGTAAGATCTACCAAACAGGAAGAACCTGCAAGCTGTGTTTGGGGAACCACAAAGATGGACTGTCAACCTGTCTCAGGAAATGTCTCAGGTTCCTGACTAAGACTCTGGGAAGGTGATGGCACAAACTTCCACTGTGAGGAAGAAACAACCAACAACTAGAAAACACAGAATTCACCATGGATGCTTGAAGGCCATTCTCTCTGTTTGAGGTGTGACTCAGAAACATGCAGTCAAAAATAATTTTCTTTCAAGCAGAGAATGTCGCAAACGAGATAATTTATTCTTATCCTAGGGCTCTGCCTGCTCAGTTCATCCCTGCTAAAAATCATTGAAGTTGAGGCAAATTTTCCCTTTCTCAAAGTCTCCCACACATGTGCTAAGTGGCAGCGCTGTGGTTTCTGTGCTCCGCAGGCCTCCCTTCGGTCGTGAGTCTAGACAAGCTTTCCCATCCTAGATATGTAACGATGGTTAAGCTGAAATTTAAAAGGGAAATCGTTTAACAAAGACATGGAGATGCTAATTTGGTATTTGGTCTGAAAGTATTTTCAACTTATTTCAAAGAGTATAACTTCTTTGAATTTTCACCCTTTTTCTAAATCTTTGTGAATTCCAGACATCTTAATTTTATCACTTCAGACTATTTAAATGCTGAATTTTATCTTCCTCTCCTAACTGCTAGTCTTTATTTCTTTTTAATCAGGGGAAGAATATATGTCTTCATTTAGTTTGTTTAGTCTTAACATCTGGATGGCATCCAGTCTTATAGACTCTATTTAATTATGGCCTACTTTAGGTTGCCACTGTGTGATCAGGTCCATGTTATCTCTGAACCCTGATTCCAAGTCACTGCCTAAATATCATCTTTGTTCATCAAATCTACCTTCTCCACTGTGGTGCCAAAGTTGTGGTCCAAGTAAATGAGCCAGAGTCTGTTACTCTGTCATCAACATCTCTTCCTTACTCCAGACTTCTCTTTGTCTCCCAGAGTGATCCAGACATACATATCTTATTCTACATTTTTTTTTTTGCTTTTTGCTTGTTGGCTATCAGTGTTGGGTAGTGACATAAGTTTAAGTTGACTAAAATTAAACACATTTGAACAATCAGTCATAAATGACAAACCCATTTTTCAAGTGCCCAGTGGCAGAATGGTTAGTGTCTGCATGCTGGACAGGACAGATGTAGGAAGTTCACTGGAAGTTTTACTGGGAGGAGTCAGATTTCTCCTGTTCACACGAAAATTCTTCTTCTTGAGTCACCATGTACGGAAAAGCATTCAAGGACGCCACCCTTGTGTGTATTATACAGTCTGTCATCCCTTCCCCATCTAACGGGTGTTTCTGCCTCTTCTTAGTCAGTTTGAAAGCAACCATGGTAGTGAGGCCCTTATTGACACCCTGAAGACTGACTTTACCCTAATACTGCTACATTCACACAGTACCCTGTTGACATCAGTTTGACAGAACTTAACTACAGTACACTCTTCTCCTTACCCAGCTTGCCTAATTTCTCTACTAAACTTTAAGTTAGACACAGGGACCGTGTTTTTTTTATTTTTTATTTTTGTAGATGCAGCAACAAACATGTCAAATGTGGATCAAATCCCTGTGTTTATCTTAGGAGACAGACCTTTGGTGCTCTTTAAAGCAGCACTCGCTTTGCTGAAAGAAAAGATTTAGGCGTCCAGGTCATGCCTTCTTACATCATTACCTTCAAGGATTTCCACGGAATTTACCACACCATCCCAGGAATCATGCCTAATCTCTTTGATGAGATCTGAGCTTTGCTCAAGCTACAATTTAGTGAGTTGACCGGGAGCTAATAATCTTTTACTAGTTCATTTATCAAACAGACAAGCACAACAGTGCATGGATTACCACACAGAGACTTTGGGCATGAGCTATATTAATCTGTTAAGAACCCTTAACAGCACTTGCAGTAGACACTGGAATCTATAAAGACAAACATCATCACAGTCCTGATCCTCTGTCTTCATTTAGATGTCACCAAAACTGCTGAAGGTCATGTACAAAAATGCTAAAAAATTGGGATCTTAAATATTTAATTCTTTACATTTTCTACATTAAACAAAGTTCATTACTTTGTGCAAAACACTCAAGTCATTAATAATTCCATAATCTTGTAGTTTCAGTGTTTTCTTGAAAAGTCAATGATGTCACTGCTAAATGTTCCTATTTGGAGAAACTAATTCTGGGAGACTTTAAGTGACATTTTGTATACCTTTAAACTTTCCTGAAGCACAGAAAGCTTTAAGATCTTGTGAGATAACAAAGAAGCATTCAGTGAGTATGTGTTAGAGATTTTCTTGGGTTTTGGTATAAACTTAGCACTACTTCCATCTCCATGACTAAAACTACTTTCTTGTTTCTGTTTCTCCCCATGCTGAGACAGACTTATGTCTCCTAAGAATGACCAACTAGGAGTTATGGAAATAATAATTTATTATAATTAATTAATAATTAATAATAGTGGTTGGCATTTATTGAAACCATTCTTTTATGTTCAGTTTGCTTTAAAGATACTCTGCTGTTGGGAACTTGTAATGGGACCCTTTTATTGACAACTGTTAGACCTCCCCATTGTGCTCGGCTTTAGTTTCTTCTAAAGGTAAGAAACTATCAATTCTTTCTTTGTAACAAACTGCAGTCATTATGGTATCCTAGACACTTTGGTCACTTCATGGATCTGTTGATACTCCAATTGTCAGGACCCTGGCAACCAAGTACTACTGAAGTCCCAATGCCTGCTTTAAGAGGCCTTGCTCTAGCCTTGACTGCTATAGACAACACATTCTGACATTGAAAGCTTCACTGCAGAGAATCAAGCCTTGATAGATTCCAGATGACATGCTTCAGCTAAAGACTGGTCTCCATCAATGCAGATGGAGGAGCATTTTGCAAGGTGACACAACACAAAGCTTGGGATTGATCTCTGTTTGGGGCTTGTGATTGGTCCTTCTGCAAAGTCTATATTGGTGGAACTGGACGTGCTGTGACTGCTGAGACATGTGAGTCAATGGCAGGTGTGTTAAACACCTTTATCTGTTAACATAAGCAGTTGGCTTCCCACCCTTTTTTTGAGTTAGTCTGGGAGGCATCTTTCTGTGTACCATGTATGCCCTGGTGTTGCACATTTTAGGAACTAAAAATTGCTTCTTCCTGGTGTTTTTAATAAATCTACTAGTGGACTTTATCATGGCTACAAATAACAAAAGATAAGGCCCTGGAGCTTTTCGTCAAGGAGCAACAATTATAGGTGGCAGCAGCTGAACAATCCTGGGGAAACTAGGAACTAAGGACTCCTATATCCATTCAGAGCTGTAGCAATAAGAGGCAGCCTAGAATTCCAGAATCATCTTTATGAGGAGCAAAGGCTCATGATACCTGAAGCTCGTAGCTGTAGCACCAGAAGACAGAGAGTGACTGAGGACAGATACTGTGAAAAGAATAAAGTACACTGAAAATATTGGAAAGGTAGGGAATCTGGATGGGAAGTACACGAAGATGAAAGCAAAATCCAAGCCTACCATGACAATGAGCTGTAGAATCTAGACAAGATCAATAGTGCTGCTGCTAATGGTTTATGGCTGAGGGTCCCATCACCAAGACCTCCTGGACTGAACGTTTGACCAGTGAGCCTCTGGAACTCAAGAGACTCCAGGACTAAGGGAGTTGTCCCTTGATTTTCCAGAGTTTCTGACTCAATAGCATGAAGAGTCACTGGCCAGCTAGTCATTTGTAATAATACTTCACCCGCATGAGGTCTGCTGGGATTTTATAAGGCACTGTGTCCCTGTCGGAGATAAGTAGGCTGAAACTTGGTCAAGGGTAGTCTTGTACCTTCCTGAACACGTTTTTTTTTATATTTTATTTTTTTTATTCTTTTTTAATTAAAATTTACAACTGCTCCCCGTTTCCCATTTCCCTCCCCCTCCTCCCACATATTGCCCACTCCCCCCGCTCCCCTCCCCCTATCCCCACTCCTCTTCTCCTCCCCCCAGTCCATTCCCCCTCCCTCTCGATACTGAAGAGCAGTCCAAATTCCCTGCCCTACAGGAAGACCAAGGTCCTCCCACTTCTATCTAGGTCCAGGAAGGTGAGCATCCAAACAGGCTAAGCTCCCACAAAGCCAGTTCATGTATTAGGATAGAAACCTAGTGCCATTGTCCTTCCTGAACACTTTTGATTGGTCCCAGAATGGGTATTGCATCTATCCCATTGCATCTATAGTTAAATATCTATTCTGATCCCCATCCTGGGATATTTGAACCCCAGATACTACTCTGAAAATGTTTTAATAGGTGCATTTCTCACAACATGCAGAGGATTTAAGGTACAAAACTCAGGAGTTATCAGAAATGATGCACAAGGAAATGCTATCTGTATGAAACCAAATGAAGCTGACAACCAGAAAGAGGTGAAGAGGAAAGTCGATAGATTCCTGACAGTTCTGAAACCCTTGGGACAGGAACACAGTAAGTATTTCTGTCTTCTGAGCATTTTGATTCTGGTTCCTCTTCTCAGAGTCAGTAAGTAATTCCCCTTTGCTTAAATGGTCCAGCTAGCCTCTTAGACAGATAAATTCTAACTCTTATCCATTAATGTTTTATGCTAAAATTTCCAGGTCTAAAGAAAGTTACATTTTATGGTCTTCATCTACACAAATCAGCGAACAGCAGTTTAAATAGGAGGCCCGCCTGCACAGGTATAGCATTCCTATCACCTCGTGGTTCTCTTCCAATCCCTCTGCTGTAGCTCCAGAAAGTATTTAATATGAGCAAAGCAGAGAGTTTAGCCCTCAGGCTTCTAGTGTACACACATAGAGAGGAGTGTAAATTAGTAAGAACTTCAAAGCTTTAATATAAACAGTATGGGATAGAAGCATAAAGTCGATTAGTGACTGCTTGAGGCAAGGTATAGGGATGGCTAAAAATGGATATGGAGTTTGTTCTAGGCTAGCAGATGTTTTTATAAAGTGAGATCAAAGATCACAATTGTCCTGGAAGTTTACTAAATAAATAGAGAATTATAGAGTTAAAAATGAATGAATTTATGAATGAACAAACCAATGTATGGTATGAATCTTTTACCTTAATAAAGAAACAAAATCAGCAAATAAGCAAGCAAACACAGAAATAATGTAATGGGAGCATCTAAACCCCATCAACCAACAACCAACCATCAACTGAATTTAGCAATAGTAAAAGAATCTTGCTACAACTGGGGAAACCGAGGCAGAGACCTGCATCGGAGCACTGAACTGAGCTCCCAAACTCGACCTGGAAAGTGGGAGGAATGAGAATATGAGGAAAGAAGTCAAGATCATGATGGGTACAGCAACTGAAACAGTCTACCTGAGCTAATGGGAGCTCACCAATTCCAGCTGGACTGGGAAGGAACAAGCATAGGACCAAACAAGTCCCTCTGAATGTGGTTGACAATAACATGGCTGGGGCAGACTGAGGGCCACTGGAAGTGGCACCAGGATTTATCTCTACTGCATGTTCTGGCTTTTTGGGAACATATTCTCTTTGTATGGATACCTTGTTTAGCTTAGATATAGTAGGGAGGGCCTTGGACCTTCCCCAAAGCAATGTGCCTTACCCTCTCTGAGGACTAGATGGGGTGAGGTGAGGGGGTGTGTGGAGAGAATGGGAGGAGAGGAGGAAGTGAGAACTTGGTTTACTATTTTTTAAAAATCCAAAATAAAAGAAAAACAAAACCAAACCAAAAAAATCTTGCTGCATAAGTAAACCTAGCTGTTTAGTTATTTTAAATTTTTTTGATGAAATATAAAAAAAAATTCTACCAAAACTGGCTTAGGAATATACTAGGAAAATACTTTTAAAGAAGGAATAGGATTTGGAATCTAGTTCAAAGAATATAAAAATTATCCTTGGGAAAATATAGTAAATTCCAATCACATTTTCATAGGAGTCCACGTCCATTGGTAGTCATCTTAAACAGTATTCCCAGATAAATGCAAATGAGAAAGTACCAGCAGTGATACATTTCGTATTTCATCTGGAAACCTCATATATGCATATAAGCTTCCAGTGGTTTCCATTAATTAGTACATGAAGTTCAAAGGGCTATGTGCATGCATGATGTGCTGGAGTACAATTTGCTGTGGTGTAACTGGATATGAACTTTCTGTGAGCAATGAATAATACATATCTAAAACCTTAAGATTTCGCATGCTCTTTGATCCTGTCTTTCTTCTCTCTCTAGACTATTTCATAATAAAAAAAAACTGCATATGTTGAATACTTCTAAAAAATACCAACTTTAAAAAATAAAAGCGAAACATTTAAATTCCACATCTGTAAACATGAGCTGATTAAATAACCATGTATGGCATATCCATATAATAGCATTACAGATGCTTCTAAGTAATGATGAGGGTATATTCTGGGATAAATCCCCGGTAAGTTGAAAATGCTATGTGGCCAAATGTTTAATGTCTTACTAGCTTTGTTCAACACAGTTCACTATAGGATATATTGTTTATTTTTATAATTATATTATCTGAAATTATGAATTTTAAGCACACAGTGTGAAAGAATGATATATATTTGTATATATATATATATATATTCCTCAAAAAATAACATTGACATTATTTTTGTGCCTATTTTTCTACGTAGGCCATGACTATTGTATACTTGATTTTGAACCAGTAATTCGGGCAGAAAGTAAGACATCGAAAGCTACAACATAAAAAGTTGTGCACAATTACCTATGGAATTATGTATGTAATATATAAGATTAATCCAGTATTACATTAATCACATATTTTATTAGTGAAGCAACAATATACTATTTGTGAACAGAATGCCCCCAAATCAACATGATAAGGCTTTTAATATGGTATACATTCAGAAGTACTATTGAATAAATGTTCAGAGACATGTTTACCAGAATATTACACTCAATGTATATGTGTGATAGATATGGGTATGGGTCAGGTGAAACAAGAATTATACTGGCGGATGCAGACGCAGCTTTTCATGGGTAGTACTCAGAATGGTCCAACATTCACCATGCCATACTAGGCCTCCCCACAAACAGCCTCTAAGAAAGTCCATCTGTCCTAAACCCACGGTGGCAGGAATATTTATATTTATACCAAGAAGGTTGTAAAAGCACAAGAATTCATAGGTGGTGTGTGCCTAGGTAGAGTTGATGAATTTGCGCTGTAACACCTAAAGACTTTCTAGAACAAAAAGTCATTATCAGCGGGGCACAGAGAGACTCAGACATAGTTCAGTATGCGAGGGAAAAAAGTTAATTCTGTAAAAAAAAATGGACTGCATTCTCAAACAGAATCAGTAAAATAAAGTTATTTCTATCTAGGGTCAAGACGGCAAGAAATTTTTCTCATGTCTACTGGTGTCACCCTTGTTCAGATCTTATTCAAGCAGACGTGATGATAAGTCACATGGGTGTGACTTCTCTGACATTTCTATGAGGTGATAAAAACTAGAGATAACTACAGAATACTGAGAGGAGAGCTTCCCAATTGGTTATCCAATATAACGTGGTCAGCCCTGAAATCATATACATGTAATCAACATATGAACTGAGGAGATTGTGTTTATCTATTTAGTAATATTTAAATATATAATACACATGTAACAACAATTAATGTAAGTGAGAAAGAGCAGGGGAGCACATGGGAATGGTTGGAGGGAGAAAATGATAAGATTACATAACTAGATTTCTATCTTTTAAGTGCACTTTTCCCATTTGGTAAGGAAAGCTGGAATTGTTAAATTTGATGCATCATGAGGACA
Source organism: Chionomys nivalis (assembly GCF_950005125.1). Lineage (NCBI taxonomy): Eukaryota > Metazoa > Chordata > Mammalia > Rodentia > Cricetidae > Chionomys > Chionomys nivalis. The sequence goes on along the minus strand of NC_080086.1, from coordinate 115,618,852 downwards.
TACGCATGGCTGAGACTAGAGGTAGGAAATGGAGTAAGGAATAATGCAGAGGATAGTTGAAGGCTTGGGGAGGTGTATGAGGGAAATGCCAAGAATTATCAGAAATGATATGAAGTTGTATCAGTTAAAAAACAAATAGGAACATTAACAGGGATAGTAGGAGGCGAGAAAAATCAAATTAGGAGGGAAGAGTTACGGAATCCCCAAAATTCATCCTTTTTTTCTCACCCATTATCTTTCATTTCTTAAACCTTGAGGAGACCACACACCTTGTTTTTCTAGATCTCTGTGCATGGTTCTTAAAAGCTGGGCAGGAATGTGCATAGCCAAGGACCCCATGGTTACTCTGTAGTTAAGTGTAACACATTTCCTAGGAAAGCCACTTATTAATGTTTCTTGATATTCATCTGCAGTGCAATTTCTTACATGCACTCACTTCACTATGGTGATATCGAACACAAAGAGAAGAAGAGAGATTTCTCAGTATTATTACCCAAATGGTAATCCCTTGATTGTATATATTATATTTATATATGCTTATATATATATGCTTACATATATGCTTACAAAGCAAATGGTGTCCCAAAGTGTCTGTATGATGAATATCATTAAAGCTCCGGATAAAGAGAACAAAATTTCTTTTCACAAGAAGCTTCCTAGTATGAAATCACTGTTTTCTTTCCAATGTACATGGATTGTTATCAAGTACTATCTAAGGCTTTTCAGGTGGGTCACTGCTTCTAATTATGGAGAAACTGATAGACACCATTCTCTCGTAAGAAGGAATAAGTTGATGATTCCTTCTTTCCTACAAATTTCTGGTAACTCTGCTAAAGAATGCTAAAGAATGGACCTTGGCTTGGTATTTGGAAAGGAAAAATCAATTCCAGAGAAAATTATTAATAATCCATGGAGGTAGGAACCTCTTATTGTTAAGATAAGACAAAAACTGTCAAAGGGGACATTCAAGGATCGCCTAATATTCAGTACAGGCAGAAATCTTGCCTGAAATTTCTGTTCAAGCAGAAAATGAGCAGCCGCCCAAGGTGATCAGAAGCAGAAATGCCATCTAGGAATGAAAATCTCTCTCTCTCTTCTTTTCTTTCTTTCTTTCTTTCTTTCTTTCTTTCTTTCTTTCTTTCTTTCTTTCTTTCTTTCTTTCTTTCTTTCCTTTCTTTCTTTCTTTCTTTCTTTCTTCCTTTTCTCTTTCTTTCTTTCTTTCTTTCTTTCCTTTCTTTCTTCTCCTTCCTTCCTTCCTTCCTTCCTTCCTTCCTTCCTTCCTTCCTTCCTTTCTCTCCTCTCTTTCTCTCTCTTTCTCCCTTCCTTCCTTCCTTTCTTTTCTCTCTCTCTTTGCTCCTTCCTTCTTTTCTCTTTCTCCCTTCCTTCCTTCCTTTATTTCTCTCTCTCTTTCTCTATTTTTCTTCCCCCCTCCTTCCTTTCATTTTCATTTTTTATTAGTTAAAACAATATTCTATCTTAAATTGCACAAGGGCCAGACTTTGAGAAGCTCACAAGCATAGAACTGATTCATTGCCCCGCGTGTCTTCAGAATTTTACAATACGTAAACATCAGATGCTCAGATGTAGATTCAAACCCAGCAGAGACAGAGATTCTGTTTTCAGTCTTGCGTGAATTATTTTGAAGTTTAACAACATGTTGTTCAGAATGGAATCTTGCCCAAATAACAATCTCATGACTATTGTGAAGTTTATAAATGATACCAATTTGCCCTTTTATCATTTGAAATTTTCAAATCATCTTTTTAATCTGAACTCAAAGCATAGATTTATATCAATATCTGCCTGTGTGGCTTGCTTCTCAGTAGTCAATGGGTCAAAGAAAACAACTCACACTAAGATAAATACCAATAATTTAGAAAAAAGCAAGCCTCTAATTCTAAAACTAAAATCTTGAGTGAATTAAGAAGTAACAACTTGAATAAACATCTTCAAATAGTCAAAGAAGTGTCACAAGGTGCAGACCTGTCTTTTGCTGGTGTCTTCAGGGAAGGGGTTGTTGATAGGATGACACAAATGAGACGTGGATTAGAAAAAAACAACAAAACCTCTGGAAAAATTAGGATCCTTCATTAATAGCAAATGATAATTGGTTATTGATGCTGAAGAAAGTTCCAAAAATACTAAACGAGAAAGATAACTCAATGCAACCAAATTTGTCAGTCTCTACATGTCTACGGAAAACCACCCTTATTATCCTACAGTACAGAATGTATGACTTGATGACTGTAAACAAAACTTGGCAATAAAAATATCTCTTAGTATAGTTTCAGTTCAATCCAAACCTCTGTGCCTGTTTGACAGCATATAGCAATAGGGAGACCAAAATTACAAAGCAAAATATCATCAAAGCTTTTTTAAAAAATCTTTTTTTATAGTAGAGAAGCACTAATGTCAGGGCAGAGGAAATGACAACACACACACACACACACACACACACAACCAAATAAGTACTTGTTACAGAAAAATTAACCATAAGAAAATGTGAGCAGAGAAATATATCCCAGAGAATTGCTCAGGAAAGAAACATGTTGATAAGGACTTCTCAGTGTGTTTTTAGAGAGACTTGTCACGCAACTCAAAGAACCCAAGCCTGGGCAAGCTTGCCACCTTTTCCATTTGTTATAACAAAATAAATTAGTTATTTTGGAAATGTAAATCTTATATAATTTACTATGCTGTTTGGCACTAAATATAATTTCATGAGATTATTTTCTAGGTTTCCAAAATTAAAAAAAAAAAAAAACACCATCATCTATATTCATGTTGAATACAGCATAAGTTGACTTAAAATGAAACTCCACAAGGTGTGAGCATAGGAGACGATGACTATAGTTTGAGCATGCAGCTATTGCTTACCAAATGTTATCTACATTGTAATAGCACTTTGGTGGAACATTTACATTTGGTAGGTTTCATTTCAACTTATAGAATCTATTCTTGAAGCGAAATCTATCATCATCTGTCACCACTGCCAGGACAGTCTGCTGTACTTTAGTGGTGCTTTACAGCTAATGTCACAACCACCCACCACCCATCAGCACAATGCACTTAACTTCATGGAGAATATTTACATCTATGATTTCATCTTCACACTGGTCCTGTAAAGTAGGTGGAGCAAAGCTTATGAACTGAATTCCACTTAGGAGGAAAATGAAGTGACAATATATTGGTGGCAAAATCTGGACTAGGGGGTGTTTAGGTTGACTGAAAAAGCGTATAAGTAATTCTTTACCCATTCAAGCTTATCTGTGTGTGTTAAAAGCTAGTCGTTCATTCAGGTCAATAAACTACATAAGAACTAAGGGTGTTTTATATGCTGTTAAAGAAGAAAATACTATTACGGGCACTAATGTCAAATAAAATTACTTTCTTTGGCAAGGTAACTCAAATTAATTGAGACTCTTCATAAACCTTATATAAAGACGGCAATCTCCTGAATGTAAAACTCTGCTTATAAACATCGGCAGGGTAAAATTTCATCTTAAAACAGAGTGATTGCTTCTATTTCCTGCAATGTTTACACAGCAACTCCTGTGGAGTCAGTCTAAGAAAGAAATAGAAAAGAAAATCAATAGCAACTCTGAAATATAAAATAACCTTTGTGGCAGGAACAGAACCAGAAGTTTAAGATAAAACCATAAAAATATGAAATAATATTGCAGCACCAAACTCAGTCCTGGACCAAGATTCAAGATGGATTATTTGGTATGCATTTTCATAACATATACACAAAAGGATATAGAGATTTTAGTATTTACAAAACATTTTGAAATAGTAATTAACACCACCCTGCATCACTTCATAAGTACCTAGAAACATGAATTACATAAACTTTGTCAAAATACATTAGATAGCATTATTGAAAAATATTCACATCCTAAATAAATTTTTTTTGAAATTGTAATCTCTCTTTCTCTCTTTCTTTTTCTCTCTCTCTCTCACTCCCACCATCCCCTCCCTCTCTTTCTCGTAGATTTATTTAATTTAATGTATTTGAGTGTTCTGCATGCATGAATGCATGAATACCATGTACATGCCTGGCACCTGCACAGGTCAGAAGAGGCCATAGAATCATCTGGAATGGAGTTACAGATGGTTGTGAGCCATTGTGTGAGTGATAGGAACTAAAGCAAGCTCTCTGGAGGAGTTATAAGTGCTACTAACCTCTGAGCCGTTTCTCGAGCCTTGAAGCGGTATATTGCTCTAAGCACATTTTCTAAAATAAAATGTTACAGGCCTTCTATGCTAACTGCTACGCAACAGACAATCTTCTTTTACTATTTGTACATTGCTGTTCTTTACTATTAGATTTTCTGTGGTTTTTTCTTTTGTTTTCATGTTGTTCTTAAGGTATTATTTTAATACTAAAATGATATAAGTAGCCATTTTTCTAGAAATTCTGAGAAAGAAAAACGACTTGACTGCACATACCTTTAAACAAAACCTGGCATTTTACTAACAGATCTCTGATGTCATAGGGATTATGATAAGTGTTCAGTAGTCATTTGAGATCCATAAAGTCCACCCAAGGTGAGAACTAAATACTCTCTCCTCTTTCAAAGTATCCATAAGAAACAACTTGTTTCCACATCAAAACAATGTACTCTGCAGCTTCCAGAGTGATTAAAGAGAACACAGATATAGTTGATATCAGTCTAAAGGTTATCAAAACTCTGTTTCCTCTAACACATTTCGTTTTTATCATTTCAGCCAAAGGGTTTCTGCCTTGGTATCAAATTCTGATTAAAGTCTTAACAGTAAAATCTCCTGTATTGTCTTTTGTACTTGAGAGTTGACATTTGCCCTTTTCTTATTATTTTTATGAACACAATGCATACTGCAGAACTGATATAGAGATCAAAGGACAATTAAGGGAGTTTCTTCTCTTCTGCTGCTATGTGGGTCCTGGCTGTCTGTCAGGCAAACGCTTTGACTGACTAGCCTGAGCATTCTCACTGGCATGTCCTTTGCTTTTGTCAGTAAAGATTCTTTCAATGTTATCTGGCCTAGCCGAAGCTCCACACAACTAAAGATGCATCATTACTCAATGTGAATACAAAAATGTCTAAAAGTGCTTCACTTTCTCTTGAAGTAGAATATATGTAGATATCTGTCTCTCTATTTCATACTATTTGTGTTAAATTTCTTTTGAAAGAATTACTAATATTTGGTGCACAGATGGGGTTGATCTCATGGCCCTTTCAGAACCTGGGAAGTAATGAGGGTCTCTGAAGAACTTGTGAGGCTGGTACGTTCTTGATCCTTGAGGTATGGGGTTAAACAAGAAGAGAATTGGATGCCTAATGCTCCTTGTAGGCTTCTAAAAGCAAAAGGCTGAAGAACTGTTTATGAAAGCAGCTGAGAAGCAAATTCCTCCTTCAGCTTTGCATCCTCCTGAGGTTAATGAAGAAGATACAGGTCATATGTATTTCTGTAGTGCAGAAAGTGGGTGAATCATGGTGTTGTTCAGCTAAAGAGTCCAGGGTAGACTGAAGAATGTGAACACTGGGAATACCAGGAGTAAGCCTGTGTGCTAATGTTCTGAAATAGGACATGTCTTGATGCAAACCTTAGTTCTAACACGATTTCAGAGAATTTTGTAAACTAACTTAACCTTCTGGAAACTTAGTTTTCTTCTCTACCAGATGAGAAATACAAGCTGTAACTCACAGATTTCATCAAGAATACATCAGACAGTCCTTGGGGGAACAGGTCAAGGGACTGCAGTGCACAGACGCTGGTGTTACTATTCCGTGAGCATTCACACCACCAGCATTCTTGTCCTTGCCATGCTACAAGCTGTACACATCCTGCGGCCAGCTAGAGTCTCACACAGATTGGGGGTTTGTGGATTTCCCGGAGAATCTGCAGTCAGCAGAATTTATGAATGACCCCAAATTACCCTTAACCTTGCATAACTCTTTCCCCTCTTAAAGCAGGTAAAATCTGTAGATACAATGATAATATCACACCAATACTACATGTATACATGTATATACATAAGCATTTATGCAGCAAAGGAAGATAGATAATAGGGCTCTTTAGAAGTGGAATTTTTTTCTTCAAATGTTGATAAACATAAAAGTAAGAAAATTGAAAACCTTGAGAAAAGCCAAAATAGCTTTTTTGTTTGGAAGAGGAAGAGGGTCATGTAAGCAGAAATGTAATGGACCCGAAAAGGGAAAAGTGGATCTCTACTGGCTAGCAAGTAAACAGAGACCTTGGAACTATATATCCTGAAGGAATTGTGTTCTGTTGAAAACCTGAAAAAAAAATTAGAAAAGTAGTTGAATCTAAAACTTCAGATAAGACCTCAGTCTAGTTAATACCACAGACTGCCTTAAGTGCCCAAGGCAGAAAACGTGTCTAAGCTTCCCTGAACATCTGTTAGAGTCATGATAGATAAGCAGAAGTTGTCTTAAGGCTTTGACTTCGTGATACTCAAGTTGTATATAATCAGTATATATTATTGTACCAGAAAATAAGTTGCCTATCTGTTGAGTAGTTAAAAGTGTTGGGGTTGCTTTGGGATTGGGAACATGTAAAGTTGTGCAAATTGAAGATACAGGGATAACTTTTCTGGCAATACAGATTTAAGATGGAGAACACCATAAGACAGGTGGAGAGGGTTACTAAGAAAGATACCGGTCAACCAGTGTATTCTTCTCTCATCAGCACAGAACTATACAGCTGATGATTTGCACTGGTTTAGAAGCAGTTCTATCTCTAGAACCTTAATTAAAACAATCAAAAACCAAAACATCAATGAAACAGAGGACTCAATGATATTTCAAAATTAGCTTTGTAAGAACGTAGTAGGGGAACAAGCTGATCCCGCCAGCTTTCTGAGCCCCTGAAATGTGAGCTCAACAGGACTATTCAGACTGATGTATTTAAAGAAATCTATTACATAGTAATACATGCTACAGAGGTTGTGACCTATAGGTTGAATATCATTGTAGAAATACTTCCACTAAGGGTTCACGAAGAAAGTGGCATATGCTGTCAGGAAATAGCTCGTGTGAGGACTGGACAGAATAGATGGATTAAGTGGTGACTATATAGAAACAGTCCCTGGAGGTACTGAACATACCTGCTGGTGAAAGTGCTGTGGAGCTTTTAATCAGCAGCAGGCAGGCAGGATGAAAGCTCGACACTAATATAACCTGGTCATCTACTTCCACAGTTTAATCCCATGCTGGTGAAATAAGGATTACTGGTGGTGAACTGATACTTATGGTGCTAAAGGGGAGCATCCAGAAAAACTTAGAAGTCTGTCCTGATCAGTATATATGGATCTCTGGGAAAAGAAGTGCTTGTACAGTGCCTCAACACTGAATACCATGTAAAAAAGAAGAGAACATTAATGATTAGCTAAAATGAAACTGGAGAGATGACCAAGTCTACTCCCCGTCTCTCCTCCTCCCACAAAATCTGATATCTTACTGTTCTTTCCCAAATAGAAGATTCCTCTTATTTTAGTCTACTTCTAGGGAATAGGCACAGAGAGCCCCTTCCTGGGAACTTAATTATCCTTCCTTGAAAGAATCCTCTCTCTTTGTAAGATGCTACAAAATCCATTTGGTCTTGATTGTATCCATATCCATCTCAAAACACATTTGTATATTATAAGATTTTAAAATGCAGCTACGATAATGTTATTTGGTGGGATTAGCAGCCAGGACAATGGTAACCATTACAGGCAATAAACATTTGCCTTTTCCTGGGAAAACAATATTATTAAAATTGTCACATTATTTCTAGTTATCTAATATTTAGAGGAAAAAAGTTTTTTTTGTTTTTTTTTTGATATTCTTTTTTTTAATTCTTTTTTAATTAAAATTTCCACCTTCTCCCCATTTCCCATTTCCCTCCCCTCCTCCCAAATATTGCCCCCTCCCCCCAGTCCCCTCTCCCTATCCCCACTCCTCTTCTCCCCCCACACCATTCCCCCTCCCTCTCGATACTGAAGAGCAGTCCAAATTCTCTGCCCTGCGGGAAGACGAAGGTCTTCTATCTATGTCCAGGAAGGTGAGCGTCTAAACAGGCTAAGCACCCACAAAGCCAGTTCATGTATTAGGATTGAAACCTAGTGCCATTGTCCTTGGCTTCTCATCAGCCTTCATTGTCCGCCATGCTCAGAGAGTCCAGTTTCAACCCATGCTTATTCAGACCCAGACCAGCTGGCCTTGGTGGGCTCACAATAAATCAGTTCCACTGTCATAGTGGGTGGGTGCATCCCTCGTGGTCCTGGTTTCCTTGCTCATGTTCTCCCTCCTTCTGCTCCTCATTTGGACCTTAAGAGCTCAGACCGTTGCTCCAAACTGAGACTCTGTCTCTACCTCGATCCATCGCCAGATGAAGGTTCTAAGGTGACCTATACTGATGAATATCTTGCATATCACCTTAGAAAAAAAGTTTTTTTAAAGAATGAATGGAACTGCATCACTTTATTTATAATATTTTGATTGAGTATTTTTAAGATAATAGTTTTCAAATTTGACTGTATACTGGAATTAACCTTTAACAAACTCAAATCCTGGACTTCCCTTCCTTAAAAATTCTGAGTTAACTGACTTTGTTGTCTGCATATAAAAATGGAGTCAAAACTCCACCATAACACACACAACATTAATCCAACGTTTATAGTCACAGAAATACATTCAACTGCCATTTTAATTATGAGAAATCAATGTCTGAAAGCCAAGAACATTCCAAACTGAAGGTTGTGTTGGATATGTATGGTTAAGCTGAGATGAGGTACATTTGAACCAACACAATTTTGCCTTTTGAAATAAGGGTTCATTTAAGGTAGCCTTGGTTCAGGAAGGGGAGGGAGAAAGCATGAGAGAAACTATTAGAGAGGAAGTTATTGGAAAGACCATGGGATTGTTAGAGCTTTGGTTTCATTTCTGTCTTCCTTTTTCTTGTTTTCTCCCTCATAAACATATTGATGATAAACCAATTGGAATATTTAAAGGTTACCAACTTCCCCAGTCTAGGAGTCTAGAGTAAGTTGTTTGCTGCAAACACGATAAATTACACAAACAGCGAGGCTGGGGTCCAAAGTCCAAATTTTACTTTTAGGTTTATTTTGCTTTACGTATATTATCATTTGCCTATGTGAATGTATGCATGTATACACATTAATGCATAAGTACATGTACGTGCCTGATGTATGCATGTATATATACATGTATGTATAAGCACAATGTCATGCCTGGTACATGCTGAAGTCAGATCAGGATGTCAGATCACCTGCAATTGGAGTCATGGATGATTGTAAATGAACATGTGAGTGCTGGGAGTTGAATCGCAGTGCTCTGCAAGAACAACTAATGTTCTTGACCACTGGTCTTGTCTGCAGTCCCGAAACCCACCTCCCATCAGGTGCTTCTGGACCAAAACGGCTGACAAACCACAAGAATCCTATAAGTTTAGCCCCAGAAGAAAACCTGCAGGTACCCTCTCAACAGCTAGTATATGCAAGACTCCTGACTGAATTTCCAGGTGGCTCATGGCAATGCCCCCCCCCCTTTCTTAACATATCCATCCTCTCTACAAAAGAAAAAAAAAATGTCCTTTTCCTTCCAGGGCAATAGCCTAGTTCACTCTTCATGAATGCAGGCATTCAGATCAGTGTAGCTGGATATGTGGGAGAATGTTTATTGGCGTTATTAGAAAATATACTATTAATCCTAAACTGTAGTAAGCTTGTACTCTGTGTAGTATGTAATGTATATTTGCTAATTTAAGTGGGATGATAATATTTTTATTTTATAGCTTAGAAACCCAAGATCCACAGACTTTTAAACACTTGGTGGAAATTACAATGAGCAACAAGACTATCAAGACTTATTAAACATAAAAACTTTCTCCCAAAAGTTTCCACTTCCCCTTGTGTTGCTCTACTTTGTAATTCTGGAGATCTGATTGTAAGAACGAGAAATGGGTACCAGGAAAGGCACTTCAGTAGGATTCTTGAAGGAGTTCACATCTCAGATTAGAAGAAATGTCATATATGAATACATGGATGAAATGGAGAGGGAGGGGTATGCAACTCATGAACAGCAATAGCAAAACAGTGTAGAATAAAGCAAAATGAAATCAAAGAACGTGATTGGCCAGTTAAGAGATAAGGGTGATGCCAACTGTGGAAAATCAGTTGAAGGATTTGTAACTGTTTTAGGATCATATTTATTATTTCCCTTATTGTATAGGTCAAAAACATACATTTTTTGAGCCAGTGGAAAATTAGATTTCACAAGGAAGCTATTGCATATACATTAATTTATATGACACTAGAAAGAACCAAAAGCGTCAAGAAAAGCTTATGATTACAACATGCACACTTTTTATTATGTCTTACAACTACTTTATTATAGGTCAGTTAGGAAATTGATGTTTCCACTTAAATACACTTTTATGTTTAATTAAGTTAGTGTAATTCAATTTGAATAGCATTGCTCTAGATGTCACAAATGCATGGGCACACATCAAAGAAGACAACTATGTCACTTTGTTAGCACTCATTAGCTATAAGGACAGTTCTGAAACATTGGTCAAGCTGATGTGACAGAGGACGGGGAGGGGTCAAACCCAGTCTAACTAGACACTACACACTATAAATAGTAGCTTCATTAATAGGACAACACTTAATTAGAGGAACATTAAAGAAAATGTCAGTCCTGTAGGCTTGGATGCATTTAAAAGCACAAATCAGCAACATTGGCAGCATAACCGACAAACCCACACACCCTACAGAATAGGAATAAAAGATGACCACAGGTGCCCCTTCCATCTCGCCACTCATCTTCCTACCACTGCCAACTGAAAACCAATTTTGATGGTTTATGGACATTTATTAGAAATCTATGAATAACAGACATGTCTCAAACCATTCTTCCACAAGCTCTGACCAACTACCAGAGGGAACTCTTCTCCTCCTTGAAGAAAAGTTATGAGAATGCTCCTGTAGGCTCCCAATGTAGTAGTACATGAACAGAAGATGACATGGATATTAGAACAATGCAAAGATGCCCTCTAAAATGGTGCAAACTGATTACAAGAAACTATTAGTATTTTCAGTCCTGTTCAGTTCTTAAGCATAGTGTTTTTCAATACTGAGGACTTCCACAGTCTAGCCTTATTTAAGTAGGAAAAACAAAAGCAAATCTGGGAAAGACCTATGACAGCAATGTGCTGGGCTCAAACAAGACAAAGCAGGACTTTTGATGAGTTCTCTGATCTATTTTTTTTTTCTTAAAATTAGAGGTAAGGAAAAAATCCTAAAGTGTCAGGTAAAAATGATCCTAATTCTGGAGCAAAGAAACTTATCCTATTTTCTCCATCATTTCAACCACCTCCAAGACAAACAAAAATAACATAAAAGTACTCAGAAGATAGATGGTTCAAGAGAAAATGAGCTACCTGTTGACAGTTTGCTTTTTAAGAAAACTTAAGACTTTTTCTACAAGTCATTTAGTTTAATCTTCAATTCTAAAGGAATTACCAGAGTTTTCTTCATAATAATGCACAGCCCACTATGCATTAATGGACCTCCATGCAATTCACTTTTTTTTTATTAGTCTGCGATCAGTTCCTTATCAGTACAATGGCATCTTCTTCTCTGGTAACTAATCAGAATTGTCAGAGCAAACTCGTAGGATTATATGGATACAAGCAAGGCCCTACTGCACAGTAATAGTGTCTGTGAAAGCCAGAAGCAATACTCTTCAGAACACAAACTAGAACAAAATGAATATACACAGTAAGAAAATTACACTGGCAAGATGGCTCAGTGGATAAAGACACTTGCCAGCAAGTCTGACAAGTCGGATTAGATCCCAAGAGACACATGGAATGAGATAAGTGGCCTGAAATGTGTGCACTGGCTTCCACACATGTGCTGGAGCACCTATGCACACACACAATAATAAACACAGTTGCATTCAGTTTAGCTTCCAAGTCTGAGTAGATGAGAAAGCTTTGATTCAGTTGGCTAGTCAGTTCAACATCGTGCAGATTTTCTGCATAGTAATACATAAATGGAACTTGTAGGATGTTTTATTTAAATGACATTTTTTGCATTTATTTTTATATACCAGCCCATTTCCCCTCCCTCTTTCCCTCCAGTCCCCTCCCCTTTTCCACCTACAGCTGTGGAATATTATTTTAAGTTGTGTTGCTTTTGTTTATGCTGCATTTGTTTAACTCTGTGAAGCTGTAATTCTTGGCTGTCTAAAACACCTGACGGTCCTAATAAAGAACTAAATAGCCAATAGCAAGGCAGGAACAAGGATAGGTGGGACTGTCAGGCAGAGAGTACAAATAGAAGAAAAAATAGAGAAAGAAGAGGTACAACAGAACAAGGAGAGGAAGACATCAGGGGCCAGCCACCCAGCTACACATCTAGCCACGGCGAAAGAAGTAAAGAAAGGTATACAGAAAATGAGAAAGATAAAAGCCCAGAGACAAAAGGTAGCTGGCAAGAAACAAGCCAAGCTAAGGGTAGGCATTCATAACTAAGAATAAGCCTCTGTGTGTGATTTATTTGGGAGCTTGGTGGTAGGCTCTTCAAAAGCCAAGAGAGTAAAACATCACACAATATTTAACCCCATTTTCATCCACTCCTCTTCCATCTCTATTCAGAAAGGGACAGGCTTCCCATACGCAAAACACGGCACAATTTGAGGCAGTATCTAGTTCCTTCCCTTATGTTGAGGCTGGGCCAGGAAATCCAGTGAGGGGAACAGGTTATCAAAAGCCCGCTAAGCGCCAGACAGAGGTCCTGCTCTTGCTGTTAGAAGCCTTACTAAGAGACAAAGCTACACACATGCAGAGCGGCTAGCTCAGTTCCACTCAGGCTGCATGATTGTCCATAAGCTCCTGCGAGCCCAGGTCAGCTGTCTCTGTAGGTTTCCCCATCATGATCCCCTGGCTGGTACAATCCCTCCTCCGTCCCGACCACCGGCTCCCGCCAAAGTCTTTCAGAGTTCCATGCAGAGCTTGTCTGTGGATCTCTGCCTCTGCTTCCATCAGTCATTTAATTCTCCAAGGAAGGAAACCAGTCATAAATAAGGGTCTATGCGATTGTTTTCAGACTGAATACTGCTGTCAAAACTGGCTCTGAAACAGGGCAATGACCTTCATTTGCCCCAAAGACCCCACTTAAACAGAGTGTTTCTGTGATTATCATGAGGCATTCCAACTGTTTTAAGTCATTTAGAGGTACTGCACACCTCCGTGCATAACGAGTCTTTTTGTTAGTGTACCCGCCAAATGACTTCCCCGCTGAGTGTTTTATATTTTGTGTGTTTGCTTTAATGTTTTAATTTTCATATACACATCCTTAGGACATTTTATGAAGGGCATGACTTTTAAAATTCAGTCGATATATTAAATTAATCTTAAAAAGGTCATGTACCAAGTGATCCTAAATCAACTCTCTGGGTTCGCTCTGTACACTCAAACCTTCCACTCTGGTTATTTATTATAGGCAACGCAGAAGTCAGATCTGGGCTGTAAATGCGCACCATCTGCCAGCTGAACATGCATATGTACTTAGTGAATTCCTCACAACATGGATCCTGCCACACGACCTCTCTAAAGCAGTATTCCAAGTCCCTCCTCCTCAAACAATAAAACCCACAATTTACTTATATTGATGAGATATACATTACATAGAACATTTCTTTCTCTAAATTGGTCCTATTAATTCTAATACAACTGCATTACCTCAGATGATCTATGCAGTATTGTATAAGATGATGAAATACATTAATAAGTTAAAAAGAGAGGGCATGGGGGTGACTTTCTTGCCTTATTTGAATCTACCAGAACCCCCAAATCCCAAGTATATTGGCACATGCATGTAGTCCCAGGGCTAGAGAGGAAAGGACAGGGATCCTCAGAGCACACTACTGTCCAGTCTCACCTAACTGGTGAACTTCTAGGTCACTGTTTCAAAGGAGGTGGACAATATACCTCAGGATGACATTGAGGTTGACCACTGGCTTCCACAAGCACACAAATTCGTGCACACCACAGGCACAAATAAATGTAAGCAAATAATATACACATGAATGTAAAAAAGAGTGAAAAGTAAAATGACCAGCAATAAGGACTCTACAGCAATTTCTACTGGATACAGTTTAGCTATCACTGTGACATTAAATGACCAGCAATAAGGACTCTACAACAGTTTCTACTGGACAGTTTAGCTATCACTGTGACATTAAACTGGTCTCATTATATTCACACACAATTTTTTCATCTTCAACTTCATATATCCAATATAAAAAATACCAATAAGAATATTTACCTCATAGTTCTTTATAAAGAGAAAAACATGTAAATTATTTATATGTTATTCAAAATATTTTTAATTGCTATTAAAAACAACATCTTTAGGAGTTACTACCTAATACTAAACATATTCAGACTGATTTGAGTACTGCACTGGCAGATCAAGTGCATAGTTACTACTTTTGTCCTGTTAACTCTAATAACCTGTTTTATTTTATTTTATTTTATTTTATTTTATGTATGTCCTGAGATGAGTTTTTTCATCACAAATGTGATTTTATGACTGCCACATGCAAATAAGTAAGTTGGACCCACTGAACTTATGAGATCTTTCTCCACCTCCTTCCTCTAAGGCTAGTGATTCTTTGCTTAAAGTGATATTGATTTTATCTATAATAATATATACAAAGATATCAATCAAGAGAATAGAAGCTTTTGTGAACACAGGAAAGCTTATGAAGTACCACATTATTACAGACTTTCAGTTATTGGTCCCAATAACAATCCCCAAATTATAAATAGATTATTATGCCTAAGTGGCTATTGTCTAGTTTTCACAGTTGATGTTGAAATACTTTTACAACTTCCTTGATAACCCTTAAGGGACCAATTGAATGTGGGGAATGAAACTTAATAAGTATCTGTTGCTTGGGGGCGGGAGATACTAACCTGGAAGCAGACATCCAGGCATATACAAACTGTGACCACCCTGTCCCTTCCCCTTTGCCATTCTGACCACAAATAACTAGAAAACATTTCTATTCTATAATTCCATAAATGTGAACTATATCCCAAGATACGTAGATAAACAGCTACTTATTTTTTCCAGCATTAATTTTTAAAGTTCAACTTTTACTTTTAATGACACTGTCAATTCTTGTGATAGCACTTGGAGCATAACTCTTAACACCTAGGTTCTTCACCCATAAACATGTGGAACCACCAAGTCATGACTGATTTATGTTAGGAACTTAATCTCCAATGCAACAGTGTTTAGAGGCGAGCATAATGGAAGGTGTTAGGTCACCAGGACTCTTCTTAAGACTGATATAAGCCTTATAAACCATGCTTGTGACTGCAGGTTGACAATCTTCTACCTTCTGCCATGCAAAGAATAGCATTTCTGACTTCTGAACATGCAGGATTCATGGTGTCCTTCTAAAGACAGATCCTGCACTTCATACATCAGATCACAATGTCCTGACCTCAACTTCAGTCTCCACAATTAACAGCTCCAGTAAGTATAGTAGCATGTGCAGATGAAGACAATCCCCTTGTGATGTGGGATTCCCCTCTGTATGCTGTGAATATCTTTTATTACCATTTCTTAATAAAGAAACTGTTTGAGCCAATGGCTTAGCAGATTAAATTTAGGTTGGAAAAGATATATAGAGAAAGTAGGCAGGGTCAAAGAGACGTCATGTAGCTGCCTCATGGTAAAATATAAAATAATAGGAATAGGTTAATTTAAGATTTGAGTTAGAAAAAAAAGATTTGAGTTAGTTAATAAGAAGTCTAATCTATTGGCCAAGCAGTGCTATAATTAATATAGTTTCTGTGCTATTATTCAGGTCTGGCCAGCCAAGAAACGAACAAGTTGCCTTCGCCTACAGAATCTACATCATCTTATGGAAAAGAAAGAAGAAAGAATTTCAGAAAGAAATAAATATTTTTTCCCATAAATATTTTTTTCTCTGTTGTGCCTTTTGTTTAATATATGTCTGTATAAATAATGTTTAAGTTTTCCACAATGAACAATATATTTTCCTACAGTAATCTTTGAAGTTTCCAGGAAGAAGATGGGTCCCCACAAAAATGATTACACCTGGCTGTTATGACATTATGATACTGATAGTGCTACTTTAAGATCAGTTTGGGGTACCAGCTGCTCAAAATGATTCCAACTCGGTCAGCTAAAATGGTGTACCTTCTTACAAAAATTATGGCCAAAACTTCAAATAAAAACTTTAGAAAAACCCTATTGACTACTGAGATACTAGTTGCAATTATACCAGACAGTATTCATGAAACTTAACCATCATTTTAGATTTTCAGGATCCTATAGAAAGAACATCCCCCCCCCCCCCGTGACAGCTGGAAGTAATCCTAGAAGACAATGCTCCCCTCTCCCAACAAAGTTTGTCTTCAGGGTTAGCGACATCAATTAGGGGTTGATTATAATTGGTATAGGGTTGGGGGTAGGATGAAAATTTTGTAGGTTGAGGGATCTCCTTTATAAAAAAAGAAAGGAAAAGAAAAAAAGAATACAAATATGATAAGATAGAAAGGTAGATTATTGAATCTACTTTTAAAAGCAACTATTAATTTTAAATATTTTACATTGATTTTACTTTTGTATATTATATACAAATTTTGTATATTGATGCATATTTGAGATTAATTTTGTTGACACATAACGTACATACATTTCTAATATTGTTCAAGGTATTATACCTATACAGCTCATTTAACAATGTAATGTAAATCTCTAGTCCTTGAAAATTATTATTGTCAACTGTTTAGGAAACTGTTGAAAAATATAATTGTCAACATATAATATAAAATATAGGTTAATAGTAAATAGTTATTTACATTAGGTATGTTTTCAAGGTCAAATAATGATATAACTTAGATAGGTCATCTTAAAACACTTCAGAGATCTACAAAATATGGCATTTAAGATGTTTTAATAACCCAGGTTCTTCTTTTTATGCTAATGGGACATGTCTGCTCCTCTAGCACCAATCTACTTCAGAGAAAGTAATGGGCATCAAAGAAACTCCATATGGAGTTAACTTTCTTTGTGACAAAAGTAAGCCACTAGGCAAGAAAATGCCCCTACCTTAATTGCTGACATTATGTCCTAATTAGAAATTCTTCGGGACACACAATGCAGGAGATACAAAAAAGTGACTGACAAACTGCCAATATAGGCAGAACTGTCTTTGATACTAGGGACCTGTAGGCTGAAGATGGATGCCGCCAATGGTACAGAGGAACTCTGAGTGACTGTCAAGGCAGCAAGATGTCTCTGTCAGAGTCTTGCTAGAGTCTTGGGAGATGCTTACAATGCACTTCCTGTTAATTTAAATAATATTATATCCTTCTGGGGTTTTTCAAGCAGTTGAAGGATAGATAGTTATAATTATCATTTTCCTTAGTTATGATAAAAGATAAAATAGATATAAATATTGTAACTTCAATTCTTGCTTGATATCTATTTTGTATGCAATCAAATATGCAATTTAAAAATTTTTAATTAATTAAATTAAAATTAAAAATTTAAAGTTAAATTCTTCCTTTTTATTTAGACAGAAAAGGGGAGAAGGTGTGGAATTTTCCTCTGTATTCTGTGAATATGTTTTATTACCATCGGTTAATAAAGAAACTGTTTGAGCCAATGGCTCAGCAGAATATAGCCTGGCTGGAAGAGATCTAGAAACAGAGTAGGTGGAGGCAGAGAGACTCCAGTAGCTGCTGAAGGAGACAGACGTGCCAGAACCTTCCAGTAAACCACAAGCCTCATGGTAAAATATAAAATAATAAAAAATGAATAACTTAAAAAATAATAGTTAATAAGAAGACTAAGCTATTGGCCAAACAGTGTTGTAATTAATATAGATTCTGTGTTATTATTTGGGTCTGAGTGGCCGGGAAACAAGTTTGTATTAATTGGTGATTTTTTTTTATCCAGTGAAAGGATTAATAAAATCATATCAAAATTATTATATTTTCTTACTAATACTACTAATTTTGCAAAATAATGCTTCACTCTGACATATCCACACATGCATACTACTTGCTTTGTCAGTATTCATTTATTCTATTATGCTTTTTGTCTAGCACATCTCTCCCATTTTCCCTTCCATGTACCAAACGTGTCATAGTTCAACCATTGTTCTTTAGAGCCTGGGAGGTTTTTTTTTTATTTATTTATTTTATTTTATTTTATTTATTTATTTATTTATTTTGGTTTACTCAATCAGGAGTGTCTAACTCTGAAATGATTTACCGGAATTTTTCCTCATTGGTCACACTTTGCTGTGTTTTTGTCTGTAAGAGGCCCCATCATCTTAAAGCCTGCCCATCTCTCCTTCTGGCTGAGTATGGCTAGCATGCTTGCATCTGCAACCATGAGAATGATCACAGAGTGACGCAGTAAAAGTCAATGTCATGGGGTACAGGACCAACAGGTATAAGAAGAAACTTCTTAGTAAAAACTTCAAGATTCGACTGTTCAAAATTACCCAGAGGCTTTGGGAGTAGATGTGAGAAGACACTAATACCACATTGTTCAGAGTGGAGTATAAATCAGTAAGAGAAATCTATTAACCAGAGTGCATCTGAGAGTTTTAGGTGATAAGACATCTAAATGATCTTATTATAAACTTTTTACATCAAGAGATATTGAAATGTGGTTCTAACAACACATAGACCATAGGGAGGAAATTACTAAGTGCAATTTACAATTCAGTGCCAGCATTAAGAACTCATGTCATTACAAATATGCCATGATGTCGGTTCACAGCAATTTCAGAAGGTGCCCGGAGCTAGAGAGTCCTCAAGTGTGATTTTAGATGTGAATTGGGAGAGAGGGGAAGAGAGCAAATCTATTGTGTATATATATTCTGTTAGGGCAACACTGAAATTTGTCAGAAGCATCTGTGTTTTAAACAGTACAATGGAATGAAAATTGGCAAATCTGTTTTGGAAGTTAATTTTGAAGGTTGAGGATACTATGGTGCTCATATCTAGCAGCTGTCAATTTGCTACCATCAACTGCAATAAAAATCAGCAAAACCTGAAATCTTCTTCACCAAAGAGACAGCTGTTTCTGAACATAGAAGCTTTTGGGGATGTAGTTACTATTTTTAGCAAAGTATAGTCTATTTTTTATTTCTTGGAAAACATTCAGAAGTGATTTTTTTTGCTTAACTGTATTTTGATAAAGTAAGCATGAGAAAGTATATAATTCACTTGTGTTTATTCCTCCACTGTTTTTAAGCTATATTTTTAAACTGGTGGTATTCTGATCTTTGAAGAATCATTTGGCAGCATCTTTAAAAAAATTGTATATTTCAACTAGACACCATTGGCATTTGGTGTGTGGAGGTCAGGAATACAGGAACACACTCTCTGGTAATCAGGACCTACTCCACCATGAAGAATCATTTGTTGTCCATGTCAGCTGTGTCAGGACTGAGCAGTAATGTTCGGTAGGGATTGAGGTGAAAGATTTATACTGTAGGAGGGTTTGTATTTATGGACCTTTTCAGCCTATTTTCATCTGTACTGTTCAGGTAGGAAGCCGCAGTCAGGCACAGGCTCTGGTGTGTGAACAAAAAACCCCTTTGTATGAAATCACAGCAGGCATGCTTGCATTGATGTAATTAAGTTTGTGTCAGCACTTACATAGAATTTGTTTCTATGTATAACATCTTATAACGAGGGCTTGAAAAATGAATCCTTAACTAAAATTGGACAGGTAGTTTCTGTAAGTAGTAATTATTTTCCAAATGCACATTCATTAATATTCTACATATACTCCTTAATTCAATCACAAATGAATATTAAAAACATGAAGTAATTTCACATCTACCAATTACCTCATCACTTTCTTAAATTAAAGGTATTTACAAGCAAATGTATAACAAATACATTAAATGGAGATTTGTCACTTTGAAAATAATAATTTTAACTCTCTTGGGTAAGAGAAGCAGTCACTTTCAGGTTGGGAATAAGAACCAAGTGTGTACATTTTGTTGACTGTCACTGTCTCTCCATCACAGAAAAGAACTCTCATCTAACATCAATTTACTTCAAGTATTCATTTAACATGTAAAATATTTACAGCAAGAATACTTACCCCATTGAAAATAAAAGACAGATGATTAGAGATTAGGAAAATACAACAATCTGGTTATCTAGCTAAAATGTATCCATTCCAATAAAGTGACCTCTGGAAATAAATCTCTAGGAAGAAATTTAAGGAAGGCACATGATAATAATTTTCCTTTAAATCATGAATGATTTGCAAACTCTCAGACATTGAAACCCCTCTCACTGCACTTCTCATGCAGTATTGTCTCTCTTTTGTTAATGTAACAAATGTTTATACACTTCTTACAACATGACTGATGATAGTGGAGCTATCTTTCAACATGAACTCATCCAATTCTGATAAAGACCCCCCTAGTATAGGCACATACATTCTATCCATTTTATAACAAGGACAGCCCCCACAGACAAGTTAAAAATGAATGGAGG
This sequence comes from Chionomys nivalis, assembly GCF_950005125.1. Taxonomy (NCBI): domain Eukaryota; kingdom Metazoa; phylum Chordata; class Mammalia; order Rodentia; family Cricetidae; genus Chionomys; species Chionomys nivalis. Next base: position 115,598,257 of record NC_080086.1, on the reverse strand, counting down.
AATCGTGCAGGCCTCGCCCTACATTTGTCTAGTAATAATAAGCAACTAAGTAATGCTAAGGATGTGAGGTTTATTCTTCCCCAGAGATAAACACCTTAATTACTTATCCAATACCAAGTAGCCCCTAAATAACATACATTCAAACAGCACTAAAGGGACTCAGCCAGTTGTATTTATATATTTATATGGTGTGTGTGTGTGTGTGTGTAACAATACCAATTAAAAAGAAAGAGATCATGAATTTGAGAGGAGGAAAGGGAAGAGGTAACATGGAAGGTGTTAGAGTAAAGGAAAAGGAAAACATTGTAATTACACGCAAATTTAAAATAATATTTTGAAAAATGTCCAAGGCCTCTCAGTTAGAAATCAGATTTACTCATTGGTGCCTTTTCCTTGAACATCACCCTATGATTCTATGTGGATTTGTTTACTTTTTAAAGCGACACCCCACCTATTATTTATTCCAGTCTTGCCCAGGTGTTGTTTACCTTGGAAAGGGCAAAAGTATGCAAGGTTTCAAGTCTGCTCAAAGGACATGGGAATATGATGGGGACACAAGGATAGTGTGGCCACACTGGACAGTGTACTCATCAAACTGATGTATCTAAAAAATTCTTAGAATCCAGGGTTCAAACATATCTGTGAATTAAGCACATCTGACCTGTTCCATTCACAGTTTCATGCTATGCAAATTAAGTAGCAACTTCTCTTCCTGGGAGTTACAGTTTAGACCAGAGTTACGGCCAGGGCTCCAGACTTCCTGCTCTTGGATTCTGTTTCTAGAGTTGAATTGCTATGATTAAATGTCTACTGCGTATCTTGAATGTTGGATAGAAGCATCTGGTGTTTACAAGACACTGTAGAATGAAAATTGGCTTCACAGACTCATGAAGTTTTCATCTTTCCAGTCACATTGGGTAGTAATTCCATATTACTTCTTTTTTTTTTTGTTTTTCTTTTTCTTTGTTTTTCGAGACAGGGTTTCTCTGTGGCTTTGTAGCCTGTCCTGGAACTAGCTCTGGGTTCTTAACTGTGACCTCTTCCTCATAAGTAATATGAATGAAGATGTTGTGAAAACTTAAGATGCATAAAAGCAAGTGTACCCTGTTTGTGTTTTTTTTCTAAATCAGTTTTCTTATGTATATAAAAACATGGACATAGTTGAGGGTTTGGAGGACTATAAGATCCTAATGAACAATGGGCTACAATGTGAACAGCTTCAACCTCCTTCAACTATGGTATAAAGTCTGACGCTGAACGATGTTTGATGATGCTGTTTGCCAGGCATAAACATGCTCTCTAATGTTATGATACTAAAAGTCTGAGCTATTATAATGTCTCACCTTTTTATACTATTATTAATATATATTTACTATTTTATCAAAATGCTCACTCTTAAACTTTGAATTACATTGCCTTAAAAAAAATCTTCATTCCAGTTCTTTTCTTCTCCAGAAGAACTTTGGTGGGATCCATTATCCATTAGTTTTTTTTTTTATTATTATTATACTGATTACCCTGTCATACTGCCAAATCACTTCAATAGTTCTTTGGAGTTTCAAATATTAAAATAGACATGCAAACATAGCAATTAAATATTAATTTATAAATCCACAAACTAGAACTATGGCACCATGCATAAAATAGGTAAAATATATTTAGATAATTTGCTTTACAATAAAATACTACTTTTTAATTTTATGAGTGGTGAACAACCTGAATAAGTTAAGCAAAATAAAGTTCATGTGGTCAGAACATTAAAAACATAGCATGAAAACGTAACATTAGTTTTTAAAGTATTACTTTTATGCTTCTCATAAATTTCAAGATAATTTTACTTTGCTATTCCCTTGGTGAATAAGTTTGAGTTTCATCTCGGCATTACAAAAGGAACTCCCTAATACTGGGAAATTCCTCAAACAATCCAATGCTGCAATATATGTAAAAAATATACTTGAAGGAAATGTGTTCAGGGTTTCAAATAAAATGGCTTGTGTTTATTTAGAACCTTCCTCATTGTGGTCCTCTGCCCATGCTGGTCCAGGGCCGCAGAGAGGAACACTTTGTGTTACTAGCCATGGCAGATGAGAACATTATCTTTTAACCAGTAATTCTTCACATGTCTCAAACAGTTTTAATACTAAGAAGCTATTATTTGATTGGGACTCACTAGTTGTTATCCTTAGAGTAATAAATTAAAAATATTTTCTTCTTTATCCATCATGCATGCCTTCTCAAAGACTGAAAAGATATAACCAGAGTTTCAGGTACACAGTATTTGAAACGCTCTCAGCAAGGATACATGTTACATAACATAAATTGTCTATCAAGAAGCATGATCCTTGGAAAATTTAAAAATGGTTCAACTGAATATTCGTACAATACAGTTTATTTCAAATACACTTAAAATTTATTTCTTGTGCAATTATTGTAATTTTAATATCCATAATTTTTTAAACAAATGCTTTCTTTATAAAGCCACGTCCAATATGGTATCTGACAGCTATCAACATTTGGTAACTAGTGTTTATAAACGAATCCTGGAAATAAATAGATCTAAAAAAATATAAAACTGTGGGCTATAAGTCATAAAATCACTTTTGAGGTCTGTGATTTAAACATCATTCTGAAAGTCAGGGATCATATATATCTTGAGGAGGAGTTTTATCATGTTGTCCTCACCATGTACACACACTAGGAACAGATGGAGAACAAAGCACAAAATTCCAAGCACACCAAAGTAGCATTTGAAGAACATTGTCAGAGTCTCTTTGAAAAACTTTTCTTTCATCTAAAGATTAATGGAGGTTTTCAAATCCTTCACAAAATTGACAGGACATTCTAGTATGCCCTTGACATCCAGTATGCAACTAGCTTTTCTTACTGGTAAAATAAAATCAAAATAAAAGTATTTCTTAGAAAGTATAACTTTATATTTAAAGATGTAGTCAAACAAGTTTGCATAGCATGGTGACAAATGAGCAATTAGAGAAACCTTCTAGAAGGAGCCATCTGAAAGCTACAAGTGAGTAATAGCTCAGCACTGCAGAAGCAAATGCAGATTTGACAGAATATTAGAACATCATAAAGCATTAGTATACTCACGTTTCTTTTCATTATGAGGAAACACACATACACACATATATGAGTTTCAATGGGGATGGAAATTTCTCATAATCCACAAAGTAGAAAGCAGGAGATTGTATTCATGAATTTGGCTCTGTTTGAGCCTGGTCTACTTCAAACTATATTTTTGATACATGAGAGTCCAATGAAAAGTGTTGACTGATATTTGTATTTAAACACACACACACACATGAAAACAAATGTAAAAACATTAATGAGACAGTAATAGATTCATAGAAAAAGGTTAATGTGACAACCAAAAGAGAGCCCTAATCTAAGGTCATTGATCTAAAAATAGGGCATTTTATTTTGAGTTACTCAGTATCAAAAAATAGAGACAATGGAGTCTACCAATTCTATTCTTTCCAGGACTACAAAATGCCTGAGGAAATTAAAATTGTGAACATTGGAACGTATTGTTATTTCCAATGTTCACAAGAAGTTTTGTAATTAAATACCATTTCTCTTTACAATAAAGTCAAACTGAATTTAAACAACTTCCAGGTCTCATACCTTTTGATTTGCTTGAAGGGAACTGTGTTATAATTCATGAACAAGTTAAAAATGAATAGAAATATTTTATATGTCTTTCTTGAGTTCAAACAAAACTTTCTAAATGGATATGCTGTTATTTCAAAAATTATTTTCTGCAATATATGTGGCATTTAAATTTGAAGGACATAGATAATTCTTATTAAAAAGTTGTTTAAGATAGATTGACAGGAACTCTCAAGTGGTAACTGAAGTCTTGTTGGTTGAAACACAGTGCACTTCAAACAAAAATGGCAGAACATTGTTTTCTATTGACTTAACTCTAACGTTGAAGTATAATATTTTTAAGGTTTATTCATTCCTTCTGTTTTAACTCAAGTTTTATTTTGAAACATGAAATGGAAAAATGTGCCAGAAGGTTCTGAGTGCCTTTCACTCAGCTTGTTAAAATGGAAAACACCCTACATAGCAGCATTAAAAAACATTGAAACGAGAAAGACTAAAACTGACTTTGATTGAAGGCTCATTGTATTTGGATGGTTTTACACACATCCATTGTGTGTGTGTGTGTGTGTATTTCCTGTGTTCCTATGTAACTATATGTGACAAAAATCACATGACACTGAACTGACCACATCACTCTAGGGCTGGATCTGGCCACCTCTATTACTACAGATCAACTCTTATTTTCTCTCATAACTAATACCGAGCCCATTTCCTTATTTCTATGATTCTGTATTTCAAGAATATCTTATAAATGGAGTCAGATTTACATGGTTTCACATGAGCTGAGTTTTTTCACTCAATTTCTCATGAGCTGCATCTCTGTTAGTGCAGCCATCAACAGTCAGTCCTGTTATTGTTACATATCATTGCACAGCTTGACTTGATTATGAAATAACATTTAGAAAAAATGCTAGCTTCTTTTTTCAAACATATGTTACTCCAAAATGAAAATATTTACTAAAATGCAGTATCTGAAACTATACTGAACCAATTAAATGTCTGTGTGCTACATAAAGATATTCTGAAAGACACAGATCTTTTTATAGCATTTGAGTATTTTGTCCAAAAGGGAATAATTTCTGAGTTATGAACTGTAATGCATCCTATGGAGCAGCTTACTTTTTAGCTAGAAACATGTAGACCAGGCTTTATCACTATTTCCCTCTTTTCTCCATTATTTAATTTATCCACATGTCATATTAGGTTAGGTTATTCAAGATAATACAAAATATTATAGAAAATATTTAATTCCTCTGTAATTATTTTATTATTTTCTTTGAAGTCTGAAATGTTACAGACAGAAAAATAACTTTGCTGTGATTATACAAGTTTTTCAGGCACATTCAGAAAATAATTTGCTTAAACAAATTAGTGAGCATCCAAATGACTATTATGTGGTAATTTAGAGAAATAATAAAATTGAAGAATGTAATGACACAGGAATAGATTCCAAAGTTATTTAGCAGTAGTTGACAAACATATTTACAAGAGAAATTTCATAATAAAATTTTGCTTTTGTAAAATGACATATAAAATCACATACACATAAAAACTGGAAGATTATATACTTGTGGTCTTACAAAGAACAAAATGTCATAATTGACTTTCTGGCCTATTATTTATCATATTTTCTTAAGGTACTTTATAGCCATCTCTGATTTTCAAGATTGTTTTATACAGAAGAACATTATTTTTCTTTCAGGCCAGGTCAGCATTCTTATACGGTACTGTTATTCCTATTTTCTTACTCATTGTTCTTGTTTTGATTTCCTACCATGTTTATCTTGTTAATTTTTTAAAAGTAGCTTGACTTTGAAACTCTTTCAATAGCCACACAAGCCAAGAGCAGGAAATACCACCACTAATTTTAGAAAGAAATGTTTCACATCAAAGGCAACTATTACCAAAGGCTTCAAGGTCTCAGCTCAAGCAAATATATCAAATTCGGTGTTTAGAGAGCAAGTGGAGATTATGAGCACAAGCGTGTTATCTCCATTGCATTACTTAATCTCTTCTTTCTTTAGGGTCAGCAAAGCCACTGTGCTCATCTATTAATTATTTTTCTGCTCTCTTATTTTACTATAACTTTTAGGAATTTTTATAAACTGTGTTGTCAGATTTCTAATATAGTTCTTGCCATTAGTTAGACTCTGGGTAGGCCTATAATTCCCAACCCAATCCTCTCCCGTTTGAACTGGCAACATATGAAGGCTGTTAAATCAGTTCACTTGCTGTTACTGCCCTAAGTAAAGCTTGGAAATTATGTTGGCAATAATACTTAATTTTCTTTTGAATTAAAACTTAACTTTCACATATTAAGCACTAGTATTTGTGTTCAAAAATATTCATTAAAGAATGTTTCAACTATCTCCTGCACTTGATTTGGACCTTGAGATTTCAGTCCGGTGCTCCAATGTGGGTCTTTGTCTCTGTCTCCTTTCATCGCCTAAATGTTTTTCTTTGGGTTCACCTTCTTAATTAGCTTCTCTAGGATCACGCATAATAGGCTCAACGTCCCCTATTCATGGCTAGAAACCAAATATGAGTGAGTACATCCCATGTTCCTCTTTTTGGGTCTGGCTCACCTCACTCAGGATAGCGTTTTCTATTTCCGTTCATTTGCCTGCAAAATTCAGGAAGTCATTGTTTTTTTACTGCTGAGTAGTACTCTAACCGGTTTTTGATCCTACTGCACGTACTGGCTTTGTGGGAGCCTAGGCAGTTTGGATGCTCACCTTACTAGACCTGGATGGAGGTGGGTGGTCCTTGGACTTCCCACAGGGCAGGGAACCCGGATTACTCTTAGGGATGATGAGGGAGGGGGACTTGATGGGGGAGGGGGAGGGAAATGGGAGGTGGTGGCGGGGAGAAGGCAGAAATCTTTAATAAATAAATAAAATAAATAAATAAAAAAGAATGTTTCAACTAAAATTAGGTACTCATAAAATAATAGGGTCAATTACTGGTGTAATTATTTTCTCTTAATATTTCACAACCATTATCATTCTGTGACCACAAGTATGTTTCAAGGACATATTCTCTTCTAAATTTGACAAAAATAAAACAAAACAAGTTGTATCATGGAAATTAGTTGCATCTACCACATCTATAAAGCAAAGAAGTTATTACATTATTGATAATTGTAAAACCAGTAACAGAATTGATAATGGGTCCTAGGTAATCTAGTAAGCATTTTCTATCTTGTTTAACTCTTGCTTTCTTTTGTGCTTTTGTAAGACATGCTCTTGCTACATAGTCTAACATAGCATTAAGTCCAAGGTCTTCCAGCTTCAATCAGCTGAGTGTTGGGACTGGAAGAATGCACCACTGCATCTACTTATGACAGATATAATTCCTTTTAACTTAATGATTACACTGAGTTAAAACATGCAGTACCCAGTCAACCTAGTCTACTATAGATCATACACCGGTGGAGAAGAAAACTGCATCTTGCACTGGAGTAGTCTGGTTGAACGGTTCTTATACATTTATCACAGAATAAACTTTTTTTATTTTTGAAAATAGATACTTCTCTCAAATAATACATCCCAAGCACAGTTCCCCCTCTCTCCACTTCTCCTAGCCCTCTCCCCCAGCAGCTTCCCACTCACAGTATGAACATTTTATTTTCACTTTAGAAACAGGGACAGTTTATCTTGAAAGGGAAAACACTCTAAGCCTAGGAGTGAACTGGAGAGCTAACAAAAGGGCTCTCGAAGCCAGAATGTGGACGTCTATAGGAGTAATAATCGCTCAGCTGTGCCCAGTGTTCCCAGGCTTGCAAGCATCTGTCCCAACACTGATGATACACACCTTATCCAGATAGTTTCTGGACTTCACTGCTCTTCCAGAAGTGAATAGAAACCTTCAGTTATGTATAGAGCTCATTGGAGTCTTAACCCTCTTCACTATATTATGAGTAACCCTAGAGGCTTATTGTAAAAACACATAACAATGATGTCTACTTCTCTTATGCCATACTGCACCTACACATAACTTTGAAAACTTTAAGAATTGTATGACTTTTTCCTTTCTCATTCTCTTACTTTTCCCTAATACCAGTAACACAATTCATCTGTGTAGAGCATTCTAACAATAGGGTACTTCTTTGTGAGAGGCTCCTTAAACATCAGAGGAGCAAGGATGGATCTCATTGCTGCTCAATAACACTGGATAAGTTACTAAATTATCTCTATTGTATTTAACTCATCTGAAACTTAATGTTATGACTTACATGTAAAGATATTTATAGGACATCTTAAGAATTAAGAACTTCATTTGTTGATGACTGTCCATGGACTGGCCCAGTTTGGAAAGATTTATAGAAGTTATTGTTTTGTTCTATTTTGTTTAACACAAACGGTAACTTTAAATGTGAGTGCACTTACTAAAAGGAGCTTTATATGATGGTGTGAAAGGTATACACCTGCACTCTAGGATCAATCCGATACCATTTCTGAGGAACAAAAGTATAATCAAATTAATTAATCTGCAGATGAGTGGTTTCTGTGCCCATCTAGTGTTACTGAATGATCATGGAAGGCTTTCACACCTGGCCAACTAAACCCTTTAATATATCCAGAGTCGAATATTGCCTAGAAGATAACTGGAATCATTTATATTTTGTATTGTTATACATAAAAAGGGGATATAAAATGAATACCAAGAACACTCCTGATAGACTCCTTAGATCATGGCAGGGATCAGGGCTCAAACCCTCACATTCACAGACACAGTCTTAAAGGACTTTATGTAATCAGTTAGTCGCTGCTTCCCTATTCCACTATGTAAGATTTTTAGCTGTTTATAATATTATAAATAGCAGAGTCAAAAAGGCAGTCTCTTGGTAAGCATGCCTTTGTTCCTCTTCCAAGGAGCTAGGTTCACCTCCTAGGCCCCACATTAGACTGTTCAAGACCATCTATAACTCTAGCATCAATGGATCGAAACCCTCCTTCTGGGTACAGGTACCCACATACATGTGGTATACACTCACACATGTATACACATATATGCAGAGATAAAACATAAAGAAAAAAAGTGACAAAATTTAGCAGTTGTTTGTGTTTTTTTTTTTTAATTTTAACATTTGTCGATTTAGGTTATTGGGCTATTTATTGTTTACTTTCAAAACATCACCACCTCCATCAGTAGATGTGGTCTGTTTGGATAGTGAGAGGTAAAAGCTTATTTGAAGTATCTCTAAGTTCTTTACACCAGAAGAGGTCTCACAACAGTAGCTTTCTCCATCATCATTACCTCATCCACTTGTCTGTGTTAACTGTTCTAATCTCATATGACCTGGGATATTGAAAACAGCTAACTGTGCCTAGGCAAGCATTTTTATAGGGAATATATTACTAATACTTGAAACTTTTAGAAAAACTAACAATATTAATCCTTGAAAATTTTAGTGTAGTATCAGTACAGGTGCTTGCCACCAAGCTCCCAGGACTTATATGGTGGAAGGAAAGAACCAATTCCCACAAGTTATATTCTGCTCTCTGATATGGGATTCCCCTCTGTATGCTGTGAATACCATTGGTTAATAAAGAAACTGTCTTGGGCATGTACAGAGCAGAATAGAGAGAGGTATACAGAGAAAACTAAACTGAAAGCTGGGAGAAAGAAGGCAGAGTCAGTGAAAATCTATGTGGCCCCACCCGAGACAGACGCTGGAACTTTACTGGGTAAGCCACAGCCATGTGGCAGTACACAGATTAATGGAGATGGACTAGTTTAGGATATAAGAGTTAGCCAGAAATACACTTAAGCTATTGGCCAAACAGTATTCCAAATAATATAGTTTCTATTTGTTTATTGAGGGACAGGGTGGGCAGAAACATCCTACAACAGACCTCCACCCACTAATGATGGCATGTAGGAGCCCACACATATACATACATGCACACAAATAGCAAATGTGATCACTTTGTCCTAGATAGAGACATTTGTTATGATTTGGCATTAATTGCACAGGTCTTTTCTGACTGTATCTGTGCTTCTGATGGTCATACTCTGAGTTCATTCAAGTCATTCAAGGTCCTCAGCTTCAGTATGCGTTAGGATGCTCTTGCTTCATCTTCTTGACACACTGCTCTTATTAGAGTTCCAGAGGAACCCTGTAAATGCTATGAAATGTGATACAGCAAGGGCATGTATTACATCAACCTTTGATTACCATTTAATGTGTTCAAATATTATAGGCATGTATGTCAAATGATTTTCCATGGTTCCTATTAGCCACTCACTATCCTAAGGCAAAAAGAATAAAAATACCCTTACCAGTGTGACCACTGTAGATGTGAGATGAGACAGACAGCATTGAGCGGGATGCAGACAGAGTTGCATATGCACATTTCATATATACAAAGTAGTTCTCTATTCCCCTAGATGATGGAAATATTTAAAATTGTGTCCTACCTTTAAATGTTTTGGAATTATTACAGTAACATGCAAAGAGGTTCCCAGGACATTATCTTTTAGGAAATGTTACTGTGTGATGCACATGATTTCAAAGAAAGACTCTTGCAAGTGAAATGCAGTTTTTGTTTTCTGAAAAGCACAAGGGTTTAAATACCATTGTGCTCTTCTTTGTCTCCTGGGAAAGAATTGAAATAATTTGACAATTTCTGGCAACCAGAGAGCATAAGACTCATCTTTTCCTGCCAATCAAGATATCAATTATAGAAGGGGTACAATATAAAATTTATTGCTATTATTTTATTTCTGCTGTTGTCTCAAGGCTTGATAAAGAACTTTGGGTCTTGCACATGATAGACAATTATTTAACACTGAATGCATCCTCAGCCTTCTTTAAATAAATTTTTAATTGCACATGCAAGGCACAGGGTGGTTTTTCAGTATGTGCATGCAATGTATAGCATTTGACATTTCTCTGTGCTTGGAATAATCAAACTCCTCACCATGGCTGTTCGAAACACACTACACAGATTATTACAAGCTCTTCTTTATATCCAGCCATATAGAGTACTGGCTAGCCATCCTCTCTTTCTTTAAATGCTCTTTTAAGACTTAATTTCCCATCTTAAAAGAAAAAAATTTGGCTAGTCTCTAAAGAAGTTTCCAGAACAAAACGTTTATGAGGCAGAGTCATCCTTTAAATTATCTGAAATGAAGGATGTTTTTGATGTCTATGTAGAACAGATTATAGTAATGTAAATTTCTCCTTCTCATACTGTTATTCATTCGTTCTGAAGTTCTGTTTTAAAAACGTTCACTTTTTAATAATAAAGATCTCACATTTTATCCTGAATGACTTCTTTTTTGAAGATGACCTCACTGGAAAATAGGAGCTTTTTGTCCCTTGCATATTTTCTCCATCTAAGACAGACACCAACTGAGCTACTTCTCTATTCCAAGCACAATTCTCTCCTGAGATTTTCATCAATAAATAAAGGGACATGCTGCTATCACAGCTGCTTGACACCAACCAAACCCCTCATTAGCTTGTGGACTCTAACATGAGAAAATGAAGACATTTAAATGCCTTGTTGAAAGGCAAGGCATGAAACTACACTTTGAACTTTAGCATTCTAAGTTTTTTTTGTTTTTGTTTTTTGTTTTTTTTTTAAGATTCAATTCAACTACATTTGAGAAAAATCAAGTTTTCTCAAAGGAATGAGCACAGATTCATACCCTCTTTGTTACTAATACCTTCTTTCTTACTGTTTTGTAGGTTCTGTTTTTAAATATCTACTATGTAGCAGGTACTATGAAAACATAAAACACACACACACACATACATATGCATGCACACCCGTGTGCGTGGGCGCCACTATTGGTGCATAACATTGCAGAGCCAAATCATTTTCTTATAGTATATGTGTGTGTGTGTGTGTGCGCGTGCGCACGTGTGTGTGTAGTATAGCATATCATAGTTTTTGTCTACCTACATCACAACTTTCAAGGCAATCTCTATTCTATGACATTACTGCTCATGTCAGTTCTACCCTACCCTTGCCACTAGCCATCTGCAATACATAGGCTCTGAAATCTGTGAGACTTCAGTCAACCTTTGGGAAACTACTATCAGCAACTAGCATTCTAAATGCCACAGACTCGGGATAAACGTTTATTTTGAAAAGTTCCAAATAAATAAGAGTCCAGAAGCTGGCATATTCACTCATGTAAGCTCCTTGGATTGTAGGAGAATAAAACACATAAGACAGAGTATTCCATCCCTCTGCCCCCTGCTGCAGCGCATCCCTTTAGCATCATCCGTCTTCTAAAAGCCTCTTCACTATCTTTCTAGGCCTGATTATATCTTCTAGTTGCCCTCACCTCTTGATGCCCATGACATAATAGAAAAAATACAATTCTTTACAAGTAACTATGGCTTCTAAAGGCAATTCAATGTCTAAATTCTCTATGTACAGATTCTTAACCAGTATGCAGCTGAGGATGACCCTAAATCTCTGGTTATCCTGGTTGTATATCTTGAGTACTTGGTTGAGAGATGAGTACCACCGTGCCTGGCTTATTCAGGATTTGGAATCAAGAAGTCTACCAACTGAGCTACATTCTTTTATCACCCCCCCACCAGTTGATTGATACATAGCTTCAATTAAAACTATCACTCTGGCAGCTGTAAATACCAGAGAATTAATATTTTATCATTCTGGTTATCATTAAATCGATTAGAATATTTTTTTTAAATATTTATTTATTTATTATACAATATTCTGTCTGCTTGTATGCCTACAGGCCAGAAGAGGGCGCCAGACCTCTTTACAGATGGTTGTGAGCCACCATGTGGTTGCTGGGAATTGAACTCAGGACCTTTGGAAGAGCAGGCAATGCTCTTAACCACTGAGCCATCTCTCCAGCCCCCAGAATATTTTTTAAAGTAACTCTAATTTAACCATTAGTATGACTCATGTTAAAGTATTTCCTTCACAGGATATCCTGAAACTAAATATTTATTGGTTCCATGTGCTTTGGAAATTATTCTGAAAAACTTGCTTAGGCAAATGATTGGTTGTTAGTATTTACAATGTATTTCCGATGACAGAAACATAACCAGAGAAGGAAGATTTCCTTTTGTTCCCAGCATCACTGGGGAATACAACATGGCTCACACTTCCTCCTGTCTGCCCAGGAACAGCATGGCTGGCTGCTGCACCATCGGAACAAAGCCAGTAGTGGCAGAATTGCAGTTCCAATTGAATGGAACAATCACTCCTTCCTGTGCTACTCTGGAAACAGTTCACAGATCTTCCATTAGCACTTGTCACCAGAAGCTCAATTTGTCACAGAAATATAATGAAAGAATTTTATTTCTCATTATCTCAATGAAATAAAATAAAATCCCTTCTAGTTAAGATATGTTTGGAAAGATTAGAATCTGAAGGTCCATATAACTATGACTGGCTCCAGATTTTATTATCATAACTTCAATCTAGGATGTCTGCAAAGATTTTTTTTTGTAAAACTGGTATTTTAGAAGTCATATTTTGAATCCATACTGCCTCCAATTTAGTGAGTTATTAGAGAAATATATTCTTCATAGAACCTATCTCCCAGTCTAACTTGGATCAAAGTGCTAAAAGATTAGATAGAAAATTACATTAAGGCAAGGAGGTGAACATGTGCACAAGTAATGTCTCACCTTCCTCTCTCTGTCTCTCTCACTCTCTCTCTTTCTCTCTCTTTTTCTCTCTCTCTCACATATACACACTCACTCACTCACCCACTCACTCACACACACACAATGATGTGGGAGATATTACCAAGTGAATAATGAGTATATTAATATCTTTATTTAAATTTCCTGGTCCAAGCCAAGTTCTTAATGCAATTTTGATGAAGAATTTCTCCATAAATTCTTTCCAAGAGTGATGGGAGAGCATGCAATCATATTTTTATCATTTAAGATAGCACTTTGAAGCCAGGAGGTAGTAGTGCACACCTTTAATCCCAGCACTCTGGAGGCAGAGGCAGGCGGATCTCTGTGAGTTCGAGGCCAGCCTGGTCTACAACAGCTATTTCCAGGACAGGCTCCAAAGCTACAGAGAAACCCTATTTCAAAGAATCAAAAAAAAAAAAAAGTAAGATAGCACTTTGAGCTACAGAAGTCAACATATTAGCTGAGTGAAAGATACAAGATGGTCCACTCCTCTTTTCCTGATAAAGAAACATCTTACCTCCTTTGAGAGCATATTAAATTCATTTTGTTCTGTCTGTCTGGACAATCTCATAAAAACAAAGGTATTAAATTCACCCTAGAAAATCAGATGTTGTAACTCCATAAATTTTATTAGTGATTTCTAGACAAATCTTTCCCTCATACTTGCAGCTTGCTAATGTGATTCATAATGCCTGCAAGGAAGACAGACAAGGGTGCACTCCACTGCGAGGCAGTGACTGTAGTGCCGGACTCAGCTAGCAATCCCTTCATTTTTCATTTTTCTTACTCCATGATTTACTAAAGGCAATCTAGTTATTACCCATTTTTCTAAGTATCTTTACTTAGCAGTGGAAATCAATAAACACTATCTTTTGGAAAGTTTCTGCAATCATAACAGTCCATAAATGGATAGTTTAGTTTCTACTGATGGAGGTGGGTCATTTGTCTATCTGCTGCTTTCATTGGTTAATTAATAAAGAAACTGCTTAGCCTTTGATAGGACAGAAAATTAGGTAGGCGGAGTAGACAGAGCAGAATGCTGGGAAGAAGGCAGTGAAGTCAGTCACCATGATTCTCCTCTGCGAGGCAGACACAGGTTAAGAATCTCCCTGTCATGGTGCTACACAGATTATTAGAAATGGGTTAATCAAGATGTGAGAATTAGCCAATAAGAGGCTGGAAATAATGGGCCAGGCAGTGTTTAAATGAATACAATTTGTGTGTTGTTATTTCGGGGCATAAGCTAGCCAGGCGGCCGGGAGCTGGGGTGGCAGGAACGCAGCCCGCAGCTCCATACTACAATCTACTCCCTGTTAAGACTTATTTCTGGGGAATCCATTTGTACCCCTAACTTTAGTTATAAAACCTTCTTTGAAAAACCTGAGCATTGCTGGAATAATTTTAGCTACTGTTGATAGTTTTTATTAATCTTTCTCATCCATTTTCTACTGTGAAATATAATCTAAGTTAATAACATCTACTAAAATATGTTTTCAGCTGAAAGAAAATTCTATGTTTCCTCCTCAGTTCAGCCCCTCCTACTCCCATGCACTAAACCCCTCCCATTGTTAAATTTCTATCAAAGAGACAGAGCATCAGCAGAAAAACAGGAGAGAGAGAAAAAAACAATTGTGTGTCTATCAGAATGTTTCTAACACTGATATGAAGTGATCTGTGTTTACACAGGAATTCTGAAACAATGATCACATTCTAAAAATCTCATAGCATTTTCCTTTCAACAGTTAATGTTAATTATAAAACATTCAAAGTATTATAGCATCTACAATATTGTTATTTGGTTTCCTCCAGACCATTTCTGCAAGAACGCAGATATGATGTAGGAAATAGAATTTTGGTACATTGAACTATAGGTTTCAAAAATAATAACAAGTTTAGAACACTGAATCTACAATCATCCCCAAGTGTTTCCCAGAAAACCAAAAATCCTGTGTCTTGTTACCAATACTTTCCTTTTCTTTCCCCCCACACAGTTTTCTTTCATTTTTTCATCATATAAGTTCATATTAAATAAGAAAAATTGTCTAATAAATGATGACATAACAAACCCTTAATCTTTGGCCTTTCTCTTATTGCTAATCTCACAAAATAATTATCACAGTCAATATTTCATAACTTCTCAGATATGACTTTGTAAGTAAGATATAGTATACTAGGTAAAAATCAGTGAATAATAATGGTTTGTTTCAGACTCTGTCAAGGCACTGTGGTAAACATAATATGAAGAGACAAAAAAGTATGCTTACTGACACAAAGAAAAAATGGAATGAACACACAAAAAATCTAATCAAATGGCACTACCATGATTCTTGATCTTGGCTATCCAACATAATCACATTCAGAACTCCAACATACACTGATACTGAGACCCAACCTCAACCTAATAAACTAGAAAATAACATGATCAATAATATCTAAAATTAGAGGCACAGATAAAATAATATTGTTGGGATTCAGAGATAGTTTCATTTACATGTAACTATTACATCTAGTATCCTAATGGGCAACGATTTCACATGGTTTACATTTTATTAAATTTCACAATAATGCATCACTACTGATCTAAACTTAATCACAGAGCTTTGCCCTCATATGTTACAACTCTGAGTTTATAGACCATATTTCAAGTATACTTATGCTGAATAATAAACCTCACAAAATAAAGCACCTTAAAACAGTAATATCTGTGAGCTGAAGTATTTGTTTACCAAGCATGAGGACTTGAGTTAAATCCCCACAACCCATATAAATAAACTAGGTATGGCAAAATGCTTACAATCTCAGGGCTGGGAAGGCAGAGACAGGTGAATTTGGGCGGGTTAGCCAGTGAGCCTGGAGTACTTACAAAGTTCCAGGCCAGTGAGAGACCCTGTCTCAAAACTATAAGAATGTCATTAAAGGGTGACCTCTGGCCCTCACACACATAAACCAATACATTCACCCACACACATGAGCTCTCATGTGAATGCACATTCACACACACACTCACACACACACAAGACATTCAAACAATGTGTGTACATTTTCTTCACTATTTGATGGAACACTGATTTGCTGGTGCTTAACTGAGCAATTCTGGTTCAAGGGTTCCATGGAAATGAAGTGAGGATTTTGACCATAACTGTCAATAGTTAGATAAAGCCTTGAGTATGGTCGGAGGGTTTGCTTTCTCAAAGGACAGTAATGCCCTATTCTTAGTGCAATGATTTTGTCCTTTAAGCAATAACCCTCAACTTATAATATTGTAAAACAAGCATGTTTCCTCACTTATTAATTATTCATCTAAAAACATCATTTCAGAAAAACTGCAAGTCCTTTAGCTTTTTGTTTTTCAGGCTTGATGATATCATAAATTAAAAGGAAAACACATGTGCACTTCCTAAACTATCGTTCTCCCAGGAATATAACAGACAGCACACAAAGACTATAATTAAAGATGGGTGATTATCATGAATGGATCCTTTAATAAGAATTTTTTAAAAAGTGAGCATTAAACTCAGTCAATGTGATAACTTGTGTTTGAATGATAAGAATAACTAAAGACCGTTTTGACTCAAGATTCATTCCTGGGATACCAGAGCTTCTGCTATTTTATGTCCTATCACATTAAATAATTTGTCTTTCTAGGCAACTTTATTAAAAGGAAAACTTAAAGATGAATACAAGAAAATACTTTTGAAAAAGTAAAAATCTATATAATAATAGGTAGATAACATCAAATATTAGGGGCAACAGACCAAAGAGCCTGAAAATCTTGAAAACCTTAATAATAAACCTAAATGCAATATGTTAGTATGTACAAAAGGACGAGAATGTGTTAAAAATGCACAAAGCATAAAATCTGGGGGAAATTGATCATAACATTTGTTTTGTTTGGCTTAGATTTTCTGAAACTCCCTTTATCACTTAACAGTCTGAGAAAAAGTGCATTAGAAAAAGTACACAGTGGAAAGGACAGTGGGTAGAAGATTAAAAATAACTGGATGTCAATGGGCAAAGACACTCAAGGTCCCAGAGAGGGCAGCTCATAAAATGGCAAGAAGGATCCTTGAAGCCATGGAGGGTGTGATGGGCAGCAGAATCCTGCAAGGCTTGCAAAACCAAGGTCACAGTGCAGGGAAGAGCCAAAAGACCCATTGTTAGGCCTTGTGACAACTGAATAAAAGTCATAATTGAGTTCTTGGGGTCAAAGATGGAAAACCTGGTGTCTCTAGACTGGAATCAAAGAGGAGTGAGCAGCCATTTTCCTCCAGTTTTACAAAGGGAACAACAGCAAGCTAAATTGGTTGATCTTTTCTTAACAATCCAGTGAAGAAAATGTAAAGACTTCCAACTAACAATCACCCAAGCTTTTCAGCTCATGGTGATTCCGCCCTGTTATGGAAGGCACCATCTGTTAGCACAGAACTCCAGATTTTGTATCAGGGTCCATGTTGGAAGAAGTTGAGTAATTTTAAACCAGTCAGGATCTCACAATTGCATTTCACCATTAACCAAAATTCTTCATCCTTCATTTCCAAGGGCTTCCTCTGTCTTTTTAGGTGTCTGACTCAAATCGCATTCACAAGTGTTGTCTTTAAGTTGTACAAACCCTATTTCTTAGTTTAAAAAAATTAAGAATGCTTTAGTTTGTAAATGAAAAATAATCCTTATGCCCCATTTGTGTTACAGGAATACATGGTCTATGAAAAGAAATAGCTAAAGAAATCAATATCCTTTCCATCGTCATCTTAATTTTCTTTTCCATCTTTACATTAGAGCTGAATGTGATTCAGAGGCATTGCCATTAGTTTTTCTTAATCTTAGCACAGTGATTATGAAAGTTTTCCAGGAAAAAAAAAATCTGAATTCCTAAGAACTTGGTTAAAAAAATGTTAAAGCTAACACTGCATGAAATACCCTAGAAAGTGTGTTTTCACATATAAAAATGTCTTGCTGCAAAGTATGTAGCTTTTTCATGAAAGAAATATCACTGGAGTAATTCCCATCGCACAGATTCATGACAATCAGTCTTTAACTTCATGCTCATGAGAACTACGAGAACACAAAATGCCAATGCCACAAAGCTAATTTCTAACCACAGTATGCAATATTCGAGAGATGTTCATTGATTTAAATCATAGTGTGTGTGTGTGTGTGTGTGTGTGAGAGAGAGAGAGAGAGAGAGAGAGAGAGAGAGAGAGAGAGAGAGAGAGAGAGGAATAAGAAAAAACTACAACGGCCTTAGCTTCAGAAGTTATGGACAGTTGAGGCTTTTAAGTCGTTCCTTGCTACAGACTCAGACAAGGACTATGCTGGTCCCTGGCACAGTGGGAGGATCAACCTTTAGAGGGTGTCTGAAAAATGAGAAGTGTTGAGTGAACTGATATTTTAGTGTGCATGTGTGTGTATAAACTTGTCATTGATACGGCTTGTCATTTGCATAAGTACTTCTCTTTGGCCCACTCCTGTGCATATAATGTGTGTGACTTCATATATGTGAATAAATCTTGGCATTTGGATTATTTTGGCCAATAAATAAGTGTGAAATTAGACATACTTGAGCCAAAAATATTCAAATGGTAAACCAATTACATAAATGTAGTCTGTCTACCTAAAAGTCTGAATTAGTGATCATAAAAGTAGCACTACTAAAACTAGTCATTACAGAAAATATGATGATATAAGAAGTACAAAGCCTTATGGGAGTCAGCTCACTTTTACAAAACAACAGCCTTGTGCATGGGTCAGGGTCTGTTACCAATGCCATAGACACACCAGCAAAGTGACGCTTAAATCAGCAAATAAGTATCTCTCTCATGGGGTCACTTAAATATAAATGGCAGAGGGGCAATAACAGCCCCAGTACACTGAGCTCATGATCAGAGAGTTGTAAGAGACGGACATTTGTCACTAATACATGACCTTGAGTAGAAATGAGCGACTTGCCTAGAATAGGACTAATCATGTGATCTAATATGTATATGGCAGTGCTAGTACTATAAATATGGAAAGAGAGAAAGCATGTATGGAAGTGGTATTAAATATTTCCCTTTCCTATAATCCCAACAGACTGATTGTAGGCTCAGAAGAAAAATGATTATGATCAAATAGAAAACTACAAAAAGAAACATGGCTCTGATCATTTTAAGGTATTTTTAAAAGTTTGTACACTTTAGTTCATTTATTTTTTTTAATCTAGAAGAATCACTGACACAGAACATGTAAACTATAATGTCTAATTCTGTTATGTAAACATATAACATATATGTATGTATATATACAAGAAAAACTAAGTTTTAGCTAGCTAACCACTGTGCACATGGAAACATACATAAGGAATATTCACATCAGTTTCTTTTACAGAAACCAAAAATGGTAACAACCTAAATGCTCATGAACTGGTAAATGGATAATAATATGACATTCATACAACAGAATAAGCACGCAGCATCTTGATACATGGGTGGTCCCGAAGAACATCATACAAGTAAAAAGCCTATTAGAGAAGCCATGGACTGCATGATTGTTAAGAGAAAAATAAAGGAACACGTGGCTGATAAGGGGAAAAAGGAGAGTTTTCTTCTGGTAGTACAAAAATATTCACAATTTGAATATGGTTATCAATGGCCTGTGAATATAGTCTTTATTTGTAAAAAGATACTATTTTACTGAACTATATTATTTTCAGGAATAATCTATTATGTGAATTATTTCTACAAAATTATCTACAAAGATTATCATTATTTCTTAAAGAACTTGAGGAAGAACTTTCTTATGCAATAAGCTTTTTAGGAGTTTTGTTGGTTTTGAGACATGAGATTGAGTGTCTAGGGAGGCAAGGAGAACCTAGGGGTCATGGTGGGAAAGAATATGTTGATAATAATATATGAAAACATAATTTAAGACAATAAATATAAAAATAAAAAGTGTTTTAACAAATAATTCATGTTTGTGTTTTTGTATTAGCAATTACAGTAAAATAAATGACAGATACACACATGCATACATAAAACTCTGCTTTTTCCTAGATAGATTCATGAAAACCAGAATCTATCACTAAAAGTCTTGATTGATTGAGCTTATTTAAGTCACCCAGTTCCTGGCATTGTTGCTAATTCTTCCATGTGCTTAAGCCAGCAGATAATAAGGTCCAAGGGGACATTTTTTCTCTATTCAGTTGAAATTTCCAGACATAATTTAAATTCATTCTTGCTTATTGTCTCCCTTAAAGAGCCCGATTCCATCCTGTCCTTGGTGGCCATCCCTGTCCTTTAAGCCAAGCACAAACCTGTCACATCCTCTGTGATTGTCACACCTCACACCAGCACATTCAGAAAGTACTAAGTTGACATTTTAAGTTCTCACGCTCCCAATCTGAAGTAATGTCTGGAAGGTTTTCCTTATTTATTGGTATTCTGATTTTTAAGATTTATCATTTCCCTTGCCTAAATATTACAGCATATTGGCGTATATCTATAAGTATATAGTGCATATAACACATGAATCACATATGTGTACTAAATACACACTATTTTTTTTGTTCTGAATCCAATGAACTTTGTATAGTATACACAGTAAACCTAAGTACTGCTCATTTGGGGGCTCTGGAAGTATCAAATATCTATATACATATTGATTTAAAAATAGTTATATTCTCATTATTCCTTTCTCCCCAAAAATGCACAGCTTACAAATAGTTATACCCCCAGCTTCTTTTCCTAAAGAATGCATAGAATAAATTTGGAAAAGTATTTTACATGCAAAAATTCACCAGGAACTTACTGATAGAAAGTAAAGAAGATTAATCAACATGTTGGGAGCCATGAGATATTTAAAACAAAAAACTTTCTGCTTGAAACAGATATATGTATCTATTGAGTCTAAACAGATAGCTATATTAAATTGTTGTTGAAACACTTCTCATACTCACAGTTCATCTCAGAAAATAAATTTATAAAATTATTAACTTTCCAACTCACTCTTCAATAAACCTTTGTGGGGATAATGGGAAAATCTGATATTTATGGGTTGTTATATTCTGTCACATCATAATATGTATTATTTCCTTTAATCGTCTTTTTAAAGCCTGTACTAATAATCCATTTTTACCCGTAAACAATGAAGGGCTATAGAGGTTAAATAAATAACTTGCTTAAGTTCTTCTAGCTAGTATGGAATGGAAGCTAAATCTAAGTGAAGTAGACATTAGATTTCAAAGGCTTTCTATGTTCTACAATATGCACCAGTTGTCTCTAAAAGCATTCTGATTATTGAAGAAACTCAAGGCACAAACTGATGATCTTTGGTTTCTCTAATAAAGGTCACAATCTACAACACATTGTTTCAGCCACAATGTTCAGTAAAGCTCCTCTAGCAATTCCTTAACTATACTTGGAGCTTTTCAGCCACTCCAGATTTCCTTTGGTTTCTTAATTCAGCACCAATCAGGCCTTGATACCCAGCAGGAAAGGTAGGTCAAAAGGCCCAAGCAGGAGTTGCTGTATAGACCTTCTCTTCGGTCTTTTCCTCAGGCTAACTTTGTAGGCATTGGTTGAGGAACACGACGGGGACAAACATGCATTTCCTCACTGACAACATAGCTGCAGGGACATGTCAATGACTTGTGATTCTCTGACCTTTGGTGATTGGCAGTACCATGTGCTAGGCTTCTTTTGATGCATGCTCAGTTTCTTCCAGTAAAGTTTGGATTCACACACTACCATTTTATATTTTCTTTTTCTTTTTTCTTTTGGTTTCTTGAGACAGGGTTTCTCTGTAGCTTTGAGACCTGTCTTGTAGAACAGGCTGGCCTCGAACTCACAAAGATCCACCTGCTTCTGCCTCTTGAGTGCTGAGATTAAAGGCATGCACCACCACCACCAGGCTATAATTTTATATTTTCTAAGTCAGTTATTCCTGCTACTAAAGTCAAACCCTACAGTGGGCTTTGTCTCATATAATAGGTTCACATTCCACAACTGGCTGAAGTGGCCAGTGACTCCCAAGCAATGTCACCAATGATCATGCAGATCTCTCTCTCTGCTGCTGCGCCCTTTCTGTCATCACAGTGATTGTCCAAGCAGACATCAAAATGAGCAAATGCAATTCCATTCCACTATACTCTTTATAAATCCTTCTTAGATTGTAATCTATTTCATTTTTATAAAAAGATTAATTAATATTTTCTCTCCTCACCTATGTAACAGTCACTAAAGAGCTATGTGTCCCAGGCCCTTGTTATCTTTGAACGTGGTGGTTGAGGTTCTTGCAAGAATCACACTGGAAGGGCTGCGGCTCAGGCTTCTCTCAGAAGCTCTTTAGAAATGTGAGTCTCAAATTCATGTTGTCCTTTCAGTTTGGAACCTGAGCTTCATTCCAAGACAAGAAAACACTCAACCCACATTCAATTACACTTAACCACTACAAGTCTTTTTCAAGTTCTAACCCACATTCTTTAAAAGTGCAGCTAGGACAACTCTCAAAATAGGTTAACATTCTTGCATTAACACATTTGGTCATGAAACATTTGGGGAGTATCAATTTTAAGAAGTTATAAAAGGTGAGTAGATTCAGGCACCAAACACATCTTAAATATCAAGACTAACTACACATAATTTCTATTTCAAGATGTGTACCAACTATGACTGATTATAACACATCATTTATTTCTTTATCCAAAAGTGTTCTAACTTAAATTTCAACTCAAAATGTGGGAGAACACATACCACACTGCAAATGGGAACAAATGGATAAGATTTTAAAGTACACTAAACACTAAAAGGATGGAACTTGTATTTATGCTGTTCATACCCCTGACTATTCCTTTTTTTTTTTTTTTTTTTTTTTTTTTAAACACGGTTACTATTCTCACAAAAAGCCCAGCATCACTTTCATTTATCTCAGGTTGAGAGAGAGAGAGTTAGCTTTGGCCTATCACGAGCTTTGTAGATGAGGGTTAATTCAAGACTTATTATGGCATACGATACTAGCTATTATTTGTCCAGTCTTTTCAATGATGGTTTCTCAATCACTCCAGCTTGATCTGCAAAGCCCTGGTTATACAAATCATATGACTATTCAGAAAGTGAGAAATTCCAGACCATAAAGCAGAAATTTTCAGAGCAATAATCTAAGTGTATTTATTAAAAACAGCTTCAGACCACCTAGTTTGACTGAAGTATAAGTAGTTAGATAAAACAAAGAAAGATAAAATCCTTGGAGACTCATTTCTGTCATAACTTATGTGTACAGATGTAGTCACTGAGATATGTATGTGAATAAATCATGTTTCAGTGCAAACATGCTCAACTTTTAGCACATACCTGCATTAGTGTCATCTAGAAAAACTGTACTTGCAATTTGGTGTTTTTAAATTAATTGTGCCAAGAAAAAATTAGCAACTTGAGAACTGACATTTAATTAATTATTCTGCTTCATGTCTTTGCACAATTAACACTTTTTGACTATTGTTTATATTTTAGTGGTATGTTTATAGATAATTATGCTGCTGTATTCTATACAGTTCTGTGTACTAATAAGTTTAATGCTGAATTGGTGACATTAATAAATGCTATTACCTTTCAATTTTTGAATATACCTCTTTTATCCAAATATAAAACAGCAATTGTTTAGGAAAATGTTGTAATCTTCAAGAAAACAAAAATAAAGAAAATAAAATTCCATTCAACTCTTGGGAAGGAGATGCAATCACAGAGGTTTTTTTTTTTTTACATAAATAATAAATGTATTGTTTTCCGTGTGTGTGTGTGTGTTTCTTGGAAGCAAACCCAGAACTTACACAATAGTAAGACAGGCAGGCATCCTACACTGATCTCCAGCCCCAGTTCTGTATTCAAATTTCATTTTTTAAGGAAAATATTAAGTATTGAAAACTTCTTAAAACAATATTTCAATATCATATTGTATTTGTACAGAGATAGAAACACACGTTTTTGTGTTTGTGCTCTGTGTGTGTTTAAACCATGAACTTCTGCTTTCCCACTGAAATAACACAATTTTAATCTACTGGAACTCTAAAGAGGATGTAAATATATTTACATCAGAGTATTGGTGGCCCCTGATTCTAAAAGTAAAATATGATTAATAATTACTTTCATTCACATTCACAGGTACAAATATGGATTACATTTTTGTTATCACAACTCTTACCTGAAAACAAGGAACCATTTGAAAATTAACATGAATGGACTGTGTATATTGTAATTCTGAATAATCACTAATAGTCACAACAGAGTAGCTCCTGTGAAAATAATACAATTACTGATCTCATACTATTTTATGCGTGCTACATATTTTATTATAATAATACCTTAATTAAATATTCCTTATTCCTTCATGTTCACTTATGAATCAATATTTCATAGCATTCTGATTATGGATTAAAATTCTGCTTGAGGACATTTGGAGAGATGGCTCAATGAGGAAGGTTGCTTGCTGCCAGGCCTGATGACATGAACTTTAATCTCAAAAGCCACATAGTGTAAGGAAATAACCAGTTCCCATAACTTGTCCTCTGACCTCCATGTGAACACCATAGCAAGGAAACCTACTCCCTATCGACATAAAAAAAAAACAATAAATAAACAAGTGCAAAAAAATTTAAAGCTATCCTTGGCTGAAAAATATTTTTAAAGAAATTATAAGAAATAGATTTTAAGAAATAGTATTTCTTATTATTATAAGAAATAGTATAATCTCACTACTTGTTAGATTATAAATAGCATAGTCAAATCTAGAGTATTTCTGGCATTCATATATTACTATGTGTTTATTTTTAAATAGTTGTTCAGTGAAAGACAGATGTAGCTTTTGAGAAATACAGTAGGTCCAGTGAAAAGCAAGTTCTTGTAGCACAATCATGACCTCATGAATTTAATCTTTAGAATTTACCATAGAAAAGAGAAAAAATTTCTGAAATCTGTCTTTTGTGATCCATATACACACTGAGATGCATACACATGCACACATGCATACTATGTTTCTATGACTTAAATGTTATGTTTGCAGTACCTGCATCCTAAACTTAATAATGTATTGGAAATCAGAATGAAAAATGCCACTTATCAACCAATTATGAATACTTAAAATAAAAAGTTCATGGCACTGACAAAATGTTTAGCCTCCATGTATTTATTCCACTTATCTGAATTATGAAGTTATAATTTATACATTAGAAGATAATAAAAGGTAATGTCTATGATTTCTAGTACAATCACAAAATCAATATGATGACTAAACATAAATATTTATTTTTATGTGCAATGGAATCTGTAGAGCCTTTCATAGTAATTAGCAAGCTCTCATTAAGCCTGATATTATATATTGAATTCACGAGGAAATGTCAGCATAGTGAAGATTAAGGTGTAGAAATAACCTAAACATCAGTAGAGAGAGAGAGAGAGAGAGAGAGAGAGAGAGAGAGAGAGCGAGAGAGAGAGATCTGAGATCTTTGTGGGCAAATGTATGAAGCATCATTTATACATATAACATTTATCATTGCTTAGTTCTACATACCAGATATGTAGTATCACTCAACTAGACTTACTTTGTTAAAAAAATCTTACCTAATTAAAAAGAAAAAACAGAAAGGCCACTATTTTTCTTTATTTAATAAATGTGCTTTTTGAGAAATTTACAGATATCTACATTCCTCAAGCTCATTCACAAAAGTCAGTCATGATGAAGCCATGCTTCATCTCAGGAGCTGCACCAGGCAAAAAATTTTGCTTATCAACAAACAGAAACCACTCTGTGTCTGTTATTAAGGGTTCTTTTCCCTAAAACTATCCTCTTAGGATCTAATTTACAAGTTTGGAATTCATTGAATTCTTAGTACGTTTTTCTAGAACCACAGCTTAAAGTTAAAAAAAAAAATGAGATGTGAGATAAACAGTTTTTGTTTTTATATTATATTAAGCTTCTTACCAATATCATAGAGACTTGCAGGAGGGGAAAATCTGCCAGGAAAGCAGTATCAGGGTTGTAGTTAAAATACATTTACATTTGTAAAGAAATAAATAGGTTTGGCTCAAAATATGACATCATGTCTTTGGCCTCAGGGATTATCGGAGGTGTTATTCTGTTCTCCCTTCCAGCAAGGCAGCTGGAGTGCCTGCTTGTGGTTCTGCAGAACATCTAGGGAAGGCACATATTTTTATTGTTGTTTCTTTATTTTGTTCCCTCTTCTGAACACAGGGCTCAAGAAGATGCCAAATCTTGAACAGATGTTTGGATAGCTTAATAAGACCATGGCAAATTCTGTCATTAGCATGCTTGTTTATTTCTAACATTGAAACTGGTAGAGTAAGTTGAAGGTGGTATGGGGTGCTGATACTTGCTTAGTTAAGTGGAAGTGACAGGTAATTTACTCATATTTTTAATTAGATCTTTAAGATGCATATGTGTTTGATCATATTTGCCACCCTTTCTCCAGCCCTTCCCACGTCCATCACCACACATACAATTTGCATCATTTTGTTTTACTTGTATTTGGAAGAGCACAAGCTACTACGATGAAAACTGTTAGAAAAAAAAAGAAGAAAGGAGATCGAAATAAACACCTTCATCAGTCCAACTCAGATCCTTTATCCTCCCACTGCGTCCTTGTATAAAACAGAAGCTCAGCTGGGAACCTAGAGTAAACTAGCATCTGAGAAAGTCAGGGAGTAGCTGTGATGATAACAGGAGAGTGAAAGTAATGAGAGTTTCCAGGTTGTGAGGATTTACCTGCATGTTCTCTTTGAGAAATAATGACTAGTATTCTAATAAATGTATGGCCTTTGAAATGTTCTCCTATTTTCTAACTCCTCTAAGATACTTTGCCTTGTAATAATAGTATTCAACATTAATACATTGGCAAAGAGTTGATTGTTGACGTTTTGACATTAGAAAACCATGAACCATATTTTCAGAAAAGAAGAAAAATTCAAATAAATAAGGTGTGGCCAGAGCAGCTTACTTCTTGACATGGTCTATAACCAGGCAGGATTTAATACAGGGGTGTGGGAAATGTCTTTACCTTAAAGAACAACGCCTCAGTCTACAGGGAGTTGTTTGTTGGGTTATCATGTCTTTATTCAGTCAAGACATACAGAACCAGTGTTTGCAATAAACACTGTTTGTTATACAGAATGAACAAGACAGACAAAACCTTTCCCTTCTAGAGTTTGCATTTGCCTAACACTTCACAAGTTGCACTTGCTCAATATATCTTGAAAAATGAATGAATGACATCCATATGATTGTATTAAAGTAAACACCAGAAGGAAATGATGGCAACCCCATTCTCAACTTTAACTCCTTATATCAATTCTAGCTTATCAATTTCTATTATAATCAATTTCCTTAGCTAATGTTATAGAAATATGAGATAACACAAGAATATTAAATATTAGGTAATACAAAATATATCAGGGCTGATAACCAGAAAGACTTTAAATTTTGAAAGTTCCCAACACCACACAGGCAGACATAGGATATTCACAGCCCTAGATGAAGTCGCCCACTCCACCTCCCAGTCACACCTTGCAGTCAAGTAATTATGAAAAATAATTGTCTGTTGCTTCAAGTTCAGTGATTATTGATAACATAAAAAGAAACATTTAGTTGAGTGGATACAGAACAATGATTCTAGAAGAAATTGTAGGGATCAAAATACATTATAGAGGCATGAAAATTTCAAATAAATAAAATATAGTCATTTTAGACAGTATGACAAGTGCAATATCACACAAACTCTGCTAAACAGGACAGGGAATAAGTGTACACCTATCCTTCTTGTTAAGTATTACTTTATCATAAAATAAATTGCCATTTCTGGAAGCTTCATGGTGCTACTGAATATATTAAGCTTACTAATTACTAAATCATTAAATACTTCTATGTTTACTATTTTGTTTTTTATTTGAATGAGGTCCTCAGTTTTACAGTCATCAATTTTATGTTCTTTGGATAAAAATTTCATTTCAGCTTGTATTATTCACAATTAGCCATTACTCCAACCCCTAAGTATGTACAAATTAATAACAATATCTTCCATATTTTTATTCAAAATGCTGAACAATTTTCATTAGGTCAGAGCAAAGGCATAGTGCTTTCAGAACAGGTAATTGCACTGACTATGAGGACACAATTCTTGATCAGTTATTGTTCCCAAGTGGGACAAACTTGGGGTATAATTTTTAAACAATAACCCTTCAAATCTATAAAAGTACAACCTTTAGTACTTTTGATTAATCAGCAACTATGTCTTATATTCTCCAATTTTAATGGAAAAGTTATTAAATAATTTCAATCATTACCTGTGAAGAGACTGATATTAACATTAGCATGACTAACCAAGCAATTGCTACATTTTTATTTCCAAAGGATATAGCATAAACCTACTCTTAAATTTGCATAAAAAGACAATTTGAATATAATTTTTATTACAGATACATTTAGCTCCTAAATAACTTCTGATTTTTTGTAGAAATCTCCTCAAAGATCTTGCTAGATGCCATATATAAGCCAAATATATCTTATTCTATATTTTATTAAAGCAGTTATGAGATAATGAAACTGATCTCTGACATAATTTTTAGGAGTTCTATACCTTTAAGTTGCATCATGATATTTTTGGTGATTCAAATATGTGAAACACACACGCACACAAAGAAATTTACATAACTGAATATATAGCTTGTGATCATCTGATTTTCAGATTATGTAAGGTAGATAGATGAGATAGACATATCATTTTATAAACTGATAAAAGCTGAAATAAAATATGTAGCATGCCTAACCTCAGCCCGTTTTCATACAGTAAGGTCCTTGATTTGCAGATCTCATTGTCTGAACTGTCCACATTACATAAATGAGATATAATGTTTTATTTATGCAATTACCTTTCCATAGGTCCTAAAAGTTGTTATTACTTTTATAATACATATGCCCTTACTTTTCTTATTATTTTTATGGTTTCTTCAATTTATCTTGCTATTTTGAGAATTTCACACTAGAAAATTATATTTACATTATTTCTCCCCCAATATTCTGCTCATTCCAACTCCTCCTGTGTTCCCCTCCAAAATCCATGACCTCCTTCTCTTTATCTCTCTCTGTCTCTCTCTCTCTCTCTCTCTCACACACACACACACACAAACACACACACACACTTTCTCCTCTCTCTGTCTCTCTGTCTCTCTCTGTCTCTCTTTGTCTCTCTGTCTCTCTGTCTCTCTCTCACACACACACATACACACACACACACACACACACACACAAAATCAACCTGCTGAGCCCATTAAGTGTTAGTTGTATGTACATGGGAGTAGAACTGATCACTTGGCACTAGAAAACCTGCCAGGGCCTACTCCCTGGAGATGACTGATTCTTCCACACTTAGCAACCACTAACTGCTTGTAGCTCCTCGCCTAAGCTAGCTTTCCCTCAACCATGTTGACAAGTCTTGGTGTTGTCATCATTCATATCTAACTTAGAAGGCCAGGGTGTTGCAGTTTCATGTTGCATCCTCCCTTTCACATACAGAAAACACTATCCAATAGTAGATATCCTAGTTCCCTGGCATTTGCAATTTTCCTACCCCTCTTCAGTGATGTTCCCTGAGCTGTGTTTCAGATATATCAACTGGGAGTGGGCACCCCAGGAATTATGACTGAAAAAAATCATTGGGAAAGAGATTTTATTATTTCTTTTAAATATGTGCATAATATATATAAATATATACCTGTATATGTGTGTATATATATGTGTGTGTGCATGTGCGTGTGTGTGTGTACACACATATACAAATAACTTAAATGAAGTTATAGTACTTGAAATGATAATGATCCGCCAAGGAACCAAAAACTGTCTAACACAGTAACACAAACCCTAATGCCAGGCAAGGTAAATCTCTCTCCTTTTTAGTTGTTGATCACTGAAATACAATACACTATTAAAACACTATAACTTAATGTTATTGCCCTTGCTTGCCTCCCACATCTTGAAAGTAAGAGGACCCTGTAGCTGAAGATACTACATAATTTGGATTCGGGGGCTGGGGAAATTGAGATGTTAACTTGAAAGGGTCTTCCTTGAAGACTAGCTAATACAGTACCAGAAGATGCTATTCAAGCAGCCAAGGTGAAAAAAACAGCCAATCATCCTAGGCAAAAAAAAAATACCATGAGAGGTACAGCAACACTTATACCATGTCCTGTGGTGCCATTTATATCTTGATGCTAACCATCTAACTGGACCTATGACTCACTTGAGATGAGAGAAGCCATGCTTGGTGCTGTAAACCTAGATGGTTGCCTGTGACTGCGTATGTAACAGACCCTAAAGGAGAACCTACTACTGCCACATTCCCAAACTAGAGCAATTCTCAACTGCGTTCTATAACCTACCCTTATATACACATAGATAAATGTAGCCCTTACTACTCACCACAGAAACTTTTATTTTTGCAATAGACTGAGACCATCACAGAGACTCAACAGCTGATCAAAATGCAGAGAACACTTACAACAGCGTTTTTGAACATTTAACAATCTAATTTCATCTCAATTATATTCCCATTTTCTTATCTAATTAAATGCCCCGTTCTCTTTCTAGTCTTGCATTAAAAGGAAAAGGTTATTTAAGACTTCATGAAAGTAAAGAATTGCATGCCCTTATTAAGGGCCTGGGGGCACATTTTAAATGAGAGACCTGACACGAAGATCACATGCTATAGGTCAATGAGTTTCAAGATCAACAAGTAAGTCAGATTTACATCAATAGGGCTTGCTACTTAGGACAAATATTGTGGCTACAGGCATCTGAGGTTGTTTCAGTCAGGTGGTATTTCAGTAGTCAGAGTACATGTTTAATAATATATGTGTGTATATATGTATATGTATGTATGTATGTATGTAAGTATGTATTATTATATGTATGTATATCCCCCATGGGAATTTATTTTTCAACTTCCAAAGAGCTACAGTCTTCTGTGAGAACTTAATTTGAATGGCTTTAAAGAAATCCAATGGAGCTAGAGAAGCAGGGAGGGGAGCAGAGAAAAATGTAGAGCTAAATAAAAATCAATTTAAAAAAAAGAAATGATGCAAATTGCTGTATCACAATAAAATGTTTCAGGACTCTGAAGTCCCTGAAGCCTTCTGTTTTGTGTATTAGACACTAAGAACTTCTCTGCTTTAAAGTCCAGTTGTTTGAATTTCTAACTAGAGTAGAAAAGTCACTGGATTAGATTCAAAAGACCCAAGTTCTGATCACCAAGCATGACTTTTACTCTCTCTGGGACTTACTTTCCTTTTTCATTAAATGCATATAAGAAAGGACACTTTCTGCGCTGTTGAGAGTGATTTTTCAGATTTTGTGTGTAAAGCGCTGTAAACTGTGAAGCATTATATAAAGAAACCATGACATTCATATTAGGGAATTGACATGCTAGGAATGAAGAACATCATTGTTACACAGGAAGAGTATTGCCTAGCAAGCGTTTTCTTACATTTTTGTCCATTTTCAGTTCAGTGTCATGTACCTCACATTTTTCTCAATTATAGTGCTTTATGAAAGATAAATTTTAGCAAGAATGTAATCAGATAATTCTTCTGGTTCCCAGTTACTGAAACGATTTAAATGTTTACATCAAGTGAAATAGTCATAGATTAGAAATAAGATTTACACACATAGGTTAACTGGACTACAAATCTGCTAAAATATATCTCATAGATATTTCAAATTTTGCAATTCTTCAGAAAGTAAAATAGGTACCTGTAAGTTGTCAGAAATAGAGAGTGATTTCACACCTCGGAATCATCTGCTTAAAGTAATTCAATAATTAAAGACACTGGCTGAAATTTTAAGTAAAATGTGGACAGAGTGCAGTAGGTGAAAGATGGCTTCAGGAAAGATATTAATATTTTAATGCCCAAGCAAGCATAGCTCATCACATTTATGTCTATAAATGTAGTAGTGATAATATTTTATTCAAATTTTATATTCTACCTTGAAATTATGAAGCATTATGGTTTACTTAGTAATTTGGGATAGTATTTGAAATTATAAAACTATATTGCACTATATTTCTTCTATACAATGATAATATCAACACAATAAAAATTATAAAACTATATTGCACTATATTTCTTTTATACAATGATAATATCAATACAATAAAACCATGGCATGTTCAATAAACTAGCATGTCTTATGGCAAAAATTCATTTCTCTTCTTGATAATTGAATCTCTTTCCACAACACAGCAAAATGGTAATCCCTAAAGGTAATGAATCAAATCATGCACGATCTCCTTCTCCTTAGTTAAAACAATCCACTTAAGGTACAATAAGTATTGGAAAAGATAGTAACTCATCACAGAGAGCCAGAAACTCTACACCATAACACTTTATCAGTTTTATACTTGCTTCCTAAAGACATCTGTCTATACAAATCAAATGTAAATTTAGATATATATTTGTTGGGACTTAAAAAACAGTATAGACAAAATTTGAATGCTATATTTTTCTATAATTTTTATCCTTTCAGAATTTCATATATGTTTGCAATAAAATGAGGTCATCTCTGTTCTGCATTTAACCCCGAATTCCCTGGAACCCCATCAACATGCGAACCTCCCAAATTCTTTAAGTAATAAAACTTAGAATTTTGAAGTTGAATGGGGCGATGGTGTGTCCCTTGTTAAGACTGACATTTAGGGTGTCTGCAAACTAGAAATAGAAAACAATTTCTCCACTGTTTGAATCTCTTTCTATGCTCATAAGAGCAAATGAAGCCTCTACACAATTTACACTTAAGATGAAAATGAATAGAGCCCGAAACACGCCTCCAGAACATCCTGTTGTTGCCTTTTGCTTTTCGGCCATTGTACAAGAGTCAGAGTGCTCCACTGCACTCGGAAAGCCGGAGCCTCGGGAAACAAAAGAATTTCCACACTAAATCCTGTGTGTATGTTACTGGAGTGGAAACTTAATCACAGATTTAAATATAGATTCTCCATGTTAACAAAACACGGAAAGGTGGCTTTCACAACTGAGTGTCATTCCAAACACGCACCTACTTGCCTCCAAACAATTGACTCAAGCCAAGAACAATCACATGTTTTAAATTACATATAACACATTATAAAACATCACTATCATTTTTAAAGAGTAAATGTGTATCTCTCACAGAATCTATTTTTATGTGTTGCTAGCCCCTAAAAGACATGTCAAAAACAGCTTCTTGTTAACATTTTGAAAGGTCAAAAGTCATCAATTTGCCATGTTCCTGACAGCCTTAGCATAACATTAATGTAGATTAACATGTTAATCACAAAGGGATCGAAATGTTTTTGAAGAAGAGAACTGGCACCTACAAGACTCCCAATATTGTTCATATTCTTCAGTCATACTCTTCCAACTATGATTATGAGAACCGCAATGCATGTATTTGACATAATCAAATTTTACAATATTAAAAAATTGCCAAAACATGAAAGAGCAACATATTTGATCTCAGTTACACCTTTCTCGGACGCAGCATTCTGCATGTACCACAATTATGTGACGGTGTTAAGTATATTAACCATTGTTACGATTATGCTTTTGCCCACACACTTCTTTGAGAAGCCAGATGATTGGAAAACAAAACCTGGAAAAGTCCCTAAAATCACAGAACCTTCATTATCTGACTGGACCTGCAATTACTTCATTTAAAATTCTTTATCTAAGCATGTGATTATTCAAAACACATTCTATAAATAGGGTCTCAACTTTCAGTATGTATCATTTTGGGGAAGGCCTGATGAGATAGAAGGAAGTAATTCCAAAAGCAAACCCCAAAGCTGGCCCTGGGAGGGCAGGTACATTCCAAGTTCATCAATGTGTCTGTTGTGAAGAGGTTCGTTCAAAGGTATATCACTAGTCTGAAAGGCTCATAGGAAATCTTGGACCTTTGCTTTAAGTATGAGAGCATATATAAACCTTGTCCCGCTGAGAAGTCAACAACAATGGCACTGGGTTTTGATCCTACTGCACGTACTGGCTTTGTGGGAGCCTAGGCTGTTTGGATGCTCACCTTACTAGACCTGGAAGGAGGTGGGAGATCCTTGGACTTCCCACAAGGCAGGGAACCCTGACTGCTCTTCAGGCTGCTGAGGGAGGGGGAGTTGAGTGTGGAGGGGGAGGGAAATGGGAGGCGGTGGTGGGGAGGAGGCAGAAATCTTTAATAAATAAATAAATTAAAAAAAAAACATTTGTGTCCCTGTCTTTCATTCTAATTTATTATTACAAAAAAAAAAAAAAAAAAAAAAACACAGATCAAGTGCTTCCACTTGGCCCTACATTTAGGTAGTATTTATCAGTGCCTACTTGAGCTATGTGTTCTTTCTTTTATGCTATTATTCTAAATTTCAAGGTTATATAATATTATCATTGAATCATATAAATATATTTGTTTAGAATACTGTCTCTACTTCTTTCCATGTGTTCTGGTGCATGGGCAATACCTCCTCTGCTACTATATTACAAAATAAAATCCCCAAATCAAAAACCAAAGTTCTTCACACTTTGAAGGCCTTAGAAAGGATTCATAAACCAGGAGACTTGTGTATTCCTGTAATCCTAGTACTCGGAAGTATACGATTAGGAGCATGAAGCTATGGGAGACCCTGTGTCAGAGTAGGGTGAGGAAGTGGGGAGAGGAAGAGAAGGGGGAGAAGGCAGCAGGGAGAGCATGAATGATAACTGTCTTCAGTGTGTTCTTTGGATCAGGTGATTTCCTGGACATCACTGGTGTTTGTCCCTGGCATCAATGCTCTCATCGATGACGAATGTTGATTCCCTCTGCATATTACACTTGAGATTTCACTATGTTCTCCTGAAAGCTTAGTGTCTCTTCCCCTTTTACAGCCTCAAGCTCTGTAGCAAGTTGCATATTCAATGACCATAAATGCAGCCTACCTGACACTGTTTTTATGAAGAAAGCCATTGGGCCTTTCTGGAGGCCAAGACAGAATGTAAATTGCCCGTGGGAGCTGGGAGAGCATTATGGTCTGCCTACTTCCTGAAGAACGGGCTTACGATCAGTTTGTATAGACTAAAACACCAGTAATCTTCTAAGCCAATCTCCCTTCCCACCCTTGAAACAAGAGCTATGGAGACCTTCCTTCATACCTAGCAAGTTTATTTGGTCTTGTTTCAAATCTCTATAGACTCATATTGTACATGTGCAAAATTAAATATTCCAGACTTTTAAAAAGACTTAAAGAAAAACATATTAGCATCCTTTGTATTTATTTTCTGTGCTGAAAATAGATTTGTATTTGAGTTTCTCTGTAGGGTTCCAAATGCACAAACACCAGTGGCTAGAGGTTTGATTCACTGCATGAATAGTTATTACACTTAAAAGATTGGTGTGAGTTTTAAGGAAAGGTGACCTGCTTTGATGATATTCAAAAATCTTAGATCTCTCTTCACCAGACCTCACACAAATAAAAACTACATGCCATTGCTGACACCTATGATAACCCTGAAGCTCCTAAAAAGGTAAATTACTTTGTAAGTAAACTAGTCTATATATTGTTTGTAACAATTTCTGTATTTCAAGAAATACAAAAATCGCATCCTTTCTTTGCAACTTATAGAGGAAAATAATATTCTAATTAATACAAGATTTTCCTTCAGGGTTGGAAAATGACTCTTAGAATGGCAGAGACACTGATGATAATACTAAAAATTGCTTGCCATCATGGTTTTTGAGTAAAGGAGCCCTGGAAGGTTAGGAATACCCAAACCTAACTTATAACAAAATCACATGTAAAATGATGATTGTTATGGCACCTCTATCGCAAGTATGAAATGGGAAGCAAGGTTCCACCAAGAGTTCGTTTCTCTCTCGTGCTAATGCCTCCGTATGATGATATTCCTGATTCTCTTTCTAACTGAGCAGAAAACAGATGCCCAAGTGACTTGTTTAAGAATGTTTTATTACAGTCAGGATTAGGGTGAATTATTGGTAGTGTTCATAGAAAGTTACCCTGACCAGCTCCTTGGCCACATGCTAGTGGTTCCAAGAGGTTTGGAAGTGGGAAAGCACTCTGTCTTCCAGTCTTTTACTTGCACAAACCCAGAAGGTTTCAGTTCGGTTACTAATTTGATACAGATTCTTGAGACACAAGCAGATTGTATCTGTTGATCTTTGTGCCAGGAAAAGACTAACACCATAATGCTTAAACAAATCCTAGTAGAATTAGGCAAATCCTTTGAAAGGAAATGGTCAGAAACACGCAGAACCCATCAAACTGTAACGTCTTCTCTACATTCAGATAATTGCATGAGAAGATTTCATGAGATTTGAAACAAGCCTTTTCAAATTCTAGATTCCAGGCTGGCATAATTCCTCAAGACACAAAGCAGAATAAAAATCCTTCAACTTCAATAGAATGTACCCAATTTCTACTCTTTTATAATTTTCATTATAGCTGTACAGGATCTTTGTTAAAAACCTATTTAAAATACCCTGTTACCAGTTCTACATATTTCTGTGACACTCAAAATAAATTTGCAAGACAGTTATCTTATTTTAGTTTTAAAACATTTATCAGGTGTGGTTTGTTGGGTTTTTTTTCCCAGACATAAGCAATTAAAGGGTTGGAAAATAGCTTCTGGAAACCTCCAAAGAATTGATGTCTTGGGAACAAATCTTGCAATACCAAACACCCTCGGCCTCCCTTGGGTATCTGTGCTAACAAGTTGCTGGTTAAGCAAGCCAACCAGAAGATACGTACACAAAGCTTCACAATTAGTAACCCTGATTACCACAAAGATGGTTCCTGTTAAGGACCTGGCAGAAATTTTTATTAAATTTATATTGCCACGTGGCTACCTTCAGAATGTCTTTGAAGTTGGCACTCTATCCACTTGCATTTAAAACCTGCATAGTTATCTGTGTTTCGTGTTTTACCCAATCTCACCTGCTTTTCACACTTTAGAATCCCATGGGATTTGTATCCTAAAGGCAAACAACATGTGGGAAATAAAGAACAGAGAGCAGGGTCCTTCTTATCTGCTTTCTGCCTAACAAATCAAAGCATACAGATTTGGGGTTATTAGCGAAGGTTTGGGGGATAAAGAAATAAAATAAAAACTGACGTGTCAAATGGAACTCCCTGCTGTTCAGTACCATGTGCTGCCATAAAAAGTTACATCTGTTCTGCTATTAAATATGTTAGTGAATACGATACTTGAGCCAGCAACGGCACTTCAAGATTCTCAGCAGCCATCAAAGTCTACAGTGAACATCTTATATTACACAAAAAGTCTACTTACACACTTTAACTTTTACTTTTCATTCTCGAACCCACAACTATAATACCTTGATGACAATTTTTAAAGTAAAAAAAAACCTACAGTTTTAGTTATGCTTCATGTGTTTAAATTTTATTCACAAATCATTAAATAAACAATTATAAAACTACTGAAAATGCTCTTAAAGGTTCCTACAACAGGACTGAAAGAAACTGAAGAACTGACAGACCATGGTACATCTTTTAGCCTGTCTTACTTCCTTTTAATTCAATAAGAAATTATCAAATGTTGAAAATTGAATGATTGATCCTCTGTATGTAATCTACTCTCTGAAAGCAAGAGCTTTGTTGTTCAAGTGGGCGACCAAGAGAAGGCCATCCATGGCTTTCTAGATGTTTTGCAGTAGAATACATCTGTTATTGCTCTGTCCCTTACATTATTAACCACAACAATGCCGAGACTATAGATTATTTAGAAGCTTGTCCCACTCCACTGATGATGTGCATCCTGAAGACACAACAAGGAAATAGGAAGTGACTAACTGTAAAATTAAGAACTATAGAATGCGAGAAAGGTGAAGAACACAGAGGTGTGTACCAAAACAGCACTGGTTCTCACTGGGACACTAACCTCTTGCCAGTCTCCTTTTCCCAGTACTGAAAAGAACCACAAGGTTGATGTAATTGCTACCTAATAAGACCATTGCTGCTCTAGGAATATGGCCAGGAAGGGAGAAACGTGTGTGACCATAGTTAAAAGGGGGTTGGTATCATTTCTATAAGGCTGAAAGCAGAGACAATCTCAAATCAAATATTACACAAACTAACACATTATTTATAGATCAATATTTAAGAAATAATGATGCCAAATCGCATTAAAAAGAAAACACATGTGGCTAAGGAGCTGGTTGAGGAGGTGAAGGACATGTTTCACAAGCAAGAGGACCAGATTTTGATTCCTGAATTCATGTAAGAGGATAAAACTATAAACGTTGATGTGTTGATCCCATTTGCAGTATTAAATTATTTGATATAATAATATTCTAAAACAGTATATACATCCATCATTAGAAAAATGGTTCAATAAATAGTTTTTCTTAGAAAAACAATAGGACAGTATGAGGGAAATAGATTGTGTTATCTAAAATGTAAATAGTGTCCAAAGTATAGCAAAGAAAAACAATCATATTATAAAATAGTATGAGATAAAACATAAAAGTTTATCTTTCTCATAAATGTTCACATGTGTGCATATATAAAGCTAATTGTGCATATACCCATGTGTAGAAAAGAAACAGATGCATACCACGTAAGAGTAGAATTCACACAGCACAGTAAAGGCAGTACATTATATGCAGCTTTTAACTTCTATTCTCATCGCTGCTGCATTTTCTAAATTTCAATGAGCATTTTATGATCTAGAAATAATATTTATTAATATATGAGTTGTTCGGAAAAGCAAATAGAGTCTCTCATCCACAAGGTAACAAATAAAATTCAATTCTTTCTCAACAGCCTGCTGTAAAATATTATTGGCCTTACAGACCCAGATCTGTGCATCACTACTCTATTGAATCCAGTTTATGCCTAGAGAGTTTGAAAAATGCAACAACAAAAATGTCAGCAAATAAAAGAAGCAGTTAAATAATGGAAATATAGTCTATGGGTAATGAAAGAAATTCACTCAAAACTAGGAAATTACGCAACCATTGATTATTTTCTCACATAATGATGAATAACATGTACATAGCAATTTCAAATAACAAGTATGTCCCCAGTCACTTTACTGAGCCAACATTATATGCGATGGACAGTTACAGTTGTCTGAATTAGGCCCCGAAAAGAGGCTGAGGATGTATGCTCTTTTTCCTTTCCACAATGTGGAAATGTCTTTGCAATGCTGTAGTTAAAAAGAGCAAATGAACTCAATTCTGAAACCCATGCAGTAGCTGTCTGACCTCAGTCCATTTTCCCACTGAAATTTCAACCCCATTTCTCCGCTGATGCCCTGTGACATTGGAACCCCCAAGGCCTGCATTCCTTGCTAATTAACAATAATGAGAAATATGGCATATCTTTTTCTTTGTATACCTCTGTCAGAAAAATGTCCAATCAGCAAGAACCATGACATAACATATTCCTACTTCCCTTTTCCCTTCTCATTTACATGCTTAAATACACTCAGGTTCTATCCAGTCTCAAATTTAAAATGGTTTGTTTTAAAGGTCAATCCTTTCAGGCATCCAGCAGTATGAGAGCCTGGAGAAAGACTGAAAGTTGAGACTACGGACATAATGTTCAGAACCATGTAGGCAATTTTTATATTCATTTTCACATAAAGCAATGTAATTTAGCCCAATATGTAAGCTTCACTTAAAAAATAGCAGACAGTTGGAATTCTGCTCAATAAGTGGATTTGGCTTCTAAATATGACATACGGTGTATTCTTTGTATTGTAGTGCGGTTATGTTAAGAGACTCAGAATTCCCATCTCCACCACAATGAAGGAATCTCTTGACATAACACACCATAAACCCATTCTCTTAATTGGTATTTAAGTTATAGGATGACTGGGGAAAGAGGCTGAGATAGTCTCAGATTTTCTCTTGTACGAGTTTTTAAGTCATATGGAATTGATTCAAATCTAGGGAATTATTTATTAGTTTTGCAATACTGGTCAATTTATTTTAAAATGCAATCACATGTCTGTAAAATTGAGATAATAGTTCTTCCTTTGGTGGATTACTGATAATATTAAGTGAAATATAATTTTTATAAAAATGCTTAAATCGATAAACACTATATATACATGCTAATAGTATTGCTTAGTTATTATTCTTAATAAGAAAATGAATCAGGTAAGCATGATTTCAGAAGGGGACTTTACTTATAGTAAATACCTTCAAGCACTTAATATATCTAAATTTAAAACTATAATACACAATAATCTGAGAATTGAGTTCACATTAATTATTTAATCCAGCATCGGAGGTTTTCAAAAGTAGAAATACAGGAGTGGTGAATGATGACACATGGTTGAATTCCTACACTTAGCTAAGAGGTAGAACACTTGCCTAGCATGGCTTTGATCGCCAACATCGGGCAGGGGCACAATGCCATGTGGCTAATGAATAATTTTATAACAGATTTGGAGCACTCAGGGCTTCGCTGGGTGTGTGTATGCTTCAGTAGGTTGGAACTGAAGAGTCCCAGCTGAGCAGTACTTGCTTGTAGCATTCTCCTTTGGGAGTCTGCCTCATACTGTGCTCAAAGGAGAGCAGTATGGAATGAGACTTGTACTACAATGGAAAACTACCAGTCGGAGATCAGAGGAGAACAGCAGCCATAGGGAAGGAACAAAGGAGCTCACCCATGTCTCTGTCACTAATGGTGCCTTCCTTCTTTTATCAGTAACTGTATTATATACTAAGCATGATGCTAGCATACATAAGTGTATAGCTGTTTATAATATATATAATACATATGTTCACAATTTAAGGAGTTAGGAGTACATATAAAATAGTACAATAAGCTATATAGAATTAGATTGTATATAGGAAAAAATTAAAAACAGTTGTCTCTTTATAACAAGAACAATACAGTTAGTTTTGCTATAGGGGACAAAGTAAGGCTTTACAAATATATATGTATAAATATATATTTTTAAAAAATCTAAAATTGAAAAATGCGTTGGGAGAGCAGACATGGAAAAGATTGAAGAGGAATTGACATGAACAAAGACACCTTAGAAGTACGATTTTAACTGTCACTAATGCTACAAATATATAACTGTGTTCTTCTGGCTTTTTTTGTAATGAGACATATCCCATATAAATAAAACCAATTGCTACTTTGGCTAACTAATCACAGGATATGAAGAAAGTGGGTGAAATAACTTTTTGTTCCTATTCACTAGACACAAACCCTGTGTTACAGAGGTCTGGAATACTCAGGAGACTCTGTGGTCTGCTGCACTAAAACTGGGTTGCTTGACTTCATACAAATACCTTGACGAGACCAAAGACAGAGTTGCTGTGGTTGGCGTCACTGGGATGGATGAGCTCTGGCACTTTCATCTGGGTCATGGCAGGCATCTGCTTCATGGGAGCTGGATTAACTCAGGTACATAGGTGCTGGGTAGGTAAATTTGACCCTGACTTTGTAGCTTTGTAATTGGAACATACATTTCTCAGTAACTAAATAAGGATTGTAGTTTATTTTCTTTGGTGGGGGAACTTCAAATGGTATTTTATGGGTTTAGAGTACTTACAAAATCTTTGATAATTTTATGATGTCACATATTGAAAGTCAATTTTATGATGTCGAAAACCATTATGTTGTGGTTGGTTCTGCACCAGGTTCTGCAAACCCCATACCTGCATACTGTGTCTGATATGCCAGGACAATGGACAATTCTAAGATACTGTTTGCCAGAAGTCATGCTTCATTTGATTCTGTACTTTCAGTGTTCCGGAAGGTTCTTGGCACATAAGCACTTAAAAAATGGGACAAAGGTCATGTGTATTAGGTCATGTGAATTGGATGGGATGAGGCAGATAAATCCTGATTATACCTTCATTGGACCTGCTAAGTAGTTTGGATTTAGAATTATTTGTAATACAGGTCAATGGTTCATTTTATAAGCAGGTTAAGAAATACTTCTAAAATCATTTTTTTTTTTTTGCCTGAAAATATAGACCTGTTTAGGAGACAATACTTGTGACCTCTGGAGTACTGAGTACTTGGAGTTAAAGTTGGCAGAACTAAGCTGGTAGAATTCTAGAATCCTAAACTGTTTCCATTGCTATTGGTTGATTACTTAATACGTTCAAGGCTCAGCCTGAGTTCTGTCAAGCTGCTGCTTATTTCTTGTGGAAACTCCTTCAGTCGATGGCCTTTAAGATACTGCTCCACAATGGGGTTGAAGACTATATAGTCATAGTTACTGTACTCTCGTGACTTAGCCAAGCCCTTTTTAATATAAGACTTAGACTCTTTGGGACAGTATAACTATTGAAATAGTTAGCATATGTTTTTTGTTTGCTGTTGTTCGTGTTGGTTAGGATTCTCATTTTTACTTACGTGTTTGCCTCTTCTTTTCCCTGGACTATACTTGATATTTGCTTTTATTGTATATAGTTTTGTATTAGGCTTAGAACTCTTTTATTTAGACAAAAGAAGAAGGTGCTGTGGGAACTCCTTCTGCCAATAGTCTTTAACATGCCGGCCTACTTTGGGAGTGGTCTCATGCACTATAAAGGCAGACGAAAAGTGTGGGTGGCCCTCTTAGCTGCTGGATTCAGTTCCAGTTCCCAGTGCACACAGAGGACTGCAGATCGTTACCCTTACTGTGAGTTTATCCCCAAATAAATAAACCTTTGTTATACTCCATTTCAGGATATTGTGAAACTCTTTGGTACAACAACACTTATTACTGCTCAACACCATTCTGTTCGACATGAATAAAAGAATCAAACATCAAAGTGTAAAAATGCATTCCAAGCCTGGTAGTGCAGACCTGTAATCCCAGCTAAGAGGAGTCTGAGGCAGGAAGATCCCAAACTCAAGGCTTGTCTGGCCAACTTAATAAGACCCAGTGGTAGGGCAAATGTCTAGCATATGCCATCATGCCCTTGGTTCTATCACCAGTACTGACCATGGGAGAAAAGAAAAAAGAACCAAACAAATTAAACTAATTCCCAAACTGTTCCGGACCAGAAAAAATTTCCAAAGAAACTGTGAGGACTACAAAAGAATAGAAAGGATGTGTTTGCTGGTGTTCTTTCCAGGGATTAATTTTCGTTTTATCTTAGAAAATAAATTCCCAAATGTCTTAGTGTATAATTTTGATAAATAGACAATCATTTTTTTCCCATTAAGTAAGCATTGTCAAGCAATGTCATATACAATCATGGCCTCTCTGGTTGGCTTTGTTGCCAGGTGCAGTTGAAATGCAGCCCTGCAGCGGGAGGACAGATTAGTGGGGGTTTGGGCAGAATTCCAGATGGCGTTACCATACAGGTACCACGATCTCACTGATTTCTATCATAAACTAAGAGCCTTGTACCTGCTGAAGATGAGGGGATAATATTAGTCAGGTATGTTTCAACAGAAAATATAATAGCCAATGATATAGAATGCTCAAAACTTGAATGAAACACTAAACTTCTCAGTGTACTTTGAAGGAAGTGAGATTCTGTAGCGGCTATTGCAAGAGTTCAGAAGAGGTGATCAAACTGCAGCAGTGTATGAGACATAGAGAGCAAGTAAATTCTAAACCGACAATTTCCAGCCCAGTACTTAGTTGTACTGACATCCGAAACATGGCTAATGGGATTGAAGACCTAACTGCAAACTGTATCTAATTTAACCTTATTTACACATAAATTTTTAGTTACGATAATATTCAACTATGAAGAATTTTAAGTATGCTTAGAATAAACAAGTCAGAGTACCTATGACTATAAATTTTATAAAAGTATTTGTGATAAAAAAAAATTAGAGTCCAAACTGAGAGGTGTAAGTAAAATTTTATATTAGATGAGATTTAAAATTATAACATGAATGAGTTAAGAGATACCAAAGTTAATTTAATTATTAAAATCAATTTTATCTTTACTCTTACTTCTGTAATGTTACCACAATAAACTGTGAAGTTCCACACATAGTTTACATTTATTTCAATTGGATAGTGCTAACTGAGAGGTATTTGAGGGGGTCGGTAAGAACCTGATCAGTTATAAGTACAAGGACACGGCAAATACAGCAAGGTTTCTATCAATGATAAAATGCTGGGCATTCAGCTGGAAGATGGTGAGACTGATCTCTAGTGAACTATGTCTGAGATGTGTCTGAGACATCCACATGGAGATAGGTAGGCAGGTAGAAACAGCAACATGGGATGAGAGGAGGAGGGAGAAAAGTCAGGACTGTGGACGTGTTCACGAATGAGCAGTTGGTATGTGATAACTAAAGCTCAAGAGAGAGTATTCGAGAATGCTTAGATCTGTCTTCAGAGCCTAATCATTCATACTTGGCTACATTTTATTTCCTTTACCAAAGAATATTTATGTCTATCAGTTTTATATTTCTATTTTTCATTTGGCAGGAAGGTTT
This sequence comes from Chionomys nivalis, assembly GCF_950005125.1. NCBI lineage: Eukaryota > Metazoa > Chordata > Mammalia > Rodentia > Cricetidae > Chionomys > Chionomys nivalis. Next base: position 115,553,555 of record NC_080086.1, on the reverse strand, counting down.
AATGAAATAGGTCCAGGGAGGAAATTATTTTTCTTGATAGGAAGAACCCACCTTTAAGGTGTCTCCATAGAAACCTAGTTGTATTATGTTCTCCTAAAGCAACAGAAATTCCCTCATCAGACTGGGTTAATCTGGCAGGAAGAATGGACAGCTTCTTCAGCTGGTTTTCAGGAGGACAAAATCCTTGGTGTTTTTGACAACGAATCCTCAGTTCTGACAGACTGATTCTCGTAGAAAGTTTCTAAGATGTCACAAGTTACATATCATGACCCTAACATGCATGTTTCTATTAAAATAATCTTTTATGGATCACGAAAACTGTATCTACTTCCCCTTGCCAGCTTATAACTTGATTTATTGGTGCCTTTTGTTAAGGAAGTACTCCCTAATATATTCACCTTGGTTATTTCCTTTGCTGAAATAAACCATTCAGGCCAGGTGGTGGTTGGACATGCTTTTAATCCCAGTACTCAGAAGGCAGAGGTAGGTGGAACTCTGAGTTTCAGGCCAGTCTGGTCTACAGGGCAAAATAAACTGTTTATATTTGGCATGGCCCAGTGTCAGTATTAGTAAGATTCGGACGCACAACATAGCCATCCTCTTGTTGTCTATTCTTTGGCAGACTTGTTTGCTATGCTGTTTGCATTTTTAAAAATATGACTACTGTGCATTTTGCTTTTGGGTTTCTGTGCTTTTTGTGCAACAAAAGGCATTTTCCTATCAGTGTGAAAATGACCTCTTATTCACTATGCATCCCTCAAAATAGTTATTAAGCCCCAAGCAGTGACTTCATTTCTTTTCTATCAATCTATATTGTGTTTGCACAGCTTGCATCCTTAATAACCTATTTGCATATATTTTAACAGTGGCTCATAATTTCTTTCTGGAAAACACAGACAGGATTACAAGAATGAACATACCACACATCACACAGGCATTCTTAACTATTACTTCTCATGGTAACTGTATAGTAACCAAAGTGTTTTAAGTTGTTAAATGGAGAAAACTATTACATAAAATAACCAGTCATCTACAACAGAAGTTGCATTTTAGGTGGCCCATTATGCTATCTTAAATTAGCCTAAAGAAAAGTTTCTAGGGGGTAGAGTTCTAAAAGTGATTTAATTACAGAAGAAAGGAAGGCGTTTTCAGTTGTTAAAAGAATCTAACAAGATAATCTTGGGTTGGAAACTGAGCACAAGAAAACAGTTAAGCAATTTACCACTGCCTAATTCCAGAGCATTTGAAGGCAAATCATAAAACAGCTGGAGACTCGCTACAAAGCCACAGATAGAGAAGAATAACAATCACAGCAAAGGGCAGTCTGTGGACCAAATTCTCTCTGATAAGTAATATCCTGGGCTTCTTACCCCATTTTTCCAATGATATCATAACATTTCCAATTAGACAAGGGGGTGGAAACCCTGAGCATAGGAACAGAGGCCTTGGTGACTAAGATTCAGCTACTAAACAATAATAGAAAGAAAGAATTTGGAGATCATTAAAAACAGTATAGGAAAAGCAATTTTTAAAAATGGTTTAGTACCAGATCTGTGAAGAATTTTGATGGGATTTTGATGGGGATTGCGTTGAATCTATAGATTGCTTTTGGTAGAATTGCCATTTTTACTATGTTGATCCTCCCAATCCAAGAGCAAGGGAGGTCCTTCCATTTTCTGGTGTCCTCTTCAATTTCTTTCTTCAAAGACTTAAAGTTCTTGCCAAATAGATCTTTCACTTCCTTGGTCAGAGTTACCCCAAGGTATTTTATGCTATTTGTGGCTATCGTGAAAGGTGATGCTTCTCTGATTTCCCTCTCTGCTTCCTTATCAGGACGGCGAGGGGTGCACCCACACACTGAGGCAATGGGGATGATCTATCGGGAACTCACCAAGGCCAGCTGGCAGGGGACTGAAAAAGCATGGGACAAAACCGGTCTCGCTGAACATAATGGACAATGAGGACTACTGAGAACTGAAGAACAATGGCAATGGGTTCTTGATCCTATTGCATGTAATGGCTTTGTGGGAGCCCAGGTAGTTTGGATGCTCACCTTAATAGACCTGGATGGAGGTGGGTAGTCCTTGGACCTCCCACAGGGCAGAGAAACCTGCTTACTCTTTGGGCTGAGGAGGAAGGAAGACTTGATTGGGGGAGGGGGAGGGAATGGGAGGTGGTGGCGGGGAAGAGGCAGAAATCTTTAATAATTAAATTAATTAATTAATAAAAATCAGAAAGAAAAAAAAAATGGTTTAGTACCAGCCTGGTCTACAAGAGCTAGTTCCAGGACAGGCTCCAAAACCACAGAGAAACCCTGTCTCGAAAAACAAAAAAAAAAAACAACAAAAAAAAAATGGTTTAGTACATTTCATTGGACTAGGGAGCTGTGGTAGATGGACTCAGGAAAGGGAAAGCAGAGCAGATTTCACTTAGAGGAGAGAACTTGCCTTCTCTAATAGGTGGGAGTCATCTGTATATTGGTGTTTCTTTCTTTTTAATAGAGGACTGACACAAAAAAGAGGCAATTTTAGAAACTAATGATATCAAAGAATTAATTTAACCGACTAACCAATATGAACGGACTGGAAAGTATTCAGAGTGGATATAGGGGAACACCTGAGAAGTGGTGGTAGCGTACAAACGTCTAAGTGATAAACACGGCTGAGGAAGTAGAGGTAGAAGTCACTGCCTTCCATCTCATTCTTTAAACTTTCCAGCAGAATTTCAGAAGAGAGAAAATGCTAGAGACTAATTTAAAAGACTAGCTCAAGAAAAAGAACTACTGGTTGCTCAGAAAAACAAGAAACTGCATTAATTTCTGTAAAACAAACATGCAAATTGTAAGAATCAAAAGGACACAAGTTTGTGTCAACTCCTAATCAAAAAAGAAAAAGAGGTTAAAAAAAGTCAACAAAGCCAGAAAGTTATGAATATAGGGGGCATGTGCTGCTTTGAATAAGAATGGTCCTCTATAGGCTCCTATATTTAATATCTGATCCCCAATTTGTGCAACTATTTAGAAAGGATTATGAGGTGTGTCCTTCTTGGAGAAGCTGTGTCCCAGTCAGTGATAAAGTGATGATTGTATTCTCTCTCTCTCTCCTTTTCTCTCTTCTGTTTGCCCCTCTCTCTGTCTCATGGTGAGTGTCTCAACATGTAAACTCTTACTTTTCCAGCATCATGCCTACCTGCATGTTGCTATACTACATGCCATGATGGTCATGAACCCACCCTCTGAAACTGTAGGCAAGCTCCCAATAACATCTTTCTTTCTATAAGTAACGAAGACCACTCTGTGTCTTCATAGCACTTGAAAGATGACTAAAATAGCAACCAAAAGTGTTTACTTCCAAGCTCAAGGGCCTGATTTCCATCTCCTGGACCCAAATAAACACAAGAGTCAACAGTGAGGGGCAAGTTGCTTTCTGATCTCCACTTGTTTGCTATATCCTCACTCACTCTCTCTCACACACACACACACACACACACACACACACACACACACACACCAAGCAATAAAAACAAACCTTAAACACAAAAACAACAAACCAAAAAAGAAAGAAAAAAAAAAGGAGGAAAAAACGTTCCCCTTGCTCTAACATTTTTCCATAAGCTAACATTTGACAGGGACATGTGTGGGAAGATTGGGCCACTAACAAACAAACAAATGTCTTTGGAGAGTTTTCCCATGCTTTACTTTTTAAATTTAGGTTGATACTCCCAAGAAGAAAGAAAAGAGAGGGCATTGCACCCATTAGCTTGGCTCTTCCTCAACACAATCTGGCACTAGCTATCCTCATAGCCAATAGAAATTTGGGCACCAGTTCACATATCTTCCCCAGAGATAATTGTGTCCTTCATACCTCAGCAGCTTGGATGGCAAGGCATTTTCAACACATGGTGAAAAGCCATTATTTCAGTCTTTTAAAATTATAGTTAAATTGGCTACATGTGTTCTAATTAATTTCTACAAGAACCAAGAAAACAAAACCATGTGAAATATCTACTGATTTTGACTGCAAGTTTGAATTTAAATATTATGCACCAACATGAAACTCTTATGAGTAAGTGCATCTTTTGGTTAAAAAGAACATTTCAGATAAAGCATAATTTCAATTCAGGAAAAGTTTGTAGGGGAATAATTGTTTTTTATCTTGTTTATATTAGTATTCAGCCATATATAATCATTGACTTTTAAAAGATGTTTTTGGATTTAGTGTTAGAATAGCAACATCCTGTAGCCATGTAACATGGATACAGACAGAAAGATGAAGAAGGTCAGGCATGAATCAATATTGAAAAGCTATTTTGAGACTTTTAATATTTACTATAAATAGAATGTTCTGAGTGCATACTAAAATGCTAATCAAAGGTATATTTGTAAATCAAAGTCAATTAAGAGCTTGACTTCAAACTGCAGCTCCACCCCAGCAAAGTACAAAGTAGAACCACATAAGGCAAACGTGTACAAGAGTTCGCTAATGGAGTCCACAGTGCGCTTTCAAGTTCACAAGATGAAAGTGTTTCAAGGATTGCTGCTTGCTCATCCTCTCCTCCACCTTCCCTGGTTAGAATAAGGCACCTTTAATACACACGGAAGGGATGAACCTTCATTTACACTGGCTTTCTCCCATAAAAAGGGAGGCCTCCAGTTAAGGCCTATAAAGTGATACCTTTAAGAGATTTTTCTGAAAGTGGCAATATGGACAATATTATATGCTAGCTCTGATAAAATTTACATGTTGAAACTCACAAAAATCGATATTAGTTCAGTGTTTTTGCTCATTGTTCTCAAGAAAATATTTTAACGGACCCAAAGCCTTCAACATTACCAATTTGAATGTTTATAATGTAACACTTTGCAAATCACTTTATATTGTTTTGTCTTAAAACACACAATGATTTGTCCACTGCTTGTATATGTAATATCTAAGTAATGTCAACTTATTCATATCCACAAAGCCTAATGTAGAACTGGAACATACTAGATGTTCAATAAACACTATGGGACAGGCTTCAAAAGTGATAGCAAGCCTTGTTTCCATACGGCTTTATTTTATTACTTATCATCATTATTATAAAGTCATATCCGATGAAATCATAAAGTTTATCTGAAAGTCACTAAAATATGAAATAACTAGAGAAGCATTCATGATAAAATAAGGCTATGTGATAAAAAAGTGATTCATCCAACAAAAATTTCATCACAAACATTCTTAAAACAACCAAGGATTCTTCATCAAATATTTATAAATTAGCATCAATTAAAATACAGTCTACTTTAAAATAATTATTGTAAATTATTATGCTTTTTCTATGTTTTTAACAAGAAACTAGATGACATCTTCATAACTATATGGACAGTACATTCCATCTATAAAGGGCTTTTTGACAAGTGAAAAGTTAAACATTTACTCTTACTCTGAGTCAGTATTTTCAATATTTAATTAACTTATTTGTTCTTTAATGGTTCTTTACTCCAATCTTCACCATCTTCTAACTCCTCATAAATCTTTACAATCAATAATCCACCTGACTTTGAACTCACATTGACGGTGTTTATATTAATATAACAAAAATCGGTCTATCAAAATTGGGACACCTGATTCAAAGTGAACTTTTCCCAAGTTGTTGTATTTTTTAAGTTCCCAGTTAATCAAAATTTAAATGTGATTACATTTTCCAGTGAAATCAAACTTGATCACTCTGAAAAATGGGAAGATAAGTCATGCCAGGTATTCAAATTTTCAATGAAATTATATGCCAATCAAACTTTTAGAGCTAGCTAATTGAAACTATTATACATTTTTAGCAAGAATGGAGCATCTTTTAATGATGCAATCAACCTTCGTGTTTATTGCCTCTATCAATTAAAGTCAGAACAAGATTTTTAGATGAGATCCATACATAGTTTATATGCTGCTGACTTGGAAAGTTCACATAAAACTTCCTGACAGAATAATGGGTAACCAAACTTTCTACCTTTTATGGAGATACAACATGTCACCTGTTGTACATGTCAGCTTAAATTTTTTTCATAAACAAAACCACAGAATAATAATATTATAAAATTTTACACCTTGCTTTACTTTTAACTTTCTGACCCCCCATCAAAAAAACAGAATTTATTTTGTAAAATCAGGATGAACTCAATAATTGTCCTAATAATCAGATAAAACGACTCTTGAATATTCTCAAAGTTAATAATTAATATTAAGCATAGTTGCCAAGCATGCTGGCTATAATCCCAGTTATGAGTAGGCAGAGGTATTAGATCAACTGAAGGGCAATCTGTCTCAAAAGCCAGGCCACCTCCCGTTCTTCACACACCCAGAGAAAAGGAAAGCCTCGCAGATGTCTCCTCGCAAATTTATTCTATTTGATTTCCCCTCTTCTTGCTTTTCTACCTTCTTGATTTCCATTTTTCCCCTTACATTTTCTTTCTATTCTTTTCTGAGTACAGTTGTAAGAAGTAATTAGAGGTATAGTCCAGTATTAAAACCAACAAAACAAGAAGAACAAACCAAAACCCAACATTGAGATCGTTTAACTGCACATGACTCGTTTCCAGATGAATGACGTTGAGCTCTAGCAGCTGGGCTTGCTGTGCAGACAATGAACAAGATGGAGGGAGAGGGGCTTTTGTTGTTGTTGTTGTTGTTGTTGTTGAACTGAGACTTAGCCCCAGCTTTAGATAGTAGTGAGCATGGCTGAAATAACAGTAGTGGTGTTAGACCCTAAGTTAACCTGTAAGCCCCACCAGCCCAGGGGCCAGGAACCTTCCTAGGATTCTGGAAGTTGTAGTTCTTTAATGATAACACCTGCCCAAGGACCAGTTAACTTTCTGGGATCCTGGAAGTTATAGTTCTTGGAAAACAACACGGAAGACTTATGGGAAGGTAGGGTCATCTACAGGTTTTGTTCTTACCCCTGCCAATACCTGCCTCGAGGCCACTCAGTTGGAAAGTTTCCAGGTGGTGGTTCTGACCAAATTCCATCTTGGCCAGTATTTAATATTTTAATAGAAGCTTACTTTAATTTGGCCAGAATGGTGAAATTGGTTTTTCTTTGGTGATTTTCAGGATTTACAGTGAAAACTGAGGACAATAATATCCATTCTTTAATTAAAGTCAGACTCTGGAGGCAAGGGAAATTTGAAGATTTCTAATCCTACACACACACACAGTAGAGATAAGCATTGAATCTAAAATGAACGACTTGGCAAGGCCTACAGGGGAGATCTGGAAGAAAAGAAAAGCAAAGAAGCCCATGGCCAGCAGGACACATACTGCGGCAGACATGGAAAATACCATGTTTTTACTTTTAAGAAAACTTAAGCTTACAGTTGGTCAGAACTGGAAAAAATGGTCAACACCGTAGACCAATCCAGTTGTCCAAAAAACAAACAGTGGTTGTTTGAGTAATTCAATAACAGCCCCTACCACTTCAGGGCGATCATTGCAGTACCTTTCTCGGAATGAAAGCATAATTGGCTACGGATCAATAAGTAATTTCTCTTAGAAGGACAAAGGTCTTGTTTTTCTTCTTTTTAATTTATATATATATTTGAGTTGGAAAGGCTCTTAAATCAGAGCTGAGAAAATATATTTTGAAAGTTGACATTACTTAAAGCAGCAAGATTCCTGACTGCCCTGAGAAGTTTATCTCAACTGATCATTTATTTATGATGCTATAAAAATCCAAATGCTTTCCATTTTGATTGTTAGATATTTGCTGAAAGGCAACTGAAATTACTTTCCGAGGGTGGCCATCTTATGACAAGTGCATTCTGAGTGGAATTTACAATGGGTCAATGATTGTTATGCTGAGGTGTTATTTTCTGTTTACTTTTGCCCCCTAAGACTAAGAGTGAATTCAGCTCTAATGGTCAAGGCGAAACTTCAGCTGGCTTATTGGAAATGCTGGAAATCTAATGTAAGAGTAGGATTAAGCAAAAATTAATAAAATCATTCCAAATTAAAACCTTATCAATCTGTGATCATGTAGCATAGTGATTTGTTATTTTCCTAGCTATCTTAGGACTTATGCCTAAGGCCAGTTTCTATCAACAAGGAAAATGTTGACCTTACTACAGGTCCTTTGAAGACTTAGCACTTGATAATGGCAGAACATAGACCAGGTAAGCATAAAGAAAATAAATTACATTTCCATTGTCAAGAGACTTAGATGATCGGCAATACTCAAGTATAAAACAGAAGCAGCAGAAAATGAAATGTCTATGGAACTTCATGAAGAGGAGGACTCTAGCTAAATCAAGAATCCCTTCACTTTTTGTGAGCTGGTTCATTTTTAATGTTGCTGGGGATGGACCCCTGGGTCTTGCACATATTACATAAGCCCTGTACTGCTGATGTATGTATGCCCCAGACCTAGAGTTCTAAAGATGCCATATTTTCCTGTTTGTGATTCTGCAATACAGAAAAATACTAATATCTTTTAGCAGATAAAGCATGTGCATTCTTTAACACAAGTAATAAAGAGAACCAAAGAAATGGAGAATTATAACTGCACTTGGTAATTCCTTAAAAGTAGGACTGCAAAAGAAAAAAAAAAGGGTCTGAACCTGAAAGTCTGCAATGGAAACTAAAGAGAAAGCATCTCTTTCATAAGCTATTATTTACCATTTCCTGTGTGCTGGCTAAATTTGTATGTGCACTTCAGCAGAGCTGAGACAGAAAAGGAACATTTCTCAGAACTTTCCCGACAGCTATCAAAGCTAGAGCAAAATGCCCCAGAAACAATGATGTTCGCCATTTTCACAACCCCAACTGAAATTTTCACATCCTTAAAATTTCCTTCTTCATTCCTCCCACACCATGTAACTTTAGACAATTTTTGCTCTGGCAAGAAAAGAGGTAAGACTACCGAATCCAGATCTTTGGATGCTACCAATACAGCAGGCCCTGCTTCTAGCCAGATGGTACAGTGCTACTGAGCAATATCTTACTTTATTAACTTTGAAAATCTTCCTAGAGCAAGAAATTCACTGCCAAATGTCTTTGCAAATAAAAAATTGACATAACTTCAGACTCAAAAGTAAAAATAACTTTCTTCCTATTGTGAAGTTCATGTTAATAACAGTAGCACTGAGGTTTAGTAGCTACATCCCGTATTCATATTTACTGTAACAATATACTTTGGGAAAAATTTAAGTGTGTATACCTATATAGATATACATATATATATATACAAACATATATACAAACACATACATACATGCAGATATGTACAAAGTTAATGGTAAAAGCAAACTTTGAATCTTATTTAGAAAGTACTTACTATGTGCAGTTCAAGATAGTCACCCAAGCCTGAGGAACTGTCCACTCGCACCAATACTGCTTCCTTCTGAACAGTGCTAAACCCTATGGCCAGCCTGTCTGCTCGTGTGCTGGGCCGGTCATTAGGAGGCCACTTATACGTGATCTGTCCACCACCTTTGCTAAAGATATATGTTGTCCCAGCTGTAAAACAAAATACAAGTCCCATTAGTATCCATACACCAAATCTATGTGTCTCATGTCATGTATTAATGCAGCAATAAAATTTTTACTTTATACATAAACTATGGCAAGGAAATGATAGATATCAATGAAACTTGCTCAAGACAGAGGACAGAGTTGTTTTTAAAAGAAATGGAGTAGTCACTCAAGTTTAATGCACTCATTAAATCCACCAGCAGGTGTCCAGAACAAATAATAGGCTTCAGTTTTCTCCATTGAATTGGACAAGCATGGGATGTAATGGGCTTTCATTTCTTCCTGCCAGTCTTTAAGAAATAGTTTAGTAGGAAACATCGACTAGAGGCTTGAGAAGGGAGCAGAAACATATATCAACTTGTTTTCGAAACAAGGACTGCATGCGGATGTGACAGGGTCATACAGCACAGGGAAACAACCTGCAACAATAAACATTTATGGGTAAAGGGTCTCCGCAAATGTGGCACGAGATAACTTATGTATCAACAGTTATTAACCCCAGAAGTCCCATCAACAAATACATATAACACATGCCACCATGGAAGTCAGGTCTTAACGGGTAGCATCTGGTGGCTAAGAAATAGCACAGCATCCTAGAGATTCCCCCATCTCCTTCACTCCCTCCAGGTGAACAGTGCTCTTACAGCATGGAGAATAATGTATCCTCTTAGTCATGGGGGTTAAGATTGTACTACAGAATGAAGATGGTGGGGATTATCAAGTTCACGTAAAGAAAGTGTTTCAATGCATGGGAGTCCCATTTTGCTACACTGCTAGCATATCTCTCATCAATCACAAGGAATCGCTTGAGGAAGATTTGGAAGAGATAACAGAAGAAAAATATGTAAGAGAAAAGAAAGGGACAGAAAGATGTCTTAGTGCATGTGTTGCTCTTGTGGAGAACCCAGGTTCTAGTCCTAGAACCCACATGATGGCTCATAACAATCCATAACTTCAGCTCCTGGAAAACCAATGCTCTCTTCTGAATTCTGAAGGCACCAGACATGTATGTAGCACACATGCATACATGAAGGCAAAAAAATCCTTAAAAAAACAAAAAAAACATCCAAGAAGAGAGAGAGAGAAAGAGAGAGAGAGAGAGAGAGAGAATCTGAATAAGGTGGATCTGAAGGTATCTGCCTATGTTTCCAACTACTAGTGAAACTGAATAGAAAAAGAAATCCTAATTTCAAGGACTGCCTAGACCACAGACTCAATTCACACCTCACCTGGCCAACTTACTAAGATCCAGTCTTAGAAAAGACTGATGAGTTTCATAGTAGAATTCTACCCTGTAAATGCAAGCAATATATTCACTCTCCAGTGAGACAGGAGAAAAGAGAAGAGAGGAGAGGGTAAGAGAAGAAAGGGAAGACAGGGAAGAATGAAGGGAGAACTAATGGGAGACACCTATTAGGTGGGGTTTGAATGGGAAACGTTTCCCATTGTCTCATGGATTTGAATGGGAAACATTTCCCATTGTCTCATGGATTTGAAAATTTGGTCCCCAGGGAGAAACACCATTTTGAAAGGTTGTGGAATCTTTAGAATGTGTTTTTGCTAGAAGAAGTGAAGCTGTGATCTCTGAGGTTTCACAGCCTACTTCCACTTCCTGTCAACTCTTGGCTTCCTGATCCAGCATAGACAAATGTCAACAGCTGCTTCTGGCTTTGTGTCCCCATCATGATGTACTATAGTCTCATATTGCAAGCCAAAGAAACCCTTCCTTCCTTAAGCGGCTTTTGTTTTGTCATAGCGATGAGAAAAGTTGCTAATACACCTTTTATATCTCTCTCCCCAGAAGTTCATGCTCACTAATATTCCTAATCAAGCAGTTTGTAAGGTCTATTGTTCTGTTTTCAACTTGCTATTTGGTATTTTTGAAGAGTATTAAGAATTTTTTAAGTATCTCAATAAAGAATGTCAAGAAAAATGGAATATCAGAAGAAGGGGCTATAACATAATATAACCATAACTAGTGCAGATAATATTTATTTTCTCTTTTTAATTCACTTTGTTCTTGAATGCATATGAATATTATTTCACATGAAATAATGAATGTTGCAAAATAGAGGTAAATTTCAGAATTAAAATGGGAATTTTGATGTTCTCTTTCAGAATTATCCAATTGAAGTCAAGTTGCAAATAACATCAGCTTACATTTCCTGGTGCAACATTTATATTTATTTATTTACTACTTATTTACATGTTTATTTCATTGTTATTGTTATATTTTTAGACAAGATTTTACTCAGGTTGGCTCCAAACTCTTGCCTCTACCTCCCAAGTGTTAGGATCATGGCCTGAGCTATCACACCCAGCTAAAATAAACTTTTAAAAATCATTTTCATGACTGTTTCTTCATTCTTCTCATGCAGAATGAAGTCTTTTTGTTATATTTGAAGAAGTTTAATTATAACAATTAGCTTCTAAAGTCGAACATTTGGTTAAGTGGAAAAGCTAGTTATAACCCAGCTTCTAGACTCCTGACCCAGGATATGTGGTTTTAATTACAATACTGTTTCTCTCTCTCTCTCTCTCTCTCTCTCTCTCTCTCTCTCTCTTCCTTTTTCTTTTTGTTTTTTGTTTTTTTGTTTTATGGTTGTTTGTTTTTGGTTTGGTTTGGTTTGGTTTGGCTTTTCAAGACACAGTTTCACTGTGTGGTGATGGCACAAGCCTTTAATCCCAGCACTCAGGAGGCAAAGGCAGGCAGATCTCTGTGAGTTCGAGGCCAGCCTGGTCTACAAGAGCTAGTTCCAGGACAGGCACCAAAGCTACAGAGAATCCTTGTATTGGGGGGGGGGGTGGAAGACACAATATCTTTGAGTAGCTAGAACTGGCTGCTCTGGAACTTGCTCTGTTGACCAGACTGGTGTCAACTCACATACATCCCCCTGCTTCTGCTTCCTGAGTACTGGGATTAAAGGCATGAGCCAGCACTGCCTGGCATATGCTGCTGTTTCTATTACAAGGCATACAGAGAAAAGTTAACTGGAGGTATCACTCTACCACATCACAACCAAACCACCACATAAGTGCTTCTTATGGGCCCAAAAGTGTTCATCTAAATGTTTATACTTTCAGTTAAATAAATATAATATCGATATAATTATTCACAATCTGAATTAATCATGTAATTTGCTCTTTCTCAATACACAGTGAGAGGTGGACACTGGCATTCTGTCAACTGGTCTTTCCTGTATGTGATGGCTTTATTGTGACACCCTCCATTTCACTACAGGAAACAAATATGGTGATTATTTCTCCACTATTTCTTTCTTCCCTGTGCGTATACTACATACACTATATTGAGTGTAATTCAACAGTAAAATTTCATGAAACAGGGAAAAATTAGATTGAAGGTCACTCTTCTGCTTACACATATATGTATGCTAGCTTCTTTTCAAAAATTCCATTTTGCATCAAAATTGAAATAAAACTTCTATATTCTTAAATCCCTCCTTCTATTCTGCTGGAAAATAATCTTCATAATCAAATGCAGTGAGCCAATGAGCTGAAATTTTAAAATCCACATTAAGTGTGTGTCTTTGTCAATGACAAAGATAGCATGCTTGCTCCACCAGAGGGATAAAAATGATGAATAGAAATTCTGACCTGGACTGGACCCAGCTCAAACCGCAGTTTATCACTTACTACTCCCAGAGCCTGAGCTCAGGACTGATTCTATCCCTAGGACCGCTTGTTTGAAAACACAGATGACAGCAGCATCACTGTCTCATGGAATGTCTGTGGGGATACAATGAGAGGGTGCAGAGAAGCCCCTGGCAGCCTACATTCTAGCAAATGCTGAGTGCTCAGTGGACGTGTGATTGTGTGTGTGTGTTTGTGTGCCTGCATGTGTACACCCAAACCTCAAGAAAATATAAAAAATGACATTGCAACATAAGCACTTTGAGAACATTTGGATTTACTTCAAATTTATTTTCAAACCAATTATCTTTTAATAAAGGTTTTTCTTGGATAATGATTTTTATTAATTATTCTTTATTTTATTCCTTGGAATAGCACTGTTCTTCACACAAATCAACTCTATTATTGTTATTTACTTTCACTAATAGTGGACAATAGAAGTTGCATTAAATTATATCACATGGGAGTTTTTGTAAAACACAGAATATTAGCTCACCACCAGAAAGCATCTATCATGGCCACTTTTATAGCACAAGGCGAATATTTACTTGATCATTAAATAAATTTTATCTACAAAAAATGAGCTAGAAACTAGCTTAAAATCTTTATTCTTACAACAACATATGTTATTTTTTGTGAGTGAACTTAGAGAGAGGGGAGCATATCATAATTACACCTCCAAGCTTTGGATCAATATAGAAGAGGGTTGGGGAATGTGCCATCCTGATGACCTGTGCATGTTTGAGGATGGATGGATTTGTTGCAAGTTGCCCTCGGCATCCTTCACCTCACTAAGTATATAGATGACTCAACCCTAAAGTGGAGTTTAGAACCTCCCCACTTAATGCCTTTCAGAAATCCCTATTACCCTAAATTCATTAAGAAAATATCAGATCCATACTCAAGAATGCAACATACTCTGTACTGAAGTAAAAGATTGCAAATATTATTCATGGGTTTTAATTTGTTTTTGTGCTGTCTGTGATGTTATGACAAATATTTTTAGCTCTTATTGAACACTATCATTTTCATGGCGGACACTCTCTTCCTGCTTCCTCTCTCTTCTCAACCTTCCCCTCCTGAAGCATTTTCATTTTATTTCATCAAGGCTCATAGAATCCCCCAAATTTACTAAAACTCTTTGAAAAAGAAATCCAATCAGCAATCACAGGACTGTTTGATTATTGGTTGCTCCAGATCCTTGCTATACACACACAATAATACAATTAACTTCTGAAAAGATTAGCTTCTAACTCATAAGTACATGAATAAAAGGTTCTTGTTTGAAGGCCTATAATTCTGTAACCAACTTGAAATATTTGGGTCATTACGTTTCCATTAAATGTAACAGCAGTATAATGCTTTATCCAGAGAAAGTTCCCAGGATGTCAGATGAAAATTAAAATAATAAATGACAGCTTTTATTCTTCCTATAGGCATGTTAATACGTTATTGCTTAATTTAAATTTGTTGAGAATTTTTAACTTATGAACTTATTCTTTGAAATGAAAAACCTAGACCCAAAAATTGCTTTTAAAAAAAGACCACTGGACCACCATATATTACAAAAGAGTCTAAGAATAACTCTAAAGTCACTAAATTGTGAAACAAGCAATATTAAAAACAATAACATAGGCCATTCAGTGGTGGCACACGCCTTTAATCCCAGTATTCAGGAGGCAAAGGCAGACAGATCTCTGTAATTTGAGGCCAGTCTGGTCTACCAGAGTGAGCTTCAGAACAGGCTCCAAAACTACACAGAGAAACCTTGTCTCAACAAACAAACAAACAAACAAATATAACATATAATTACAGATCATTCTCATCCCAAATAATTGTAAAAGTCTTCATGCTCACACAGATTACATGATGAAATCAAAGCACTACTGGGTTTTCAATACCGAACTTTTTTTTAAGAATAAAAAGCTTAGGCAAGATTGCATTACATTAGAAAATACTTAAAGTATCTAAGGTACACTTGGGACAATGATCACGTTTACCCCATGTTTATGAACAGACTAGAGACCAAAAGAGGATAATTGGTCCTTCAATATGGAAAAAGATCAAAAAAGAGTCAGGTACGTAAAATTGTTAGCTACTGGCCCCAGACACCTACCCAAAGAAAACAATCCCCGAATAATGAAGGTCTTACTAGAGTAGCTCGGTGTCATATTTAGGTTGGACAGAGGTATTAGCCTGTCATAAATGGACAGCTGTATGTACTTTCAGAACTTTAAGTTGTAAAATCAACGGGAACTATTGAACATTAAGAAAATAAGTTGTTGGATTTCTTTAAATTTAGTGTTAGCTGTGAGTGCCATGAAGAACCTCTCTGCTCATGCACTGGAATTCCCTCAAGTGGTACAGCAGAGAGAGTGCAGACACACAGCTCAAATGCCAGTCAGAAACTTGGTCCTGCAAACGACACAAGTAATCCAGTGAGCCAGTTCCCACAAACTTCAACTCTACCCCAGACAAGCACCATGTCAAAATAAGAATGATTTGTGCTTACTCAGTAAGAAGTTTCCATCGACCAAAACTATCAAGTAAACAAACAGGCAGAAAGCTACCATGATGTGTATGAAGTCAGGAGTCATTTATCCCAGATAATTCAAATAGCAATTATGCATTTCAATAAAGTCATAAAGAAACTTTGGCTTGCTATTAACTTAAAACATTTGTCTAATAAAAAAGATTTTCTAATAAATATTCTGTATGAGCCACGCGGTGGTGGTACACGCCTTTAATCCCAGCACTCGGGAGGCAGAGGCAGCCGGATCTCTGTGAGTTCGAGGCCAGCCTGGTCTACAAGGGCTAGTTCCAGGACAGGCACCAAAGCTACAGACAAACCCTGTCTCGAAAAACCAAAAATAAATAAATAAATAAATAAATAAATAAATAAATAAATAAATATTCTATATGCTCATTTGAACTGGTTGTCCCAGAAATACTATGTTGTTGAAAGAAGCATATGTTCACAAATGTAGCATACATATATTTTACAATTTAGCATTTATGAACATTTACTTCCGTGATGTGTGTTCCTCTGAAACACATAAAGTAATATTGTGGAGTGTAAATAGGTCTGTGAGTTATTCTTCTTTACAACCATGACATGCACTCAGGAAAGTCACCAAGAGCTACGTTGTCTAGGCTGTTAACTATGAACATCTCTAAAATTTAAAGGAGAACAGTAAGGCTGAGTTAATCAGAACTCAGAAAAGATTCATTGTTCAATTTAGACATTTCAAACAGAGGAATGCATAAATGGTGTTCAATTGTACTTTATAAAGCCAAGACTACCCTATCAAGAGAATTCATTTGAGTAGTCATCTTGGTTTTCTCTGCATTATAAGGGAATGGATTCTAAAAACTAAAAACTATTTTGGGATGCTTATCAGTGCCTTGCAAAGGAGATGATGGTGAAGCCTCAGTTAAGGGTTTCCTTAAAACTGTAACATAAACAATAAATACAAATTATATGTCTGTACATATACTATTATATGTGCACATAAACATATACTCTGAAAAGTGGTTGCACAAGTGTGCATTCCCATCAACAATTGATGAGTGTACCCCTTACTCCACAACCTCTCCAGCAAAGGCTATCATTGTTGTTTTTGATTTTAGACATTCTGAAAGATGTAAGATGGTATCTTAAAGTTGTCTTGGTTTTCATTTCCCTGATTGCTAAGGAAGTTGAGCATGACCATAAGTGTCTTTTGGCCATTTGAACTACTTCTGTTGAGAATTCTCTGTTCAGCTCAGTGCCCCATTTTATAATTAGGTTGATTAGTTTTTTACAGTCTAGTTTCTTGAGTTCTTTATATACTTTGGAGATCAGACCTTTGTCAGTGGCAGGGTTGGTAAAGATCTTCTCCCAGTCAGTGGGTTGCTTTTTTGTCTTAGTGACAGTGTCCTTTGCTTTACAGAAGCTTCTTAGTTTCAGGAGGTCCCATTTATTCAATGTTGCCCTTAATGTCTGTGCTGCTGGGGTTATATGTAGGAAGTGGTCTCCTGTGCCCATGTGTTGTAGAGTACTTCCCACTTTCTCTTCTGTCAGGTTCAGTGTGTTCGGACTGATATTGAGGTCTTTAATCCATTTGGACTTGAGTTTGGGGCATGGTGATAGATATGGGTCTATTTTCATTCTTCTACAGATTGACATCCAGTTATGTCAGCACAATTTGTTGAAGATGCTCTCTTTTTTCCATTGTATACTTTTAGCTCGTTTATCGAAAATCAGGTGTTCATAGGTTTGTGGGTTAAAGTCCGGGTCTTCTATTCGATTCCATTGGTCGACTTCTCTGTTTTTATGCCAATACCAAGCTGTTTTCAATACTGTAGCTCTGTAATAGAGTTTGAAGTAAGGAATGGTAATGCCTCCAGACGATCCTTTATTGTATAAGGTTGTTTTGGCTATCCTGGTTTTTTTGTTTTTCCATATAAAGTTGATTATTGTCTTCTCCAGATCTGTGAAGAATTTTGGTGGGATTTTGATGGGGATTGCATTGAATCTATAGATTGTTTTTGGTAGAATTTCCATTTTTACTATGTTGATTCTCCCAATCCAAGAGCAAGGGAGATCCTTCCATTTTTTGGTGTCCTCTTCAATTTCTTTCTTCAAAGATTTAAAGTTCTTGTCAAATAGATCTTTCACTTCCTTGGTCAGAGTTACCCCAAGATATTTTATGCTATTTGTGGCTATCGTGAAAGGTGATGCTTCTCTGATTTCCCTCTTTGTTTCCTTATCCTTAGTGTATAGGAAGGCAACTGATTTTTTGCAGTTGATCTTGTATCCTGCCACATTCCCAAAGGTGTTTATCAGCTGTAGGAGTTCTTTGGTGGAGTTTTTGGGTTGCTTATATATACTATCATATCATCTGCAACCACTTTGGAAAGCAGTGTGGCGGTTTCTCAGAAAATTCGGGATCAACCTACCCCTGGACCCAGCAATACCACTCTTGGGAATATTCCCAAGAGATGCCCTATCATACAACAAAAGTGTATGTTCAACTATGTTCATAGCAGCATTGTTTGTAATAGCCAGAACCTGGAAACAACTTAGATGCCCTTCAATGGAAGAATGGATGAAGAAAGTATGGAATATATACATATTAGAGTACTACTTAGCAGTAAAAAAACAATGACTTCTTGAATTTTGCATGCAAATGGACGGAAATAGAAAACACTATCCTGAGTGAGGTAAGCCAGACCCAAAAAAAGGGACATGAGATGTACTCACTCATAATTGGTTTCTAGCCATAAATAAAGGACATTGAGCCTATAATTCGTGATCCTAGAGAAGCTAAATAAGGTGAACCCAAAGAAAAACATATAGGCATCCTCCTGGATATTAACCTTCATCGGGCGATGAAAGGAGACACAGACAGAGATCCACATTGGAGCACCGGACTGAAATCCTAAGGTCCAAATGAGGAGCAGAAGGAGAGAGAGCACGAGCCAGGAACTCGGGACCATGAGGGGTGCAACCACACACTGAGACATGGGGATGTTCTATCGGGAACTCACCAAGACCAGCTGGACTGGGTCTAAAAAAAGCATGGGATAAAACAGGACTCGCTGAACATAGCAGACAATGAGGACTGCTGAGAAGTCAAGAACAATGGCACTGGATTTTGATCCTACTGCACGTACTGGCTTTGTGGGAGCCTAGGCAGTTTGGATGCTCACCTTACTAGACCTGGATGGAGGTGGGTGGTCCTTGGACTTCCCACAGGGCAGGGAACCCGGATTACTCTTAGGGATGATGAGGGAGGGGCACTTGATGGGGGAGGGGGAGGGAAATGGGAGGCGGTGGCGGGGAGGAGGCAGAAATCTTAGAAAGAAAGAAAGAAAGAAAGAAAGAAAGAAAGAAAGAAAGAAAGAAAGAAAGAAAGAAAGAAAGAAAGAAAGAAAGAAAAACATATACTCTCAAGTTGAGGTTGGACACATGGTTGAACATTCAAGCCAGGAAGTGCTTTTTTAGAATATCTATGCAGTAGCAGATAATTTGGCACTGTTTTGCAATATCTTCATGTGTTTCAAATATACCGAGGAGTGAGCCTAAGGCCTTGAATATGCTAGGCAAGGGCCTTACACCATATTATATTCCCAGTTTTGTTTTCACGTTATATTTTGAGACAGAGTTACACTAAGTTGCTCAGGTTGTCTTGTATTCATTCTGAAGACTACTCTGTCCTTGAACCGGTGATCTTGTTGTCTTAGCCTCCTACCTAGTTAGAATTACTAACCTGTGCTACGAAGCCTAGAGTAATGAATTTTCTCTCAAAGGTACTTGTTATTTTCTTCTTGAACATGTCATTTAGATAATATCCCCTCTAGGAATTATGTTCTACAGTTTGAACTGTGGCGTGAGACAAACTTTTTCCAAGCTCAAACTCAGAGTCAAGGAACTTTTTTGAGTGTCCTGTTCTTAACCATGACTTGGAATAAAAATAAATGATCTAGAACTGAAAACAAAATCAAGCAAAGTAATCATAAAACTCGCAACCCTGTGAACAACAAATGTTTATGTTTTCCTTTCTGAAACTAGGCTTTCTTAACCTAATGTCTCTGGCAAGTATTTCAGTGATCAATTTGTGTTACAGCTATAAGCAAAATGAATAGGAAGAGAAGAAATCACACCATTAGGTTATTTAAGAAAAATATTATTTTTAAAAACATTAACTTAACTGTGCAATCTTCCAGCAAATTCTTAAAAATAGTCACCAGAAGCTTTTTTTTGCATACAGTGATACCCTCCCATTTACTCAATTCAAACTTTAATTGTGAATGTTCTGAAAATTATGTTAAAAGAGAAATTGCCTAAGCAAAGCAGTCAAATCTGAGATCATTTCAACCAATAAACCAGAAATTCACTCATCCATTTACTCATTCACTTAGCAGATGGTTGGGAGCTGCCATGTAAGTGCTGAGAATTGTGACCGAGTTCTCTGCATGGGCAGCAACTGCTCTTGCCCACTGAGATGTTTCTCCAGCTCTGAAAGACATTGTTTGACATAATGCAGAGATAGTAGCCCTAACATGCTTATGGTGATAGAGAACACAAAGGCAACAAAGCAGCATGCTGTGCTCTGACAGTGATAGACAAGGATGTACCATTATGAAATCTTTGTCAACATTCAATCAATCATTCTTGGAATCATAGTTACACTGTGTCACTTTCCATTTCAAATTTCAAATTCAGTAGTAAGAATACATCTTTATTGATTTAGCCCCTTCCACATAAATAATAAAAAAAAATTAAGATAAACCAATATCAGATTTGCTAACTTTTTCTCTAATTATTAGTCCTTTCAAAAATTTCAATGATTAACCCATGACGTATCATGTTAAGTAAAGACTCTTTGTTAAGGCAACTTTAAATATTCCATGTATAAAGCACCTTAAAGAATCCACTAACCTCTCAAAAGAACCTCAAATTCTTTTGGAAAAGGCATTATTTAACAAGGTTCTGGAAGGAGAAGGACAAATTTTAGGATCACATTTTCGAAAAAAAAAAAAAAAACCCAGAAATGACACACAAAACCTTTTCAGATACAGGGAGTATATTCACTCAAATAAATGGTAAACCACATTTTGAAATGGAAGAAATCTGTGCTGTCTAAGAATACTGCCTTATCTCTGTCTCCTGCATTAAATCCCTAGATAAACACACATTAAAGTCCGAGAGTTGGAGTCAAGACTGTTCAAGGACAGTATTAAACATGCTAGCATGAAATCATATTAAAAATTCTACAAAATGCAAATTTTCATTAACTGGGAGTCAGATAACTTCAAAAACAGAAAAACATGATATTAATGTCCCAGGAAAGAGATTGTATCTAAAAGAATTTTGGTCATAGTTTATCTGTTTATCACAGAGATTTCCTGCCAGCTGCATGAGAAAGTAAACAAGTTCTCACTTTTTAAGAATTAATTTACACTCAGGAGAAAAAAAAAATAACCATAGCAGGTACATTAATAAAAGTAAAATATCTGTAACTCAGTTGGTTTATTTTCAGCTTATGCCCTGAAACAGCCTATGAAGATTACGAGGGGCATAAAGCTCAACCCTCTGTATGCAGTACCACCTACTTTTGTAGGATAATTACAAGAAGCAAAGAATGGGGATGTTGAGCCACTTACTAAGACAAGCAAATGTCGGTATTTATAAAATGTAAAACTCAACCAACCGAACAACAACAAAACTCTTTAGCCAGTGGAATTCAACAAAGGAAATGAATTTTGACAGTGACAGCTTTTTTATTGTCTTCGTTTAACGGTTGCTCTATGGAGACCTTTGCCTTCCACCATTCATATGAAAACACAGGGCTACATGTGGCAGACTTTTAAAGTTGTAATGACTGGAATATTCTACTAACAATGAAGACCTGAAGCAAGTCAAAATCAAACACGTTTTCTTTTGTATTAGGTCCTCGATATTCTATTTTTCTAGACTAAACTATAAGTTGGCTCCACTCCCACCTCAGATTGTTGAACTTTGGCTCTGAGCTCAGAAGACCCTCAGTTTGAAACACAGCTCTTTAAAATCTAGTCTTCAAGAAGCATCTGTGGACACAGTTGAGGAGGTCACGCAGAACGAGGGGCAGGTGAAGTAGGCTTGATACTTAAGCACTTGGATTTACAGGTATTTGAAAATACTGAATTCATTTAAAATTGGCTATTGTATTTAAATTAAGTTCAGATACTATCTGTCAATGAAGTTATTTAAATTAAGTTTTATGGCTCTTATGGGAAAGAGGGGCCATTTTGAACCCAGTGTAGTAAGCTTACTGCCATCAATCAATAATTAGAATTAATTATTAAGGCTTCAGTTCCCTTACTCAAATATTTCAAATCATTCATCAAAGATGACATGACTTTCTGTACCTTCTTTACAGTACAGAGGCCATCACCATATATGATGTTTGCATAAATGCTTCTGAAGTGATGATTTCAGTCAGATGTTTGACAATAGCACCACAAGCTACACTTAAACAAGAGAGCAGCATTTTTGGAACAGCAGGCAGTATAAAAGTGCTTTGTGAATATTAACATATTCTAGCAAATTAGTTTGCACTCATTATCATAAGCAATTACTTACTGTTTAGATGCAGCTCACTTTAAATTGGCAAGCAATTTGCAAGAATTAAACCACGACACAGAAAGCTCTCTGAAAATCCAACAATATGCAGTACCTTGTACCAAGTGCAGTTACTGATGAAACATATCTGGCATTAAGATAATAAGTGAGTGGTTCCATGGACTTTCATTGCAAATTAGTTTGTATACCAACAAAAGAATATTTTCTAGGAAGTATTAATAAAGAGAGAAAACGCAAGAACATGGGAGAGTTTCACTCATTTGACCAAGTTCTGGTACTTTGATAATTCCTTACTTACTGAACTTTTTGGGGTTTTGCTGTTTTCCCCTTTCAAGAAGTTTCTACTATCATGAATGTTCTTTTCATTTATTTCTGGAGCAGAGATGGCCAATGTCTGTAGCTATGCAGCACTTGCTTTAGTAAGAACATTCCAGAGTTAGTAGGGCTACTGTCCTGGTTGAGCCTCAACTTCCCATTCTCCATGGCAAGCTGAAGGAGTTCCATGTGACATGGTGGTGACCAATGATACATGGACAGAAATTCTGGCCAATTCTCCCAGTTTAGACCCTAAAGTGGCTGCCCACTGGCTTGATGCTATTTACTCTTTTCTTCTCTCTGAGGCTCAGGGGAGGAGGCAACATTTTGTATGTTTCAGCTTCCCAAACTATTACCATCAAAATAGACCCATTGTTAGAAAAAGCACCATATATTTTGGATAGGCCTGTATATTTCTGGGTCCCATTTTTAAAGTAAAAGTGATTACATAGCTTTTAAAACAAAACTACAAAGCATCCCCCCTGGTGGATTTCTTTATCTTCAATACAGGCAAACAAGTTTAATAGAAAAGCTGTAATTATATCTTAGACTCGAAAAGAAATGGTATCTTCACCAATGAAATTATTTACTCATAATCACAAAGTAATTGAAAATTTCCTATCAAGACCCTGCCTTGGGACATTAGTAAAAAATCTATTACACTTTCAGGGTAAATGTCCTTTAGCCTCCCAGAGGGCTGTCAAAGACTTTCCTCATTCCCTGAGTCCTTCTCCCTTTCAAACACAACTGGTATGTATTTGCAAAACAAAGTACAATGTGTGGTTTAGGAATCCTAAGCCTAAGAAAATGAACTCAGCACAGAGCTTACTACGCAGAACCTATTTAGCAAGGTGCCAGTTGTAAAGACATGAGACACAAATCACCCAGCGTCTGTTCAGTTCCAAAACTTGGGAAAGTCTTTTCCAAGTAATAAGAGACAGCTGTTTTTTTTTTTTTTGTTTTTTTGTTTTTTGTTTGTTTGTTTTTTTTAAAAAAAAATCCTTATTGTAATGGTCTGCTCTGTCCCATGACACAAGCTTTTTTTTTTTCCTGTCTCGAAAAAAAAAAAAAAAAAAAACCAAAAAATCCTTATTGTAATGGTCTGCTCTGTCCTATGAGACAAGCCATGACCACTCCCTGCTCCCCCCTCCCCATCCACTGTGGCAAACTGATCTTCAGTTTCCAGCCTGAGTCCCTTCCCCCCACCCATCTCCCTCTCAAAGAGGCAGATTCTGTCTCTTCCTTCTCACCACTTCTCCCCTTCTTCCTTTCTGTTTCTCTCTCTCTTTCTTTTTGTGCCTCTCTCTCTGCTCTTCTCCCCTTCTCCTCTTTCCCCTCCATAACCCACTAAATAAATATTCAACCTCACTCTGCATGGTGTGCCTATCCATCTGTCTCTCAGCCACCCTGGGACCAGCCACCTTCAGTGACCTACAGACTGATCTTGTGTCATGTCCATCCATCTGTCTCTCCACTTGGGACTGGCTACCCATCTCTCTCTTCCACCATGAAGCTCCCTGCCTGCAACTTGCTGCCCCTTGTGGCCTACTGCAGCCACTTGGGGAACTGTGCCATCCCTGCCTGGGACTGGCTGCTCTCAGGACCTGCTGCCCACTGCCTGACACAATTATGCCAAGGTCTCATGGCCCACTGCCTGCTGCAGCCACTTTGGGATTTGCAGCATTTTTACTTTTACCATTATATTTGTGTCATGGTTTGGATTTGAGGGAGCCTGCATATTTTATTTTAAACCATTACACTAATTATCAAGAAAGATCCCCTAGTTTCCCTGCAAGTATGCAACTGATTCTTGAGGCATTTTGTAAACATGAGGCCACGTTTTGTTATGTAATATGGAACACATTATCACCACCAACATTCTCCCATATTTTCCCACTGGTTTATCCTGGGGTTTCTTACTAACTCTCCAGCATTTTCCTTCTGAGATGCTAAATTCATTTCTCTCTACAATTATTTTTCTTGCCTGTTTAGCTCATTGAATGAAAGTTACTTTTGATACTCATGACCCATTAATCATATTCTTGCCTCAAAATAAGCCCCAGTAAGGAAGCTAAATTTAGTACAGGAAGGTCTTTCCTAATCTGGACTTCATAGTAACAAAAAAAAAACGTCTTACTTCACCAAAGAATGTAAAGTGCCCATCAAAATGTTAAATAAAATTTGAACAGTCAACAAGGGAGAACAGGAAGAAATGTAACTCTCCATATTGCCTCAGCAGACTTTTGCCCTGCTTTGATTTTATCTTTGAGGACAGGCCAGTTGTGGGTCAGAACTTTGTATTGTATGGGCTGGCTACAGCTGGTGGAGTCTAAAGATGGCAGCCAGGTTGCCTGTTTCCATTTACAATCTAAGTCACTCATCTCCAGTGTCGTAATCATGGCCATAATTAAAAAAGAAAATAGAGCAGGAGACAAATCCCCCTCATCCATTTTTAAATAAAACATGAACTGCTTCTCTATATCAGACTGTTACTCAGCCTAGAACCTCTCTTCGCCCTGTAGTGAGAAATTGGTATATTAATTAAAGTCCAGCTTCCCTGATTCTCAGTCATTGCTCAGCTGGTTCTCAGATCTGCGACTGTTTCTACAATTGGAGTGGCAAATGGCTTCAGTCAGAGACAAGGAAATTAGAGAGCATGATTTTATTGCAGGACGGTCTTCTCTTTTCATTTCTACCCAATAGTTGTGAATAAAGCACATCCTACACATATTACTCGTGGTTCACATTCTTCTGGTTTTAATTTAAAGAAAAGTTCTTTCTGTGTGGCCCAGGCACGTCCCAAACTAACCGCCCTGTTGCCTCTTCCTTCAAGTACGTGGATTATAGACATGCATTACCTTGCCCAATATATTATTTGTTTTTCCAAATAATTGTCTTGACAATGACAAAAATATGTTGTTATTTTTTGCTGGATTTCTATAACACGCACTTCGCAGATAACAACATTGATGTGGTAAAAAAAAAATACGTAACAGTCAAAAATATTTTGAAGATGATTCTATTTTCATTAGATGTTTTAGAATTGAGTATCTCTGCACTATATATACAACAAAAAACATATTATTGGGAAATTAACTAAGTATTATGCCACAAACTGAGACCACCCAGGCACTACCTAGAAATAGACCATCCAAAGGTAATTCCTGCACACACCCCCACTGTTTTTTACCAGGACACCCCTAGACAATCAGGGGTCCTGGCCTTAGAAATCACTCACCCCAACCTCTGTTACTAAAAAATCTCACACCAACTGAGCTCGGGGCTCTCCAATCATGCCAATATGTTGGACACTCGAAGAGTCCAAGTTGGAACTTGATTAAGAATAATGGTTCTTTGCATTTACATACAAGACTCAGTCTCATAGTTGGTTTTGTGAGAACTCTGTGATCTGGCCATAATCTGCCATTCAGCTGCTCCTCAACATTCACTATAAAAGGTGTGACTTTTTTTGTTTCTTTTCTCCATCACCCTTATCTGTGGAGTGGAACTGCCAAGGTGTGTTGCTTGCTTATTGTTTCTCTCAAACTCTAATAAAATTATCACTGAGTTTCCTTCTGAGCCATTTTTTAAATTATTTTATTAGCCAAGACTACCACACACAGAAAGGGACTCCTAATTTGACCGGTAATATAAGGTACCTAATGTGGGGTTTGCTAAATTACCCTGGAAACAGGAACACCTACAAGTGTTAATTCATACAAACATCACGACATCCCTTTGCAAGACATAGGAAACCATCAACATCGGTCTGAAAAGTTTCCATTCATGTTGAACACATGACCCTTTTAGTAGGGAAATCAAGACACAGAAATGAGCACTCAAGCAACTACTTCCTACCATGCATGACACCTAAAGTAAAGGAAGGTCTAGGCTTTATGGGATATATGTTTGGTTATCTATCTATCTATCTATCTATCTATCTATCTATCTATCTATCTATTTATCTATTTGTTGCTTTTTGAGAAGAAGCACATTTTCAGTAAGATCAATCAAATATAATTTAGCTAAATAAAGTTTTCCAAAAAAGACAACACCCATGCAGCACTAATCCAGGATGTAAGAGGAACCAAAGGACAGCTGTTGAAGCCACATAGTTGAAGAACAGATTGCAGCAGACACAATTATAAAAAACCAAGACACTCGAAATCCTCATTCCCCTCTCTTATTGCCCTATGGTTCCTCCACAGATTCCATTTTCAGCAAATTAAACTGGGGACCTGTGAGAGTCAAAGTTACATGTACAGTCTTAATTAATGTGCCTAAGAGATCCATGAAACAAAAATTTCTCTAAGCTGCAAGCCCCTTGCCCAAGGACATACAGTTCCTGAAATCCTGGTGGCTGCTGTCACATGGCTTCGCTCCTCTAAACAAGTTTATATCACCCATCTGCACCAGAAGTGCTTCATCACATGTGGACGGGAGGTACATGGGTAGGAAACATATCAAGATGCACGCTTTTCCCTGATTGGACCTGATAGCAAAGCTGATGAATTATAAGTTTTGCCTTCCCAAGCCTCTGCAAAACTTGATTCAGGACCATTTCCTGGGAACCTAGCTATGGACCTGGCCTGAGCCCATCCATCTGGCCAGTATTTAATTAGAGCTTGCTTCAAATTTGGCCTTAATCTGTGGTAGTGGTTTTATTCTCGACAAGTGGGATTAACATACCCAAGTGGGATCATATGCTTAATACATTTTCTATCACACTTGTCTTTCCCATTGAAAAGAGAATGAACTCTCAAAGAGATATGATTGAGTCTTTGCAGCAGCCCCGCGCCCAAACCCAGTTGATTTCAGACAAGGTAGAGATCATCAGGCAGTCTAATTCAACTGTTAGCTCTTTTTTGTTTTCTTTTTTTTTTTTTACTGGTGAGCAGGGAAGGTTTTATTTATTTATTTTTTGACATTTTATTTTATTTTTTTAGCACTTTTTTAAATTTATTTATTAAAGATTTCTGCCTTCTCCCTGCCACCACCTCCCATTTCCCTCCCACTCCCCCAACAAGTTCCCCTCCCTCATCATCTCTACCCACACACTGAGACAATGGGGATGTTCTATCAGGAACTCACCAAGGCCAGCTGGCCTGGGTCTGAAAAAGCATGGGATAAAACCGGACTTGCTGAATATAATGGACAATGAGGACTACTGAGAACTCAAGAACAATGGCAATGGGTTTTTGATCCTACTGCACGTATTGGCTTTGTGGGAGCCTAGGCAGTTTGGATGCTCACCTTACTAGACCTGAATGGAGGTGGGTGGTCCTTGGACTTCCCACAGGGCAGGGAACCCGGATTACTCTTAGCTCTTTTTTCTAAATTATCAAGCTTTAATCATTGAAATCCTAGAAGCTACCCTTATTGTGAAGACCTCAAAATGTAGACATTCTTCAGATAGGAAGAGATGTTACACATACATTGCCATAAGTCAATTGAGCCCTGCAAATGAAATTACATTGACCAGCTCTCAAAAAAATGTTGAATGATTTTTCTCAGGCTTTGTTTTCCAAATTTATGCGATGAGGTAAGCCCCCAAGGTAAGCCCAAAGAAGTCCATTTTTCTAGCAGTTGAATTGAAAGGTTACAAATAAAAGGTTTCCCTGAGTCTTTTGAAAGCCACAAGGTTACCTTCTAGCCAAAGGAGCATGAAGCCAGCATAGAATAAAGTACCAGCTAAAGACATGGGAAATGCGCTGAAGTTCAAAAATCTCTCTACACCTAAGGTCCATGACATAAAAGTACTGATGGAATAGTAAACCTCAGGTTATTTCCCAAGGTGATTCAGACGTAAAATATTAAGGCAAACAAAAATCATACAGCAAATTGTTCCGATACAAGTTTCTTTAATTTAAAAAAAAATGTTTGCATTATAAATTATGTACAAGTACAAGATTTTGTTTTTTTCTTTAATTGAACACTGTACCTCTCTCAGAAGAGCCCTGTCCATGCTCTGAGTGCATCCATATATTCGACTTGGTTTTCTTTTGGAGTAGAAACACAATCGCAACTGAACACAATTACAAAGCCATCGCCCCACATGAAAGCACTAAACCTTGATCAGGGAAATGTGGAACTTGTCCTAATTCATTGCTCTGTGATTTTGCCAAAGTTGTTAAAACTCTCCAATAATCCTTATTTTCAGCTCCTGAAATACGGTTGTTGCTGTTCCAGGAAATCGCTCTGCTCATTTGCAACTCTATTCTCTGAGTTAAAATATCACCCCACTAAAACTGGTGCTAATCTTGAACTTGAGCCCAGAGTTACACTGAGCATGAAGCAGGGAGTTATATTTCCTCGTGAGGCACTGGAGCTAAAACATGCTGTGACTGCTTTGGCTGGATGTGTTTTTCTTTCTTATTTGATTTTACATAATAATTGTATAAAACATTTTCTATACGTTATAGTTCTGAAATGATGTGGTAGGAGTTTTCTACTTATAATGTACTAAGACATAAATTGAGAAATAATTATAATGTATTGGTTGATAATCAGAGCAGTTAACGCTCCTTAATTCCTGGAATCATATATGTTATATGGCTGCTTTAACAGCTCCACCCAAGACCAAAACAATACAAAATCCCTTGGAATGATGCTTTAAAGTGAGATGTGGATTTATTCAGACCTAGTCATGTAATTACGGAAGTCTTCCTAGTCGAAAATCTATAATTACTGTGGCTATACTGAAAGAGGTTGGGTTAAATGTTATTAAGCAAAAACCACCCTGGCTGATTTGTTTTGAGAATACATGTTAAGATAATTCCTACTTAGAAGAACAGACTTATTCCAAGCTAGAATTATTTTGAACCTTAGTAGGTTCTATTGTCACAAATATGACTCACATCTCGAAAAGGATTCATTACCCTATTCTAGCAGTCAAATTAAGTCATGAAAATAGGAGGAACAGTCAAAGAAATAATATGCTCTGCAGATGTAACTGGAGGTATCATATTCTCTGCTTTTCTAGATGAAAACGTTAGGTAACAATACAGCTTATTGAATCTTATTTCTAGATAATCATGCACAGCTTTAACAAGGCCACAGCTATGGCTTTGCTCCCACATTTGTAGGTGCTGAACAAAACATTTTTAATATTTTTATAAATACCAAGTTTCATCATCCATACTGCTTATTTGTTCATTAATAGTTTCTTCTTAATATCTCCAAATTAAGATGGAAAACCATTATTTTATGATTTACACTATACATATTAAGTGAATTTTATCATATTGCCTTTTATTTTAAGCACTGATTGGGGTCTCACCATCTTGGAGAGAACATTTTCAGTATAGAGAAAACACACACACACAGCAGATGACCTGTCCAAGTTAAAAAGAAGAATACTCATCTCCTTAGTGATTTGTTTATCAGGTCTAAAGCTTGTCCTTCTGTACTTTCACACACTGTTCCATAATCAAAAAGGAAAAATAATGTGCTTACTCGAAGACGACAGCACATTCACAATTACAAATAGACATGATTAGGGTGGTTCACTACCACTCAAATTTTTGAAGAGTCCACATAAAAAACAAACCACTGTATACTGGTTATTACAAGGTTTTCAAACATACTAACAATACTGATTGTAACCATTAATGTGTCAAACATAACAGACTCAATTATAGTTTGCAACTAATTAATTACTTATTTCAGAAATTGTGAAAAGTATAAAAATACATAAAACAGGAACTTTAGGCTGAGAAGGAGCGTTCAATTATTTTGATGATTGAGAGGGAAATCAAAGACATATAAAATGGGGAATAAAGGGAAGGAAGAAGGCAGTAGTATTACACTGAGGAATTGGAGCCTTCTAGACTCCTCCAAGTTGTGTGAGCTGCAGCCTTCATACCCAGTGCAGAAATGCCTGTTGGCTAATGGAGACCTACTATTTCCTAATGTCAGCACAGTTTAGTATCACTCTATTGATTGATGATTTGTCTTGGGATCCGATAGATTAGGCTTAATCTAGAGGTTGCTCTTTGAATTGGAGACCATTTATCAAGTGGCATTATATGTAATCAATGGATTGCTATTACTTTCATCTTTTGCAAATTCAAGATCATGTAGGACTTTAAGATTTAATGACCATCCTCTGTGAAATATTCACCTTGCCATATTTCTTCTAATGCATCAAAATAGCTTGTGTGGAAAGCAGTCACTGTGTGAAGGAGTGGAATGATTGTGCTAACTGAGCATTGGTCAGTTAAGGATAATATAGTAACATACATGCTCTCAAGTTAGTTTTCCCATAAGGTTATGATTATATTTTTCTCTGAAAGAGAGGAGATGAAAACACTTCCTAGAAATGATAAGAGAAAAAGAAAACCAGTACCACTTGAATACACACACCAACACACTCATACAGAGAAATAGAATAGTTGTCATTGTTGGCTAGACATTAAGTCTCTATAGATACAGGAACATTTTACATCCAAGGAAACTGGCCACTCTATCCTTTAATGATTTAAAAAAGAAAAATACACTTCAAAGCAAGACCCACAAACAGATTAATTACCAAGCAATCATTTAAAAAAGGTAATTTATGATAAGAAAGGTGAGAATACAAGGAAGAAATATTAAGTATTACTACCAACAGGAGTATGTACCTAAGAGCACACCAAAACTCCACCAAAAATAGTTAATCAATTAATAAAAGCATTAACAAGAAGAGAATTTATGTGATCAAGTATAACTTCTGGGAGTGTACAATAAAGTGGAGAATCAACCTTACAGGTTAGTTAAAATTCACATTTGGTAACAGATTTTCAGTATACTGTGCCTAAGGCTGCAAAAACGCTGGATCCATTTTTGTAACATTGACTTTTAGAATACAGAATTGAGAGTCCCTGGCAGAACATGAGAGGAAACCCATAGGTCATTCTCAAATCTAGACCACACATCTTTTTCTTTGGAACAATACTACTAAGAGCCAGCAAATTATTTGATTGTTTTTGAAATTTTTCTAAGATGCTTGATACTCCAGGAAATTAGAAAATGACAAAAAGTAAAATTAAAAGAAAATATAATAAATAATGTGAATTATACTAAGCAAAGTATTATCTATATTACTTATAAGATAGATGTATTGTGTTAGAGAAAGCTAAATTTCAAGATTAATGTTGTAGATAACCTTAAGAAGTCTTCTTTGCAAACTAACTCATGTCTACTTCAGAACAGTGAAATTTTTTCTCTGAGTATATTTGATATGAATGGATTTAATGTTATCATCTGTTTTAGAAGACCTCTTGTTTGTTTCCACAGACTCAGACCCAAAATAACCACACAGAAACAGTATTAATTAAATCACTGGTTGGCATATTAGCTTCTTATTGACTAGCTCTTACATCTTAATTTAACCCATTTCTCTTAATCTGTGTATTGCCACATGACTGTGGCTTACCAGCAAGGTTCCATTTGACGTCTGTCTCTGAGGGGGCTGCATGGCTTTTCCTGACTTTACCTCTTCTCTCTACACGTAGCTCTTCAAGCCTGGCTATGTTCTGTAAGCCATTGGCAGAAGGCAGCTTATTTATTAACCAATAAAAGCAACACATAAACAGAAGGATTTCCCACACCAATCATCCAAATACTTTGGAACTCTTCCACTCCTGTCAAATTTGCCTAGGAAAGGCCAAGGTACCAATTCCAGATTTCTTTATACTGAAAATTATTTCTCTTTTTAGATGAACAGAGTGAAGTGAGGAAAGAAAAGAGCAGAAATCAAACGGTTCCTGGATCTGAGCTGCAGAGCTTTGAAACAAGTCACTCCATGCTGACACACATTCAGTCTAGAGACGAAAGGAGCAACTATTTTCTCTGTGCAATTAAACCTCTCTTTTTCTCTACAAATGATTGCTAAGCATATTTAATCTACATTAATAACAATGTCTTTTTGAGGAAGAAGCTATTTATCTCTATCCAAGACCTTATTTTTTTTTTATTTTTTAAGTGAATTTAGACCTATATAGTTTTTCTCTGAGCCCCTTCTTTTTCCTCCTCTCCCGTTCTATCCTCTCCCATGGTCCCCATGCTTCCAATTTACTCAGGAGATCTTGTCTTTTTCTATTTCCCATGTAGACTAGATCTATGTATGTCTCTCTAAAGGTCCTCATTGTTGTCTAGGTTCTCTGGATTGTGAATTGTAGGCTGGTCAAAAATCTCTTTTAATGTGTTAAAAGAACAACATTTGGATACTCAGATTCAGAAGTTTTCTAGAGAGTGGACTGATTCCACATGGCTGACCCCGTTCAGCCAAAGTTGTGCTATGATTACACCATAAAACCATAAAGGTCTACATAAAGTTTCTTGCATTACATCATAAACCACGGGTTTCATGACAGAGTATCAACTACTGTTTTAGAACTAAGGCCAGCTGGACTGTGACTGAAAAAGCATGGGATAAAACCAGACTCTCTGAACATGGCAGACAATGAGAGCTGACGAGAGGCCAAGGACAATGGCATGGGGTTTTGATCTTACTTCATGTTCTGGCTTTGTGGGAGCCTAGACAGTTTGGATGTTCACCTTCCTAGACCTGGATGGAGGGGGGAGGACCTTGGACTTTCCACAGGGAAGGGAACCCTGACTGCTCCTGGGACTGGAGAGGGAGGAGAAGAGGAGTGGGGGGAGGGGGAGAGGGGCGGGAGGAGGGGGAGGGAAATGGGAGGCGGGGAGGAGGCGGAAAATTTTTTTTTCAATAAAAAAAAAATTTAGTGAGCTCCCAATAGATCGGCCCCACTGTCTCAGTGGTTGGGTGCACCCCTCATGGTCCTGACTTCCTTGTTCATGTTCTCTCTCCTTCTGCTCCTCATTATAACCTTGGGAGCTCAGTCCGGTGCTCCAGTGTGGGTCTCTGGCTCTATCTCCATCCATCGCTAGATGAAGGTTCTATGGCGATATGCAAGATATTCATCAGTATGATTATAGGATAGGTTCATTTCAGGTTCCCAATCCTCAGGTGCCCCAATGAACTAACTGGGGACATTGCCCTGGGCATCTGGTAGCCATTCCAAGTTCAAGTCTCTTGCCAACCCTTAGGTGGCTCCCTTACCTAAGGTATGAGTTTCCCTGCTCCCCTATCCAACCTTCCTTTATCCCCAATCACCCCGATTCCCCCAGTTCCCCTCATCTTCTCCTTCACACTTTTCTCTCCCCATCACCCCTCATCCCCATCCCACCCCACCCAGGAGCTCACCAAGGCCAGCTGGACTGCTACTGAAAAAAACATGGGATAAAACCGGACTCTCTGAATGTGGCGGACAATGAGAGCTGACGAGAGGCCAAGGAGAATGGCACAGGAACTTTCATCTGGCGATAGATCGAGAGAGAGACAGAGACCCAATTTGGAGCAATGGTCTGAGCTCTTAAGGTCCAAATGAGGAGCAGAAGGAGGGTGAACATGAGCAAGGAAATCAGGACCACAAGGCGTGCACCCACCCACTGTGACAGTGGAACTGATCTATTGGGAGCTCTCCAAGGCCAGCAGGACTGGAACTGAATAAGCATGGGTTGAAACTGGACTCTCTGAACATGGCGGACAATGAAGGCTGATGAGAAGCCAAGGACAATGGCACTAGGTTTCGATCCTAATACATGAACTGGCTTTGTGGGAGCTTAGCCTGTTTGGATGCTCACCTTCCTGGGCCTGGATGGAAGTGGGAGGACCTTGGTCTTCCTGTAGGGCAGGGAATTTGGACTGCTTTTCAGTATCGAGAGGGAGGGGGAATGGACTGGGGGGAGGAGAAGAGGAGTGGGGATGGGGGAGGGGAGTGGAGGGAGGGGCAATGTGTGGGAGGAGGGGGAGGGAAATGGGAAACGGGGAGCAGTTGGAAATTTTAATTAAAAAAGAATAAAAAAAAATTTACCCAATGGCAGTAATCAAAGAAGGAAAATAGGAATGAAAAACTGGATATAGCACTTTTCTCCCAGCTCTGATTTATTTTGTTTTAAGTAAGGACCATTGCCACTATTAAAATAGAAGCCAGACAGACACATTCTCATAGAAATCTGTATTTAAACATTAAGGTGTTGATGGAAGGTCCTAATAAAATGTGAAATAATCATCTACTTCCTAAAGATTTTTTTCTCTTATAAAAACAAAGATCATTATTGGATGAAGATCAGAAAAGGCTACCTTCCCAGCCATTCTCTTCACTCCTCTCATTCACACACACGGACCATTTTACTCAAACATCACAAAACTAGTATCCATCTTTAGAAACCATTCCTCTTGGTTGAAGGATACCAGTTCTTATGTTTTCAAATGCAGGAGAGGGCAACTTAAACTCCCAAATAAATTGAAGTAGACATAGAAGTTTGGGTATCAATTTTGAGCACAGGACTCTTTTTACAAAACCACTCTACATGGACATGTTGGGCCAGTGTAATGGGTAGAAGATAGAAGCACACACTATGCTTAGCCCCACATGAATATAGATGAGACCAAGAATAGGTCAGGGCTTCATGCTGACATCACCTATAATAAACAATATATTCTAGAGAAAACACCAAAGAGCTTGGTTTTGGAGTGGATGTTCAAGTAGGATGGTGAGGAATAGGAACTAGGAAGTTAGATGCAAAACTACAACTAGTGTTGTTGACTGAGTTTTTCTGTCCTGCCCAGTTCCTGCAATCGTTAAGTCCCAAAGAAATCACACAAAGGTCTACATTAGTTATAAACTGATTGGCCCATTAGCTCAGGCTTTTTATTAACTCATTATTATATTATATTATATTAGCCCATTATTCTTGTCTATGTTAGCCACATGGCTCAGTACCTTTTTCAGAGAGGCAGTTAAATCTTGCTTCTTCTGTGGATGGGCCAGGACTGCCAAGGAATAGGCTTTTTTCTTCCCAGAATACTTCTGTTCTCATTGACCCACGTCTACTTCCTCTCTGGTTGTCCCGCCTATACTTCCTGCCTGGCTACTGGCCAATCAGTGTTAATTTAAAATATAATTGACAGAATACAGACCATTCTCCCACACCATAGTGTGGCCTCTGACCCTCCCTTCTCCCTCTCTTTTTGTCTTTCATACTATAGCTTTCCTTTACATGTCCTTCTCTGGCATTAAGAAACACACTGGGGAGGCTGGTTTCTAGCTGACATGAGGCATGTAAGACGGCGCCATGACAACTGAAAACAGTGATCTATCTGCATCAAAATTATTTGGTTATAGAATTATAGAAAAAAATTGCTGTTGCTCATGTAGAAAAGCATAAGAACACTTGGCTTAATCTCCATATAGAGACAGCAAAGTTATCTAGGGAATTAATTACTTGCTTTGTGTACACCTTATGATCATGTCTCCTAAAAGAACTCCCAGAGCAATGTTTGGTACAGGCCTACTGCTTTTGTGTGGCAGAGTCTCATGTGCTCTGTGAAACTGTAAGCAAAGGAAAGGAAAATCAGTTGTTCTCAGTTTCACCAGGGGGGAAAGGAGTAGAACAGATAGGAGATGCAGTTTAAGCATAAAAACAAACAAATTTTGCCTTGGTCTCTGCCTTTGGCCAGTGATGAATGACTTTCTTCTCTCTGCATTTGAAAGGACATGACATTTTTATTTTCATCAGGAATTACATGGTACATCACTGGGTATGCACCCTGAAGAGAAACTGGAAGGACTAGAAGTGCTGAAGCTTCATGTTTACTTCCCCAAACTTAGGAGAAGCACTCACGATATTAGCAGTGCAATGTAGAATGGACCGTGAGATGCTCTGGTTGGTCCCAGAGCTGAAAGTAGAATATAACAAAATATAAGCATTTTACCCTTTTTTGAGGAAGACAAAAGTACTTGTGATTTTGTTGGCTGGCAAGGAGTTAGAGGAAATACAAGAAAAGGTAATACTCTTGATTTGTGAAAGCCACATTAAGGGTAGGGCAAATGAAGAGTAATTGTTGTGTAAAGTGTCATTGTGTAGGTGAGAACGCAGGCTGCCAAGCTTCCTACCCAGAATTAGAGCTCTAGATCCTAATGGTAAAGGGAGAGGATCAACTCCTCCAAGTTGTTCTCTGACCTCCATATGTTCTCTGTGGCACATGTACACACACACACACACACACACACACACACACACACTAAACTAACAGGTGGGATGAAAATATAGGCTCAAAAGTAAATATACACACACTTATACACATTTAAATGACAGAAATCCAGATGTAGAAGTAAAGGGATGTATACTGTGACATCTGAGCTGGAATTTAAAAGTTGCACTGGTTTCAAATGAAAAACAAGGACAATTGTGACTAAAAATTGTATGGATCTATCTAACCTATCACCTGTTCTGAATGATACAAATACAACCTTCCTTACTCATATGGTCCTTAGGTTTAGCATTCATCCTAACAGCAATCTAAAGAATATTGGCTGAATTAACTAATCAGTGGGACGGTTTGTCTTTCCTTACCCTCCCAACTCCATCATTAAGAGGACACTTTACAGAATAGCTAGGGAGTTCAGGGCATAACCTGTGGCTATGGAGTGAAATTGAGATTCAGACTCAACCCCTTCACTTAAGGTTCATTAGACTAGGTTCCAGGGTCCCAAGTGGTGATTCCTTCCTACTCCAAATCCCTATGGCAAGCAACACTCAGACAAGGTCTGAGGAATAACTTTGGTACTTCAGATGAAATATTGTCTCTCAGTTTCACGTCTTCCATTTGGTTTGTGTTGTTTTTGCCTCACCTGCCAATTAAACTCCAGAGTTTTTTTTAACATAAGTGCTACACTTAAGAGATTCTTTATCCAGGCAACTTGGTTTCTGGAAGAATCTTAACAGCATTTCTTACCACAGTATCAAGTCTGCTTTTATCTCCAAGTTGCGAGTGTTGTTTATGTCTGTGTCCAAGAAATTGTTTTTAAAAGAGGCACCACAAGCTGGGCAGTGGTGGCACACACCTTTAATCCCAGCACTCAGGAGGCAGAGGCAGGTGGATTTTTGTGAGTTCAAGGCCAGCCTGGTCTACAAGAGCTAGTTCCAGGACAGGCTCCAAAGCTACAGAGAAACCCTGTCTCAAAAAAATCAAAGAGAGAAAGAGAGAGAGACCACAAGAGGTAAATAATCCCAAGCATGTTATTCGGGTTCTTTTGGTCTTTTGATTATCAAGGCAAACTTGTTTAATTTAGTATATTTAACACTATAGACAGGAAAAGACTAGTAGGATCTACCACAAGTAACACTACGTAAGAAGCAAAGGAACCAATGTCTGTTGTGCGTTCAAAATACTATAGGCAATTTTCTTTCAATGAATATAGAGATGCCAGTTGTGGTCATGTGGCCTCCCTGCACTTGAGCTCAGGAAACAGCTTGCTGCCTGCTATCGTGCCAGAACCAACCCAGGTGTGGAACACTCTAACCTCCTTTATTGTCTTTTTGCTGTATTATTGCAGCCAACTATCAAGCAATATATTTGTATTTTTCTGTACAAATGAAAACCATGTGTTCATTGGCATGGCTGGCTTCCTCTAAATAACTTAATAATGAGGTGTTTGCAGCTGCTGTTTACCATGAATACTCCAAATCAACCTTTTGCTAGTTGTAATTAATTTCAAAGTGTAGGAAAGAATGAAAATTCTATTTTACTCTTTCCTGAAGTTCCTGCTTTGGTATTTTGAAATTTCCCTGTTAATAGAAGTCCTTTAGTGTTCCGCAGATTCCCGTTTCTTTTCATGCCTTCAGATGTCTTACACCAACTTACACACTCTGCTTCTGCTTCCCTTCCTTACCAGATTCCCTCAGCCTCACACTTCCTCCTTCCCTATCTTAAGCTCTGTGCATCACTTGTTCTCCTGAGTGAAATTCACTCCATCCTCCCTATGATGGCATCTGAAGACTACATTATCTGACCAGGAAGGACAGAACTAGTGCTGCTTCACCTGGTATCTAGCAGGACAAGGGTTCGGACCAGTTTTCCTTTCTCCTCTCTGTGGAGGGGTACAGTATTATTTTCACTTGCTTTCTAGGAACCACATTAATCCTTGTTTTGAAAAAAGAATATTGACTCTGCTCATTATCACTAGCTTTCATTGAAAGAAGGACCACAAATTTAAAATGGAAGATAGGCTACTACATATATATGTTTTTCTTTAAAATCTATTCCATTTTATTGACTGTAAAGTCAAAAGACCATACTTAGTGATGCTTCCTAGAAAAAAAAGAATACAGTTGAGATCTTAGTCTTAAATGGTTAGTGGCCTTTGAATTAAAAAAATTGTATTTATTGAGTAATAATTAATAAATTAATACATTAAATTTACCATATGATAAATATTTTAAAGTTATGGCATAAATTCTACTTTCTACTCACTATTCTTCTAATTTAGTTACTACTTCTAGTGTGCCGAGCATGGCAGCCTAGCATGGTTTAGTATTGAAGGCAGATTTAGCAGGCGGAAGGTGGTTCACTATTGGGCTGACATGCTTCCTGCTGAAGTCAGTAGTCTTCATGCCAACGGGGCAGGAGTCACTTAAGTGCTGCATATATTTTATTTTCATCTTGAAATGTTTCTCAATAATATTTATTGATTTAAAAAATTTCATTCACATTAAATGCAATATAGTATATATTCAAACTCTTGACTTTGTACTTAAGGACATGTATGTACATTTAAAAAACTAAGTAAGTATACCTTTAAACAATAAAAGATATTAAATTTGGACAATGGGATGACACATAATTTTAAGTTTCAGTGCAATTTTTTAGAGCTTCACCATACTTCTTATATTGTCATTAGTATATAGGCATATATTCATTTTATAGTCAGTAAAATACACTTTTGAAAACAGCAAGACATTGTGTACTCACCAAACATCTGCTGTTTTGTTAACCAAATGATATCCGAATTAATAAATCCATTTCTAAACTGTACTAGTTTTAAAAATACACTAATGAATGTAAAGTATAGCTATTTTTTAATAAGTAGGAGCATGTTTCTGCCATAGTTTAACACTGAGCCATGAGATAAAAGAAAGACTGAATTTACAGAAATCTTTTTTCCTAGAACCTTATCCTCATTTACTCAAACGCCACTGCTGCGATATAGAAGCAGTACACATTAGAATAGATATGTGCGATGAAAAGAATCCCCCACCCCCATTCTCACTCAACACTATAGGAACTGCTCTACGGCTCTCTTTGGGACTTGGGAGTCACGTTGTAGAGTCTGAGATTTTAGTGACTAGTAAAGAGTATGGGCCTCAATGAGGAATATGAGAGTCTTCTTGACACCTTAATTTATAGATCTCGAATTTTCCCTCCGAACAATGGAAGCTTCAGCGCAAAGAGAAGCATAGACACTGCAGATTCCTGTAGAAACATCTGGAAAATTAATTTACACTAGCAATTCCTTAAAACCCATTAGAAAATAAAATAATTCACATCAAGTGGAAGAGGGAAGTAGCTATCCTATGACACTGTGCTTCAAGATGCACTAAGTTCAGATTCAGGTTAAGAATAGACACTTGGCTGGAGCAAGTTCCAGAGGCTAACCCCAGCCAGCCTTAGTTCCTACAAGGCCATGAAACCTCAAAGACTCACGGGATTGGGGTCGAGAACTGCAAGTAAGAATGGAATGTAGGAAGAGTCATTGGCTTGGGAGCTGGGTCTGCATCAGCCATAGCATAGGTTGGTTGTTTTTCATGAAGTAGAGCAGAGATTTAGCAATGTGGTGAGAAAAAAAGCAAGGAACAAAAACCTTTGTAACTGCATTTTGGTTACCTGCAGAGAGGTAAGTAAGAACTTGACAGCAAAACGACTGTGAGATTAGATCTGTAATGTCCTGTTCAATGTTGTCCATAAAGGATGGACACTTAGACACAGGAAAAGATGAGCTGGTAAAGACAGAGAATGTCTTCAGGTGAAATGGTAGCTGACTTTATTTTGTTTATCACTGCTATGTAGAAAAAAAAAGAGAGAGAGAAGTCAGTATTATCAAAGAGTGACAAATGAAGATAAACCAGAGAACAAGTCTTCCCTAATTTTGTGGGAAAACAATGGATAATTTTCTCCACT
Organism: Chionomys nivalis; assembly: GCF_950005125.1. Lineage (NCBI taxonomy): Eukaryota > Metazoa > Chordata > Mammalia > Rodentia > Cricetidae > Chionomys > Chionomys nivalis. Next base: position 115,512,955 of record NC_080086.1, on the reverse strand, counting down.
ACATCAACTAAAACTTGGATTCACTACAATAAGAATGTTAAGAGGATATAATGGAAATAAAAACAGAGCAGGCAGAACAGCTGAAATTGTATAGAAAAGGAATGTGCAACAGAGGTAAAAACACATTGAGCAGTTAAATTTTCTTGTTTCAAAATTGGGATTAAATATAATTTAAGATCACATCACCAAAGCTAAGAATCAAAATATATAAACTTTAAAAGATAAAGAGATCACATGTTTTCCTCCCTAAACTTACATTCCTCCCCAAAATAGAATTGAGGTATATAAATAAGGCATAAAAAACATTTTTCATAATCAAGTAGTGAAGACACATATTTCCACATGTATGTAAAGAAATCACAAACATCACAGTATAATGTGTCAGGACAAGACAGTGTAGAGGTTCCTCCCTCTTCAGGCTGAACTAGAATTAGATCTTCTTGGGGGACAATCACATGGAAAATTACCCAGCTCCAGTCCAGGAACCTCAATATGGGTCAAGATACCCCAGGTACCTTTTTGCCAACCTCCCCTGCAGAGTGTGATAGCAAAATGTGGTTTTTGTTTCGTTTTTGCCTCAAGATTCTAGCTCTATATGCGGGGAAACACTTGAGTCCCCAAATACCTGAGTATAGTCCCAGCTGTCTGGAATAAAGACTTCAGTTGGCTCTAAAGTGTGTCAAAATGGTTATCTCTGGTGGGTTCCACTTTGTATATACAGAGGAAACCTTAAATAACCCCAGTAATTAGAATATATGTAATATATGTAACCATTAAACAATTTTTTGGAACCATTAAAAAAGTCCACTGTCGAGTTGCAAACTGGACAAAATATTTACAAAGGTACTTTAGCAATGAACAATTGAGAAAACCTCTTTATAAACCTATAAAGACTTCAACAAGACATGCCTTCAAACACAAAACATGTTGGTGTTTACTATCCTAAAGAAAGACCAATGAAAATAATATTGCTGTAGAGTTAGTAAATGTCAAACGCTTGACAGGGAACCACTGGTTTAATCTTTTCAAAGGAAAGAGTTTGGATACAAATACACTGGAGGAGAACTTTGGCATTCCGTCAACATGGAAACTCCAGTGTTCTTTCCTGCAGTAATTACATTTCTAGGACTTTATCAAACAAATAAACTTAAACACATTTGCATAACAAGCCAGTTTAATGAGGTCAGGCCTGCCTCAGAATAACTCCCAAGTGAGTCCAGCTAACCAGTTGTCCTTTGCCTTGGTTTCTCATCCTCTCTCCTAACCCAAGCATCATGTAAAATGTGGGGAGTTGAAAGACCCTGCAAATAAGATATTTTTAAATAGAAGCATGAATTTCATCCTAACAGCCCTCTATAATTGAGTTTGAGACAGGGTCTCACTTCGTGCCCCAGCTCAGCATGAAAACTCACTACGTGGGACGGGCTGTATTTGAGCTCAGACTTCTGGGTGTGGGAATGCAGCATCTGAGAAAACATATCCAGTCCAACCCTTCGTTAAATTTGCTAGAAATTGGATTTTTATAAGCTCATCTTATTTACTATAGATAAGCAAAAAATTTGAGTTAAGCATTACTTGAAAAGTTGGGAGTGAAATATTCACAAGATGGTATCTTTAGTATCTATATGTAGAACTCACCTCCTTATTAATAGCAGTTGATATCAACATCTAAAGGAGATTGTTGAGATATATGAGAAGAAACAAGAAAGCAAATGGAAGATAGCATATTCAAATTAAACACTACTTGCTAACATCAAGTTTATCTCAGTCTGTAACATAGGCATGAGGTTTCATATTCTCAATCTTCAGATTAGCAAGTAAAAATAACAATCCACAATTGAATTCTTTATAAATATATAGTTAGCTGTCCATGTTTCCTTAACACAGCCTCTAATTCTACACTTGACTCTGCAGAAATGAAGCATGTCAAAGTTCAAAATTAGATTTTTTTCTTCTTATTCTTTATTCAAGGTAAGTGTTGCATACATTATACAATTGATGCCAAATTGCTTAGAAGACTTTGTATGTTCTGAATAACAAGGTATTGAACATGGCTTCTGCAAAAGAAGCTGAGGAATATGTAAAACAATTATTTAAACCCAAAGAATATCATCACTCCATTTGTTCAGTTGCTTTGCTGATCCTAAATAATTGGAAATGAAGCGATTGACAGCAATGGTGTCTCTTAAGGCAAACTACCTAATTTAGATGTCAGTGGGATCTAAGAAAATCGTTTGAATGGAAACTAAATGAGCAGCACAGAGTAAACTGAGTCTGCTTGGCCAAGTCTCTTGTTATTAGCCGGAGGTGTGATTATTATAGCAAGAAGTCATAGCTTCTATGGATTTCTGTGGAAATCAATAAATATTTGCAGACTATAACTTCAGCAAAGATTTGATTTGCCAAACAGTAGTCTTTCTTGCTTTATTCAGCATATAGACTGGATCTTCCTACGAATATGGAAGAAATATTTACATTGTATATCAAAGGTAGTGGTTGTTTAGAACTCTTCTTTTTCAGTATTCAGAGCTTTGGACAAAGAAAACCAAAGCAACAACAACCAATGTGATGCATGTTTGTTTGGGTTTTTTTTTTTTTTTTTTTTTTTTGAAAGCAAGGTTTCTCTATGTAGCCCTTGCTATCCTGGAACTCACTCTGTAAACCAGGCTGGCCTTGAACTCACAGAGATCTGCCTGCCTCTGCCTCCTGAGTGCTAGGATTAAAGGCCTGTACCACCACCTCCTGAACACTGAATTCCTTCTAATTTATTTGCATTTCTAGGTACTGTTTCATCTTAGTGGAGTGTTCTCCTTAAGTGAGGGTATACATGGAGCCCTTATTTGTTCCAAACACAGTCCTTGCAAACAGAAGAGCACTGCCTAATCCTAGCCTCTGGGAAATTTGGCAACAGATCAAGGCTTGTATTAATACAAAAGATTCTGCTGTGTAGCAATAGTGTCAAAAGTCTTGTATGTGTCACTCGGTCATGGTTTCCATGATGGTAATAAAGATTACATTAATGCTCACCACAGCCACGTGGTGATACACAATTGGATTAAATTAATATGTAAATTAGCCGATAAGAAGCTAGAGCTAATGGACCAAGCAGTGATTTAATTAATATATTTTTTTGTGATTATTTCTGGGCTGAGCAGCCAGGAATCAACAAGCGATCTCCTTCAACATTTCTATGTGTGTGTGTATGTATATGAATGTATTTATGATATGTGTGTATACACACATATTTATATTTAATTGAGAAGTTTATAAAGAATCTGTGTGAAGACCATCTTTGTTTTGCATATCACTGCTAAAAAGAGATGTCAACAACTAAAATTTAACTATTATTCTCCTTGGCATTTAGAACTAGACTAGTATAGCACATGTACAATGACTCTGGCTTATAACTATGTGTCTGCAGACACAGATCTCAAAGGCACAGTTTTAGGTTTGGGGTGGTATCTTTACTATTCTGTATTCAAGCACTAGTTAACTTATTTCACATTATTCAATAACATCTATCTTGATTAGAAATATTCATCACACTGTTTGGGGTAAAAAAATATGATTTTCTGTCTGGCAAATAAATCCCTGGCACTATTAAAGAACTGCTCTTCTCTGAAATCATTAGCCATATGCACTGGAGTGTAGGTTAGACATATTGGCCATGGGTCATGTGTCTTATAAAATTATCTCATTCTAAGACTTCTGGAAAAATGTTGTGTGTGTGTGTGTGTGTGTGTGTGTGTGTGTATACACATACACATATATTTTCATGGATGCTCTCTATAGGACTTTTTGTTATTTGATGTGAAGCAGGTTATTGGAGCAAGCATAGCGACACTTATTCTTCCTTGGCAGAAAAAAACAATGCTACAAAAGCTTCAGAAACAAAAGCTGAAAACAATGCCTTCCAGAGCCAAGATGGTTCTGTTCAGAACATGAAGGGTAGGATAGCATCCATCAAGAACAGGGTACCATTAGCCAAGAGCAGGGTAGCATTCACCAAGAACAAAGAGGCATCCACCAAGATCAGGGTGACATCCACCAAGAGCAGGGTGATATCCACCAAGACCAGGGAAGTATCCACCAAGATCAGGGAGGAATCCACCAAGATCAGGGTGACATCCACCAAGAGCAGGGTGTACATCCACCAAGAGCAGGGTGACATCCACCAAGAGCAGGGAGGCATACACCAAGAGCAGGGTGGCATTCACCAAGAACAGGGTACCATCCACCAAGAGCAGAGTGCCATCCACCAAGAGCAGGGTGACATTCACCAAGAAAACAGTGGCATTCACCAAGAGCAAGGTGGCATTCACCAAGAGCAGGGTAGCATTCACCAAGAACAAGTTTCAGACCAGCAAGCTCTTTTGGCCTTTTCAGGAGAACTGTGGTAAAAACAACTTAAAATAAATAAATAAATAAATAAATAAATAAATAAACAAATAAATAAATAAATAAATGGATCACTGGCTGAAAGAAACACTAAAGGAGTTTAGAAGCAAACTTTTAATTACCAACAATATGCTCTCTTGAAATAATAATCCCTACAATTAAATCCAACATGCTTATGTAATTATGCTACATTTCACTTCCATACCAAGTGGAAGTTTCCATGTTCTGATTTCAGAATAATATGTGTTAGAGTTCAAATAGTCTTCTGTCTGCAGCACCATTTGTCACAGGCTGTTTGTCAGCCAGTACATTCCTATTTTCTAGGAACCACTCTTCAAATCTCTGGCCTGCTCAAAAGCCCACAGTGTTGCTGCTCATACCTTATGCCCCAAATGTCACATGGGTCACTTGTAAGATGATGTAACCATCCACAAAATTCCACTAAGGTACTGGAAAAACACTGTTGTGCTTTGAAATAAAAAGATCTCCAAAGGGAGTGCCACTATTAGTAGGTGTGATCTTGTTGGAGGAAGTGTGTCACTGAGGAGGTAGGCTTTGAGTTCTTATATGCTCAAGCCATGCCCAGTGGGACAGATCAATTTCTGTTTCCTGGGAATCAAGATGTAAGTAATCTCAGCTTCTTTTTTAGCACTATATCTATCTGCATGCTGCTTTGCTTCTTACCATGATGACTGTACTAAAGCCCCAAACACTGAGCCACCCAATTAAATGTTTTCCTTTATAAGAATTGCTGTGGTCATTGCATCTCTTCACAGCAATAAAAACCCTAACTAAGACAAACACACCCGATTTAAAAAGCGAAAAGTTCCAAAATACATCACTAAAATGTTTATCATGAAAATGATTGGCAGACATTGCAAAGTGCTTAAATTAATTAGACATAAAAATATTTTAATATGGAGTACTAATTACCCACATATTCTTGATTTTCTCCACCAAAGTTAATTTTTTGTTGTTGTTTTCTTCAGAATCTCAAGGACCATGAAGATCATCTGGGTTTGGGAGTTATTAATAGGATACTGACTTATTAGTCCAACTATCCACATGAATAATACATGAAATGTTGCTGATAAAGCTTTATAAGTAAATCAAACTGAAATTGTGTTATGCTGTTTTATTAAAGACAGCACTAAAGCTTTAAATAGTGCTTATTTATAAACTACATTGAAAGATAAAATATTTGCTTTGTAGCTCTTATTGCTGACAAAGTGCCAAAAATCATTTTTAAATTAGTGGAGATAATAAAATATTAAGCAATCTATAAATCACCACAGAAAACAGAAAAGTTGAAGTGAACGTGGGCTTGAAAAGCATCATTACTTCATAAATGTAAAGAAACAACGTGACAAGAATACTAAGCCAATTATTCTAATTTTAAATATTAATTTATGCTGGACTTTTCAGTTCAGGTTTCTCTTGCATTAAGAGAGAGCTAAGCTTACAAAGCATATATTAAAAGTCAATTATTCATTTTACAAAATGCATTGTTACATTCCAAAATTATTTTTAAAGTTTGCTTTAATCAAGTAAGATCCTGTCTAAAACTCAAGAGAATTTTTCTGAGGCTACCCTTTATCAAAAAAAAAGCAGACCACCTACAGAGACATGGGGTGTTAGACCTGGTACACCGATCTGGAAGTCCACTAGGCTGGAGTTGAAATGCCTTGTACTGATCTGTCCTTCAAGGAAGAATATGATTTGGTTTGAAAGGTTTTCGTGTTCTGAAGTTTTATGACAGGACTATGGAGCTCACGTTATATGGTGGCCAAGGGAAGTTGCATCTTCAATGTTTTGAATGAAATGTCCCTGAGTAACAGCAGTACACCAAGATCTGGTTTTATGTCTAGTGTTTGGAACATGAGTGCAGCAGACAGCTCTGGTGAGAGAAAAGCATGATCTGTTGGCTGGAACCCAAAACAGCTCTCCTTCCTGCTATTAGGGGTCAAGCCATGTGAGCATCAAGGGGGAAACACTCAGGAGTTATATGGTGCCTTGCTAACTCCCATATGAATGATAAGTATTGTGATTATTAATAAGAATGTGTTCCTGGTTCATGCCCTAAGGAAGTAAAGTGGTTTCTTTCAAAAGCTCAGAGTTCAAAGACAATAATATAGTTCTAATTAGCCCAGAAGTTTTGATAAGTGAGACTCATAGGTAAACATTGCAATTATCTTTACTTTATTAGTTTCTGTGCCTATTTTAGATCTAAATTTTCACTGTAGTCTACAAAAGCTGTGTTCAAGCCATAAAGAAAAGCAATTTCTATTAGTGAAAAAATATTGCCAAATTTTTAAATATTCATCATCCTAAAAATAAAAACATCAATGCCTCAGAGTTTCAAACTCTGTTCACATGAAGCAAAGCATTTATTATTTTATGAAATTAATATAAATTAATCACATATTGAAAACAAGGTTCTAACTTGTTAGCTTAGACATGAGGCATTGGCATATTTAATCAAAATATTTCAGAGCTATTACTTTTAACTTCATAACCTCCCTGTCTTGGACTCACATTTTTTGAAGTGTATATTTAGAGCTGAAGAGGTGGCTGGAAAAATAGTTAGGCACATTGTTATTAAATGCTTGGCATGCCTTGCTAAGGATTCGGAAATCTGCAGATCAGATGATAGAAATGCACCACAGAGTTTTAACTCAAGGAGTGGGACAGTTATATTTGGTTTTAGGCACAAAGGTGTAAGTGTGGAGGTCAGGGGTCAACATGCAGGAGTGATCTTCCCCTCTGCCACGTGGATATCAAGCATTGAACTCAGGGGGTCAGGCTTGGGGGCAAATATCTTCATCCACTGCATCATCAGAGTGGCTCTTCTACACTTTCTTGTAATTATTATTTTGCTTTTATTTGCTAGTTTCCTTTTTTGTATTTTTTTTTTCCTTTCATAATGGGACGACGGGGAAAGAAATCATGAAAACTCGTCTTTTATTTTTAAAAACAGTTTTTAAAAGTTATAAGTAGGCATGTGTCTAATGAACTCATGGCAGAGAAGGATCCCATAACCTCTCAGTTCCTTAAAAGTGTATTTCTCCTGGTGCTTGTGGCCTGTACAGTAGTTATACAGTAGTTGTGTACCATCAACTTGACATCTTGGACCCAGATTTCTCATTGTCTACTAATTTCCCACCAAGCCAGCAGACCAGCATTCCAATAATTCCCTTCTGTTGGCGCCCACTGATAGCCTTCACACAAGGCCAGGGTCTCCCATGAGTGAGTGCACAGTATTTTGAGTTACTCCTTGACAATAATGTGGGAATTCTAGGAAATGACTAATTTTTTTGCTATCTTCTTCTAATCCTTAGTGCTTCTCACACCTATGAATCAAATATGAAATAAAACTATGCTTTGTTCTGCATCATCTCCAGTACCAAGGAAAATGCCTAGCCCAGAATACATTGATGGTAGTAACACTTCTTGTTTTCTATCCTAACTTGCAAACCAGTTCTACTCTCTTATCCACTTAATACAAGAAACTCTTGCACAAGTTCCAAAATGTGAAGCAAACTGGGGCAACAAGCAGTTTCTGAATATTTCAAACTAAGAGATAAATACTTTTTAAAATTGTACTTTAAAAAAGGAAGCACATAGTAATGCAAAAACCCCAGGATGCAAAATATCTTTTGGAAACAATTTCATGAATTCCATTATGTGAAATAATTTTATAAATTTAGATTCATTTTGCTTGCATACTGTCTGCCTGGAACATTATTCAATGCTGGAACAATATTCAAAATATACATTTACATCCTTCTCTGACAATAAAATTTATGAAAAACAAAAAACGAAACAAAAACAAACAAAAAAAGAAACAACAACAAAAAAAAAACCCTCAAACTACCAATGCAGCCAACCCTCAGCACTTGGAGTTCTGTTAGCCATTCTCTACAATAGTTTATTTGGAGGGACAAAGAAAGCTTGAAAAATAGCAGAGAATCATAGAATGAAATACTCTCAAATTGGGACTATTATGGAGAGTAACAGAAAAAAATGTAACAGAAAAGGATAAAGAATATAAATAGAATTCAGAAAAGTACAAAGTATAAATATGCCACAAATATCATTCAACAGAGTCTAAACAAACAAAAGCAGAAAAATCTCTGACATCTTGTGATTATCATCCAAAAACTGTGAAGAAAAGTCATTGCTGTGTAACTGGAAAATATTTAAAAGAATTCCTATTATACACACACATGCATTCATGGTACTTTATACATATTAAGATAAAATTAGAGTTTATAATTCAGTGCTCACTTGATAATGTAGAACTTATTTTTAGTCTTAAAGAAATAGCATGTCCTTCACCTTTCTTTTAAATACAGGCAGATGTTCATTTCTGTGTTTGTTTCCATGATAATGATTGATGGATAAAACTTATGCTTATTTAAGTATTTCAAATGAGTAATATTCTACACATCAAATAGATTCATCATTACATCAACTCAATGATCTCAGGTCTAATAGTTTTTCAACAAGTATATAAAAAATAGTAAAAACGACACAAGAAACTGCTAACTCAAATGTGGTCATCCCTGATCACCATTGTGTTTCTAACTCATAGTCAATAGCATTCCTATAATTTTGTAAATTGGAAGTTAATGACACAGTGCCTGCCTTTTCTTTCTATATTTTTCTTCTCCAAATTATACTATAAGTATGCATATGCCTGTATGAATTTTGTTACGCCGTTAGTATTGGAAAGACTAGGAAATATCACAGGGAAAGGGAGTGGTTCTTTTATTATAGTCTTCCAAAATGGTACTCATGTTAGTTCACTGTAGATATGGAACAGTATTTGAAGAAATTCTCTTGATTTGACACTGCCCAGTGCTCACATTGTCTAGATATTAGCAAATCTTATCTCCCTAAAATAGAAACCATAATGGAAGAAAGATCAGTAAAAATAGCCTGTCTCTCAAGTTCATGTCCTACCATCTGATTCTAGGATGCACTCTTCATTTGAGTATAAATGAATTATAACTAGAAGCTCTGGTCTCTGTTTCTATATTTTATCATTTTCATAGTGTACCCCATGTTAGATAAAAGCACATCTTAAACAAGTGAGAATAAGTGCTAGTTTCTGATAAAAGGACTCAATTTCCCATGTGTCCTGGCTTGCTTTATCCATTTAAGAAATAGTGTTCAAAAAATTATTTATTCTGTATTATATTTTTCATTTGCTATCTTAGGAAGATTTCTAGATGATCATTCAGAGATGCATTAATTTATACAGAATTATAATTTAAATTTGTAATATAAGGTGCTTTTATGCTAGGAGATCATTGAACTTCTGGAGGGAAGGAATAGACATAACAAAGCAGATATCTGAAATAAAATTATATATTATTGGCAAACAACCTAAGTGTATATGATGCTTTAATCGACAGCCAAAACAAAAACCCACAGCAACCTTTCTCTCATGTTTGGTCAGCACAGAGTTATTTTGCACCACATTAACAATTCTTTCTCAGCCACTCACTGAACCTATTTGCTAGAAGTTGAATTTTACAGTGAGGTCAAAGCTATGATTGTCAACTTGCACCATCTGGCTCCCTGGAGACATTTGACAATGTCTTGTGATGTTTTGATTTTCAGAGATGGAAGAGAAGGACTACTGGCAACAAGTGTGTAGAGGCCAGGGATGTAGTTAAATATTCTGTGCTGCACCAGAATGTTCCCCAATAAATAAACCCATCCTAAGATGTCAGCAATGCCAAGACCAAGGCTCTCTAGAGAAATCCATGAGGAGAACTTAAGAGGGAATGGCATATGAGGCTAAATATCTTTTAAGAAAGTGATTTGTTTTATATAGTCAAAAGAAACAGATACCTGGATTATGAAGGTTTTACTAGAATAGAACTGAAAAGTCAGATGGAGACAGAAAGGGAAAAGCCATGGACAAGATATAGCAATGAAGTAAATAGAAAGGATTCAATGTAGAAAGATGAAATTTTTAAGATGATTGCTGTTGACCCAGTCATTATGTGATGTGGACATAAAGAGAACACAAAACGAAACTGAACCAAAAGTTAGTTCAGCTTTGGAATTTTAGAACTAAAGAAGATTAGTTATTTAAAAACTCCCTAAGCAAGTACTATGGTGGTTTTGTTTAATATTAGCGAGACCCTGGGTTTGACCTCAGTCCTCAACACTATCATAACGAGTAACAAAACAAAACAAAACAAAAACATCACAAGATTAAGAGGGAAAAAACAAAACAAAAACAATATACACCATCAAAAATTAGCCAACAAGTGGTTGCTTTTAAGGAGGTATTAATATCACTCAGATGCTTCTTGCCCCTCCTACAATGGAGACAAGATGTCCACAACTGGGCAGCTGTAAATCCCCTTTCATGGTGGAATTTCCCTTTACGACAATTGCTTGGTTTCTGGTAGTTATGTTGTTTCTAGTTTACCAATTGTTATTTTCAAAAAAAAAAATCCTTATTTTTTCTGTGTCTGTTTATATGAATGTGTAGTACACAAGGTGGTCTCCAGAAAACAGACAAAAGCTCAGAATCCACATGAGAACACAATACAAGACAGAAGAAAGGAGGCTGTCATGTGGGCTCCTGGTGACCTGGTGTTAAGAACACTAGATTAAGTGAAGAACAATGGATTAGCACAACACAGAAATGAATTTAAGTTTGAGAGAAACAAATAACCTTGGCAAAACCGTGTCTTCCTTGGTCAAAGACTGGGCTGAGAAATGAATGTAGCTGAGGCAGAAGGCACTTTGCTGTATGCAGTTGACAAACTGACTGAATGATGAGACTCTGCTGTGGGAGCTCCTTTGGCTAATAGCCTTTAAAAGACCACACCAAACCGGGCGGTGGTGGCGCATGCCTTTAATCCCAGCACTCGGGAGGCAGAGGCAGGCGGATCTCTGGGAGTTCCAGTCCAGCCTGGTCTACAAGAGCTAATTCCGGGACGTGCACCAAAGCTCCAGAGAAACCCTGTCTCGAAAAACAAAAAAAAAAAAAAAAAAAAAAAAAAAAAACAAAACAAAAAAACAAAACAAAACAAAAAAAGACCACACCAACAACCGGACAACTATATTTACATAAAATCTGAGAGATCTTGGAAAATAATCCTAGATACAAAAGAACATGGTTACACATGGATCTTGGTAGCAGCTTTTTCTTGGGTGGGCTCTGTTTGTGAAAAGCAAGTGCGTCTCATTTAAGAGAAGCTTCCCTACTCAGTTTTACCTGCAAAACCTTGCAGGTGTTTTAAGAGGACCTGCCAGCAAACACTTAAATGGTGTTTATGGACAGCCAACAGCATGCTTCTTGGTGGTGGCACAGACCTTGAAATTCCATACAGTTCTGGCAATAAACATGGCTCCCACCAGCACCTCTGCAATGAAGCTAGACTCTCAGAAAGCTAAGAAATTGGGTGAATCTAGCCATCAAAGTCACAGCTTTAATTCTAGCCATATCGCTTAGCAAATTAAAGACTCATGTGATCAGAAAATATAGATACACAGTAAAAATAGATTTAGATGAAAAACATGTCTAAACTATTTAAAGTGTGTTTAGAAATATATGTAGGTTTGGAAGAGAAAAGATAAAGGATGAAGTCCTTTAAGAGAGAGAGAGAGACATTAGTTGGGTGTGGTGGCACACACCTTTAATCCCAGCATTTGGGAGGCAAAGGCAGGCAGATCTCTGTGGATTCTAGGACAGCCTGGTCTACAGAGTGAGTTCCAGGACAGACAAAGATACACAGAGGAAACCCTGTTCTCAAAAACCCCAAAATAAAAAATATACAGTTTTTTTAAAAAGCCATGTAATGATGGAAACTACACAGAGAATCTGGATATTGAATGTTAATTTTCTTTCTTTGAATTGTTTGATGTCTGAGTAAGGAATAAAATTTTTCTAGAATTTTCTGTAACAAAATTTCCTGGATTAATCCAATATATATATTTTGAAAATGCCTTGACTTAAAAACTTAAGTCAAAAGATATGTTACTTTAGTATTTTTTTTGTTTTGTTTTTGTTTCCACAGGAAATGAGAAGCTGTGGATTCAATCTGGGTTAAGAAAAAATCAAGTTCAATCAAGGAAGACCCCCTGGAGATTCTCTGATAGCAGCAGATGGCCCAGATGATCCAACATTTCAGAAGACTTCTGTTGGAGTTTCCTCTGAGTTCAACATCCAGAACAGCCTCAAGACTACTGGCTGAGATAATCAAGCCTCATAGAATATTCCAGTCAGGACATGACCATAATTCTAAATTTTCTTTAGGTTTCCATAAGATTATCAGTGCCACCAATCAGCAGGAAGTATCCTAGAAAACTATGCCTACATTCCTAAAAAGTGGATTATGAATGTTGCCTTTGTTTAAAATGTTGGTTATGGATAATGTTCAGGAAAAAAAAGCTAAACAAAAGAGACTCAAATAAGAGTTCTTGTTTTGAAAAAAAGTAGAGAGAGTGCTGTGAGACAGTGGTCTTGTACCTGTCACTTGTATTATTTTTATAAATGCTGATTGGCCAGGAACCAGGCAGAAAGTATAGGTGGGACAACCAGGCATGAAGTAGAGGCAGATTGGTAAGAACAGGAGAATTCTGGGAAGGGGAAAGACTCAGTCTGCAGTGGCAACCTAGACACAGAGGAAGCAAGATGAGAATGCCTCACTGATAAAAGGTACCAAGCCATGTGGCTGACATATACAAGAATTATGAGTTAATGTAGGATGTAAGAATTAATAAGAAGCCTGAGCTAATAGTCCATCCAGTTTACAATTAATGTAGGCCTCTTTGTGTTTCTTTGGGACTAAATGACTGCAGAACCAGGCTGCACAGAAACCTGTGTCAACAAGACTCTCTGTAAATGAGGCTGTCAAAGGAACCCCTTCTAGTGCTGCATTCTGTCTTAGGGCCTATTTTCCTGCAGCTGAGGTACTGTTACTGTTGAATGTAGATGTAATGTGACCACATGATGCTAGTATATTTTTATTTATAGAAGGTAGTAGAGAAAACTCCACAGTGCAATTATCCAGTGTATGCTTACTGTAGGAGGGAAACGGTATTGCATTTTACTCCAGGAAGTAAACAAACAATATTTAAGGCCTCTGAATTAAAGGAGAAAAAAAAACCTGATGTTAGAAAGCAATAGAGCATATGTTTTTCCATGCACACAAGCTAAACAAATTTAACAAACAATCCAGCTGTGTTTTATCTTACCTTCCAGATACATGCATCCATTAAGTCATTCCTCTTTTTCAAGTCCCACTGAAACCTGTGAATCTATGTTAACTAAAAAAGATTTTAGCATAAGATTACATCTTTACCATCTTGCTTAAAAACCTCCATTGCCTATGGTAAACCCTAGAAGGCCATGGGAAGATTCATAGGCAGTTACCAAGCAGGCCACACTTGGCTGTGGAGAGAGACTGAGAAGGCCAGGTGCTCCTCAGTTCCTTTGCAGCCCATAGACATATGCTGAGAGAAGCATTCATCATTGGACTGCCTCTGTCCTAGAAAATCAATTCCCCTATACATTACATGGGTTTCTGCCAGTACCAGCAAGGAGTAATTTAACCTGGCTGGAAGCCGACTGGATGTCTAAGAGATGAGTTTTCTGCTTCCTAAAACATATTGTTCTAATATTTCTCCCATAATGGAAAAGTGTCTAACAAAATCTAAACTGACTTTTATTTGAAAAGAGCAGGTGCTGTAGTGTGTCAAGGAACTTAAGTCATAGAACAATCAATTCTAGTGCTGTGTTTCATCCAAACAACAATGCCTGCAAAGACTTGGAATTTACAAGGCCTGTAGAACCTAGAGCAATCATTTCCCCAGTGGCAGTATGGGGTTCCCATACACAGCCTCACTGTGCTGTGGCTGGCTCATCAAGTGCTAATGGCAATCTATAAGTGCTTCAAAACAAGATGGCAGATCCCTCACTCACAGAACAGCTCCTGGAAGCAGCCCCACCTGGTCAGTCACACAGTAGGTTTTATCATTTGATTTGAGAGTCCTCTATGCTGATTTTATTGAAATAAAAGAATAAAACCCTCTTTACTTAAGAAGGGGGCCGCCTAAGGGTTTAACTGCTGTTCAGAGACTGGAATTAGTATTTGATAACAGCAATGTCACTGTACTCTTACCCATCAGAAAAAAGCTTTTCTTGTCTTTTGAGTAATATGAAATTAAAAAAAAGTGACATGTTTTATTGTGAATTTATTGTTAATTATGGTATTGGCCCGATAGTGTTTGTACTGCTTATAAGATGTTGAGAAATATTTGGATTTAATTGTGGATTTATTGTTGATTATGGTATTGATCTAATAATGCTTGTAACTGCTTATAAGATGTTGAGAAAGGTTTGACACACCTTGTAAATGTTTGAATTTAATGCATATGTTAAAAAAAATTTTAGATTTTGATACAATGTAAAATAATTTAAGAGGTGCTCTAAACTAGCTAAAAAAAGAATTTTCAACTCAAGCGATCCTCTTCTCCTTTAAATAGGAGACTGTAGTCTTTAGGAGCAGGATTATTCATAAAGCATGATTATTTCTCCTGACAAAAAAAGTATGGCTCCAAGACACAGAGCCCAAAGGTATCTCTCTCCCTTAATCTTTTTTCTTCACAGAGATCAGCCGACAATGACAGATTTGAAGTTTCTCCCCACCAGATGCCTAAGACAAGAGTTTTCATGAAATGGAATGCCTGTTCCAAGGATAAGTAAATTTGGGTAAAGGGAAAGTCTTTGCCTAAGGCAGACATGATCATCTGTCCTGTTGCAGAACCACAGGTGTTGTCAAAATTAATAAGAGACAGTGAATTGTAGGCCCATATTTCTACGTGGTATGGCGACCAGAATCCCAGGCCACAGTTTGCACCTGCCATAGAGGAGGTGGTCACCTAGCTCTCCCCAGGGTCAGGATATGCTAATGCTGTTCTGCATCTTCTTTGTAATATGAAGGATGCCTGGGATAGAGATGCTAATTTGGCCTATATGACAGAGCAGGCGTACAAAGCAGAAAGATTGAAAGACTTGACAGAGAGGACATAGAAAGATGTGAACGTGACTAAAGTCATTCACCTGGTTAACTAGGAAACAGAATGCTAAGAAATTTATTCTCAGTTCACATTTTGGTATAAAGGCTATTTGGAGAATAAACATGAGAAATTTTCAGGATGTAAATTCAGGATTTCATGAGGGATCACTAAAAATCTCCCTCCTGATAAAGTGATGTGAGATGTGTCTTTATTCCCACGCTTCCCCTCTGGTCAGGGGAAATAATTTATGGTCCAGGATGGCACCAGACCACAACAAAAACTGAAGTTAAGAATCAGATCCCATTTCCTTTTATTTTCTTTTGGAGAAGATTAATTTTTATATGCTTGAAAAGAATTGGAGAGAAGTAAGAACAAAGAAAATAATTTACAGAGAATGGAAATTATCAAATTGAAACTGCAATATCCACAAATAAAGTTACATGGCAAAGTGGTCGTACTTATTTATTTATATGCTGGCTGTGGCAGAGTGTACACATTTAATAGAGGTAAGCAATTGTGACAGACATCTCGAATCAAAAGTGTACTATTTGAGCCTTTGGAGATAGATTTTGCCAGTTTCTGATTAAAAATGTCACTGGTTATTTTCACTCTTACATAGGTTACAATATGTATTACTTTCAACGTAACAAGATTTGGATCATCCTTCTGAGCATTGGTCAAAAGAGATAAATTCCTTTCTAAAGTTTATTGTCAGCACTAAAGGCAGGTAAAGAAGAGCCCTATGACTACATTAGGCAATGTATGGCTAAGTGGTATTAGGAAAAATTTCTTTCTTGTAGTAAAGCATCTGCCAGTGCTCAGACACTCTTGGAGGGCACATTTAATGCAGCCTCAGAACTTCTCTTTTGAAATCTTTTAAATCCTCTCCATGATGGCAAGTCTTGACCCATTAAACCTGAACTTGATTCATATTTTCACCTTAAGTCATTTAGAAGTAGTTAGTGGAAAGAAGAGAGAAGTGCACTACTGGGAATAGAAGGTGACCTCAATAAATATTAGTGGAATGAATTCAGCTGGTTCAATACAAAGTGAGGCTAATGCAACCTAAAGGAACAAAACCTGCTGAAGACACATCCATCCATTTTCGGTGTCCCTGTGAGTGCCTACACTAAGGAACTTTGTGTTTGCCCTTGGTTCTCACCCATTTCGTGTTTTGTTGAGGTACACATGGCTCTCCTCCATCTCTAAGACTATAATTTTCCCACATCGAAATCACTGGATCCCGCTTGCCACCTGTTTGTTCACTGTAGACTTGTCTTGACACCTTTTCTCTGAACAATTCTGATTGACATGTCCAAACAACTTTATGCACATACACATGCACACACGCACACACACACACACACCACACGACTCATCTTTAATCTAGAGTTCCATCTATATTAACAGGACATTGTCAGATCTCTATGAAGTAAGTAAATACATAGATTTCAGGTCCCTAGTGTGCACAGCCTTAGGTCATGCTACGTTCTGTTAGAGTCTGCATAGCTGTATATAAAAAAGGCAGATGTAGCATTCAATTGTGAGGACACAAGACAGCAAGGACCGAGAAGCAATGTGGACAAAGAACTCTATCGGACGGCATTCTGTGTACCAAAATGAAACAAAATTTCTTGTGGGGTACCTGATATAGTATAAGACTTGGGAATTAATAACTCAGTAGGGAAAATTAGGGTTCTTTGATGGAATGGCACAGCTGCAGAAATCAGTATGGCAGGAAGTGTTGGGCATGGTGGTGCATGCCTGTAATCCCATAAATCAGGGGGCAGAGGCAGGCAAATATCTATTAATTTGAATCCAACCTGGCATACTTTATGAATTCCATGTTAACAAGGCTAGGTAATGAGAATCTATCTTGATAAGTCAAATATATCAGTAAGATAGAAAGAGTGACATCAGAGTGACACTCTACCTGATGTCAAATGACCAATGCACTATATTGGGTATGATATCTCAAGCAGTGTGAGCATGCTCCAGTTCTCTATGCTGGCTGGTTGTGTCTTTAAAAGGAGGGCTTCCCACATTTTCTTCCATCTCCACTTCTTACATGTCTTTTGAGTGAACCCCAGCCAGTTCACATCTACAGGAATGAAACTGATTCTCTTTTAATTTAATAACTTGTCTCTAACTTTAAGAGGCTGTTGAGAGTAGCCAGTATGTGTGATCCCAGGGGGTTTTCTAAAAGAAAGAAACTTATTTGGAATTTTTAATAAAGGTTTTTGAAATGAGTTTTTTGAATTAATATAGCCACTTCCATTTTGTGTGCAGATTTACATTATAAAAGAATTTGAGTACAAGCAGATTAATTTACAACATCACAGAGCTAGATGAGATTACCTAAATTTCCATCCACATTCCTGTACAGCAAATATATGTTATTTCCAATATTTATTTTCTGTATAATTCTCAGTGTTTTCACTATCCTTAAACAATTATAAAACTGTAAATGATTTACAATATCTAAAAACAGGAAAACAACTATCTTATAGATTTATAATGTTTCACATTCTGTTACAAAATATAAAGAAATCAATAGATGTCAAATAATTTATTTATTAATATATCTATTAAATAAAGATTTCTTAAATGCTAAGAATTGAACATAAGTTAGATAAGATCTTGTCTTCTGAAGAGTTCATTGTGATTGCTAGAGAATGGCTCAGCAGTTAAGAGCATGTATTACTCTTGCACAGGAACAAGTTCAGCTCCTAGCACCCATACGAAGTAGCTCACAACCACCTGTAACTCTTCCTCCAAGGGATCCCACATCCTCTTCTGACACACTCACATGTGCCCACAAATGTTAAACACACATTGACAAAAGCTAAATAAACCTTTAAAGGTCTTCCTTTGTGAAGGAAAATATATCAACAAAGATAATTAATGCAAAAAGGGAAAGAGCAGGAAGGACAGCCTGGTGTCAGAAGGAGGCAGAATTCAAGAACTTCCTAGATGAAAAATGGAATCTGGGATAAGAGCAAAGTAGGAAGCCAGAATGTTGCTCGGGCAGCCCCATCTATGTTTGGTGACTGAAACACAACAGAACCTTTTCACCCAGGGATATCACTACTGATCACTGAAGAAATTGGTTAATAAATTCATTTCATTTTCAAATAGTCCCTTTATTAAAATATCAAATCATTCTAGGAAGCATTCAACTTCAGTTTGTGTAAGTAAAATCTTATTACTAAAACCTAAAAAAATGGGGAGACAGCAAAATTCCAAAGAAAGAGTGGAAAGAAGTGGTTTCTCCTTAACCATAGTTCAGTCAATCCCTAGTCATGGATTTGTAAAATTTTTTTATTGAATAAAGTCTATAAATTTTTGGACATTCCCTACCTGTGCGTTAAAGCTTCAAAAGGGTGAGCTATGGTATTTCTCACATCTCCTGTTTTTCCTCTTTCTACTTACTACTTTCCAGATCTGTCCTCTCTCTGCTTCACCACAGTTAGGGTTTGGATCTTTTTAGTTTTATTCTACTTTGAACACTGTAACCATACCCTTTACTCAAATGGCCATCTCTTAACTTTAGACTCTGATTCTAAGGAATCAGGATGCTACAGCAGACTAAAAAAAATAAATAAAAAAAAAATGAAAAATAAAAAATAAAAAAAAACAAAACTACCCCTAGATCTAATACGTGATTCAAGGCGAGTTTGTTAAAAATGAAGGATCATTACTCAATATTATTTATATTTTTCCTATACTCAATACTACAAGGTAATGATAGAAGAAATAGTAGTTTTGGACAAAAACTCTATTTATTACTCTGCTATGGTATGTCTACAAAGATGAGTACTAAAATAAATTTAAATTTGCACTCCAATAATTCTGAATTCAATCTTCTACTATAGAACATTTTCATAAATCAAGGTTCTGAATATTGCTTTATCTTGTTATGGTTTAAACAAAATTCTAAATTTCACATTAGTCTTTTTTCAAGGTGTGTAAACTGTCTTGTAAAGCAATCTGACAAAAAAATCACTTAAAATTTTAATGGAGGTAGGAGTTCCTCTCTGGAGAGTGAACAAGTCAGAAGGCAGTGAGGGAATTTCTCATACAACTGCAGTGTAAATCACTTCAAAAAACGGTATATAGTCAGCTCTTATTGCACTCAAAAAAACTGAAAAGCAGGATAAAGCTTCATGAGTAACTTCTAAAAGCATCACTGATCTACCACAATAAGAGCTCTATCGGCGGCGGCGTGTGACGAGAGATGTCTCACAGGAAATTCTCTGCTCCCAGACATGGGTCTTTGGGCTTCCTGCCTCGGAAGCGCAGCAGCAGGCATCGTGGGAAAGTGAAGAGCTTCCCCAAGGATGACCCATCCAAGCCTGTTCACCTCACAGCCTTTCTAGGCTACAAGGCTGGCATGACCCACATTGTCTGGGAGGTTGACAGACCAGGATCCAAGGTGAACAAGAAAGAAGTCGTGGAGGCTGTAACCATTGTGGAAACACCACCTATGGTAGTTGTGGGCATCGTGGGATATGTCGAAACCCCACGAGGTCTGCGCACCTTCAAGACAGTATTTGCTGAGCACATCAGTGATGAGTGTAAAAGGCGGTTCTACAAGAACTGGCACAAAGCTAAGAAGAAGGCATTCACCAAATACTGTAAGAAATGGCAGGATGACATGGGCAAGAAACAGCTGGAGAAGGACTTCAACAGCTTGAAGAAGTACTGCCAGGTCATCCGCATAATTGCCCACACTCAGATGTGTCTGCTTCCTCTGCGCCAGAAGAAGGCACACTTGATGGAGATCCAGCTAAATGGGGGGCACTGTGGCTGAGAAGCTGGACTGGGCCCAGGAGAGGCTGGAGCAGCAGGTTCCTGTGAACCAGGTGTTTGGGCAGGATGAGATGATTGATGTCATTGGAGTGACAAAAGGCAAAGGCTACAAAGGGGTGACCAGTCGTTGGCATACGAAGAAACTGCCTCGCAAGACCCATCGAGGGTTGCGCAAGGTCGACTGTATTGGCGCTTGGTACCCTGCCCTAGTGGCCTTCTCTGTGGCTCGGGCTGGGCAGAAGGGCTACCATCATCAGACAGAGATCAACAAGAAGATTTACAAGATTGGTCAGGGCTACCTTATCAAGGATGGCAAGCTGATGAAGAACAATGCATCTACCGACTATGACCTTTCTGACAAGAGCATCAACCCACTAGGTGGCTTTGTCCGTTACGATGAGGTAACCAATGACTTCATCATGCTCAAAGGCTGTGTGATGGGAACCAAGAAGCGAGTGCTCACACTCCGCAAGTCCTTGCTGGTGCAGACCAAACGGTGGGCTCTGGAGAAGATTGACCTGAAATTCATTGATACCACCTCCAAGTTTGGCCATGGTCGTTTCCAGACCATGGAGGAGAAGAAAGCATTCATGGGACCACTCAAGAAAGACCGCATTGCCAAGGAGGAAGGTGCTTAATGCCAGAATTTGCTTGACTGGTGTGGTTGGTCTCAATAAAAGCTTTTTCAGTGAAAAAAAAAAAAATCCCTGGAATTCACCCTTATGTCATTTAGATACAACAGCACTTTTAAATTTGCTTTAAATATCAGTATGTGCTACAACGTAGAATGATATCTTTGTGAAACATTCAGGGTCCAGGTAAATGCATTTAGAAGTCATTACTTTCTGTGACTTTATGGAGATAAGTGAAGTGTTTAGACTTTATGTCTACTTGTGGTGGTTTGAATAACAATAATCCACAAAGGCTCATATATTTATATGCTTAGTCACCGGGATGTGACACTATTTAAAAGGATTAAAAGGATTAGGAGATGTTATCTTGTTAGAACCCACTTGGGGTGGGCTTTGAGTTTTGAAATGGCCATGCCAAGTCAAGAGTCTCTCTGCTTATTGATCAGGATGTAGCTCAGTTACTGCTCCAGTGCCATGTCTGATACTATGCTCCTTGTCACGTTGATAATGCACTAAACCTTCAAAACTGTAAGCAGGCCCCCAAATGAATGTTTTCTTTTATAAAAGTGGCATTGATCATAGTGTCTCTTCACAGTGATAGAATTGTGACTAAGACGGTAGTAAATGTATAATCGTCACAGATAAACTATAGAACAATGATATTAAATTACAGAAACACAAATACTATTTACTCTTACCTTTTGCCACTCATCTGTTTAATTTACAACAGAAAGGAGACACTGGGAGTGAGGGAAGCAGTTGCCTCCCCAGTACTGACTATGGGCAACTGTCATAAAAGCTGTGGTTAACATCTCTGATGGTGAAGGGTCATGGACAAAATTTGAGTTAACAAGTTTTCTGTGAATGTAAATAAGAAATTATCATTTGGTACCTACAATTTCCTTTTTCATATAACCCCCCTAATATATATGCATAATAGATAATAGGTATATAAAATTACTTGTAGTTTAAAGACACCAGAACTAAAGCTCAGCAAGATTATATGCAAGTTGTATAAAATTAGTATGTAGGAATTCCAAATTCAAACCAGGATCTGCCATGCTTCAAAGTTTATAGTCTCTTTCCATTCTAACAATACAATTCAAAACAATAGCCTCAAGTGTTAAGAATCAAAAAAGATCAGAGTGCAAGTCTGTTGTAGAACACTCGCTTAGCATGTGTGAAATACTGGGTGCAATCATCAGCAACAAAAGGGAAAATGAACTTAAAGGAGACTATTTTAAGTGACAGATATGTTACCTGTACTCCAAAAATGTGATTATTTCATTGATTAATTTTTGTTTTAAAAAATCAAGTAGGACAAGATGGTGCATGCCTATAACTTCAGCACTTGCAAATTCAAGTAAGCCTGGGCTACATACTGGGATCATGTCTCAAACATCCATGTATAAAACATAGAACAGACAAATTAACACACAATACTAGAATGCTAATTCCTTTAGGCCAGTGAAAAAGTTCAGTGATTAAAGAGCTCCTGATTCAAGCATGATGACCTGAGTTTGACCACACGAACCTACATCAAAGTAGAAGGCAAGAAGGACTCCATAAAGCTGTCCTCCAGTCCCCACATAGGTGCCCTAGCATGGACACCCCTATTATATACATATGACAATAATATTTTTGAGAAATTTGAAAAATGAATCCCCAGAATAGCTGATTATGCTACAATAAAGTAATTTACTCTGTAAAGTGACATTTTATAATGTTGACATCAACTATTTACAGAAGAGGGATGTATTTTTTCTCCTTAGTGTGGGAGAAAGCTTTGCTCAAAGGCAACCTTTTGAAACAGGTCTTAAGAAACAAATAGGAGATCAGTTTTGTACAATGGCATTTGGCAAACAGGGCAACCTAATTAACAGCTTGACATCTTTCAGGGATCACTGCCCAAGACAGCTCAGGAATGTTCCCTTCTTTCTTAGATGTGCACATCTCATCTCCTGCCTTTTTAAATACTCTTGATTTTAACATTAAGAAGATCATCATTAGCCAAGACTAGGAGCCTCCCCCCCAAAAAAATTCCTTTAAAACTTTGACACAGAAAGTAATCAAAACTCCTGTTAAACTTGGGTAGTGGCTCCCTACGTTTATGAACTTCTCTATTGGTAATGTTAAATCAGCAATCTTAAGTCATGCACAGAACCTGAAAAGTGTTCCACTCTTTTTCTTCCCAGGAATAAAAAGCACACATCTTTATCACCAAATTCTTCCTCAGACCTGGATTCATGAAGTTCCTGCTGAATACACTTCATTAACCATTTGATCCACAATGTATTTACAACATCTGACTCAACATGTAATTGATGTCTTTAAAACAGGTGTAGCTTCATTGTTCATGAATGTATTCCTTGCCTCTTGAAGATTTTTTAAAGTGATTTTTAAGATTAGAAGGTATCTTTGCTGCTAACCCCAAGTCACTCAAACTTTCATTTCTTTCAGATAATACATACTCTCTACGGATAGCCTGTCCACTTTTCAAATGTAATGATCCTGTCTTCTGTAGATATGAAATTTTCAAAAGATATTGGTATAATGCAGAAGAAAATGCCATCCTTTCATTATGCTCAAAATTGATCTGACCCCTGAGCTAGCACTTTAGGGAACTGGACTACATAATTATGTAGAAACTTTCAGGAAATGCCTGATTTATGGATTTATTTCTTTATATACAGATTTCACACTTGTGGCTTTGTAGGATTGCCTCTGCTCTTCCTTCTCAATATGTTGCAAAAGTCAGAAAGCTGTATTTGGCAGCAGGGCTGCATTTTAGGGTCAGTTAGAAATCTGTCCTCTGCCGTACACATTATAGAGCATTTGCTTTGTATCCACATCCCTTCCTACCCAGTGGGCATTTACTTTGTACCTGTATCCCTCCCCATCCAGTTGGGATTTATTCCTATTGGCATTCTATATTGTTGTGGGGAGGGTCTCATTTACTTGCTGAATAAGGAAAATAAGATGATTTTATACCCTAGCTGTTGCCCCTATATTAAAAAGAAAATCTGACTTCTAAATCTATTTTTCAATAGTGTTTACACTTCTTCCTCTCAGATAAATTCAGTAAGCCTGTTGTTTTAGCATTGTTTAGTTTCCACTTAGTAATTCATTATTCTATCACAATTCTAGTAAATAAATCATGTGGGAAATGTAGTGTGAGTGGTAGACCTCCATGTGTTTTTTTAAAGTATTTCATATCTATTACTTTATTACTTTTATGTGAGTGGTAGACCTCCATGTGTTTTTTTTAAAGTATTTCATATCTATTACTTTATTTATTTATTTATTCTCTCTCCTCTCTGTCTCTCTGTCTCTTTCTCTCTAGGTGCATGCATGCATGTGTGCATAAACAAATAAGTACTTATGGTGTGCATTTGTCTCAGTGATCATGTGGAGGTCAGAAGACAACCTGAGAGTCTCCTCCCACCCTATGGCTTCCAAGGATTGAAATAAGGTTGTCAAATTGGGTGGCAAGCACATTTATCGCTAGAGCCACATCACTAGCTCCCAAACCTTATTTTGAACTGAGTTTCCTATTCAGATCATTTCTTAGTTTTAAAAAGTTGAATGAAGCTATATGATAAGCATGATACACTCAATTTATATGACAGAATCCAATAAAACCCACTGATCCTGATTTTTGTCCTTTTCAAATGGCTTTGCCTTAGGTAGACCCCACCTTCTTCAACTGTCTATGATCGTTAAGCCATTATGAAGAAGCACAAAACTTCAATTAGCACTTGAGGATGAGAGAGTCAAATGATTGATTTCAAAGGAATATTAATGTGATTAAGTGAGGCCTCCATCATTATGGTTCCAAGAAAGGAAGCAGACCACAAATAGCTATTTGGGAAATCCATAAATCCAACCTTGAACTTGAACATGAAATAAATATATTGAGGTAGAAGACAACAAAAATGATGATTTATATAGACAATGAGATCATATACATATGTATATTTAAAAAGAGTAGATTTTTTTCTGAAGAATTGGCATTAATAAATTAATAAATTAAAGACAAATTAGAACAAGCTTGATGTGGGATTCCCCTCTGTATGCTGCGAATACCATTGATTAATAGAGAAACTCTCTTAGACCTGCACAGGGCAGAATATAGGGAGGAGGGGAAAACTAAATTCTGAGAGAAAGAAGGTGAAGTCAGTGAGAAGCCCTGGAGTTTCTGCTGGAGACAGACATGCTGAAACTTTGCTGCTAGGTCACAACCTTGTGGTGATGCACAGATTAATGGAGATGGATTAAGTTAAGATGTAACAGTTAGCCAATAAGAAGCTAGAGCTAACGGGCCAAGCCTCATTGTGCTCTTGTGACAAAGTCAGGCCAATAACAAAGGTAGAATGGGTGAAGTCAACGCACAAGCCGTTCCCACAGTGGCCAACTGACCTTATTCTTTTCCTTTGGTACTAACCAAATTGGACAAAGGAGTTTTAGACAATCCTATAGCATTGCTAGGAACTAAGTACAAGGGGAGATGCTTACAAGAGAGATGAGAAGAAAACAATGTTCTCTATATCATTGAGTTTTAGCCCCTTTCACCTGTAATGGAGACTATATAATCACAACAAAGACATGGGAGTACTTATTTTGCACCCCTCAGTATCCTACATGCTTTTTAGCCCATTTACCCCATTTCTGCATTCATGTAGTAATTTAAGGTATACATCACTATTGAGCATACAGTACTACATAAAAATGCAAAACTCAGGTGCTAAGAGGTCAAGTGATTTACCTAGTGCTGAATCTAAGCAATCTAGCTCGAATAACTCATTTATTTACTCACATCTTTCATTTTACTATATATCTAAAATGATAACTAAGTATTAGTGTAAAGAATTATCAAGTAGACCTTGAGTTTAAGATAATTTATTATAGAGGACTTACATGGGCAAACATGTTATTGAAACTGCCGATTGCCCTATACAAGGGAAAAGGGATCATTTCCTATAGCAAGCAGAGTCTTAAAGGACTCCTGTGGCTTTTCAGGGATCTAACCTCTCACACTTCTTGAGACACCCTGACCTGTAACCTGTTGTGGGACATTTGATGACTTACTCTGATAACACAAGAGAACCAGAAAATGAGGAAGGGACTAATGTTTAGCTAGCAGGGAGAGTGGAAGTAAGGATTGTTCCTTGTCTATCATTCAGTGTCCTGTGAATCTGGTGCTCATGTAGTGCCAAGGATTAAGTGTTTGATATAGTGGAGTATTACAAACATGAATGAGACTTACATCTCCACAAGAAATTCAATGCCTATGCTCCTTCAATGGTAAAAACTTTGTGCATATCTCCTTTCTGTGTTTCTGTTGATACACTAGATCTCTTGTTTGTGATGGCTCTCATCAAAGCTGTCTGCAATGGAATGGAGAACAGCTGAGACAAAGCACAGAGTCTAAATGGTTTTGACCTTGCTCTGATGAAGAGCAGCATCTGTTTCTGATACTTCTTCTTAATCCAAAGTATTAAGGAATTAATCTATAATAATTCTTCACACAAACATTTAAAATTTCAATTTTTCAATAATGAATAGCCACTTTGCTTTACATAATTTTAATTGTAACTTCAGAAATGAAATAAGAACAATAGGACTTTATGTACTTTTGAAACAATGAATAATTTAACCCATATAACACGCAGTAGAAGCAAATGACTAATTTTGGATTCAATAGACATTTTGGTCAGTTATATTTATTGACAGTTATACATTACAAAGCTCAGATTGTCTTTACTGACAATTAGTTTTTTATGTCAGTTTTATTAAAATGACTTCTAGTCTCCCTTTTCTAATGTGAAAGTGAATTGTAAACTCAGAAATGGCATTTATATAATGTTTCTGTTCTTGCAAGGCAGTAGATATGCCTTAATAAACATTAATCAAAGTCAAAATAATGCTCTCTGGATACAAGAGCACTAGGCTGCACCTGAAAAAAGGTGTTTTCAATGTGATACTTTCAAGAGCATCCTTCTAAGTCGATATCTGAGCTACTCATCTTGTTTAAAAACACTCCTAAACTGGGCTGGGGGAGGTGGCACTGAGGAGCAGAGTTTAGATTCCACAGAACACACACATAATCTGAGTAAGCATGACAGCCCGCCTGTAATTCCAGCCTCAGAAGGAAGAGACAGGGGCTCCACACAGCAAGCTGGCTAGTGAGGTTAGTCATATCAGTCATATCTACAAGCTCTCCAAATCTGATCTGATCTGCAAAGCTAAGAAAAAATAAAAAAACAAAAAAACAAAAACGCACGTCAATGGGTAAGGTGAGCAAGCAGTGACAGGTTGTTCCTAAAATCACTTTGGGCCTCCACATGCCCAAGAACATTTATGTGTGCTGTGATTAGCATTAATGAATAAAGAAAGTGCCTTAGCCTATTGATAGGGTGGAACTTAGGTAGGCAGGGAAGATGGAACTGATGCTTGGAGAAGGAAGGCGGTGAAAGGGACGCCATGGAGTCGCCAGAGTCAGACATGCCAAATCTTTGCCAGTAAGCCACTCCCACTGCCACGTGGCAATATACAAATTAATAGAAATGGGTTAAATTAATATAAGAGTTAGCCATTAAGAAACTAGAGCCAATGGGCCAAGCAGGGTTTTAATTAATACAATTTCTGTGTGATTATTTCTGTTCTGGGCAGCTGGGACCAACAAGCAGCCCTCCTCCTACAAACATATATGATACATATCTACATGCACAACTGTGTGCAAATGTGTGTGCACATGCACACACACACATACGCACACATAATATATACGATCTATGGAAATGGAAAACAAAACGAGAATTCCTAAATTGTATCTGGGTGAAGAGGAAAATAATAACTGATTTGGAAATCCCATCTTAATTTACTTACATGCTAAATTATACATTCTTCCAGACCATCCACCCATCCATCTTTCCATCCATCCAATCATCTGTTGAAACATACATACAAATGGAATGCATATTTCTTCCTTCCTTTCTTTCTTTTTCTCTTTTGGTTTATCAAGGCAGGGTTTCTCTGTGCAGCCCTGACTTGATCTATTGACCAAGTTGGCCTTAAACTCAGATATTCACCTGCCTCTGCTTCCCAAGTGCTGGAATTAAAAGCATTCACTACCACTTTCCAGCCATATTTCAGTTTTTGAAGAATCAGAAAAGAAGCTTTATTGAACCTTCAGTCTAAAGGAGAGCTCAATAGCTTCGGTTTGTCTATTTCACCACACACAGCTAAAAATTTCTCAGAGAGAATTGTTACAGATTTATCTTTGGGGGCCAGCAAGATTACTCACCAGGTAAAAGTGTTTGCTGCATAAGTTTTGAGGGCCTGGGTTCAATTCTTGGAACCCATCCTTGCTAGTTCATTTTAGTCATCAATTGCCCACAAACTAGAATCAGTGGGGAAGTAAGTTTCAATTGATGCATTTCATGGATCAGGTTTTCTAACCAGACATGTCTTTGGGGAACTGCCTTGACTGTTAATCAAAATGGGAAGACATACCCTGAATATAGGAGTCACCATTTGTAAAGAAAGTTAGATGAACATAAGAGAACACACAATGTCCATGAGCAGCTCTCAAGCTTCAGCTTCTGTGAGGGACTTCTCTGTGCAACATTGAACTTTAACCTGGAATTGGAAGCCAAATAAACACTTTCTCCCCTTAGCTGTTTTTGTTAGGGTGTTTAAATTGCAGCAACAGCAATAAAAGTAGAGCAATATGTAAAGCTAGAAAGAGAAACAACTCCACAGTATTATCCTCTGATCATGACACACACGCCAGGATGCACATGCCCTCCTCCACATTACACACAGCAATGACAAAGCTTTTTTAAAAAAATATTTCTCAGATCTCGCTGGATTAAAATTGCATTTTTATCCAAGGGTACATCCAGTTTGTTTCCAGCTTCCTACATCATCAATCCGGTCTATGTGTTGATTGTACATATGACTTTCCTCGTGCCAGGCATGCACAATCTGCAGAAGAAAGAATGATCTCGGCAGTGACTAGTTTGTGGCAGGTTTTCTCAACAACAAGACAGGTTGGTTGACATTGTCTTGGCAATTTAACTAACTCATAAGAAATTCAGCTCTCCCATCTCTTATTGGATTTGTTTCTCTTCAATGCTTTGTTCTTTGTAGCCATCTTAAGGCATTACTGAGCATAGGTCCTCCTGTGTCTGTCACTCCAGGGTACATTCATGGCTGGTTACCTCCCTGGACCACAGCATATGAAAGCAACACTTTCACATTCTTTGTTTCATAGGCGTTTTGTGTAAGCCTGTCATGTATAGTTGGATATAAATAGTGAAAGTTTTTTTATAATCAGACTGTGACATAAAAATTTATTTCATCAAGTCAGTTTATTGAAATGTGCCCTGATTTTTCTTACTAAAACTCTCAACCCTAAAGATAACTGACCTCTACATTGGTTTTATAGAATTTAGGTAAAAAATATTTTTCGATTCCTCATCCTTTCTTACTATCTTATGGCTATCTATTTCACTAGATGGAAAAATATTTCATATTTTTCTTTGTTTCTAAAATATGATATCCAAGATTGGACATGGTGGCTCACACTTTTAATCCCAAGACTGGGAAGGCAGAGGTAGGAGAATCTGAATTCCAGGACAGCCTGTTCTACAGAGGAAATTCTATGACAGCCAGGACAACACAGAGAAATATTGTCTCAAACAAGCAAAGAACTAACTAAATAAATAAATCAAATGTGACACCCTGTAATATTTTTGCTGCAAATAAAGTTAGCTTGAATTATACTATTAGACGATTTTGTCTATAAAGCTTCATATCAAATAGTATTTTTGCAGAATACAACAGTCATGCAAACATTTACAACTTGCTCAAATTAGTTAAAGGTTTTGACATGAAAGATTACAATCGTAGATCTGTTAATATACAGCAAAAAATCCAGCCTTTTGAGAAAACTGGCTACATTCATTGCAACTATGGAAACTGAAGGATTTTTCCTGTTGTCTATTGTAGACAGAATTCTGTTCTGACATGGAACCCTGTAATTAATTTTCAGACCAACCTTAAAAGAGTTGGTCTCAGAATCTCTGAAAACTCTCAGTACTAGCAAACTTTTAAACAATTCAGCAGAGATCTAGGACAAGTCGATTCATTAGAAATAAGCTAAAGATGCTGAAAGGACTAAAAGTTTTCTATATGCTCTGGAGATGTGAACTACCTTTTAATAAGGAGGAGTCGAGAATAGTAAAAGAAACGAAAAAAATCCAAGGATAACCAACAGTCAAAGCAACGAACTAGGTACAGGGAGTCCTTATTGCTTAGATATGTGTTGAGCCTAGACACTCTGGAAGTCAAGAGAAGCCTTTCCCAGCACTGATTTTCAAACCCTTATATATCCTGCTTGCTGTGTATGTTACAAATAAAAATGCCCCCTCCCTGAATTTGAACTCTAAAACCATACAGTGCCATAGAGCCAGATCTCATTAATTAAAGTCTATTTTTTATACCTCTCTCATTTTCCTTCTCTTTATTTTCTGTGTTGTGATCTTAAAATGGGCTCCTAGTCAAGTTTCATGAAATGGCAGGTACCTACTATAGTCCTCAGTGAATATTCATTTGGAATAAATACATATCCGTCCTCATAAAGCTATTTATTTATCTAATTATATTTAAGAGTTTTACTAACCAAAATTAAGTTGTATGCACAGTACAACTGAGAACAGTCACTGAAGGCTGCCTTAGGCACACCAAGTGTTATTTCTTCCAAAGACATGGAAAGAACTGTTGATCTGCCCTGCAGGTTTTAACCATGAGGCTAAATTATAATACAAATAATTGGCAGATCTTTAAAACTCAATATAAAATTGTACATTTAATATCCAGGGCCCTTAAAACAAACAGCTATTGGGTCTTGTAACCTAATATCAATTTTTATATAATTCCAGTGATAACCAATAGCTAGATTTAAAATTAAACACTACAATAAATATACACTAGAGACCAGAGAAGCTTATTCATTAAATTTAGACTATAAATCATAACTTCAGGCCAACAGATTCAAAACTCCTTTCGCCAGAACAGAACCATTAATATTAATTAACCAATGCGCCCAAATATCCTCGTCATGAAATTAGCTCATGTTAATGACAAGTTTATGACGAATAAGCATAGATCACGATCTTATGAAAAAGTCCATCTGTGACTAGCTGAGTTTTTCTCAATAGAGTCACCATAGTCCTGCTTTTCAAAAAGCAAACTGCAATCCCCTGTCTTTCTTCCTGCGGCAGCTAGTTAAACAGGGAGAAAACAATCTATCCACCTTCTTTTCTTCCCTGCAAGAATAGACTCTCGTAAAAATAGCTCTATCCTTTGTTTGTGGTCAGATTGGTTTCACTTTGATTTTGACTGGAAGAATTTGTCACACCTATTGCTTTATGATTCTATTCCACAGGTAACCCAAGCTTTGATTATTCAAAACTGACAGCGACTTAAAAAAAACCATACTAAATGAGAAGAAGCCTGTAGACTTCTAGCTCAGCACATAATTAAACATTGAATAACTGGTTTAATCTATTGAACACTGAAGTACAAAAAAAAAAATGGAGCATTCTAAGATTTTTACTCTGTATGAGGGCCATCTATTAGTGAAATCTCTCAGTATTTTCAGAGCTATTCTTGAAGTCATGATGGCACTGGACTTTTGGACTTTTTAATAAGGAAACAAATGAAAATGACATCTAGCTTATTAAAGCAATATTCCCATTGATTAATTCAGAAAGTCAGTATCTGTGGCCTTAAGAAAGCAACTGTCTTTTTCAAATCATCCTTGTGCTGTTGCTTAGGTGTGCACACTGAATATTTGTCTTTTGATCTGGTAAATACTCAACTTAGAAATAATTTTGTCATTCAGCAGAGCAGCTATTTTATAGATAAAAGATTATGAATTTCACAGCCGACTAGAGATCTGCCCAAGCCAACAACATCATTTTCTACTTTGCAAGTAGGATTGCTTCTGTCGAGGCAGATTTTTCAGTCAGTACCTTTCTGCTCTCAAAGGCCAAGTCAGATTTCAAAGAAACATTTACATTTTTTAATACAAATCAAGTCACTGATTATGTTAGCAGAAATTCAGAATTGATGTACTCTTTGTGCCCTTCCTCCCACACTTCAGCTAAAATAGAAAAAAGACTACGCTTTCTAACTTCTAAAGCTGACGTTTTTGAGTACAATGAAAATGCAGAAATGTTGGCACAGATGGGGCACCAAACAGAAGTAAAGATCAAGGGCTAAAGCGGCTTTTTATTGTTCTCAACTTTATAAATGTTACCATATGCTTTCCTAGTAAATACATATGCAGTTTCCTTGTTCATTAAAGACTTATTTTACATTAGATTATGTGTCCCTGTATATGTCTGTATGTCCATGTGTGACTGAATGAGAAGAACAGAAGAGGTGTTGGGTCTCTGGGAACTGGAGTTACAAGTGGACATGAGCCACTTTATGTGGATTTCAGGGAAAAAATGGGTTGTCTTTTTTTATTATTCTTTAGTAAGTGTGTGTGTGTGTGTGTGTGTGTGTGTGTGTGTGTATGTGTGTATACTATGTATGGTATATGTATGTTTGTACATACACAGTTGTGTTCTTCAATGTGGGTTCTCTGTGCCATGACATTTGTATCAAAGTCAGAATACAATCTCATGAATTGGGCCCTCATGTTTTGTCTTGTCTGAGACAGGCTCTCCATCTCTTCTTGCTGTCATTTCTTTGTTTTTTGTCTGTTCATGTCACCTGCCAGCCTAAATAACCCATAAGCTTTTGAGGATCATCTGGATCCATTCCAGGTCCTCACAAGGGAACTGGATTACAGATGTGGGTTCTTGGGATCCAAACTAATGCCCTCACACTTGTATGGCAATTTAACAAGCACTTTATCTACTGAGTCATCTTCCTGCACTTTATTGAATGACACACAATTATACAGAAGCCATTTATTAAAGATACGTATATGAAAACATTGAGGCGGACTCACCTCTAACACACATTTTCCCCATTACTTGACTTCTGGTTTAGCATGACCACATAATTTGTCAGCTCTGAAAGGATCAGAAACTGTTTCACACTTTGATTGAGGGTGAAGTCTTCCACATGTGATTATTTATAAAGATAAAAAATAGAACTTAATTAGATACTAAGTGGAGAGTTCATATAATAGCAAACTGGACTTGGAATGACTCATGGCTATCTACAATCACACACTGCAAATGAAGTGAGGATAGATTCAGTTGCCAATTCTGAGTCTTAGTAAAATCCAGACTTAGCTTCATACTCTGATGGAGGCCTAGACAATTCCTTTTTTCATTGTAATCTGTGTTAGGCATGATAAACTATAATTATATCTCTATAAACAAACACCAAACACTCATTTCCATAATGACTTGATTAAAATTGTTTTATCCTTTCTCTGGATTTAGACCCAAATCTCTGGAAAGGGCAAGCAAGTCAGAAGAGAGTATATTGTAGGTTATAGGTTGGAGAACCTTCCCTCTACAATGGATGTGAAATGATTTTCTTTATGGAATACTGATATTTATTTAAGCTGGGATTCATTTAAAAATCTTATAAACTCAATGTGTGCAGCATGGTGTTTTTTAATGTAGATATGGAGTAAACTATGACTTCATCTAAGCACACAAGTCTCCTCATATAGCTACCTTTTGAGCATGTTCAGTGGCAGCACCTAAAGCCCACTAAGGAAAGTTCTGGTAAACAGTAGACATCATTGCTGTCATGCTGTTGTCTATTCCATCCCTAGACTTATTAAAGATCTGCCACATCGACATTGTGCCATCTTAGTTCCCCATTGTTCTGTCCTCAGTAACTACAGTCTTTCCTCTGACTTCATGCATTTGACTTGGTTATATTCCACAGACAAATGACATCAAGCAGCATTTTTCTGCCCGGTTTATTTCACTTAGCATGTTGTCCTCTGTGTCCATTATATTTATGGTGAGATAGCTTGACAAACTTTAGGGAGCATGGAATGTACGGAGACAGATCTGAACTCTCTACTCCTCCAGCAAAATAATCTTTACAAGGCTGTGCAGTTTCCCCTAGCCTTGTATTTCAAAACCATAAACTGTGCACTGTATACTAATCTTGAAAGTTTAGTGTGCATTAAATGAGATCTAACCATAGAACAGCATGTTAGATGCATAAAAGTTGCCCACTTAAGATGAGCTATAACTGAGGTCTAATTAAAAGAACATTTCTTTTATAAAAAACATTGACTGAAAATAAGAACATTTCTTCCAAAACTTAAACTTCACCATTGATGAAAGGTATTATCCCAGTTATGGATTGTTTTTATCAAATGAATTTTTTTTTACATTTTATAAGGCTAATTGAGAATAGACTAGCCATTCTACAGCAGTTATCATCCAAGCTTTCAATAGCAGAACATAAAGCAGGGGCTTCTTAAGAAACCAACTTAAAAGATACCAAAACATTAACCGATGTTTTTATACTTTTCCTAAGACATACATTTCTTCTCTAAATCACTTAAGAAATAAGGGATTCTGGCTTCTACCAGTGGTCCTGTTTCTAATGGTGAAGGTTTTACCTTGGAAATCCTGCACTTGGGAATCACGATGTTGGACAAAACGACAGCACTAGGGAGGCAGAGGCAGGCAGATTTATGAGCTTGAGCCTCGTCTGATCTACAGAGCAAATTCCTGGACAGTCAGGGCTATAGAGAAACGCTGTCTCAAAAATAATAACAAGCTACCTTCAGTGAGTCTAAAAACAGGTTCACAATATAACCCTAGTGCGGTTTGTTTTTTAAACAAAACAAAACAAAGCAAAAATATATTTCTACCTTTGTGTGAAAAATCTAGACCAGTGGCAGTAGCAGAATCCTTTTGTGTGTTGTGTTCTGGTTTGTTTTCTTACCGCACCCACCATGCTAGACACACATCAAATCTTGCACAAAATCAAGTTAGACTGTCAGCTGGGAAAGGCAGAGGGGTTATACACTCCCAGTAGACATCGTCTAGACTAATTTTCTTGTTTTTCATAATGCTACCATGAGACCTTTGCCAGCTGCCTCTTTGGAAACAATTATTAATTGTGCTCATTCAAATTATCCTCCTCCAAAATCCCCTTCAAGATCACATGCCTGGCCGGGCGGTGGTGGCGCAAGCCTTTAATCCCAGCACTCGGGAGGAAGAGGCAGGCGGATCTCTGTGAGTTCGAGACCAGCCTGGTCTACAAGAGCTAGTTCCAGGATAGGCTCCAAAACCACAGAAAAACCCTGTCTCGAAAAACCAAAAAAAAAAAAAAAAAAAAAAAAAAAAAGATCACATGCCTGTATTGTCCTGAGAGACTAAGGGAGTAAATCCAAATTTCATAAGTTCATTTCTTCTGAACAGATTTCTCCAAAAAACACACATAACTAGAATGGACTGTGAAACATGTTATTTTCCTTACAATGCATTCCTGGGCCTGAGGGTTTAACCTAAAAAAAAAAAACCTTGATAATACTAGATCATAGGTGTGTGATAATAGAAAGGTAATCCAAATAGCTATTATATTTTATTACTGTTATGAAAATTTTATATTAAAAGTTGCCCTCTTTTCTTGAAAATCTGTTTGGAGATCAGATATCCATCTTCATGAAAATAATGCTGCTCTATCAAATATTGACTCCCATATACTGTAACCTCTCTGGCTATTTTTTGTTTTGATATCTTCACAAGTATGTTTTAAATAGTCGATTTGTCAGCATATCTACTATTTAGTCTAATTTTGAATAGATAATAAACTCAACATATAAACTGTTTTCAAATACCACAGTCTCCAGGACCACAATTATATTATGGCCCAAAGAAATGATGGAAGTTGAAGCTGAGGGAAAAGACGGGCTATAGGCTCTTTCTTGGTATCATTTCTAAATACTTTACATGCCTCAGCTGTGCTTATAAGGACACACTTTTCTCATGGAGGCAACAGGTGAAAATTCCATGCCTGCTTTTTTGTTTCAATTTTTTTTAACTGGAGTTATACATAGTTGTGAGCTATCACATTGTTGCTGGGAATTGAACTCAGGTCATCTGCAAGAGCAAGTGCTCTTAACCACTGAGCTAATCTCTCCAGGCCCCCATAACTGACACCTTACCATTGTACTTGAAAGCATGGCAAACTTTCTGCTCCCGTTGCAACTTCCTGTTTCACACTGGTGATTCAATTCTGGTTTTGACTTCAAATTAGTATATCTATGGATTAATAGTACCTTACATCCAGTGTTAGATTTAACTTCAGATATGAATATTAGCTATCTCATTCCATGGCCCGCTTCAGCGAAAGCGTAAAACTGAGTTTCCATTAACAACATTCAAACAATAAAAGTCTAAAGAAAGCATCTGCCAGGTCCAGCCAGTGAACAGCATGTTGGTGTCCTATCACACAACAGCAGATCTCTGGCAGCACAGAGCTTTAGTTCTTGGTATTTTGTGTTCTGAGGATGGCTCTGCTTTTCTATTTCTAGGTCTGTCTCCTTGATCCATAGGTGTGTTCTCCCTGGTAGAGGTCACTGGGAACCAGCAGTGTTAACATGCAGCATCCCAGGCCCCACTACAGAGCAAAACAAAGAGATTCTCCAGAGACACTGAAATCTGAAGACCTATAGGCTGCCAATCTCCCTTTCCAACTCTATTCACCCACAGTGTGATCTGATGATATTATCCATTTCCTTTAACTGGTTGAGATATTTTGACTCCAGTGATGAAAAACCCACAGGTACTGTCTACTTTCTAAGATCATGGCTCACTAGACCTCTGCCACACTGTTTCTGCTGCCGTCTGCATCGCGCTTTTCTAAACCGTCACATCCCCTATGTAGTTTTCAACTATGATGAAAACGCCTTACACATAGAGATTGCCAAATATTTTTAGTTTCGATCCAAACAAATACTTAATAAATATTTAACATGTACATATGATATATTGATATTTCAATGTCATTTCATTATTATTTACCCAAGTGTAGTTACCATACAGTTGAAGCCTCTGGGTTCATCCCATGGCCTCTGAAGCAGAGAGGAGCCAAAAGAAGCAGGTAAGAGCATCTTTGTCCATTTCTGCTGTTGGGAATGTACCATAGCATCACTTCATAAAGCCTAGGCTGTTAGTAGGTCACTTAATTAAAATTGTCCTTTGCTCCCTTCTTTGATATTAGAATAGTTAGAATAGTTCACTGTTCAAAAAGAATACTTAGAATACTGCAATATTGTAAAGAAAGAGAAGATAAGCAATTGCAACTTAATAGACTTAACCCCAATCACACTTCTAAACAATCCGTGTGCCCAGGGCTGCTCAGTTTGAGCTCTGTGTCTTTTGCTCTCTGCGGATAATTTTTCCCTATTTAGTTTGAGACTGCAAAATAGAGTCCTTCCCAGTCAAATGTGTAAGAATGCAACATATCTGCCTTCGAGGTACTCATTTCAGAGTAATTGACAAATTGAAATACCATTTACTATTACTTCAAAATTTTAATTTGCAGTAAATTACCAGTGAAATTACTGGGCAACAAACCAATGTATAAACTATAAATTGGATTACGTCTCTCTCTCTCTCTCTCTATATATATATATATATATATATATATATATATATATATATACATTACAAATACGCCTAGAGTTATTTATATTTTCAGAACCAACTGATTGAAAAGAAAAGGAAATGTAAAGATAAAATTAACAGAACAGAGTGGCACCTGAACGAGAGGCTGCCATTATTATGTGAAAGAGAATGTATTAGGGAAAATTTTTAATATTATTTTTCAATATCCTTAAATAAACAGCTTGGAAAAATATAGTATTCTTCAATTTTGAATATAAATTCTTTATCTTCTTATGTAATGGCAAAGGTTACAAGACCAATCAAACCCCTACAAATGGCACATATATTAAAGATGGCCTTACTGTTTTGACATGGGAGACACAAAGTAAAGTAGGCAGTGCCAGCTATCCTTCTATTATGCAGGGCATTATATGACACATGTTTACAAAAGTGCCATGATTGTCAACTTGACTTTTATTCAGAACCCTTAGAAACCAAACTCATTTCAAAGAACATCTAATCAAATCCCAAGGAGTTTCATTATTCCCAATGTAACAACACATCTCAAACAAACAAACGATACCACTCATGTGACATGGAAGATTGAATGTTAGAGACAATGTTTAGGAATACAGGCTGAGCCAGAGAGCATTCTGTTTACAGAGAATAAGTTTTGATTCCCTAAGGGCTCTAATTCCCCATGAAAACAGAAGTAAAGACAGCATGTTCTAGAGTTGCATTCTGAGGGTGATCATTCCAGCCAGTTAAGGCTTCCACTCACTGCTTCAAGAGGAGGCAGAGTATATGATGCCACCAAGAGTATTACTAATGAATAATTAGAAACATGGGGTGGAGACACAGTGATGAAAACATTGAATGCAAAACTATTTTCAGTACTCCAAATTTATGTTTTAACTTAAAAATAACTTTAGCTATAAAAAAGGGCCAAGCAAAATGTAAGTATGCTTTTGGAATGTAGAAAATATCCAAAGTCTTATCTCCTATTTCTTCACCCCTTTCTCCCACCTTCATCTCTCTCTTTAAATCATAAAAATAAAGAGTTGGTTCCACAGAATTACTGGTCTCTATCTCTTTAAATACGAAAGTATTTATCTACAATGATTTTATTTTTATATAGAGCAAGAATCAGCAAGTTTGTCTTTTCGTGTCACCCAAGATTCTAAGGGAAAAAAACCATATTGAAACCTAGCAGACACCACAAAATTTAAAAGGATGTTCAGAGAAACAATAAGTGACCACCAAAGCTAACACAAAGACTTATAATGGCAAAGTAGATAAATACAATAGAAATGTAAACTTCCATGGCCATTCTGGGCAATGGTTTAATAGTCTCTACTAACAATGCCACATTAGACATTTCCTGATTGTATCACTAAATTTCAATTTTAGTCCTGTCGGATATACAATAGAAAATAACAATATTAAACAAGATAAATCCATAAAAATACTCAGAACTTTCTTTATAATGATATGAAACTATAAAAAGGGCTCCACATATTTCAATCAGTGAAAAATGTGGGTAAAGAAATGTTGGTCTATCTGGAAAACAGTATACAAAGTGCTACAGCTGAGTGGGAAACTGCTCGCCAAGCATTGCCAAAAGTTTGGTTACACCCCAGTACCATAAAAACTTCCCATGAAGCAGTTTTAAAGTACAGACTCAAGCTCCCCCACAGGACCATGTCTGAATTTCACAAACACAAAATTGCAAACAAAAGAAATACGCAAAAAAAATATGTACACAATTACTCTTTTGTAGAAATTCCAAGTAGATGAACAATTCAACTCTGGGGAGAAAGAACGAAGGTAGTTAACCCTGGAGATGAGAAAATAGAAATTGCTTTCCCGAGG
This sequence comes from Chionomys nivalis, assembly GCF_950005125.1. Lineage (NCBI taxonomy): Eukaryota > Metazoa > Chordata > Mammalia > Rodentia > Cricetidae > Chionomys > Chionomys nivalis. The sequence continues at coordinate 115,473,570 of NC_080086.1, read as the reverse complement.
TAGTAGGCAGTTTCCAGCGTGCTGTGTTGACACGTGTGGGTGTATGCAGGTGTTTGATTGCAGGTGGTAACTCATTCTGCGGCACATTCACATTCACTGCAAAGTTTAAGTATATTTAACCCAATGAAGAATCAAGTAAAGAGAAGGAAATAGAAAATACTACAGGAATTAAAATTACTTTATGTTATACCCACTGATATAACTGACACGGGTGTGCAACCCATTAGGTCATAGTCATACTTAACACTTAACAACTCGACCAGTCTCAAAGAAGTTATCTGCTATCAACCCTAAGTTGTCTTCACTGCTATGACACAATGATCATTGGTTTTTAAATCACAGCAATCAAGGCATAGTGTTAATATATGAATGGCGGGGGCAAGGCTATTCTTTTAGAATGCTGGAATGTTTTTCTCAACGATTTCAGTTACAATGGAGAGCAACTGCTTGAAACACTTGGCTTGACTTTCCTACTATCTGTAGTTTCTGACAGGTAGAATATTCATTGTCACTCAGAGTGTATAAATAAATATATGGAAATTCTCACAAGCATAGATATAAATAAATTTGTCTAGACACTAGGAGAAGTGGTAGAACATTCAAGAATCAAGCCATTATCATTATACGGTGAAAGGCTAGGATAGGAACAGGGTGTGAGGAGAAGGAAGGCAGGCACAGCCACCACCTACAGGTCTACTAAGAGAGGAGGAGGGACTGTCTTAGGAAGCAATGCTGTGATGATTCTTCACTACTTTTTTTAATCACGATAAAAGTGGACAAACAATATGACCCAAATCATCTATTTGTGAAATTTAAGAAATTTTCCTCTGGGCAAGCCTATTAACAAGTGTATCCTTTGCCTGTCTAATCAAATTCAGAGATTTCTCCTAAAACACATTCCTGTCACATAGGAAACATCAGAATATACATAAATTCCAAATGGTGATTGATTTGTATTACTTGTAGTGAAACATTAAGCATCTGAACAATCACAAGCAGGGTGGAAAGCCAGTAATACTTTGAAGTGAGAGCAAGGCGAGAAGCCATTGGGACATTTAACATGGGCAAGATGGTAGGGTCTGTAGACAGGCACTCGCTCTTCGTTATTGTGCTTAATTATGGGATATTTCTCAGTTTTTCCACCTGATCATAAGAATAGGATTTCAATTATCTCTATGGGTATTTTTGAAAGTGCTTCCAATTTCAATGCACTTTATTGTTCTGTGGAAAAGTTCAGATTATTCTATCAAAGGTACTTTACAAATTCATATCTTTGGGTTCCACCCTGAATAGGTGGTAAAAATGAAGTGTGTTTTTTGGGGGTGGGGAGACAAGGTTTTACACTGCCTTTCGGAATATCTTTAATTGATACTACCCAGTAAATGATCTTCATCTATCCCCATGACTAGGAAATCTAATCACCTGCAAGCACACCTATCTCATCAACCAACAAATAAAAACAAGTTGAAGGAAGCAAACAGGAAATTCACTCCTTTTTTTTCTTAAACATCCGTAGAGTTAGTGATTGTCTGTATATGAAGAGGACATAGGCAGCTTGATCTAGAAGGCCATGGAGACTCTGCTGGAGATCTCCAGGTCACAAAGGCTGAAACACAGACAGCTGGGAAATTTGATGCTATATGCAGATAGAGCGAGTACAACATACCAATTCTTTTCTTTTCTTTTTATTATGCAAGAGCGTATGAAGGGTGGTTGTATCTACATGCATTTGCTCCTATCATGACACTGATATAGAGGCTAGAGGGCAACCTGGAGGAGCTGGCTCTTTCATTTCCGTATGTGAGTCCAAAAGATCAAATTCAGGTCTGCAGACTTGGCTGCAAGAGCCTTTACCTGCTGAGCCAACTTACTTGTGCCATAAGGTGACATTATATAAGAGTAAATGACTGTGATAAAAATAAATTAGGAGAATAAGATGCAATGTTCTACAGAATGGTTTAAGTAAAATTTTTGATGAATCGCAATTTGAATTGAGCTAGGAAATTGCAAGATAAATTCTAATATATCAAGAAATAATGCATTAGAGCTTATTAATGAACACCAGGTTGGTAATTACTATGTCCTCTGCTTTTGGCCTTCTCTTTACCTCACTTCTGTTTGCCCACTTATTATCCTAACCTCTTCCAGAAAAACCATTTAGGTCTTTGCTCCTTTCAATGACATTGATATTCTACCTTCAAGAAAGCACCTACAAGGAAAGTTTATACATTGGCAATATTTTCCTGCTTTTTGAGAATTACAAATCAAAAAACATAGAAGGAAGAGCAAGCCAAATTCTTAAGACATCTCCCTGTCCAAGAACTAGGGTCCTAAAGGCTGTGAGTACCAGTAAGTTTCAGCCCCCTTGGATAAGTGGTGATGGAGCACTGTGAGCTGCTGTGAGTTTCCAGAGAAATCTAGGAAAAGTAACACCTGGCTATGTGAGAGAACTTATGAGGTTACAACATTGCAATGTAATAGCTGAGGTATATATATATATATATATATATATATATATATATATATATATTCACTCCAAAAATAGCCAGCCCAGTAAATCGAAGGGCCAATGATTAGTATTGTTAGGAAAGACATCAGGATTGCAAGCATGTTTACTATCTTCAGGAAAGACAGAAAATGTTTCCATGAAAGGGGAAGGATGAAACTGAGGATGTGGTAGACAAATGCCTCATGACTCCTTGATTGTCCCTGTGTGCCTTATGCATAGCAGACAGACTCTGGGGAGAGGCCCTAACCTGACAACATTGTGGGAGACTGTGTTCTGAATCATTCATGTAGTAGCAGATTAGCGCTAGTCATAGAGACTTTTTCACTCACATGGCACACAATGAAATCTAATGAATATAATTTAATTCCAATCATTCATTCACTCCAGAATATCTGGAAACCCCCAAAAGAAAACATATTGTATTTTCCATGCTGAAGATGACAGCTTCAGAACTGGTGGGTTTTACATCTGGGGGTGGGGGTGGGGCTTTATTTGGAGCTCTCATTCCTTAATGGCAGAAGCCGAAATGCTAGGAAACGCTGAATTCAGGAATCTCCCTGTTACAGCGGGATAAGCTACACCTTCATGGATTTCCCCTATTGATTTCCCACATGGGGTCTGTAAGTTTGGGCTTTGATTGCTTTGGGTTTTTTGTTTGTTTGTTTGTTTGTTTGTTTTGGTCTGTTTTGGGTTTTTATTTGTTTGTTTGTTTTTCACACAAGAAGAAGAAAAGGGCTTCCTATTGTTTAAAACATGAAAAGAAATCTTCGAAATATCTAGAAACCCTCACCCCATCTTTCCTTTTCTTTCACAAGTCAGAAGCACCTCCCGTCAATGCCATGACGGAGGCTCCCTCCCCTTCCGTCAGTCATAAAGCCATAAAAATTCTAATCCCTCAGCTGTGGGGGAAGTCAATCCCTGCAATTATGTGTGCACTGAAACCAAGGCTGCTCTGAAGCGAGTTCTTAAGATGCACTGTGCTCAAAGGCAGAGTGCTCAGCAGTGCTGACAGCAACTGTGACAGAGGAGAGAGAAGGCTGCTCCTCCAGCATCTGGGTCATCGGGATCAAGACAACAGCAAGGACCAGAGGAAGCTGCATTAGCGTCCTAGATGTTATGAAAATGCCCTGGCTCCAGTGAAACTGGAAGCAATTATGAAACCCACTCAGCCTCGGTCTACTTACATTTGACATGATAATGCTGAACTGGGTGATTATAATGTCCTAGAATAATTTTAAATGCCATTGTTCTCCACTGTTTTGGAAGAAATATTTAATTATGATTATAAAGTTATCTAAGTTTCGAATAATGTAAATGAGAAAATGTACATAGGTGACAATTCCACATTGTAAATATTACTACTTTGGTGTACTCGTTTCTAGGTAATGCACCATGGTGGCGCATGCCTTTAATCCCAGCTTATGAGAGGCACAGGCAGCAGATCTCTGTGAGATGGAGGCCAGCCTTGTCTACAGAGCAAATTCCAGGATAGCTAGGGCTGCTACAAAGAGAAATCCTGTCTCCAAAAAAAAGAACACACACAAATACTGACACACATTACACATACACACAAAACTCATACCCACCACAGTAAGACCTAGTAAGATCTCACACCAGCTTTCTCGCTCTAAAGATGTGTGAAATCTTCCCATGGTTAGTATAAGCTCTTACCCGTTGTGGCTCTGGGAACTAAAACTGCACAGAGAACGACTCCATTTTTCTCACAATCAAGGGAAACTGAACAGGCAATTAAAAGTTACTGAGCTGCAAGGTGAAGTCACTTTGCTGCTCTGCTGCTGGCTGACTAAAGAAGGAAGACAATAGAAATCATATTCAGAATGAAGATGTAGTGATGGGACCTAGCAGTCTGCTCTGCTAAAATGGAATCTATAAACATTAGACATAATCAGCAGCACTTCAGCCCTGCTCTTTGCTCACAGTTAGACGGATGATTACACCAAACAAATGTGCAATGTGCAAATCTGTGGCATTGCCGGCTAACAGAATGCATTTCCCTCCCAGGCCACACAGTCATCCAAATTCTCTCCTGGACATCCAGGGCCCATATTACAAGTGGACTGTGCTCCAAGAGTCCATTTTTAAGCCAGACTTTTCAAACTTTGTATTAACTTTCCAAAGGAATTAATGTTATAAATGATGCTCAGGTTCCTAGGTGAGCTCACATAGGTCAATTTATTAATAGACATATTGTCAAAGGGCATTGTAGGTGTTGCAGGAACTAGCCATCCATCCATTCATTCATTAATCATAGTAATATGTTTTGGTTTATTTCTTTTTTATCATCATAGGTCAATCTTACAAATTCAGGGCCTTCCAACCTGGCACTTCATGCTGAGACTTTTCATTTAGGGAGACAAATGACAGGGTAGGAAGAGAAATTTAAAAAGTCTCAGGAGTTCAGCTGGGAGGTTAGGTTCCAGAGATCTAAGAAATGGGTCAGTATTGAACGAGAAGCGCAGGGAATGACATTGGATGGAGTAATTGATATTAGGACCTACAAAGTGCAGGAGACAAGGATTAGAATGTGGAAAAGCTTCTTCTAGGTCGTGCTTCCATGTGCCATAGTTTGGGGATCTTAGTTACCAACTAACTTGTGACTGTATTACCCAGCATGGACTCTGTTATCTGCTATAGGTGGGAAGATTGGAGGAAGAGGGATCTTCCCTGGTGTGTATTTTATAATGGCTGATAAAATATGAAAGATAGGATAAGTGACATGAAGGTGGATGTGATCATAAAGAGATACAATATGTATGTGATTACTTTCTGGAATGAGAGAGAGAAAATGAGTGGAAATTAATATTGTACATAATTGATTAATCTTGCAAATCTTTAGACGAAAGAAATCTATTAACTCCAGAGCATTCAAGATATAGGAAAAGGTTTCCCTTGACAGACACAAGATAATGAAGTAGAAGAAGAACCAAGAGAGAGAAGTATCTTAGAAACAGGAAGAAGACATGGAGAGCCTCCAACTGGCTTCTCAATGCCTGAAATGAAGGCGAAGCACAATGGCTTATGTAATAGTCTCCATGACTCCAAAGCATCAGTGACAAGAGGCAGTCTTCCAAAATTCTTATAGCCTGGTAAAACTCTCAAGATGAGGTTAAAATAAAAGATATATGCAGTATGAAAAGTCAATAGTCTACTGATGACAGAATATCACAAATAATACGTTTAATGTGCACTTGAAAAGAGACAAATGATCACGGAAAAATACTAGAGGTAGAAGAAGGAAAGTAAAATTATAAACATTTGGGCAAATAAAAATGACATTCTGAAGATATCAACATTATCTAAATTAAAGCATCGATAAAACTAAAGGTCATAGATAATATCTCTGTGAGGAGATCATGACAGGAATTAAAGCAATTAAAGCTCCTTTATTATTTGGGAAAAGGATGCTGATTGGCAGATTTAACATTTTATAGCCTTAAGCCGGGCGGTGGTGGCGCACGCCTTTAATCCCAGCACTTGGGAGGCAGAGGTAGGCGGATCTCTGTGAGTTCGAGACCAGCCTGGTCTACAAGAGCTAGTTCCAGGACAGGCTCCAAAGCCACAGAGAAACCCTATCTCGAAAAACCAAAAAAAAAAAAAAAAACATTTTATAGCCTTAAGTGTGCTTATTTTATTTTTAATAATTTCAAGGTAAAAAGTATTTCAAAAACAAGATTTCAAAGAATAAATTTAAAAGTGAAGTGATATTTGACTATATTAAAATAATAGATTCATCACTAAAAGATGATATAAAACACTGGAAATTAAAGCCCAAATGTAGGAGAATCTATCAAAAAATAGAACAAACCTGTGAACAGATATTTTGCAGAAGAGGAAATAGAAATAGGCAGGAAACGTGTGAAAACACGCACAACTTCATTATCAACCAGGAGAACTTAAACTAAAGCACAACGGGACATCTCTCTAGTCCAAAGATGGCACAAAGCAGTAAGTGCGGACAAATGCATATAGCCATGAGCCTGTCTATTCATTCCCCGAGGGCATGAGAGTTGACATAGTAAGCAAACTCCATAAAGAAGTTGACATTCACTTTTGCATGCATTTGTACAATCCAGCAATCCCTCTCTTGGGTCTATACCATAGAGAAAGTCTTATGAATGACTTACATAAAAGAAGGATCAAAGAGGGCTATTTATAAGAGGAAGCACTCAAAACCACCCCTTCATGAGTGACCGAATGAACAAAATGAATACAACTTCCACGTGATGTGTCATGATGCTGTTGAATTAATTAAATGTCATAGTAACGTCTCTACAGATTTGCCAGACTCGTAAAGGACTAGAAGCATTATTCCCCTGTTCATGCAACTTTCAAAATCAGACAAATTAGACCATATACCAGAGTGTGATTCATGCGTATGTATTTATCATATGTGGTAAGATTACTTTTACAAGTAAGAGAATGATTGACAGCAACTGAGTCTGTAACTGCCAACCCTAATAGACAGAGGAGCAGCATACACAATACTTCTGTTATTGATAGTGCTTTGTTTCTAAGGTCATTTACAATGTGTGTCCTCCCATAAATGTGTGTTGTATAGCTCTTTGAGGTAAACTATTTTGGCAAAAGAAATATAGTTACTGCTAATTGTAATTTTTAAAATGACTATTTATAATTTTAAATTGAGAACAATAGCATCACATTAAAATATAATATGTGTTAACATTTGAGATTGTTATGAAAATCATATCAAAAGAAACTTGTCAAAAGGTAGGTTAAATTGGGAACATTCTTTGAGTAAAGCGTTCTCATAGTGTCTGTGGAAATGGTTCTATTTCCCTAAACTAGGAGTGAAAGTACTTGTTTGTTTAATTATTTTAGTTTGTGAATTAGTTTTATAGTGTTTCCTTATCATTAATTATATATTGCCATTGGATTATACAAAATGAAAACACATAAATTTCTAACTGTTATGCTTTTCAAAAATGTCGGCGAAGCTTAGAGACTCATAGCCACAGTCATTTGCGCGTGTCTAATGCTGCTCAGCCACTGTGTTGTGATACATTGATTTTAAACTCTTCAGCTCCAACATGTCTGAATTCTCTTACAACAGACAGAAAAGGCATCAGCCTAATTTGGTCTTCGGGGAAATCATTTGTTTTGATGCAAATGGAAAGCCTTTTTTTGTCACCCTTTCTCCATGCCAATGTAAGTGACTCAGTTCACAGCACTCACAAAATGAATTATGTAATTCTCCTACTTTCCAGGTATTTTTCAGCACATAGAAAATTATGTCAGGACTTGTTTGGGGGAAAGTCTAGGCATCATACAAAAAGGCTAGAGCCCAGATGCTTGTTCGTCAGCCTTACTGTGCTGAATTCCACCGAGTCTAGGAGTAACTGGCTGTCCCGTTCATTCTGTCACCCAAGCTGGAGGTTCGCTGTTTAACTGTCTTCACTTCCACAGCTCTGACTTAAGTTTCTGTCTTCCATGTTGAAAATACAGTCCAGTCATGCTGACAACACACAGCTTCTCTAGTAGCTAGAGGAAAGCGCGCTCCCACCACAGGAGTTCTGCAGATAACAGAGCACAGTCCTAAACCGTCATTTACCTGAACAGAATGTTCTACACACTTTCAGTCACCCCTCCTCACCCTCACACTGAGGTGGCTTTAGGAGTTAGGAAGAGAGCCTTGCACAGGCTTTCAGAGTCATCAGTTCAATTGAGTAAGATCTCTAATCAGAAGGTCTTCAATCAAAAGCTTCATAACAAGCTTGCTTTAAATTGGGCAAAAGCTATCTTTAAAGATTCGCTTTGGTTTTCTACATGAATCTTTTATATAGCACATGACGAGCATATTTAGTGTGAATGCAGGTTTGGCACTGCCAAACAAATAACAAAACAAAAAACACAGCATATAATTAATAGTATGGTAAACTTAACTAAAGAATGTCTATATTCAGATGCAATTTGATAAAATACAGACAGCAGTTTAATAACGTGTCAAATGATTTGGCAATGGAATCAAGTGACATAGAAACGCACAGAAGAAACAGACAGGCCTGGCTGGAGAAAGTAGGAACCGCACTGGGATTTAAGCAATGCATGAACAGACAGAAGCTGTAATAGGCAAAGAGAAGGAAGGACATGGGTATTTGGGGCAGCAGAATTAAGCTCAAGCATGTGAAATGAAGCAAGGGCATTGACCAAGGAACAGAAGGGACACATCCTGGTGCCTGTGCTGATAAGGATATGACAAAGAAGGGTGACAAACACCCAGAAATCAGGTTGTTTTATTCACCAAACTAATGGAATGTGCATTGAATACTATGTGATTCAAGCAGCCACTCTCTCCTCTGATAATTTGTTGGCAGCTCACACCTTCTGTTATGCCAAATTACTGAAGCCCTAAAGTTGTGTAGAAAAATCTGTGGTGGCAAATTAAGTCCTCGCCATCCTGAAAGGATCCAGGCATTCAGGACTGATTATTACCAACTGGAAAGCTGAGAAAGCAAGAGAAAATCATCACCTTGTAAAGCCAAAGTCCCAAAGCCAGTAACCATGTAAACATTCACATTAGGCAATCTCACTGGAACAAAGGCATGCCTTGGCCCCTAGCCATGGACGATTCAGAGATAGATGGTACACAGCAAAACAGAATATGAAAGAATGAATGATTCTATTCCAAAGAGCCACAGAAACTATTCAGAGGCATGCAGTGTGACTTTTCCACTGAGTCAGCACACACTTTCCTGAAATTTCCTGAAATCTAAGGAACCATCAAAGGAATAGAATGTAAGCTCTTGAATATAGTGTGCTTCATTAGGACAGGAGTAAAATGAGTACTTTTTCCATTCTTACAGTACATAAAAGAGTAGCCTTTTCCACTGGATAAACCAGTGACAAAGCTCATACCTTTAAAATAAAAACATAAAGAATAATCTGTTACTGTTTAGAAACAAAATTAAGAAGGTATTGTGAAGTTACAAAATGAAGGCTTTTTTTTTTTTCCAGTGAGTAGCAGTTTGGGAGAAGGACTGGATACTGTCTCATTTTTTAAAAAGGACTTGGTAATGGAAAGAATTTAGTATTTTGTACTTGGTTTTATTTTAAACTGTAGCAAATTATAGAAATCATCAATAATTCCAATAGTTCACCTTAATTTTCAGTATCCTAATATCACCTTTATTTCATATATAATAATAATGGTAATAATAATATAGCATTCATTGCATTTCATTTTAACAGAATGGAAATAATCATTAAAACAATGAAACAACTAAAGGTAGTTAACTAATATCTGTGAGCATAGGTGCTAGATGCTACATTAAGTGATTTGAAAATATTACCTCATTTAATTTAAAAATATTGCAATCTGTGTTAGCCTCCTTCTACAAATGAGAATTGTCCGAGTTACAAGCAAAGCTAAACTTTGTCCAATGACTGGTCAGTGGTTGAAGAACTAAACTACAATGACATCGAAAAGCAAGCTTTTTTCTGTATAAGCGGTCTCATGGCCGTAGGCCTGAGAGAGAGCAGGTGCAGCAGAGGCAGCTCCACAATAGCAAAAAGTAGAGGAGTAGATTCTTTTGTTTTTAAAACAGGTATTCTCTATGTAGTCCTGGCTGTCCTGAAACTCACTATGCAGACCAGGTTGGTCTTTAACTCAAAGATCCTCCTGCTCTGCCTCCTGAGCACTGGAATTAAAGGCATACACCACAATGCCTGGCAACTTGTGGATTCTTAGGTTGGGGGAGCAGAGGGATAATGGAAAGGACTGGTGATGAGTATAGAAGATTTGAAAGGGTGGTGTTAGGCAATGGAAACATCCTAACCTTATAGTGATGATTGCAGTATATTAGAAACTATGAGAGTGTGCATGTTAATACACTAAATTATACATTAAGTAAAACATACTCCAAAGGAGAGACAGAAAGAAAAAGAGACACACACACACACACACACACACACACACACACACAGAGAGAGAGAGAGAGAGAGAGAGAGAGAGAGAGAGAATAAACAGATCTAAGTCTAAGTCACACACTTTTCCAAGAGGTGTTTGTTTAATCTAGGGACTGTACACAAATTGTCCATATGGTCACCAGAATCACAGTGGCTTACCCGGATAGAAGGGTCAGCTGGAAGGTTGCCATCAAGACAACTAAAGCCATTAACTTTGAATCACCTTAGCCCTGTTACAACAGCCTCAAAGCAATTGCTAAAAGAGACCAAAAACAAAAAGACCCCAAACACGTGCAAACATGTTGTGCTAGGTAGGATAGAGGCAAGGGAGCAGGACTGGAGAACTCAAATCTTAAGAAACATCTGTAAAGTCTATTATTAGAACAGGTAACTAGAAGATACTGTATTTACTATGTATGCACACTTCAAATGAAAAATTGGCAATAATGATTTCTTAGACAAGGGATTTTTCAGGTAATAACTCTTGTAGAATTATGCTTCTCTCTAATTATGAAAATATCCTTAATTTATCACCAGACTTGACAACTAACAAGAAAGAGAAGAGGCAGGAAATGAATTTGAAGTATATCCCTTCCTTGCCTTTGCCAAAGATTTACTCATAAATCACAGTCATTTTATTTTTTCATGAGTTATACTTCTAGTCACTCATCTCACTTCATAGAAAATAGTAATTCCTTAAAATTAAATCATCAAACCCACAATTTCATAGATGAAAATCATGGAGGTAAATTTTAAAAGTTCCTATTAGCTCTAAGGGTAGCCCATGTCTTTATAGCAACATTTCACCCGAAGGGCACTCCATGTCAGTCTCATCACTAACATATCAATGAATCCCTGAAGATGATGATATCTCCAAGTTATAAAATAATTTTAGTATTATTTTCATTATTAAGTCTGATTTTGACAAGCTGAAGGGAAGCAGCTGCATGACGGATTATATTAGAACTTAGAAGAATAACAGCATTAAAAATAAACTATTAAACAATATTTCTCCAAGATTTAGCTCATAGGTCAAATTCCTCAGAAAACTTTAAGCACGTCCATATTTTTCTTAATTAACAAATCCCATCCAGTTTTCTAGAGTGCGACTGCCTGAGTAATACATTGTCACTATTGGTTTCAAATCTAAGCATCTAGAAGTCTCCAAGAGCACCTGTTAAACTACAAATGGAAGAGATTCATGCTAACAATTCCTGATTAATGAACAGTCTTGGTGGAACACAAGAAGTATAATTATGACAGGTTGCCAAATAATGCTGCAGGCCTTGAATTTCACTTGGAAAATCATTATTTCTATAATCCTTCGGTTTCTAAATGTGGATCTCACAGGCTAAAGCCAACAGGGAAGAATTGGGGTGTTAGTCATCTACAGAGTATTCAATATGTATTTCTTAGTGAAAGAACACGAAGAAGCCTTTTCAATGTGTAAAGTAAGATCAAATAGATGCTGAGAAGACAAAGCAACATCACCATCAGGAAACTAATGAATATAACATCTGTAGGAATGTTCTCATATCCTTAAATTTATTTAAACCACTGCAAAGTCTATAGTCAATATTCTGACTTTCAATAATTCTTTAAAGAATATCAGGGTTCAAAGAAAAAATGAAGTGTTGAAAATCTTTATTTGATCTAGATTTCTTTAAATGTGTCGATATGTATTTGTTCATTAAGCAAACACTTATTAAATACAGTAGGTAAACAAACAAGGAAGGTGAGGCCATATGAAATACCAATATGAAGGAAGCATTTTAGTAATTACATGCACGGTAGTTGCTTCTGCCAGAATCAGAAAAGATGTTATAGAACATAATTTTTTTGAGAATTTTAAAGTAAATAGTAAATAGGGCATAATGGAAAGAGTTGAAAAACTATGTAAAACGTTTGAGGCAAGGGTAAAGGCACTTGGCACCGTACTTGTGAACGTGAGTCCAATACCCGATACCAACATGGTGAACATAGAGAGATCTGAGTATAATGTTAGAGGCAGGAAGACTAGAAAACCATCCAAATGTCTAAAGAAAGGATATGGGACAGTAAGCCAGATAATGACAACATGGAGGAAAGATCTAGAAGATAAAACAGAAATTGCAATATCAACTGAAAGTGGAGTCAAAGAAATTAAGTTTAAAGCATTTTAAGCCTTTATTTAAAAAAAAAAAGAAAAGTGGTAATTCAAGTTAAGAGAGAGGATAACCATAAAAATTGAGTCAATTTGCTTGGAACTAAAAAATCTTCAGCTTTGTCATGTGTAGGGTTCCTGTCAGAGACCTGGGTGATTAGCCTCTAGCAATACAGTCAGGTACTTCTTCAAGGCCTCTCTGTCTCTACTGCTTAATCTTCTATCTTTCCCCATCATCATTTCTAGTCACACTTGCCCCATATTATATGGCTCCGGCGGTGCTTTCGTCACCTCTATTTAAAATTCGGCATCCTTGTCCTTGACTGGTGGTTTTTGAACTACATTATCTTTTTGGTCTGACCCTGTAAGAAAGTTTTTGATTGTGTGGACGGTGTTTGCAGTTTATTCTTAGAGCTTCCCAGAGTTTCAGGTGGAAGAAGTGCAGCGCTGGTTTAAATATCAACAGGAACAGTTGGGACCAGAGAAATGTACATGCGAATGGCTGATGAAATCACTAAAAAAGAGAAGGTAGACAGAGGGGAGAGGATCCAAAATAGAATTTGTGCATTCTGGTGGCAGATAGAGAGGATGGAGAAAGTAGGCACGAGGGAAAAGATGGAATCCTCAGAATTAGGAGCAAAAAACATAGCCCAGTGCAATGGATGCCAAGGAAAGAATGACTCATTGGAAAGTAGGGCTAGCAACTGCTCCCATCTGCTGAGGGAGCAGAAAGGCAGGGCACACAGAAAGTCATGTGATCTGCAGGATTTAGACAGCAGGTCCAAAGCAGTGATGGAAGATGTGAATGGATAACAAAGGATTTTGCAGTGTTGCCCCATTGAGTCTCACCGAGAAGACACAGAAATGGCAGTCTCTGGGCCCCACAGAGGGGCAGTGAGATTAAAATGGGCTAAATGAAAAACAGTCTATAAATCTATCCAAATACCATACAAAGGTGAGGCGGTTCACCCTTTTTATTGTATTCCTGAGTGAACCTGTCTAATGCCATAGCACCAAGCAGAGCTGAAATTCAACGCCAGGTTTACCCAAGTAGAAGTTCCCTGTCATTGTCACAAAGCACATCTCATTAGCAATGATTACTAACACTCATATTCAATAATGACCTGAAATTTGGAATTAGAAAAGGCCTGATTGTCCATAATTTCAGGACCACTTTATGAGGAGCCACTTCAGTTCTGTGATGACAACGCACAGGAATTAGTATCGTAATATGCACACTTCCCTTGATACTTTATATTTTAGGAAAGCTTCATTTTGAAATTAATTTGGTAATGTTTGTGAACATGCTAAAAGCTAAGATGTCAACATGTTATTTTCCTTCTTGACAATGGTATAATCTTCAGACTTTAATAAACAAGAATGATTAGCATTTCAAAAGAAAATAAACAAAAATCTGGAAGAAATATATGTAGCTGAGAGAGTTTTGAATTCTGGTCTATTGTTTGAGGGTATTTTTCCAAAGTGCCCTGAGTAGACATCCGCCTCTTCCTGAGCTCACAGGGTCTATCATTTATCATCAAAACAAAGGAATAAAGCCATGCTTTTTTTTCTTTAGTAATTTTGTTTGAAGGGCTCAGTCTTCATACTTAAAAATATTTTATGTAAGCCAGGCGGTGGTACATGTCTTTAATCCCAGCACTCAGGAGGCAGAGGCAGGTGGATCTCTGTGAGTTCAAGGCCAGCCTGGTCTACAAGAGCTAGCTCCAGAACAGGCACCAAAAGCTACAGAGAAACCTTGTCTCGAAAAAAACATTATTTATAGTCACATTCCAGTATTAATGTGTAACATGTGGATTAATATACCCACATTATTGTGTTGAAAGGTAAGTTGAATTCATGTTGGCAATTTCAACTAAAACTATAAAACATTTTCAGTAGCAATTATTTCAAAAGAAAATATTTCTCAGATTAAAGATAAAATTTTCTTACTCAGATATTCGTCAACATTATTACACTGTAATTGCAATATCTGAGGATGGCACATATAAAACTAAACAGAAGTTTTTCATAATTATTTTAATTTTTTAAGATATTACTTAACCATGAAGCAACATTGCGGAGTGGCCACTATAAGCTTCAACACACAATGAAAAAGAAAATGAGATCAACAAAATGGGCCATGAAAAGACCACTGGCTGGCCATCCTGCAGGCTTTTACTTGTAACTCTATCTTCCAATACCAAACAGTATTTGAAGATGAACATCATTCTTTTTAAAGCCACAATGCTGGTTGTTTCTATGTTCATTCATTTTAATTGATTATCATCCTTATTTATGTAGAACTAACAATACAATAAATAGTGCATTGAGGCACATATTCTCTTATTCATATGCTTGCCTTTGCATAGGAATTTTAGCTAGTAATTGCTTACCCTGATCCAACCTCAGACATCTTGGCCAAAATACCTACAATACGAATTAGTGCATGTAAGGGTAGAATTTGTTTATATCATAATACTAACATTTAACCAGGATGGAAAGCAACTGAGATTGCCATGGGCTTTTGAAGAGTGTAAAACCATGTAATGACTCCAAGACAGCTTGGGACAGAGTCTAGCATATCTCATACCTAAGCTTGCCCTAAATTTTTCAATCCTTTTGTACATTCAATAGAAAGCAATACATTTTCAAATTATATTTCATTGGAGCCCCAAACTGGAGACAACCCAAATGTTCATTCATACAGAAATAAATAAACCATTGGGTATCTCAAAAACTGCTCAGAAAAAAATCTAAAACAAAAACAAGGGATTATGTATACATACTGCAACATAGATGCATTTCAGAAGTACTAGGTCCATTCAAAGAAGATGAAGATGAAAGAGGACATTCTTTGTTATTCCATTTATTTCAAGACAAACAAAATCGATTATAATAGATGTCAAAATACCTGCTTGAACCAACCTGAGATTCACTAGCTAGGATGGAAATCTACTGTTTGACCTGGATATTATCAGATGCAGTTATAAACAGGTTGATTCTGCCATTAAGTTGTCCTTATTAGTATTAGATCATATTTAAATCAAGCCTTATTTAACTAAAAATAAATCAGTAACAAGGAAAAGTATCCTTTATCACGCTAGATAGCAGTCCTCTGTGGGTCACTTGCATGAATAGTTTGATTTTCCACTTAGGATCTCTGCCTGAAGTGAAGCAGCATGTATCTCAGATCTTTGAAGAGATCATCGTGAATGGGAGGGCATGTCAGTTCAGCACCATAGCCAGCGGCAGAGGCCAGGATTAGCTTGCTAGCGCCATAGCCCTGACTTCCTCAGGCTGCCACATTCTACCAACTAATTTTCTTTCCTTTGTTCCACTCCAGATCTCTCGACCTTACTATGAGAGCTTTCTGTACCTCACTACTGACATGGAACTGCTTGCCCTCCTCATTCCTATCAAAATTTACCTTAAAGCATGCTAGAAAATATGCCATAGATGTAAGATACAAGGGCTACAGGTTGGGGAGATGAATGGACACGGAATTAAAAATAAAAGAGAATAGGAATAGGTTTAACTACCATAAAGCATTAAATTCTTACTACTAATATTAACATAAATAAAATTAAATATTTAGTTATTTTAAGTAAAAAAAAGAATGTCGGTCACAAAAATAGTAAATATAATAAATTTTAAACACATTAACAGACAAATTCTTATAAATTAGTGTTAGCAAACAGAGCCCCAACTCGCCCTCTGTAACCTGATGGGAAATGGGAAGATCTCTGCAATCTGTTGAAATGTAATTGACAAGTGGAGAAGATGTTCACACACAGGAAAGGTCAAAAGAATATAGTAAGAGATAAAACAGTGTGGCTTTCTTTACTCACAAATGATACAGGCTGACACTATCTACTGCCCTCAGGGATGATCTGCTCTATTAGACAATGTAAAGAAATGCATGAGGAAGGAGGACTGGGTTCAACAATGAGTACCAGAAGTAAATAATCTAATATTTCCAACCTATAATTCCCAATTTGTGCATAACATACACATTTATACTGAGCCATCATGTGTAATAGCAATGCTTATAAATTTTTAAATGGCAACAGTTGAAATGTCCAACATCAAAAAAATTGGTAGAATAATTATGGTCCTGGTAGAATAGTACAGAATATAGTCCTCAGCAATCAATCTGTTGATTAATTTATGTTAATTAAATATGATTAATTAACTTAAAAAATCAAGTTAACTTTTTATTTGTTTACCATATATTATATATGTGATATATATATAATTTATATACACTATATATTAACACATGAAATGTAGCATTTTATATATAATTTATATGTAAGTAAAATTTATTTCATATATATATATATATAAATAAATAATTTACACTAAGGTTGAACACATACTAGAAAAGCACCATACCACTGAACTACATCCTAAACTCTTCTTTTATATTTAGGTTTTATTTTTGAAACAGGACCTCATTAGCAGCCAATGTTGGACTTAAGTTCATTCTGGAGTCCAGCCAGGCCCTGAACTCATTGCAGTTCTCTTGTATCTGGTTCCCAAGTAGCTGAGATTTCCAGACCCACAACAACTGGGCCAGCAGCCATACATTTTTGCTTAAAAAATAAATATTTGCAAAAACAGTTTACTCAGTACTATCCTCTTTTCAAAATGTTTAATTATGTAAAGACAAATTACAAAACAAGCATGTGCCAAAATTTTTCAGTAGTTTACTTTGGCTATTATGGGTGGTGCAATCATCTTTTTCTCAAACTTACCCAACTCTTTCACATTGATAGTGATGGTGAGTCATAACAAATGTTCTGGAAATCCCTAAGAGCTCTAAATGTTCCAGGAAACTGACAGGAGAGAAACCAAAAATGTAAGAGAGCTCTCAGTGTCCTTCTTTCAAGACCAGCAGTGGATTATTAGAACAAGGTGGCATCCTTCTGTGTTTGTCTCACCTCCCCAAGGACTCTCACATTGAAGATCCTTCTTCGTAATACCATTTCCTCCGATGCTTTTACCTCCCTGCTATAAAAAAATCTCCATAGTATTATAAATTAAACAAGGAAATAATTTAAACTGTCAGCTTAATGGAGTGCATGGGAGTTATGACTGCTCTCAGTTCAAGGAAATTTTAATGAATAAAGTGGGTCAAAACTAAGAGCAACTCTTCTTATGATATACATGAAACTTATTAGTTTCCTGGGGCTTGTTTAATGTTATGGAAGATACTTGATTTAAAAGTCTTCACATAGGAGGGTTTGGCTATGACTAGTCTGGCCTGCATTTGGGTACCTCAAGAACAATGGTGAAGGAAGGGCAGTTCAGTACTGTGGAAGAATGCTAGGATCAGGGTACCTAATCTGGTCTCAGAGTCTTCATTTGCAGTATTATGAGTATCTTGGTAGCATGCTAAAATCAGTCTTGGTGTTCCAAGGGCCTCACTCCAGAAGTATTTTTGTCATTCTAGTAAGTTCAAAAAGAATGCAGAATTACAATCCAATTACACTGTCATTTTTTAAAAAGGGATGTCTGACTTAAGTAGAAGACCAAGACAGGGATGTTCATGCAATATTTAACATCGGAAAATCACAAACATTAAAGAGGAGAAATCTTGGGAAATGGCATGACAAAATATAAAATGCTATAAATAGGATATGATGGAATGCATGCTGGTATAACACCTGCCCCAAAGCTTTCTTGGTCAAAGAAAAAGTGTTAACCATTATTTTTTTTAACTTAAAATAACACCACCACCTTTCATTGCATAATGGACTAAAATAATCCTTTCTAAGGATATTGAAAATAGACCAAAGGATGATTAACCAGGAGGACAAAAGGAGACTGCGTACGGGAATATCTAATTGTGTTAGTTCATACACTTTCCCCTCAAAGTATACCTCTATAGGAAAGACAAGTGGTAGCTGAGGACATGTGTGCAATCAGCAGTGAACATGATCCTCTAGAGGGAATACCCAGGCAGTTTAAATTTCATGTCCCACAGACATTCCTAGAAAAGAGTAATACATTTATCAACTTGTTAGAACCCTAGTTAGAAAAAAAATAATTACGATGGATCTCTGTGAACGCAAGGCCATCCTGGTCTACAGAATGAGTTCCAGTACAGCCAGCACTACACAGAGGAACCCTGTCTTAAAAAAGAAAACAAAACAAGAACCCTAGTTAATATCACATTCACAGTAACTGATCACTAGTGTGAAGGTATCATGTTTGAGATACTTTCTGACAAGATTCCTCTAGTATTAGCTGGATATAAATCAGTCTGTGATAATATATGTTCAAAGATAACATGTTGGAGGCTTGCAGGGGGCTGTATGAAGCTATCCAATGGAGTTCCTGATACACAACAGCAGAAACCCTTTCTCAGAGAGTTATGAAAGGACCATCTACATTAGACTTTCCAAAATTGAGAAGATTAATTTAAAATGCAAATTCTTTAACAAATTTCCTAAGGAATCTCTCCTGGGGTACAACACAGTCACATTAAGGTTCCTATATACCTCCTGCATGATTTTGATAAAGTTTCAAATCTAAGAGTCATTAGCTTATGTCAGAAAGTTTATTTATGTGATTAACGTACTGCATTATTTTAATGCTTTAATTTCCCATAATACAACTGCATAGCATTTTACAGACACTTCCTCACTTATTCCTTATGGAACTCAGTACACTGAGGATCAAGATCGCGAGTGTTTTAGAGAGGTCTTCAAGCCTTGCACTGTCACATTGTACCTCTAACTTCCAAGTCCTTTTATTTTAGTAAAAGCATATCAAGACACTAAGAAGTGAATGTCGAAGCATTCAGTCACATATACTGGGAGAAATACATGTTATTGACTGTTTACAGACTATTGATTGACTGTTCATAGCTCTCAATACGTTCCCACTAACAGCACACGTGTTCTTGTTTCTCCACAGAGGAAGACTCCCAGGAACTTGCTATGGTCATGTGTAAGTACTATGAGCACTCGCTGAGGGATATTAAGAGAGAACACAAACCATACTTACCACCCTCAGAGAGTTTAGTTTTAGGAAATTAGAATGCTATTTTAAAAATAAAAGGAGTGCTCACTTAAGATTATGAACATGCCTCAGTCTGATCACCAAGCTCACTGATGACTTCTGGAGATACCCATCTTTATTTAGCTAGAGAGACTGCCTCAAGGGGAATGGTGATGATCTTGCAAGCTAGGCAACATCTTGTGCCACAATAAGCAAAAGGCATTTTCTCAGTGAGAGTATCTTTATAAACTTGTCATCCCCATGAAGAATAGAATGCTTTAATTATTAAGTTTTTGACAGAATATCTCAATTTTCCAAGTGCTTTTTAATAATTCCCTGCAAGTAATTTTGGGCATTTTAATTATATATAGCTCCTTGTCACTGTTCATCTAAAAAACATTATAAGATTAGTTAAATAAAGATGTATTAGGCCTCAGTGCTTTTCCAGGTCATATTCATTGTTTTTTAAGTTGCTTCAACAATGACAAAAAGCCAGTGGGTTCATGCTTTGAATTCAAATCATTTTTAAAGAGATCTATCTTTTGCAAACCCTAATAAACAAGAAATTTTAATATTACACAGACAAATGTATATACCATCAATTAGTTCTCATGACCATTTCCCCTAAACTGTCTTTTTATTTCAATAGGGGAAAAATACTCTATTTTAACTTTTCTTTCTGGTCTGGCCAGAAGTTTTGGGTTAAGGGGACTTCAGTGTTTCCCACATCCCCAGAGAATAATTCAACTCCTTAGACTCTTGATCCTTGAAGGTCAGCACACACAGAATATGTGTTTACCTGTATTTGAACACAGGGAACCTGAATGATGAGTGAAAGACCCTTCTCTGATGTTTATAAACTTGACTCAGGCAATGCAAGTGACCAAGTCACTTCCTACTCAAGATGTGGGAGAAACTTGCCACGCCCAATTTACAGGATTCTAATGCATCTTGAATGAGATCAAATAAGAAAATACTTTGTAAGCCCTAGGTGATTTACAAACATGAAAATGGAAATTTAAATAAACATGTTCCCAATTACCAATGCGTCATTAAGGAGGATGTGTTCCACTGGCTTAGGGTGTTCTTATAGGGTCATTGGAACAGCAGGAAAACTATCAGGAGAATAAAAAAATATATATGGTTTTGTTCTTTTGGTGATCCTGCACCAGACAGAAAGGCCTCCTTGTGTGCTTGAAATTACAAGAGACATCCAAGTTAGCTTGAGATCCTGAGACACAAATTGGATTTTTCTAGCTTCTTTTAGGCACTTCAGCCCAGTAAGACAATGCCCTAGCCCAAGTACCAGATACTTGATAAGCATTTGCTGACTGGTTGGTTCCTGGGGTTTTGGCACTTACTACCACCATGATTTGCCAGTACACTTTGTGTAAACACCCACATTTTGGTAATAGCCTAAATATCTACTTATTGTGAATGAGGAGGCTGAATGAACGAGCTTACATAAGAACAGTCAGCTCCCCGTACACATGCTGCCATCATTTGTCTTGCCTTTGCACGCCTTTTGCTAGTGAGGGTTTCAAGGCATCCGCAAGGAGAGAATCGCCAAGTCTAAGCAAAATATAACACTCACACAGGAACAGGCAGGCATGTATGCATGCATGTGTGAGCGCACACACACACTCATCCTTGATCACAGTGATCATTAATCATCAGCGATCAGAGCCCCTAAACTTCATTACTAAGAAAACCTGAGTTTCAAATCATTATATAATTTTATTGGTTTTGAAAAAACACAGAAGTAAAGCTGGTGACTCTACTTAAAGACAGAGCATCTAGTTGCTGGGTTTGATTCCTAGCACTGGAATTATAAGTTTCAAAAAAGTAGGCGATGCTATTTGCTTGTATAACAATGCCTCTCTCTATACCTAACACCTAATTATTCAAAGCTCTTCTGAAGGCCTTCCTCCCTGTGGAAGACCTTTTCCCACTTTCAGGCTGGAAATTATTTCTCTGATGTTTAAATACTTCTAGTGTCATGAGTCAGATCTCCAGGGTTACTCGTTGGGGTACCCTTTTCCCTACATGCCATGCACGCCATCTGAAGAACTCCATATTCACCAAACGTCCTACAGCAGTGGTTCTCAACATGTGGCTAGCAGAAAAGAATTCCATGGTCTTCAAGGAAGATGTGAGGTAGAGTACTAAAAGACATGTAAGAAAGCTAAAACAATGTTAATGTCTCTAACAAATGAGAAGCCAGAAGTTAGGAACCCTAAATTCAAACAAGAACATATGGAAAAAAAGAAAGAAAAAGAAAGAAAGAAAGAAAGAAAGAAAGAAAGAAGGAAGGAAGGAAGGAAGGAAGGAAGGAAGGAAGGAAGGAAGGAAGGAAGAAAGAAAGAAAGAAAGAAAGAAAGAAAGAAAGAAAGAAAGAAAGAAAGAAAGAAAGAAAGAAAGAAAGCGAGCAACAGGAACTAGACTGTAGTAATTCTCAATTTACGGGACACGAGTCCTTTAGGGGCCACATATCCGATATCCTGCATAACAAATATTTACATTATGATTCATAACAGTAGTAAAACTACAGTTATGAAGTAACAACAAAATAATTTTATGGCTGGAGTCACCACTACATGAGGAACTTATTAAAGGATTGCAGGGTTAGGAAGGTTGAGGAATCACTGCATAGAGCTCATAAGTAGTGGGGTGAAAGCTAGCCTCATGTGTCAAACCCAGATTTCTTTAAAAGATTTACCCAAATCTTAAAACTGTTGGCTGCTGATGGCATCAAAAGTCTTTGTCACACTTTAGGAAGTGAAACTGATGGATCACACTGTAGAGTGAATCTTCCTCACTCTGTGTAACATTCTGTTGGTCACTCAGATGAAATCACTACAATCTGAATGGGCACAAGCTTTTGCCTATCCCAATGGTTCATGAAACAGCCCCTCTTTTTCCATAAGTAGAAACAAATAACTAAAACATCAACATAAAGTGCCTGTTAGAAGCTGTTCACTTATTTTAAGAAATCAACAAGGCTCTTCTCAAAAGTAGGTGATTAAAGGAGAGGGCTGGAGAAGCGACTCAGGGCTGAAGGGTACTTGCTGTTGTTTCAGAGGACCACTTCTAATTCCTAGCTCTCACACGGTTAGGCACAACTATCTATAGCTCCAGTTCCAGGGGCTCCAATACGCTCTTCTGGTCTCTGAGGGTACTGCATGCACAAACATTCCAGCAAAGAACCAGTTCAGACATTCAGACAGACAGACAGATAAAATAAGTTACATTTCCTGGAAATTCTTCTTTGACTTAGTATGCTAAATGCTTGAATTGGGTAAGACACTGCATAGCTGACTTTGTAATAAACATCAAAATGATGCCATTCAAAAGAAGTGACTTCGGGTGCTCTGAGCCAGGAAGCACTATTTCCTTCTTAAAATCTCGTTCCTTCTGAGTGCATCCAGGTAAAGGTAGATTTGTGTTCAAGGATGTTTTCAGAGGCTGTTTGAGCAAAGAAAGATGGAATCTTTCTCCTCAACTGCTCTAGCCCACTCTCTGTGTTCTGCCTTCTCCTACTCTATTTTCAAAAGGCGTAAACTCAACTATAGTAGAATTTTCAAAAAGTTTGAAAAATATCCATCAACATTTTGCAGCAGCAGCCTTGACAATTCAGTGCTACTACATGAATCCTCATGAAGCTCCCACAGGGACATACAAGTTGTTTGCTTAAAACAAAACATTTTCTGGTTAACCTGTGTTGTCACACTCTTTGGATGAAGCAGATGCTAACAAGAATGAATTTTAGGCTTATCTTCACCTTTAAGCAACTATAACCTGAGAATGATGGGAAGGTAGCTTCACTTTAAGACCCCCACAGTAGACAGATGGTTTCATAGCTAAGCTCAGCCTTTTCTGCCCTTTCTAGAGAAGAGAATGTGCCCTGTTAGAGCGAGGCCTGTCTATCACTTTGAGATGCCAGGATAATTAATCAGGTCCTATGCCAGCAGCACATATGAAGTATCGCGCCTTCACAATGCTCTTGGAGTACAGATATGAAGAGCTTCATTTTATTCTAGAAACAGAAGTTCTGAACAGTTTGAGACTAGCGAAAGGTCTGCTCCTTAGTGGATCTCAGCTAAGGTCTGTATGGGAATTCTCAGAGTTTTGGAGAAAGTAGTGATATCAGTGAATAAAATGAACAAAAATTCTAGAGTTAAACTGAGTGAGCAAAAAGATTTTTAAGAACAAACAATTAAGAAACTTATGCATGCAAGTTTTAACCATACTTTCTGGATATTGTCCCAACTCATAATCTAGTACCCAAGCTACACAGAACTGAGCTGTAAGAAATGCTTAATTTCTTTATGTAACTGTGTAATGCCAGGCAATATGTGGAATGAAATTTGATTTTTAAAATCTTCAAGTCTTCTTAATTAAAAGGGCAATTAAAATTAAGATTCTTAAAGTAGTTTATTAATCGTCATTTGTTTCTCTATAACCTGCTTTGAGAAATAGTTATTTCACTTAAACACACAGAAGGGCTCCTGTCTCCTCAAAAATGTAATCCCATAACCAGACTCATTCCAACTTTTAATTTGAAGTCACAGTTGTACTTCTAGATTAGCCTGTTATCACAGCGGATTATCAGTTAGGTAGGGGATATATTTGCCAAGCAAAATGAAAGTAGTTAATAAACATAAATAAACATCTTAAATCAATCACTCCTTTGCTCTTGATGTGGTGGCAGATATGAAGATTCATAAATTAGACAAAACACACGCAGTGATGAGGAAGAAGGTGCAGGGAAGCCTTCGGACACTCTGTGGAGTTAAGAACCACAAGACCCAAGAACACATTGGAAGATAAGGAAAAGGCAATATGCTTACAAAGAAATGACTGGTAAATAAAATAAGTTTAAAAAATCTGGACAGTCTCTTTATCTGTCCTATTATGGGCCATTGGCAATGAACAGATGAGGAAAAACAAAAAATGCTCAGCTAGTTAAGAGAAATCATATTTAGAGGATTGACCTTTCTAGTGTACTTGCTTGAATATAAACTCAGGTCCTATCACCCCAGTTAACTGGGCTATTTGATACTTCACTGTATCAAGATATCCTCATTTCTGGAGGTGGTATTAATGGTATGTAACTCAGAGGGTGGTGAGAACAAATGCCTTGATGCTTTGTTAGAAGTTAGAACAGTACCTGGCATATAACAAGAACCAAGACACTACTCAATACGTATATGATATACTTGACTTCATTTTCTACCGTTTGCATAGGGCTAGTTTATAGTCTTTATACTGGGGAGAAATCAGAAAGCAAATTCACTATTCTATTAAAGTTACCACTTTACTAAAAAGCAAGAGTTAAATTAATTTCTGCTGTAAAGAGAATTAAAATTTAATGTACTTTATGGAAAAGAAAAAAAGGTTTTACATTAAAAGTAAGATGACTTGGGCAAAAGTTTCATTACTGTTAAGGCAAATGGCTTGTTGTTCTGCATTTTAGCCACCCCAAAGATGTCTGAATAGCATTCCACACACATATATTAAAACCCAAGTCTTTTAAAAAACTGTCCATAAGAAGTCTGAAAAAGGAGTTTTGTTTTTCCTATAGTATAACTGTCCAAAAGGTGCAGAAAGACTGTACACTTCGCTTAGGACAAATCCCAAGAAAAGGGGACCACCAAAGTGGAAAAAACAAATAACCAAATATGCTGTTTTCATGTTCACCAGCATGACCAATTAGCCACTTTGCTGACAGAGATTAATTTATTATTCATCTTATTCCAGCATATGTTATTACTTGGTCAGTAGACATGAAAAATGACTGATACAGCGTATTACAGTATTGAAAATGGTAACTGTGGACTTCAAGGAAACGGAGCTTAGAATATTAAGGAAAATGCCTCTTTCTCTACTTTGGAAACATAATCCAAAAAAATGATGACATTTCAATGACTATGCAGGCATAAATGTTCAGATATGACAAGATTTTCAAAAATTGATATGAAATATAAAAGGTAGACTATAAAATAATGCCTTGCAAACCAAATAGAAAATTCAGTTTCTGTATACAATTTCTAGACAAAAATTCCCGAACCTGTCTAGATTAGTAGTGCTGAGAATTATTTCTCTACATCAAATTGTAACACATTTGATCACTGAAAAATATAACTACACAAAAGATAGCGTAAATACACAGACATGAACAAAAGCCTTCTTCATAGTAGCAGGACATATCTTGTAAAATTTCAAAGTAGAATCCATCAGGATAAGAACAGTTCTTTAAAACATGAGTCTGCAGGCTCAGACAAAATGCTACTGGACTAGTATGAGAATACCATGGCGCCCATGTTTCTCCTGAATGCATTTTTTAGATTACATCACAGCCACTCGTAGTAATGTGACTAAACTCTGCAGCCATTCATACTGCAGATAATTCAAATCTTAACATAAAGTAGGTATTTCAGAATTTGAAGCTGTCTGTTTAAGGAAGAATCTAAATTACCTCTTATGTTTATTTACTCTGCATTCTGCTGTTGTCTAGAAAAATGGGGGCTGATGACCAGATGGTAACTCCGAGTCAAGACAGGCTGGACCACATAAATAATTACATGCTGTAATGTTAGTTCAATATACGCAGATAATTAAAGCAGCCTTGCACAAATACTGTCCAAATTACTAAATACTGCTGCATTGTATCTTGCACACATTACAAAGCACTGTCTAATTATTCGCCTGAGGCTTTTATTAATTCTTAGAAATTATCAAATGCTTGTTCTTATTAATGAAAGTTACATATTTTTAAAAAGTCAATTACCAAGTTTTTATGGTACATAGAAAATCTATAACCTTGCTTTAGAAAAAATAAAACATCAGTTTATATCATAAAGGCATTTAAACTGGAGCTTCCATAAACAAAAGGAGTTTCTATAAGATTTACAGAAGCCTTGTAAAATATACATGTGTATGTAAACACATAACTTGAAAAGATATTAGATCAACACCTTTCTATACTGCCTTGGTTCCCATTCACAAACCTAACTGCCATTATGTCCAGTAATCACCACAATGGAGTTTGTGTAACTATCTTGATTTGATGGCTGGAAAAGACTCTGTCTGAGACTCACCATCATTTGCTCATAAAGCCTTTTACTGCAGCTGTTATTCAGCTCTAATACCCTGAGGACATTACTTTAAAGTGAGTTTTAAATGTCATTCTTTATCAACCCATGGACACTTTGCTACTTACATTTTGACTAACAATTAGCCAGACTTTCTGGAATTAGGTATAAATTTATTTTCACTGGAAATTCTTGACAGTGAAAACCTTCGAAAATGATAAATGAGCAAAAAAACTCCTTGATCTATATTATACATACAGTGCATTAAACACCATGTAGTACCACACAAATATATACTTTCTGGTGTACCAATAAAGAAATCATATATATATATATATACATATATGTATATGTGTGTATGTATATATACACATATATATGAAAACTATATATTTGTGGAAATTGTTAGTAACAATATGAGTTAGCTATACTTTTTTGGCTAATGTTGAACAGCAACAGCATTTTGGTAACTGAATTGGAGTGTGTTGACAACTGGACATAACTCAGGTCAACAGTCAAATGCAGAGCAGGGTTCAAAGCTAGTTCTCATCACACTGTCATAGTAAAAGATAAAGTATGTGCTTATTAATTAGGAGTTCCTGACAAAATCACCATCTCTCTGATCTTGTTTTTTTGTCAACAAATAATGGCCATACACGCTGCCAAGCCTGCGCAGATGATGAAATGAGATACTTTATGTAAAGGTGCCATAGGGATATGGACTTGCAAAGATAGCTGATTTCACTTCATTCTGTCAAAATTTGAAGGATGCAGTGTTTTGACTAATGTTGAAAAACCTAGCATTTTGGACTATTTTAGAAGTTTCATTATGAAGAGGTATTTTACAACCTGTGTAGACAAGAATGGGCCAAGATAAAGATCAGGTGGAAAGGAAAGGCATTTATTTCTGAAAAAAACTTTCCTTGAGGTCTTAGCGGAAGGGAGATCATTAGGCAGCTGAACCCTGAGCCTGAGCCCCATGACAGGACTTTTAGGCACCTAGGTGAGTCACCGCTTGAGCAAATATTGGGACAATCAGATTATTTAAGAAACTTGAGGGCTGGAGAGATGGCTCAGTGGTTAAGAGCATTGCCTGCTCTTCCAAAGGTCCTGAGTTCAATTCCCAGCAACCACATGGTGGCTCACAACCATCTGTAATGAGATCTGGTGCCCTCTTCTGGCCTGCAGACATACACACAGACAGAATATTGTATAAATAAATAAATGAATAAATAAATAAATAAATATTAAAAAAAAAGAAACTTGATTTCAATGTACCTTTACAACACACTGTGATCCTGTTTATTGTCAACTTCTGACAGCCATCAAGTCTCAAGACACACTAGGGAGGGGTTCTTTAGATCAGGCTAGCCTACTACATGACTCTGATCATACTTTGATAGGTTCATTGAGATGGTAAGATGCATCTTAATAGTGAGCAAAACCATCAATGCTTGGGTCCTGATCTGCCTATAAGAAGAAAGCTGGCTGAACACAAGCATTCAGTATTCTCAAGTATGGATGTAACTACTTCGACTGCTCAGGATTCCTGCGGCCAAGAAGATCCTGGTGAGGATGGATTATATCCTCCAACTGTGAGCCCTGTCCCTTAAGCTGCAATTGTCTGGGTGTTTCATGATAGCAATGGAAAAAATAGGACAAGCATGCCTAGAATCAGTAAAGCTCTGGAAAAGACAACCAGAGCATGAAGAAATAAAGAGATTCTACACTCAATGGAATCTGAGAATGGAACCATCATGGAGCTCTTTTCATTGACTAAACAATATACAACATGCTAAATGTTATTAAGGTAGTTAATGTATTAAATATGTGCATAAAAGAGAAGTATAAGGTATAGCATATTTGAGGCTCTGATGGTTCACTAACAGGATAGGTAACAACAGAGAAGGGTGGCTCAATGGTTTTTCTATACCAGAAAGGACTCTATTCTATCCTGAGGGATAAGCTTAATCTCATTTAACACCTACACTTAAACCTTTGATGATCAAGTTACCAGATGGAAAAGTAAATGAATAAGATCAGTCCCAGCCATGACCTCCCAAGGGCTTCAAGGAAACATATTTTATAAAGGAAGAGTATACATTGGAAGACATTCATTCCACTTCCTATTTTCCTACTGGTTTGATGTGATCCTGTGGGTGTGACTGATTCAACTTACTTAGACTTCTGTTGCCACAGTGATAAATGAGAATGACTCTCTCATCAAACTTGAGAGTCAAAAGAGACTGATATTCGAAGATGAAATCAATCCAGTGAGTCACTCTGTTAATAAACTGGTGGGCTCAGGACTAGAACTCAGTTGATTCAATATATACATAACTACTGCTTACAGTCTCTTAGTTGCTAAATATTAGGAAACTACTATAGTTTGTGTATCATGAAATCCATGATCTCATTGGTTGTTCCTAGTACAGTAATAAATCGCATTTTCATTTTATGTGTTCACAAAACAGTCTTGGAAAAGAGAAATAGCTTTACAAATTTCACAACTCCGATCAGTGGCGATGGCCAAATTTTCGCATGGATGTGTTTCTGAGAATTATCACCGCCAGACCAAGCTGCCTCAATTATTTACACATCAGTGTAAATTTAAATCAATGAACCTTCCATCTTAAATGCATTTATGAAACAAGTCCAACGTCTATTTGAAACACGAAATTGTGGTTTTGCTACAAGAAATGAATGCATCACTTTGAAATAAGGTGATTGTGCAAGGAGCGCTTTCTAGCGCATTAATATTTAAGGTAATAAAAGATACTTGTGATAAAATTCAGTTGTTTTATATTGTTACCAAACCATTTTATGATGGAGTATAGATGACAACTGTTACATATAAAAAAAAAACTTCAAGCCGGGCGGTGGTGGCGCATGCCTTTAATCCCAGCACTCGGGAGGCAGAGGCAGGTGGATCTCTGTGAGTTCGAGGCCAGCCTGGTCTACAAGAGCTAGTTCCAGGACAGGAACCAAAAAAGCTACAGAGAAACCCTGTCTCAAAAATCAAAAAAAAAAAAAAAAAAAAAAACCAAAAAAAAAAACCTTCGTAGGGTTTTGGTTTTTATCATCATGTTTAGAGATACTTGTTTTTAAAGAGGAATTGTGTTTGTCTACAGATTAACATTTCCTAGTAGCATGCACTTTTAGAGCTACGGTATAAATGCTGATTGGACTAAAAGTGCACTGGTTCCTCCTACGTGGCCCCTCCCCCATGTAAGCATATATGATGATGCTGGTCCTGTAAAGCGATGACCATTTTATTTACAAAGTCAACAGTAGAAGTGTGGAGCAGCATTGTCTGTTCCAAACATTCAGAGTCAAAAAGTCTCCTGTCCTCTGTAGTAACTAATGACCAGAGCTGTTAAAGTTTTCAGTCAGATAAGATACATTGTGAAAGGTTTTGCTCATCAATTCTCTTGGATAGGATCCAAAAGAACTAGGAAAGTTGCTATCAACCAGCATGCAGCAGAAAGTTCCTCAGCAGAGTTAATGACCATACCAGTGAAACACCAGATGAGTGTGTCTTATATGTAACACATTGTACTGATGATATATGTTGGACACAAATATCATGACTGTATTACTTGGAACAAATTCAACTCCAAGAAATCAGCCATTAAGTCACATGAAGGACCCTCTCTGTTTGAGCTTAAAAACCTCTGAGATCATGGAATTGCCCTGGGCTGTAGAGCCACAAAGCTTTGATTCTAATTTCTCTTTGACTCTGATCAAAGATCTGGCTTGATTGTTTGGCCCATCTATGATAATTCTCAGTAGCCGCACAAGAAAAATATTCAAGCTCCCTGCAAAAACCCACCACTCCTCTTAGAACTTTGGCATGCACCTTGAAAGTGCTTTGGAAGAATATGTTATAAATTTCTGTTACAAATATTACCCTTATATAGTATCATTGAGTTCCTTCAAATACAAGTCACGCTTTAAAATTTGTTAACATTTCCCCTTGGGGAAACCCTCTTGCCCTTTAATGGCATAACCTCATCACCGTATTATAATTCCCAGAGCTCATATTTGTTGGAGGAGACTTTGGTTACTAAGATCTGTGATGGCTTTCTCCTTTCTGTATCTGCTGAAAATATTGAGAGGCTCTCAGCTAATTTTCTAAAGTATGCAGAGCATGGGTGCTGAGGAAGGCTGGGAGCTGAAATGGGAACCTGAGCATAGCACTGACATCATCCCATGCTCTGTACATATGGCATAGCACAAAAGCAGTACTGGCTGAGCACGGGTCTATTCTGGACTCCAGTTGGCTTTAATTATAAGCAAGCTTGCTTCTTATCATTTACAGTTACACAGTTCTCCGCTGATTTAACTGGAAAAAATAATTTTCTACAGAAGTTGTTTCACCGTTTATGTTTTTAAATTCATGCAAAATAGGAGGGGGTACTGAAATGGTCTCCAAATCTGCTTCTCATGTATATGCACTTAAGAAAATCCTCACCACAGATTCTGCAATTGGGTCAGCTTGCACAAAGACGTGTAGGGTAGCCATGAGTTCCCTCTGTACCCTGCAAGCCTTGTAAGTGACACCTCATAATAGTGCAAATGAAGCATAACATGATGAGAAAATGAAGAAGAATGAACCTGGATCCTCAGCCCAGCAGTTTCTAAGACATAAGATAATAATTTTATTCTTTAAAATATACCACACTCGCTTTTTTGCTTTTATACATGTAAGCCTATATGTGAACTCCATATTATGAAATAAAAGGTCTTAGGGCTCTCAGAAATTTTATTACACTCAAACAGGCTCATTTACTTGTTTGTCTACACATGCACATTTGCAAGAGTCACAGATTTTAAACTCGTTTTTTTAAGCTGTCTTGATTTTCTGGTAGGAATGATCAGACTGGCGTTTACCTTTGTGCTTTGCTTTCTCAGTCTCATCTATTGGGCTCAGCACTTCTTTTGTCCTAACAATTAGCTTAGTATCCAGAGAGCTTATTGACCCAACAAATCCAACATCACCCCTTTCTTATTAGGTTCTTTCAAGCAACCACCCTACCTGCCCTGTTTCCAGCCCCTCTGCACTTCCTTCCTCACCCTGGTTTCTGAGTCTACCAACCTAGGAGGCTGATTTTTCATCCTAATGTTCTTAATTTGTTCCCTATCAAATTAATTCCCTCTTTTCTAGAGAAGGGAGGGGCGAAGTGTGAAAACTTCACACCTGGAGTTATTTAGGCGCTTACATTGTGATTGGTTTGGTGGGGATGGGGGGAGGTATACAAACAAAAGTGATCCTGTAAACAGCAGCTCTGAAACAGAGAAAGTTCTCTGACACCAAAGAACAGTGGCCCCCACACTATCTTCACCACTCCATCGGTATTTCTTCTCCTTCTCAGTGATAGATGAGTTTGAGTTCTCATTCTCTATTCTGGAGGGAAATCAATGTTAGCAACAACCCGAGACAGCGTCTGACTTGGGTAGAGGCTGCAATGGGAAAGGGGTGTCCAGCTGCCACAGGGGCCCCTTGCTGTCCTCCATCTCCTGCTCAGGTACTGTGCCTATTCAGAGACCACATCACCCAGTCACTCTGCAGAGGCAGACTCACAGGGAACTTAAGATGCATAGGAGATTATTAGCTCATAGCGCCCCGCTGCTACAATTAGGCACCCCACACCCTCGCATACCCCCCATCTGGCGTACCACTCCCACCCACCCACGCTCTGTCTGGCCCTCCTGTGCCCTGGCTGGTCTTCCTCCCACAGGACTAGTACAGTTCTGCACAAAGGCAGAGCAGTGGTTGAGGTCTGCACCAGGTAAAGGGAGCCCGTGGAACAAGCACCTCAGACTCATGACTGTTTTCTCTCCCAGGGAATGGCCCTCAGATCTTACAGGAAGCCCTGGTTCAGGTTTTACTAGGTGTCTCTAAAGGAATTCCTGGGAGAACCAGGGAAGTGTGGTAAACAATCAATTTTGTGAACTCAGAGTAAAGTGTGTCACTATTCCACTCCCCGTGAGAGGTTGTCAGGAGGGCCCGGCCTCAGTTCATTAGATCAGGCTTTAGCTTTTCATGCCTAACCACAGTGGTCCCAAGGTAGGAAGTCTACCCCTGGGGAAGAGGCAAACCAGTAGTCCTAGCAGCTGCCTCTCGGAGGGAAAATGCATAGCAGCTGGCCAAGGACCCAAGGCTGAGCAGAGTCTTAAAGGTGAGCGGACTCTACAAGAAAGATGGAGAGGAGTCACCAAGAAACTGATCACAACTTCCAGCCTGCTGAGGATTTTACCCTCAGAAAAGACAAAGACTGGTAGGGGTTTAGAAAGACTCGCATGCCCTGGAAAGGAAAAAAGAAAAACCTGACTGCTTTTGTTATTTTTGGCAATTCAGGCAATGATAGAGCTTTCATCTAAAGATGAGAGGGACTTGGTTCACGCTCTTGGTTCCACTGAAGAAATAACCCTGCTAACCAAATTGGATTTTGGGAAACAGGTTCCTTCTGTTCTAATTTCTCTTCCTCCAGGCAGAGCTCCTGGCTTAGCCCAGTCTGAACTCTATGGAAACCGTCAATGGAAAGAAGTGAACAGAGCAGAAAGCTAGACCTGTGTTCAGGAACCTGCAGACAAGATCCTCAGGGAGACAGGGTCGGTGTAGTCTAAGCTCTCTCCTGTTTCACCTAGAGAATAATCTAGCAAAATCACCAAGAAACTGAAATCCCTGTGTGTGTGAAGCAGGCAAAGGACGTTTCCCAGGAGGAACCGTGTCCAATAGGGACCGGCCTGGATCAGAGAGTTTCTTACACTGCTGCCTTCTCCAGTAAGACACACACAAGTAGGGCAAGAGGACTGGCCTCCTGTTGAGTGGGTCCCTAGTCCCGGGACCTCTTTCCTGCCACTGCAGTCTGAGAGCGCGCTGGAGGGATGCACAGATTTGAAAGCTCCCTTCCCCAGTCGGGAAAGATGGGCTGGAGGTGGGGCAGCACCGCACAGACAAAAGGTTCTGCAGAGCCCTCTTCTCTCCGCTTAGGTCCCTCTGTGGAGCGCGGCGCCCCATCTGGCCACTGAGTGACCTTCTAGCGAGTGACGCCCCCTTCGAGAGGGGCCAGGCACCCTGCCCAGGCTGGTTCTTTATTAGATGCCCACATCTCCCAGCACCTCGACAAGGCACGCCCCTCCCACCCCTCACCACAAACACCCGCGATGCCTTCCTTCACCCATCCCCTTCTATTGTCTTCAAAGAGATAAGTGACTCCCAACAAGCACACCTAAATACACCTCCCTTTTCTCCTACTCCGATTTCTTAGAGCCTTAAGGGCCGAGAAGCGAGCAAGTGCTGGGTTGAATGGGAGGGGGGCACCAGGAGATAACCCGCAAGAACTTGGCATCGCAGACCCACCGTGTCCGCCTCGCAAGGATGCTGGTGACCTGTAGATTGCAATAGGCACTGAATGATGCTTGCTGCTGCCATGGAAATGGTGGATGTGGTGCGCTCCCAAACTGGACGCCCCCCAGGCCACTCCTAGGAGGCCGCTGAGGGTGAGCGGGACTATCCAGAGGAGGGCCAGGCGCCCCCCTGCGCCGCCGCCACTGCCGCCCCCGGGCGATCCCAGCTCGACTCCGCACCGGAGCATCCTCTGGTACATGGCGGGGCGCCCGCCAAGGGGCAGCCTCCGCGGGAGGCAAAGTTTGGGGCTCAAGAAGAGGAGAGGAAGCCGGGGATCCGTCGGATCGCGGCGGGCTACGGGGCCGGCTGCCTCACCGCGCCACGGCACCCATCCTCTCCCTCCTTTGGACAGTCTTCTCGGGGTCCTGGAGTCTGCTGTTCCCTGCACCCAAAACAATCCGAAACATAGCCGAGGCGGATGCAGCTGGCGAGGGACTTGTCCGGAAAGGCAGCCCCGGTGAATAGCAAGCGCAGAGAGGGTGGCTGCTCCCAGGTTTGCAAGGCTCCAGGTTCTCCAGATATACTCCCCAAGAGTTTCGGGTGAGAGTGTGTGCCGGTGGGTGGGGAGCCGGGAAATTGTTTAAAGCTCCTCCCGGAGGGTCCTCACTTCTACATGACAGCCATCCACCGGGAATCCACTAGGTAAATCCATTTAGCATTGTGCGTGGGGAATGGGGAGGCCACTTCGCCGGTCCAGCCTCCTTTCAGGAGAGAAGCAGACCCCATGGACGCAAGGCACCCCTTCTCTCCATTCAGCCCCGGCCCGCTCTCCGGCTCGGGCCAGCCTCCCCCGGGCAGCGCGCAGAGCAGCGGCGCGCATCGCCTGCTCCAGAGGCAATCTCCGAGTCCGCCGCCTCCTGACACTTACGCCGGGCGAAGGGTTCAGAGGGAAGAGGGCACCCTTGTGAAGACAGCGGGGATCGAACTGGGGAAGGCGAGCAGAGGAAAAACAGGAGCAAATGAAGGGGCAGAAGAAGAAAACAATATTTTTAAAAAACAAAAAAGAAAAAAATTAAAAAGAAAAAAATAAATAAAAGAACTGAAAAACACACACGCTGTTGAAGCTAGGGGCTCTATGCAAATCTGCAGTCTCCAAACAGCAAATCACCGAGGCTCGGATGCAATGCAGAGGACGAGCCTATGTAACAAGGGAGGCTGGTCTAGCTTCCCGCAAAAATCGCCGGCTTTGCCTCTCCCTGGCATTCTCCACACATCACAGGGCCACGTGGACGGCGATGCGGGAAACACCTAAAAAGCAACGCTCTCCCTCAACCAGGTGATCCCTCCGTCTGAATCACCCAGGCAAGAGGCACCATCCCCTACCCCTCTGCGTAAAAGTAACCAGTGTCTTTAGCGCTCCTAAAAGAGAAGGAATCGGGCTCTTTTTATTGGACCAAACTTATTTTTCCAGGTGTTCAAATCCAAACTGCTAAAAAAGGTTTGATTCCATCCACTCGGCGTCAGTTCCGATGATCTGCTTACTGCATGTATTATTTATAACAAAGAACCCTCCTTCACACTACAATAGCGCCTGCCTTATAGGAGCCAGTGGAAGTCAGGGAGACTGAAAGTCCAGGAAGACAACAGGGTGAGCAGCTGGGGAAGAGGTGGAAAAGAGAAACACGGAGTATGAGAAGACGCAGAGAAAAGAGACACAGAAGTAGTGGGAGTTAACTGTCTTTCAGTCGATAAATTGGGATATACAATAACAATAACGCTGAGATATCTAGCCGCCCAGCTGTGATCTCTCCTCTTCTAATGGCGGGTTCTCACCCTTTTTCATAAGGAAAATCGCATTAGGGCCAAAAATCCCAAGACCTAGTATTCTTCGAGGGGAAAAAAAAGACATTTATATGAAATTGGGCATCTTTCCTGAAAGCTTTGTATCCCCACATGAAAACCATTAAAAAAAAAAAAGATAGAAATCTTCCTCTCAGACTATGAGACAGTCCATGAGACAGGGAGGACCCCCTTCAAATTAAGAATAGGGATTATTGCTGAAATATCACCAAGTGTTTCAACAGATGATAAGGGCAACAGTGTGCCCCTGAATTGACAGTCTTACTGTTACTCTGTTGAAAGTCAAATGGAAGGAACTCTGAACACACACATCCTCTTTAGGCTCTTCACTTTATGTATAATATGTAGCAACAAATATGACTCCCTGTGTTTTATTAAATTATTATTATTAATTATTACTCTATTGAGACATGATATCATATACTTTTAGCTAGGGTTGAATTCCAGATCCCCCTGCTCTGTCTTCACAAGCACTGTTCTGAGTTCATAAACCTTGGAACGTTATTCTGAGAAGATTTGCTTCAAATCAGTTGCTCACCCATGTGACCATTTGAATTTGCACATTGTATGCTAGCTCTTGCAAACAGATAAAGACTAGACCATGAGAGTCAATACATAAACAATGGCCAGGGGTTCTGAATCAAACAAGTGGCAATCCATCATCACCCCTTTTCCCTCAAAGCTTATTTCATTTTACTGAAAATCTAATTCTTCCATAGTTTATCACTCTATGTAAATGTATTGTCTCTAAACTTTCCATACAGGCTCAAATACCAACAGCACAAGCCCTGCATCTCCTACTGTCTGCTGCTTCTACCCTTGTCCCCCAGGGCGATTTCCTCTTTGTTTACTTGTGTTTTCTTAAGCAAGCATCGTCTTTATATTTATTATAAAGTAAGAGAATTAATAAAATCATCCCCAGAGTATGTTTTTAAGACTGTGGAGGAGATATATGTGTGAGAAGAAGCATTTGCTGCTAAAGCCTGACGACTAGAGTTTGGATCACCAGAATCCACATATAAGACACGTGAAACAGTTCAATCATCTGTGGTCCCCTTGTGCCCCTATAGAGA
Source organism: Chionomys nivalis (assembly GCF_950005125.1). Taxonomy (NCBI): domain Eukaryota; kingdom Metazoa; phylum Chordata; class Mammalia; order Rodentia; family Cricetidae; genus Chionomys; species Chionomys nivalis. The sequence continues at coordinate 115,436,585 of NC_080086.1, read as the reverse complement.
TGGGAGGTGGTGAAAGGGAAAGTTTCAGAGGCAAGAATGTCAGTGACAGAGCGCTCTTGTCTCACTCAAACACTGTCCTCTGACCTTCACACATGAGAGTGGCAGATCCACATCCACCACTCCCATGAACGAGCATGCACACGTGGGGAGTGCTAATTACAGGCCCAGATCCTGGATTTGACATATCAGTGTCTTCATGGAAAGAGAACACTGAATTAGGTAACCAAAAACCTGTGGTGGCTTCTTGGCAACGCTGTTCATGGGTTATGTCATCTTGATTTCTTGCCCTCTCACCAGAGTACATGACTTCATAAAATAGCTACTTTACAGTCTTTTCTTCTAATCAATCCCAGGAGGTGCAAAAGATACAATGTGTCATTTAATGTTAGAGTGCTTTTTAAAAAGCATCAAATTTTCTGTTCATGTTAGTCAGGATGCATCTTTTCCAAGGCAGGTATAAGCAGTGTGGGCTGATTAATGTACCCAGTACCTCACACTTTTTCTATCCGTAGGAAATGAGTGTATTTTCTCCAGTACCCCATAGATGGTGTAATTTGTCCTTTCCTTTCCAACTAGGTCTTTGGAAGGGACAGAAGCTAAGTCTTCCTTTGTACTCCCTCTAGTGCCCAGCATATGTGAAACACAGGGTAATCTCAAATACACCAAGTTCTCATTATTTTCTATAGTTAGAGTCCATAATCATAACCATGGATATGGACACCATGAACACTGAAGCAGCAAATGGTGAGTCACTTTTTCTAGAGAGAAATACCAGGTTAGATTCTTCTGAATGCTAGTGATATCCTTTTGAATTACTAGTTAACAAAGACCCTTATATTCTATTTAAAGATATTATTTAATATACATTTTTCACTAACTAACAAAGAACTCTTGACCTGAATGAAGCTTATGTAACACATGCATTTTTTTTTTTTTTTTTTTGGTTTTTCGAGACAGGGTTTCTCTGTAGCTTTGGAGTCTGTTAACACATGCATTTTTATCTGTCAAGGACATTCGAGGCTGTATGCATTTCAGTGTTAGGATTAGGAACTGTTTTCAAATATGAAAATCACTCAAGAAAAGCATAAAGTGTAAGCAAAGCACTTGAGAAGCAAGAGAATCATGTTGTTTGAGCATAGTATGAGCTACACAGATGCATTGTCTCCAAAAAATAAATCAAATCAATCAAAACAAAACAAAAACCCATGAGAGGTATAAGAATTTCGACACGAAGCACATTGCCATCAGAACACATTCCTTTGGTGCAGAAGCAGGGAGGCAGAGCCCCAACTTGTTTACCTTGAGCTTTGAACCCTTGTTAGGGACTGAAATTTTTCACTATTCTCTGCATGTGCACTAACAATTATCAAAGGGTCAGGTATTAATTTGGAGTGACACACTTGAGTGAAGAGGGCTGACGAACCTTTCTGTGTGGATAAACATGATTGACTGCCTTTGTTACTCCCTTGATTTCTAGAAAAGGATGGGGTAGGTTTTTAGAGAGTAACTCATATAAGTTAGAACACATACGAAGAAGGGGATCAACGCAGAGGATTCCAATGAGTTTGCCGAAGAGCAGTCAGTGAAGAAAAATCTCTCTCCTGACGTATATTGCCAAAGGCCTTGGGAGATAAAGACAGGGTTAGGGAAAGGATAGGCTAGAAATCTTAGTTTTACAGGAGTCTCAAGAGCTTAAGAAGGAGTATTTATGGCTGTCTTGACAGAGAAAATTGTAGCTATTGTCTTTAAGGCAGATGTCTAGGGCACCTTTGCAATACTTAGGATGTACTGGGGTGGACACTGCGCTGCTGCTGCATCCGAGTTTGTTATAAATGGTAGTAATTTTATCCAGATGGTGGGCAAAATTTTTATGGACAAACACATGCCTCTTTTAGATGAGCAACTAAAGCTTGTTCTTTTTGTTTTATCTTTGCCCCTTCAGATGACTAGGCCAGCAATTTGAGTTTATGCTCTGTAAGGGAAGCTGAGCCATGTCTGAAAACCTGTTTTTAGATGACTCAAAAATTTGTTGGAAAAAACATGGGGCTTTGGCTATCAGATCTTTTTATTCCCAGCACATGTAGGGTGATATTAAGTGTATGTTAGTGTTACTTTGTACTTTGCGAGAGTCGGTGACTTTTTCTGGGATTCTCTTCTTTCCTTTTCAGATACAGACTCACTGTAACCACTCACACTGTTCTCAAGTTATCATCCTGCCTCAGCTTCTGCATAAGCTGGGGTTAGACCAATATGATGATTCTTCATCCACAACTTATGCCCTATTATTAATGCCAGAGATAGTTGCTGGAAGTCTTGGACCATCACCATTTCTGATCATGATGGAGTTTTGTTCACGAGTTTGCATATTCTATCTGTTTAAAATAGATTAGTACATATAAAGTTCAAATATTGAGAGTTGGTGTAGTGGGAGTTAGGAACTGGTTTTCTTTGTTTTTATTATTAATACAGCGAGTGAGTGGCATATCCACAGTCTCTTACACATCCTACTTATATTGAATAAAAAATCTGAACCCTAAATGCATCTCATCCTTTATCACATATAAGATGTCAAAATACTACTAGGAACCAACAACTTATCTGTAGTTGACATGATCGGATATTTGATTGCACTAAGTCACTTAACCATTGCAAAATGTTGTGAAGGAGGTACTCATATTGATCTCTAATATGGTAGCCATTAAATTCTGCGAGGTGATAAGTTGAGTAAACATTATCTCTAAAACATTATTATATGAGTTTGAAGGAAAAGATTTTTGGTAAGTTATCTTTGAGTTTGCTAATAAAAAGCAACAAACAAAAAAACAAAATACCCAAGGGCTAGAACCTCTTCCAGCTCCCAGAAAGTGCTACATAATTTTATGCCTATTTATTAATACCTGTTTCTATACCAGAAACTAGTTTGAATCTCGCATTCACTATGCCTATTTTGTGATCTCTAGAATAGTTAGCCCTCACTTGCCCTTAACAACTGTTGCTTCTAAATAATACCCAAAGGAACCAACTAGCTATATGTGTTAAATCATCCCAAGCAACTCGGGCGATGATTTACAATGAACAGTAGCATGGGTAGCATGAGTAGCCTGAGGTCGACGACAATGTTAAGAAGTGGATGATATGACATTTTGTGAATGAGGAGGGAGGTAAAGGACATGAAGGAAGAGAGTGAGTAGAAAGAAGAATTCAGAGAGAAGTGGGAAAGGATTGTCCATTTCAAATTATTGTTTCATTTCCCAAAGTCACACTGTCTTAAAGAATAGAATGGTTGCCAGGCAGACATTTCTACCTTTTCATGGTTTTCTTAAGCTTAATTGGAAATCCTTATGATTCAGTATTAAGCTTTTTAAATAGGAAAGTAGACATTAAAAGTAGCAGAAGGGAAGTATATTAAAACCCACAGGCAGCACTAATCTTCTAAAAATTAAAACGAAGGGAGTGTCAGTCTTACACTTTGCGCTTCTACTGACATCACTGTAGAAACAAGCAGACCCCATATTTCTATCTATCTGTACTTCTTAGAACTGAGGGGGAAAGGAGAGAGACACTCACTGAAGAATATAGTCCTTAAGAATTAGAAACATAAACTCCTGATCCTGGTACCTTTTTATATGGCAGTAGGTCCTGAAGGGTATGCTGAGAGATGACCAAGAATAGAGGAATAAGGACACTGAGAGAAAGAAAGAAAAACACACGTGACAGTTTAAAAGCATCTCTGGAGATCTCCTGTAATCCTTTAAATTTGGGGCTGGGGAGGTAGGATGGTAAAATTGTGTAGCAAAATAGTCATGTTGTGTATTATGTTGTGTATTAAGCTCATTTTCACCCCTAAACAGCCACCATCCAGTCACAGGCACGGTCATCTCTCTATAACTTAGAGCTTACTCACTAATATAAATCAGGGGGCGTGGTGTGAATCCCACATGAGCCAACATGGCACGCAATCGATTCAAACTAAATCAAAATCTGGATGTTCCGTTGACTTTATTGAAGTCAAGGATACTTATATTTAGGACTGGAATATTTGTGATCTGTATGTTTCCTTTGTCCTATTTAGTAAGAATGTAATTTATGGTGGCCTAAATAAAAGTCAGTGCCTATGCACCATAATAACTATCTTTAAATATTGCAGGTCTTTGCTTGGATACCAACCATTCAAGTCACCTTCCAATTATTGTCAGAATTTACTGTTTGTCCAGTTTTTCATAAAACTCATATTCTTGACAAACTGTCCCAAGGTGAGTGAGTTCATTTGTTGGGAAACATAAAGCCAAAGTGCCAGAGTGTGAGCTTGAATTTCATCTCTGTCATTAATGTGACATTAAGTGCCATCTACCCCAGTTTCCCTATCTGCAGAATGACTACAGTACTACTTTAACATGTTTTAAGACAGGTTGAGAACTTCATTCATATCTACACATTTTAGTCAGATACTGGAAACAAATATAAGGAGCTGTGATGTGTTTTTTAACAATGCTTAAAACTCTCTTTATTCTGTCAAGTTTATTTATTTTCCGAATAATTTATTAGCTTGACTTCTCTAATATCCTTTGTTCAAATTATAATGCGAAAGGAGAACACAATAATATCTGATAGTTTGTGTGACTCGCGTCTCAGGTTGCTTTGTTTTTGGCCTCCTTAATCTTTGGAGGATCTGGTACTATACATTACCTAAAAGTTCCTAGGTGATGCTAGAGCTTCTGGTATAGGAGAACAAGACTTCGGACTGCTCCTCTGTTTGAATTCTGCCCTTGACATAGGCTTTATCAGTGAATACACAGAGTTCTCTTTTCATTAAGCTACTTAGCAATGATCTCACCTCCATTTAGCTGCCTCAAAAGCTACAGAAAAGTTGGTGTACTGTAACCATATATGATGGTGTTGATCCCATTTCTCTCCTGTAAAGCATTTTTGAAGACTTCAATATGCCATTATCTTCATTTCACAACATACAAATGTATATTCTCTTTATTCTCATTCAAAAATCATCTATTTCCCTGCTGCTTTTTGCACATGAGTTCATCTTTGGTTACTGTGCTATTTGCTCCTACTAACTTACTAGCGATATGGTTTGAGGTAGGCTATTTATTTAAACATAATTTCCCATCGGAAAAAATTGCAAATAATTTCAGGGTCACTGTGCAGATTAAGTAATTTGATACCTTTGAAATAGGATATTGCTTGACACATAAATGTATATAGCTATGCTGTTATTGTAAGTGATTATCATGGGTTATTTTTCTTCCATTATAGTAAGAAATTCAATCAAATAATACTTGTTTTCAAATAAAACTTAAAACTGCTACTATTTCAATTAGTCAACCACTCCAACAAAAGCAAGTAGGACATCTCTCACAGGGACTGGCCTATCAAGCTTCCTATCTGGCCTATGTCAGCTACAGGGAAAACCAATGCTGTACACTGACAGGCTGGCACCTGTCTGCTCCACTACAGAGCACAGTCTATCGTGTTCATTCATCTGTCCAGAGAAAGCAACATGAGCTTGTTCAGAATGGAATCCAGTGTAAAGAGGACAGTTAGAAGCCAAGGTAGGGTGATGGAAAATTGACACACAATTTTCTGATTCTCTAGTGAACACAGGCATTTAAATCAGAAACCAGAAATCATGTCCATACCATGTGTTTAATTTCCCGAGCATCCAAGCACTTAGATCACCAGTCAACTTACTCTATCTTTGCAAATCCATATTCTAAAACATACAGCACTATTTGAATGCAATGAAAAGAATTCAATCATGAAATTTGGATTGAATCTTAAATAGCTTCATGTGAGAGCTATAGTCGAGTCCCTATCTGATTTGGTAGTTATTAGATTAGGTATATATTAGATTACAAATTTGTCACAATGATATTTCAATGTTAGTACTCTAGCTCAGCAGGCATGGTCAATTCACCACAAAGATCCCCTTTCCTGTAGGCAAAGTTAAATCTTCATAGCATGGAATATAAGCCACTGTGTTGGCATCCATGCAGCCTCTCTGGTCTTAGTGCTCAGCTCCTGTTGTTTCCCCTGTAGACACCTTATGTGGGATGTCTCTTTGTATGCTGTGAATATGTTTTATTACCATTGATTAATAAAGAAGCTGATTGGGCCACTAGCCAGGCAGAATAGAGCCAGGTGGGAAATCCTAACAGAGATACAGGAAGAAAAAGTATGGAATTAGAGAGATGCAAGCACTCAGTAGAGAAGCAAGATGTGAGGTAACAAGCCATGTGCCTTGTGGTAAAATATAGAATAATGGAAATGAGTTGATTTAGTGATAAGAACTAGTAAATAATAATCCTGAGCTAATAGGCCAAACAGTTTGTAATTAATATTAAGCCTCAGAGTGGTTATTACAGAATTGGCAAGTAGGAGAGAAACTTCCATTTACAGACACTTTGTGCTCCACTTCTAGAAACTCTTTTCTAAAACACAGTGGGATATTTGATTGTTTGTTTATATTGCTATTACCCACCCTATTCCCTCAGGGTGAATAAGCAACCCCTTTTCCCTTTTTCCTTCCTAATATTCAAGTCATTTCTTCAATAAAATTTTTAAACATATTTCTTTTTTGGAAAAATTTGGAAATGTTACTGTTATCTACATTCTTGATTATTGGAATGTTAAAAATAACTCCTTAAACCAACCCCCATCAGACAGAGGGCTGATCTCCAAAATATACAAATAACTCAAGAAATTGATCATCAAAAGAACAAATAATTAAAAAAAAATGGAGTACAGACCTAAACAGAGAACTCTCAGTAGAGGAATTTAAAATGTCTGAAAGACACTTAGGAAAATGTTCAGCATCCTTAGCCATTAGAGAAATGCAAATCAAAACAACATTGGGATTTAATCTTACACCTGTAAGAATGGCCAAGATCAAAAACACTGATGACAACTTATGCTGGAGAGGATGTGGGATAAAGGAAACACTCCTGCATTGCTGTTGGGAGTGCGAATTGGTATAGTCCCTTTGGATATCAGTATGGCGATTTCTCAGAAAATTAGGAAACAACCTTCCTCAAGACCCGGCAATACCACTTCTGGGTATATACCCAAAGGATGCTCAATCATACCACAAGGACATTTGCTCAACCATGTTCGTAGCAGCATTGTTTGTCATAGCCAGAACCTGGAAACAACCTAAATGTCCCTTGATCAAAGAATGGACAAGGAAAATATAGTACATTTACACAGTGGAGTACTACATAGCAAGAACAAAAAAAATAATGACGTCTTAAAATTTTCAGGCAAATGAATAGATCTGGAAAACATCATACTGAGTGATGTAACCCAGACCCAGAAAGACAAATATCATATCTACTCACTCATAAGTGACTTTTATACATAAAACAAAGACAACCAGCCTACAATTCACAATTCCAGAGAACCTAGGCAATAATGAGGACCGCAAGAAAGACATGGATCTAATCTACATGGGAAGTAGAAAAATACAAGATCTCCTGAGTAAATTGGGAGCATGGGGAACATGGGAGCAGGTTGAAGGTGGGGGAGAGGAATGGAGGGGAGCAGAGAAAAATGTATAGCTCAATAAAACCAATAAAAAAGAAAACTTTGAAAAATAAATAAATGAATAAATAAATAACTTTAAAGAAAGAAAAGAAAAAAAACTCCTCAAATACTCAGGACAAATAAAGATATGCTTAAATTCCAGCTCTGCAGAGTGGGTATGTGAAGTTACAGAGTTAGTTCTATCTCTATATTTAGTGATTTCCAAGGACCCAAACAAATAGAAGAAGGAAACACCCTTCTCATTTCACCTGGAAACTCTTCAGTTAACACCTTCGATTGCTTAGAATCTACAAGAAACTGAGACTGAATTTTAACTGGAGTGTCAAGTTAGTTGATTATAAGCAGTAATGGAATTCATTGTCATGTTTTTCCTGCTCATGTCATAGCGGATGTCATTCTTTCTCTAAAGTCATGAAAAACAAAATACATGCAGGTTAAGCTGCCTGCTGGCAAGTGGAATTGTGAGGAAAGGTTTCTGGCTAATTTCTGAATCTTTAGCTATATGATTTATATATTAAAATAATCATCACCATAACCATTCAAATAGTCCGTGATCGAAAACCAAACTTCAAATGAAATGTATTTACTGGGGGACAATAAGAGAAAAGCTGCAGGAGCTGGGAAGTGGCACAGCTCAAACAGTGTGGTCACTGCACAGTTCAGGTCTCCTAGAATATCAATTTCAACATGTCCCAATATATTAATTCCTAAAAGATAGGGGATGCTTTGTTTCTTTTGTAACACATATATGACCTCTGAAGCATTTTGAAAAACCATTAATCTATTTTTTGTAACTGTCTTCCCTTTCCTTTTGTGAAAGAATTGCTTTCCCTCCCATTTGCTCTGTTCTGCTGCTGCAGTGATTCCCCTGGAGGACCACGTGTTTATCTTGACAGGTGTTAGTGGATTCCAGAGACCTCTGTGGAATTCTTCTCGGCTGCACCGAGATACAGTAGAAAATATAATGTTGCAAAAGTAACAAACTTACCTTATTGTTTTCTAAATACAATAAGCCACAGAGTGAGTGGAATTAATTTGATAATGTCTTTCTAATGAACCTTTCATTAGACATATGTTGTGGTCTTCAATATCTAATAGAAGTACATATTACAAACAAAGCATTACCTGATGATTCTCTGGATTCTGTCTCATGATTACCTCATACAATGTTCAATGAAATAGTTTAAGCTCAATTATTCGAGACATCTCATCACAGAGTTACAATACCCATTTCTAGATACAAATTCTTTAAAATCCTGACTAGATGAAATAAATTTCTTTTTCTGTTTGTCTTCAAGAGTTAAAACAGGATTTGCTCTTTTGTTGGGTGTAGGGTGGTATTGTGAGTTTCTCAGACATCTCAGAAATCATTACCTGGTGACCTTGATCTCTATGTCAGTTAAAGGGAACTCGAACTCCTGACCCTTTCTCTGCCTCCACCTCCCCAGTGCTATGATTACTTACAGCCTTCTGCCACAGAACCGGCTTGTGGCACTCATCTTTAAAGGATGGAAAAAATAAAAGTATTCTGTACAGTGTAAAAAATGTACTTGTTAATAAAATTTAGAGATAACTAATTGAGAATGTGTTTTAATCCAGTTTGCAGTGTTCTATGCTAAAAGTAATGTTACTATCTGGCAGAGAAAACATTAGCTTAAGTGGAGGTTGAACTGAATAGTTTGATGGCCAATGGAAGATCAATTCAAATAAGTGTGATCAACACCCTTTCATAGTAACGATATATTTTGATTTAAAATTTGTCAAAGACAAAATTCTAAACATTACCTAGAAAAACCTGCTTTGCTGGGCAGTCGTGGCTCACGCCTTTAATCCCAGCACTTGGGAGGCAGAGGCACACGGATCTCTGTGAGTTTGAGGCCAGCCTGGTCTACAAGAGCTAGTTCCAGGACAGGCTCCAAAACCACAGAGAAACCCTGTCTCGAAAAACCAAAGAAAAAGAAAAAAGAAAAACCTGTCTCTTTCAGAAAATCATCAGTTTTGGAGCACGGCCTGACCCTTTCTAGCTAATATTTAACATAGCACAAGCAAGAGCTACAAATAAGCCACATTCTCACGGCTCAACTCTGCCAAGGTCTTAATGTCTCATTTCAGTTTTCCTTGAAAATTCTCTCTTGCTTCTTTATAATTGCAGTTTTCCACGAGACCGGAAGATCCTGTCAGTCATGCATTTAACTATTATAATTTAAATTTACGTATTCAACTATTCTTCACCGCCACACTTTGCAGGAAAAAGGAAACACAGAGACAAGGGAAGGTAGGTTCTTCTGCAGCAATAGCAGGCAAGATCAGTATGAAAGCAATGGATCATGAAGAAAAGCAATTTCCTACTTGAGGGATTAGACACTACTCTCTTTTGTCCTGTTAACTCAAAGTTTTAGTTTTTTGTTTTTTTACAAGTAATACTGATTTTTTTAAATTTACATAAGCATTCTCTAGGGAAACTTCAAAAGACCCCAAAAGCATATTTCTCAACCAATCAATGGAAGAGAAAACAAAACTAAAATGAATAACTAGCCTTCTTTATGTTGTCTTTTCAGACACCTTTATACAGCATGGGAGGACTAAACTGCTAGACAAGCTAAAGATAATTAACTCAATAGGGGCCAATTTGCAATGATCCAGAAGGCTTTTTTCTTCTCTTTCTTCAGGAAAAATACAGGTAATTTTTATTTTGAAGTTGCACACATATGCTAACATCAGACATCTGAAAACTATGCAAATCTCTGCAAATGCTTGTATTATCTCTGAGTGAAAACAATATTAACTGCTGCCCTCAGTCATTAATAAATTCATATTAGAGGAAATGTGTAGCAGAAAAGGGTACTCAACAGCACCATGTGAAAACCATCATCATTTTTAAGCACATTTCTATGCATGGAAGAGGTGAACGTCTCTTAAATAATAAAGGCAAAGAATAGTCACAGGTACAAAATATGGGGAAAGAAAATCAAGAGTCGGATTCTACAATCCATTTTGTAACTTATTGCTTCTGTGAGTCATGTTTAAGTAACTTGTACATTTTCAGTGGTGAATTCTCTCGTGTCATGTTCTTAAGGACTAAAAGCCTTCAGAGCTAAATCTAAATGTTGTGAAAAACCTAATTTATTTTATCATATACCTTCGTTTCTCTATTTTATCTGTCTACAGTCCTACCTTTCACACTATCGACTCACATCTGTGCATCCAATGTATGATTAATGGATAAAGCTCCAGCAGGCATTTTGATTGTCTTTTTCCAATTGTCAAAACCCTGACACTTTTAAGTCAGTTTTCTACTCAATATCATATAGAGATATTGAGGACCAGGAAACAACTATGTTCACATAGCAGACATTCCCTGCTTTATAACCAAAATGTTATTTTCTAAATTGGGGGTGGGGAAAAACTATTGCATAAGTCAGAAAATTGTTTCTAAAAATTAAAGGGAATAAGTCCCACAGTAGCCAATTTAAAAGACTGCAGACCAACAATCAAGCAGAATGGAATCCATCCATTGCAACAAAATGAACTTAAACAACCAAAACTGTTTAAGATATTAAAAACATTCAGAAAAAGAAAAAAATAATAAAAACATTCAGAATGACTAAGAAAAGTGGAATTTGTAAAGATGTTACTTTTACCCTGTGAAACGCCTTCAGTCCAAACTCATGTAATAATAGCAGGTCACTTTGAATCCACCAGTTTTCTAGACTGGAGATAAAACAGCAGCAGCAACAAATCAAGAGTTAGTTTAATGACACATCAGAGAATGGATAGTGTGTTGAGATAACTGACTTCTTTTTTGTTTTTTCCTTAGTGGTAAGATTGGGAATGAGACCGAATGACTTACTAAGTAGCATCTGCCTTAAAACATAATAACTTTTTAAAAAGTGCTATCCCACAGTCAATTTCAGGAGCAACCTTGCTGTTCTGTGCTTTCCTAGAGTGAGCTATCAGCTAGGTAAAGCTGACGTGACCCAATAGATCTGATTTTGCATCCAACATCTATAGTTCCTTTTCCTAGCAAAAAGGATCACTTTGTTGCATAGTGTAGCAATGCACTCCTCTAAAAATGTTCACCTTCCCAATCTTTCTTTTACAGTGCTGCCTTTATGACCTAGTTCATGTTGAAGGGCTATAAATGGGTCTAGTATGTTTTATTTTTTTCAGCCCTAAACCCTTGTAACACCAAAAATGTAGAGTTACTTCCTATGGACAACACCCATCTTGACATCATATCCTAAAACTGATACCATAAAAATGGAGGAGCAAGAAGGCAGGGGATTCTAAATGTCTGATGTCTTCTTACAGGCTTTATTACAGTCCTGTGTCATCTATTTGAACTTCTTAAAAAAGCTTCGAAGCACGTGATCACTTTAGTCACATGTCTCTGTGTTGGACTTTAGGAGCTACATACACACCTGGTGATTATAATCAATTTCCTGGAAAGGCTGTTACTTACTTGGGTGAGTAAGCCCACCTATGTTTGAGACACTCCAACAGAGACATTTCTTTTTCTTCCAGAAAACAGGTAGCCTATGACATGTTTTTGGTCCCTTAAGAGCTACAAGCACTTTAGAAAGGCAAGATAGTTCCCTTTGCTCAGAGACCATTAGGGACAATAACTGGGAAATAAAGCTGGCTAAGGCTCTTGAAGAAGAAAAAAAAAAAAAAAGAAAAACCACTATGGACCCAAAGGGAAGAGCTTCTGTCTACCCTGACAACCAAAAACAAACAAACAAACAAATAGTAAGAGCATTCCATTCACTGGAGATAAAAGTTAGAAGTTGTAGTCTTGGCATATTGCTCAATGGATATGAACACTTATTCTGCAATTATGAAGATTTAAGTTCAAATCCCACACCCCTGCTCCCTGGTTAAAAAAAAAAAAATCAGGGCATGGTTTTAAGTCTTGTAACCCCAGCATTGTGGTGAAGAAGCAGGCACATCAGGCAACTCCCTGCTTGGCCAAGTCAATGCAGCCCAGATGGCCACTTTCTGGTTTACTGTCTCAAAGTAATACAACAGAGACCAAAAGGAAAGCATTGGACAGATGAAGTTCTTCTGAGCTTCACAGGCACACACATGGATCTATGTACTCATACCTCAAGGGCATGCAACAGCACAAAACACACTACACACCACTTACACACAAAGTTAGAACTTGCTGAAGCCATATTCATTATGTCCACTAGTAGCTAACTCTGCCCTGTGATTCAAGATAAACTTTATTGGCAGTCTTGGGGGTATCAGACTGTGTTCAAAATATCCAACAACAATAGAGTACCAGGCATTCATTCATAGGTTTATTAATAAAAACTTCAAATCCTTTACTTATTTAACAAGTAAATAAGGAACACTTACTCTGAAACAAGATTTGTAAGAGGCCTCCGACTTATGAGAAAGAAATGACGGGAGATTTAGTTCTTGCTAAAGAAAGAAACGTCTGGGCTTACCTCTTACCCTGAACTGAGATAATCTAAATTTCTCTTGATATCTATGAAGATGTGTTGACATCTTGATGTCTATGTTTGTGCACACCCCTTGACTTGTAGAATTTGACCTGCATATTCAATCTACCTGAAGCTAAAGGAAGATTTACAGCCAATCTACTGTTTTTTCCTGGGAGTTTTTTGCGTTTAATATTCTTCCATCCTGCAAGGCTACTATTAACTTTGATATATATATGCAACTTCCTGTCTACCCAAAGAGTCTCAGTTGCTCTTTTTTTCTTGGGCACCACACCATCATTAAATACGTGCAAGCAACAAGGTCTTGACTTGGATATCAAGAAAACCATTGTGGGCATAAGATCAATAGTTGTACTGTTTTCCCAAAGAATGTTTTTGTCACTGCTTCCTGTGGTCCTCAAAGCCCCTAACAAGCATGTAAAACTACACTTGTTTTTTGTGTGTGTTGTCTGTTCAAATGAACTAGAAATATACCTGAGAAGGATCTAGAGGTCCACATTGAAGTTAAGATCGACCGAATGATTGCAAAGCTAATAAAACACATTTCCTCTCCCAGGGCATTGTCTTCATCATGCACTCATTTGCTTCATCATGAACTTGGAACAGGAAAACAATTAACAAACACATTTGCAAAATCCTGCATGAAGGTTTGGGAAAATAAATAACTAGCACAGGATAAGAGAGACATAATATCAACATTGTTAGTGTGAAATATAACCACGGGATTTTTTACAAATGTAATAACAGACAAGAGTTTCATGTAATGGCTTAGAAAGTATTTGTATGTATTGAATTCTAATGTCCAGCTCATGGATGGAATAACAATTCCCCCAAATGCTTACCTAATATATACAGAGGTGTGGTTTGAGATGCTTGGCATCTAATTGTAAAAGATATATTAATGAACAGGCTGGGGAACAGATAGTCTCAAGAGACATGGTATGGAGTAATGGAGAGAAAAGAAACATTGCAGGTATCTTCAAATACTCTAAGGGTTTCCATATAAAACTAGATTTGTTCTTTATTTGCCTTGTAACTATAGGAAAGGATCATTTAGTGGAAATGGATTAATAAAGTAGCAGATACTGGTACACAAAACCTGGGGAGGTTTTAGAAAGGGAAGGAGCAAGGATTTTGAACAAAACTACATCTTGAAGGAAAATCCTGATTCTTGACCTGATTTATTACCCTATCTGGATTTTTCTCTATATATTTTTCTTTTGGTTTTTTTCGAGACAGGTTTTCTCTGTGGCTTTGGAGCCTGTCCTGGAACTAGCTCTGTAGATCAGGCTGGTCTCAAACTCACAGAGATCCGCCTGCCTCTGCCTCCCGAGTGCTGGGATTAAAGGCGTGCGCCACCATCGCCCGGCTTCTCTATATATTTCTTTGGAGAAAGAATAGATAATAATGTATAATAAGACAGTTTAAATAGTCAATCAATAAATCTAAAAGATGACTAGCATATGAGTAGACATGAAGGAGTTCAATAGACCATCCTATGATATGCCTGAGCGTAGCCTGGAGAGCCTAGAAATCATCCTTTATAATCTTCTTAGGAGCTATACAAATAATAATAATAATTCTAACCATATACATTTCTTTCTCATTTTTATCCATGTGTCTTTATACCTAGGGAAATGCACTCCATGTTTTGCAAGGAAGATGTGAGTTGGGGTATTAAAAGATACCTAAGAAAGAAAAAGACAAAGTTAATATCGCAAAATAAAATCAGTAGCCAGAAATTTGGAAAAACTAACTACAAATAAGATAACAAATAGGAAAAGAGGAAATCACAACAGAGAATAGACTGCAGTGGCTCTCAACCACTAAGCAATTTGTGATCCCCTTAGGGATCGCATATCAGATATCCTACATATTGGATGTTTACATTACTATTCATAAAAACAACAAAATTAAAGTTATGAAGTAGCAACGCAATAATTGTGTGGTTGGGAGTCATCACCATGAGGAACTGTATTAAAAGGTTGCAGTATTAGGAAGGTTGAGAACCACAACAAAAGAGGAAAGCAAAACTGCACTGATCCCATGAGGGGATGACTGCTAAAGCAATCACAGCGACTGTGAAACCCAGGAAGAACACAGAAAAGACATAAGTAAGTAATGCCATTAGCTCATTAGTACAGTGAATGCTGGGCAAGGCCTCTGTGTTTGTTCCTGTGCGCTTCTGTATTCACTCAATACTGCCCATGTTTTGGCATCTGTATACGTGCAGTCCGCCAACCATAAGTATGCATTTTAGCACTCAAATCAGACTTGAGTTATTTACTTCATATGTCAAATCACATGGATTGTTCTTGTAAGAAAAGAAGCAATCCTGCAATTCCAAATACGCAGAACCAAACACTGCAGCTGTCATGGTGTCACTGTCTTCTACAGGAGGTTGGAATTGATGCCCAGCTCTCTTGCATAGTTTTAGTGTCAAAAAGTAACCATTTTCTGATGTCAGGTTTTTTTTTTAATTTTTGAACATAATTTCTTCCCATAACATTCTCTATAATGTCAAACACATGCACATTGAAGCTAAATGGTGCACGCGCGTGCACACACACACACGCACACACACACACACACACTTAATCCATCCCTTCCCCATGGTTCTAGAAAAGCGGCTTCTTGACACTGGTACCCTGCTCCTACATATTTAGGTAATCTCCTGTGTTTCCTCAATAGTCCTGGTTATTCATAATCCAGGGTTAGGGGGTTAGCCAGTGGAGGAAAGTCGGAGCATGGCGACTAGGAAAAAGCTGGGCTGTGAATTAAGAATATTTGTACAGATAGAAGCCAAAGTGAAGATACCAAATGAACAGTGGTCATAGTCAATAAACATGGCTCCCCATAAACAAAACAACAACAAAAATAACTTATTTATAAAAAGTTCACTTAAGTTCCCATTTCTTTCGTAAAGACTTCCTCATCCTCCCCACCACTCCTCTTATTTAATTTTAGGTCATCAGATTTTTTGTTTGTTTGTTTGTTTTATTTTGTTTTTTTAAATATTTTTAAAAGTTTATTTATTATGTATACAGTGTGCTGTTTGCATTGCCTACAGGCCAAAAGAAGGCACCAGATTTCATTCTAGATGGTTGTGAGATATCATGTGGTTGCCGAGAATTGAACTCAGGACCTCTAAAAGAAGTGCTCTTATCCTCTGAGCCATCTCTCCAGCCCTAGGTTATCATTTTGATATGATTTTCACTATCTTCTGTTGTATGTTCCATATTTGGATGTACAGATACTGAATCTCAGACTATCTTACATCCACATGGGGCACGTGCTTTGTGTTGGCTCGAGTCTCGAGGTCATAAGAAGATACCGCTTTTGGAAATGGGGCAGCGTTCCAGTCACTCATAGCACTCTTTTAGAAGCCTGAGTTTTACAGTTTCTGGAGTTGTTGGAAGATTAAATGTGCTCAGGAATCAGCATTCTTACAAGAGACTGGACATTGGAAAATATATGTTTGCTGAACTTCATGTTTGTATGTGGTTTGTCAAGGAGCAGCTAAACATGGATGCCTGCTGCGGCTTTAAGGATAATGCTCTTTTTCTTTTTGGCATGGCTGTATGTATTTACGTGAAACAAAGAGGTGCTGATTTGCTTAGGTGTGTCCTCTCTGCCACTGGATAGTAAATACTTAAAGGGGTGCTATCCTACCCAGGCTACAATGAACAACTTCATTAAGCATTTTTCCTAAAGCATCAGGATTTTCCTAAAATTAACCATAAATACTTGTTTATGTTAAGGAGGAAAAAGATGAAGGTGGTAGCAGAAAAATAGCAAGCATAGGAGAGTAAGTTTATGATTGGGGGTAGGCATATAAGAGAGACACTATTAGAAATCTCCTTTGTTTTCATAGGCAGGAATTCATAAGGTCCAGTGAAATTTCTGTCAGTGCAACTCACTCTTGCTAACCCCAAAATCACTCTCCAAAATGTATTTAAGATTACTAACAAAAGCCTTATGTGTACTGCAGACAAAACACAAGTGACTGAAAAAAAAAAAAGGGAAATTCGTCCTCTGATACTAAAGAGATATGCATCCCTGTTTTTCTTCCTCCAATAGAACTCAAAGAAATTTGTTCCATGTCCACATGCACATGCATGTTTGCATGTGTATAAACCTGGTAATAACTTCCATCAATTAAGATCAAGGTTAATGAGCTATAAAATGGATTTGTCCAGGCACCAATGCCTTTTCATTTTCTTCTATTACAAAGTGTGTTCCTCATCTTTCACTCATGTCTAACTCCCCCACAAACCTTCTGTGCTTTTGTTTTATTATTACAAATAGCCAAAAATCAAAGATTGAAATTAGTACTTTAGAAAGGGTTCCACATGTATAAAACAACCAGAAATGGTTTTGAGTGACCTACTGTTTAGGCT
The DNA here is from genome assembly GCF_950005125.1 of Chionomys nivalis. Classification (NCBI taxonomy): domain Eukaryota; kingdom Metazoa; phylum Chordata; class Mammalia; order Rodentia; family Cricetidae; genus Chionomys; species Chionomys nivalis. Next base: position 115,419,160 of record NC_080086.1, on the reverse strand, counting down.
TCAATTTTTCAAATTTTGAAAAGAATTGTTAACTCAATTTTTATGTTACTAATGCCTATATACATATATGTATATATTTGAGAAGTTGAAAGAGCTCTTTGAAGACTTCCTACTAGATATTATTATGAGTGTCGTGTGGACTACAAGGTTAAGTGGTTTATCCAGATTTTCAAAGTTAATTAAATTATATACCAAATTCCTTATTCTGGGATCTATGAAAGCTTAGGGAGAATCATGGACCTTTATAACCTTGTGAAAATTGACTGTACATGTATACATTTTTATGGACAGTGGAGCTATAATTTTCTCAGACTAACAAAATATTACCCAACATAGTTGAAACAAATATAGTTATAATTCTAATGTATAAAATATTTATTCTCATAAGTTATTCTAAACTATTGACAGTCATATAATAAAGTTTCTTTGACCAATGATATTGATGAGTATGGCATGAACACAGATAACTGGTACTGCAGATAACTAACAGTTTTCTATACCTCATGCTATTGTGATTCAGAATACCAGTCCTCAGAAAGTAATTATAGTGTTATACACTGTCTTTCCACCTTTTCTCGCATTGATGAAACTGCTGCCCTCTGGAACAACAAAGCATCTTTTGTACACTAGGGTATATTTTAAATATTGGAAGTCAGCTAGTGTATTCTGAAAAGCCTATGCTTCTCTGGTCATTAATGCCAATATTCCTCAATATTCTGGTCACGTTTCTGAACTAAACATACTTAGATATGAAAGAGACACATATTCGCTTGCTAATAGTCTCTAAATGCACACAACCAAAAGACTCACATCCATGAGCAAATCTTAGTCCTCAAGACCACACTGGATGTTTTGATCACCATTTTCTAGAGAGCCCTGTACTGTAAAATGTTATAGCACTCTGTGTTCTTCTTTGGGAATCCTTGGCAAGGGAAGATTAAAGAAAATAGTCAAAATATTTCTAAGTCTTATCTATGCTATCAAAATTACACCAAATTATTCTGACCATTGTTTGTTTCTTAGGTTCTCATATTCTCAATGCTCATTTTAAAACACTTGAAGGTAGATGAAGAAGAATTGCATTAGATTTGTTTCAAAATAACCCAGTTAGTGAGTAGATATAGGAAAGTTTTGGGTTATAGATAAAAACCTAATTGGATTGTAAATTAATTGTCAGATTGGGTAATGTATTCATTCTGATGTTTTTGCTCTCTTTAGATTTGTGTTGTGATAGTACGTTCTGTGACAGAAATTAAGTAACAATAATAGAGCAGTTAAATCTCATACAGAACCCACAGATGGAAGCGGAAGAGCTGGAAAGGCTTTTCCTTGTGGTCAAGACATTTGCAACTATGACAACAGTTTGTTAAAGATGCCATTACCGAGAAAATCACTCATGGAAACAATATTCCTGGGCAAAATGCTCACTTCAGCTGTTGGCCTCATGACCAAGGAGACAATAGGAAGCTCATTCTATAACTCGGTAACTATTGATCACATAGTATCCATTAGGGGAGAAAAATTTTAGCAACCAATGTGCAACGTAAAATTCAAAATTATATGTGTGTGCACACACACACTTATATTCAGTATTTTAAGTTGTATCTTTAAATCCAAAGCTTAAGAATTGCAAATCATTCGAGCTGGGGTGTCAACAAATGCAACAGGTTTCTGTGGAAGCTTTTGACTTTAAGAGGCTTCGCTTTTGACAGATTCCTTAGGTTATGGAAGGCAGCCATCAGCAGTCTGTGGAAAAATGAAATGCTGCAAATCTATTTTTATGCAGCTGGGATCAAGTTACTAAACAGATCAAAAGAAATAATTTCTTTGAAGAGGTGGCTGTTGACAACAGTGCCCTAAAAATAAGTGCAAATCTGAGGATACAAAATCTTGTTTCTATCTCAGTGGAAGTAACTATAGATACACGGCCATATACACGGAGCAAAAGAAAAGGGCTGCTGGGCTCACGCCCGGCAGATTTATCCGTAAACATTAGCCCGAGGCGAACACGCCCCCAATGGGTGGGGCTATGTCCCTACAGCATGCCATTATAATTATTTTTTAATATCTTCCAGCTTAATGTCCCTGTTATTAAGAGGATAGTTTCATGCTACTTCTAAAGTAACAGTTGTTTCTACCGAGATTTGCTTATAGTGTTAAGAACAGAAAAAATGACAACCATTTATCCAACAAAGCTCTTACTTTGAGCCAAATAACATCCAAAATATTTTTATTTGATTTCATAATTAAATGTTATTTTAAAAACTAGGTATTGATGCCATCATTTTGTAGATAAAATAGCTGATTCTTAGAGTTTGAAGTGTAAGTTGGAAAGGGTACAGATAGTGTGCCTCACAGGTAAAGTTAGGTATTTGACTTTTAATAAAAATCTTTTTCTAAAAACTTTTTTATTTTTAAGTTATTTATCTGTGGAAATGGTAAGTATTTTTGAATGCAGGTATCATCCAAAGTTAGAAGAGAGTGTCAGATCTCTTGGAACTGGAGTTCCAGGCAGAAATGAACCATAAGATATTGTCACTGGGAATGGAATTCAGGCCCTCTGCAAGAGCAGTGGGCACACCAACTACTGAACCAACATCTCAGCTTCTTAAATATAAGTGTCTTAATATCTAAGCTATATACTATGCCTTTGGGTTTAGTAACGTATCAATCAGTTCTAAAATACAGAGAAAATGTTAATTCACAGAAGTATCTTTTAAAATCTCATCGTATGTGAAAGCGAACTTGACGAGTAGAATTTCAGTAAACTGAGATTTTAACAATGAAGAAAGCATATTGAAGACTCCAGAGCTCAAGTGGGAGGAAGTGCTAAGATGGCTAAATAATAGCATGATATTTAGCAATTTTTAAAATCATAGTGTAGAGTCATAGAACAAAAACTCAGTAATGGTACTGTGGGAAACAAGACAAATGGTTGATCTAACAGTCCAAGTAATGATGTTTGTGATGTATTTTTAAGAGAAATCTTTCCTGGCTCTGAGTTGAAATCAAATGCAATCTCCTCATAGCTGTCATAAACAAATGCAACAATACTTCTTTGAAATACAGCTTATTTTGGCTGTAGTGAATAAAATATTCCCTCAATGAATCAGAACCCTCCTCTTTAAAGCACCTGTCAGGTCACACATGAGGATGCTGGTTTTAACATGCCTATTTTCAAAATCTTAGGAGAGGTACCAAATGATTAAAAAGAGCATATTTCAAAAGTTAAACTAAGCAATGTCATTTTAGGAATTCTTAGGTTAGAGAAATATGAAACAAAAACAAAAATAAATTTTCTGACAGTAATATAATAGAAAAACTATACTATGTAATTTATATTAGCAAAATATTTAAATGCATGAAACAGTATTGTTGAGGGGGTATGTAAAGAAATTAGACAAGATCATCATTTATGAATATTTGAGGAAAATATATATACAAATTTAAATTTGAGTTTTTTTGTTTTTAACATGAGCAGAGAGCCCTGATTCATATCTCTGCTTGCTTGAATGGTATATCTTTTCTCCCATGTCTTTTTGGTTTTGAGACTATAACTGAATTACAATATTTCTCCTTTACATTTCTTCCTTCCAAGCTTTGCCTTATACCCCTGCCATCGTTCCTTCAAGTTCATGCCCTCTTCCTTTTACTAACTATTATTGCTTGCATGTATGTACATACATACATATATGTTCCTAAATATAGCCTGTTTAGTCTATATGCTGCCTCTATGTATGATCATTTGGCCTTGGACAATTTGTGTGCTCTTCCCAGGTGAAGGCTTCCTTTTCTGTTCCTAGCTTTTCTCAGTGGCCTGTGAACTTGAACTCTTTAGAAGAATTAAAAAATGATATAAAGACCTAAAACAGTGCAAGAATGTTTCTTACCATGTAGGTATAAAAAAGAGGAAAATAATGTACATTAAATTTTTTTTTTTACTGGTTTGGATGGTTAGGAATTACCTGTCTTCCTTTGTGTTCTCACTAATTCTAAGTGGTTCTACCAAAACTTGAAGCATAACAAGCTAGCACAGGAAAGAGAACCTTTAGCCGACATGAATCTTTAGCCTTATAGTGCAGCTGAACCACTAAGGCGCTGTAGATGAATGCATCAAATATTGGTGGAAATAAGTCACTAGAATTTTATGCTGGTGTTTTAAAAACAATTTGTTATTGTTGATAGGGTGTGTGTCTGCTATTTTAGGATGAGGATATAGCTTGTTTCACATTTGAGAAGCCCTGGGATAAATCCCTGGTACAACAAAAGCAAGCATGGTGTAATCCAAGTCTTTAATCTCAGCATTTAGGAGGAGACGAGAAGTTCAAGGTGAGCCTCCTCAGCTACATAATTTGCATGATTCAATGCTAAGTATAGGATAGAAGACCCTTTTTTTTAACAAAACAGCAAGGTGGCCTGGAGAGATGGCTCAGTGATCATTTGTCTCTTCCACAGAGTCCCTAGGTTTGGTTCCCAGTGTCCACATAGTATCTTACAACTCTCTGTAAGTCCAGCTCCAGAGGACCCAATACACATTTCTAGACATCCTATGCTCTTTCCTGTCCTCTGTGGTCACTGAGCATACCTGAGGTGCCCATACATACATGGGGGTACTCACACGAACAGATGAAATCAAATAAATTGTTTAAATTCACAAATACACATTTTTCTGTGGTTTGTTGTTCTTCAGAAAAGTATAAGTGGAAAAATTTGTTTGTAGAAATCAAATACTTGGGAATGGTTAAAAGAATGAATACACTCACAAGCGAGACATCTAAAATCAACAGTAACCAGACAGGGACTAACCACGTCATTATGTAGAATTCTGCTCCTTTAGGATGGGAAAGGCAAAACATAGCTTCCAATAAAGATGTTTGAGCTAACAACAACAAAGAAAAAAATTAAATATGAACAATACCATATTACAATTTTCTTGATAGTTAAGGTTCTAGAACAATGAAATGATAATTTGTGTGACTCGCAAAAAGCCATATGCTTTTTTAAAAGCTGCAATGCTTATATTTATATGTAAAGTTAAGACAGGCATATCACCAAAGTATTGTGATGTGAGCCCCCATTTTTCTAAAGTGACAGAATGAATTAAGGCAGACCTTCAGCTGAGGTCTTAGTCCCACCCCAGTCTTGCAAGCCCATGTTATGTTCTGCAGCTGATCTGTGTAATTTGCTGTCTACACACACTTTATTAACTTAAACAAAAGTCACACATTTTTGAAAGGCAAATTTGTGAAGAATAATGTGGCTGAATCTGAATATTTGTGTAGTTTCCAAGCAAAGACGGTGGGAAGTGGGAAGGTAGACACTGTGGCCAGTTAGGTACTATCTGTCCACAGGAAACAGAAAAGTCAATAGCAATCAGGACAATTTGAACTGTTCTAATTCAGTGATAGATAGAATCCATCATCCTTCTGATTATAAGCATCTGTTCAGAATGAAGGAATCTTTTCCTAAGTGAACATAACTAAGGTTAGGCAACCTAGACACAAAGAGGGAATCATTCACCATGTTATTTGGTACATGGTAAGCTTGATTGGCCATGTAAAGGTATTTCCTGGTAAACCTTCTAACTAAAGCAACAGAGGTCCAATTTAGTATACTTATTTGCCTACCTTTCTATTTTTCTTTTTCTTCCTTCTTCCCTCCCTTCCTTCTTCTTTCATTTCTTTTTTTTTCTTTCTTATGCTGTAAATATGTTTTATTGCCATTGGTTAATAAAGAAGCTGCTTTCAACCAATGGCTTAACAGAATAAAGTCAGGCTAAAAGAGAAATACAGAGAGACTAGGTGGAGTCAGAGAGAAGCCATGTAGATACCACCAGAGACACATGTGTTACAACTTTGCCAATAGGCCACAACCTTGTGGTGATGCACAGATTAATGGAGATGGATTAGTTTAGGATATGACAACTAGCTAGAAATATACTTAAGCTCTTGGCCAAACAGTATTGCAAATAATATAGTTTCTGTGTGATTATTTTGAGTTAGAGTGGTAGGGAAATGAGCTAGAGGCCTCTGCCAACACTTTATTCTTTTCTAGTGACTTGCACAGGCACATACATATACACACCTATGTATGTATGTACATATGTATATGCATAATAACCTTAAGAAAATTTTCTGTAAGTAACTGCTAGTATTCATTGATGTGATTTAGGAAAATATAACAGTAAGTATATGCTGCCTATTACTAATTTCAAAAATAAATTAGATTGTTCTGACAAGTAATTATCAACTTGAAATTCATGAAAAAAAACCCCAAGTGATAACTGACCAATGTAAATACTACATGACCAATAACCCAACTTCAATTTTATTTAGGTACTGGGCCGTGGTGGCACATGCCTTTAATCACAGCACTCGGGAGGCAGAGGCAGGTGGATCTTTGTGAGTTTAAGGCCAGCCTGGTCTAAAAAGAAAGTTCCAGGACAGCCAGAGCTGTTACACAAAGGAACCCTGTTTCAAAAAACAAAACAATTTTATTTAGGTAATTTCACACCGTTCCAGGATTTTCCCTCACATAATTCTAAAATAAGTTGTGGAATAATTTGTTTAATGTAAATGTTCTCAGAGATATCAATAAACTTGTCATTGCTCATTGGTGCAGACCCAGCACTTAACAGAATATCTGTCATGTAGAAGACAGGCAATAAACATTTAAGTGAAGAAATGGCTGTGTTGACTATAATGTGTTTAAAGTAGAGCAAGAAATGGGGAGGAGACAGAAACCAAAAACTATAGAAAAGAAAGAAGACAGGAGCATAATTCAGAGGTGGGACACAGAAGACATCACAGACACAACTGGATTGTCACAATGATATTCACATTGTTTGACCCTTTGTTTCAGTCACAGAGTAACCAGACCAAATCCCTGAGCACTCCACATGCTTTGTGCCTCTCCTTGACCACCTGTTTGCCTCAGAAAGCTTGCACAGACTGTCTAGAGAGTAGATAGAAAATGAGCAGTAGAGCTACTAGGAAGGGAGTTGAAGACTGAAACAGACAAATCTATTGTGTGCAAGCCCACAGTCGAAGATTTTCCACCTCCCGGAGAGTCAGTCTAGCTTGCAGGTAGAGTATTGACTGCTAGGCAGAACTCTATGGCTATAAAACAGACCACTGAGCTAGGCAATAAAAGAGAGAGAGGGAGAGGAAATAAGAGGTCTAATGTCTTGTTTATGTCCCCTTTATGACTTCTTTGAGATGCTCTGCAGTCCCACAGCTGGCTCTAGTTCATATACTTTTCTGATTAAGGCAATACATAGCAAAGAAATCTAATATTAACGTGCAATTTAGAAAAAAAAGGTATCTAGAAATCTAAGGAAATTTCCCGAACAGAGTACCTCAATAATAACAGAATATAATTTGTTTAAATCTTTTAGAAATAAATCATGTGCTATAAGTCCCTAAATCATGTATAACTCATTTAAAATACCCAACTCCATCATATTGTGTTTAGTGATACCATGTTTGTTTATAGCCTTTTGAGTAAAAGATTATATTTGTAGTGAATAGAAACAAGTTTCATTATAGCAATCCTAATTATAGATTTATAAAACCTTACATGAAAAATGCAAATGGCTAGTATCAAATCATAAAATATTACTTTAATACACAATTTATTCATGTGTATGTGTGTTTTTCTATGTTGCGTTATGTGTACCAGATATATGCAGGAGTATCTACAGAGGCCAAAAGCAGGCATCAGATAACATGAGTTGGAGTTGTAGGCCATTGTCACCCAATGTGGCTGTTGGGAACTGAACCCAAGCCTTCTCCAAGAGAAGCAAGAGCTCTTAAGCATTTAGCGATCTTTCAAGCACCATGAAACATATACATAAAATGAAGTGTAAAGTTTGACTGATTAAATGGATCTAAAAATATAAGACATTGAAAAATGGTTTTCATTAAGAACTTAACCACTCTCTTTAATTTGAAAATTGGTTTTATGATTTTAATTTTAATATTGTGAAACTGAGAGATCCTACAAATTACCTAGTAGTCAAATTTTTTCTCAAGAATCTAAGCCTTTGCATTGTTAGGAAAGGGCTATAATGCATTTTTATTTCCTTTTTTTTACTATTGATATTACAGAACATTTCATGACTGTCTCACATGTCAAAATGGTCCTATGGTTTGGGGTCAACAGCTACAAATAAGCAGTTGTTTGGGAAATGGCTTGATATTAGTGGCTCAAATCTTTAGATTTATGTTGCTAATAATACCACAGTGTTTAAGGGAAGGAATTTGGAAGACAAAGATAGTTATAATTTGGATCCAGCCATTTATTATAAGACTGATACTGTTTTCTCATCCATAAAGTACCAGTCCCTAGGGATTGTGTGAGGACAGAATAATGTGCCCTGAGCAAGAAGCCCAGTACATAATGTGTACTCAATAGACGGGAGCAATTTATCACTATCACAAATGATTGTTAGTATTAATAATAAAAGCCACCCATTAAAGAAGAATATTGTTACCATCACAAGGCTTGCTGTGTATTCCAGTTCTAAGAAAGACTATTTTGTACCTCTCTCTTCTCTGAATTTCTACTTTTGACATACTACTGTTACTGATACATAGATTTGTTGTAAGCTCAATATGCATAACTTATTACAATAGTGTTCTAAAGACTATAGCCAGAATCAATCCCTCTCTAATGCTGACCACCATCAGACTTTGTACTTGCTGCTTCACAGCAATAATATTATATATTGTGGTGAATTATTTATATCTTACTTGACTCCCTAGATGCTATGCTTTCATGGATAAATCTTAGTTTGTATTCTTACCAGCTAGCATGCTACTGATACATAATACATGTTTTCTCAGGGTTGAATGAAGATGCCTAACATCAAAACATTCATTTTGAAAAGACAATATACATATTAAAATAATCTACAGACCAAGATAAAGTTGCATGTATTTCCAAAAAAGAAAATTGGCACTGCTATTATTAATTTACACATGATGTAATTTTCTATCATTGTGCCAGTATTCTGGCTTGTTTAATGTGGTGTGCATGAAGGGGTGGGTTTCAAAAGTGGGAGGAGAAGATACTCAAAGAATGCATTATCACACAATAGCCAGGGGAAATAGTTTAATGGTTTAATCACTTACTGGACTTAGAATACTCCATTCTTGCTAGTTTTACAAAGAAATTCACAACTAGAAAGTGGAATCTGGAGAGAAAGGTGCCTGGAGCTTTAGGTTACAGGGAGGATTTAGTGTTCAAAGTGGCATCCAACAGAACCATGACCATCAGAAGATGTTTCTTTTAGCATAAGGTAAGGATGCCATAGTTAACCTACTGGTTGAACCAGCCACATTAACTTTATTTATTAACAGCAAATATGCTCCAATATAAGTCACCTATCAAAGAGTTCTCCATGGTGCAGATTTAACCTTATTAAAAAAAATAGGGTTTCAGTCATGGAACTCTGTTGGTAGAGACTGCTCGTTCATTCCCAGCTGCCCACATATGCAAATAATCACACTGAAACTATATTAATTAAATCACAGCTTGGCCTATTAGCCCTGGCTTCTTATTAACTAACTCATACATCTTAAATAAACCCATTCCTATTGTTTTGTATTTTACCACAAGGTTCGTGGTTTACTGGTAAGATTCTGGTGATTCTGTCTCCTTCTGCAGCTACATGGCATCTCTCTGACACCACCCTTTTTTCTCCTCTGTCTCTGCTTGGAATTTCCTTCTTGCTCTATTCTGCACTGTCATAGACACAAGCAGTTTCTTTATTCATTAAGCAATAAAAGCAACACATATACAGAAGGACTTCCCACATGAGAACTCCCTACACAGACCAGGCTGGCCTCAAAGTCAGAGAGATTCACCAGCCTCTGTTTCCTGAGTGCTGTTATCAAAGCTGTGTGCCACGATACGTGGCCAGGCTTAGACATTTTAAGAACTAGATCCACAGATATGCCCAAAAGAAATAACATGAGCCAGCTGGTGTTGGCACACACCTCTAACTCTAGCACTCAGGAGGCAGAGGCAGGCAGATCTCTGAGTTCAAGGCCAACTTGATCTACAGAGTAAGATCCAGGAAAGCCAGGGCTACAGTCTCAAAAAAAAAAAAAAAAAAAAAAAAAGGAAAGAAAAGAAAAGTGATTTAAGGTGCAAGATCCTTTATATTCCAGAGAGGACTAGTATAGGCCAGGAAAAAAAAGTTGTCAGTCCTCTGACCAGCAGGATTGGGTCACTAATAGAAGCTAAAAATGAGGTATTTCAAGGCCCAGAATAATCATGGAGTGAAAATATGGTAGAGTTTAAACTCTAAGCAGGCAAAGTGGAAGCCAATTTAGTGCGCCTGTACTATCATGAAGGGGATTCACGTCCCTTGAGTGTCTGAGAAGAACTAGCCTGGTTCAGAGAAGCTTGGGCTCATCTCACCAGAACCAAGTTCTGAGAATGACATGATAAACTGGGTGTGTGGCTAGGGATAGAGTACTTCCCTACCATAAGCAAAGCCTCACCACTGTCCCTACCACAACATAAAGGGATTTGAAAGAGAAGAGAGAGCTGAAACAAATGAAGATTTAAATGGCCAGGGGTGGCAGTTCATTCTTGTAAGGCAGTGGTTGGGAGGGCTCACTAAGATGGATCAGGAGTCTGAGAACCACTTAGCATGCATTGCAAGGCTCAGGCCAGTCTGGACTACACAGTGTGATACTATCTCAAAACCCAAACAAACCCAGGAGTCCCTGTAGCTCTCCCTACATTTCAGTGAGCATCAGCAGCAGTCATCATTAGGATGCAATGCCACTACACAGCAGGATCTTGCTAGATTAATGGATTGTTACTCCGTACTTTTCCCATTGGATAAACACTTACTATGATTTTAATTTCCAAATAAAAACAAGTTTATAATGATATTAGGCCATCAGGCAAGGTATGGCATCAAATTAGTATTGATAGTTTGTTTTTCAAAGTCTATTAAGAATACTGTAGATGATAAATTATCTCCAGGCCCATGGTGATATTAATGCTAGTGTACAACAAAAAAGTGAAGAGGCTTCCTTTCTTTAAAAGTATCAAGAAGCATGCCTGTCAACACAGCTGAATGGATAAAACCACACTTACGGTGCAAGAATAGAGATCTGAGTTCCATCCCTAGTACCCACACAATGAGCTGGCATGACCACATATGCCTGTGGCTCCAGCACTGAGGGGCAGAGGCAGAAAGACCCCTAGAGGCTATCTGAGACAGTGTGCTTCTGGTTCAGTGAAAGACCCTGCTTGTTTCAAAGACATAAGGCACAGAGACAAAGAGGAGAACTCCAGTGTCCTCTGGCCTCCAAATGTACATGCATCCTCATACTCAAATATGCACGCACACACACACACACACACACACACACACACACATATATAAATTTTTTCAAAAATCATCAGGAAATAAGGAGAAAACATTGTCTTGGGCACCATTGTTCTTTTATTTTCTGATGTTTAGTAACAACACGCAGCATGCCAGATCTGAAATAGCCTATCAAATTCACCTCCAGGACTGACACTGTTCCTCTGTCAGGAGAGATTTACCATGAATGCCAACATGTGCTCAGGCACCTTTGGTACCCCACGGGCAGACCACTTCTGCTGCAACTATGATGGGAAATCACCAAAGGCTCGGAGGACAGGCTCACTACAGAAGTCAGATGTTTATCTTTCCTCTGGTAAAAAGTCATGGATTTTTACCCGTAATGTTACAAAGACAAGACTGCCCTAGAAGCCTTCCTTCCTGCTGCTTCACAAGCTTTCTCATGCTGCTTTCCTCATCACTTCTTTTCCCCCTCTTCAGGATCCTTCACTAATTTGCATTTCCTGGATTTTCCTTACAGCTGTCTCTTTGATGATGTATTTCTTAGCCATGACTAACTTAGTGGGTGGGAAGTGTTTATTTTCCCTTCAATATTATTTTGGTCAGAGTCAATTAGGCTGCTGAATATGAACAGATATTTGCTAAAACCTTTGAGCCCCAAATTAGGTCTTCTTCATCCACTACTGTCAGGATTTCCATACATTGGCCACGCCCCCCCCACAACAATCCTGCTCAGAGGCAGTACACTGACAGATAAAAGGGGGTTAAGAATAGAAGAGAGAGCTAGGCAATAGTGGCTCGTGCCTTTAATCTCAGCAGAGGCAGGCAGATCTCAGTTAAGTTTGAGGCCAGCTTGGTCTACTAAGCAAGTTCCAGCAGCCAGGGGCCAGGAAAACACAGAGAAACCCTGTCTTGAAACAAAACAAAAGAATGAAAGAAATAGCTCCTGATGTTAACTAAAAATAATTCATCCTATACATTGGACAAATGCTCTGCTCTGGTTCTTGCTTTACATGCAAAATGAAGTCTGGAATAGAGTGAGCTCATTGAATTCTTTCAGCTCTAGCAATTTTTGGGGGTGCAATCGCAACTGATCATATATATGCTTGACACTGGGGAATGCACTGCCAAGGAGACTGATGGAGAGATGGCAGCTAATCTCCCATCCTTCTTCTTGTCTTGTACCTGTCTAGAAGGGATGACCTTTGTCAGATGCTGATTATGAGAAGAGAAGGGAGAAATAAATTTAGTCTCCCAAACTCTACTACAGACAATGTGATAGGTCAGTGTCCCATGACCTCTTTAGCCTCAGAATACAGATTTCTGTAAGTGAGGCAAAGCATGGGAAGGAAAAAGTCACTGCTTTCCTACCTACTGACCTGGAGTAAAATTGGGTTGGCTTAAAAAATACATCTTCTCCTTAATATATTGCTCAGAGACCTGTTTCCTACTGAATTCTTCTGGACTATGGATTCCCAAATGGTCACAGAAACTCTCCAAATACACCGCAGACCTAGAAATGCAACAGGGTGAGCCTGTCATGTAAACATTTCCTTCAACTTCATGACTTCTACACCCTCATTCTCTTTCCCAGTCCTGTTCAGAACGTTACTTTTGGAGCTGTCTGTCACTTTGTCTGGCGACACTCTTTCTCCACCCACGCACATGACTTGTTCCCTTTGATCACCCAGGACCATCACAGCTGCTCCTTCACCCACTCAGCTCCTGGCAACTTCTGCATCAATGTCCCTTAAACTTGGAAGAGCCTTCTGATCAATATGTTTCAAGCTACTGTCTAACTTCTAAAAGAAATGAAATTCCTTAAGCTCCATTTGTATCAAGAGACCAATTTCAATGATCACTCCCTTAAATACTTTAAAATGGGCTATAATCTGGCTGTTCGGTATCCATGGATCCGTAAAGACCCATGTGTGAAAGGCTTAGTCTCAAAGTTGATTGGTCTCTTGGCAGGAACTTTAGAAGGTGAAACTTCGAGGGGAGCAGGTATCTTAGACCTCTGGGTCTTACCCTTTCCGTGACGCTGAAGACCTCGGTTTAACTTCCCCGCTGTAGAGTCCATCCCTTTCCTAGACCATGCTTCCTTAACTGCAGCTTATTCTTCAAAACTGGAGTAAAGTAACAGTTGTATTCCATTGGCCAGTTTAGATCCTGTGCACAAAGTTAAGAGTTTGCTTCCCTCCTACATTATTACATCTTTGTATGTCAGAACCCAATACATTAAATATTCTGGAGACTACAGCATAGTTCATTCACTGAAATGACTTTCTTCACACAGTACTGTCAGACAGTATTTGAAAGCGGCAAATCCCAGAAGCCTTAGTGGTGTTCTACATCCAGTTAACAGAACTCATATATATGCTACTGGGGAATAATGATGTAGGTGGCTTCCCCTGACCCCCGAATCAGCACTGTTGGAGGGCCAGCCAGCTGTGGCAGTGTGCCACTTTGTGACTTCTTTTCTGAGTTGCACATTGTCACTACTTTGATTTCTGTCACGTCTTTATTTCCCACTATATAGGAAGGTTGCTCCCGCACCTCCATCACCCTCCTGTCTCACTTAGAATACCAATCAGTATTATCATGCATCTCCCACAGAGTTTCATCATTTTATCAATGGCTTTCATACAAAATAATGAAGACCTGATACTTAGATTCATAAATATAATGTCAAGATAAAAAGTTAACCTTAATAGAATTTAATTTTAAAAATTCCATGACAAAAATATTATTAAATATCTATGATTGAATATATTTGTATATATGCAAAACTGATATTTTTTAACAATTCTGACACATAAGATGGTTGCTAAGAGGTCACATACAGCATGCCTAGGCTGGGCGAAGGGAGTGGAGCAAGTTTCCACCATGGAAATTCACAAATTGTGTATTCCTGAAATTTACATTTAATATCCTTGAACCAGGACTGATTGGGCAACTGAAACTACAAGAAGCAAAATGTGGACCAAATGTGGAATACTACAAATAAGTGTACACAAATGCCTCTATGTGTATTACTTCTGTACTTTACAATTAAAATTTAGTCATGGTGTAGTGCTTTGATAGGAGAAGTACATTTTTAAAGTCCCTTATTAAAATTAATTTTTCCAAAACATTAAAGCTGCTAACTACTCCAAACTGGTCATTGCTAGCAAAATAATATTTTAAAGAGAAAGATGAAATTTTTTCTAAAGTTAAGATTTAATGATCAAATCTACAGACACAAAATATTGAAATTCTTATTTAGTAGTAACATACTTGCAAAAAGAATTACACTATTTTAATTTATGGTTATCTCAACAAAAGCCAATCATGAGCTTTAGCAACCAAAAATGTTAGTTTATTAAGTGGTTATTTGCACTAAATTGACTCTTCCAGCAGAGGCAATTGGGATATTCTCCTTCTCAGCGCACTGAGGATGATGAGCACTACCCAGAGTAAGACTATGCATTAATAAGATTAGCATAAACAAGTATGACCAACTATTGGAGCATTTTAAATTAGGGATGACAGCAGAAGGTGAGGGTCATAAGAATAGTTCAGCTCTTTCTGACTCCAACTTGCTATGGAAACAGGAACAACAGTTGTTTTCTGTGGAAACCCATTTTGCAGTGAGCTGGGAGAATCAGTGTACCAGGGAGAATCCTGAAATCAAGAGGTAGCTATGGGTCAGGAACTTGGCCTCCAGGTGAACTCCAGCTTTTTCATCTATTTCCATTTAATGCTAAGCCACCAAGGAGTGGGCAGAGTTGGGTGTTTTAAATACACACCTATTTCTGTACCCCTCACAACATTATATTATGCTAGCATCTTTCACTTGTAGTTAGCAAATCAAGGCTTAGTGATTTACTAGCTAGTACCTAAAGGTTTTTTTAATTGATCAATTACATCTACTTCAAGTTATGACTCCAGTCAAATAGTTCTGGATTTGTTCCATGGTCCCTACATTTTTCATGTAATACCTCTATTATCCATGCATCTATAGATTACCCAATTGTTAATGGAAACAAGATATTTTACATGAGGAATATGAAAAAGACAGTGCAAGGATGAAGAAATAGTTCCTTAGTCAGAATTAATACCGTCTGCCAGGCATTTTTCAAATGTTTTTTAAAGCCCTTTTGTGACTTCAGTCAGTGTTGAGGGAAAGTAACTTGGCAATAAAACAATCTTGTTTAAAAAAGAAAAATCTATTTCTAATTCATTGTTAACACTTGAATGTTTTCCCTTTTTCAAGGGACATTGTTCTTGGTGTGTTCAGAGGCCAACCACTGAGCAGAAAGGTGAACAGACACAATAGTGGTCAGGTTCACATGTCTCTTGAACAATATTAAGTACAGCTGTCTATATATGTTTAACATTTGCATTTTCTATTTACTCAAACCTACATAAGAACTTCTGCCAAGAAAGGAGAAATGAATGCCAAGTTGAGTTCTAGTCAGTTAGTTTTCTAAAGTCAAAAATAATAAGAACAGCATGAAGAAATAAATGACAGTTGAAGTCCATGGTCTTATTAAGCCTCTCTTCAGGGAGTCTGATTTATTTTTCTTAACAACATTAGAAAATGGTTTTGTTAAATTTTAAGATCTTTTAAAACATGTGATCACTTTGAAACAATGAGAACTGTCAGGAACTTCCAGAAGCTTCTGAATTAAGAAATGAATACCATTTCTTCATAACATTTTATAAAACACTCACCATGGTTACCAAATATCAAATCCCTAGGGCCCTAGGTAATGTACCATGAGTCCTAAAAGCAAGAAGGACCTAAAACTGATTAGATAGTTAATCACATTAAATTTCTTAATTGATCTCATGGAAATTAAAACAAGAATACATATGTTTCACCTGTTTTTAGATTTTTTTTTCTTCTTCCTTCCTTTAAGATAAAATACTATTTCTGCTTTAGGCATTTTAGAGATGAACCATCTATAATGGAGTGAACACAAATTGATTTGATTTGAATGTGGCCTCATGTTGCTATGTGCTGCTAGCCTCCCTGCAACCCTGATAACAGTAGAATAGATTATAAGAACATAGTGCTGCTATTGTATTGGGCCCAATGATGGCTGCATATTCATAATAAAAAGATAAATGTGCCTGATTGTTGACAGAAGTTTCTGTCTCGTCCAGTCCCACAGCCTTTCAGTTCCAAAGAAAGACACATAGGCTACATTAGTAATAACTGGTTGGCCTATTAGCCCAGGCTTCTTATTAACTCTTATAACTTAAATTAACCTATAATTCTTGTCTGTGTTAGTCACATGGCTCAGTACCTTTTATCAGCAAGGCATTCTCATCTTGCTTCCCCTGTGTCTGGGTGACAACTGCAGACTGAGTCTTTCCTCTTCCCAGAATTCTCCTATTCTGGTCGCCCTCCCTGCTTATACTTCCTGCTTGGTTGCCCCACCTGTTCTTCCTGCCTGACTACAGGCCAAATAGTGTTTCATTAAATCAATACAAGTAACAAATCTTTCCAGAGTACAAGACCATTGTCCCACAGCACCTGATGCTTACAGTTACTCACACACTCTTATTTCTTGGATGTCACAGCAAAAAAAAATCTCCTTGGAACATAAAAACCTAGTAATGAACTTCTCAACCTCCAGAAATGTGAGACAAGGGTCTCCTCTTTACTAATTACCCTTATTAATTACCCAGAATTCATTGTCATAGTATGACAACATAATACGGACTAAGAAATTCTTTTTAATCAGATCTCATATAACACAGTGAGGTTAAAGAAAGACTTTTGAGTAAGAAAACTGTACACAAGTTGTCACTTCAATTATTTAAAATGAACATTAACGTATCTATACTTGTATATTAAGTATAATGCATGTATATTTGTAATTGTAGGTCCTGTCAAATATGACTCTGCTTTTGATCTCTTTGATCATGATATAGAGATTCCTATTTCCTGGGGGATCTTCTTCAGTTCTATCAATATCAGAACCTGGTGCACATGTATTGGTTCTTTCACAGCTACTCAGCACATTAAATCATGTTGTAATTCATCTTTATTACACAATATACAAACTGAGGTTTGTCTTTCTTGCATCCTATTATTGAAAATGTCTTGAAGAAATGCTCCCATCAGGGAGTTGGAAACAACTCTGCAATCTGGCTTCTAGCAGAAGTGGATTCTCTAAGGAGAGAGTTGATGTGGAATTATAACTTATGTTCCTACTCCATCATATTATATTGAAATGTAGGGTGTTTGCTGAAACTGATCCTCATAGTCTAACAATGGCAGGGCATTTTTTTTTTCTTATCATGGTTCAAAGACACCTTGCAGATATTGTTTTATTCTTCCATTTATGTGACAACCTTTTATTGGATATTTCCCCCCTCAATACAATTTCTTTGATAGATTTGATGATTAGATGATTACAACAGAAAATAACTCCCCAAACTGGTTGCTTCTTTTGAGATGTTTTCAATCTGGTTATTTATGTGGTCAACAAATTAACCAAAAGAAAACACATCTTGGCGGCTTTAGGAATATGTCTATCAGCAGCACAGATGACCAAATAGACAAGGGAGGCATGCCACAAGTTCCTTATTTGGTGTCATGAAGCCACATGGGGACTGATAGAAGGTCCAAGTGAATCACCATGATTCCCTGGTGATGTACAGATAGTCCCGGGAATTTGCATAAATGTGCAAGCACTCAGTGTTCCTGCTTTTCAGTAACTATAGTCATAAAATGTGGAAAACGACAGCATTTAGTCAGACAACAATCCTTACTCTCATCATTAGAGCAAATTGAGAAGTCCAGAGACAGAATTCACCAGAGTACTAATTATTTTTAATCCTAATCAATGAAAGTAGGTAAAGATAGCAATAAAATAGAAATGTGTTATGACCTACTGAGTAAATATCTTGATCATATCTGAATATATGAATTTGTAACATGGACCCCGCCCCCATTTTCCCATTAGTTACTCCCAACTGGCTGCTGAAATATTGAATTCACTAGAACCTTCTCAGAGATTTTTTTTTTTGCTTCCCCTACTTTGTGTAATTCAGAATTCAGTTGTCAATTTGCTGTCAATGCCCACCTTCCCTTCACTTTTCAACTTGACTTCATTAAGCAGGTGCCTTTTGAATACCTTTGCCAATGTATCCGTGCACTCAAGGATACTCAAGGATACACACAGGAATGTAACAGTGCTCTGTGAATGCTGTGCAAAGTAGATGTTGGAGTAGCTGCCACTCCAGGGCAGCTCCTCAGGCTGAAATTCGGGTTTCAATTCAGAACTAGGCACTGTACTTCTCATGCTATGGTGTCCATTTCTTTTCTTGAAAAGGGCAAATCGACAAACAAAAATTTAAGGTTGTTACAAAAGCTTATCCTCAAAATTCTTTACATTGAGTCACTCAACTAGTGTTCTTCTTGACATTTTTTGTATCACATTACTTTTTTAAGTGGATGTACTTTTGACAGAGGAAAAAAAAAACATACTTTTCATAGAGTAACTAGAACCCGCATAAGTCAAAGGTTGAATTATTAAAGGGATCACAGGTAGAGAAATGCAGAATTCTTTTTAAAGCACGAGAGTAAATGGTTTGTTGCAAGCTGCATATCTCACACATCAATAGATTTTCAACACTTTCTGCACAGGAACCCAAAATTTATCACACAAGCTGTCTATCCTAGTACACTCTTGAATGGTCTCTGCAATAGGCATGGTTTCACACCAGAACAACTCTGGTGACTCTGGCCTCCTGTTGCAGCCCACACTGCTGGGTAATCAGCATAAAGTTGTTGGAGGTAAAGCAGGACAGGTAAATACTTAGGGAAGTTGATTTAGATGCCTTAAGGAGGCCAAGTTCTTCGAGAGAAAAGAGGCAAAAGAGTTAACAAGAGGATAAAGGAAAGTGATGGAACCATGTACTTCAAAAGGAAAGTGGCTTCTTGTGTCGCCACTGAATAAGATGACGGTGTGGGAAGAGAGAGCAGCCTAGAGAGCACTAGTCTATTGGTAGCTTGGTTGTAATTAGTCCAAATTATACTACTTTAAAAATAATTCACTTTACTATGGTAAAGAGTACTTCGGATTCAAATGTTATTAAAAAAAAAAACAATAGCTGTACCCCTGTTTAAATGTCCTCTGTAGGTTCTGTTATTTATTTTAAAAACCTAATACATGGTATTAAAGATTTAGGGACATCAGGACAATGTTGGGTTTTATTACAATGGAGGTTTCTGGCAAAGGCACCAATTGCATTTTATTTAAATTCCAATGTACTAATAAGGCAAGCTTTAGCAAATGGATCAATGCATCTTAATCTCCCCTCTGAGACTCTCTTTTGGTTACTAAGCTTCTAATTTACAGAGAAGAATGAGAATGAAAATGATTAGGCAGCTTAGAGAGGAACACAAAACAACTGAAAATACTTTTCCTGGACTATGTTTTTTTCTGTTTGCAAGTCATATATATATATATATATATATATATATATAGAGAGAGAGAGAGAGAGAGAGAGAGAGAGCACCTCATTTAATAACGTATTTTTCTGATGATAAAATAATCTTATAAGCAATTGACTTCACTTCTTGTAAATATCTCTGTAGATTAATTTTTGCTGCTACCTAATAAGGCAAATTATGAAGCTTACTTATCAATTTATCAAAGTTGCCATGTATGATAATCATTGAGGTGTCTCTTTCCTGAGTTATCATCTGTTTGTCTAATAAAGCCAAATACGCAATTCTCACATGACTTAGTCATAAGGTTTGCAGAATAACTACTGATACAATGTAAGAAGAAAAGTCTATATAATTAGACATTAGCTTTCAAATACATGAAATATGAATTCAAACCAGAAACCTTTTCGGATGAACTTTTTATGTGCTTGTATTCCAGGGTCTGTGATCCCTATTTACCTTCCTGGTCATCACCCTGCTAAACAAAGGGTTGAGTGAGTTCAGACTACTAACAAAACACTTTCGTAGGCTGTGTCTCATTGAACTTAGATATTTGTTCTTTGTTTTTTTCTCTAGAAAATTACCAGATGATGGAAAGGAATGGAAATGGTAATGCATCTAATTAATGAGAAGGTGACATAGGTTACAATAGGAAAAGAAAACCAATTTTTAAAACAGTTCTCTAAATATCACACATTAAGACTAGTATATTTGGGAGATATATTCCCAGAAAAGTAGGAGTTGTGTTTATATCATTAATGTTTGGCGCCTGATACATATATATTCTATACACTAATAAGTTTAGGAAAACAACCAGGAAATAGCAAGAACAAATTTCAGGCAGAAAACCCCGAACAACATCAGATTGCAAGCTGGGTAGGCAGTCAGAAAAAAAAGGAGTGCATTAAGAATCAGAAAGAACAGAATTTAAATTCAATAGAATTTACTTTAAATTTCCAGGTAGTTAAACTTTGAACCAAATGGAGCTGGAGAGATGGATAAGTGCACTTTCTGCTCCTGCATGAAACCTGGGTTCCGATCCAAACACCTACACAACATTTTACAGGCATCTGTGCTCCAGTTCCAGGGGATGTGCTGCACTCTTTGGCATCCCTGGGCACCAGACACAAACTTGGTACACAGACACAAAAGTATGCAAAACACCCATTCACATAAAATAATTTTAAAAAAGTCTGACCACATGACAACATATATGGGATAGAAGGGAATGAGAGAATGCTAATAAATAAAACGTAGGCACAAATAAAACATTGGCAACAAATAAGTCCAGAGTTCTTTCTCAACAAACAACATCTCAAGAGGCACTATTACCTTTGGACAGAATCACCTTCATTAACTTGTGCCAAAGTAAATGCAGACTGGATAACTTTTCCACTTGGAAAATGTTGTTTCTTTTGTCTCTAAAATTTGAACATTTGTTTTTTACATAATAATGCCATGGGTTTTCAGAGTTGAGAGACCTCTCTGGACATGGTACCACTCAGATAAGGATGCCTGGTCTTGGAGGTCATTTATCTTTTCCTAGAATGTGAGCATGGTGGAGCTTTAAATGAAATATCCATGAAATATTCCAGGGAGAAAGAATAGAAGTTACTGTGCTGGTTTCAGAAAAGGAAAAAGCAAGGATTTGTTAATTGAAGGGGGTAAAAATACCCTGACTGTTAAAAACATGTAGGAAATTTATGGGAAATGAGAGATGGGTAACATTAAGCCATTTCAAAGTTTTCCCTTTTTTCCCTCTTTGGCTTTGGTGACAATGTGGCATACACAGTGTAACAGAGTTTGCCTTGATTGCAGCAACTAGAAATTTCATTTTCTTTCTAATTCTTTTACTTCATCTCCTTTTTTTTTTTTTTTTTTGGTGGGGGAAGGTCTTTTCAAAAGTTTTTTTTTTTTTTTAATTTTTATCATATGCATGTCTATGAGTATGAGTCTGTTTAATGTGCATGTACATATGTGTAGCAGTGCTGGAGGACAGAAGAGGGTGTCAGTTACCCTGGAAACATAGATATAGGTAGCACGAGCCACCCAAGATGAGTGTTGGACATTGAACTCCACACCTCTAGAAAAGCATCAAGTACTCTTATTCAGTGTGCCATCTCTTCAATTCTTGAGATAAGGTCTTATTTATCCTGCTCTTCTAGAATTTGTGGCCAAGGCTGACCTTGAACTTCTGCTCTACCTGTTTCCAAACTCTCAAGTGCTAAGAATACAGGTGTATTTGTCATGTTCAGTTGTATGTGATCCAGAGGATCAAACTTGGGGCTTCTCGTATGCTAGACAAACACTCTACATACTGAGTTAAAGTTAAATCCCAATTCATTTTCCATAGTATTTTGTTTCATTAAGTTTTCTGTGTGTTTAAATGGAGGTGTTCTTTAGTAAGAGTAGACAGATGTGGAAAATAGACTTCCTTTCTTCCTTTCTTGTAATAAATATAATAAGATGAAACAAAAGCTAACACACCAAGGCAAACAAACAGAAGGAAAGAGCCCAAGAACAGACACAAGAGTCAGAGAACCACTCGCTTGCACACTCAGGAATCCCACAAAACTACTGAACTAGAAGCCATATTATCTATGCAGAGGACACGGTACAGACCAATGAAGACCTTGTGCATGTCACCTCAGTCTCTGAGTTCATATGAACCTTGATCATGCTGATTTAGAGTTAGAGGCCTTATTTGCTCGGTGTCCTCCATTCACTCTGGTTCTTACACTCTTTCTCCCTCCTCTTATGCAGGGTTTCCTGGGCTTTGAGGGGAGAGATTTGATGGAGACATGGATGTTAACTGCTAAGTCAGTGATAACCAAGCCAAAATCCAAAGACACACGGAGATTATGGATGGAGTAAGGGACTAGAGAGACTGGTACACCTTGTTAGGAAAGGAAAGTGGAAGAGATAGTTATGAATGGATGCGGGGGGGGGGGAATGGAACAGGAGGATCATTTGGGATGGGAAAGAGAAGAGGGGGTGAGGGAGGGAATATGGGGATAGACGGGTAATATTAAGAGCCATTTGAGGAACAGTATAGAAGCCTAATAAACTAGAAATTTTCTAAAAATATACAAATATATAAAGGCAATCAAACTAAAATTGCTAAATATTAGGGGAGAGAGAGCCCTAAATAGATATCTGTTGTCACTGAATGGAGATTCCAATATTGGGATTATATCTAACTAAGCTCAAGGCAAAAGAGGTCACATGAGACTCTCCAAACTACCCAGGCTGTTGCTAAGACTATAGATACGCTGCTCCCACAAACTGACAACAGGCTCTATTGCTGAAGACAACACCCACACAACTCATTGAACATGGAGAAGTCAAGCTGGTGCCTACATAGAGCCTTCACCCCTACTTTGCAGTGTCTTTGGTACAAGAAGGTATTGTGCTCTCACAAGAGAAATGTAAACACCAACTCAGCCACAAATCCTTGGATGGACACTGGTCCTGAACACAACATGCTAGTGCAATGGCCAACCAAACACCTTTCACTGTCTGGTCTGACAAAAGGACCACTCCATGCGATGGAACCCACACCTAACAATGCTTTGGTGACCAAGATTCCAAGATTTTAAGACTAGGTAGCTCCAGGGACCTGGAGTGAAACCAAAAAAAAAAAAAAAAAAAAAAAAAAAAAAAAAAAAAAAAAAACAGGCTTTATCACCCATTTCTTCATAAAGTTAGGAAATCAAGACACTTCTGTTCATATGCTGCGACATTTCCCAAGAGAAGAAAACGAGGGCAAAGATGATGCTCAACACATCAAAGGCCTCAACAAACCCACGGAATTTCCAAAGGTAGCTTTTCAAGACAACAGCCATTTGCTACCATTTCCCAGGTTGCTTACACGAACACTGCTTTTCTCCCTCTATAAATAAAGCCTTGACACATAAGTTATATTTTGGTTGGGGACACTTTATTTCCAAAGCTTTCAGGGTGTCACATCAATGCTATTTCTCTAGGCTTAGTAAGTCATTAATTCTCAGACTCCTTTGCTGGATTATATTGTTTTTTTGTGACCTCCAAACAAAAGAATACTCAATTTTTCCTCCAGTTAAATTTCTTTTCAAGTAATTTCACATGATACTCCCGCTCCATCAAACTATACGGTATGATGCTTAAGCTTTGGCCTCCACCTGAACTGTCCCCTCAAAGTCCTAACTCATTCTCCTGTTCAAGTAACTTCTCCACTTGGATGCCTACTAGACAAGAAACCAAATTTTAGACTTCATATATCAGAACCATGCTTGATAGTAAGCACAAAACAAAACAAAATAAAACAAGACAAGACAAACACAACCCACCTACTTTCAAGTGAGAAAAGATTTTGGATTTCCATTCTAAATCAGGCCTTCTTGAGAGACACCACCATCCGAAGAGCCCTCCTTATTGTGCTCTCTGCTTCCTGACTTTTACTTTCTAGTTTCTTGGTTTCTCTCAGTTCCTGAACTAATGCCTTCTTTGCAAGCAAACTTCTACAATGATTCTTCTGCTGCATCCCCTTACTTTATAGTACTTTATGTCCCATGTCCAAACTATACTTTCTTCATCAATATTATATTATGATCACATCATATGCATTATTTGGTTTGCCTAACAGAAGTCATTGGGTGTTGAATGAAGGAAATACACCCTGAGCAATCCATTGCTAACTATTTCCTCTATGCACAGAAATCTTACAGTATGTCTGTACAAACTAAGACAGCTATGATGTCACTAATCTCTATATTGGGACCACCAGTATAGGTTAGTCTCTGGCTTTATTTTACTCACACATCCATATAATCTGGCAAATGTTCAAGTTGGCAACAATAGGTGGCTGCTGAATGAGTGAATACCACAAGACTTGCGAATGGGATATTATCATAATGAGTTTTCTAATTCTTAACATTAGATGAAGAAGAGCTAAAATATGCTATCTCACTGCTGAAACAAAACCAATTCCTTAAGTGTGATGTGATATACTCCTCTAGAATTAGATAAGAATGTAGGAAAGGATTGTTTTCCCTGTAAACAATGGACAATATCTATTCTTATATGAGAATAGTCCCTAATACATACAATTAACTCTGGGAAAACTCAAAACAAGTGTGTTGTATGTTTTGTGTCTTAATAAAATATAACTACATAGACTTCAATTGAATACACAGCTATCACCTTAGGGAACTGTGTTGAGATCTATAAAAGATAGCAATAACAGATAACAAAATTAATGATTATACAGAACTTCAATTTATAAGAGGCGCATAGATAATCCTTTTATATACTATCTAAATTCCCTGTGGATAGACAATTCAACGGCAAAACTGCACTTACTTTAGAGACATGAAACCTGAGGTGAGTTAGGTAACTTGCTCCGTGGATGAGAGCTGTTAGAGGGCTAGGTTGGAACTTGGCCCCCGGCCCTCTGTCGACTAGAAGTTTATACTGGTGCAGTTCACCAGAGCTAGCACATTAGCCAGCACTGCTCGCACTGTGTAAGTCTCTGCTCCAGCCTCGGGGAAGATCAGTGCAGAACCCCACTCACCGATGTCTAAAATGCCCTTGGAGAAGATCATTAAATAGGTACCAAATTGCTAAAATTTGCTTTTCATAAACTAAAACTGGCACTTTATAGAGATCACCGAGAACTGGGATTCAGCATCCTAATGAGAAAGCTGGCTGCTACTTAACACCTGGGGGAGCCGTACATGGCACGCTGCCTGTGACACACGGGGTGTGTCCTATGCCAAGTTGCAGGCAGTGGGTTTCCCAAAGCATCTCGGGTGCTGAGAGCAGTGGAAGCAGCTTCAATCTACGGTGACTCTCGCCTGAAAGATTCTGTTGTGTCAACTTCATTACTGTTCATTTAACTTGACAATTTATGTGATAGTACATATTGCATTTGGAACTATTTGAGGCATAACTATATAAAGGGAAAGTTTATGACAGTGATGTGTAGCAGACAAATAGGAAATCACCTGTACTCCTGTTACAAAGTAATGTATACATATAGTATTTCGGAGCTTGTTTTTTATGTGTTGTATGGTTGTTACGAGTTTTTCTATTTTTTGTTTTTATCTTTTTTTGATGGGCATAAGAAATTCTGCTTGTTATTAAGATATCTATGGTTGTGTTTCTCTTAGGCATTCTCAGGTAATGTGCAAAAGAGACAACCCGAAGAACAGTGGCTCTGGGGCGGAGCTACGACTATCATGTTGCAGATGAGAACACTAAAGTATGAAGGGATCAGTGGGCATTTCTCTCAGTTTTTCTGAAGTAGGCAATCGTGTAGCCCTGATGAGTCTCTAATTTGCACCAGTTTTAAGGCTACTTTTAGATTCCTGAGTTTCCTCTACCAAGGGCTGGGTCACAGGTGTACTGCCAAATTTGTCCCGTAGTGGACATTTCCTGAGCAGGGTACCAGCTTCTGTAGAACTGAGATTTTCAATGCTTTTTGACAAAGTCTTTTCTAGAGAGTGCTCTTTCTACAGTTGCCCTTTGCTTGTCTTGAATTTACAAAATAAAAGGTGACTGTAAAGGAAATGGTTGTGCTTAAACTTGTAGAAGTAAGTGAAATTTATTGTCTTTTAAGGTTTATTTTACTGATGCTACTTATTGGCCCAACTCTATGTTCTTTTAGAGTAACAGAAATATTTATGCATAAAATGTTCAGAAAATATCATCCTAATTTCAACCACTGAATTGGCCAACAAACACAATCCAATTAAAGAAGAAGAGCAAAAACAAGCAAGCAAATATTCAGTGTTTTTAGAATATGATCATCACATACCGAAGGTAAGATTTTATAGTCCAACAAGATAGTGTGAGGACACTCTGAATCATTATACATAGAAATGGAAGAATGCTCACAGTTATCATCAGTTTAAGTTGCTTCACACACAAGCAAGACTCAGTGACTATATGTCAAGAGTTTCAAACATTTCTCAGATCCAGAGACTCTTGGTTTTGTTGTTGTTGTTGTTAAATGGGATTGATTTATTGGCTGAGTTTCCTTCAATAACCCTTAGCACATGTAGTACCACTTACCAAATCTGCACTACTTCAAGAATCCACTAAGGTCATCCTTTTTATAGATTCAAACAACATCAAATTCCAAACATGTCTCACTGAGCTGAAGTTCACTGGCTATTGTCTTAGATTCTTATTATTTCTCTTGAGGAAGCACATTTGGTAAAGTCAGGTAATTAAAGCGAGCAGAGTATTTGAATGCAATATCACAAGCATTAGAATCTACTTAGATAAAATAGGAGGGCAAAAACCAACAAGTAAGTTAGGAAATCAGGGGGTTGTAATTTATGAAAAACACCAGTGTCAATCCCACACGAAGTGGTCACGTAACATCTACAACCAACAAATGTATATTTTCTGAAACACAAACACTTTGTTAGAATAGAGTGAACTGAGGAGTTTCAGTCATTAATATGCAGACATCATTTCTAAAGATCCATGTCTAAGGGGCGTTTTCATATGCAGGGCTGTGGCCATTGAAAAGGAAGTGTTTTACACTTAGACACATTGGTCCATGATCAGGTGGCTTTCTCATCCTAATGTCACTTAGAGTCACATAGTCACTTAGCTTCCTCCACATTATTCAAGTTATCTGAAACACCACAGACAAAACCACGTTGTCACACAGAGAGGGATGCTCAGCAATCCACTTACTACATGAGTTTGATAAGCTGGAGACATACTTAGTAGTCCACTGACTTTAGGCTGCGAGAAATGCACAGAAAGGGAGCTGTTAAAGCCTGAACAAATTACTAAGGCCAGAGACTAAACAAGGACACAAAGTCTTCATCAACAAAGCCACAAGGTCACCAGACCAGAGAGCTTCTACGTGAAGGCAGCCGAAGCTTCTCCTGCGCTAATGGAATGGAATATATTAACCATGTCAACAAAGACAAATACAGTTCCTATCTAGATCTATGTAAACTCATTAAGACAGAAAATGCCCAAACGTTGAATGCTGAGACGTTAAAAAAGGAAAATCCTTCAGGCAAACAAAAAGGTCATGTCTTATGAAATAGGAAGCTCATAAGATTTTTAAGAAAGTGGGGTGTGAAAATATTAGAGAAACGTGCAGGCATCAGGTATTGTGCGGTGGTTTCAATGAAAATGGCCCCCATAGGTTCACAGCAAATGGCACTATTAGAAGGTGTGGCCTTGGAGGAAGTGTTTCCGTAGGTGATGGGCTTTGAGGTGTCAGCAGCTCACATCTAGCCTGTCACTCCCTGCTCTCTGCAGATCCAGATGTAGAACTCTCCAGCACCATACTTCCCACCATGATAATAATGTACTAAATTTCTGAACTGTAAGTCAGCCCCAGTTAAACGTTTTCTTATATAAACGTTGTCATGGTGTCCCTTCACAGAAATAGAAACTTTAAGACAAAGTGCACCTGCAATTGGTTCCTCAGACTGTGGTCACATGTAACACCCTTGGGGGAAATGCTCTGTCAGGCAGCCTTGTTGGGGTACACAGCAATGGAACAACCTCAGAGGAGAACTCTGCAGTAGCGAGTCCTCTGAGTTCTGCTAAGTATCCCTCTCTCTAACACTGAAATAAGATGGTCTTTGCCTCCCTCTCAAAATAGCAAACTAACTAATTAATATATCAAATTTAAATATTTTCCCATGGTTTTTTAAAGTCATTTGGCCTTTGTTGTCCTCGTACATGATACTGTCTCTACAGGAAGTGTAGGCTGAGTAAGACATCAAGATGAATATAAATCAAGCTACTTTTTGAGAAAAACCAGACGCCCTTCCCCCGTATGCTCATGTACTGACAGAGTGCATAGAAGGAAACCTTCACAACAGAAACTTAGCAGACTCAGAAGCTATGCAACTGTTTAGTAAGGGCTCTGCACCTGTGGCCCAAGGCTTTATGGACTTTCTCTCTCAGCTCAACAGTCACCCCGTTTTTAAGGAGTGCTTTCCCTATCTCTCTGTTTCTGTGACCAACGTGTCTTTGGTGCAATTCTTCATCCTGGGACACAAGTGCCTAGTGCCCTCAAAATTCAGAACTGTGGATAGACCCTAAGCATGCCTTTCCTTTCCATTTTCTGTATCCCTTTTTTTGAATACTGGCCAAAGACTTAAAACATTCATTTTCTGATTACCTGTCCTCTCTTTTTCTGACATTCTACTATTCCCTTTCTATTATACAGGCTGCTGGCTGACCTCCACTGTTGAGCATGCTGGCATTCTAGAACCCTAACTCAAAAAGACCTGACTTTCTTTTCTTTCTTCTCTCTTCTACCTCCCTGCCCAGCAGCTGCTGAGAATTTGTTTGGTGCTGTCATTTTCCTTTCAATAAAATAGGCCTGAAGCTTCTTTCCAAGTCCATTTTAAATTCTAATGTGAGTTAGAACAAGAGCCCAAAAGAGTCCCTCAGACCCCCCAGTATACACTCCAAGCACTTGCTAAGACGTTTGCGTTCCTTTCTAAAACTTTGGTGTGTGTTTTGTGTGGATGTGTGCTGGGGTGGGTTTGGGGAAGTGCCTGTGGGTTGGTGTGTGTCTGCGGAGGCCACAGGAAGACATTAGGATATTAATGTCCTGCTCTCTCACTCCCCAACTTGTTCCCTTGAGACACATTCTCTCACTGAACCTGGAGCTCATAGTCTTTTTTCTGTTTGTGGGGTTTTGTTTCATTTTGGTTTGATTGTTGCTGTTCTTTGTTTTGCTGGAATAGCTGACCAGGAAATCAACCAAGGCTTCAATCTTCTTTTTGCATGCACTTCATATTTTATGTGGGTGCTATGGATCCAGACTCAGGTCCTGATGAACTTGCATCAATTTCTCTTACTCAGTAACCCATTTCCCACCAAGTCTTTTTCACACTGATTTTGGGAAGAGGGTTATAGTAATGCATTTTAGTTAAAAAAGAAAACAAGTAAATAGCGTTTTAAGTTCTACATTTTTAGATGAAAAGACTTACTGATAGATTATTTTCAAAGTTCTTAATGAATTTATTTGTTAGCGTTTTGAGATGTGTCTTGCTTTGGAGTTCCAGGTTGGCTTCAAGCTTGCTGTTCTGCTACCTCAGTTTTCCCAGTGCTGGGTCGTTGCCACACACCACCATTTCAGAGGGAACTGGTCTTACTGTAGATGCAACAATTAAATTGGCAGTGGATTGAGAAGACGCTGCCAGCAAAGGTTAATAATGACAGCAGATGAGGGAGGCTCAGGCTTCTTTGTGGAACTCGTCAGGAGTGCTCAGCAAATACTAACACAGAAATCTCTAAGATTGCCGGGCGATGGTGGCGCATGCCTTTAATCCCAGCACTCGGGAGGCAGAGGCAGGCGGATCTCTGTGAGTTCGAGACCAGCCTGGTCTACAGAGCTAGTTCCAGGACAGGCTCCAAAGCCACAGAGAAACCCTGTCTCGAAAAACAAAAAAAAAAAAAAAAAAAAAGAAAGAAAGAAAGAAAGAAAGAAAGAAAGAAAGAAAGAAAGAAAGAAAGAAAGGAAGAAAGAAAGAAAGAAAAAGAAATCTCTAAGATCTCTAAGATTTCTTCCATATTCTTCCCAGACATAGGACATCCGAGGCAGCTGGGCTCTCAGTGACAAGTCTTCAGTGGTGACTGTAAAACTGGGGCCTGGGAGACTGGACACCCCTTTCGGACTGAATTGTCTTGGAAGAACAAAACACAATTGGAGCCTTGGGCTGGTATTTTATTTCCTTACAAACAAAAACGTCTCATTTAGAAGCAACTTAGAATACTAATGTGGTGAATTTTCCTAGTTGCTTTCTGAGCATCCTCTTGTTGTGTCAGGAAAAGGAAAAGGAGCCCAGCCTGGGCTGCTCTAGGTGACTTAGCTCTGCTTTCTCAGTCTGAGGGTGACTTCTCTGCCCGTGTTGACCTAAGATAGGGGAAGGGTGCAGAAAGCTAGCCCGAATGAGCGAAGGTTCGATAAGGGGAGAGACTCAGTTTGCCCTGGAGAGGAGCAGTCCCTTACTCTGATTGAATGTGTGATCCCAAAGAGGGATCAAGGCTTTTCTTTATCTGTCAGGAAAGGGCAATGAATCTGTGAAAGAGAAGACAGGCATGTGCCCTGGGTACCAAGGGATCGAAGCCACACTACCATGTCTTTGATGTCTTTCATTAATTTAATAAACTCAATGATTAAGAAGAAAAATAGATACATGGTAAAGTTTTTTTTTTGAGATACATTTGCTTATCAGCCATATCTCCCTCCCAAATCCCACAGTGTCTTCACATTAAAAGGTTAAAAACCTTTATTTAAATAAAAATGTTAGTGATGATGTATATTTCCAATGATGAATACTAGCCGTCAATCTAATAAATGTGAGTAATAACTTAGTGAAAATTTGGCATTAAAAAATGATTAGATGTCGGTAACATCCTTTTGGAGTCATAGGTTACTGGCAAAACTGAATTTCCAGGGCATTACTGCCCCCTGCTGGCAAATCTTGGAAGTGGCGCGTTCTAGACATACAGCACAAAAGTAGCCATCGCTAACTGAAGAACCACTTAGCAAAATGACTCTATGATGGTTGTTTTACCTGTTTATTTTCTTGAATTTAACCGTCAGTGAGAGGAATATGCAGAAGACTGCGGCTATGTGAGTGGAACCTTGACTTCATTACAAGAACGAGGCTTAACTCTGACTCCTCATTGCTGTGTGGTCTCGTGCAAAGGTCTTTAAACCCCAACCCTTCTGTAGCTTTCAATTAGAAATTATAACTTGAAGATTTGCTGCAGAGGGCCATTGCCAGGTGCGGTAGGGAGGAGAAAGAAATTACCTGTGAGAAGGTGTTCTTTAAATGATACACAGTGCTTCGCACAATGGACGTGAGCATAAGCAGAATAAGGGGAGACACTCCCATTAACAATTTAACTTCCGGGATGTCCTCAGGCGGTTCTCTTGGACACCTCACCTACAAATGCTGAGCCATAGAATTTCAAATTCCTCTCATCAGCGCTTTCAAAGAATTTATTGGCTGTCTTTGACAACTGTATTTTCAGATGTTTGATAAAACAAAGAATTTAGTGTGGTTGTCTCCATTTTATCCAAAATGAGCTCATTGGTGAGCCCCTCATTAAATGCCTAACATTCCCTATGCTGCTATGCTTTTCATATACTATGCTTCTTCCTTACTTCCTACACTCTGGTGCAATCATTCATTCCCCCACTGTTTTACGCCTGACACGTTCTTGTACCATTACATCTTTTGGACATTAATAAGCAATGATTACTCGAATGCGAATATTAATTTCTCAATAATCAACCCTATAAAAAATAATACTGAATGGTGGACAAGAGAGTAGTAAAGAAAGTGTCTTCATGCAGGACAAAGGACAACACATCCCAGACACAAGATTGTGTGAGATTTCAGAAGGTAACTCAGACAGGCTGGAATATGAAATTTATGAATACTGCTAGAAGTTTCTATTTAAAATTTTACAGGTAACTAAGTCCCCGGAAAAGTCAAACTTTAGACAAAGAGAGCTAACACACCTTCTCAAATTGACCTCTACTGAGTACAGAAAAGAGAGATGGAAACAAGACTACAGGAGATGGCCACTCTTACCTTCTCTGTAATCCCTAACTACAGGAGATGGCTACTCTTAGTTTTTCTGTAATCTCTAACCCTCTGGGCTGCATCCTCTTGTCAGTCTTTGAACCACCACCACCACCAGCAGCAGCAGCAGCAGCAGCAGCAGCAGCAGCAGCAGCAGCAGCAGCAGCTCCTCTTGAGCTTTTGACTACTTAGTGAGAAGTCCAGACTTCCCTTCATGACTTAGATTTCTCATTTTCACACTTGTCCATACCATCGTTTTTTTCATGTAATTTCCATATACATTCAAGTCAAAGAAACACCATTCTTAACCATATAGGTTATAGAGTGTCAACACTCCGTAAGCACATATGGATGAATTCTTTCTAATGGGCTTTATTTCGGCAATGAATTTACAACTACAGTACTTGAAATGAGAAACTGGGAGCTAGGAAGATGGTCCAGTGATTACAAACACTGGCTGTTCTTTCCGAGAAGCAGTGTTTGATCAGTACCTTCATCACAGCTCACAACTATAGGTAATTCCAGTTCCAGGAGAATTTCCTCTCTCTTCTGACCTTTATGCACAGAGTGCACGGACACACATGCAGGCACCCATGAGAGGATAAATAAATAAATCTTCTCAAACTTACATTTTAATAGGGAAAACAGAGAGATGGTGAGGTCAGGAAAGAAGTTCTTAGCTAACAACAATTAATTGCCATGATCATGCTTTAAAAATACAATAATAAATGGGTTTTCTAACTGTTCTGTATTATACTACTTCAAATATTTGATAACTTTTAACACCAATCTTAAGACAGTTCTCTGCATTTATATTACCACATTTATATTTTACACTTGTATTTAGCATCTATAGTGAAATAAGTTTACAATGTGAACTCCAATAGATTTTTGAAAAATATAGCACAGCTATAAATTCTATAAAAATATAATCTAACTTGCAATGACGATGTGTGCCTGTAATCCTTGCACTTAGGAGGTAGAGGCAGGACAATCAGAATTTAAAGTCAGCCGGGTGGTGGTGGCGCACGCCTTTAATCCCAGCACTCGGGAGGCAGAGACAGGTGGATCTCTGTGAGTTTGAGGCCAGCCTGGTCTACAAGAGCTAGTTCCAGGACAGGAACCAAAAGCTATGGAGAAACCCTGTCTCGAAAAAAAAAAAAAAAAAATTAAAGTCTTCTTCAGAAACACAGAGTCTGAGGCTACATGAGTCATCTCAAAAAGTGGGAGTGTATACACATGTGTGTATGTGTGTGTGTGTGTGTGTGCTCAAACTTGTATGTGTGCACACACCCACACTCACACACACAAACGTATGTATAAAATCTCCACTCTTTTGTCAGTGCCTCACAACATAAGGCACTGCTCCAGGTTATTAGACCTGTACTGCAGTAGAAACAACAAATATGCTAGAACTTTGGAGACAATTTTGAGTTCAGAGAAGGCTGGCAGATAAAAAAAAAAAAGAATCCATTATCTTTCTGGCCACACCACCATCCTGTACCAAGTTCCTACCCCCACGCCCCGTTCTGTGTTCTTCTTCCACTTCTGTTGTCTACACAGAGATCCTTGTCTGAGAGACAGAGACATTGTTATGACAATGTCACCGAAGAGAGTGCCTTTCTAGCTTCTTGACGTCTGTTCAACAATTAGTTATTCCCCTATTAGTTAGTGCTTTGGCTAACACCATCTAATTAAACCAGTGAGCACTAGGTAGTGTGGACACTTAACACTCTTCATTGACCTTGTCATGAGAACCAACTGAGTCTTCAAGAGAAGAACTGCTTCATTCATTAAGCTAGTGGCAAGATGGAAATAAGATGGCACACCTAAGTGAGAATTTCATTAGTGAAACTTTCTGCAGTTAAGATGAAAAGAGTTTCAAGGAAGGTATGAGTGACATTTTAGGTCCCAGATCCTTTCCTGGGTGTCTGTTATGCCCTTCCAATCTCCTGTAGCATCTTGTCTCCCTGAAAGGTTGGCTACAGTTACTCAAGCCTTATCTACTAGCTTACTTCCTTAAAGAACTGGTAAAATCACTCTGAAGTATAGACATCAGAATTTGTGTAATGTTTTTTGATTCTCTTAAAACAATAAAGTACAGTGTTTCTATTCACTGAGGTTGGATGCTGAAGAGCAGTAGAAGTCATCTGGCAAGTGCAGGAATTCTGACTTCCTCGTCTCTTGTGGAGGTGACTTTAGTGTTGGAAAGCAAGTTAGCCCTGAAAGTATTAGAGTTACTATTCTGTTCATCCCACTAGGCCATGCCCAGGACAGCCTCCCAAGAGCACCAGTCCTCAGCACTTCAGAGAGACATGTATTTGCATGTCAAACGTAAGAGTAGAGAACATGCACTTGCCTGATGTACAGGACTAGAACCACAACATTTCCTCTAATTACTGCAGCCAAGGAGGGAACTATTGGGGAAAAGATACATGCATACATGCATACAGATAGGTAGATAGCTAGACGGATGGATGGATAGATAGATAGATAGATAGATAGATAGATAGATAGATAGATAGATAGATAGATAGATAGATGTAAGCATGTTTTCTCTCTCTGAATCTTACAATCATTCAAAGTAAACACAATTTCTAACTATTTCTCATTTTCAACGACAAACTTTAAAGCATCACTTAGCAAGATCTTGGGAAGAATTTGCAGGTATACACTCGGGGAGGAGAAAAATCTTTGATGAAAAGAGAATTGTTGTGAATATTTTCAATGAAAATATGGGCAAAAGATATGTCTATCACACAGCAATGAAAACTGAGATGAGAATTAAGGACAAAGGAGGAAACAATACGCTATTGCAAATAATGGCATCTCTTCAAGGCAAAGGCAATGTCAAGGAAACCAATATGCTTGAGAAGCAGAAACAAAATAAAGATCCCTTAAATCAGTGGAAACTTTGAGAGAAACTGGGTTTCATCAAAAGATAGAAAATAATAAAAAGGATCAGCATATTGTCACCGTTGTGTAAACGTGATCCAATGGTCGGAACTCACATATGAAACAAAAATAATTAACAGGAGTAAATCTTATCTTTCTCTCTGTGTCAAACCCTTCTTTCTTTTTCTTCTACCTGAAGAAATACTGAGATACAAAGAAGTGAGAACCTGATGAATTAATTTCAGCTCAAATGGACAACTAAATCTAGTGCAGAAATTCAGAGCTTTACCTTCCTGAGCTCCACATGGCCCCACACATCTTGATAAGGTATATGCAAGTCTCTTAGCTCTTGATAAGTATTTCCCAATCACTAGGCTTCTTGGTGTGCTCTGCAGACACCCCTCATTTAATCCACAAAAGCTTACATGCAAGGAAATGGAATTATCACTAAATTAGACATGAAGAAACACTCAGACAAGTAAATCAATTGCTCAAGATTAAGCTAGTAGCAAGATAGAATCAAGATTTAAATCCAGGCTATTGAACTCTACTGTGGTGTGTGTGTGTGTGTGTGTGTGTGTGTGTGTGTGTGTGTGTGTGTGCGTGCGTGCGTTTCTGGTGGTACTGGAAAAATGAACCCAGTACTACGTTCTCCAGCACACTAGACAAGTATTCAGCCTACAGCTTTCTAATTTAATTCTCCCTTGCTAGCATCTTCTCTACCCCAAATTTTCATTTCATTTCATGTATTTTCTCAGTGTGTTCTACTTTCTGCACAGTCTTGCTGCCTCTGTGGGGCGCAGTGGAGTCCTTAAATAATAGTTTTTGCATCTCATGGGGGGAGAAATGATGGGAAAGTCATCATAAAAGAAGATAGAGCGTTCAGGAGAGACACAGACATAGACTTAAAGGAAGGGACAGAAAGGAAGAATCTGACCCCTAGGAGAAGCCGGAGCTTTTATACTCTGCCTAAACCTCTGCTGAAAACAAAAGGAGATTGCAGCATAAAGAGTTTGCATAATCATTTCTAATAACTCCAGCACTTGGCAGCTGTATCCACATCCCACCTATCCTTAAGGATCACTGCTTTTCCATGAGAAGCTCCATGTTCCCATCTGTGCAGAGACTGCTGTTTGACTCTGCAGTCCGGAAAATCTCTCATCTCCGAGTAGCCAAAGGTAGGGGGCAGCATGAATGGAAAAGGAGGATACAGATAAGAAATTAATGACATGCCAGGTACTAGCATGTCTACTTACATAAATAACTTCCTTGGATGATATCCAGTAACTGATTGTGTTTCCTGTACCTCTGGAATCATTATTTAGACAAAATGGTGTATTGTGGAAGGTAGGAAGACAAGTACTGTTTAGGCCTCAGTGCCTTCAATTGGGATTTACAGATCCACCATGTAAAAGGAATCTTTTTTTTAAAGATAAGGTCTCATCAAGTGCAGATTGGCCTCAAAATCCCATGAAGCTGAGATCACCCTGAACTTCTGCTCCTCCTGCCTCCATCTGCTGAGTGCTGGGGCTACAGACATGCTTAATCACTGTGATTGGTTCATGTAGCGTTGGGGTTCAAATGCATGCTAGGTAGTCCCTCTTGCAACTGACCTATGTCTCCAGCTTGTTTCTGTATTTTAATATCACACATCTCTAAAAGCAAATAAACAGACTACAGTTTTAAAGACTATGTGGGCCAGTAAGACAGCTGAGTAGGTAAGCAAGGCTGATGAACTTTCAGTCCCTGGGCTCCACACGGTAGGAAGCCAATTTCCACAAGCTGTCCTTGGACTCACACACTGGGGCTGTGGCTATTCTGCACCCATCCCTAACCTCTGTCCCCACCCCAACAAATCAAGTACTGCAATAAAAACAATTTCAATGTCATGTAGCAGTTTTCTCTCCCTGCCCCCAGTTACAATTCTCAAATTTTACAAACAGTACTCCTTTGAACACTCCTGTTTTCGATCCGCTACTTTATTGTTTAGAAATGTACAAAGACTTCCCATTGGGAGATGATACAGTCTCTTCCTTGGTGTCCAAAGTGCCCATCATTGCAGACACATGGGAGACCGGCTCAGTGTACTATCTCTTGCTTCCCTGGAACCATCAGCTGGGTCACAGCTGGATGGTCAGCCCGTGGATTGTGCTTGTCACCTTCTTATTCACACTATCTTCTCATTTCTTTTCTGTCTTTCCTGTTAAGTTATATACTAAATAAAGACTATGCCACTAGCAAATACATTTTGTCCTTCACTTATTAATTCAGCCAATGCTTTTGGTATGTAATATTTATATACTATGTCTGGGAATCGTAAGAATGAATAAACTAGAATGTATTATTAACGTCTAGCATGCTCAAAGTCTCACTACAATGATCATAAACATGGGGTAAATATTTCCAGTGGTCACTAATTATACACAAATTGCATTTCATAATACAGTAGATTCTATAATATATTTCAAAATAGAGTATTTCTGACCGATATTAAAAATCTTTTTTAGTTTATACATGATACAATATCATGTCAATAATATTTATCACACACTTACCATGCATACAGGATAAATTATTCTATTTAGTGCTCACCACGATGGTAGGAACCGGCTCTATATTCATTTTACCAGGACAGGAGTTTGGTTACAAACGCCGTTGTTTTTTCAAGACTGTCTTGCTATGAAGGAGCCCCGACTTGG
Source organism: Chionomys nivalis (assembly GCF_950005125.1). Lineage (NCBI taxonomy): Eukaryota > Metazoa > Chordata > Mammalia > Rodentia > Cricetidae > Chionomys > Chionomys nivalis. The sequence continues at coordinate 115,381,186 of NC_080086.1, read as the reverse complement.
CTAGATAGTTTGACTTAAAACAACCCCTGCTGCTTCTACTTGCATACTTGACTTTATTAAGTTGCAATTTATTTATACTGACATAGATAGTGTGGGCATGTGTGTGTGTGTGTCTGTGGGTGTATTAGGAAATGACTGATATTATATATCACATTTCCATTTGCTCGCTTCCCTTTAAAATGGCTAAAGTTGTACAGTAAGGTAGAAAGTTCTGTCTGTTTGCCTCTAGCTAGCTATAGAAATCATTACAAATTTGAAGGTGAATGAGAATTTCCATGTCTTTTTGTTTGTCTCTGCCTCTCTTTTGCCTCCTACCCCTTACCTGTCTATTTAGAGAGTCAGAATCAGATTGTGTTTTTTAGAGCATCATACAATGAATGAAGAGGTTGAGTACTGAGTGCTAATCTGAAAGCTAAGGATAGAAACCTTTGACATGTGGCAGATTTTTGAAGGGCTATTCTGGTTTGTCTCGCTTGAAGGAGGGGAGGGTTGTTTATGGATGAACTCACTCCTGGTACATGGCACAGCCAAAAGGAAAGCCTCGCCCGCCAATTTTCTTCTATATAATCTCCATGTGGTCCCTAAGTGATTAGCCCTTCCCCACCAAATGCTGTAAAATCTGTCATCTGATCTCACAGATGGAAAAGACTTATTAGCTCATGAAGCTCATGGCCCTCAGGAGAGAATCAGCTCACCAGATCCCATGTACCCCACCTTGTAGCTCTGAGACTGTACACATTCTCTGAGCAAACATTCCTTTACTCAGGTGGCCTCCCTACACCAACAACAGAAATCTCCTTCAGCCCCCATCGTTGTGAAACTTAGCCTGCAAACAAAGTGTGCTTCTCTAGCTGTGTTCTTATGCAGTGCCAGAGGCTAAGAGGGAGCATCCATTTGCAACATCGCTAAGCAACAATAGTAAAGAGATGGGCCAAGGCAGTCTCTTTTCTGCTGGGAGAGGCTGGCCTGGACCACTTTAAATCTTCAGAACAGACCGTAACTCCAATCTGACTAAAGGTTTTACAGAGCTTAGGCCTTGGAATACACAATCTAAAAGAAGGGGCTTGTGTTTGCATAAAGAAATAATCATGTGTGCTACTGGATAGAACTGTATGCTACTGAACATACACAATAACATTGTCTTTAAAGGTGGACAGATATTTTAATATCACTGTCTAATTGAAAAACATCCTTTGGTCACAAGCTGGAGTCCCAAAGTTCTCAGTCTTATTTGCATGCCACTTCCTTCGATGACTTCACTATGTCATGGCTTCCCTGACCCCATCATTCCCAGCGTACCTGTGTCCCTCTCCTCCATTCTTCCCGCCAGTGATTTCACTCCTCTCCTCCATACCCCTTCACCTTCACTACACTTAGGAAGGGCATAAACACTCATCCATGCATTTTCTGATTTCAATAGTCAGTTCTTACCCCTCTTCTGGGGCATTGAGCAGAGAATGAATGAAAATCAGAGAAGCCGCTCTCCTAGCAGCACCTGTTAGAACCTCAAGATCTGCTGGAGTTCACTTCTTCCTGAATTTTCCATTGCTCTCTGACCTGTAATATGCCCCTATCGGATGTATTCTGATGGTTTACTTCCTCCAATATGATTACGTATTTATCATATCTACCATTGTCTCTCATGAGCCATTGTTTTCTCCACTTGTCAATTAGAAGTATACAGAACGCCTCACATGTATGTATACAGCTCAAGTGTGCACTGTATCTTCAAAACTACACACTGGGAGGGAAAAACTGCTCACTTCGCTGTTCTGCTCTCACAAGGGCCAACACCTTGCATAGTTTGTACTCAGCAAAATGAGCGAATGAATGAATGAATGGCCAGAGGGATGCAAAAATGAATGAACGAGAGCAGAGGAAGCAGGAGACTTAAGTGCTATCCTTTGGTGAAACTCCTTTACTTATTTGTAAATACTTTGGAAAGAAGATTAAAGGAGATAATGACAAAAAGAGTGTTCCGGATTGATCGAGTGAAGACAGGGCGAGGGTATAAAGTCGCTGCCTGGGAAGCTGCTGAGAGCGACTTTGCCCACTTTGAAGAGAGACCAGAAAGCACTTTGCTTGCATAACTATTCTGTTCTTTGTCTCTGAATCAAAAGACAAGGAGGCAAATTCTCACCTTAGATAAATTATTTACAGTATTGATTTAGCTGTCTAAGCTGTGTTAAGTTACACACGAATTAAAGACTACCATTTACATTTCCTTTTATAGAACCTGTGAATTCAAGCAAGTATTTAGAAGTTTTCAAAAGATATTCAGAATGGCATTAGCTCCCACAGCTCAGTTCTGTCAGCCATGAGTATGTACACATAAGCAACATCACATGGACCAAAGAGGATATATATTATGAATATATGGATATTTACATGTAAGGACGCAATGACAATGAAAAAAGAGACAATGAATTTGAAAGAGAGCAGGAAGGGATATAGGAGAGGCTTTGAAGGGAAGGGAAAATTTATATAATTAAAGTTCAATCTCATAAATAAAAATAAAAGGCACACATGCACACACACACACACACACACACACACACACACACACCACTTGGGTATGCATAAGGGTGGCACACCAGAGAAGCAGGTTTTATTGGCTTAGCAAAAACATTTAGTTCATGCAGGGCCATCATCTTTTAGCTATGGGACTGAGGAGACTGGACTTCACATTTTTATATTAGTTACTAATTCTTTTGCCATCTATAAAGTCCAGAACACCTGGTTAGTCTCTGTTCCTGAAATATTAATTCTATTTTCTTGGGAAATGTTCTCAATTTCCAATGGTTTGGGACTCAGGCTGTCTTGCAGACAAAGCTCATTTCTCTTTCTCGGTCCTTATGCAAAACCACTGAGGAAGAGACAGCATCCTTGTACCCCTTGAGCATATAGCTAAGCTTGCCAAACCCTAAATCAACAAAAAGAGAAACAGACCTGAGTATCCACCCCCTCTTCTGCTGAAATAGCTTTTCTATAGTAGTGCATTCCTGATAAACCTTCCACGGTAGCACACGCCTCTAACTTAGCATTAAGGATACAGAGGCGGGTGGATCTCTGAGGTCAAGGTCAGCCTGGTTTACATAGCAAATTCCAGAACAGCCAGGACTACAAAACAAGACCCTGTCTCAAAAAATCCAAACCGAGATCAAATCAAACAAAAACTTTCCAGTAGTAGATGTTAAGCTGAGCGTTTGTGTGATGAACTAAACATTTGATCTTACCATAATATTGAAAACACAGAACATTAACCACACTATGCTAGCAGAGTTTTCCTGAGGCTGGACACGTTAGGGTCTAGAGGACTGTGATTCTCATTCCTTTCTAGAAATGCTATCCCAAGAAGAAATAGTTACTGCATACTCCTGCAATTTAAAAACAAATACATTTTACAATTATAGAATTTTAAAAAATGGAATTTGGGTTTTCAGGAACATTATTTTTAAATGTCGATTTCACAATGTGAATGTTTATAACCTAGGTGTATTGATATGCCTTAGCAATTATAAAGACAGGCTGTGTTGGAAAATTTTTTAATATGTGCACACACAATACATATATGCATATGTACACCAGAAATTATTCACAGTAAATGTTTTGAAAAGCTCTTTGATAGACACTTGCTGTGACTTCCAGTGCTGCCTTACAATTCTATGACAGTGTTGGAAGCACAGTACACACAGTTCTTTCCAAAGGAACAAAGGACAGTGACACAAAACTTTGAAATAACAAACTGAGATGACTTCCCAGAAGCAAGATGGGGATAGTGATTTGTGTTTCCTAAAATTGAGAAACAAAGACAATTATTCCCAACTGACTGCATATAATTTCTTAACACCAGACTAGCAGCAGGGTTCCCATTGCATGCCTTAAGTTAAAACTGAAGTTATACTTTAACCTAGAGTTTAATCTACTTTCCCTTTACAGAATTCACTTTCATGAATATTTGCAAATACTAATTCAGATTTACGGTGTGAGATTTCATGGCTCACGTAGAATATAGCCCTCATCCCACCTTTCGTCATGGAGAATGTCTATGAAAGGGAAGGGGGATACACTGTTTCCCAAGGCAGTGGTGAGAAGCTGTGATGAAGCGATTATCTGTTCTAACATGTCTGGTCGAGTTGCAGAGGTCATGGGATTGCTCTGTCAGAGTGTGTAAGACAGTATGGATCACTCTTTAGAGCCATAACGTGGCAGGTTGTTCGGCACATGGGACACACAGGAGGTCTCAGTGATTTAAAAGAAATGTTTCCTGGCATGCTAACAAAAAGTCAGTCTGTAAAAAGATGCGAGTCTCTCTACTGCTTATATGCAATGTACAGTCCTAACTGTTGGCTCCCATCACTCATAGTTACATGGAACAATGGTAAATACTCCAAAGGATGTCATGACCGTTAAAGTGGTGGTATCTCTAATAGTCTTACAAGTGGGTAAAATTTATAGGCATTTGTCAGTTTCGCTAAAACCGACCTTTAAATTTTCCATTCCCATTTTTATGTGTGCAGATTGCTATTCAACAATAGGAAAAGTAAAATGCACAAAGATTTCCTTTAGCAATAATAACTAAATTCAGTAATAAGACTAGCATGAACACAGTTCAAACCACTTCCATTGAGAAATTTATTAGGAATTTTGATGTTAAAATGAATTTGTTTATTTTAAGTCTAACTGTTGTGAGAAACTGTATCCTGCCAATATATGTGTGTATGTGGGTTTGTGTATGTGAACATGTAGATCAGTAACATGAAAAATATTTGTATTTATTCATATAGAAGTCAATCATATAGACTATGTGGTGTTGGTGCCCTGGACACTGTGGAAATCTAAGAGAGCAGAGCTTCCGTAGGGCCTTAAGACAGATCATACGTGATAGTGGTGCACAGAAAATGGAGAGAGACAAGGTAGATGGTACATTGTACTGTCAGGGAAACTAAACCCACACAATGAGCAGAAGCTGGATGTGGTGGTACAGGCTTATAATCTCAACATTTTAGGGATACAGGCCAGAAAATCAAAAGTTCAAGACTAGCATGAGGACAAAGCACATTTGTAGTCAGCCTGGGCTACATGAGATCCTAACTAGAAACAAAAAAGCAAAACAGAAGGTGGCGAGAAGAAAGAGGCAGAAGACAGTAAAAGTGATGAGAAGTAAAATAGTGTGGGTCAGGAAGGGTCTCGCTGAGAGGAAATGGAGCAGGAAGCATGAGTACCGGACACTGTATGAGGAAGAGGAGAGAAGGTCTGGGAAAAACAGACTGCAAGGAGGCAGGAAAGCATTGGTGAGAGGGTCATGCCATGCTTGCAGCAATAGCTTTTGAGCTCTCTGCATTCTTCAGGGCCCCTCCCCACTTCACTCAACACTGAGTCAGTTCATGCCGAATTAACCCCCAGTCCTTTGAAGGAAAGATGCAAATACTTTAATTGTTTATTATTAACTAAGATACATGTGTAACCTTCTCAGAAATGCGCATTTCACATAAGTGAAATAAAATGGAAGCTATGATACCTTCAAAGGTTAATTTCACATCTTAACACAAAAGCTGTCTTTTCTCTATTATGTCTGAAATTCAGAGAGACCTGCCCATTGAATCCACCATCAATGGAGAAAAAAAAATAAGATTAAATTTCATTTTTTCCCTCCAGCCCTGATTACCAAAAAGGCTCAGCAATTTTCCATTTTAGGCTAATTCTCTCTAATTCTGTCTGCTATCCACCATAACCTTGAAAATCATATTTTGAAGAAAAGAAAAATATTGAATCAAAATACAATTTACAAAGGAGAATTGACCTGCATAGTGAATATCATGCTATAGTTTATTGAGTGGAGAATCAAAGGGGCTACAGAATTACTTTTTATTTCTTGCTGTCACGTTTTATCTTCTTAAATTCCATTTTACTATTAGAATTGAAAGTTACATCTTTGTACCATTCATTTTTCTCATTAATGTCAGCTACTTAGAGACACACATGACCCAGCCTCCCAGCTGGAGGGCACAGTCTGTCTTGGCAGGGGCTGCTGGAGGAGTGGGAGGCTGCTGCTTCACATCTTGCTAGACTAAGAAGTGGAGGGAGGGGACTGGCAACATTTAACTGGTTGGGTTTCTCTTTCTTCTCTTTCTATTCAGTCCAGGGCCCGCAGTCTAGACGTGTCTTCAAAAATCTTGTCACAACACAACAGAAGTATGCCACATTAACTAGACATGAACTCATTAATCTAATGAACTTGACAATTGAAATTAACTATCACAATCTGGACCAGAGTCAATGCAATACCTGCCTGAGCATCATAGTGAGACCTGGCTCTAGACAAGCAAGCCTTTATGATTCTCAACTGTTGTGAATCCTGGAATTCTGCTGGTGTCCTGTACTATTTTCCTTCCTCCTTATCCTAAATATAGACATGCTACTTAGCAGGAATTGCATTGCTGTTGGTTTAAAGGGAATTCCCAGTTCTGGGGGTTCAGAGTAAATATTAAATTCTTTTGTAAGACAAAAGAAAGATGCTATAAGTAGTTTGATAGAAAAGGAGAGGAGGGGGCATTCCTGAGGCAACAATGTCCAAAAAATGAAAAAGATTAGAAAAATAAAGAAGAAACACATGGAAGAAACAAGAGCATTGGAAATCTTGATCAAGAAGATGAAAGAAAAAAGACAAGTGTACAGTGAGCAAAGAGGACAAGACAGACAAGATGCTGCAGGGAAAGTAAGAAGGTAGAAACTTTCTGAGTCAAGTGTAGTGGGATCATTCTGCAGGCAAACTGGCATTGGGTCCTGGGAAGTCTGGGGTTGTCATATAAGATGAGCTGTTAGTCATTTCAGAACAATACAAGAAATTTGTAAATTAGCTTGAGAGGTCACCACGATAACCACCTGTGACAGGGCAGAAGCTGTGCCACAAAACAAAGCTTGTTTTCCACTACTGAACTCTGTGTTTACTTAGAAGGCAAGACCAGCATCTGAAGGGAGCTGACAGGACCATTTTGGTCACTCTATGTAGACTTCTTCTTATATCTTTAAAGCAAACAGTGATTACACGAAGCACGGGATGGGCAATTGGGAACGAATCAAGAATGAATTTTGTTCACATTCGTTGGTCAACATGTATTCTATATGTTCTCTTGCTCTTTCACATCCTGTTGTTTTGCTACAATGTCTGTATTGTAAGTCACAATGTGCGTTACACATTTATCAATTACCCAATTTCCAAAGACTTTTTCTTTTGGTGGGCATTAAAATTATAATTGATTGGTAATTAATCCATCTCCTGATTGCAGTTTCTCAACGTATCCTAATTGACTCAATCATAGTTCTTCTTTGTATTTAATAATTGTCATTGTAAAGTTTTTAAAGATGCTTCTTTCTACTTTCTAGAGATAACCTATGTTTTTAAATGAGTAAATTCATCTAGTGCTTAAGAGACATTAGCAGAATTTTACACCATTTGTTACCATTTTTTTTTTTTTTTTTTTTGGTTTTTCGAGACAGGGTTTCTCTGTGGTTTTGGAGCCTGTCCTGGAACTAGCTCTTGTAGACCAGACTGACCTCGAACTCACAAAGATCTGCCTGCCTCTGCCTCCCGAGTGCTGGGATTAAAAGTGTGCCCCACCACGCCCGGCTCCTCGTTTGTTTGTTAACTTTTATAATGAGGTATAGAAAACATTTTCAAACATAAATAAAATTTACATATTTAATATATAGGAGGTTTACTCATTTTAAAAATACTTAAATTTATTCATCATAATACCTAAGACTAACAAAATAAAAATATTTTTTAGGTACATACGAGTTGAACTCAGTGTAAGTCATGGTTAAGTTGACATTTCTTTCTGAAACCTCGACTTCATTTGTTAGCCATACCACCAATGGCCTCCCTGCCATCTCCCTTCACACCCCTGACTGGTGACAAAGAGTGTGTGATCAGGTGACTTGCCTGGGTAATGGGAATCTGCACTAGAGAAAGCAGAACAGAGAACAAAGGGATGGGGCTTTGATGGAAGAGTTTAACTGCAACATCAACACGGGGACTTCTCCTCCCACACAAACAGCTGTTAGACTGTTTGTCTCTTTCTGAAACTGGTCAGTTTGAAAAACAATTGTAGACACCGCCTATTTCCATAACAGATGGCCTTATATTTTTGTGCTCACTTGACAGAGGCATTTCATTCAATAGTATGGTGAGGATCAAATTCTATTGGACCCACACACTTCTCATTCCTCAAGATTTCACTCTTTGTACTAATAGATCAAGGTGAGAGAGCTGCAGAATATGCTTAATCATGTGACCTTGATCTGCATTGTGCTCTAAGGAAGGAATCATAGTGCCGTATAAAGTAGATATCTAAAAAGGGTATTATTAGTAAATATCATCAACAGGAAAAGAATTCATTAAGATGGAACTTTTTGCACATCATCCTGTGCCTGTGGCTTGCCATTTCCTTACAGCATTTAGCAAATGATGTCTGGTCTCCAAATGTGAGGTGAGACATGAATGTGCTTTACTGTGTACATCTGTGCTTCTGAGGGCTTATGCCAAAGGGCTTCTGCATTAAGGTCATTATGTGCTGTAGTTCTACAAAGTTCAACAATGTGTCTGTTGTAAGAAAAGCAATTAATTGTGATTTTCTACTTTGCATGCTAAAACAGCAATTTTCAATTTCAAACCTGTTGTACATTTTTGTAAGGGTATAATTTATACCCATTCTCTCCCTCCCCCTTTTCTTCTTAAGTGGAGCTACATTACAATATAAATTCATGCAATATGAGATCAGTGGGAAAGTAGAGCCTTTTCTTTTGACGATTAAGCAAAGAATACATCTTAGAAACACCATAAATCATGCTTGTCAGATTATTCAAAAGACTCAATCCGTAGAGTTCCGTTGTCTATTATTTGGATAGCACAGACATGAAACAGTATAATTCAGTTGGGCTGCTTGCATCTGATTTACATAAACTGTCTCTTTTTAATCTTGAATTTCCATGAGATGAATACAATTAGCAAGTTTCAATTTATCTTCAAAGCATCTGATGACCTACAGGATGACATCACCCATTGCCGTAGTGTATTTGGACTTTTAAGTAGAGGAAGTCAGTAAATTTTGCAGCTAAACAATGCATATTGCAGGATAAAAAGTGACAAGCTAGTCACCCATGCATGATGCATAATTCATCATGAAGAAATAAGAACTGTTGCTTTTTCTATTTTTCATAATTTTTTAACAAAATGAGCAATTTAAGAAAAACAGAATTTTTCTGGTGTGGTCAGCTTACTAACTTCTGACTATTGATTTAAAAAATTTAGGAAAGAAATGCTCTAGAGTATACCAGATAGATGAATCCTCTCAACTTCTCCAATCTGAGCTCAATATCCACTCTCACACACTGAATATCCACTTCCTCTCAGGAACTCATTGGGCTAGGATTTTTTACTTTAAAATGGAAGATATGAGAAGATCTCATGTTTAAGTTGTCAGTTATAGTTTACATGCCTATATATAGAATGTTGCATTATTTAGTGATATCTAGTTTCTAATACAATTGTGCAAATTCCATTGTGTAGATCTGAGATGTTAGAGTCTCTAATTCTGTACGTGATAATCAACTTAATTTCCTCCCAAATACCAGTGTGTCCATATAAATTCTAACAATAGCTTCCAGTTAGAACAGAGATAAAACATTTTAATGGGGAAAATGTGCTACTATGGAGCTGATTCTTCACCCAAAGAAAAACAAACCCTGAAAATAAACAAAATTGAATGGTTGCAGAGCCAGCAGTATTAGAAATATCTTAGCAATATGGAAGCAAATACATGAAACTTCAAATGTGGGGGTTCAAGCCAGAAATCTCATAATGACCAGCTTTTCAGTGGAACTTCCACATAGGACTAAGTGAGAGAGCTTTATCAGCTTTAAGTTGCTTTAGTTTACATTTTGTATAGAAATTTTTTTAAAAGTAGTTTTTTTTAAATATTTATTTATTTATTTATTTATTATGTATACAATATTCTGTCTATGTATATGCCTGCAGGCCAGAAGAAGGCACCAGACCCCATTACAGATGGTTGTAAGCCACCATGTGGTTGCTGGGAATTGAACTCAGGACCTTTGGAAGAGCAGGCAATGCTCTTAACCTCTGAGCCATCTTTCCAGCCCCTTAAAAGTAGTTGTTAATAGATCAATATCCATTGTTTTTCTAAGTGGAGGTGAAATTTGATTTGCAATAAACTACTCAGAGAGTTCTTTGTTTATTCACAGTGAAATCAGAACGACAAATAAAATAAGTCAATGTATAAAAAGCTGAGAGGCAGGTCAGCACACTGAAGAAACATACAGGGCAATCGCATGGAAAGAACTCTGGTCTTAAAATACAGACCCAGATTGAATCTGATCAATGTTGATTATACATGAAATTCCACTTTAGCATGCACCTATGCCACACTAGCTTTTCTTCAATAACTTTCTAACCTTACATATCTCTATAGGAAAAGAAAAACAATTATATGCTAGTAAAACAGCAGAACTTAGATCTTCAAATTCTAATCTCATAAGATGTGGAACTTGACATTTGTAGTCCCTTATCCCCATGTTCACTCTTTAGGATATTTCTACATATTTGTTGTTGTTGTTGTTGCTAGTCCTTTCTGCTTCCTGTATTGCTGTGTTGCTTTCAGTCTATTGAGTCTGTTCTTGTTTGTTCGCTTGCTTGTTTCTAATTACCATGAATCAACGCAAGCCTATTCTCCAGATGGAAAAATACATTGTAAATTTTCAAATACTTGAGGTTGATTGGATTTTCTCCCACCAAATCCCAGTTTTGATACTGTGGTGATTTCATATGTGCCCATCTTTCCTGAATTTCTCTTTACAACAAGTGCTAATTTTACCCTTCCATATTACTCTCCAATGCTGTCCATGTCTTCAATGAACTGTCATCTCTGTATGTTGCAAGGTGAGAAGCCTATCAACAATTTGAGAAGAGAAGAAGGACCATAGCCCATCTCAATTGTTCTGAAGAGGGGATGGGTACTTGGGATATGTAAACGTTTCCCATCACTAAACAAAAGTCTGTATTAAGACATAGTATGAGAAAGCAGGGTCTCTGCCTTGAGAATGCTGAAATTCCTTTGTTGAAGGTTGTGGTTGTAGTGGAAAAACACCGAGTAATGTATCACATACTATTGCATTCAATTTTACATAGGAAAAAAAAGAGCAACTTGAAACAGATAATGGAGAATCAGGAAAATGACATTTAAGTGGAGATCTGAAGATGAGAGTAGCCAAGTGACCACCGAGGTCTGATGTAGGAAATAGCAGGTGCAAAGGCCCAGCAGTTAACATCAAGTTTCTGCTTCTAGAATGGAAATTCCCTTTGAGAAAGGGAAGTCTAGCATGGAACAGCTAGAGCCTGGGCTTGCCAGTCATGTGGGGCATGAGAAGACCTTGGCTCTTATTTAGGAAAGTTGTGGGCAAGAGAAAAGCAACCCTTCACCCTGCAGTAAATGAACAGAAACTATGGAGGGTGGTTTACATTTAGGTTCGTCAGGAGGTCTTCCTGTCCAACTCCAGGACTTCTGATACTGTTGAAGACTAGATGCGCTCTCACCTTTATTCATCTGGCCGAGTGTACAGGGATAGAGAGAACATAAGTGACAAGGGGCAATTAGGGTTGACTTACAATGGATCTGTGACCACAAATAGCAAGGCATCATTATCTCACCCAGCTGTGATCACCCATGATACTAAAGCTTTCATATGTGACGCTCGCATTTAAAACTAGGAAGTACTACTTGATTTGATTATGCAGATGACTTTTCTAGTTATTCTACATGTGCCCAGTTTTTCGAGACAGGGTTTCTCTGTGGCTTTGGAGCCTGTCCTGGAACTAGCTCTGTAGACCAGGCTGGTCTTGAACTCACATAGATCTGCCTGCCTCTGCCTCCCGAGTGCTGGGATTAAAGGCATGCGCCACCATCGCCCGGCTATACTAACATTTTAAAGGATTCGAGAAGATGGGGTCTAGACCTAATTCTTGGGTTTATATTACACTAACAATATGGCTTATTGGTTTGCATCAAAGGAGCCTGCTTCTTTGTTCTGATTCTAGTTCCCACTTTTGCATGAAATGTTTACTTAGAGCTTAATAACACTGTAGATCTGGCATTTTCTATTGCATAATGTATTGGTTGTAAATATAATGTTTGATAAAACAAACTAATTTACCAGTGCTCTTCATTCTATCTTTTAATAGCTCATTACCTACCACGCTTACTTATTGACTTAAAATTGCCAAACTATTCAGACAGGAGAGACTTGGCACCAGTAATAAGGAGCGCTTCCCTGGGAAAGAGGTTGAAATTTAAACTAACACTTAAGACTGTATCATACAATTTTCTCAAAAAATTTAAAACGCCAAATTGAGTGATGAACATGCAACTGCTTCCTGAGCTCTTTTGTGAAAGCAATAATTATCTTTTAAATATTCTGTCATGTTTCTAAGATGCCACCACAGCCATGATGGCTTCTATTATATGCTTGTACTTGCTCATAGCAAGTGGGAAGCTAAGACTGTGTACTGGGAGTAACTCCTTCTTGCTACATTTTCATCAATGCCTTGCCTGGGAGTCGGAACTTTCATCTAGTCACATGTCTGTGTAGCTGAGCAGTTTCACCTTTTGACTTGTTTAAATTATTAATATCCAGTTCATCCACTGGGCTTCCTGTCTCACAGTCACTATCCAGCCACTGCCTTAGAATCTTAGGTTCTTTGTGCTAATGGCCCTCTCAGTTTCTTTTTTAAGGTTGTAGAAGAGAGGTAAGGAAAGGAGATAGAGGAAAAGACATTGTTTGTAAAACCTAGAGTCACAATTGAGCTGACAATTATGTGCAGCTTGCTCTTTGCACACTAATTTTAAATGTATAACAATGAGCTCTAAACACCATGCTTTAGGCTTTGTTCTGCTCTGGTTGGCTTCCTGTGATCTCATCAACTACTCTTTCTTTTGGGAGTTTGATCTACAGAGTTCCAAAGAGTAATGCCTCTGACACAAAGAGCTATGCTGTCATCATTATTCCTGACAGGGATGCCGTGTTGGCCTGTCACACCTGCTCACCTTTCTGAGAACTCCATTCTTTCTTAGAGGCCCTTGAACATCAGTTCCCTGGGATTCTTCAAAAATAAGAAAACGCAGAATGAGGATGGATTGCAGACATTTTATTTTTGTCACCACCCACCCCCAGTTTGCATTCACTGGAGATATTTGTCACAGGAATACAAAAGTCTTCTCACTAGGGAGCAGTACCTACATATTTTGTAATGCTTAAAATGAAACTACATCACTGAGATACGAGCTGTGTGCTTTTGGTAAATAGATCTTTTCTTTCCCTGATGTTCTGTCTAAATGATCATGTGAAAATTTCAAATTTTACTTTTCTTTCTAGGTACCAATTCTGGGAGAACGGTCCCAGTACAAAGTTTTCAGACATGCGAATGCTGCCAATCAAACATTTTCACTGTGACAACTACAAAAGACTGTGTAAGCAAGTATCTAATTCCTTCAATAAGTTAAACAGAATAGACAGCACTTACAAATAAAACAACTGTCTATTTAGAACCAAGAAGGTATTATTGTAATTTCAATTGATGCAACACAAAAATCTTCTAACTTTTGGAACATTCCCCAAATGGGTATGAAAAAGCACCTGTGTTATGAACTCTGTAGCAGCCAAACATGTTGTGTCTTGTTCTTCACACTTGCACCTCCAGGTACACAATGACATCTATTTGAGAACTGAGGGAAATTTCTGAAGCATACAAGGACAATTTCCACATCTAATGTACCAATTCTTTAGAGGTCATCCTTGTAAAATCTCTCTCATTTCCCCGAGGGAAGCAGTTATTTTTATTGCGTTCATCCTTGAGAATATCTGGTGAAAATCAAGTCCCTGACCCCTGCTGAAGAAAGAAATACAGCTACCAAAATTAAGAATGGCTTCATTGTTTTTTGTTTGATTGTTTGTTTTGGCATGATACATTTGAAATGGAGTCCATTTCCTGAGTGGGAGTATACAGACTTCCTTAAATTTGCATCTTGCCTTTCACAATTTGAAGATTTAGAATTAGATTTAACCATTAAAGCATTTAATGTACATGCGAGAGAGTGAAATAAATATTTTGATCTCTTCATCTTAAGATATGAAAACAGGGGATGGAGAGATGGCTCAGGGGTTAAGAGCACTGATGGCTCTTCCAGAGGACCCAGGTTCAATTCCCAGTATACCACATGACAATTCATAACTGTCTGTAACTCCAGTTCCAGGGGACCTTACCCCCATGGCAAAGCACCAATGTACATAATAGAAAAATTAAAAAGGGGGGAGCCTGACCCATTGATTAAAGAAAAAATACAAAAACATTGTACTCACTGACATTGAGTCTTGATTTCTCTTTTCTTAACTAATTGTAGATAGAGTCTGTAGTAATGTTTCACAGGTTAGGAGGGCAGATTTAGAATATAGTCTGTGCTGCCTAGTAAAATACATCACTGTTGTTTCCAAAATTAATTTTTTAAAATAACACTAAGAAGGCTTCCACAATGAGCCAGGACTCTCAGAAAGTTATAGGAAATATGCAAAAGAAACTATTAGCATCTAAATATCTAAGCCGTGCAAAAACGCTGCAATGTCTGCTGCACATTATCAATAAGGAACTATGTAACGAGTTTAAGTTTGGAGAAGAAAGTCATGTGCTGAATTGCCACAGTAGGAGAGAACAGAGTACAGGAAGTTTGTCTTCTTACTTCCAAAGGAATGTATCTCCCATACACACACTTTCTCTCCCTCTTTCTCTCTCTCCTCTCTCCTCTTTCTCTCTCTCTCTCTCTCTCTCTCTCTCTCTCTCTCTCTCTCTCTCACACACACACACACACACACACTCACACATACACATACACGTGTGAAAGGGCTAAAAATGAAAAAAAATTAGTATATAAAGTTTGACGACAGATATAAGAATATACAGTCTTCATGGAAGGTGAAGAATCTGGAATACCTAAGGCTAGTTAATTGCTTCAAACATCTCTTTTTTATAGAAAACTTTTAATTCTTCCTTTTACTGAAAAAGCCCTGCCCTGTGTGATTTTTTTATTTGTTTTTATTTATTTTGAATTATGTGCATTTGTGTATGTCTGTGTGAGGATCAGTACATGTACATGTAGCTGTCCACAGTGTCCAGAAGAGGATGTTGCACTACTTAATGAGTAATTGAGGAAACGGATCATTTCTCTCCTAAGGAGAACCCACCAGTCTCTAATGTCCAGTGTTGTCTTCATCGCTGGAACCTCAGAACATAATGGAACCAAGAAGTTCAATGAACTGATAAAGGCCTATAGAATTAAACACGATCAAATACCTGCTGCATTTGCCATCTCCTAAGTGCTTCAGTTATATATCCATTATGAAAAATTGCCCTGATTTGCATATTAATGTTCTGCATTTCAACATGTGCTCTTTATGTTCGCACACAACAGAATGCACTCTGTCATGCACATTTGCCCTTTGTGACTCAAGTCATTAAACTACAATTTGGGAGTGGAAGAAAAAAAAGAATCAGAATGAATACAGTCACTCTCATTGTTCTCTTCAGAGTCCCGGATTTTAAAGCCTCAGCTGTCAATCAACTGAACTCTATTTTGTCAGTTTGCCTACCAGGAATGATGGAGAGCTTAACTTAGGGTGAGGCATACATACCTTTCAAGCCATGTTTTTATAATCATCTCAGGGTAGGAAGCTATGCACAGATGTTGAGCATCAGTGTGTACTTTCACTTCATCTTAATTTACATCTGAGCAGGCGAGCACAACAGTGACTACGCCACATGTGACTACTGCACTTAGAACATGGAAGGGTGACTAGGTAACTGCTTTTAAAGGCTCTGTTAATTAAAATTTTAAATAGCTGCATAGAGTGATGGTGGTGTTTTGGCCTAGGGTATATTTTTAATTACAGAATTTAATAGCATACCCTATGCCATGCCCCAAATAAAACACTGGAGATCTCTTTTGATTGTTTGTAGTCATTGGTGTTCATTGCCAGTCTTACATCCTCTATTTCTGACTTTGGTTTCTACAAACTGCTGAGAAAAATCTCAAAATCCTTGAGACTGTATGAACTACCTCAAGATAGGTTATCTAAGTCTTCCTTAGGTACCCTTAGGTCATTTGTATTTCATTGGATTCTTCTCATTCAAAAGTTTGGCAATAGACACTGGGATGTCATCTAAATTGTCTCCGTATTCAAGTCTTTTACTCCTATTTATTCTTCTTTATGCTCAGAAGGAGCATGAAAACCATATAATGATAATGTTTCTTTACAAATAAGTCCAAGACCACAAGCTTGGAATTCTGTGACATACATCACTATCCTTTATTATTTTTTCTGTTTCTGTTTACTCATGTCTCTTCTGCTTAACAAATATGACCATACTTTCTAAAGCTCATCCATATGCTTATGACACCACATTTACCACCTCTGCCTCATTTGGTCTTTTCACTAATTGTCTCCTTGTTTTGTAGCACCCCTAGCCTTTGTCTACACACTAATTCCTCTGCTTAACAAGCAATTTTGGATGGTCAATATTGACCCATATTTGATTTTATGCTTGTCATGATTTCTCTATTTCCCTTGATATTTTCATTCTACCTCAATCACTTCCAGTGATCTGACAATGTCCTGATTACATCTAATTTTCATTTCATTCTGTCTTATTTTGTACCTCGTAATTATTCATTCTTAATGATATTCTCTATCACTAAATTTCCTATAATTGGGTATTATGTAAGAATATGTATAAATCAATATATCATATGGGCCAAACCTAGCTTGTTGACAGTGTTTATATGATGCATATTTAACATGTAAAATAATTCATATTAGGAACAAAAAGAGGCTGGGATATAGCTCTGTTTTAGAGAATTTTCCTAGCATGGTAGTTCCTGGGATTTGATTTTCAACACCTCCATAGTAAAAAACAAACACAAGAAACAAACAAACAAGGTAACTATTTCACGGCATGTGAGACTATTATTTAACTTAAATTTAACTGTTCATAATGTACTATTGAAATGCAACCACATTTGCTCACTTACATATTATATATAATTGTATTGGTAGGGTTTAAGTAGTGCAGCAGAGACTATGGCCTGCAAAGATAGAAATAGTTGTTACATACCTTAAACAAAAGTTTGTTAACCTCTGAAGATGATATTTGTTGGCTTTATTTTCTTCAAAAGCCTTCTACCTCAACTGTAACTGTTTCCCATCTCTTATGCACTGAGGTAGGAATTAACAATAGTGAGTCACTAGATCTGCCGCTATGTCAGGAACTCCATAGGCATCATCGTATGGCAGCCTTACCACTAACTGAAGCTGCAGGTTACTCTATAGATAGAAAACCTGAGGCTGAGCTTCAGTGTTACCTGACATTAGGGAGTAGTCTATGGAATATGCTTTCTACTGCATTCCAGGGAACCGAGAAATGTGCCCACAGCTGCACTCAGGCTTGCTCCAATTGTGACACTCCCTCCTCAGTAATGCGTCTCTGCTTTCTCACTCAGTCCCCATTTTAGTTCAGGAAATTTCCCAGTATCTGAATTAGACCCGCTGTGTCTTTTATTAGCATACTTTCCATTTCCCAGATTGTTACTAATCTTTTCAAAGGAGCCTCATCTAATCCATCTCACTCACACATTTGTTAGTTTGCAAGGATCTAGAAAAATGTTCATTAAAATCCTATCTTGCAACTTCTGTAGGGCAGAAGACTTCAATGGGATCTCACTCTTTAAAGAGAAACTTCCAAACTTCCTTTACCTTGCTGTCCATTGTATTTATGATCTGATAGACTCGACAAAGAACACAGCTAGCCAGCAATGCTCATTTTTTTCTCCTCCTTTCATGTAGAATTTCCTCCTTAATTTAAGTCTGGTTAAGAATGCATATGCTTTGAAATGGGTTTTGTTAGTTGTCTGCCCAAAAGCAATATTCTCTCATCTCTTCTGGAGAGTTGATGCTCCATTTTTATCTACACATGGAATAGGTATCTCAAAGCCTTCCTCCTCATCGTGTCATCTGCCATGCTCACTCATGGCAGATATAAACTAGACAAAGCCAAGCATGGTGTCATGTACCTATAATCCCAGATCTTGGGATTCTAAAGTTAGAAAATTGTCCCAACTTTGAGGCTAGTATGAACTACACACTAAGTAATCAAGCTAGAGTAACTAGCAATTCCTGTCTCAAAATAAATAGATAAATAGATGATAGATAAATAAAACAAAAACAGTCATCAATAAACAAAAATAAATCAGTTAAAATAACAAGCTTATTAAAAAATGAAATGGAGGTGGGTGGTCCTTGGACCTCCCACAGGGCAGGGAAACCTGCTTGCTCTTTGGGCTGAGGAGGGAGGAAGACTTGATTGGGGGAGGGGGGGAATGGGAGGTGGTGGCGGGGAAGAGGCAGAAATCTTTAATAATTAAATTAATTAATTAATTAATTAAAAAATGAAATTTTTGGAGAAATGTTTGGAATGAAGTAGAAAGACTAGAATAGGAAGCACATCTTTATCTGCATGAGATGAATTCAGCCATCTTGAAACCGTGAGAAAGGAAACAATTATACAGAAACTATCATATGCAAGATGGGAAATCCTTTCACATCTCCTGACTTATTTTAGCCTCCAAATTCACCAGTTCAACTAGAGTCTTAGTTATAAACTTTTACTAAAAATGAAATAAATCATTTAAACTGGTTTTAGCTGTATTTCCCATTATTTGAAGGTTTCAAAGTGATTCATCTGTTGAAATGCAAATCCCTGTGTATGCTTTCAAATACATATAGGAAGATACATTTATTTTGCAGGCATGTTCTGAACTGAGTTGTGCCCTGTTTATTGCTTCACCCTCTGCTTAACATTTCGTTTGATTCTGTCTTTGGAAGCTCTTTATAGGGAAGAACTTTCCTCCTCCATATTTTGTATCATCAGCTATATTGTGGCTGCCTAGTATTTCCTTGTTCAATGAATACATGAATGTTCAATTAAGGATCAAGAGAAGGTGCTTGGAAAAAGGGGGCTAGAACTCCACCCTGTTTTCTTTCTATGGGGCTGTACACAGAGAAACCATAAAGAGACTGTTTATCTCCTCAATGAATCAGGCAGAAATGGGAAGGAAGAAGTGCCAAGGGAAGGGGAGAAGAGGAGAAGGCGGCAAGGAGAACATTTTCTGTACAAATGGTGAGCAGGTTGCAGAGGTCAGTTGTCTGGTACAGAGGCAGCTTCAAAAATAAAAGCAGATGGTAGATTATTCTTTTTTTTTTCTCTTGGCCACAAAATTCCTGCTAATTGAAGCAGCAACTGAACAAGCTGCTCTTGCCTCCCCTGGAGGTACTTGTGTTTCACGTGGATTTGACTTTCATATGAAACACTGCCACTCCTCCTGCTTTCAGTGCAGTTGGCTTTCCTCTTTACACAGCTCTTCAGAAAAAGAGCAAATGAGTCAAGGGTCTGCCACCTCTCTGAGCATGACCTTAAGCTGAATAACATTCCCTGAGGGAGTGGCAGCAACCCCCTCTGAGTAGAGAGGTGTTTTCTGAATCAGAAATGGCATTTTCCCACAAGCTATGCCAGTCTCGACTTAAGAGGAAGAACATTGTGTAGGAAAGGCATCTTTAGGGGCTGTTAGATGATCCTTACACCCAACTAAGCATCTTTTTCTTTTAAGTTTCTTTGTTCACAATAGAAGTCTTGAAACCCTAGAATAGCATTGTTAGCTACAGCAACTCTGTCTGTCCTGAGGTGCACACTTGAGAACACTCACATAACCATTCTCTCAAGACTGTATTTTATTTTATTTTTTTCTGTAATTCAGACTTGCATTTCCAGAAATGGAAACACATTAAAATTACTGTGAAATTTGCCAGCCCAGCTTGCCCACATATTTATATCTGTGTCAGGATACAGTATTGTATTTACCACGATTAAATTATCTGGTGTCAAAACTCAATGAAAATCCTGGTGTACTGAATTATATTTTAGAGACGTAAGCACCTATTTTTCAAAATGAAATCACACATTAAAATACTCACAGGGTTATATGTACAAAAGGAAACAGTCTGAAACCCTGAGAACTTCAAGGCAGCATATTCAGTGCTGCTAAGTGTAGGAGAGGTAGACATGCTGCCTACCTGAGCTGGAGTTAGTGGGGGTGGGTTCACATCTGCCTCTCACTATCCATGTCTGCACCATTACTAAACAAGTCATCTATAACTCCCACTCCTCTGGACTGAAAAATGTTACATAAATTGAGAAGCACAGGAAAGAATCAAAGACACTTTGAAATGCATCAGTTTTAAATATGTCAAAGACTTGAAAAACTGGTTTTGCTTGCTGGAGAAAAAATTTTGGAAATACATTGGTATTTTAACATTCATGAAGTCAAATGTATTTATTTTATAGATAAAAACATCATTTCACAAACTTTTAATGAGTAATTAAAGACTTTAAAAATGTGAAAATAAGTTTAACTAGAACTTATTTTTAATAATTTTAGTCAATTATTTTCCTACACTACTATTGAATATGTAAGCATCAACATGACTTTCCACCTTATGTTAATACAGATATTTTTAGCTTTAAGGCATATTTTTAAACAAAGACCCATTTTATTTTTATATATTTTGATGGGTTTTAGAGAAGTGTTGCTTTCTTTGATAGTGACAGTTTTCACAACAGAAAGATGAGTAACTGCCAAACATGGTCTGTTCTGTCTGCCCTTCAAGTCATCTTCACCATATTTTGACAAAAAGGATTTTATTTCTTTGTTAAAAAAATTTCCTTAATATATATTCTTTCCCCTTCCTTAAATTCTCTTATATACCCTTCCCCTACTCATACAACTTTATATTCACGTTCTGTTTCTTTAAATAGTGCTATGCACTATATATTTTTAAAAGTAGGACAGGGCAAAATTGATTTTGCTTGAGTAGTATTATAATTCCCAAGAATGTCTGGAGATTCCCAAAAGTATCACAAAACTAGAATGAGGAAGGCTTATATGAGATTCTTCCGTCTCCCAAAGCAATTTGTCTCTTAATAACAATCATAATTACCTTCGACAGTCGTCAAATTCTAGATTCTCACAGGCACATTGCTAAGGACCTAAGGCAAATGCTTCACAACAGTGTGGTCCTAGACATGGATTTCATTCTATGAATCCATCTAGGATGGCCACCTATGGGTACCAACTTCCAAGCTATTGTATGAATATAAAGGCTTGTTTTGTTTTCCTAAATATTTGTTATAGGAAATTTAAGTTAAGCATTTCTTTGCTTACAACTTGCAGAAACAGAAACAGTACAAAACATACTCTATCTACCCAAACTGCTTTCATTTTCTAGCATTTCTTTCTTTCTCCCCCTTTCTCTTACTTTTTCCCCCACTAAGGATTCTATTCATACATAATGAGATTTGATCAAGTCCATTTCCACCCCCCACCCCACAACTCCTTCCCTACTTCTGCTACCACTGTTCCCTCTCAGTTTCATGCTTTCCTTTGTATAGCTGACTGAGCCTACTGAATGTATATTCCTTGATTAGGGCCAGGCTTGTATGTCATGAAGAGTCAACTGCAGTATAAGTAGTCTTAGGGAACATAGCCCCGAAGAAAATTGCCTCAGCTAGGAGTGGGTCTTCATGGACTTCCCATTTCATCCACATTCCAGAAAGGCAAATATTACATGCTCTGTTTCATGCTCTTTAGATGTGTATGTTTCTCGTGGAGCATCCTTAAAAGGCAGGAAACAAAGAAAGGGCCATAGCGAAGGTTTCAAAGGAAGAAGGGGGGCAGAATACAGGTGGCATGACTGGGGATAGAGGAATGATGGAATGGAAAGAATTACATGGTATAGGGGATAGAGGGGAGGGGAGATAAAGGAGTATAGGATACTTAACCCTAACGACGGTTAAAAATGCTATATGGAACCTACTATTGTAGAAGGATCATAAAATCTTCACATACACACACACACACACTGAGAGACAATGTTTCTTCCTAAAAGCATAAATATCAAATGAAAAATACTAGCACCAGGTGTAGGCTATCCGTTTCTGAGTTGTTGTTTATTGGCATCCCATTGACCATACCCACACAGTCAACCCACCCCACCCCAAAAAGCACATGGTAAGATGTTGCCATTTTTATTTGTTACCCTTCAAAACTTGATAAAGACACCATATACTTGAGTGACACGACTTGTGGAAGGTTTACTCATACTGGCCAAGTGTCATACGTCCATAGTGCTTGAAGGCTCCATGCTGGCTACTAAGGGAGAAATGTAATCAACAGTACTACCTATAGGTGAACCTGGCAAGTTAAACAACTACTAGCTTAGTAAGATGTGGCCACAGTGCATTAATACCAAAAACATCATGGCAACAACCAACCACCATCAGTGAAGTGAACAGGTTGACTACAGAATAAGAAAAAATATTTACCAGCTATGTATCTGATGGCTAGTTAATTGTGCTTAGTGTATAAAAAAAAAACTAAAAGACTAAACATGGAAAGGCCCAAAAATGTGAACCTATTTCCACCTTGCTGAAGGTCAGAGAATTTTATCTTGCTCAAAGTTGTTGCTGTTCCGCCCTGACCTGTTGAAGAGTTGGAACTTACTTCTATTCCTTTGAGGTTATTGTCTGTTTTTAACTCAAACAAAGGTCCCACCTAGATTTAGGTCAGAGAATTCTGTTCTCTCAAGGTTGTTGTCAACAGGTGTGACTAATATCCAGACCTTGTATTTCAGGTATAGAGAAGTAGATCTGTTTCTATCCCAAACAAAAGTCTAAGGATCCAACTAATCACTACTCCCTTAGGGAGATAACAATGGATTCCACCAGGAAATGGTGTGCCTACAGAATGTTTTAGTCTAGGGTGTGAGCATTACTTGTCTTGTTTTAGCAACAATGTTTAACTAAAATGTAGGCCTCAACTTTGATCTGGTCTGTTCACTTCCTTGTATTATGTTAATGCATTTTTTTTTAAATCTTACTCCTGCCTTTGGGATGGGTGTATTTTAAACAAATAGAAATGAAAAGGGGGTGATAGTCACTGAACTCCCTCTGGTACTATTCTATTTCTGTTTTATTATTTTCACTTGCATCTTTGCATTCTTTACTAACTTTTCTAATCCCCATGTCCCTACCCTTGTAAGTGGTATTTTTGTCAAAGTTGATCTCTGACACACATGCACACACACACACACACACACACACATACACACACACATTCAAATAAAAATCAGAACATGGAACTAAACAGAATTCTAGAAGAAAAAGAAATATATACAGGTGACAAATATTTCAAAATGCCTTCAACAGCTTTAACCATAAGGAAAATAAAAATGACAGCTACTTTGAGATTTTATATCATCTCAGTCAGAATAGCTATCATGAAGAGAAAAAAGTGGCAACAAGTGCTGATATGTCTGGAGAGAGGGAAACACTTATCCATTGCTGGTATGGAGAAAAATGGTGCATTCACTACAGAAGTCAGAGTTAAAGTTCTGAACAAACTTGAAACAGACCTCCCATATGATCCAGCTATACCACCACTGAGCATACACCCAAATGACTCTTCATCTTTCTACAGTGATACTCGTTCATTCATGTTTATTGTTCTCTATTTATAATAGCCAGAAAAAGAAAACAATCTTGATGTCCATCAGCTGATGGATAATAAAAGTATAGTAACATAAATTAACATAAACAATGGAATAGTATTCATGTGAAAAGAAAACCAGAATTATGAAATTTACACGTAAATTAACATTGTTGGAACTGATCCATCTGAATGAAGTAATCTAGAACCAGAAACTAGCATTCTTTCAGATGTAATCTAATCAAAATGCCCTAGGCATTTTGTTCTCTTTGAATACTGGGAACAAAGCCTAGAATTTTGTACATGAGAAGGAGCACATACTCTACCATTGAGATCCACTCTGTCTATCAAGCTGTCCCCTTGAGTCCATCTTTGTATCTGTACCATTCTTTTTCTTCTTAGCTGCATCATCCACTAATAACTCACAAGTCTCTATGCACAGTCAAAAAAATATCTACTATGACATCTCAAAACAATCCTTCGAATGCAAGTCTCATTTAAAGTCTTATCTCTTATTGTTTAAGAACATCTTGGGAGGGATACAGGAAGATGGAGAAGGAAGAGAGCTATGATTATCATGAAAACACATTGTATTCATGTATAAAATTCTCAAAACCAATCAATATAATAAATAAAAAATATCTACTTTGGTGAAAATTTCAGCATCAGTAATATTAATTTTAATTTTAATACTGTAGCACTTCCAAGAACTTCTGGGTTTATTGAACCTCTTTATATCATGTTTTGGAGAAGAGGTGAGAAAATAAGTAAAAAAAAAAAAGCAAGGTAAGATATCATTTTGGTCTTGAAATATTGTTAATAAGTTCTTAACTACTTAATGGTACACAGCTATATATATATATATATATGTGTGTGTGTGTGTGTGTGTGTGTGTGTGTGCATGTGTGTATATATATATATATATATATATATATATATATATTCCAGAATAATGACAAGGAAAATGTTATCAACTTACAGAAATCTTGGCTACTAATAAAACTTTGGTCATCGAGAAGCCCTGGATACAGTTTTAAAATATTTTGCAGCCCTTGTAATGGCAGTTTCCAAAAATGCATTAAAATGCACTTGAAGGTGTTTATTTCTTAGCAATCATCAAGATAAAATCTCTTCCAAATGGACAAAAGAGCAGTTTTTCTGGAAAGCAGCTGTGCATCCAAGCAAGAGGATCCTGTAACCTCAATTATCGTATTATACCAAACTGGCTGTGGCATCCTCTAAAGGTTACAGCAAGAAGCACAAAAAAAAAAAAAAAAAAAAAAAATCCATCCCTTCCACCTGGAACTTGAGTTTCTTAGTACCTAAGAGATTTTTCCCCACTGACTTTCAGTCAGAAGATTCCTGAAGATGAGCTAGAAACTTGTATGCAGAACTCTGGGATTTGGCCTCTGCCTTTGCCTACCTCACTGCTTGATATGCACCCTAACCAGAAGACTGCGGATGGCATTTCTTTCACATAATCCACTTACACAGAACACATCAAACCATGTATCTGCTTCCACACTGTTCCTGGAAAAGCTTCCCGATCCATGGAGCTGGAATCAGGAGAGTGCACGTGTTCTGTGTTGCTCTAAAGGTGCTGGTAGAACATGGCAGGTTATCCCTTGAGCACAGATGCGGCTCCATTGTGTCAACTTGGAAAGCAGCAGCACCATCTGTCTCATGCACTTCTCACATGAAGGGTGAAGTTTGGCTTCACTGAGCTCATACATTGGTTCCTTGCTTTTCTTTTGTTCAAATGATAGCAGTGGTAACATCCTCAAGTATCTTAAAAAGAATTGTCCCCCAAATCTAGTAAGGTATAAAAGCATTAATGAGTAGTTTGTTAATCACTGGATTATTTGATATATTATATGGTACATATGATCTAAACCTAACACCAACAGAAGGGAAAGATCATCCAAGACTGGATTCATTCCTTGCAAATCAATGGGACCCATTACTATCTGGCCAAACGCCTTGTGACCAAACAATTTAAGGCTCACGGTTTGAAGTGACGGCAGTCCATATAGGAAGGAAGGCAGAGTGGAACAAGTTCATCACTATGGGAGCAGGAAACGGCAGCTGTTTGTATAACTGTGGAGCAGAACGCAAAATGTGAACAAGAACTAAAACCTGTCTACCACTTTCAGTGGCCAGACCTTCTTTCTGGCAGCTAGGCTGACTTCCTAACGGCTGCACAGTCCCCTGAAATAGCTATCAAAGGGGAACAAACATTCAATTATCAGCCTTGTAAAGACATTTCATATCCAAGCCATAAAAAGACAATCTAAAAAAATATTTTCTAAAACAGATTGCCAGGTGGCTTCTTTGAAGGCCACAATACATTCTAATGTCACTTTCATTGGCCACTTGGCAACAGACATGTTATTACCATTCTCACTATGGAATGTTGCCTCAGATTCTTAAAGTAGATTACCATTGGAGCGTTAAGGCTGTGTGTTAAGACAGACCCTTAGGGTCTTAGTGCTGTGATGGGTTCTTTTCAAAGCAGCTATTAAGTCGGTAGGGTTGGTTATTCTTTCCTCCCGCCAAAATTTTAATATCTAATGGTACAATGAGGGTACAGTTCTAGCTACGCCATTAGGACATATGACAGGGTTTGTCTCAGAATCTTTCTGGATGCCCCTAAAGGGTCATCATGCTTAGTATGCAGCAGCTTACCAACAGTGCATGATGTTCAGAAACACCAGTACACAGCCACTGCTTCAAACAAATACAAGACCTATTTATAGAAAGCTAAAGTCAAGAAAACTGAGCATATACCACACAACAAAGAATACATTAAATACAGTGTTGACAGCGGTACAGAAGCTCAGAAAGAGGACATACCCAAGTATATGAAGTAGTTGGAAAAATTTGACTCTTCTAAGTATTGTTATATTTATTATTATGCATTATAATTAGTTTACTTATAATCATTTATTATATACATAAAATATATAATTATTATTGAAAGGTTATTATGTGCTAGTTAAGCCTTTTTCACACCTATAATATCACAGATTTCAAGGATTACCATATAGTCCCAATTAGCTAAAATTAAGCACTTTAATTTTACAGCAAGTAATTTAGCAGAGCTTGGGTTTGAACCTATGCCAAAGATTCCAAAGGCCACCCTGAATCATGTATAACCAGACAGATAAGGGGAAGTGAGAGTACGTGAGGAAGTGAAGTCCTCCTAATATATCCTAAATAATTACCAGGATTTTTGGTTAGGAGCAAGACAGCAAGGCACTGCAGGCTGGGACTTCAGCATAAGTAGTAGAATCAAGGTAGAGAGATTTTTGGTCCTATAATGAACAAAGGAATGCAGGCTTACTTCAATGGAGGAGAAAACAGAGAAGAGGGAGCCATGATCGTGATAAAAAGAAAGCCTCACAGCAACCTTGTTTAAATTGATGATGGATGAAAATTTTCAATAACCATTCAATGACCCGAACCAAAGGGTCTAGTTTTCTAAAGCTAATTCTGATTACAGTTTTTTTAAAAGAAGATAGAAAACTAAACCAAAACTGGTTGCATTCCTAATCTTACAGAATCCAGATAGGTTTTTAAAAATCATAAACATTATCATAGTTTGATAGGTGTAAGTTATGTTTAAAACTAAAAGTGGCGCCAAGAATAAGGATATGGAGGATCTGGTGGGTGCTGGATAGTCGCATAAGGAAGGCATCACAGGCTTCCTTGAGAAACACTTCTACTCTCTGCCACCCTACCTCCTACTGCCCTGTTGTCTCTCATCCCCACAGCAAAGTTTGAGACGATCACAAAAAAAAAATGACCTACTTCCTTTTAGAAGAATTTTCTCCTTAGGGCTCATATTTTAATTTAGGAAAACACATGTGTTAAAATCTTAAAACGAGCTGCTCCGCTGGTGCAAAGAAATCCAGTCAGACCAGATTAAAAGACATCAAATGCCCACGTAATAGACGGTGGTCCCGGGTGGCCAGGACAGGGAAAAGACAAAGAGAGTACACAGGCAAACCCAAACCACATGCTCTTCTTTCCAGTACAAGCCTAAATAGCCTGGGGTCAGCACTTGGCAAGCTGGGAGTTGGAGTCCAAGCACCTGACAGGCTGGGAATTGGAGTCCAGAGGTGGATTCCAGTCCAAGGCAACTCCCTGGGATAGGGGACTTGAGATGGAGTATTCTGCTCTCTTGGGGCTCCATTGGCGCCCTAGGATGGGTGCCATGGACAGGGGTGATGTTTCTAATCAACATGTTTACACATTTCAATTCTTGATAGTCTCAATGTATAAAATAGATAATGTTTTTGCAGTTTTCAAGCAAATTATTATATTACATTATTGGTTTTGAAATAGACTTTAAGTCCATGCATTGTTGTACTCAGGAAAAAGGATCTAGAAGGATTTAATGTTATTACAGCTGCTTTAAATATTTATCAGAGATATTTTTTCTGATTTACTAGACATACATTTACAATCACATATAGGTCTAGGGAATTCTAACAATGAGGAAGTCACCTTACTTCCTTATCTTCAAGTCCTTCAGGATTTCTCATCTTTTGTTCAACAAAATGTGTGAACTCAATTTTTCAATGTAATATGGTAAAAGATCACAGGAGATCAAGATCATAGAAAATCTTGGAAATTTAAATATTGATAATCCATAGTATTCAAACAGTTTCGGCAAAAACTTTGCCTCCTCTTTCAATGCTTTTCAATTTATAAGCTATATTATTTTCATGGTAAATGAAACGTGACTGTTTTTTTAATTCTCTTCTTCCATTTTTTCTTCCATCTTTTCCTAATTAATTTATTTAAGAAGGAGGATTTTGGTATGTATCGAGCATATTTCTTAGGTGTTTAGAAAGAAGAAGTGTATGCAAGTCACCAATCACATGAAGTATCTGAAGGACTCAATTTATGTTATTATAAAACTCACTAATGTCAATTTAATTAGGATAAGTGACTTTTGTTCTTCCCACAAGTAGGTGGGAAAGAGAGAAAAAAATTAACAAAATAAAACAAAGCAAAATACCAGTTTGTGCTTCCCAAGAGTCTAATAAGAAAAGAATGGGATTTGTGCATTTTGTCCAAAACTCCCACTCCAAGGAAACAAACAGTCCGTACAATTTGTTCTTAACTTTTTTCTTTAAAAATCAATTGTTGTAAGCATTTGTAAGAGAAAGAAATAGGGAAAATGTCATAGAGACATAGAACTTCTTCATATTATTTTGCTCATCGACAACAAAAATAGTGAAAATGTTGTTGTGAATTTGTGACAACCTATGCAAAACAATGAGCACTCATTAGCAACCAATTTGTAGTTTCCTATCAATGTGGTGGCCACACCAGCTACTCAAGGACAGGCTGCAAAGAATGGAGAGTTATGGCACGAAGTGAAAAGTCAACTCTTCCTAAGTATCGTGGAGTTTGAGTTAGATCAGTGTTCAGTGGTAATTTCTTCTAGTTCAGTTTCTCCGTTCAACCTTCAAGGCAGTGACTTAATGATCAATGGATCTTTTTTTTTTTTTTTTGTCTATGTCTACCTACTCACCCATTAATCTATCACTGTAGCAATACGAAGAAAATTTTAAGATAGTACCACATAGCAATAACTTTTATGTATTGGGAGCCAAGAGACAGATGTATTAGGTCAAATCATAGCTCTGTCACTTAATAACTTTATGATCATGGACAAATTTCTTGATCTATGTGTGTCCTGATTTTATTCCATGTGCAAATTATGATAGTACCTACTAAATATTTACATCCAGTGAAACTGATGGGAAGTCTTATATATTTCCATTCACCACTGCAGATTTTAGTAACCATATATCATACATATTATGAGACCTACAATAAAGGATGACTCCTATTTTACACTTTTCTTCAAATTGTTCTATTGAAACTTGTTATCCAATATGTAACTACTGATTAATTTCAAGTTACAAAACTTACATTACCAGGTGAAGTAAGACATCATTTGCTAAAATGAGACACACGAGAAAGAAGGTGTAACAAGGGGGAGAGAGGTAACAAAAGCTGTGTTTACCACACACTAGGGTTGAGGTGATTTGGGGAATTTAGATATACAAAATGCAGTTTTGCATGGAAAATAAAAGTGAGAAGTCTGGCTTATTGACAGGAGAGTCTTAGGCAAAAATAACACATTTAAGGACATACAAATACGTGAGATTAAATAGATAAGGGATATTAAATGAAAAGTGATCTGGAATTGAGTCCTGGGAAGCTTTAACAATTGAAGACAGAATAGCAGAGGTGAAGACACCTGGAGATAGGTCACAGGAGCAAGGGGACACGGTGCATGTGAAGTATCCTGAATGAACTCTGCTCTAGAAGGAGTCTATGGTGACAGATTAAGATAACAAAAGAAAAATAAGTAACAGGTTTGAAAATTTGAAGGTCACTGGTCCCCCTAGAGCAGTTTGGTTGAGTGGCTCCGAGAAAGCCAAATCTCAGACTGCGATAAATAGTAACTGTGAGGGAATGGCTGATATCAGTTTATATTTTATTCATATATATATTTATATATACATATATATATTATTTATAAATATAAATATTCACATTCGTGATAAATGGCTCATTTGTTTCAAATATTTGTATATCACAATATGTGATAAATGCTCAAGGGAAAAATAAATGAGTAACCAAAAAATTGAGTCTCAGTGCCTGAAGAGATAAATACAATGCTGCAATGAACATAGCAAAGGAACAGAACATGAAAAAGGTGGAGACGGCAGGAGTATAGGGCAGAATGTTTTCTGTAGCCTTTGAACACATGACTACCAAGGATTGTCACCTTTTTATTCTGCAACCAATGGCAATAGAGATCCATAGTCACCAGTGTCACTCTCTGTTTTCTCCTCAAACTTAAAGAACATGCTCCAGTCTTGAGCTACCCAGCAATCAGAAGAGCTGTGAGTCTCCTTCTTTATGCTAACTTGTGGGCTGATTATGTGAAACCTAGATTTTCCACAAGGACCTTATCAGCTCTGCTATTGCTTATCTATGGAGATGTTTTCCTTGTCTTATAGTTTGCCATTTAGAAATCTAAAAACCATTTTATTCCTCGACCGCTTAATTACAAATGTGTGCCTACGGCACAAGATACAGAATTAAACAGAAAACTTAATTTGAGACATTGTTACAACGGATGGGCTGCATTTGAGGAGAGACCATTGTTTCCCAGAACACGCTCATCAAGGGTTTCTTGTCATCTCCTCCTCATTGCTTGTGTGACTGTCTGTGTGCTGTATATACTTTTATCCAATAACACAAAGATATGCAATTAATGTTTTCTTTCTTCTCTGATTAAAAAAATGTTTTGCATTAAGTAGCTAAGAATGTAGTGAGAAACTATTTAATTTTAGCCCAGAGGTATCCACTTTCTCACACACACACACACACACACACACACACACACACAGTATACACAAAGTAATAAGATCATACAAAAAAGAAAGTGAGGCAAATTGTCTGACTATAATTTTTGAAAGGCAATAGAACACAATTTATTGTTGGTTCTGACACACCTGTTGGAAGCTGATTCCCATCACTAAATTATTGTTCCATATTTCTGTTTAGTAAACATTATTTGTCTTTTGATCTACAGCCTCAGATATGAGTTATGGGACTTATAGATTAATAAAAACAAATCCTAGTTCAAGATAGGACCTGACTATTCAAATGGGTCAGCAGCTAACACAATCTTGTCAAACTAGACACTGGTGGAGTAAAATGAGAAACTTGTTAGAGGAATGACATCAGGGGCATTGAAACCTCAGTGATGAAGACAAATAATATTTTAAATCAGTGCCTTAAATTTAAACTATTATTTTAAAAATTAAAATTTATGGATCAGGGGTATAACTCAGTAGCAGTACACAAGTTTAACAAGTATAGGGGTTGGTTTCCAAATTGAGTACACACAAAAAACCTAAACTACAATAAAAATATAAGGTAAGATAAAATACACTTTTGTATAACAGACACAATATGAAATATATAAATAAACAGGATCAGTAGCAGAAGTGCAGTCAGCCAAAGGGAAGCCTGGAGAAGGAGAATAACTTCATAATGATGCTTTCTTCAGTTTGGGGCATTATTTTGGTTTTCTCACATATTGCAGTAAAGTATGATTTATCTTGTTTATGAGATTTCATGTTCCTTTAAATTGTGTGACCAGATGGGTGTCTCACTTGCATTGGCCTAAGATCTCCACATTGTTAATTTACCAAGAAATGGCTGTCATCAGGGATCACTGCACTCCGAGTTTGCTCATGCTGCCACTACGCAAGCAGTCTCCCTTCGGAATCTCATTGCCTCACACACAAACACCACCAGGTCTCTCTCTGTGGCAGTTCAGAGAACCAAAACAGTCATTTAAACCAGGAACACAGCCCACAACAAAATAAATTCCACATTTCTCTCCAAAGTGGGAAATAGTTGCTAATGAGACAGCTGGGGAAAAGTCAAGTTTTTCGACTGTTGGAATTCTATGTATCTTTCTGGGTTTATACTTAAGACAGAGAATGGCTTTTCTTTATTTCACTCCTAGAGCATACAAGAAATGCACCATTAAAGTCAAAGATAAATACTTTATAAGGAGACTGTATTCAAGTTCAAAATACAACCCCAGTGGGTAAGGTCATGAGAATACTTCTGTGAAGTACTCCTCAGTGGGACGCCTAGTGCCATGAAGGAAAGGCTATGCTCTCTGGTTTGTTTCTCTTCTATCCTTGCTGAACTGGGTAGATGTTATTTTTCTTTTTTTTTTAAGTTTTTTTTTTTTATTCATGTATCTTATGTATAAGAGTGTTCTGTCTTCATGAACACAAGGAGAAGGAATCTGATCCCATTACAGATGGTTGTAAGTCACCATGTGGTTGCTGGGAATTAAACTCATGGCCTTGGGTAGATGTTATTTTAACCCTTACTCGAGCAGGGACTCCTCTGAGTGTTGTTCAGTGGTCAGAGTTATCAACCCCAAAGCACGACGCAAGAAAGGGCATGGCAGGAGAAACTGGTAATACTGAAGTGAAAATGCTTTTGTCGGTCCTCACTGGAGGAGAGCCAAGGAAAAGGACCCTTAGAATCAGGAACACGCTCTCCTTTGTCCTATACTCCTCAGCTCTGCCAAGAGGTAGTAGATCCTGAAATAGAGCACTGACTTCTTTACCTTCTCCAACCCTTTCTAAGGGACATAGACAACATTTATGGATTTTAAAAGCTACATTATCTTACTCACAAGGTCTATGGATGTTATACTATTTTCTATCATGCCACTGTTTAAATATTACATTGGTACATTTTGCATCAGTGTTACCAACTATGGCAGAAACAGCTTAAGGGAAAGGATACCCTGGCTTACAGTTTCATAAGTTTCAGGACACAGTAGCTTGACCCTTTGCACTTGGCCAGAACATCATAGTGGTGGGAGCATGTGGGAGGGGAGATATATTTATGAAATGTAGACAGGAAACAGGGCAGGGGACCAGAAGTAGGCAGGAAAACAAGACAATCCAAGGGCCTTCCCCCAGTGACCTGCTTCTTCTGTCTAGGGCCCACTTACTCCAGTTTATAGATCCTTTTAAACTAATGCCATCTGTAGAAACCTAGCACTCAACATACATAGGTTTTGGAGGACATTTCTTATTCAAGCTATAACAAAAATCATTAAATACTCATTTGAAAAGCATGGTAATTTAGTATCATTTGAAAAAATTCATCAAGATGCATGGTTATAGATAACAATTAAAGTAATGATGTAAATATTTAGAGGCTAGGAAAAAGGTCATTTCTTCCTATTTTTCCAATGTAGAATTTCTACAGTCTTATGTCACTGTTATGTTATACTTTCAGAGTAAATTTATGTTTTGTTTAATTCCTTTATTTCAATGTCTTTCTCTTGTCTTGCTTTGCTTTTATGATTCTTATAATCATTAACACATTAAGTATGCACCTTAATGGGCTTAACTGACATTGTCACAGTGTGACAATGGACCAGGACCATCAATGTCCTAACCTAAACCCTCCCTTCCTTTCAGCCTTCCCTTTTTTTTCTTCCTATTTCTCTGTTCATTCCACATCAATACTTAGTAGAAATTTTGCAATGTGGTAGATCATGAGTAAAGCTTCTGCTTGGGATTTGAACTCTGTGTGAAAAAGTTTAATTATTGAACAAGTGGACTTTCTTTACCTCTTACATAATGTGCATTTTTAACTGTTTTTAAAAGAATGCATTGTTTTATGGTCAGATAGAAATATGCTAAATCTTCCAATAATTGGAACCTGTATATTTTAAGTCTAACAGTGACTTCTATGATTTGAGCGGAGATATCTAAATTATTTACAAAATAATATAATTCACAACCCATGAATAACAATTATCTTATTCTTTTGTTAAAATAATTGTCTATCATTATAATGTATTTTCAGTCTCACAACTGTTCTCCCAGAAGGTCAGATGATGCATCAAACATTCATGCTATTGGGTCTGGAGTATTGTATTTTGACATTTAACCAATTTATTTAGAATTATGACTTTTCTTTTCTTTTTTATCTTGTCCTGTGTCAAATTTAAAAAGCAATGTTACCCTGGGAGAGACTAACCTGAAATCAAATAAATATCTGCATGTCTAAAGTGGGCTCTGTGTTCCCCATGTTATTCTATATTTTTGATCCATTAGCTAATATCCACCTTTATGGATGATAGAAATAAAATAGTGAGATTTGAAAATCCAAACCCAAGTGCAGGGAAGCATTATATAGCTACAGACACTTTAAGAATGGCCTACATCTATTGTCTATGCTGGTTTATGGCTTTTTACAATTGAAATAAAAATCAAGTCACAAACGAAATAGAAAACATCACCAATTCCTATTCACCAATGGTAGCAGAAGCCCCCATAGGTTATTAATTCTAAGAGATGTATGAGCAAACATGATAATAAGCAAGTGAAGTGTCTCATGAAATATACTGTGTTCATTCACTGTGACAACTAGGGTATAATTATGCTAGGGAATGCACTGTGCTTTAGTCACTGAAAGTCATAAGACCCAAGTGCCAAAAGACCCTTTTCAACTCTGTGCTCTAAAACTACTTTTGAGGAGAAGGTGAACAATCTAAAAGTATGGGAGGGACACTCACTTTTCTAGATTAGTGAACTGGGGGCTGGTCAGACTCTTTTGTAGCCTAATAAGTCAAACCATTCTGCTCTTTCTTTATTAGTGGTACATATAGTACTAAAGGACATTCCCTCAACTCCAAGGTAGTCATAACCCCTAAATTTTAGTGGTTTGTCTAGGTAATTCATCTCCCCTTTTTCTTTCAGGTAAGGAAATGAAAGGACAAGGGTGACCCATTGTATAAAGGGTTCCTTTACAACTGCAGCCAGGAGAAAAGTGGAGAAAGCTAAGGAAACAAAAGGACTGGAGATGATAAGGCTGCAAAACACTGAGCGTGATGGAGGAAGGTCATTGGTTAATTAAAAAAGAAACTGCTTGGCCCTCATAGGTTAGAACATAAGTGGGTGGAGTAAACAGAACAGAATGCTGGGAGGAAGAGGAAGTGAGCTCAGATGCAGGGCAGCTCCTCTCAGAGACAGACGCAATGCAGCTCATCACCAGGGCAGATGCTATGAACCTCCGACCCAAGATGGACATAGGCTAGAATCTTCCCCGTAAGCGCACCTCAAGGTGCTACACACATGAATAGAAATGGGCCAGGCAGTGTTTAATAGAATACAGTTTGTGTGTCGTTATTTGGGGGCATGAGCTAGCCAGGCGGCCAGGAGCTAGGAGCTGGGTGGCAGGAACGCCAGCCCACAGCTCCCTCTACACTGAGTGGGTGTCATGATTAAGGCATTGATGGAAATCACTAGGGAAAGTGCAAGAATGTGTAATTTCAGATTAGGAAACCCAGAGAGAGCTGCTATTTTGAAAAGAGGAGTTAATTGAATTTTACCGCATTTTTAAAGAAAATTAAAATGCATATATTTTACTACCCTAATAGTTTTATTGCTACTGTGAGACTTATGAGCAGCGATACATCAAGAAGCATATGCACCAATTCATGAAAGAGCACCAGAGTGGATTAGCATGGCTTCCTTTTGTGCCTGGGCATTTGACAATCAAGATCATAATTACAGGAATGGAGCTACCTGCAGACTCTGTGAATGGAACCACATGGTTCCAAATAAAATAAGAGCAATTCTAGCATTAAAAAGAAAATGAGTGTTAAGCCAAAGGGGCCTCCAGGGACAGTTTACGGAAGATGGGTATTTATTTATTCTAAGCTCCAAATAACTGGCTCTTACCTTTATTATTGGCCTAAAAAGAGCAAGGCCTGCCAAGACCTTTCTGCTTAAAGTAAAATATCTAATAAAATGCCCACATTCTGTGTTGCAGGTGAGAGGGCTGCTGAGTCTATGTTTCTAAGGCTAGATTCACAGGCTCAGATTTTAGAAGCAGCCCAATGCATAGGAGCAGGGATGAGGGAGTCACTTGCCTGTAACTTCTGTCTTGGTGTACCCTTAACTTGCTAAAACACTGGAGGCTATTAATAATCAGCATTATGAAAAGGATGATATCAGGAAGGCAAATCTGTAAGAAAAGTTCTGAATTAAGAATTCCAAAGTAGGCCTGATGGTGGTGGTGCACACCTTTAATCCCAGCACGCGGGAGGCAGAGGCAGGCAGAGCTCTGTGAGTTCTTGTAAGAGCTAGTTCCAGGACAGGCACCAAAGCTACATAGAGAAACCTTGTCTCAAAAACACAAAAACAAAACAAAATGAAAAACAAAACCAAACAAACAAACAAAAGCTGAAGTACCAAAGGAGTTGATTCCTAACAATGTAGCAAGTTTCTATTAGTTCCACTAGGAGAGGTCTTAACCTGGGTTCTTTAAGATCACTTAGTCTTTGTTTCCCCTGTTTGCATGCTTCTGTTAGAACAGTGTTTCCTATAGTTTCATATGCGCATGAACTCTCTGGGATCCTGTTAAATGCCTCCCCAGAGTCAGGAGGTCTACTGGCCAGAGGAAGGTGAGGAATGTCTGTGCGCCTTTGAATCTCTGAGGAGGTTGCAGGTGCTGTTGCCGTAACTGGTCCTCCAAACACAGTTTAAAATGCAAGCCATTACAGCTCTTTTTTAATTGTCTCATAATTACCTGACATAGATCAGCCAAATTTTCTAGTTCATGGTTTTAAAGGCAAAGGCGAGGGCAGCATTCCCATCCGTGCAAACAACAAATTGCTGCGACTCTGAGGGCAAACTACGTTCCTGATGTGCATTGGTCTGAATCTGTACAACAGTCCCAAGAGACCTGTAATCATGGTCCCATTTCACTGACATAGAAGCTGAGTCTCAGACCAGCTAATGTATCTGATCACATTATCAATGGCCATATGGTCATGTAATAGTCAAAATGCAAGTCAGGACTTGCTTCCAAGGTCTGCACTCTTTCTGCTGTCTCCAAAGTCTCTTAGCATTGTGTTTACTTCTGCATACACAGAGCCTATCAAAACCCTTCATGCTATGGATGGTACTCAAATGATATGCTTGGATCTGTAAACACTTCATAAAGTTAGCTTTGCTCAGTCCCTTGTGGGGAGTGTTCTCTCTGCTTCTCTCTATCCGATTACAGCCACATTATTCTGACGGCTCCCACCTCCCCCTCCCACAATTGTGTCTTTCCTCTTCTGATCACATACACAGTGATTATTTCTACCACACAAAAGCAATTGTTAATAGTAATGTTATGAATAATATATCTAACCCATCCCAGGAATGCTTAGTGAGTCCTATTTTAAGCCCCAGCCAAGGCCGTGAGCATTTGTAAGAAGACATGAGGCAAGACTGAAACTCCACCCTGCCTCAGGCAGCAGAGCACTTTCCTAAGTAAAATAAAAGCTCATTTTGGGCACAATCACTTTTCTTTTAGCATTTCTCACTTTGTTTTAGACATAGTGACTGCTCAATTAATAATTTCAGATTTGGATAATTTAGCAGGCCAGAACATTCCCAGGTATAGTCAAGTCTAGGTACAGGGCTTGTCTACATTCTCATGAGTAAGTCATGGAAGACAGAATGCTGCTTCCATGCTGCTCCGTGTTTCTCTCCAACGGTGTCTTAGGACACAGGCAGAGCTGTCCAAGTCACAAAGTCACACAGGAAGTGATATCAGCTGGAAAGTCAGAACTTACCATATTAAACCATACTCCCTCTTAGCAGAAGAACCTGTGTTCAGGAGCATGGAATGCTCAGGCCGTTCAGGACACTAGATAAACCAGTCTCACTGGCAAAGATGATCTTTCCCACACTAAACACCCAAAATTCATACTAGAAAACTGCCTTTACACCTGCTGTCTAGGAAAAAATTTACATGTTAATGATTTTATTTTTTTTCTTTAATATACCCTTCCATTCTTGTGCTATCTTAAGTGGAAAGTGACTGCATGACCCCCAAACATGGAGGATGCTGCAGATTCCCCTCCCTTGGGCAGCAATCAAACCTTATACTCCTTCATTAATCCTGTTCAGCAACTTGGTGAGGCAGTGGGCTTTGTGAGGTTTCATTAAGTGTCTATTTACAAAGACAGGCCCAGGATGCGGGGCTGCAGGGCTGTGCGTGAGCTACGTAGAACAAAACGCAGCACCAGGCTTGCTCTGACTCAGTTCCTCATCTTCTGCAATGAAGAAATCTATAGCAAATAGTCTTGCGAATATATATATCAGACCATTTCATGATGTAGTTCATCAGTCTAACTGATGAACAAGAGAACAGGGGCACCATTCTTTACCTTAGATATAAGTTTTCTCAGATGACCTCTGTGGTTGTTAATAAAAAAAAAAAAAAACTAGAAAAAAGATCAGTGTAATGACCTAGCACATAGTAGGGTTATAGTAGGGTTTCAGTTAGCAATACTATTCCTGGTCATAAAAATAATTTTTTTAATCATCAGAATGTTTGCTGATAATAATTATACTTTTAGTAAACAAGTACATTAGGAATACTATTTATACTGGCAGACTTTCAATTTTAGACAAATGCAATACAAATTCTTATCTGAAGGAAGTTATAAATGAATAACTTTACAACAGGAAAGAGACAAATACTGCCAGTCTGTCTTCTGTCCCCTGTGTCTAAAGATTCATTCAAATTTCCTTTTCGAACATGAAGGACTAGGCAGAGACGGTTTTGTTTTTATGATTTTTGGATAAAATACAGTTTGCTGGGGGGAATATTTGATCACACTGTGAATTCCAAGTTTGCATTTGCATTAATTAAATATTAACTTTGGGTAAGGAGGCTGTATTAGCAAATAGTAGATAGTAAATAACCGTAGAGCATTAGAGGGTATCCGGGAGAGATTGAGACACAGGAAGGAAGTAGGGAAGGATTTAGAGTGGCATAGCTTTGTCTGATTTGGTCAAGCAGAAGCATGCATGGTTCTTTGGTGGCCACCAGCAAGGAGCGAGAATTAAGTAGTTGCTCAACCTCTCTGAGCTCTCTGGGTTTCATCCCAGGCTTTGAATCTCGAGTCTTATTAGTAATTAGAACAATAGAGCTACCTTTAACAGAATCAACAGGGCCAGTATCCCCAGGGAGCAGAATTCTCTCCAGGCTGCAACCTAAGTGGCCAGACCACTTCTAGAGAAGCAGGCGGCAACTGAGGAGTTACAGTTGCTGGCTGAAATTAGTGTGGTATGACTGAGCTATAAACTGAACCTAGAAAGGCCTCCAATGTGGTAAAAATAGACATGAAAGCTGTGGAAATAGAAAGCACCAAAGGAAAGCAATGATGTGAATCCCAGACCACCTTAGAGCTCTGCGGACCCTTTTAAAGACAAGTGTTCTGGTAGAAAATTCACCCCAGTCTTTGGCTTCAAATAACCAAAGAGTCTGAAATGTTCGGTTGAAAGTTCTACCCCAAACCCCCTCTCCTGGAGTTACCTCAGTCCAGATTCTGTCCCTGAGAAAGCCTGCCACTGACCACTCCATCCCTAAAGGGCATTAAAAAGCCCCCGTCTCCTGGGTTCCCCTGTGGTCTCCTTAACTTCTCCTGGGGCCACCCAGGAAGGCTTTGCTCAGAATAAACCTGGATTCAATAATTCGGCTTTATTGGCTTATTACATCAGCAATGGTGGATTTCCGTTTACCAGGAATTCAATTTATATACACATGCAAATATATGTGTGTGTGTGTGTGTGTGTGTGTGTGTGTGTACACACACATACATATATTTGCTTCAAAATATCATGTATAAAATAGGTAAGATTATGGCTTAAGGCACCACAAAAAGTTTTGTTAATAAAAATTCCTTAGAGAAATTCTTTACCAAATAAAGTCTGCTGTTATATGGAAGCACACACTAGAGGAATTGCTGCAGGGATCTAGTCTGTCTGCCTCCCATGGAGGGTGTGCCACATGATCTGGAGTCTTGCACTACATAGATGCCTGCATCATGACCGGTGTCAGGGGCAGGATGACCGCAGTAAGAAAGGCCTGACACCATGCAGTTGTAGCTGGTTTAGAAGTTCCATTGGCATTACCAACCTCAGAACCACAATTTGGAAATTCCTCATGATATCTAAACTCTTTGTTAACTGCCTTCCTTTAATTCAGGTTAACAAGTTCCATTTCTTGCCATTTATTTCTAACTATTTTTGGTGTTCTCTGTTCCTCTAATACCCGAGTATGCCCTGTTTCTTTTGCCGTCACCATGTTTTGGCAAGAAGGTTTCTCACACCCAAAAGGGTGTGTAGGAAGAAAGCCAGAGGGTAGCCTTCTTATTAAGATAATTTCCCAAATACTCTCCTACAATAGCACAGCGCCCAGACAGAGTGAGTCTTGTGATCTTGACACAAGTGTTTATAAAAATACTATAGGCCTGGTGGTGGTGGCACACGCCTTTAATCCCAGCACTCGGGAGGCAGAGACAGGTGGATCTCTGAGAGTTTGAGTCCAGCCTGATATACAAGAGCTAGTTCCAGGACAAGCTCCAAAGCTACAGAGAAACCCTGTCTCAAAAAACCAAAATAAATAAATAAATAAATAAATAAATAAATAAATAAATAAAAATAAAAATACTATATCCAGGATAGTTAATGTAGAGAGGAAAAATAGCAAGAATTTTTTTTAAAAATAATACTGTTTATAAAACACCAAGTGTGCACATTGTCTTCAGGTAACTGCTGCAGAGGGAACACACTTGGCAAGCCCTTCCAGGAGAGTGGTGGACTAGAACAGGACACACAAATGATGTACTATCATGAGACACATCCCATTTTCTCCAGGGATACTATGTTATGTCCTTGAAAAAATATTCCACTTCTGCACAGGCTTAATTCTCAAACAATAAAAATCAAATAGACAGTGCAGCATTTCATTGTGCTGAGATTATTCCTGCAGGTATCATCTAATTAGTGCGGAAAAAGTAAAGTGAACAAAAGTGGCTTTTTTGAAATCACAGCAAGTCCTAGCATTTGTCAAATCTAACAGGATACTATAAAAAGCAGGACTCCAGAGGCTGAAGAAAGTGAAACAGATGGTCATTTAATAATATGTGCTTCCCATGAATATATGCTTACACACACACAAACACACACACACACATGCATATATTTACAAAAGCACAAATGCATGCACATACACTCATACACATACACCTGTACTCAAAATGCTTTCTTTCTAATTACATAAAAATCTAAGCTTATTGGAGTAAAGAAGAGAGGTAATAAAATGCATTTAAAATAATGAGATAAAAACATAATTATCCCTGCTAGGTGTTACATAATATATACATGCATTATCTAATAAACTGTAGGCATGAAATGGGTCTACATGAAAACATACATACACACACACATACACACACACACACAATCACTTAACTGAGGGAGGCTTTGAGACACAACTCTTCTCCTATTAGCAAGCATCTAATACATAGTAAACACCATAAGAAATCGCACCAAAAGTGGAGGAATGAGATGCAAAAATGAAAACTAAGGGCATCCACAGAGACCGTTTAGGAAGTAAGTATCTGGCACCCAAGCAGAATAAATTGCCCAGTAAGAAGTATTGTAGCTGAACAGGCTGCATGTTCTGAGGCAGAGTGGAGTAGAAGAGGCCAATCCAGAGGAGGAAGCACCTTGGCAGAGATGAAGGCACAGATGTCACTTAGTGATTACCCTAGCACGTGTGTATGTAGCCTGTCTCAGAGCTGATAAGGCATGCCAAACGCAGAAGAGAACCTGTTGCATACAGTTCTGAAGTACTTCCATGTTGAAAGAAACGACAAGAAGTAGCTGGGACAATGAATAGCAACGAGTGCTCCTGACAACTTTACAAGAAGAAATAGGCGAATAAGGAGAGAGTTTTCTTTTCTTTTCTTTTTTTTTTTTTTTTATTTTTCGAGACAGGGTTTCTCTGTAGCTTTTTGGTCCCTGTCCTGGAACTAGTTCTTGTAGACCAGGCTGGCCTCGAACTCACAGAGATCCGCCTGCCTCTGCCTCCAGAGTGCTGGGATTAAAGGCGTGTGCCACCACCACCCAGCTAGGAGAGAGTTTTCATGGCAACCTTAAAACCAAAAGTGAGAGCTGGTACTGCAGAACATCTCTGCTTGGCTTTACACAGCAGCGTTCCCAAGGTTCAGTCACGGGGGTCATGGTCACTACAGTTTTGCCCACAGGTAGTACAGACCCTGCACCCAGGGCAATTTTACACACTGTGTCCTGTAGCCCGGGGTGAATTCTCACGAGATTGCTTTCAGGAACCTCAGGTTTTAGCTTTAGCACTTTTTAACAACACTGCTGATGCTTTCAAGATTTTGATTTACAGAATTATTGTCACTATCAATAAAAAGGATGTGCCTGACTTCCCGAATTCAGTTTAATTACTCCTGTGGTGTCTCTTGCGGCTGAGATGAGCTGGTGTCTCTCTATCACTTTTCCTGTTTTTAATTTAGTGAAACTGAGTGCTTCCCAAAGTAGGGCCTGAGAGAGCAGATCCATGACAGACGGCATCAACAGGCAGTTCACAGACTCAGTAGCAGCACTTTGCTCCAGTCCTACTTCAGCGCTGCATAAACTTGAATCCTCACTCCAAGGTTCACCAGGTGAGCAAGTCATGCAACGTCAAGAGTTGACAAAAAGATATTTCAGGAACTTCAGACATTGTGACCTGGAGAAGTTTCACAAATTAAATAGCCTGCTTTAACTAGCAGAGGGTACAGTACCAGCAGTGTTC
This sequence comes from Chionomys nivalis, assembly GCF_950005125.1. Lineage (NCBI taxonomy): Eukaryota > Metazoa > Chordata > Mammalia > Rodentia > Cricetidae > Chionomys > Chionomys nivalis. The sequence continues at coordinate 115,338,206 of NC_080086.1, read as the reverse complement.
TGAACTACTATGATCCAAAGATTCCGACGGAAAAACTTCCAAATATCAGAACACACACCAAGTGAAGAGCCCAAGCAAAATGTATTCTTCATTTTTCTGCTGCATATTCCATCTGATTTTCTCTTTAAAGGGTCATATGTTATATATTTATAAGACACCTTCACACCTACTCAAACACTGTTTCTCCTGTCTCCTTCAAATGCAGCTTCTTTGTTCACGATCCATTTAAAAAAATCTTTCTATATTGGTTGATCCTTTTATAAAATTTGTTCCATTTAAAACCATTTCAAGTAAGAAAATGTATTTGTGCCTTCCTGTGTTACCAAATTCAGGGAAGATTAAGTCTTATATTTCATAGGTAATTTTCTGAAAGATGTGAATTTAGATCATTAGAGTCATTAAATCACACATTCCATAAAACCTAGAGCTAACACTGATTTTTGTATGAATTATATGTTGCTGCCAAATGCTACCACTGAGGTAAAAATGCACTACAGCACGAAGCCAGAGAGAAGACTGTAACTCCTCCCTATTAAAGAAGTCTACACATATTAATTGCCACAGTAAATCTCATTAAAGACACCAAATGCTTTGTTCAAGGAAGGAAAAGGGATTGCTACCAGGCATAATTTGTTCACAGTTGAAATCCCCCCCTTAAGATTTGAATTATTCCTTAATGCAAGTAAATATTATTTTTATTGTGACCTTTTTACTGGACTGGGTACATTCCCAGAGAGCTTTTGTCCTCTTCCCTACAATCAGGAAGGGCCTTGGCCTTGAAAATGAACACATTTTCATTTACAATTGATCTTGTCATAAATTTCCATGCTAGGGACTTCATGCATTCCTTTATGCTCTTCTCAGATGTATTCCAAAGCCCTTCAAAGATTACACTATACACTTCGGGCTCTGACATTATTTAACCATTTTCTGCCTCAACTAGATAAAGAAAAAGCTGAGATGCAATTAAAATAGTCAATGACTTAGTACACATTTATTGATTAGCATGATACTGAATGTTGGCTGTCCATTTCCTATCCCATGCACTGAAAAATCCGATTTAAACAAAAGACATTTTGGAAATATTTTGCCTGATTTCTTGATCAAATGTTCAATTATGATTTTTGAAGACCGACCACAGAAAAATCACAGAAGATCCCCAGCTCTCCTTCATAATCAGTGCTTTTTAATGACAGAGCTGGAAGTGAACGACAGCCGCCTGCCTTTGACAGCTCACTCTGAGTTTTTGACTGTGTTTAGAAGTCAAAAACAAATTTTCATGCAGCCTAGAACTGAAAATTAACATCTCAGAACAGCAAGAGAGAGGAGTCTTGGAATAATCACAGTGTTAGTTGCCCTTGAGAAACAGACTGACACTGCATGGGTGCCTCCCTGGAAGAACCAATGATGTACAGCCGAGAGTAGGCTGAAGACAGACTGATAGCTCATTCATATCGAAATATTGTCTAAACTGTCATCCACTCCTAGAATTCTTACTTTAGAATTAATGAAAAGGAGATGTTTTGATTACTCAATGCATAAGGTTTATAAAGCATAAGGATCAGACTTTGTAGTCCATATTAAATAGGTTACAACATCAAAATATAGTGATAGGAGCTTCCAAATATTGTTTGTAAATGTTTATTTACATTTAAATGGGGATATGATATAGAGATAAATACTTTACATTGGTGTAGATCTTGGTCTATTGATACAAATTTAAGGTCAGTTTTGCTAAATGTATATTTCTGCTCTTGATTAAGGTATTGTGTTTGTGCAGATCACTTAAAAATGTAATGTATAATTAAGAAAATATAGGTTAACATATATTATCTATAATAGTCAAGTTTCTAGTCATCTTAGGTTTTCTAGATGTATAGAGATATGTTTCAGATGAATAGTTATCTTTCAAATCTTTAAAAGAACTACAAAATATGGCATTTAAAGTGTTTTAAGAACTTAAGACTTTTCACGACAATGAGACACATCAGCTACTGGCAGAACCTATCTACTTCAAGAGGATAATGGGCATCAAAGAGACTCCTTATGGAGTTTGTTAGCCATTTGGGCAAGAAACTGCTCATGCCTGGACTGCTTGATGCTATGTTGTATAAACTGGATATATAGGACCCACAGAAAATGACTGTCAAAGTTGCCTAAAGAAGGTGAGACAGTTCTTCAGGGTTCCTGCTTCATGAAAGAGTCTGCAAAACATTCTGCAGGACACACAAAAATGTGACTGACAAACTACCAACATAGGTGAAACTGTCTTTAGAATTTCCTGCTTCATGGAAAAGTCTTTTGGATACTATGGGCCTGTAGGCTGAAGATGCGTGCCTCAATGTTACAAAAGAACTTTGGATGACTGTCCAGGCAGCGTGATGTCTCTGTCAATTCTAGAGTATTGGAAGTTGCTTACAATGCGCTTGCTGTTAACGTAGGTAATATTATATCCTTCTGGAATCTTTGATGGAGTTGAAGGATATAGTTTTCCTTAGTTATGATAAAAGATAAAGTAGGTATAAATATTGTAACTATAATTCTTGATTGATAAATGTTTTGTTGTATGTAAAATTGCTATGTTAAAGTTAAAATCTTCCTTTTTATTTTGACAGAAAAGGAGATGTGATGTGGGATTCCCCTCTGTATGCTGTGAATACCATTGGTTAATAAAGTATCTTCTTTAGGCCTATTGCAGCACAGAGTTGAGTAAGGCTGTAATTCCAAGCATATAGAGGAGGAGACACAATCTAGCAACTGGTAGAGGCAGACATAGAAACCTTGCTGGTAGGCCACAATCTCGTGGTGATGCACAAATTAATAGAGATAGGTTGATTTAAGATAAAAAGGTTAGCTAGAAATACACATAAGCTAATAGGCCAAGCAGTGATTTAATTAATACAGTTTCTGTGTAAGTATTTCGGGTTTGAGTGGCCAGGAAATGAATGAGCAGCCTTCGCAAACAGAACTACATAGGTTTTTGTAGTTCTTATGCAACAGCAATGCATATCTATGACAATATAGGATGCAAATCACCTCTGCTTCAATCAGCATTTCAAACACAAGGAGCATTCCTTTAAATGAAGACTTCCTAAAACCTAAGCTAATTATGTTTAACTGCGTACTCCTTTAAAATATTAATTCTTTGATTCCATAAAGCAGGAGGAGTATTTAAACAAAGCATTCTTGTCATATAATTTTTCAATTAACAGATGGATATTCGGTATTTATTAGTAACACTTAGTAGTATACAATATTCTGAAAAGACATCATGGTGGATCATCTGCTCTGAGGGGCATCCAGTGTGTAATTATAAAGAAAACAAATTCAATTTTAAAAGTAAAGATAAACCAAAAGTCTAGAATTTTACATAGCAAGAATATTCTTGGAATGTTGTATTCTAACTTGAACCATGTATCTGGGTATAGCAAGAGCCGTGAGCAAAGTGCCCCCTCACCTAGAAAGAGAATACACAAATGGTACCTTTAAAACTAGAGTCATTATTAGTTCTTAAGGAAAATTAACAAGGGGATTGGCAAACTATCTCAGAGCTACCTTGGCTGGCTGGACTCTGGTGGGATTTGATAACATTGCTATAGAAATGCAAACACGGAAGGCTACCCCGTACTTATAAAAAGATTACTCTGAACTGTTCTATAAAAAAGTCAACAGTGTCAATCAAGTTAGGAAATTGAGAGAAGAATAATAGAAAAGCACACAGGTAAAGAAAACATCTCAAACGGGGCTTCTATGCCCACCCTGATATGTTTGTACATTTGTAAAAGGCTACTAAAGTTAAAGAGCACACAGCAACTCTATAGGTGCTAAAACTCAGTACTCAGGTAGAAGTATTTTAACCTATCACTTTGGGATTTTTCTACTTGCTTATTTTTTTTTCTCATATAGATGAAACATTTTTGACTTGGTGTGAATAGTATTATAATCCTTTATAGTTTAACTTGAGACAAGACTGACCCTAATTTCCCATAGTTATCTAAGTTATCCAAGGGTTGTCCAGATAGATAGATAGATAGATAGATAGATAGATAGATAGATAGATAGATAGATAGATAGATAGAGATATAGCTTGTGACTTTTCTTCAATAGCTTAAGGACAACACTTAGAAATTCATGATGACTAAGGGTTAATGAGACTCCCCACATTCACAATGAGAATTTGACTGTAGACATAGCTAATTGAGAAATAGTATTCAGCCCTAAATAACAGCAAAACATCTTGCAGCATAATAACATTAGCATCCTAAACAGGAGAGGCATATTACTTAGATCTAAGTTATTTTTATGCATGTTAGGATTCCTTTCCATTAGACAGTGAATATTGGATTCTCTTTTCAAACAACCAAAAGAAATAAGAAATAAAGCTTATGATATTTCTAAATGTCATAGTAAAAAGACTGTCAAATGTTTTTCAGCCTTGGTTTAGTGGATATTTGTAATTCAAACACAAAGGACACACTGAATTCCTTTCCAAAAGGTTTTTCCCTTGGCAAAGTTTAGAATTTTGAAAATAGTCTTTTAATATCTGAGCCCACACCCTCCTACAGCCACAGCACCCAACAGCAGTGTGATGTATTACTCCCTTATGGGAAAAGACATGCTTGAAGCTGAACTGTAATTTGGCACACTACACTTCCACACTAATGTAATGTGACAATGTTATTATGTTTGCTATTTTCTGTGTGATCATAGGCATACATATTCATCTCCTCCAACCTACCATTAAATTAGATAATATGATTTGAATCTGTACCACAGGGTGAAAGCAGCAAAGGATAGCACACTGGTTTCATGATGGTGGGTAGGTATGGCCATGTAAGTAAGCAGTAGATAGATGTTTCAAAATGAATGAAAACTCCTAATACAGACTTAAAACATACTGAACACCTGGCAAAGAGTTAAAGAGAAAGGTAACATCTATCTGCTACTTAAAATAATGGGAGGTGGTGTAATACATGATTTCCTTTCCACTTCAAACAAGGAAATGGCAATGCCCCGTCTAGGACAGCAACTTTGTTTCCATGGCATGGAACAGTTTAAACACAGATTGTAAGTGAAACTACATTTCTGCAGGAAGATAAAGTGAGAGGGATGCATTTCAGGTAGGATAAGAGCATTCAGCAGGTGGAGAAATTAGCCCGTGAAATGGGAAGAAGTTGGAAAACGCAATGTGGAGGATTCCGTGAGTAAGTCAGTTGGCAGTCACAGCATATACAGTGTGTCAATATCTAAGTGTAGAAATGAAGGCCACTGTCAGACAAAGGGTCTTATTAACTCCAGACTAATAAATTTAGCATAGTAGACACACTAGAAATCTTTTGGCAAGCTTCTTATATTCACTTACCATCGCCTTCGTAAGCCTCTGTTATTACCAGTTATCTACAACATGCTGTACAAACCTCAGATATATGATCCATAATACAGGACATTTTAAAACACAAATAATATTCTTCCTAGGAAAATAATATAGACCCTTTTAGAGAGATAAGTCAAACATAAACTCTACGGTAGATAGTAATGGCTAATACAATAGTGCAGAATCCTATAGGAATTCAGAGAAGTAAAGAAACTGCCTCTGCTTGGAAGAATCAGACAGGAGATTTTGGTGGCATTTAGACCAGGAAGGATAAAAGTAGGAGAGGAACAAAATGGATTTGGAATAAGGAGGGATGGGAAGTGAACAGTAGTAAAAATATTACTATAATAAGCCAGAAAAAAAAAATGATGGTTCAAGGACCTGGAATTTGATCCTGTATAGAAGAAGAATGTGATGCATGACACCACACCCAGCCACAGCCTACAATTGTTTGTTAATGAGTCCATCTCTAGAATGGCAATTCTCCAGGGATAAAGGGGTTTGCTTAAACACATACATACATATTTTTAAAAATAACCTCCGGCATCACTTTACAAACATGCCTGTGTTTATGAAAGACTCCTTTCAATTCAATTAATTAGTATGATCTATCCAAGATTTTACTTGCAAGTTATAATGTATTCCCATCATCACACTGGTAATTATATCTCCAGGATAATATAAATAAAAATGTCTAGTTACTCAACCCACTCTATAAATCGTATCAGATAGATGACACTTAGAAGTTCTGCTGGGGGGAAGGGTTCTTCTTCCATGCACTGTGTTCTTTTTCTATATTGAAATGTTTATGTCTTTTTCCATTTTTTTTTTTTTTTAATCTGTTATGATTTGGGAGTTTCCGTCAAGAAGTTTGTGGACCGGTAACTGAGATAAGGTGAAATAACAGGAAGAAATGTTCTCTCAGTGGCTCTAGGCTTCTTGTTTGCTACTTGTTTTTTACTTTAAAATCAACCTCAACAGAGGAAGGGTGCTTGCTAAAATCTAAGAAATCACATTACTACTAGTTGTGTTTCTTGTATGAAAACAAAACAATAGAGAGATCAGGAGACAGGATGTATGTAAAAGGTGAGAATATGTGTCCAGAGGCTTCAGTTCTCATCTTTAACAGGTATGTTTTCAAAGTAAAAATTACTGTTGTTTTATATAAATTGTGACTGCCTAAAAATAAAATGTACCTTTAAATAGTAATCTTTACCTACAAATCCTCATCACAGGAAAATACCAATGTTCAAACCATGGGAACACTTCACATTTCCATTAAACCTAGTAGGAGGTAATGGTTTAATTAAAATACATGTATTCTGAGAGCTCTCAAACAAAATTTAGTGCTGATTTGTGCAAGAGGCATATCCGTAGACATATTTATTGAGTGACATTTACCCATTTACAGGGAAATAACAACTAGACTTATCATTGCCAACCCTACAACTGTCCCCCTGGAACACCATTTAAATAGTTTCTGCAAAAGTTCCCTGGAAGACAGCCTGATATGGGAGGTCAGAATCTGACATTCTTTAGGAAAAGCCTAACGAACACGTACAGAAAATTGCACTCTTCACATTAGCTGGTGTATGGAACACACAGTCTGACACAACCAAATGACAACTGTTTTGTAAAACATGAGAAACAGCTTAGCAGAGTTTGGCAGAGAATGTTCTTGAGCAAAATGAAAAATATTTTCATACCAAAAAGCCCTCTAAACTACCACATGTAGTCATACATCTGTCAAGATTGAGTTCAGCATGAACAATTTGCAATAATAAAATCATAACAAATTCTCAGTCTTCTGGTAGTCCTTGAAAAGAGGTTTATGTCATTTTTGAACGGGAGCAAATGCAGGCAGTCATTGGTCTACAGGTAAGCAAGCAAATGTTAACCAAGCGTTTGTGAGCATTCTTTAAAAGTCTTCGTCTTCTTTTTGTATATGTAAGCATGCACTTACTCTCTGTATGAGGTTATGCATATCATTCACAAGGGACTGTTGTTCTTGAGAGTAATTTGACGTACAGATACAAGGTGTATGTAAATGCATGATGGTTTGAATGTATTTTTACTGCTACAATATACTAGGGGAAAGGATCCCATAAAAGCAGACATCAGATGTTTCTGCATTCATGGGTAGTTGCTTTAAAATTTTTTCTTCTATTATTTGAATTTTCAGTATATTTTGGTCACATCTACACACACTACATCTGATCAGCTGCTTCCAGGATCTCTAACCCATCGTCGCCTCAGCCTCATGCCTTACTATGATTAACCTTATTAGTCCAGTTCAAATGAATATACACACAGGCGTAGAACTTTTTTTTTAAAGTAAGTTGTCTTTTTACATTAAATTTTCTCACACCATTGTCCTGTCTCACCCCTCTTCTTATCCTGTTGAAACCCTTTCCAACTTCTTTTCAACAAGTGTCCTTCCTACTTTATGTGTGAACAGGGCTGTGTGCACAGGCATGGGAGGATGTTATTTACTGGAGCGTAGGTGACTTGTCCTAGGCTATACACTGAAAATATGTGATGACCTCTTCCCTTGGCTACCAGTAATTTCCAGTAGTCTTTCTTACTTTTGGTTTGTGCTTCCTAAAGTTGATATTTAGGCAGACACCAAAGACAGCCAGTGAACTGTACTATATTTGTAGTTAGCAAGCATTCAACTCCGTGACTTACTTTAGTTTGATTCTACTTTTGATACTGTGATTCACATATCTGCTGACAAAAATTAAACAACAACAACAACAAAATCAAAACTCTCAGCTCTCCTTAAATCAAAAGTCAAATTTAATCTCTCTGTACAGTCCAGACCTTCTACTGTCACATCCCTTCCCCATTCGACTAGAGCTTTGACATCCATGCTGCAGCATTTACAACACAAGGCATGTGGTCTAGGGCCAAACAGGAAGCTGCATTGTCAATACCCTGTATAGACAGTGGAAGATGTTTTTATCATTTTGATGAAGTCCTATGAAGCAATTCTATCTGAAAGTTCAGAAACAAAACTTCTGTTAGCCAGCTAACTCTACTTCAAAATTGTCACTGCTCTGATACTGTCCCTGGGAGAGGACTGTGATAGAACATGACGGCCCTATAACCTATCATGCTCACATTGTGATACTAAAGAGGAGAATTCAAGTGTATAAAAGACAAGAAAGGGGGGCTGGGAGATGGCTCAGAGGTTAAGAGCACTGACTGCTCTTCCAGAGGTCCTGAGTTCAATTCCCAGCAACCACATGGTGACTCACGACCATCTATAGTGGGACCTGACGCCCTCTTCTGGCCTGCAGATGTATATGCAGAGTCCTCATACATAAAATACAAATAAAAAAACCCTGTTTAAAAAAAACAAGAAAGATGTCTTGGAAAACATGATTAAACATAGTGTTTTTAAAGTGAATGGGGAAGAACAGACTTACTGAAGAAGAGTTAGTAAGATACAGAAATGAAACTTCTAACCACACATAGAAACCAAGGATTTCAAGATATGACTTGGCAAATTCAAAAGCTACATAGTACAAATTGAAACAAGGTTTCAACATTTTGAAAAGAATCTCACATATTGGAAACTAGCAATGTTCTTTCCCATAAGATGGTTATAATTAACCAATAAAAACAATTACAACATTTGAAAATCAACAACCACCATTAAAGCATTTAGCTATTCACAACCCTGAAAAAATATTCTTTTAAAATGGGCTTATTTATTTATTTATAGAAAAAAAAAAAACCCTGAGTGCCACATCTATGATGGTCTTATTCAGATGATATAAAAACTTATAATTTTAGCCATTGTGCAGCAGCAGTAGCTGGAGACAGTGACGTGTCTGTCCTCAGTCGGACAGGTACTTACGGTCGTTGCAGAGTGGCCCACTGAAGGAAGTCATGCTGCAGTCACAGCTGAAGCCGTCCCATTGCTGCAAGCAGACTCCTTGATTTGAACATGAGTCCTCTTGGCAGGTTGTGCTGGGCCCTGCAAAACATGCCAAAAGAAATTTGGGTTCTTTTTAAAAATCCAGAATGTTCTTTACTTGAGCTAGGTCACATAAAGTAGTTGCCAACACCTTAAATCACATGTCCAAGCTAGCTCTGAAAGTTCACACACCTGAACTAGAAACTGAGACGTTTAATCTGAAGGCCTTAAGCTTCAAGTACAAGACAAATACATCATAATTATACCTAAGCCAACCAATAGTAAAAGGAAGTATGGAGCCTCTGAGATGGTCATGGTGGTAGCAGGTAATCTCATTCCATCATTAATTATTGTCTGTCACCAGTAGGATATTAGAAAATGAATGGATCTCCTTAACTTCGTAGCAATGAATAGAGAAGCCATGACAAATGGATATTATAAAATCATGAAATTGAGATAAAGATTGGCAAAAAAATAATCAAGCAGACTTATGGAAAAGTGCCCTATGAGATCCAGCCGTTTCCACGCATACACTCTGTCTAAGGTCGAAATTATTCAGTGCTCTGGGTAGGTATGTTGGCAAGTATCAGTTCACATGCGCTGACAATAGCATGCAGTTAACATAAAATTAAAACAATGTAATAGCATGCTCCTGCTGAACACACAGAAAAGGAAGGCTACTCTTTCTATAGAATCACCACTACAACAATGAATAACGAAGAACGGAAGGAACGGAAGAATGTGATTGCAGCACTCAAGGCAGCGACTGTACAAACATGGCCAAGACTGAAAGCCTCATACAAACTACACTACAAAATGAGGTTTCTTCCACAACATCCAAAACAACGTCCAAAGGAAAGGGGGGAATTAAATCTGACTCCAAATAACAGTTACTGAAAATGTAAAAATAAAAACAAACAAACAAAAAACTGTTATTTTAGGGTTTCTACTGTGTAGGGTGGGTTTTAGTCTTGTTTTATACACACAGGGCTATCTACCTTGCAAGTCAGCTTTCATCAATGCAACTTTGTCAGCAAAATTAAAAAAAAAGCAAAATATATTAAATGTTAGTAAGCAATATGGAAATGGGGCAAACAGAATGTTCAGATTAAAAAAAGCATGCTGCTATAGAGAGAAAAAATGCTATGTATAGCAAACAAATTAATATCAACAGCCATAAATCTTAAGAGAAGCCAAAAAATGAGAAAGCAGTATAATTTTTATACATTTACACTATCTGTGTGTATATACATATAATGGTTTGTCTAGCCAATAACACAATGAGGGAAACATAAGGAGCTCTTGGACTTCCTCTTCTGCTGTATAGATAGGATGGGTTCCTTCAGCACCTCACTTACTGGAACATGCAGTATGCTGTTTTGTGTAAAGACTATGGTACACATCAGAGACTGTGGTCCCTACAGGGAAAGTGCCTCTCCATGTGCTTCTGCCTCTTATTTTGTGAAGCCTTTCACTTACAAATATGACTTGAGACTCTGTATTATCTACCCTTAGCTCTGCTTTGCTGTGATGACAGGGCACCAAGCAGTATGTGCCATTTGAAGTAGTTTAAGGAAGTCATGAAGACGCAGAAACAACCTGCAATATAATTCTCCTTAGAGGACACGCCTTTACGAGATCTCAGGATGTTATACTCATTCTCACTCTTAAAAATCTGCGTATATATGATTTATATATTCCAAAGTGTTCTTGGTGTTGCCTATATGTTCATAACTGTTCTTAGTTCTAATAAGCTGTCATGTGAATAGTTTTTACAGAAAACCCCAGGAAAAAGAATTTACAAAATAGTAGAAGGAAACACAATAAGCACAATTCATTTAAAAGCTATAGACAACAACTTAGGGATCATTCCTGGCAATAATAATTTCAAGTTTTCTACAAAATGTGAAAATAGTCTCCAATGCCATTCGATGCTAGTGATGGCCATTGAGATCATTGCTTCAGTGAATGAATATATTTTTTTTCTGTAATTATAAGCTATGGTCTTATAAAACAAATTTTATCATGTAAATATAATTATGTGATAACGTTCCCAGTAAAGGCATTATTCACAAGAAATTATTAAAGTAAGCCTAACTTACAAGCATTTTTACAAATGCAGGATCTATAGTATAAATTGCAATTATGCAATAATGATTAGTAACATCAAATAATTATTAAAACACTAATAGTATTATAAATAATGTTGGAAATAATAATAATCTACCAGGAGAACTGAGTAGATGTATTTTTTCAACTTAAGCATAAATTACTAATTTCTTCAGCATTGTGTTCCAAATATTTGGTGGTCTACTGATCAGTAGCTCACTGTGTCAGAGATTAAAAACAGTGTCAATTTAAAGAAAGAAACAACTTCTGAAACAATCTTCATTGACATTTTCTTCCATAGAGGAGAATCAGGTATAGAGAAATACTGTTGTGTGTAGAGGTTATTTTATCGAATAGTTATTTATTTTTTACTGGCCCAAAGGCAGAAGTAGGATCAAGAACTGAGGAACACCAATGCTCCCACTCCAACACAAATCATTAGTTACACAACCACTCAGCCTGCTAAATTCTAAGTGTACTAACAATGGATCTGGCTAAACTGTAGAGAACTGCTTTTTTACTTTTCTAATTTCCCATTATTTCTACCATTTTTTTAATATATATATTTTGAGCATTACATGTGAATGTTTCCTTGTGCTTGAGCAGAGAAGTTTTTGGAAGTACTCACCTCCTAGAACAATGCTTAAGCATGGATAGATATTTGCGTGAATCAAAGTCTTGGTTTATTTTCCCCCTAGTTATGTACTATTTCTTATTATTTTACTTTATCACTGCCTAGAATTGGAAAGAAGCCAAATGACATTTCTACTAAGTGATACGTCTGAAAAGGGAAGAAAAATGGAAGTCAGTCCACAATTTATGTAGACCTAAAGGACAATAGAGGGAAGTTAGTTTGGAACCTGCCTTTCCACGTCAAGGAAACTATGTAGTTTGAAACTTCTGTCATCCACTTTCCTAACCTTACAAAAGGCTCTTTTATTTATCTCAGTTTGTTGTTTTATTTAGTTAGGTGTACTCATCAGTGTTCATAGTGTTTTGAGCATTAAATGAGATGGTTCACATAAACTTACAACCACCATTGCTTAATCAGTGACAGCCATTATGATCAGAGAGCAAAGCATTGCTGCTGCTCACAGAGGAATCCAGGCCTACAGGGGCAGCATTACAATGTCACTGAATTTTGTTGGGAAGTTATATAGAGTTTAATGATAAACTTCTTTAGCTGTTTGATTAGTCTCAATTTCTTGTTATATGAAGATAAATAACACCTAAGAAATTCAAAAATAACATAAAAAAATTTCCATCACGGAAGACATGCAGCATAGGCATTACTTGGGAATTTGTTAGAACTGTCAGTTCTAAGGACCCGTGCCAGACCTTCTGAACCACTAGTCTTGGTGCTGATATCTGCCAATCTGAGTTCCAATAATCCTTCAAGTCAGTTCAATGTAGCCTGACACTTGAGAAATACCAATTTAAATACAGGGACTTAAGATGGCTTTCTTCTCTAGCTGAGAAGTGTTTATATATGAATCCCCTGTTGTTCACTGAAATAAGCTAGATAGTAAATGTAACAGCGACTACTTTGGGAAGATCAAGAAATCTTTGCAGGCAGGAACTCGAAGTTTGGCCAGCTTTGTTAGGTAAGAATAATGGAAAACCTTTGCAAGCTCTTATTTGGAGATGGCAAAGGCACAACATTTCTATTGGCACAGAAATTAAATGATTCTAATCTGAGAAGGAGTTAATTCCACAAGACAACTGTCTTTGAAGAGATAATACAGTGGGTATGTATAATTTAATTGCTAACCCTAAAACCATGTGAATCTCATCAATTATACCTGTGACTAGTTTATCTGAGCTTATCATTAGGATAAGGCCAGTCAGAAATGGTGAAATTAAACTTAGGAATGAAATCATCATGGGACCGGATGTCAAAAAGATTGGAATGTGGTGATAGCCCCAGAGTAAAGAAAGACGGGGAAAGAGGTGAGAACTGTCAAAGCTGAGAAATTTAAAACTTCCTATAGCCATGGACAAAACTATTCCATAAGCTACCTCAGTGACTTCAGTATCCAGAAGCCCATTCAAGGGAAGATGATGTCAGAGGTCCTTCTGTCTATGTGTTGCTTTTATTGGTTAATGAATAAAGAAACTCCCTTAGCCTGTTGATAGGGCAGAACTTAGGTAGGCAAGGAAAACTAAACTGAATGCTGCGAGAAAGAAGGGCAGAGTCAGAGAGAAGCCATGTAGCCCCACTGGAGCTAGATGGAACTTTAGCCAGTAAGCCACAGGCACGTGGTGATACCCAGATTAATGGAGATGGGTTAATTTAAGAGTAACAGTTAGCCAATAAGAAGCTAGAGCTAATGGGCCAAGCAGTGATTTAATTAATATAGTTTCTATGTGATTATTTCAGTTCTAGGCAGCCGGGAGTAACTAGAGGCCTGCTACTACAGGAAGAAAAACCTATAATTAAGTATCCTTCACAAATTGCCTACTAGATTAGGTTGGGAAAGAAGAGCAGGAGATATTTCTGCAAACTTTTGCTCCCATTAACCTTCCTTCTACCCTTCACTCACAAAATGTGTGGGCGTCCTTTGTGTTTGTGTCTTCTTCTCATCTGGTGGTTACTGAGCTGCCAATGTCTCTTTCAGAAAGCACCTGCCATACAACCTGTAGCAAAGCTAACTTCTGAAAAGCAGTGTCTAAAACCATGGAACATTTCCCTTAAAATATAAATAAATGACCTAGTTTCATTTATTAGACCATTTCTAAAGAACAAATGTTAACTCACATTTTGTATTCTCCTACTAGAGAAAAGGTATTTGCCTAATAATTGTGTTTCCTTTACTAACTAAGCAGTATGAGAAACCACACAACAATTGGCATGTCAAAATTTTAAACAAATAAATAAATATGGTGAATTCACAAAAGTCTTCCATTAACATTCTTACTCTTATTATTTAAACAACTTGAATGTAAGTTAACTTTTCAAAGAAATGGATGTTTCAGAAATGGAAAAAATGGGATTTCAAATTAATAATTCCATAGATTTAGGTAATTGCTAAATATAATGATATTGTTCTGACTGAGAAGAAGCGATTCATAATCTCCCAAAGCATTGGTGTCACATTTTCACCTTCCTTTCTTCTTATAAAAAATTCCTTATAAATCTAAAATTTCATGTTGGAGCAATCTATGTTGAACTTAAAGGAGAAACAGTGACGGTAACATGCCCAGACCCATACAGTTCATGATAATGTGACCGAATTACATTTTAGAAGGAGAACTGTCTCAAAAACTCTGAGGTGTTGAAGTGAGAAATTATCTAAAATGAAAGTAGTGATAAAAACCTAGTACTGTAGCTCTTGATCTGAGAGAAGGCAGGGAAGAATGTGAAAGAAATGAGGCAGTCCAGGCATTGCACATTAGCCCTGGTTAACATAAGAAACCCATTTTTGACAAAATAGAAAATATATTGCTTGTTATCAGATACACACAAATCAGGATGAGTATCTGAGCCCTACTATCATTTTTTTTATCCAATTGAATGTAAGCTTGAAAAATGGGCTATATTATAATTACTGGTATAAATTGTTTTCTAATTTAAGAGGCTAACTGTTGCTATTACACAAACATTATAGAACTAATTAATATGCTACTTAACTGAACTATAGTCTGCTAAGAAGATAAATTACAAGGTCCATAGTTATAGGTCCTTAGTTCATAGTAGTTATAGTTGGGCCTTAGTGCATTCTTGCAAATAATCCAGAAAATTTAAGATTTATGGGATAAAATATTTTAAAACATGAATAAGGATTTCTAAGTTCTAAGTGAAAATACTACCAGTTAGCAGCCTTTGCTTACTAGTATGACTTGTTATTAGAACTGTGTAGTGTAATGACAGAGATGTAATACCTTCACATCCTCTCTCAATTTGCCCGTTGCAGAAGAGAGCATCGGAGATGAGATCTGGAAGCCGACCATTTAAGTCCACAGATGCCAGGCAACCTTGAAAGCCTTCTTTGGCATGGACCAGTTTTGGCAAGGATTTGTATGTTTCCTTAGCCACTCCTCCGATATACAAGTCACCTATGGAAAGAACAATTTAACTGTCACAAAAGGATTGTAGCATCAATTTTGAATACACAGCATGATGAGAAAATAAAAGAGATGAAGTTTATTTTAGATTAAATCAATGAAGCAACTGTATGATCTGTTATTTTCTTAAAAGTACAAATTAATGCAACTTTTGAACAATATGTTAGCACCCGAAATTTTTCTAGATGCTGCTATCAAAAGCACTCTATGGAATCACTAAGGTGCCATCAGATGAAAAGAGATAGCCAAGGGGAGAAGTATACACTTACAGAAATTCAGTCTAATTATTTAGTAACTCTATAGGGCAGTTTCTCAAATTATTAGTAAGCCCATTTTCCAAAATGAGAAAAGTAAAACCCCTGCCAAAGTGAGAGTGTGTAACAGAGAAAAAAACAAAACCCAAAAACCAACTAAAACAAACAAAAAACAACAACAAACTGAGGTGAAGGGGGAATGGGGCATTACTATTAAATAAACCTTATCCACAGAGCTCTGTTCTTTCAGTGAACAAGAAGCTGTAGGGCTGAAGTGATTAGAGTCACATTCTACACTATCTTCTTGTTTGCTTGCTTTTTGTTTTCTTATTTTTTGAAATTAAAATGCAATTTCATAATTTCCCCCTTCCAATTCCTCTCTCCGAACACTCTCTTATGTATCTCTCTGCTCCCTCTTGACATCATTGCCTCTTTTTTTTCAGTTGCTACTGTTACCCACGCACACACACACACACACACACACACACACACACACACACAACACACTCCTGAAAACATAACTACAACTTGCTCATTCCTGCAGTCTTACATGTTATGTCCATGATCTCAAACCTGAACAGTAAGTACTAAGTCAGGCGACTCATCCCTGGGCCAGACTATTTCTCCTGCTCAGCATACTTTTCTTTCCTATGGTGAGTCCCAGGAGATTTCTGCCTTCCATTTAGGCATGTCTTTTGCTGCTATAGTTATTCAGTTCTTACTTAGGCAGCCATATCATTGAGGTATCATGGGATTAGCTTCCCAATTGTTTTTTAGGAGACAAAATCTCAAAGTACCTCCCCTGGTTCTCTGGCTCTTCTGCCCCCTCTTTCTCAGTGTTGCTCGAGCATTAGGTGGGAGAGTTATGCTAGAATTATATCATTTGGGGATCGGCTTCTCACAATCATTAGTTCTCTGTATTTTGACTGGTTGGAGTTATCTATCTGATCCTCTTTTCTTGAGTATCTTCTTCACTGACTCAAGACTTTTATAGTCTGACTTATGCAATTCTTCACACATTCTCTGCTAAGTTACAAACAACACCATTTTTAGCTTTGTGCTGCTTTGCGATTCTCAAAGAAGTTATTAATTTGTTTTCCTGCAGTTTCAAATGAAATAAATTGCTTAGTTTTGCTGTCTACAACCTCAGCTTAGGTTTTGTAGATTTTATAAACACTATTGGAATCCCTGTTTTCTTCTGTCTGCAGACTATTCACAGTGACTGGATGGCATCTAGTAGATGTAATTAATGAATTCAATACATAGCAAAAGGAGGTCACCTCAGAATTCTGTAATTGTGACTTCAGACTGTAACTCTTCTGACATCCATGTCAATTACTTCTCTCACTTTTCTCCCCATAAAATCTCTCTCACCTTAACCATTCTAACTTCATGTCACTAAGAATAGTTTTACCAGTATAAAAGAAAAAGTCTGAATTCCTAATACTAATCTGGTCTGGTCTGCTCTGTTGTCTACGTGAGATTGAGAGCAAGAACTGATGTACACAGCATTTGTTGAACTGTGAGCAGTCAAGTCCTTAGCCTTCAAGCCAGATCATTCATGTCCTCTACCACTGTTCATGAAATAGTAATAAACTAACCTGTTAGATTGTAAACAGAGGAAAACTAAGCCCCAAAGCCCCAAATATGACACTACTAGACTGTGTTGGTGAAAATATTGAAAACAAAATCATGTAGCTTTATCAATATCATGCAGCCTCATGAATTGAGAAATCTTTTCCCAAGGTTCAGTTGAAGAGTAGAAGGAATGAGAATATGAGCAAAGAGGTCAAGACAATGAAGGGTTTTCCCACTGAAACAGTTTACATGAGCTAATGGGAGCTCACCAACTCCAGTCAGGCTGGGAAGGAACAAGCATAGGACCAAACTAGTCCCTCTGAATATGGTTGACAATTGCATGGCTGGAGCAGATTAAGGGGCCACTGGCAATGACATCAGGATTCATGCCTATTGCATGTACTGGCTTTTTGGGATCCTATTCTCTTTGGATGTATACCTTGCTCAGCCTAGATATAGTAGGGAGGGCCTTGGACCTTCCACAAAGCAATGTGCCTTACCCTCTCTGAGGATTAGATGGGGGTGGGGTGGAAGGGTGTGTGGAGGTAATGAGAGGAAGGGAGGGAGAGGGAATTTGGATTGGTATTCCTTTATAAAAATTTAATAAATTAAAAAATTGAGAAATTTTGCCCCTTACTCTATCAAATAAAACTGTTTCCATTACAATAGTGTGCCACCAATGTCTTATAACTTGTGCAGAAAGTACTGGTTGTATTTCTCCCCCATCTTTTAAATAACATTGGATAAATCACCAACATTGATGTTTAAGGATAGATTGGTGTTCATCATAGGATACTATTTTGTAACATTATTTGATTATTTTCCTCCATATTTCCATTATTTCTTTTGTCTTTCGACTCATTTAAATTTAAAATCATTGTGTTTTAGTTGCCTCAGAAAGGACATGAGTCATAAATAAAAGATATAAAATTAGCTTTCTGCATTTGAGTTTTCAAAACCTAGATTCTTCTAGGAATGTGAGGAATATATATGTATACACTTACATAAGGCAAGTAAAACTTTCTTATACTGCAACTGGGCAACAGGAGTTATAGAAACATAACCCCATAAGCACAGTGATTGGTGACTGTCCAAAGGAAAACACAGCTCTCTTATTTAAGAGCTAACCTGCTTGGGTATAAACACTGCAGGTAGATTTTCAAGAGTAATGGAGATTGCCATGTTTCCTCAAGAGAACCCAGAGACAGCAGTAAGATTCTTGTGGATGGATACTTTCATGATAGAACTAGCTTTTTGAAAGTATATACTGCTTCATGGAACTTTCCATTCTCTACCTTGTTTGGGAGCAATGGAACATTTCCCGATCACCCAGAAATAGCAGACCAAGTCTGACCTGGGTAGGTCCCATCAAAAGACCATGATGCCTGGATAAAGGTTCAGTAGGCACCTGCATGGGAACCATAAAATATTTGAAAGTGACTCTCAGGCCTCTGCTTTATCTCTCTACTTTCCAAAAGATAGGTACAGTGATAGCCAATCCTGTAATTTAGAAATGACTTCAGGGAGATAATGGAACCATAATTCCTCAAGTTTTCAGTTTCATTAACTCAAAGAATTACAGCTCAAAATAGGAATCAAGGTAGATTGGAAAAAACTTAGAAAAGTTGCTTCCTTGAACAGTCAAGAGTATGGGCTGAGATTTATACTCCAATGCGTCTAATGTCAATCAAAGATGTGCTCCCTACACTCCTTTCCTGAACTAAATTCCTTAGGGTGCTTAAATTCTTTCTTAGGACTAAAGACATAGTATTAGATAACAGGGCAGGACTGAATAAAAATTCTTATTACTGCCATTAAGTGGTTTTGATATAGAACTTAAGATGAAAATTTATACAAGCCATGCTGGACATTTGATAACCACACTTCTTTCAGATTCCAACTTCCTGGAGGTTGTTCAGTGTTTGTTTTAAAATCTATTGTATTACCTGAGCATTGTGGACAACCAATAAATATAATTAGACACCCAATAGGTGGAGGTCACTTAGGAAAATAAAAAGGCAAGAGGGGGAAAATGGTAAGGCGTGGCAGAGATTTTAAAGAGAACATACTTTCTTCTCCTTTCTATTTCCTATCACAAGCCCTGTTTCCTAATTAGTAAGCTTATTTGCCTGATGTCTTTTGATGCCTTGTGGAAGAGAAGTCAAGACTCCTCCCTACCCTGCCTCCTCCATGTCCCTAAAGAACAGAAAATATTACATCAAGCAATAAGGGATCTGAAAAGAACCTCAAACTTCCCGAGGTGGATGGGTCTGTGTTTATAACCCTGGGGCTCATTTTCACTTTCATTACTGAAACTGCACTTAGCTCCCCACAGTCCATCCTCCCTTGACTTAGTGCTTCTTTATAAACTCCATATACTAAAGAGTGGTCTTAAAGTCCCCTGGTGGGTTTCCCTATGAAGAGAACAAAGGAAATGCTTAAGTGGACTCAGCCTTGTGTACCATTACCACCTCATCAAAGATGTAGCATATCCTTTTTATCCTTAGTGAGGTGGAAGGGAAATGACCCATTAGCACTAATGGGTCTTTGCAGGTAAATGTCCTGTGCATAAGTAGGAGGATCTGCTTTTTAATGACCCTATGTGTGAACATGCCTAGATGGACATCCATTAAAAGCCAAGTTTCCTATATAGTTGAATCTCACCTGTTACCTTTCTCCTATTCCATTAGAATGACTGGATGTGTTTACTCCTGTCCTTCAAGTGGGCCATATAGAGGAAAAGGTAGAGTTGGGATATTTTTAGCAAATATTGTGGCAAACGTGTGTCATGTAGTCAAGTTAAAAAATGAGAGGAGGGTAAGTTTCTTAAATTTTAATACTATCCTATTTATGTATATATATCCTACTATATATATTATGTAATATATATGTATTCTATCATCAGTACTATAATATCAAATATAATATAATATAAATATAATATAAACACAGAAACACTTAAGGAGCTCTCAATGACACCCTCTCATGATAGCCAGAGATAAGTCACTATTCCCCAGCAACTGCACAGGCTTGAGTAAGGAATCATGGGCAAGCTTTGTGCTTATTTCTGACTAGATGCTCCAACCCTGTCACTCATTGATGTCCATAGTATAAGCTACTTAGATTGCCTTACATCTTTGATAGCAAGTTTGTTCCTCTGTGGAGTGGAATTAATAATACCTACCTTAGAAGACCATGATGGTTACAGAAAGCACCTCAGTGTTTTTAGTACATATCATGTAATCTGCACCTGATTGACTATAGGGCTAAATAGGTTCAGGTAAGGTGATTTGGAATGTCCTTCTATATATGTGTTGCTTCTACTGGTTAATGAATAAAGTCATTTGAGCTGATGGCTTAGTAGAGTAAACCCAGGCAGGAAATCAGAATGGAGAAAGAGAGAGAGAGAGAGAGTAAGCAGGATCAAAGAGATGCCATGTAGCTACCAAAGGAGAAGGACCCAGAACCTTTCTAGTAAGGCAAGGCCTCATAGCAGTACATAGATTAATAGATATGTGTTAATTTCAAGATGTAAGAGCTAACTACCTAGGAATACACGAGAGTTATAGGCCAGCAGTGTTGTAATTAATACAGTTTCTGTGTGATTTTTCTGGTCTGGGTGGTCAGGAAGACACCTGTCTACAAAATGGCATCAATGTGGGCCAACTACATTCACATAAAACCTGAGAGAGCTTGGGAAGGAATTCTAGACACAAAAGAACAGAATTAATCATGGCTTTTTGGTAGCAGCATTTTTTTTTTCAGATAGACTATGTTTGCTAGCTGCAAACATCAACATGGCTCCTTTTAAGTAAAGGCTTCTTGTCAGCTTCCTGTTTCATGATGGTATCATGGAATGGCTCTGACTCTTTTGGGAGGTCCTACACTGAAATAGGTTCTGTGGGCAGCATGTTACAAACTGTTCAATGGTACCATAGAGCTGCTGAAGCTGGGGTGATGTGTATGGCTCACAGAGGCCGTAAACAGGCCTCCACCATCTTGGACTGCTCAGAGCAAACAGGCAGAGCCATAAAGTTGATCTTAGTCATGCCTTCTTAGAATAAAAAAAAAGGAATTCCTGGTCAGAAAATGATTACAGATATGCACACAATAAAGAGAGATTCAGACAAAAATAAACTTCTGAACAAGTCACAGTGTGTTTAAAAATGTATGTAGGCTTTGGAGAGAGAAGAAAAAGAGTATAGAAAGTTATAAATAGAAATAAATAGAAAAACAAAGTCTTTAAAGAGACAATAAGAGTAATATTGAAGAATACACAGTCATAGATTAAAGGAGCAAAGAAAAATAAGCTACATAAAGATGGAATATACACAGAGAGTCTGGATTATGTATATTATTGTGTTTTCTTTGAATTTTTTGACTGCAGAGAGATATTTAGTTCTGGGGGCTGCTAAACTAAACCAACATAAAGGTATCTTCCCTTCAAATTTTGGGTCTAACGATATGCTGCTTTAGAAAAGAGATTAAGCTTTTGTTTCCACAGATGATGGGAACCTGTGGATTCTTTCCAGGATAATGTGGTTTGATGGAACAAGACACCCCAAAAGGGTTCCATGAATCTTAAAAATACTTCTCCCAACAAACAGCAGGAAGCAGGTTGAAGAAAACTATACCCAAATTCCCAAAATAATTGTTTATAAATGTTTGCTTTCATTTAAAGGGGGATATGCTATAGAGATGAATATTTTGCATTTATATGGACTTTGGTCTATTGATAGAAATTTAAGGTCAATTTGTTACACTGGGCGTATGTATTTTTGCTCTTGTTTAAGGTATTATGTTTATACAGCTAATTTAAAAATGCAATGTACAATTAGGAAATATAGATTATAGATAGTCATTTATGATAGTCAAACTTGTAGTCAGGTTAGTTAGGTTTTCTAGATGTACAGAGATATATTACAAATGGATAGGTATTCTTCAATCCTTTCAAAGACCTACAGAATATGACATTTAAAATGTTGTAAGAACCTAGAACCTTTCATGACAATGAGACACATCTGCTCCTGTACCAATCTACTTCAAGAGAATGATGGTCATTGAAGAGATTCTTTATGAAATTTGCTAGCTATCTTGGTAAGAAACTGCTCTTGCCTGGACTGCTTTGGTATGCTGCATGAACTGGACATACAGGACACATGGAAAAGTGACTACTGAACTTGCCTTAAGAAGGCGAGGTGGTCATTCAGGGTTTCTGCCTCATGAAAAAAAAAAACTGCCAGACATTCTGCAGGACACAGAAGAAATAAACTGACAAACTTTGTCAGTATAAAGCAATACAGATCTTTAAATTTCCTGCTTCATGGGAAAGTCTGTCAGATACTATGGGTCTGTATATTCAGGATGGATGCCCCAATGTTCCAGAAGAACTTTGGGTGACTGCCCAGTTAATTTGATGTCTCTGTCAATTCTAGAGTTTTGGAAGTTGCTTGATTATACTTCCTGTTTACTTAGGTAATATTGTATCCTTCTGGGGCCTTTGATGATGTTGAAGACTAGATAATCATAATTATAGTTTTACTTAGTTATGATAAAAGATAAATTAGATATAAAACTTTAGACTCACAAAGAAATAGACTAAATATTATAGCTATAATTATTGCTTGATAACTATTATATGTATAATTTTACTATGTTAAGGTTAAAACCTTCCCTTTTAATTAGACAGAAAAGAGGAGCTGATGTGGGATGTCTTTCCCTATGTTTGTTGTTTTTATTGGTTGATGAGCAAAGCTGTTTGGACCAAGGATTTAGCAGAGTAAAACAGATTAGAAAGCAGAGAGAGAGAGAGAGAGAGTAGGTAGGGTCAAAGAGATGCCATGTAGCTGCCGAAGAAGAAAGATCCAGAACCCTTCTGGTAAGCCACAGCCTCATGTCAATACACAGATAACTAGAAATGGACTAATTCAAGATGTAAGAGCTAGCTTGGAATACATTAGTGTCATTGGCCCAAAAAGTTTAATCCATCAATGAATAAAAGCAACAAGGGACATCCCACATCATTAAAGTACAAGGCATGTTTCTCATTATATGCTGATTGCCCTGGAAATTCAGAAGGAATCCAAACCTGATAAAAAATAATAATGAATTTTGCTTGATAAATATCTTCTAATTTAGACACATTAACAGATGGAAAACAAGCAAACACAAAATGAAGGCCAAGAGTCAATTTTATGTTCAGACTAAATGCTTTTTAGGAAATGAGAGAAATAAAATGATTTTTTGTGAACTTTGTAATTCAAACCCTAATGGAAGAGCTGAGATCAGAAGAAATAAGAAATATTACTTTACAAGGACATAAATATAGATGCAAGGCCTTGGGTGCAGCAAGTTTCACTCTTGAGACAAAGTGAACATGGTGTGTGTGTGTGTGTGTGTGTGTGTGTGTGTGAGAGAGAGAGAGAGAGAGAGAGAGAGAATCAGGTATGAAGGTAGGGTTGGAAAAAAGAATATTCAACTATGACTAAATATTCAACTATTTACTAAATGATATCAGTAATGTTATATAAGAAAGGTCAAAGGAAGATGTTTGAGTGGAAAAACAATAGGATATGACGGATCTTCTGACTATTGGCTGAAAAATATTTCAAACAAGATGTGGGAGAATGGAGAGGCCAGACAGTCTAGTGGAATTGGCATATGATGTGGGGAGAGATGGACTTATATTTGATATTGCAATGTGGTATTTGAACACAAGTGTATTCTAAGGGGTCCAGGGATATAAAATAGGATCAGAGACTAAGAGTTAAAGTTGGGGTCATTTGGGGATCTCCAACCCAAGAAAAGGAGTGGTGGAAGTGGTTTTCTTTCTCTATGAAAACCGGGAGCAGAAGGCAATTAGATCAGTGTCCCAGTTTGGCCTCACAGTAGCAGAATGTAAGTGTCAAGTTATAATTAGTGCTTTGACTCAGCTTTTCTGTTTATTCATATGTACTTTTCTCTACCTCTTGAGCAGTCTCACTTTTATTTTAACTCAAAAGAGCATGCACTAAATGGCACATGCTTCATCTATGAAGATGTGAATAGTTACGACTTGGAAAAGACAGGCTTCCAAATTGTCCTTTGGGGGAGAATTGAACTCATCTATTCTCACTCATTTTCCTATGGCTACATTGGAGAAAAATCTAATTCTAGATGCAGAGTACTCTAACTTTTCCATCATTTCTTGTGATTCATTGATAAAAGTGACTGCATATGCCCACACTGACTGGTTCCTGAGCCTGATCTGCAAGCAGGGTGCCTGCCATTCCTCTTCCCAGGGAAAATCAACCTCTTCTTTTAAACATGTCTTTATCATTAATTTTAATCTTTTCTTGTCCCATCAAAAAGGAATGCTTGTAGGTCAGATATCTTCTATGTATGTCAAGAAAAGTATTTTGGGGGCAAGAAATTATATCTGAGTGTCTGAAAGTGGTATTCTGTTGAAAGAAAATCACCTGTGATATTTGAAAAATAAATGCTCATGTATTGATTTTTTTAGGGAACAGAATATCAATTTAATCTTTCCTATAACTGTTTTAAATAACATATAGCAAATTATTAAAAGATAAAGCATAGGCAGCAGATATTTCTCAAATAAATCTGAGCTTTTGGGAAGATACATCTACATGATAAGTATAATAAACCTCATATACCCAGAATCATCAAAGTATGCCAGACATTCAATATTTCATCCAGAAAAACAATTCAAAAAGATACTTCATTATGAGATGTAATATCCATGTCTTTAACAGATCCCAGTGAAAAATACTTAAATCAACTTTAGAAAGTCTTTGCTAAAGGGAAGTCAGATGGATAACTGTCTGGTTGAATAGATACCCTTCAATTGCCGATACCTTCATCTGCTTTGATAAATTAATGGTCTAATCCTATAGCAGTCTAGAGTAGATTCCATAAGAAACACTTGTAAAATCTTATGTGTAAACTTTCCTTGAACTTAGAGGTTCCAAAACGTAATTGTGTCCCTGACTGGAAAAGTAAACATTGAAGACTTGCTTTATAAGAATCTGATTGTTAGTCTCTTTTCCACCCTGGCAAAAATTCCCAAATGATTCCTTAGTTCTATTTTGTACATCATGCCTTCAGACTAGTGACTTAACTTTGTCAACTCCTCTGACATTGGTCCCTCCATTTTCACTCTCAATTCTACCTCTTGTTGACGTGTGTGTGTGTGTGTGTGTGTGTGTGTGTGTGTTCCCTTCCAACAATTCATTATCTGGTAACTTCACCTTCATCTATCCACCTTATTGACTCCACGTTAACCTTCCCATGTCTTTTTTAGGTTATTGTTGTTGTTAATATACCATTCTCTCTCTCTCTCTCTCTCTCTCTCTCTCTCTCTCTCTCTCTCTCTCTCTCTCTCTCTCTCTCTCTCTCTCCCCATGCATGTGTGTGTGTGTGTACAGATGTGGACTTACCAAAGCATGTAGATTTGGAAAAACAAATCTACAGAATTGGTTTTCTTCATTTTGCCTTAAGATAGGTTCTGAGGATTACATTTAGATCATCAAGCTTGCTTGGCAAGCACCCTTACCTTCTGAGCTACCCTACTGGCATCCCAGTGTGTCCTGGTTTATCCAATATCTCGTTCCCTATGCAATCTAAACTGGAAGGATCCTAGTGTGAAATCTTTTTTTTTTTTTTTTTTTTTTTTTTTTTTTTTTTTTGGATTTTTCGAGACAGGGTTTCTCCGTAGCTTTTGGTTCCTGTCCTGGAACTAGCTCTGTAGACCAGGCTGGCCTCGAACTCACAGAGATCCGCCTGCCTCTGCCTCCCGAGTGCTGGGATTAAAGGTGTGCGCCACCACCACCCAGCTCTAGTGTGAAATCTTTTGCTAAACTTTAAGCAAGTTATTCCCAACGATTTTTCCAGACAGATGACTGAGATTGTGTCATTTTGATCTTCAGTTATCTTCAGTTACCTTCATTTCTCTAATCTTGTGTTTTCTTGGCATTCCATTAAAGTTCACAGTACACATTACTTTCCTTATGAATGCCTTGCTTCTACCAATGATTCATTATAAGAATTTTTTCAATTTTAAGTGTTCAACTCAAATTCCACCTTGATAATATATCCATCTATGTTTCAGTCTTAAATAAGTATGTTCTTTAAATCCTGACACAATCTTGCATCTTTTTTTCTGAAAATTGTTGTTCTTGGTGTTTTGCAGGTAGATCTCTTCTTTCTACTTAAATTATAAATATTCAAGAGATATTGGTTCTTTTAAAATCTCACTTTCACTTAGTAGGGCTCAGTCATTATTTGTTGACTCATTTAATGTTTATATAATGAATAGTTCAAATTTAATAAAAAAATCATTCAAATAAGAAAGGATAGCAGCAGCTGTATTGTTATACCATTTGTATGTGTCTGGCTCTCTTCCTCTGAGGATCATGGAGTAAGTTAATAAAGAGGATGTCTCTTTCACTGATCTCTTTACTGATCACAGAGATTAAGCCAGAAAGCCCATTAGGAAAATGTAGTGCACAGAACACTCTTTTCTGTTTGATAGAGTAATTTGTTAGAGGAATTCATGAGCAGTTTTAGTTAACATACACTGCATTTATTTGTAGTGAGAGATAGAAAGATGAGTTAAGAATACTGAAGCAGTTTGAGGGATCAGTGTGTGATAATGAGGATACTTTGTTTTCTTCTGAAGATAAAATAAGTGTGAAACTCTTTCAGGGAACTAGTTTGATCCTGTCCTGACCCTCTACCTGAGCTCCTGAATGTCCAATCACACCCTCCCTGGGCTCTGTCATAAGCAAAGATAGCCTCACTCATGAAGCCTCCATACCATAGATTATGTTATGGACACTGTGCTCTTTACAGACCCATCTATTATGTGGTCCTGCTGTTATCATAGAGCAAAGGATACATTTAATTCCATGTGGAATACAGCCAAGGTAGTTTTGGTTGTGGATCCCCATCTCTGTTCAGTACGTTCAATAACTCCCATCTGCACTTCATGCTATTCTGTTGGTTCCAGGTGTTCCAACCTGACACTTTCCTTCCATACATGACAACATATTGTTTTAGCTAAAGCACAAACAAGAGCAACAACAACAATAGCACCTATAAATTTCCTAAAAAGCATGAGAAAGCAAATTTAAACATGAGAATCTTGTCTGTGTGAACAAGGCCTCCTTTCCACTTGAGTCGTTGCTCACTGGCAATGGCATTGCTATGATCAAAACTGGGAAAGAAGGGTGGGTCATACATGGTGAGAGAGGTTTGCCTAGCATTCACTAGACTCTGGAATCAATTTCCAGCACTGCAAAAAAAAACGGGGAAGAAATCTCAGTCTTTATAATAACAATAACTGGCATCAGTGAAATACACTAAGGTTTAAAAACCCTTGTATAAGCACTGTTTTATTTGTATCTGCCTAGCAAGCTACCAGTGAGGAAAGGTCATCATGAACAGATGCTAGAGATGCTGTAAAGGTCCTGTAGTGCAGGACAGTGATGCCAGAAAATAAGGGAATCACACTGAAAGTCCTGTCTTCTGAAACTGATTATTTCAGTTAATTTACCCTGGCTTAGACAGTGTGCACTTAAAAGGCAAAAGGCCCATTACTACAAAGTACAGGAAATTTTGGAAAGTTATAGACAATTGAGAAAAGTAACTGTGGTATTAGTGGAGACCCAGATTCTCAGGACACAGAGATGCATCTGCAAGCTCAGAAATCTCTGAAGAAAAACCAGTCCATTTTCTGCCATAATTGGTATCAGACTCTTGACCAGTGGTCCACATTCTTATAATGCAAACATTTGAAGTTTAGATGCAGAGGCCACTTCTCAACTGTTGTTCACAGAGGGAACATTAGAACCCTGCAACTCTCCCTGCCATGGCTTAATACTAATATCTTCAAGAGAAAGGTGGGCATCCACCAAGGTTTGAGTTCAGACCCCAACACACGGCTTTCCTACAGTCAGATGTTGAAAGCCAATATTTTCCCTTATTTTATGGAAAGACTGGAACATGATTTCCAATATGACATTATTTTCTAGCTGGACTTTTGAGGAAAACTGCCTATAGAAGAATGTTTGTTTTTAAAGGAGGATTCTGAGCCCTGTAACACGAAGACTGATTTGTTTATGTGTTTGCCAGCAGACTGAGGAAAACCTGGTAGTATGCTGAATGGAGACTAGCAGGGAACTGCTATGGAGGTGCGTGAGGTAACCCATCTTCTCTTAAATCTACTCTACGTCAGTAACACTGGCAGGTGGGGTATGACTTCAGGCAACTAAATCCATGTCAAACCAACTTCATCTTGTGGCTTCAAAATTTAAATTTGACATATGGCTTTTTAAGAAAAGATCAGGTGGAAATTTTTTCAACGTTTTCCTTTGTCCCCAGCTAAATGGCAGCAAGCCTCCTTACCTGTGATCAATACTCTTAACAGTGGACAATTCTGTCACCGTTATGTTTTTGTTTTCCTTTCATGTGTCATGCCCACTTGAACTGCAGACGGGTTTGCTAAGGCCACAAACTTTGTTAGGATTTGCATATGGATTTTCACTGAGTGACTTTGATTCTTCCAGGCTCTGCAGAGCACCCAGACATTACGGTTAAGTGAGCAAAAGAGGCACGTACTGGGTCAGCCCAAGTAAGACTCCCAGCATCAGGAGAATGAGGCTAGCACTTGCGACCTGCCTCCAAAGCCACTTCATTCTTTACTACTTTACTAAAAATATTCTGAATGATACGAGAAAAATAAGTAGCATTGAAAATGACTTCTGGTAATGAATGAAGACTTACATGTATAAGGTCCTTTACAGGACCTATGCAAATCTGTTATTTTCCTGAAAGTTTTATGTTATTCCATATAATACTTTGTCTTTAAAATTTTTTATTTTAAATAATTTAAGATTCTCATATCAAAATCAATGAAAATTTATTTGAGGTGGGTGGGTCTCCTACTGTATTAAGCTTAAGAGAACTATTCCCTGTAATGATGGCCTGTTTAATACACATCAAAAAATGAGACTTAGGATACATTGACATATAGGATAAAAAGCTGCATTCATCACTTGTTTTCCAGATAGTTTGAAATCATACAGCAGTATGGAACAACGGGTAAAGCAGTATACATGGTTTACAGGCATTACTAAAGAGATTCTAAAATATTATGAGAGTTACTGAGTTAAATAAAGTATTTTTTTCTTAAGCATTAGAAGATTTTTGTATATTTTTTTAACTAAAAGGGAATTTCTTTCACGATGAAAGATAGAATATTTTCAATATAATTACCACACAATGCTGTATGTTATAGTATCTCTAAGGACTTTATGTGTTGAATATGCAATGTATGAGAAAGGATTCACCCTCAAAGACATGGAGGTAAAAAATTTACTCTGAAGGCTAGGGGAAATGGAAGATTGGAATAGCTGAAGAGTGAGATACAGACTGTTAAACCAGCTAAGGACTGTTTGACAAGCCAACCGTAAGCTTTCTGTTTCCTGACCTTGCTTTTTGTGAATCTGCAAATGCTAGCCTACTATGGGATACATACAACGGACATAGAACAAGTAAGAATTTTGCCATAGTCCCTCAGGAAGACTAAGGTCAGAAACACAATACATGTGTTATATGTAAGACAAAGGGTGGGAAAGGATGTGAAAAGTGGGAATCAAAATAATATTTCTTATTTAATGACCAGGAGTGAAATTTTCATCATTTTCTAATGAATTGGTGGCACACATGTTTAAAATTTTTATGCGAAAGACAATGTCTCAGTTTACCACATGGTATTCCTGAGAATTAAAATAATGGCTTTTCACCGAGTGTGTAGAGCAGATTACCCTGGAACATATTATCCCCCTGCCACAGCCTCCAGAGCACTGATCACAGTTACGGCTCACTAATCAGGTGTATAAACCATGTTTGTGGGACCCAGAGATGCGGCTCAGCCCCGAAGAAGAGGTGGTTCAGAGCAATGACTGCTCTCACAGAGGACTTGGGTTTGGTTTCCAGCACTGACACAGTGGTTCACAACCATCAGTAACTCCAGTTCCAGGGCATCTGATCCCGTCCTTTGGTCTCTGAAGACACGGGCATGCATGTGCTACCTAGATATACATGCAGGCAAAACATGGGTACAAATAAAATAGAACAAAAATATATGATAAAAGAATATGATATGAAGAGATCTTTGTGATACAGTGAGTGTGTACTCGTCTCCCCATTATGAGATGCAGCCCCCTTTATTCTCTGGCAATGCTGCTTTGTGTTCCCTGCAGTTTGAAGTGGTATTACTGCTAGGGATTAAACTGAGAAAACATTAAATAACTAGCGAGCACCAGGAATGCGTACGTTTCTAGGCGTGATGAGTGAAAACGGTGGCCGGGAGTATTAGAGACAAGGGGGCATGAAAGAAGCTAGCTGGAGTGGCCCAAGACAGGTGGATGTTGAGTCCGGTGCAGTGAACGTGGGTATCATAGGGGTTATAGCTGGACCTCACACAGAGACATCGTGGATGAGTACAGGAAAGCACCATTAAAGAATGAGCATGCCATGTCTGCTTGACCTAGAGCCTGCAGTCAGACTTGTCCGCAGCCATCAATAACACTCGCACAAGAATGGGAAGGAGCAGAAGTTTGAATATGCTGTCTTTTTCCGGATACTGTGGACACAATCAAATCATCACTTCTGAGATTTGATTAATAACTTATATTTAATTTAAAAAGCTTTAAAATGTGTGTGTGGGGGCCCTTGTACATCACTTAGGAAAGAAAAAGAAGACAACACAAAGCTGGAGTTACAAGTAATTATGAGGGATGAACCCTAATTGGATTCTGGGAAGCATATTTGAATCTTCTACAAAAGCATCCCGTGCTCTCAACTGCTGAGCCATCACTATTTAAATGTTTGCATTAAGGGTGGTTCTATAAGAGAACTCAATATATTTTGTGGGTCTGTGCATAGTACAACTACCCCAACATTACAATTTGAAGAGATGGCTTGATGTAAAAAAAGTAGCATCCAAGAGGCAGAGGCAGGCGTTCAACGTCAGCCTGATCTACAAGAGCTAGTTCCAGGACAGGCTCCAAACTACAGAGAAACCCTGTCTCAAAAAGCCAAAAATAAATAAATAAATAAATAAATAAATGTAGCATCATGAGCTTGATTATAATATATATTAGATCATCTTGCCTAGTTGGTACAATTCTTCTTTACATATAAATTCTTAACCTGACTCTTGACACTCAATTGTTCAATAATGACAGCAATTACTAGAATTACAGGGATGGTAATTTATTATTATTTATTATCATATTAAGGTATTTATAATTATTTATTAAGCAGATCTAAGCAAGGAGTTTGCTTCATGAAGACAACTTTTTATATAATCCTACAGTTGTCCATGATTCATATCTGTGTCCCAGCAAAAATCAAATAATTATGTCATGGGCTATCAAGCTTTTCAAAAACAGAGGGAACCATGCCTGCTAAACTTATAAACGCAATGGTCTGTAATGCAAGAGAGACAGCTCATTAATACTGAAACTTAAAGCGTCTAGAGTTTCAGAACAACAAAGGACTTCAGAGAAGTGTGTGTTGGCTGACTGGGGAGAAGTAACTTGGGAACGAGGTTTGGAGGAGGAGAAGGAACCTTCTTCAGATGAGCTAGAATTAGTAATTTCTGATATCTTAGCAACTGCTAAGAAGCTAAGAAGTCCAGATGGGTTGGCTTGGGAAAAAAACAATAAACGAAGTTGGTCAACAAATAACAAGCACCTGTTATATTTGAGGTGAGCCTTACAAGCTCCATGAAATGTTAAAGAATACATTCACTTACTTTAAGTCCTTTGATAAGAAATAAGTAAGATATTCACATGTAAATATTTATCAGTGCATGGAATATAATAAGTTTTCAAAAAGTCATAATGATTAGCATTTAATACCACTATCTTAACTGTCTTAGTATAATATTTAACTTCTCTTAGCCTTACTTTGTTCACTGGCAACATGAACCTAAGTACTACATCTTCAGCAATTTTTATGATATCTAACACATGAAAGCATGTTTAAAACACATGTAAATCATTCAGCTCATACTTAGTAAAGGGAAGACGGTAGATTTTGGCAGTCATGTGGCCTATTTAGGTATATACACATACAGAATGTTGCAGAGGCTACCAAAGAGCATCTGATGACAAAATGTGTCGTTAGATGTAATGTGACATTGCTTCCTGTATTGTGTTTAATTTTTTTAAAAAAAGCAGTTGACTAAAAAGTCCAAGAAAAGGCTAATTTTTTAAAAATATTTTACTTATTATGTATACAATATTCTGTCTGTTTGTATGCCTGCAGGCCAGAAGAGGGCACCACACAGATGGTTGTGAGCCACCATGTGGTTGCTGGGAATTGAACTCAGGACCTTTGGAAGAGCAGGCAATGCTCTTACCCTTGGAGCCATCTCTCTAGCCCCCAGAAAAGGCTAATTTTAAAACAGACACACACAACAACCACACAGGAGGCATTAACAGCAAAGTATGATATCAAGCTGTGTTAGAAGGCCAGTCAAGCACAAGTAAGCAAAGGGTTGTTAGCAGTCCAGGGCCATGAGACTGAACTTTCCTTCATGAGGTGACATTGAAAAAATGACCTTGGAGCACTTCTGCAGGATTACTTCATACCAAATCTCCCCAACTTTTCAGTCTGTTTTGCTATATTAAAGATTTGAGTTTTCTGAAGTAGTGAACAGACTGTAGAATTTCTCTGCATCCTAATATAAAACACACTTGATTTATGGCTGAACCCTACCTGAGTGAGAGAACTCTTTCAAAATCTCTTTTGTGGGAAATGTATAGTGGACAGGTGTAGGATTAGCCAGTGGTCAGTGGGGGCTGTCTGCTGTTTAATGGAACCTCAGGAGTCTGCTATGAATCCTCACAGTTCCATTGAGGGCGACAATCTAGGTCCCTCTTTCCATCTGGGTTTCTTGTAAGTTTCTGGCTTTGTAGTCACTGCTCCAGGGCAACACACTTTGGAAGGCAACATAGGAAGCAGTTCTACTTTCTCAAGCATTTGTTTTAGTCTTTTTCATGCTCATATTTTAGTGCCACTTGGTTTTCATATTATCACCATCTTCATGAATTTGTACCTTATCTTCATACTAGACTGATGTGGGTGTGGGATTTCCTTCTGTGTGCTGTATTATTATTAATGAATAAAGAACTGCTTTGAGCCTACAGCAGAGCAGGGTGGGGTGGAGCATAACTAGGCGGGGAGGACTGGACTAAATGCTAGGAGAAAAAAAGGACAGAGTCAGAGAAAAGCCTGCCAGAGTCAGTGGCTGGAACCTTTCCCGGTAAGCCGCAGCCTTGTGGTGATACGTAGATTAATAGAAATGGGTTAAATTAAGATGCAAGAATTAGCCAATAAGAAATTAGAGCTAATGAGCCAAGCAGAGATTTAAATAACATAGTTTCTGTGTGATTATTTTGTTGTTGGGTGGCTGGGATGAACAAGCAGACTTCCTTACAAGACTAGATTCAAGAGATGGGTCAATCCTGACCCCTTGGTTCCGATACAGAAAGCTAAAGATCACCTGCAGGGACACTTTGATGCTTTTTCTTATGCCCTGAATAGCCAACTCAAATACGTCTTCAAATAAATTCAGTAGATGCATAATTGTACACTGTGAGCTATCTCTCATCACTGTTCCTGGTCCTAGAGAGGACATATGTTCTAGTTAAATCTGTTTTTCAAGAATTTAGATCTAGGACCATAACCCTAACTTAGTCTTGACTGGAAGATAGCAAGGATCCAGAGCTTCAAGCTTCCTTCCTGAAGTTCTGAAAGTAGAAACCAACAGCAGGAAGGAGATGGAGGGAGCTGCTGCAGGCCTCAGAGACGCTCGGGCAAACAGATACGGCCTACCAAGAGTCGGTCTCTCTCCCTTACCTGCCCCTGCTTCAGCCTCTCTCTTTTCCTTCTCTCTCTGTCATTTCTTGATTTTGTTTTCTTAAGATAGACTGAATAGGTACATGCTGCTTAAATCACCAAGACCTTTGCTTCATTAAAAGGAGAAAGGTCAAAGCACTATGAAAACTGCTGATTATGAAAACAAATGAGGACCTGCTATCATGCACACTTTTCCAACGTCGTAGAAATTCTGGATCTTGAAAGCCCAAGGTCTAAGAAGGTGACTCAGTTCTCTCTGGGCATCATCTGAAGAGCAGACAGCATAGAAGGTTGGTCTTTAGGTGAACCAGGGAGCTTGCATCCATCTGACTCTTTGGAAACTCGCAGAGACTTGCAGCTCTATCCTACATGCGCCACCATCCACACGTTTTAGTTATCGCAACATTTTGGGGGGGGTCGTGGTAAACCTGGACTTTGTTTTGTAGGGCACGAGAAAACTGGGTTCCACTTTCCTGGAGTAATTGTGCTAGGGGGTCTCAGGAGAGCTGCTTCTTTGCTGTAGGACTACCATAAGCAGGTCCGCAACTGTTCTAAACATGCTAGCCGGGGCTTGAGGGTATCAAAACTCGGAAACTTTTCTGTAAATAGAAATAAGCACCTAGGCATGGTTCATCCAGAAATGGTAAGGGCCAAGGTATTAGAAATATACCGCAAACTCAAAGGCAATGTGCGGCTCCACGGGGTTCCTTTCTGCCTTGCACCTGGCTTCATCATTCCCATAGTCTATTAGAAAATCCACAGTTGTTTCAGATTTCTTCTCAATGGGCTGTTCCAGGCTGTCAGTAGTAGTCAATTGAGACTGATATGAACAACCACAGTAATTCTACTTCCAGGGGATCTGATGACCTTCTGATATTGGTACCTGACTTCCTTCTCTGTCCTTTGTATGTAGGAGTCATGCCTGTAGCATGCATATATCAATGTGCTTCACACACATAAAATAAATAAAACCTTGATTGTTCTACAGTGGAGAATCAGGAAGGAGAAGGCTGGATCTGGAGAACATACTAACTGGACACATGGCCAGGTAAGTCAGTTCTCTATGGGCAGTTGGTGACACTCCAGTGATGGGAAGGGAAGTCTCAGAGTTGAAAAACGTTCAATAAGCTAATGTAGGATAACTCTGCTTAATGTAGCAACGATTCCAAGCTGAGAGTGCAAAGGATGGTAGATTTAAACAACACTGAGTTCTTGGAGCAGGGTACAGACACTTAAGTTGCAATAGTCTTGCAACTTAAAAAGTTGCAATAGTCTTGCAACTTAAAAAGTTGCAATAGTCTTGCAACTTAAAAAGTTGCAATAGTCTTGCAACTTAAAAAGTTGCAATAGTCTTGCAACTTAAAAAGTTGCAATCTGTCTTGAAACTTATACATGGATAGAAGAACGCTCATAGTGAATATTAGACAGGAGGCCATAGGGGACGATGCATGTCAAGGCAAGGATGTCCTCTGAGAGGTGGGAATGAATTTTTTTAAAAAAGTCAGTGGTTTTATAGTTAAGAAAATAGACTTGGGCTGATTTCTGCAAAGCCTGGGAATTCAACAGAGTCATCAAAGAGAAACAATGGTTTCACATCTCTAATTGTCTTTTAAATAACCACGCTGTAACACTTGTGTAGGAAAGGAATAACGAAAATGTCAAGTATCACTTTGACAAACTCACAGCCTTATTGTCTATGTTCTGATCTCTGGTGCTTGACTCCAAAGTGGTCCCTTACCCCACTGAGCTTCGCCTATCATGGGCACTGAAGCTAAAATATATTAATCTGTGCTGCTTACTCCACTGTCCTGCTAAACACTTTTATTTTCAACTCCCCAGCTTCTGTATGATGTTCAACACGCTTCTCCACCAGCAAAACGCTCTGCTTCCTTCTGAGATACAGAGAGTCTTAGGAACACAGCAGCCTTCTCAGTAGGTTCACATTGCATGCCATGGAAATCTAATTGGGTATTTATTGCCAATTTGTAAAGAAGTTAATGTAGTCCCTGCAGCTGGGAAAACACCTGCTGCATTCTGGAGCCCATGGTGACAGGTCTGCTCACTGGGGAGTGAGACAAAGAGGGAGAATACTAAAGCTGAATCACTGCCAGCAATGAGACCATATTGGGGGGGGGTACCAGCAGGCAGGATCTCAGAGGCATGATGATAGTATGGAGTGCATTCATAGGATAAAGTCTTAGGGACTAGGGAGGAGGGAGCAGGTGCCAGGGACACGGGGGTCTCAAGGAGATCCTTCTGTAGCAATTAGAATAAATGCCCTACCCTCTGAGGGGCCTCGTTAGCCACTGAAAAGGTTTCTTCTCTCTCTAACTTTCAAATGGACCCTTAAAATAACCTCCCACAAACTGAGAAAACTTTAGTATTTCACTAGGTTATAAACTAGACACCAAGATGGTTGTTTGGCATTTCTTCCCCTGCTGATGTCACACCCAGCTCCAAGGCTACATTCGAAGTCAAATTATTATCTGAACATTCTCTATTTAAGCAAATAATCTCGCAAGACAAACCGACTACCAGAAGCCAACAAAGCTCGGACATGTTTGATCATGGTCAGCGCTTTGGAAGTAATATCTCTCGGTAAATGCTTTTCAAAATACAATGTGAAAAGGCAGAAAACAGGAAGCTGTGCCTTGTATTCCGGCCCAGAGT
Organism: Chionomys nivalis; assembly: GCF_950005125.1. Classification (NCBI taxonomy): domain Eukaryota; kingdom Metazoa; phylum Chordata; class Mammalia; order Rodentia; family Cricetidae; genus Chionomys; species Chionomys nivalis. The sequence continues at coordinate 115,301,296 of NC_080086.1, read as the reverse complement.
GTGAGGGCCAGTGGGTAAAAGGTCGTTTGAGTTACAAGGGAAAGTAGCGTAGCGAGTTTAGGATGTATGCACATCTTTCCTTAGAGACAGAACCTGTTGGAAGGGAAAGTCCTGGATGTTTCCGGTTGGGGACCTTTCAGTGGCTTGGACTCAGAAAACAACAGCAGGCAATTAGCTACCTTCAAGCAGAGATTTGAATGGAGATACAAAAAAAATGTTTAAAAGGGAAGAAAAGGGACACCCTCGAGAATGAAATACTTTGGGATTCTTGAGAGGGGATAGAGGAGGAGGAAGGGACAAAGAGTTCACCACCTGCTGACCTAGATACGGTCCAAGAATGACTCGGTGTAATTTTACTAAGTGGCCACGTGAGGGCACTCTCTGTTACGCACCCAGATGCATGATGGCCCCAATCAAATTCAAATATGCCTCCTTTTGCTGACGGATGACTTAATATTTAAAGAAGGGCATCTATGGCAGATGGAGGCCCAAAACTATTCGTCTTTTCTATTTTTACTCTTGAACTAGATAAGTGAATAAGTAAGTCTGACCTCAATTCGAATTCCCGGACACTCATAAAGATTACATACAATAACCTCTTTTAAATCTATCAGCTCTTTTCCATACACTTTTACGAACCAAATAGCAAATTAGGACAAGAGATGCACAAGGAGGGGTTGCATTATCTCGCTAAAGAGGCCGGGGCTCTAGCGTTCCAAAATGAGTAGAGTCGGACTATGGAATTAGCCCAGAGCAAATGAAGGCGGAGCCTTTCTTTGCGTGTTGCAGCTTGCTCTATAACCAAAGGAAACAGACATCAGCAACTGGGAATAAAGATGAAAACCAAACTGCATCACCCGCGAGACTTGGGTCGTGTCAGAAAAGATCATTTGAACATGGTCATTAGCACGGAGGAGCCATAGATTGAGGCTTGTTTGTGACTAGTTCCACTGAGGTGGGGAAGAGAGAGGTTTGGGTTTCACATCTCCACATCTACAAGATGAAACACAGTCACGAACAAAAGCGAGTTTTACTGTGCAGGTTAGATATGAAATTTTAAGTTCTGGAAACAAAGCGATTCTGTTTCCCAGAACAAACGGAGCGAGTTAATCACCCACCCCCCAACATCATGGAACACAGTACGTGGCCCTATGCTGCCCTCTGGTGTGTCTGTCGGGTAGAGGAACGTGTCAAAAATCTAATTCAGCCTGGTGACTTCGGAAGGCACCGACCTCCACTCGAAAAATTTAAAAGGTTAGCTAAAGTTTGTTTAACGTAAACGGTGCCTTGTTTGAGGATGCTAGTGCACAATACGTAGTGAGGACCTCTAAGCGCACACCGCTTGTTTCCGGGGCATCCCCGATGAGTTACGCTGGGAAGGATATGGACTTCACGAACTACCACAGGCGTGTGGTGTAAGCAGACTGGTCTCGCTTGGAGAACGAAAGATGTTTTGAAGAGGGTGTGTGCACGTCAGAATAGGTTTAATTATCAAAGGTGACTGTCAGCGAAAACAAGCCCCAAGTAAAACCACCGACTTAGATAAGCGGATTTCCTGCCTCTGGCAGCCTCTAGCGGTGCCATCCTACATGACTAGCTTGCACAGTCTGTTCAGGGGATCAAGTCAGGCAGGTCTCACATTCAGGGAAGGAGTAACAACCCCTGGTAGTCTTTGTTGGTGTTTTTCAAGCTTCCCTTAAACATGGCTTCAATAACAAGTCTTCCAGCTCTCCTCAGTTTAAGTGCCCGCATGTGGCACCATTGCTCTCCTCCCTGCTATGTGCTCTGCATGAGTGCTCAGACACAGCGTGCTTCTTGGGATGGTAATTTTTCATGACGGGACCCTGTCACCCTCTCTCACATCTGCTTGTCACCCCTAGCAGAGGGTCAGTACTCCATAAATAACATCTAGCTGGCACCGAGGTCCTGTCCTGCAGAACGAAGGTGGGAGTACAAGGGAGATGATGTCTTACACTAAGCTCTCTCTCCTTGGGATTCTTGGGGTTATTGTTCCAATTAAAAGTCACACAGCCACTCACAAGTGGAAAGCTCAGCCTAATTTTAGGGACTAGTTCTCATTTTGTGACCAGGAAAAGTCTGGAAACACAGCAGCTTCACAGAATTTATTGATAAAGAACCTTATTTGCATAAGCTGAAGAGAAGGGTCTGTAAGTAAGAGTGCTTCATACACAAGCATGGGACATGCAGTATCCCAGAATCCACACGAGAAGCCTTTCTGACCATGCATGTGGTTGTTATCCAAGGCTGAGACACAGGGCCGAAACAGGAGTGTGGCTGCGACTTCCTCATCCCGTGAGAGGCTCGGGCTCAATGGGATATGGTAGTGAGGGATAGGACAAGACTCCCACCATCCTCGTCCAGGGTCCACGCCAGCACCGCCTGCCCCAAATGCATGCATGTGTGTGTGCACACACATACTGAAGCAAACACATACACAACTAATTATCCAATTATCCATCTGGGACATTAACCTCTAACTTAAACTGACTTTTTGTTTTTGTCTTTGTTTTGTTTGGTTTCTATTTTGAGACAGACTTTCTCTGTGTAGCCCTGGCTGTCCTATAGACCAGCAGTACCAGGCTGGCCTGGAACTCACAAAGATCTTTCTTTGTCTTCCTAGTGCTGGCATTAAAGGCTTGCACCACCACCACCCAGCAAGTTTTTGTTTTTTAAAACACGGAAAAACACGACTATAAACTGAGTTCCTGGACATCTTGGGCTGTCATGCAAACAAACACCAAAACAGAAGACCATGAATTTATTCCCAATATCAGACTGTGATTCACATTTTCAGTATTTTTCCTTAATTATGGGAAATGCTTTTCTTATAATCAGTATTAAAAAGCAGTAGACATTTTAAGAAAACATATCTAAGATTTTAAAGCTACCTTTATGGCACACACACCCATCAGAAGAACCCCACGACAGCCTCCTATTCTGCTTACATCCATCTCAATGATTAAGAATCAAGTAATAGCTTTTAGGAGATGGTGTCCCAAACATCCACAGAGACACAGCCCTGGATTTCATTCACAAACTGAGTTATGAGCATTGAATGCTTCAAACCACGGTGGACTGCATGCTCATAGTCATTTGAATTTATGACATGGTCTCTGAGGTCTCTAGTCACAGTCGTGTATGTGCCCTGAGGTCTCTCTGACATAAACAAGGCATTGTTTATTCTGCTGTGGTGGCCTGGCCAGTGCCCTTCACAATCTCCGCATTTCCTTGACATTGGCCACCTGGGTCCACCGTGCAAAAGGAGGGCATCCCCTGAACAGAAACCAAAGGTTCGGGAGACTTTTGTCACAGACAAGACAGAGAAGCAGTGGAGCTCGCTAAGCTGCATTTCTCTACATTTCTGGTTTGGTGTCAACAAAGCTATTAGATCTGAAGCAAATGGGGTATCTTAGAAGTTAACAGGGGCTCACTGGGAAACAAGGGAGACAACTATTGTCACATATTTTCTGTGTGACAAATAAAGAACCAGCATTGTAAATATGTTCGACAATTATGCAAAATCAAACACTTTCTTCTTTCACCTTGTTTAGAAGCTGCACTTTTTTTCCTCTAGAAAGACTGCTGTTGGATTTCCCCCTGCCAGTTCTATAACTCTCAATGCATTTACTTCCTAAATCAAAGGAAGAGATCTGATGATCATAAACCAGCAGCCTTTTAAAGCAAAATATGCCTGAAATGCTATCTGAGGGGCTTTGTCATGCATCAGGGCAGAGCAGGAGGAAGTCAGGAGGATGCACTTAGCTCTGGGTTTGCTTATCTTTCCTCTAGGAGCTGCTCCATCCCTGGTTGAGACATACAAGCCTCAGCTCTCCTCTACTCAGAATGAAAAGCTAATGGAACCTTCTCCAGTGCTTTTTGTCCTGATAATTATGATGAAATATAAAGCTATAGTTCTCAGTGAATCACAAAGACCCATCCAAATCGGATCTAATATTATTGTCTCCTATTATTGGCATGTCATCTAAGCATCTTAAAAATTAAGCCTCAGTAAAGTAAGAAAATGTCAGCTAAGACTTTCTGAACAGCCTGTTAAGGCAACATTCGTGTGTGTGTGTGTGTAAGAGACAGACAGACAGATAAATGATAGATAGATAGATAGATAGATAGATAGATAGATAGATAGATAGATAGATAGATAGATGGCAGATAGATAAATATAGATAGGGGGTAGATAGATGATAGATAGACAGATAGCAAGAGCATGTGTGTATGTACATGTATGTAAATATGTGTATGTGTAAGCCTGTGTATATCATCGTGGTGGTGAAGAAAAATAAAACTCACTTCTAATCATGAAGGAAAAGCCAGGCTCATAGCTGTTGGTAGAAAGGTCTGAAAGCATCTAGGGAATGTAACGAAGGCAGGGGGGGAAAGAATAAAGAGAAGCTCAGTATACATCTGGTTCCATTAACTCGAAACTGATAGAAAGCCACCGAGACTGAAGACTTGCAGGTGCCTACCTTTCTTAACAATATCAAGATTATGAGCACATTTTTCTCATCCTTTAAATTTTAATCATGCATGCATTCTTAGGTGTTGCATTTTTGAACTGTTATTAAAAATACATATGTTCATGCCACATTAAAGGAGAACAGAGACTCGTGTGTTGTATTATTAATCATGTGCAAAAAACCAGCATTCCTGTCAGCCTTTGCAGAAGGCTTGTGCCTGTACCTGGTCAAAGGGTTTGTCACTCGTGGGCAGATGCTATATACTGTGAAGGCTTGTGCCTGTACCTGGTCAAAGGGTTTGTCACTTGTGGGCAGATGCTGTACACTGTGAAAGCTTGGACCTGTAGCCTGTCAGTCAAAGGGTATGTCACTCATGTACAGAGTACAGGAGTTGTACACTGTGATTTAGCCAATACTTACTCTTGAGGTCTAAGTTTCTGGCTCCTGCAGTGATTTGCGTTGTAATTTTCGTGTCAATTTTTACAGTGTGGAGATTGCTGGTGTCCCTTGAAATCATCACATTGTGCCACTGATTGTCATTGAGTGGTTTGTTTGAGCTCCCTTTGATGAGGTTAGCACCATTTCCCAAGTCAAACACATAATGTAAGTACCTAGAAAGAAAATAGAGGGAAGAGTCACTGCTTGCTGAATGAGCCATTATGATAAACAAGACATTATAAAAGGGCACTTTTGAGTGGATTCCTCCTTCTAAAACCTTAAGATGGAGCGGCCTGTATGTGAAACAGAAAGCAGAAAGGATCACCCTCTGTTCTGGGCTCCCCATTTCTGTCATCAACTCATTTGGTCAATCACACGGACCTAGCAATTCTTGTTAAGGGAGATGGGTTCTCATGCGTCAACATGAAGTTCTAATGCACACGTCCTGTTCCACCTGTCTTTTTGTTCCACCAAGACCCCTGAAAATATGTGCATGATCATCCCAGGAAACTGCTTACCATGTTTTTCTGCTGAATTTTCATATCCACCTGGACTTAGTAATGCTATACGTTGGTATGTATGTGTGCTCCAAGGTTGGGAGGAATCTAAGATGTACACAAGGATGGCAAGGGAAACATACATGCTTTTCTATATGTTATGTGTTACCTGGCATATTATCCAGTCTATATTAAATGTATAATAATATTCACCTAGAGTGAATGAATGTCCAAATGCATGGAAATGTGTCCATTTGTTATCACATTATCAAAACATTTCACTAACTCGTCATTCTTTCTGAACAAAACTAACTTTCACCACAGAACTAATCTTGAATTAATTAGAATTTCATTAAAGAACTAATCTGATAAACTGAATTAGCTATTTAATTTAGCACAAAGTAGCCTATTGCATTGTCAAAACTCAGGAACTCCACATTTGGAGAATGGGAGTCACAGGAACCCTACTGTGAACTAGATCTGATCTTCACTTACACGTATACTTGTATACACAGGAAACTGCACTGTTTTGGATGCACGGAAGATGCCTCTAAAGGGCTGTGAGCAACTAAGCCATTTGTCTTCCCCCTCCTGTCTTCCACCATATTAAGATAACGAATTGAGTTTCATATAGACATTTGGATATTGAAGTTCACCTTACACAGTTTTTTTCTCTTTTCATTGAACTGACATATACATACCCTTTAACTAATTCAACCACAATAAAGTCGTTTCCATCCCCACTGTTATATAGAATTAGTCCATCCAGGGATGTGGTCTTGAACTGGAAAAAGAGATGCATAGAAGTGTAGGCTTGCAATGTAGCTAAGGCAACATAGCTCGATTTGGTCTTGAAGGTGACGGGATCTGCAATGATGTTCCTGAAGCCAAACCTGGCATTGAGCTCACAGTAATCTATATCACCATTTTTGCATAAGTCAATGTATGCCATCCCATTAAACGTCAGGCTTTGCAGGTGTCCAATGAAGTTTGAGGGAACAGAAGAAAGATAACGTCGTTCTGTGATGATACCAGTCTCTATGTTATGAAACTCCAGTCTTGTGTGGTCACCTGCCATTTGGCCTAAAAGAAAAGATAATACATTGGTATATTGTGCATCTGAAAGACCCTTCCAGACTTCCATAGGACACTACAAATTTTGACTGTAATAACATATTTTTTAAATAATTTTTTTACTTGATAGGTAGCTTACAGTAAGAATATCTGGGTATGGTTTAAGGGTAAGGAGGTCATATATAATACAATTTCTTGCCAGGTTTTACTTCCCATGTGAATTTTAGCTGTAATAAAACTTCTCCTCCTGCCTAGGTGTGGTGATGTTCTTCTGTCCTGTCAGGACTTGAGGGGTTAAGGGAAGGGGATTATGATTTAGAGGTCAGCTTGACCTACATAGTTAAGTTCTGTACCAGCCTAAGACACATGGAAAACTGTGTCTTGTTGTAAACAATAAATACTTGTTAGCATGTCATCAATTTCATGAAAAGTAAAAGAAAGGAAGGAATGGAAAAAAAGAGGGAGAGAAAAGAGGGTAAGAAGGGTCAGGAAGAGCAATGGATCTAGATGACTGCACATCCATTAGCAACCCACACATTTTAGCTTTGTAGTTATGCAATGTTTCTCTTTATTTTCTTTCAGAAAAAAATAATTTTTATATATTGTTCTATTCTGTGTATAAATAGGAAAGAGCTACTGAATGTTTTTGTAATAATGAACAATTAAAATGTGTTTGAAAGTAAAAGTAGTCTTTTTACTTTCCCTTCCTTGTGTGGATATCCAGATTCACGCCTTAGAGCAGTCTTCCTGTAACTGTAGAGATTATCTCTGACCTATACCATTTTCCTCACATTCTTCCTCAGAAATAACCGTTTAAGCAAAATGTATTAATTCAAAGCACATTCAGTTCTGAGGAGGCTACAAGTGCCATGAATCTAGGAGATACTGTGTCTCAAATATCCTAGTGGGATGTGTAATTGTAGCTTCATTCGGGGACAAATCCATATAAGCCCCACCTCTCTTCCTGTCTCACCATGTATCTGTGTCAACCCCATTAATAGTCAAATTAATACCGTATTACCTTTAGAGTAATGATTCTATCTTCCTGTAACTTTGGAATTAACAGAAAGATAAGGACTTGCTTTCAAAGTGGCAAAGCACAGCATCCATGAAAGTTAAGCCTCACTTGTGGCTCACTCCCAGGCTCTTATTCTCAATTAAACTGTACGCCTCATTTTCTGCTACAACTCAAAAGGTCACTTAAACTGAAATCGAGTTCTTCCAACCAAGTTCTTGGCTAGTTTCCCTATCTAATTTGGCATAATTGGAAAAATTATTAAGCTCATCCTATGCTATCATCCATAACATTAATGAAATCATTAATTAGGGCCAATCTCAGAATCACCCCTAAGAAAATACACCGAGCCATTTTTCTAGGCATAATGAATACTGAAACTACCTATGTGGGCTCTCACCAACACTCTGAGAAGTTTCCATTTGGTTAATAAAAGCAACAAAGATGCTAAGCAATATCATAAAACATTGCTATACATAAAATATAAAAGGAATATTTGATTATATACGACAAAATATTTATGTTATCAATTGACTTCAATGGCTAAAAATTCATTAGTACAAAAGAAGTCCCCTGAATTGTGTTCTGTTTAATTTTTAATCTCTGAGAAGCCTCTTTTTTCTAAGATGGCTCATCTGTTATCTTTTTATGTTTTCTTTTTAGTCAATGGTTTAATTTGACTTCTGCTCTACACATTGAAAAGCAAGTACACACTTTACTGAGGGTAGCTATCTTTTCATCCACAAACTACATACAGAGCCTCTGGTTATGTTACTGAAGTAAATTACTATTACCTTAGCAATTCTGGTTTTTCATATATTATTTTGCTTTTGCTCCTCAATTTTTGTTCAATGACCTCGATACTGTTCTGTTGAAGTTCTAATTCTTTGGTATCAACAAAAATCAATCTTTATTAATTTTCAAACGTAAAGCTCTAGAGATATCAGCAGCACTCAATTAATAAGCTATATAGGATACAGAATATGAAAAGATATTTTATGTTGACATTTATTAATTTTTCACAATATTAAAAAGCCTTTCTTAAGTTAGGTGACTCCAATTCTAAAGTTGCTGTGTTTCTTGTTGAAAGCTCTATTGGCAAAATATGTGAAAACTATTCAAAACAAAATTAATATCTCATGTTGCTAAGAACTTGTTGAAGCTATAAAGAAGGGAAGGACATTTAATTCAGAAAGATGGAAACGTTCAGTGGAAAAATTTTTTTTCTTTCTGAAAATGATGGTTATGGATATCATAAATTATAAGAAGGTGGTGTGGGACAATTCTGATTTCTGTCAATTATGTTTTAAATAAACACTGATTGGCCAGTAGCCAGGCAGGAAGTATAGGCAAAATTAGACAGGAAGTAGAGGCAGGTCAATGAGAACAGGAGAATTCTGGGAAGAGGGAAGCTCTATCTGCAATCCTACCCAGACACAGAAGAAGGAAGATGTGACCTGCCCTGCTGAAAGAGGTACTGAGCCATGTGGCTAATATATACTAGAATAATGAGTTAATATACATTATAAGAGTTAATAGGAAGCCTGAGCTAATGGGCCAATCAGTTTATAACTAATGTAGACCTCTTTGTGATTTTCTTTGGGACTTAACAAATGCGGAGACTGGGTAGGACAGAAACCCCAACAACAAGGAGGTAGTGACAATGTGGAAGCAACCATGTTACAAGAAAATACTTGGCCCAATTTCAAAAGACCCCAAAGTTGGATAGGCAGTATTGAGAGATGCATTTAGTCTGAGGGGACCAACTAAAGCAGTCACCCACCAAGAACACACTGACTGACATTGGATTTAGAGGTATTTCCACTCAGAATTTATGTTCAGCCTCCATCAATAGTATACAATGTTGTATATGCACCAGTGTTGAATAAACAGAAAACAATAAGAACTTTGAAAAATTATTTTCTAAAGCTTTTATAGAAAAAGTTTTTATGTTTATACTGTCTAGAAAATCCATAGTCAGTTTCCAGAGACTGAATGAATGAATTTAGAATTAGGAAATCAGAGTGGGGTTGTCATCAGTTTTTCAAATAATCAAGATGAAACAAAAGCCTCAGAATGTTTCCTAGATGTTTTGTTTCTGTAGAAATCTCAGTATCTATGTTGCATTTTCAATTAAAATTTTAATTTTTAACTTGCTCTTAGTTGTATTAGTTTCTGTGTAGAGCAACAACAATAAAACAAACAAATAAAATCACTAAGTCAGGTGACAGAGGCTGGTGGATCTCAATGAGCTAGAGGCTAACCTGGTCTAAAAACACTAAGACAGATTTATGTACTCTTGTGAATTCACTTCAAAGTTATTGAATAGTCAATATATATTTCAAATGCTATGTAAGGAAGTGGGGAAAGTGCTGAGATGCCCACATACATTCCTGTTCTCAGAAAATTTATTGTCTATTGGAGGAACGGCATATAAAAAAGATGTGCGCACCTAATTAGATGTATAAGAACAAAATTCTGAGACATGCTATGTATTTTATGACTGGGACACTGTATTAATAAACACAGACTGAGGTAAAATTTAAGCTAAAAATGTGGAGAATTGCAAAACAGAAAGCCATATTAAATCTCACAGAAGATGAATCGAGGGTTGGACACCATACAAAGGAGATAGAGGAATGCAGTATTTAGGTACTGTTTGAGTTAAAACTATGAGCAGGTGAGGTTTGTGGTTCATACAAAATTAGAAGAGCCATGTCATTCATAGGGCATTCTAATTGATTATTGTCTAATAGGGGTTTTAAATAGGAAGAAGATATGATTGTGAGTGTGTGCATGTGTGTGTTTGCACGTGTACATGCACACATTCATCTTTATTGGCTACAATAAACTTGTAGGGATTTTTTCAAATATAATGGAAGCAGAATTTGGACGGTTTTATTGATACAATCCACAGGATTTACTAATGACATGGGAAAGATGTCAAGAAGGAAAATGATGAGGTTTGTCTTACAGATTCGAGTAAGTGCATACATGGCAAGCTCATGTTCAGTGAGTGCACATATCAACAAACACACAATGTAATGAAATGAAAACTATTGATTCTCAATTAAGGAGTACCCCAAAATTTGTGCAACCCCTTTCTATTTAAAATCTAGAGACTCTCCCTCCTTGGATCTCTTTACTTGCATTCCTGTCTTCATTGCTCAAGATGAGGTGCACCTGTGAATTGTATGAATAAAACTGTCCAAATTGTGCTACCATTATATTTGACAAAATCCACACAATTTAGTGTAACCATAAAAAGATGAATGTATGTAATAATAAGAAAAGAATGAAGGCTGGAAGGGGAAAAGAAGCAAATAATCTAAATTATTTATTCATTATAATGATAAATAAATTCTGAAAGTATTTTAGATGAATTATCATGTTGAACAAATAAATAATTGGTAGTTAGAATTCAAATCTTAAAAGAAAATGTCTGGGAATGTAATATGAGGGAAATCAAGAGACAATCCTGTATGCATAGACATAGCAATGTGAACTCATGTATTCTAAAACATGTCTATGTTTATATTTGTGGGGACATGCAATTAATATGTATGCATGCATCTGTATTTATGAATATATGGGTACAGATACACATCTGTAGAGATTTCTAGTCTGTACCTGCTGAGAGATTATAATGCTGAACACATTTTATCATATACCACCTATACATAGGCTTGGGAACATTGCAAAAGTGGGTAAGGGGATTAAAAGAACAAGAAAATCAGGAAGTTGGCTGTGAAGTTGTGTCTTCTAGATATAATATGGAAGCTGCGCCCATGAAATTACAACAATAGGGGGCCTAAACAAGACCTATACAATGAACCCAGTGTAGATGTTGCTGCTCTCAGTGGGGTCCTACCACTAGGTGAAGTGCTACAAACAATTAACAATTGCTTAGAGAAAATTAATCTTCCCCAGGAATTAGCCCCCTAACTAATGATTCAATGTCAAATGGTTAACACTAGAAACACATACATACAAGCAAAGTTTAATAAACTTAGTAAATTTATGTTTATACATGTATGTGACATTCATGTATGTATGTATAATTCATATGTATACACATATCACTATATAAACATATATCATGATATTTATCATATATATCACAATAATAATTTAAGAAAAAGATAGTATAAATTTTAGGCTTTGTAGGAGCCATAGAAAGGGTTGGAGGGAGAAGGGGGACACTATGTTGTTTATATTTTAGAGTAAAATTCAAAAAGTTATCCCTCACTAAATGCAAATTAAATAAATACTTCTGCTGGTGAATATAAGCAGATTAAAGTGGTGCCTGAATATCATGTTCTGAAAAAAAGTTAGAAGAACTAAAACAAACAAATGAAACAGGCGTGGAAACCTGTCACAATATTGTACAGAACAACTTGAGAGTAATCTGCAATAATTTGAGCATAAAATTATTTAAGATGAGTAATTAAAAATTATTGTAAAATATATAAACTTGTAAATGCAGATCAATCAAAGAGAAAGGAAAAAGAGAAAAGGAAAATCAACGAAATAGAGGGCAGGGACATGAAGGCAAGTGCTGCACACGGTAAGATGCGGAGTGTCGACTACAGCGCTCACGGAATACTGGGGGCTGAAATTAGTTTCTTTGTAATTACTTCAGTTGACTGAAATAGACAAATATCTTTATCAAATGATAAGTTATATAAAAACATTTAATAAAGCACAGGTATTTGCAAGTCCTTGATATGCCTCTCCACAGATCACAGATGATTTATTAAGTTCAAGAAAGAAAATAAAGCAATTATATAGTGAAGAAACTGAATAACACATCTACCCCCTACACCTCCTGCCTCCATATAGGATTCCACAAGGAGGTTTAGTGCCAATGGCAGTATTTCAATCAGGAATGCGGACAGTCACTCATGAAGGCACAGTCAACAAAAACAAAACTAATGCTTGCATCAATATTAGGTATGAAGAGAATTCTGTAAATTCACAATGCCAATCTTATAAAAGACAAAAAGAGTTTATGGCAATATGTGGATGGAAGATGCCTCAGGAGATATGGCAACTTCACAGAGTTCCCAGCCCTACACTGAGTAATATTCAGAATTATGAAGGTCAAAGTGCATGGTATCACTACAGATGTTGTGGAAGGGGTAAATTCTATTTTCAGAAAATAAATGTTAAAGAATCCAGGGACTAAAAGATCATTCTGAATATCATTTTCCCTCAGCTATTTAAGGGGAAGGAATGAGATGAAAGAATAGAAAGGATGTGAAAAAGTCAAAGTATATGAGGAAATCTGCTACAGCAGTAGCAATATACAGGCACTCGAGACATTTATTTTTGGAACTTTTTAAGCTTAAAATGGTCTTCAAACAAAACTAATATGAAGAAAATTTTCATAATAGCTTGATTCCATGCTTGAATACTCTGTAGTTCCTGGGTGAGTACCGGTCATCTTGAACCCGTTATTCCTCCATAGGAGAATTTTCTCAACTCTGACTAAACACAATGGTTTCTGGTTGCCTGGAGATCATCAGAAATAACATTCCCGCCCACACAAAATACCAGTCTGATAAAATATTTTAGGCTTTGTTTGTTTGTTTGCTTGTTGTTGTTTGTTTAATTTTTTTTATTTTTTGGAGGGAGTCTCTATATAGTTCTGGCTGTTCTAGAATTCACTCTGTAAAGCACTGGCCTGGAAACTCACCGATACTATTTCTGCCTCCTCATCTGGAGCGCCAGGATTAAGGGCACATGCCACCACACCCAGCCTCAAATATTTTCATGTATCTTTGAAACCAAGTCATTTGAACTACACCTAAGATAGTGGGCGATAGAAGGAGTTGGAGACAGAGAGAGTACAAATGATAGAAATACACTACTTAGGTATTAAATTCTCAAAAAAAACAATCAAATGAAAAAGAAGATACAAGGACAAAAAGAAAGGAAAGAAAGAAAAAGTATTAGAACCAGGAGATTTTTACCTGTCATGGCTTGCTGATCATCCACTGTTAGTTTTAAACTTTTTCCTCGACGAACCACACGCACCGTGTGCCATTCATTATCATTGAGGTTATAGCCGGCAAAAAGGGTTTCAGGACCTTTGCCTGTAGAATATGCCAAACAGTCATTATGGACAATCAGAATCAGATAAGAAAATGAACCTTACAGAAAGTGAGAAGAGAGTGAAAAAGAGAGTCGGGGAGTGAGAAGGAAGAAAAAAGTGAGAGAGGAGAGAGAAAGGGAGAGAGAGAGAGAGAGAGAGAGAGAGAGAGAGAGAGAGAGCCAATTTTCAAGCTTAATAGTCATAGCAAGCAAGGAAAATGACAAGTTAACAAACACTCAGGTATGACAATTTAAGAATTTTTATCCTGTTGTATTGATAAGACTAGAGAATTAACCTGCTGTCATAAATAGGCACATTCAATATACCATTGGAAACCTTGCAAAGTTTGCATGTCCTTCTTATAAAGGAAATATCTGACATTTGATAGTGAAGGGGTTTATCAGATATCTAATTTCTGAGACTTCTATTTGACATTAGGACACATTTTCAGATGGTAACGGAAAGGAGACCACAGCACTCTGGTGACAATCTCTGGGTACCATAGTACAATGTTGCTCTTCAGATCCTAAATTGTGTATCTCCAAGACTCACCAAGTCCATAAGTACATTAGCCTCTGAAATACATGGACAGTTCAATCTAAAAACTATCTCTTTAAAAAACAAAACAAAACAAAAAACCTTCCAATAGCTAACTGACAAGTTGCAAATCTATATGTATGGTGAAGATGTTTCTAAATATATCAGAATAATAGTAACTTGTACGAAGTAGGACAAAATAGAGAATGTACAGATAACTAAAAGCCAGGATGGAAAAGGTGATGCCAAGTAACAGGGTCAACAAATAAAGGCCAAAAGAAAGGAGGTAAATAATACAGTGAAGTGATAAAGGAACTTCCAAAGTATGTATACAAGGAATTGAAATGGATTTAGAATAGACATTATTTTGGAAAGATGTTTAATGAAAATTACTAATATAGTCATATGGGACTATATCTGTCTTTAACACGAAAACAAAAGGAACATGTTTACATAATTGTAATTTTAATAAAATTATTAATATGATGATTTCAATAAAAGCATTTAATAATACAATGATTCATTTGGGAGAATATAATTATAAACACATATTATTTCAAACCATTATTAAAGTCTCATAATTTGCAGATATGTTAATACTGTGATGGACCTGGCTTCATTTGCTTTCCTGATTTTTCCTATTGCTAGAGAGGGTCAGGAATGTTTTACCAGCTTCCATCTGCAAATTCTACAGTTAAATTAGTTAACAGTAAAGACCTTCAGAGCACAAATAAGAACAAAATAAATATTTTTAAAGAAGGAAAGAAAGAAGAGAAAAAGCTGTCAGGGAACTAAGGGTAGAAATTTTTAGTAGCCTCTTTAGACAAGCTCAATACAGACTAGTCATACAGCCTCCTCTCTCTTCTTAATGGGGCTACTGGGTATTCATGTTAAGTCTTGCCTTCCTTGGATGCTCTCTGGAGCTTAAGACAAGGCAAACATATAAGCTAAGTTTTTCAAGGGAATTGCCTCAGTTGGTTAAACAGTGCCAGCCATCATGAAGGAAGCACCTCTTGTTTTTCTCTAATGGGGTTTGATGACACATCCTGGTTCATGAATAGAAACTATTCTGGAGAAAGAAGTTCTCAGCAATTGATCACTCAACAACTAACAGAAGCTGGGAGTTCAGATTCTGCAAACACTGTGAGATCAAATGGTGCAAACCAATCCCAGACCAAAGGAGCTCTTTATAGCTTCAGCAGAGAAGACAAGAGTGGTTAACAGTGTCACCGTAGCTTTTGTGTCCTGCTGGCAACTTGGGTCATCCTTAGTTTTGATCTTTGAGAAGAGAATATATCATTTTAAATCTATTTTTATAGGGGGATATTTTTTCTTGGAAACATATGCTTCTGAAGCAGCTTTGTTCCCGTTCTTTTAATTTTAAATGTGTTTTGTCAAGAAAAAGAAGCAAAAGGATGAGCTCATTCTCATCCCCCACTCTGGGCTTGATCTTGCAGTAAAATCATAATGCTTCATCTCCAAAACCACCATTTCCATAACAACAGACACAAAATCCAATTAAAAATAAACCTTTGGTGCACAGAACTCTCTGTGGGCCAACTTCAGACTTCTTTCTTGCATTATTAAAAATGTGAACAGATTGATTTTAGAAGACAAGGCTCTTAAAAATGCACTTGATAGCCTCATTTCCCAACGAGGGTGTTCACTTAACATGAAATGTAATGGAAAGCGCACTGTGCCGCGGGCCAAGAATTCTGTTTGCAGGCCCTTGATTTGCTGCTATGGAGATGAGACCAGAGAGTGCATGCTGTGTAGCAGATGCTTTATTCCGTCTCTGCATTATTATCAACTTGTCGCTGTGGAATTGAATTCCTACAAAGGTAACAGCACTGTTCCCAGGGCTGCATGGCTTAGAAAGTGGTGAGTGCTTTCCTCCATCTGGTCTACTCAAAGTGAGCATATATCCACTTACATTATGGAGCTTGCCGGCAACGAGACCCTCTGCTAGCATCCTGACTTCCTGTTTGCCCCCTGTTGCTAGCTGAAGTTTAAGGGGATAAGATTTTCTTTGGAATTGCTTTGAGTTTCTCCTACAGAATGATTGTATTGTCAGGACTACCTCTACATCCATTTTTGAACAGCACACTGGCCTCTCAGGGAATCTTAAATTGATGCTACTAATGACACAGTGTAGAGGATCTACCAATGAGGGACAAATATTTCCTGTAATCAGCAATTCACTAAAACTTAGCTTCCTGTCTTCTCAATCCCTATCCATAATGGGAGGGCTCACTGACTGATCTGTCCCATTTATTTAGAAACTAACATTTTCTATAAATTTAGATTTATAAACAATTTTGTCATTTGTTTTTACTGTGACCTAGTATTCAAGCCATAGACAGCATTAAAAATCAATAAAAATGGACTAAGATCTAATAAGATGTAGTGAATTCTAAGTTTCAAAGGCAATAGGAAATGGAATTAAGAAAGATTTGAGATCTTCCATCTCCATTAAAAGGTCCCCTCGACAGAACTGTTCCCCGGGCATTCTGAGAGAGGTACAATGAAGCCCAGGATCCTCTGCTAAGAATTTGCATGATAGCATTAGAATTACCCTGTCCAGGCTATTGTTTCAAAGACTTTCAGAAGCAGAACTATAAGGAAGGTGGATAGACGCTCACGGAAACTATCTACAAATGGGAAGATTGAAGACTAAGGAGAATAGAGTCATTTCCATGGTCACAGCTATTTAAGAAAGAAGCCGAGGCTCCAGGTTTCCAGACTAGAGAAATTTAAAAAGTTTTGCCTATTATAAAGTGGTCTTTTCTAAGAATACCATAACTGGCTATGGTTTCATCATCAGTTGCACTACTTCAAAGATGAAAATTAAGCAAAAATATGAGCTGTTTTGATAGCATGCTGGTTGTTTTTATCAGATCTTAATTTAAGCTATTAATTTAAGCTATGGAACTATTAAGTTTGTCATACAATAGTTCAGGTGGATTGTTCTTACATAATATACCATGAATTCAAGATTCCTCTAAGATTTACCCTTAGGAAACTTAATGTTAACCATAACTTAAGGTAAGGGAGACAGAGGAAGGGATGAAGGGTGTGTGTGTGTGTGTGTGTGTGTGTGTGTGTGTGTGTGTGTGAAAGAGAGAGAGAGAAAGAGAGAGACAGAGATAAAGAGACAGAGGCAGAAAGACAGAGAGAGAAAAAATGAGAATTTTTTACTGTCAAATCAGTGTGATCTTAGATTTTTAAAATCTCAAATATCAGAAGAAAGGAGTTACTGCATTATGATTTATACTTTCTACAGGGGAAAGGGGCAGAAAGCTAGGTTGTTGCAAAGTCTGCTACATACTAACTCTGTTACTTAGATGTTCCTTCCCTGTTCCCATTGACCATGGTCTATAAAAGCTTATAAGGGAAACTCCCCTGGGGCTACTTTCAACATTCCTTCATTCGTAAAAGGAGCAGACAGCTCTACATCACTCCCCTTCCTGGAAGAGATGTGAAAGTATCTCTAATGTGTAAAAGGCTCCTTACTGTTATTAATTCAAATGTATTAATTTTGATCTGAGTGAAAGGAGGAAGACAAGATAGAAACTCAAAAAGATTTTTGTGTGTGCTAAAATTATTAGACTCCAATGAATCCAGGACAATATTGATAAGTGACAATTTGTGCTTATTAATTTTTATACTCAAATGCTAACTGTGAAGTGCATTTTAATCAGCCTAATGGCCTCAGAAGATCTCACTGTAAATAATCAATGTTCATCCAGGATCAAGAAGTACTGCATCCCATATCCCAGAGTTGTGCACAGATTTTCTGGTGCATCAAATCACACAAAAGGAGGCAAGTGGGGAAATCACAGATATTTAAGGGACTTTTCTTTAAGTCGCAGTAGAGGTAGAAGTAACTCTCTCACCTGTTCACAGAATTGGACTGGGGAAAGACCACTGTAAAGAATGAGCTAGTTGTTCTCACTTGTCTTACAATGAGGGCTGTGTCATGTGAAACTCCCGGGGCAGAACTGTGGCAGTGGCTTCTATCACTGTTTTTAAACTAGTAATTATTCTTTCCGTATGTAATTTTGCAAACAGAACCTAAAAAATTCACAAAAGAAGAAATGCCTGGCTCCTATCTTGCACCTTGAGGCCTCATCAAAAATTCTGATTTTCCTCAGCACCAAACATAGTGTGAGAAGAAAGTGCAGATCTCTGGTATCTGTGGGATTTACTTAACAAAGCCACTGTGGTGGTGTGAATGTAGTTGGCCCCCACAGGCTCATAAAGAGTGGCACAATTAGGAGCTGTGCCTTTGTTGAAGTAGGTTTTGCCTTGTTGGAGGAAGTGAGACTTTGGGGTCTTCTATAATCAAGGTACACCTAGTTCAAGACCACGTCCTGTTACCCGTGAGTCAAAATATAGAACATTCAGCTCCTTCTCAAGCACCAAGCCTTTCTGCATGCCACCACGGTGCACCATGATGATAATGGACTAAACCTCTGAAAGTGTAGACACACCGTTAAATATTTTTTTCTTTATAAGAGTGGCTGTGATCATGCTGTCTCTTCACACCCACACCCTAAGACAGTCACCTAAAAATAAGGGAATAATCTTGGCTCACTCCTTACTTGTTTCTTCTTACTCAGAAATATGCAGTCACCCTGGTCTACATGCATTTAGAGTAGGTGTTCCTATTCTGGGCAGAAGTATCAGTGAGAGCCATAGGCAGCCTTGAAATTGTATACATTTTACAGGCAATGTTGAAGGAGATGTGTTTTTTCATACACCTCAACACTTGGTTCAAATGTGGTGTTGCACCTTTTAAGGGACATTGGAATGCACAGTAGAATAAATCTGAATCAGGAACTTGAAATTTCACATTCACTACTTTTACTCACTTGATTCTAAAATAGTCAAGCTAATTATGAAAATAAATTTAAAATCCATTAGCACATAGGACTCAAATTGCTCAACAAGCATGCACTTTGTCTTATGGGGTAATTCAGGATACACATGATGCTAGTTTCAAATATTTTAAAATTGAAAAACATGTGGGCAAATATTTTGTGAACTTCTTAAAGTGGTTTGTGAGCATGGGAGTAGGGGCACTGAGAAGTAACAGAGGACAATAAAATAAAAGTTAGGAATCTTCAAAGAAGTCAACAGAGCCATTCAGATGAAATTCACAGCAGCCTCTGGAACTGAAAGGTGGATATAGCTGTACCAAGCATATCCAAACATTTATATCAGGACTCTTAAGAAAAGTAGACTTGTGTGCCACAAGGCAGAATTTGCCAAACCTTTTCACACCCTTTGGGTACCTATCAGCTTCTAGTGATATATCTCAAGGATGCTAAGTATACAAACAGGCTTTTTCTCCCATGCTCTTAGGCTCTGAAACACAAAGTGCACTTTCTCTTTTGTAGCACCAACTAGACACCTCAGTCCTCAGTCTGCTTCTCCAGTGAGACCACTTAGTGAGCATGAGCATTCTGAGGCTCTTTCTGAAAATACTTCCTGAAAAACCTGCCTAGATGACAGGCAGGTAGAACTCAATGAAACTTGTTTTCTAGAAGTGATTCATCTACAGTCTCCATTTTGTTAATAGTAGGTTATCTTTCACTACAGCCATCTGGGCTACACATTGCATTAATCTAAAAGTGGATAGTAATATTTCCATAGTTCATAAATAAATTCTGAAAAGCAATGTATCACCAAACATACAAATTAGTTCTACATTCATATATGAATACTTTCAAATATTTATATACTCCAGTTGGAGTATACATTTATACATTTCAAAACCATTAAATTGCCTGTAACACCTATAATTGAATTATATATATATAATATATATATATATATATATATATATATATATAGAGAGAGAGAGAGAGAGAGAGAGAAGAGAGAGAGAGAAGAGAGAGAGAGAGAGAGAGAGAGAGAGAAGATACAGGACCATGACATCACAGAATTATGAAAATTCAAAAGTGGTTCCGATTTCTTGTGGTATTCTCTTGTTATGTAATTATTCTTATTTACTCTGGATTGCATAACACATTTCCTATTCATTTACATTTAGAAAATATGTTGTATCTAACAATGCTTTCGCAAAACCCTGACTAGTAGTGTTTTTATTGTTTTATATTTTTTTTTCTGAAAAATCTGGTGTACTAGTAGGTCAGGGATGGAATATTTGCTGCTGACCAAAGATTAACTCTATCCAGCTGGAAAGCCATAAGGTCACTACTGTAATTATTCAGTTTTGCTCTTCTCAAAAGCAGTCTATGAGCTATATGGTAACAAATGTTTATATTGTGTTTCATTAAAACTTTATTAAGTGGCTAGCTTTGTGGTCTGTGTTTTCAGCTTGTAAGCTTACGCTAGTAAATAGGCAATTTAACATTCCCCATAATTTTCTACACAATGAGTAATAAAGAAATTATAATAAAAATAGTCAAGTGTTTTGGAATTAAATACTCTTGTGTTTTAGAGTTACTGTTGCCTTTGATTCAAAGGTGACCTTAAATATTGTAATTATTATTTTCATAAAAAGAAAGAAAAGTCACAAACTTAACTAAAATGTTTTAAAAACACAAAATCTAGAATGCATTAATTACCCTGCTTTCCCTGTGATTTAGAAGGCTTCATGTTCAAGTTTGATGCTTATGTATGTGAGAATATATGTATAAAAATAGATTTCCATTTATATCAATTTCCCCAGGGGCTAACAGGGTTATTTGGCAATTCCCTTGGCCTGTGATGGGAGGCAGGATCCTGTGATGGGAGGCAGCATCCTGTGGGAGGGAAGCCAGCCTTGTCTCTGTGAGAAGACAAGAAGAGAGAGGAGCCCTTGTAACTGGCAGAGATGGCTGCAGCTTACAGCCTGAGTCATGCTTCTTGGCAGCCACATTTCCTGTCGGAAAATGGCATGAGGATGTGTTACTTGGGTTATGATTATGACGCCCACAGTCTGCCATTTGACTTCATTATTAGTTTCTGGTCTGAAAATGTTTTTGAAAAGCAATACTAATTTGACCTCTTTTTAAATAAGTTATGAAAAAAATCAAAGTACGTTAATTTTTTATTGAGTGGCTCTATTTTACCTTCCTCAAATTTTAGTGATCAGGGAGAGTGGGGTTTTATTTTTTTACTTCTCCTGTGAGTCAGCAGGAAATTTAATTGCAAATTGAAATTAGACATGTAAATCACACGCCTCCATTCTTCTTTTGCTTCTTTCTATAATCCCATGAGCAAAGAGGCTACATAATTTGCAGGCTTTGTACAAACTGAAAACGTGGAGTCCCTGCTCCAAATGAAGAGTCTGAAGCTAAGGACTGGAGACCACTGGCCTGAGCATGGGTCCTCCCACCACATAAGTTAGGGCAGTACTAGTCAGCAGTATAAAGTTTGTACTTAACTGATCTCGAAGCATCCTTCTGAAGGTTTATATTCAGGAATATACACGCAAGGCAAAGTTGAAATCACTTTTACCACATTGTCTGCATGTAATTGCATGACCTGTGGGAAACCAGAGAACTGCCCCTGGTCTGTCTTGCGAGTGGGGTTTAATACCAGTAACTAATTTTGCTTGGTGACAAACTAGTTCCCCAAAATCCACAAAAGATAGACGGCCAGCCAAATGAGGTAACTCCAGTCTGTGTTCTATTTCTCTCTCAGTACTCCTTAATTCTTTAGAGGCTTGAAAACAATTCAGAATAACTTTATAGAGAGCTGTTTGCCTTCAGAATTAAGGACAGACACACAGTGTTTCACTAAAATATTAAAAATATCCTTTCCAATTAAAATGTATTTCTAGCAAATAGCATAAATCAAATGTTAACTTCAGCATGCCTATTCTTTAAAATCTGAACACTAACCACTGAGGAAAGGCATTTTCGGAACCTCCTTCCACCAGAGAAACCCATCACATTAACTTCAATGTTTCTATGTTGATTAGATTGAACTTAAAACCATCCTTTCTGCTTTTGTTTTATACTTTTAAAAACATTATCTATTTTGATCTGGAGCAGCTGTTCTGGTCGGAACTTGAGCAACACACTTCTCTTCCCTGTGCCTCAGATAGCACTGTAAAATATGCTAATAAGAGAAATCATTTGTCTACAAGTGAGCTCAATGCATTTTTATCACTTAAAGCAACATCTGCTATGGGGTGTGTTCTCATGGTAATAACTATTATCAATATTATGCTGTCATTATTTTCTTCTGGATGAATTTGAAAACTCAGAAAATGTAGCAATTATCTTTTCTTGCTCAGTGCCATTGAACAAGAATGAGTTGCTGAGTATTTGCTGAAAGGTTAATTTTTTTTTTTTGAGCCAGTGTCTCTGTGTCACTCTGGCTGTCCTGAACTCACAATACAGACAAGGCCAGCCTTGAACTCACAGAGATCTGCCTGCCTCTGCCTCTCCGGTGCCTGGATTAAAGGTGTGGGCCTGGCTAAAAGGTTAATTTTTTTTTTATTTTGTGGGAATTTGCTTTAGGCAGATGAATGCTTAACTTAAGACAAATGATTAATGAAAAGTCACCCCAGTGACTTTAAGTGCTTCTATTCATAAAGATAGCTATGTCCCTTGTTTTAATGTTTAGAAGTATGTAATATGTTAAGTCCTGTGGCTGGTAAGCTGATAACAATTTGGGACACCCCTCCCCAGTTGCTTTGACAATGAACTTAAAAATTATGTCTGTATGACTTAAGAGAGCAAAAGGACCTGGGACCAGTGTTAGAAGTTTCTAGGGGCAAAGAGGAAG
The DNA here is from genome assembly GCF_950005125.1 of Chionomys nivalis. Lineage (NCBI taxonomy): Eukaryota > Metazoa > Chordata > Mammalia > Rodentia > Cricetidae > Chionomys > Chionomys nivalis. The sequence goes on along the minus strand of NC_080086.1, from coordinate 115,278,397 downwards.
TCAGCTTAAATCCTATGGGAGCTCACGTCTTCATACTTAAATTTGAAACAAGCAGATAAACATGCGTTTTGTTGTAAGAGATTTGACATCTGGGGATTGAAACTGAGGCCTCGAGGAACATCTCTTCATTACGGTGCCTTTATTCTATTACAAATTTCACTGTTTATGGATTCCTCATCTTCCATTTCATTGCTGTCTAAACGTCATCCGTGTGGGAAAGCGGACAAAGTTAAAACCATCGTGATATTGATTGTACCCATTTATGACAGATCAGGATAAATACCTCTGGTGTTTTCCAATGGGAAAAACCAACAGTTTAAAAATATATTCTACCTTTCAAATAATAATCATATCCACAACACAGTAAAATAATCACAAGTTAAAGAAATATATTGCTCAAAGAATGTTTCAGAAATAACTCTCCTCAAATCTACTCTAGCTCAACTTACAAGCTTACAAATATGCAGAATAAAATAAGCCAATTAAAAAGAAAGTAAAAACATGGACTGTGATTTTATTTTAAGGTTTATAAAAAAAAGTTCATTTCCAAGAAATGCTTATCACATAACAGGACAGCTAGCAGGTATAAAATTAAATAGTAAAGAATCAGTGTGCTTTTATGTAAGTTAAAATATATTTGCTGTTCATTTATTTGAAAAAAGGGTTATATTGATCTACATTAGTGTTTGTTTAAATTCACCTTATAAAACACCTATGCAGAATCACCCTGTCTTAAATTTTAGGAATTAAAATGCATTTAGTTTCTAAGCACATACATATTAATTTATATATAAACTGACATTGCATAAACAGGGTTATCATCATAATGCAAAGATTATTTGATTAAATAAGTTATCTCACAAGAATGTATAGAGCAGCAGCTGCTCTGTGTCACTCTACAACAGTGGTTTGATTTGTGTTTTGTCTTCTTTGTCTTCAAAACTCCCATAGCCTATGTGAAGTTGACTACCATTAAGGACAAGGGTGGTCTCACAATATTTAACTAATCCTTGGATTTGGGGAAATATTCTTGGATATTCTTGATTGTCCGAAAGTCAAAAGCATGCCGGTGGAAAACAGGATTAAGCTATTTTTCTTGAGTTTTCCTTTGTCCTTTGCTTTCATTGAGGTGGAGAACAGTAGACATCTAGAAACCTGTGCCTATGTCTTAAGCGTCAATCAGAGGCTTCTTTGCTGCGAAAGCACATTTTAAGGAATGTGGCCAGAAAGCTGTTCTTTGAAGTAGTTCTTTTTATTCCAGTCTTCCATGACTACCTAGATTTAATGGGCTACTGCGAAGCTGCCCTTGGCACCCAAGAATTAGAGAGAAAGCAGAAAATATTTCTGATTATAACACAAATAAAAATCCTTCTTTATTTGGACTTCAATATGCAAAAAACAGTGATAATTCTTTTAATTATGATAAACTTAATTATTAGACTAAGTCTTAGTTCCTAAGTTTAGTTCTGTGACAATTTCTTGACAATTTATATGGGAAAATACTGCTTTTTTGGATCAATATCTTCTGATATGAACAGCTTGTCTTACTTATCAGGAAGGCGTGCTGCATAGTGATGGACCAGCCAATGCAATGACTCTCAGAAAGAAGATTTCTCTCCCAGTTAAGGTGGGTTGGCTGAGGAGACACCATGAAAACTCCTCCAAGCTCCTCTCACAGTATTCTTTTCTGGTTAGTATTCCGGGGAGCTATACTAGCCCTTCCCCAAGAAGGCCACAGTCAGTGACACATTACACTATCTAGAAACATCTAGAGGCATTTCATCTGAGGATTTCCTTGTTTGGCTTGTTGTTCAAAATTATGTCCTCAAAATCATTTGAGAAAACTGAGAGTACTGATGCACTGTGATAGAATCTGATTTTGTATGTTCTCCCTGTGTGTCATTAATTGGTTATGTGCCCTGGAATTTCTATAAATCATATTGCCATAAAATATGAAAAAGACAACAAATGAGTTTCAAGACATGCCATTTAACTACAATTGTTTATGAAACATTCTAAACTTAATCTGTGTATTGTGGGCTATCTGCATAAAAGCACATATACATGGTGTCATCCCATAAGTATGTATTATGCAAATGTGAGTGGTTAGAGCACTAATATGCTAATAAAACTTTCTTCGAAGTTTGAAATCATATACTACTTTTGAATATTTCCTGTTCCACAAAGCTTCTAAATGTGACTATTATTTCTTGTTAAGGACCAATTTTTTTCCAAAAGACATTCATGAACTAGAGAGATGGCTCTGCGGTGAAGAGCACGCACTGGTCTCCTAGAGGACCCAGTTGGCTCCAAACATCAGCTCCAAAGCATCTGACACCTGCTTTTGCAGTGTGTGGAACCTGTTGGTTCCCAGCATCCTGCAACACCAGCTCCAAGGCATCTGACACCTGCTTCTGCAGTGTGTGGGACCTTCACTTATATGCCCATATATCTACACACAGATTTACATGGCCAAAATAAAAGAGAAATTTAATATGCCAATAGATTTAAGATGTGCATGGATATGTTATCCATTGTAGGCTAAAGCATGCTAAATGGTCGTGATGCTAATTTTTTAAATTTTATTTTGGTAGGACATTTACTTTCATCTAGTTTTGATGGCCTTTCGACTGAAAAGAAAATTTCATAGCATGCATTAGAAGGTGAATATGATAAACAAAAGCAAGAAATTAGTCACTAGCACCTGACCAACAGAAACACATATCTCCAAAAACGTTGGGAAAGCACTCTCTTTTTATCCTCTCTCCCTCTCCCCCGTCTATCCCTTAGGCCTCTCCCTTTTCTTCCCTCCCTCTCTCCTTCCCTCCAACCTTGGGATAGAAACCAAGGTTCTACCACTAAGCACCTATTCTAGCACTTAGCTACTCTATACCTTCAGTACAATATTGTTTATTATATCTATTGGCTGAAATTGTATTACTAGTAGATTGTATCGTTTAAAGAACTGTCACAGTACTCTTCAGAAAATAAATTTTCTGAGCTGACTTATTTGACTACATTTTCAGACATAAGATAATTGGGTTTATATTTCCAAGATCTATTTAAACAAATAAATATTCATCATGTTTGGAGTTATGGTCAGGATTCATATGTGCAGTTACTGACAATTATTTTTTATAATTTTGTGTTATTGTATTCATTATCATTGTCTAGGTTCTATACTACTCAGCTTATTTCTATACTATTTATGCAGTGAACAAGTCTACGTTCTAAGAATGTTTCAATAATTATATCAAGTCATTTCCTTTTCATTTAAAGAGAATTTTTGACATTTATGAAATATAGATTAGAAATTTGTTACTTGTAAATGTTAGTTGGGTTTCAGCTTTTTTTTCATATAAACTACTCTACCCCTTTTCATTTTATGGCAGGTAAAATGGTTCAGAATTACTTACCTTCTGTAGCAGAGAGTGAGAATTTGTATTGGAAATTTCCTAATTCCAGATTCATGAACAAATTTCACTAGTTCCTTACATTATTCTCATGTAAATTTAAAACATATTTGTAATTCTTATATTATACATAGCTCCTCCTTCTTACCTTCCCTCTTTCTTTCCTTCTCTTCCTTCATTCCTTTCTATTTTTTCAAGTCTCACATAAGCAAGATAAACCTTAAATTTACTGTATAACTAGAACAACTTTAATTTCCTAGTCCTCCTGTCTCCACTTCTGAGAATGCGAGATTACGAGCATGTGTACATGGGCACTGGCTTATATTGTACATTTCTAAAGCAAGTTTATGTATACATATATACGTAATCAGCAGCTTTGAAGTTCCATTGGCTTTAATAATTTTATGCATAAAGCACTGAAAGTTTGAATTTAAGTCAAAGATCTGTTAATCATGATGAGAAGTTACATTAAGAAAACAATTAACAAAAGAGTAAAATTGAGGTCAATAAAAATCATAATAATGTGAGTATCTTAGCATTTATTATTTTTTGAAAATTATTTTCTCAATGTATCTCATAGCCATGTTGCTCTTTACTTTCACTGAAAAGGAGCAAAGAAAATAAATTAATTCTGGTACCCTTCTATTTAAACAATGTTTTCTACTCAACTTACATAAAAGTGATAAAAGTGAAGAGTTACAATCCACAGAGAAAATTTATGGCCACAGTAAAAATATTTTAGTCATACAGCTTAGAGAATTAGCTTGTGGGACTCTGGCAATACCAATGCCCCATTTGAAGATAGTGTACCATGTTGTTTGAAGCCAGTTGATTATATCAAGAGTGAACATTCCCCACCAAGGCTAACCTCTTGTTACAAGGTCAAGGATACCATGACTTGAAAGCTCTGACCAATGAGACATTGAGAAATAATGAGCTCAGTTACTTCTTCCAGTAGGGTTTAGAGCCACACCACACAGAATAAATACAGAAGGAGCAATGATGTGAAAAATAAAGACAGGCAGCACAGACCAAGCCATGAATGGAAACATTCACAAGGTGAAGGGCACTACAAGTCCACCAAAGACATGGGAAAGCCACAGCAGAAGAGAAGCAGGGAGAAATCAGCAGAAAGGAGAGGAGTGACCAAGATATCAGAGCGACTAAAAGAACAGACAGTTTATGATTATAATCACAAGCTATTGAGAGGGGAGTCTTGGGAAGGCAACAATCCCTCATAGTTAAAACAACAGAGATTAGCACAATCATCCAGTGCTTAAACCTCTTTAATACCCCCAAACTGTCTGTCATGACTGAAATTAGCACATATTTGGCTGATTCTTAGTGTACCCTAATAACAAGACTTTACCACTAAAAGTGTCCTAATGTATGTAATTCTGATATGGAACAAATTTAATTTAATCCACTATGAACACTGAAGAACAATATTTCCTTAAGTAATAAGTATTAGTGTTATTTAGGAATTATCTTTGTGACTGGGTAGGAAGGGATAGCAATGGTGAGTTCTTATCAAATGCTCAAATGTGTATTTAATTAATGGTAAGAATACTATGTTTTGTGATATTATCATTTGGCATAATAAAACTTGTATTTATATAAAGTATTATCCATCTAAAAACATTTAAATGCATGTGACTTGTAACTTCATGGGAACACAACTGAATTTTGCTGTGATATAAAATGTTCTGAAATTAAAAAAAACTAACAGAAAATGTAGATGCTAGACATATTTGGAAATCTATGCATATTTTATATGTAAGATAATTTGCAAAATGAATAGTCAAATAGGAAACATCTTTCTATGAAAAAAATTTAAATCATCAAACAAAATTCTCAAAAGCTTTAAAATTTTTTATTTCACATCCTAAACCACTGTACCCCAATAAGATGTATGTATGCATGCTCATTTAAATATATGCCAGACTCTAATGCTTACAGTCCCCCATCCTACCAGGAATTAACTGTATGATGACTGGTGGCAGATGGGCACTTCCTGTTTAGTGATTTTTATTAATTGAACTCCATGATCATGATATTTATTTCATTATTTCATATAAGTAACTAAAAAGGTAAAAGTCATTAATAACTTTATATGCATAAAACTAGTAATGTTAATTTTTAAAGGAGTTATTTGATGGATATTTTGGATCACTTTTAGGTATTACTACTTCTTGGAGATTAGATGCTGTTTTAATTACAAGATTTTTAACACGTATTGGTCTTTTTGATTGTATAGAAATTAGCTGCTTCTGGAACTGAATCATTACAAGTACAAAAAAGATCAACTTACAGAAAAAAAAAAAAGAACAACACTCCTTCCTTTATAGCTAATGAAACTCTAACCATACACATCTCAATAAGAGACCTAAAAGCAAATGGAAAAAAGTGCTTCTATCTACCAGCAAGTAGTGGCTAATCATAGTTTCACTCTTGTTGTTTCTTTTTTTTTTTTCCCAAGATCCGTGATGATTTGTGAAATGTTACATCCCCACAGAAAGACAGGGAAGGGATGAAAGAAAGATAATTAGTGGAGGAAAACAGAAAGGAAAACAAATAGAAAAAATTGAAAAAAAGAACAAAATCTCAAAGCAAGTATATACAGACGTTTGTCTGCTCAACAAACAAAATATACAGCCAGCATGCTGTACTCATTCAGCGGCATTTCATTAGAGAAAAGAAAACATCCACTTTATAGAAAAAAAAAAAGAGAGAAATATCAAAGTCAGAATTATTTTGTCAGAATCTTCTTAGTTTCTTTTTTTTTTTGACAATGTCCTAGACCAATGTTTACTAAGCCATATTCATTAGCAAAAGAGAATTTGAATTCATTCAGCACTAATCAGGAAGTATGCCTTCACCAGGTTTTAGATAGAATTCTGACTGAATAAATAGTGATCTTTTCTGGCATTTGGAGCAAGGTAGATTTCTATATTTCATGTAAGCAGTGAGATTATTCACATTAGATACAAAGTCTTCTATCTTTAACCTCTCTCTCACCTACTGTTGCCCTATCTGTGCAGCTGTGAAAATAATCAAGAAAAGCTATTTTCTTCATTCTTCTCCTCACAAATTTAAATGTGCAGATGATTCAAACAGGCTTCCTTTAAATTCCATTCAAATTTTGAGAGCTGTCTATATTTTTGACAATATCCAAAGCCCTCTGTTTATCTTAGCTGCTTGTTTTCTGTTGGAAACCTACAATTTTCCTATATGTTTTATATTCCATTACACTTAATGCTTTTCTAAAAATAAGAATTTATGAAACTGTTTCTTATCTTTCTTTCCATTTTACATACATAACAATAACAAAACTCAAATTTTCTGTATTTTTCTTTTTACCTGTTATTTCTTACTGTCATCTGTCCCAGATGGTAGACAACACCAGTCCCTCTACAAATTTTTTATAAACTCTACAAAACAAACCTCCATGTTGGGAGAACAAGCAGAACTCTATCTCCTAAAGTCGTCTCCTCTTCAGGTACCAGGCAGCTTTGAACTGCATATTCGCTCCATGCTAATCTATGCCTCTCCCAGAATGTACGCCTATCTATTGAAGTAGCTTTGCCAAGTGACAGCTTGATCACAGCAATCTAAAATGGCTTAAGTGCCACAGGTTGACATTTTGCATTCTTTTATTGCTTTTCATTTTTATCTACATAGAAAATTGGCGATAACTAATATCCAGTTGATCTTTTCATTCTGGTAATAAAATGATAACACAAAGATCTTATTATCTACCCCAGACATCCATCAAAGTCTATTTTCCAATAACAACACTACTTTGAATCTTGCTTATCTCTTTCCAAGTCAAAAGTGAGGTTAAGTACTTGGCTTTAGATTCCCTTTTGCATCTAGGACTGGTGTTTTGTGTCGTAAAAAGACTTTGAACATCAACCCCTAACATTTTGTCCACATAAATAGCTTCTGCAATTTTTTTGGTTAGGAATCTTAGATGAATCACTTGGCGTGATTAAACCAAAAATAGTTGAGAGCTGTACCTACTGAAGTAATTGTTTTAGCCCCAAAGAGATTTTATTCTCATATGGAAAGAAGAAGGGAGGGAACAGAAGAAAGCCACATTAGAAGTCTAGAAAGAAACAGAGAAGCAGTAGGAAGGAAGAAGGAGCAGGGAAGGAGAGGAGACACACACAGACCACAAACAAAAAGGTAAAAAAAAAAAAACAAACAAACAAAACAGAGACCACAAATCTATTAAAGTCCATTTCTCAGGCTCGGAGACAGTCAAGTGAGTGAATTGCTCTCTGGCCAGGTGTGGGGATGTGAGCTTGGGTCTCTCCATGTGGTGCTTATAGTCTCTGCATGGGACATGGAAATAGTAGTTCACTAACTAGAGTGCCTACCCAATTGCTGAGCTCTAGATTTAGTGATAGACTACATCTCAAAAAAATAAGGTGTAAAACTACAGAGAAAGGGAGCTGGTACTAACCTCTAGTGTCTGAAAGGGCCTGAACACCCACTCTCCTCTTCTCACTATGCACACACACACAACACACACACAAACACATGCACACACAATCCACTGCTTTAATGGCTTCATGCCTTCCAGTAGGCAAGAATAATATTCTATGATATGCCACTAGCATGAAAAAACAAAACCTATTGAAAATAACAAGCAAAAAACAAACAAACAACAAAACAAAACCCAACAACAACAAAATTAAATCCTTAATATGTCCACTACAAAATGAAAGTAGTTACTTCTCTGGCCATTAGGCCTCACCCATGGGTGCAAGTTTGACTTCCAAATTTTTTATATCTTTCAACTTCAAAGATTATATCTCTAGACACTTATAATAATAATGCTTAGAAAAAAAGAACAATATTAAGTAACCAAATACATCACTACAAAGGCTATTTTTTTCAGAAAAAAAATTAAGTATAATCTAATCACTTTAGAAATACTGTTTGGAATCACTGAGTATCCAGTTTGAGATCAGACATCTCTTAATAACTTTAAGATTCAAGGAGACTCCAGGCTTTGTGGTTTTGCAATGAAAAAAATATTAGCAAAATTTTGTACAGACCCTACAAACAGTACATCTGAGAAACCTTTACATGGAATAGAAACTTTCTTTTGCAATTTTTATAGTCTTAAAACACTTAAGTCATTTAATATTATGGAACTGCCAAGATACTGCCCAATACATTTTTTTTTTTTTTTTTTTTTTTGGTTTTTCGAGACAGGGTTTCTCTGTGGTTTTTTGTAGCCTGTCCTGGAACTAGCTTTTGTAGACCAGGCTGGTCTCGAACTCACAGAGATCCGCCTGCCTCTGCCTCCCGAGTGCTGGGATTAAAGGCGTGCGCCACCACCGCCTGGCCCCAATACATTTTTGCAACACTATTTCATATCCAATAATTGAGGATCAGATTAAAAACACTATTTTGACATTTTATTATAATTTATCTCATATTAGTATAGTTTTATGATGATTTTTGTCAAGTAGTGTACAACTTTTTCAATTAATTCAAATATTTTCCATCTTTACATTAAATGGATGTAAATTCTCAGTCCCTTTCTATCTAACTGTACTAAATTATCTTATTATCTTTATTTACCCAGGAATTGTCTTCACTAAAATGAAGTATTTTTGTTGTTGTTGTTACTGCTGCTGCTGCTGTTGTTACTACTACTGTTTTTTTTTTTTTTTTTTTTTTTGTCTTTTTAGGCAATTGTATTACAAAATTACTGAGTCATGGTGTGGTGGCTTGAACTGGAAGTTCCCTTTCTTCCGCTCAGGTATTTGGACACTTGGTTCCCATTTGGTGGCAATGTTTGAGAAGATTATTGGCAGGTGCAGTTTTGGTGGAGGAAGCAAGTCACTGGTCGGGTTGGAGAGTTCTGAACCTCATGCCGCTCCCACTCACTGCTCTGTTCCAGATGTGAGCTCCCAGACTCCTCTTCCTTCACTTTTGCAGCCTGTTCTCATGCCTCCCTGTCACGAGGACTCTTAGTCCTCTGCAGCAACGTGTCCAAATAGCTGCACTTCCTACCAGCTGCTTCTGGTCACGGTGCTTATTGCAACAGAAAAGTGACCAATGCACAGGACAGTCAGCTTTTCTCAGAGAGGGAAAGAAAGAAAGAATACTCTCCCTGCCCCATTCCCTTCCTGGTGATTCTGAGCAGAGGACAGTCGATATTGATAAATGATGGTGTTTACCTTTCGGTCCATAAGTTTTCAGTCTGACCACAATCTAATTCTAAGATGCGGCGAGCAAAAAGTCAATGTTGATGTCGGCAGAGGCATGGGAGTGAACTGAGCCTGGTCTGCAACACTTTTCCTTCACCGTCCAAAAGATCAAAACATTTAAATTCCAAGTAAATGTGCAGAAATAAATCTCAGATGGCTTGTGCTCAATCTGAACAATTTAGAGGATAAGTTCTCAATTGGTGGAATTTTTTTTTGTTATAGTCCATTTAGTACCTGTGATAGTTTTCTTAAAATATATCAATTGAAGTATTTCATAATAATATTTCAAGAGTTCTGCAAATGTGACATAGTAAATGTGTATTGATTGCCAAAGTGTCAGACAAGCTTAGGGTTCAGAAAAGTTCTAGGCAGTAAATTGGAGCTGAGAAACAAGTATTTCCAATTAAATTTTGGTTGAGTACCAACTGTACTGAGGGGGAAAATAGATGAACATACCCTCATATTCGACTCCTCTTCACGAAACCCACTACATTTGCTCACTGCTCCCCAAATAAAACAAAGGCAAAAGAAAAGGAAAATATTACCTTGTCATTGACCGTTTCTTCCAGTGACTACTGTCAAGCTAAGGCATGTGCAGTCCTGTTCGAGGTGTGCACTGAAAGCTCGAGATCCACTCATTTAATTCAAGTGGTCAAGTGTGACTCATACTACTTTAAAAAGGAAAAGAATCACTAACCAGTGAAAAATCTTTGTCTTCAATGTTATTGTATGAAATATGCAAAGTATGGAGAAAGACTCTTTATAGTACTGTACCAGTAGAGTCTCATAGCAGACAATGACGACTTGAGTCTAAGAAGACTAATATATAATTTACCTCTCTCTCTCTCTCTCTCTCTCTCTCTCTATATATATATATATATATATATATATATATATATATGGTTTTAAGTAATTGTAGCTAAGGGACAGAGAATCACATTTGACTTGGTTAAATCCATTAATTGTCAGAGTGTACATTTTTTTGTTTTATAAATTTAAAACATAAGGGGAAGGTGTTAAAATGAATATTTTCCCCACATGAATTTTCTAAATTTCAGCAGAAACCAGTAAACTCTACCATTGTATTAAGGTGCAAATTTACCTTTGAGGAGAGTACTTTGTGGGCTGCCAATTTGCCCCTGTCTGCACTCTGGGCACTGGGGCATAGATCTATAAAATCAGACCTATAATACCTATAAAATTAGTTTTTAGGAAGGAATCCAAGAGAATGATAGGAGAGGAGCTCATGTAAACTTGAAATTTCATTTGTGTTAAAGCTCAGAGAGATAATTTTTAGGCATTATTTTGGGTTTGATCATTTTTAGTCGCTTGGCACAGCTGGTTTAGTTTATAACTCAATGTTTACTTTATTTATCAAACTCACCTTTGTTTTGCTTAAAAATATTACCACTCATGAGGACAAATATCAATTTGTCTTCAAACTCAAACATATTCAATAGTATGTGTTTATTTTAAAAAGTTATTTTGCTTTTCCAATTTTTTTATCCTCAGAGAAGTGGTTGTTGCCTTTGGAAATACAGACAAATATTTTGGAAGCGCCACCAACTCACAGGCAGCTTTCTCCAGGGCCAGAGACCGGGATCTTAATATGACATTGAGATGAGAGGTGTGTCAGAATTATTTTATTAAGTAGTTAATGAATGTGTGGTCATTGGAAGAGCTTTCTTTATGTGGTCAGCAAAACCTGGAAAAGAAAAAATCTAAACATTCACATAAATGTAATATATTTACTTATTACTTAATTCTGGAACTCAAAATAAAACCACAGCCCTTATATCCATTCAGATCTCCTTCAAAATTCAAATAAAACTCAGTCCATGCATCTTTCTGACTCATCATTTGGCATGCATATCACATTAGAATGGTTTTAGTTATTTTTGTATATATATGATCAGGATGTAAAAATTCATCATGTACATTTTCTTAATAATCAAGAATTAACTCTTCAAGTTCATAAACTTTCTAAGAATATAGGAGGGTGAAGAACACATAATGTCTATGTAAATCTTTGTATGAATTTAGAAAGATCATTAATAATTCTCAAAATAAGAGAAGTTAAACATTTATATTTTTGAGTTAAGGGATAGAAACAGAAGAAAATAAGGCACAGGGTATTTTACCCTATTTAATAATGAAGGGAACTCCTGGAGTTCAAGTTCTGACCAAATACCAATGCACAATCTGATGCCTCTGTAGACGCCCGTACATTCTGTTTCCAAATGTGTACCAATTCTTCCAAATAGGAATAAAACATATAGGAATTTAATCTATATAAAATTATATAGGAATTTACTCTAATGTGGATGATCAAATATAGAATGAATGTTTACACCCCAGATGATGGACTGGTACACCTCAAGGTGAGCTCTTGAGTTCTGAAGATGCATTTGTCTTACTCTCTCTCTCTCTCTTCCTTGTCTAGCTGACATTGCAATGGAGGGAAAACAGTTTAAAAATTTTGAATAGGCACTTACTGGAATTACAGTTAATCCTGATACAATCTAGATGGGGAAGAATAGATGAAAAATGAATATTTATCCTTCAAGGTAACAGCTGCAGACATCCAATAAAATTACAGTCCACCCTTCCGGGGACAGACACATGCAAATTTGGCCACTCCATATCATTACTCTTTATATATTCTGGAACCCATATTTATTGTTATAAAATTGTACCATTGGAAACAAAAGAATGTTTAAAAATATGGCCAATTCAAACAGAGCTACATGGTGACAAATCTAAGTGAGAGAACAAGTAGATAACTGTCAAAGATGCTTGATTCAGACTGGCTGCAACAATCCTCCCCATATGTGAAAGAACATACCATTATTCTCAGCAAACGTTAGAAGTGCTCCGTCACAATGGGGTACAGTGCAAGCTCAGCTAGGCTCAGACATCTTGGACCTCCAAAATCTAATATCCCGCAAAGGCTGACAGAATTATTATTTTTTTTTTTACAACTGCAGTAGTCAAGTGGAGAAAGAAATTAAAATCCTTCTTTCTCATCCTAGTATCATGCATTATATGTATATATTTCTCTTTTGATTTTTGATTTTCGGGGGCATAAAATGTTTACCACCAGATATTGATCAGTTCCACACCTTGTATTCATTGAAGGAGAAAAGGAACAACGCATGGACCTTTATAAAGTACATTGGTTGTGAAGCAGGCAGCCATCCTGTGAAGCATGCAGGCCTATGCCTCTCTAACTTGCTATCAATGCTGCCTTTATGCACTGGGGATCACAGTTGATAGTATATTTTTGATTTTTCTTTTTCATCAGCTTGCTTCACATAAAAGCAGATCCAAAAACAGAATGTCTGGTGTGGATAACACGACGGTTATTTTTAAACAACTGCATGGAATGTTTTGATTATATTTTATGGAGAGATAAATAGAGTTTTAGCTTTTGTTTTATTTTAATGCCTTTGGGGAACATGGAAAAATATAAACCTAGATTCTGTGTCCATATAGCTAAGTTTGTCATGTGTCGTCAACCGCATCAGAAAAGTGGTTGCAAACAGCCAAGGACCAGTAGCTACACAACTCCTTCTACAGAATGCTTTGCTGGTGAGAATCCTCTATGTGTTAATAGAGAAATCAGCCTCTTAGTGCAATTAAGCCAGTTAGTCCATTTTACTGTATTAACCTATCATTGTCACTAGAGGGAACTCTAGCAGAAAAATAAACTGTAGTGTATTTTTTAAAACTATATTGTTTAGCTTATTTAACTTGCATTAACTGAGTGTAATTAAATGCAATAGGTTAGCAAGAGTTGCCTTTCTATTTTATGATCTACCATTCTCCCCATCACAAATGTAGGTAGAGTTGTCACAAATGTCACCTGTTGTTTTGTTCTAATCATCTTTCTAAAAATAAATGAAATACATGGTTTCAAAGTTTGTTTTTCTTCCTCTCATGATTCATTTGTGTGTGCATGTGTTTATGTGTGCATGTGTGGTGTGTTTGTGTGTGCATGTGTGGTGTGTTTATGTGTGCATGTGTGGTGTGTTTGTGTGTGTAATTAATATTTTCATAAAGTACAGTAAAACCTCATTTATTTTCACTTATCTTGGTTGGATTTGATGACAATATTGAAACTTATTGGGCAGAATATTAAATCTTCACTTGGTGTGGAGGCATTTTGGGGAAGGGCCCCTATGAGTAAGGATTGTGAAAGGCCAAGCTGAGGTAGAAAGCTAACTTCCAGGATTCAGAAGCTGATGGTAGAACTTGCAGGCAATCGGGATCTCTTTAGGGAGGAACCTTTGTTCCCCATTCACTGAAATAAACTTCTAAACTCACCCCTTCACAAGATTTCACAACTCCATTAATTTGAAGTTAGATTAGTTAAATTTAGCTAAAAAAATAATAAAGTGCTCAGCTTTTAAAATCCCACAGTTCAATGGGTTTTTTTTTAGTTTGTTCTGTTTTTACTCCGTCATTCCTGTTGATTGGTGAGGTTTTACTGTAGCGACTTTTATTGAGAGTACCCTTAATCAGGAAAGCATTACCTCTCTGCAAAGGAGTCTGTGTCCTTATTGTTCTCATGGCTGTTTGCTGCGGGCCGCAGACTTTGGGCATTGAAGGGTTGTGGATTGCTGAATGACAGCAAAATATCCCACATAGTACTTCAAAACAGAAGAGATGGAGGACCACAAAAATGACTATTCAAAGGAGAAGCCCATGGAGTAAGTAGGAACAACCACTGGTCTAGGCGCAAAGTGTAAATGGGGTCCTTCATGTGCATGTTATCAAACACATGCTACCCGCGTTTGTTTATTATTTATTTATTTGTTTGTTCATTCATTGACTCATTTATTTTGCAAGGGTGTCATCTATCACCCACTAGAATGTCAATAAATATAACAAGAAAAAAATCCAATTTGAGACATCTTAAAGCCTCATAATTCAGTTTCAAAATTATCTCACTGATAGGGCTTCCCCGACCCCTCTTTGGTAGGAATCACAAAACACTAAATTATGTAGAACATAAAGAAGTGGTGCCCAACAAAGCATTAATTAATTGTTTTAAATTTCCATAGCAAACAGGCTAGTTGATAAATATTTGCAGGCAAAACTGAACAAAATGTGAGAGTGTCAGCTTAATGGTGGAAGGCATATTGTTACCTAGATTGACCGTGAGTTTCACACGCCCTGCATCCAGCTCCAATCGGAGGGTATCTGCAGAGTCTCTAGAAGTGGTCGCCATCAGAATACCGTATGCACGCTGGGATCTGAACCGTAAAGACACGTCCTCAGCCTCAGTGTGCATCACCACTGGGAGCTGAATTTTCATGAACATACTTCCATCATAGCTCAAAACCGTTGCCTCTGTGGGAGAAAATTGGTACAGTTCAGTTTTGGTTAGTGTAGTCCATGCACACTTGGGAACGAGGAGTATGCTGAAGTGTTCTTGACAGGACATCAACGGTGAAATCAGCTCATCTGCTACAGAAATGAGGTTCTTGTTTTGTAATGGCAAGGAACATCCTTGCAGAGACTTTTTCATTTGAGAAGTATATCCTATCACTCAGAAAGCTGCTCCACTTATAGCATATGCTACAGCAATGTCCATATGAGGCCATAAATATTTTATAAGCATTTCCTTAGTTAAAAAACAATAGGTCATGCTGTTTTGAATAGCTATAGTCTAAACCTGGTTAGAAACAGCGCAATGGTGCATGTGTGCATGGACAGTGAGGGCCCTAACTATCCTCTAACATTAGTCAGCCTTGCCTGGGTTCTCATGGATTACTGATGAGCAGAAGCCCAAGGGGTGCTAGTGGAAGATATCTAGAGCCAGGGCTGTGCAGGAAATCCGAGGATGAGCAGAAGCTACTATCCATCTTTTTTATACTATCTTCTCTAAAACAGAAATATTACAGAAATGCAGAACTGATCCTCTCTACCAAAGTTCATATTCCAAAGAAGAAAATAAAAACCAACATGTCAACAGTGAGCAATGCGAATTCTGCTGTGTGATTAAGCTTGATGAGGAATTTTTTAAAGTTACCTTAAAACATAATCCTATTTTCAGATTACTATACAAATAAATAATTTTAAATGTCTGTAAGTACAAACTTGTTTTATAAAATACTGAATGACCAGCAAATCATCCATAACTGTGCACATCGAGTAGGGATGGGGGTAGGAATAGGGGTTTGTGTGGTATGCTTTTATAAATTCAAATACATGGAAGTCACACTTTATTAAACACATGAAGAAATTGGTGGCAAAATCGCTCATGACAGAGTGCTTCAAGAAACAGCACCCCCAGTGTTAGGTACCATTTGGTACTGGAACATAAAGAAACAAGTATGAGTCGTGTTGCTTCTGGGAATTCAAAGTGTCATTTAATAAAAGAAAAACTAACTGGTATGGAAATAACCTGAAAATTCTCATCAATCTTGACTATTTACACAGCATAGCCATTAGCTTTACTGGTGTCATTGTGTTCATAATTAGATTTTATTCTAGTGTGGCTTTCAAAGTTTATCTTTCTGAAAGTCTGGACAGTCAAGTACGATTTCCAGGAGACTTTAATTATCAGTTGTTCTCATTCAAGGCTCAATTGTGAAACCTGAATCTCTCAAAGTATTGTGCTCTGTTTCTAGGATTCCTCACTTTATCCTCTGCTCTCTCCGTGGAGACTGGGATGAACGGATCTAAAGCAACCTGTGAGTTCTCTTCCCTCTTCCGTTCTGAGCAAGGACTTCTTCATCTATTGCCCATTTGACATCTCCAGGTAAAATGGAGTTATAGTCTCATTCTTAATTCATCTTTCCCCATATGAACACATTGCAAAAGTACTCCTCCAATCCCTTCCATCTCACTAAATGATGTTTTCATTACTGAACAAAGTCCATTCTATGGATTTCTCTCTTACCCTCTCTACCATGTGCAGTCTGTTTTCAAGTTTATAGACCTTTGTGCTATAATTACATTTTTTATCTCAGTTAGTGGTTTTTTTTTACCTTTTCACCTTACTATTTGAGTCCCATTCTCTTCTTACCTAGATAGCGAAAATAGTCATTTCTGTGGACTATCAATGTCTGCTCTATCGTTCTGCACACATCAGCCAAGTTGAACCCTTACGTAGGGAAACCCTCCCTGCTAGATAAATAAATCATGCCTCCTCTTTGCTTTTGCAATTAGAATCCCTCTGTCCTCAGTTCTTACCGCCGTTCTCTCCAGTTACTCTATTCCACCCATTCCAGGTCCATTCTTTATTAAATCATTTGCACTCACAAATGCCTGTATGTGGAAGTTTCTCACCCTACATCTACTAATTTTTGGTTCTTTCAGAAATCTACATTTTTGGTGAAATGTTCTTCTGGACAATATGGTTTCCCTCCTCAGTTTATTCAATATTGAAGTATCAAGCCTCTTATTTTAAATTGTTATTTCTCATTTATTGTTTGATATCAGCTGCATCTGTCTTTTGAAAGTGCCCCAAGGAAGCAGACCAGTTGCTCAGCACTCTGGCACCAGGTGAGCAACAGAGCCAGATACAGCTGAGGCACCATGCCATAAATGCTTTTTGAATTAGTAACTGCCATCTACACTGAAAGCACATGAAAGAAGTCTCTGCATGTGGATACCAGGCTTACATAAGCACTCTGCAGAGCAATAAAACATTTATTATGTCTAATATCAGGCGAATCAAGTTTGGTAATGTGTGGTAAAAAAATAATAATTTCAAGACTAATTTGAAGGTTAAACTAGAAAAAGCTTTTGTTTATTCAAATATCCTGTTGTTAATCATAGACCTAATAGCTGAGAATATAAAATATGATCTTAAAATATATGACTTTATCTTGTATCATCGGTTTCTCAAATCATATAAAAAGTTTCTCCATAATGCAATGTGGTAAAAGATAGCAGTCAATACAGATAACCAGGTAGTAGCTGCCTCAGAAACAACTAAAACAAGACTATAAAGTCAGAATGAGCTCGAAAAGTGTTTCAGTTTAACTTAAATAAAATTTGACACTCATTTTTTTTTCTTTCGTGCCTTTGGTCAATCATACAAAGCAACATGTAACTCAATAAAAGGAATAAATCGTTATGTAGTGTTACTTTGCCACCATACAGATGAAAGGACTAAACTATTATTAGCTTTCTTCTGATTAATTAATATGCACAACTACTCTGTTATATAACAATCACATTTTAAATAACTTCATTTTTCTTTAAAAATTGCTTAATTTGAAAATTAAACCGAGGACACATCTTTTTAGAAATACACAGTTAATAATTAGTCATAAATGTATTGTGAAGTAGAATCTAAAGTAGAGAATAAATCAAGCTTATTAGCCTTTTACCATGCTCCAAAAAGCTGCAGGAATGAAATAATAGTAAAATCATAAAACTTGAGGCCCCTTCGCCGGGCGGTGGTGGCGCACGCCTTTAATCCCAGCACTTGGGAGGCAGAGGCAGGCGGATCTCTGTGAGTTCGAGACCAGCCTGGTCTACAAGAGCTAGTTCCAGGACAGGCTCCAAAAACCACAGAGAAACCTTGTCTCGAAAAACCAAAAAAAAAAAAAAAAAAAAAAAAAAAAAAAAAAAAAAAAAAAAACTTGAGGCCCCTTGTGTCATTTCAAATGAATCTCAATGTGAAGATAACTTGTTGATAAATGACAACTGAAAGCCTAAATGATTCCTCATAATTAGAGCTGATGTTTAATTAGGCAAAAAATAGAAAATGCACAAGGTTGTAGTCTAGATTTGCCAAATAAATGTTAGACAACATTCTGACATTTGAAGGTTATGATATTTGGTAGCATCATTTAACATTTGGAAAATTGTTTTATAGTTTGGAACATAAAAAAATAGTCCTTTAGAAGGATAAGTCCAAGACACTGCTTCCCAGTGAGGAAGAAAATCAGTCTCTACTTTGTCTTCTTTATCTTTCTTCCTTGTCATTAGGTTTGATAAATTTACTTTCCTGCATTGTTCCTTTTTGAAGTCTAAAGTGTACACCTGTGCTCAGTTTTGCTGAAAAGCAGTCACATATTGTGATCAACAACAAAAATCAGACAGGGAGCCAAATTGTATGTCTCTGACATCTGTCCCTCCATCTGTTAGAGTTTTAACAGACAAGTATGAAGTGGACCTCTGATCACATCAATGCTCTTATTTCACATTAGCTCGTAGAATAATTTTTAAGCGGTCTAACCTTCAAAACTCATGTTGTTAAAAAATGAGACACAAAAAACAGAACATTTAGTTCGAGACCAGCCTGGTCTACAAGAGCTAGTTCCAGGACAGGCTCCAAAAAACCACAGAGAAACCCTATCTCGAAAAACCAAAAAAAAAAAAAACAGAACATTTCATATCTGTGAAGGACATCATTTCTGCGTTAGTCTTTCTTAAAATATTAGAAGGCATAGAATAAAATACCTTCCTGTTTAAGTCACAGATACTTTTCTTATGCAATTTTCTTTGCTTGCATAATGTGGGATAAATGCAGCACCATTCTCTATGATGTGGAGTGCATAAAAGGGAGCCTGTTCTATCAATTTATTCTGAATGATAAAATGGAGGCATTACAACTGTCTT
This sequence comes from Chionomys nivalis, assembly GCF_950005125.1. Taxonomy (NCBI): domain Eukaryota; kingdom Metazoa; phylum Chordata; class Mammalia; order Rodentia; family Cricetidae; genus Chionomys; species Chionomys nivalis. The sequence goes on along the minus strand of NC_080086.1, from coordinate 115,259,169 downwards.
TTTATTTCAAGAATTGTTGTTTGAGTCTCATGATCAGCCACCTAATACAGTATGGGTGTATAGAAGAGACACAGTCAAATACTTCCTATGGAATCTGAAACCAAGAGCTCCAGGCATGATCTCATGTTTGTGGAATTAGGGCACAGCTGAGGGACTGGACAGAAGCAACATTCTGTGCCATTGAGCCTGGCAACCACCCTATATCACCCCTGCTCTCAGGAGAGGCACAGCCAAGTGTGTAAAACATCAATTCAGAAGAGAAAATACTTCTCGCAGTATGCTGCTGTAGCCCAGAACAAGAATAACATGATATCATCCTTTTATCTTTGAGAAACAACCGACTTAGAGACAAAGAAATCTGCAGAAGTTTCCAGCTAAACATAAGTTAAAAAGGTGTGCTAATTCCAGTGAAGATGCTTGCTACTAAATTCTCCTTTAAAATCTGCCCATGTCCTCCACCTCTATGTCTACTTATCGCAATATCTAGTTATCCCCTTCCTTCCCTGCTGCCTCCAAAAGCTCTGTCATCTCTTTTCATTCTGCCATGTGCAGAGACAGAAGACTGCCACAGGGTGGTGGACCATGCATATTTAACTGGAGGTTTTTGTAATTCAGACAGTGGAGCTACAGACTTTGTCCAGTTTCACTTTAACCAAGAGGCAGGTAACTGGCATCTTTCTGAGTGATTAAATTGAAAACAAAATTTTAATTCACACAGATTTGCTAATCTCATATTGTATTTTACTTTGTGATCTATGTCATTTGTTCCCCTTTTGTAGCAGTTTACCAAAAGCAATCTAAACAAACTAATTAGGGAGGAAAGAGCAAAGAGGAAATTTAAAAACAGTGTACTCTTACAAACCACAGTATGTAGGAATAGCTAGATTCTAACATCAATTCACAGGGATTACAATAATCAGGCAATACCATAAAGGGAAAGGCTGTGTCAATATGACGTGAAGGAATCCATTGACCTGTATAATTCTATTATGCAGATTTTAATTTTGCGTTTGAAAAATGTCCACCTTTTCCTCTTGAATTTTCAGGGCAAATTACATAGACTATTTAGGACTGAAGGAAAAGAACCAACTCTGCACGGCTTCAGGAGAAGTGCCTGGCACTGCTCAGGTGGAGCACCTCAGGGAGAAATGCTATTTAAACCATGAGAGGACAATGAAGCAACTCGCCAATATTTTTTCATATTGACTTTTAGTTTCACTGTAGAACGTAAGTGACAATGAGCATAGTGACTAAACCATTCATCCACAGCCCTGGGTCGATAGAAGGACATGCTTGCAACTATTTTTTTTTCTGCTATCTCTTCTGTTATACGGGCTTCCACGCAAGCTGTTGGCATTACCCTCATTCTGTTTTCAATATCCATTCCTCTGCTTGCAAGGGGAGAGGAACAGAAAAACAGAGAGCTTCATTTTTTTTCTTAGCAAGGAAAGGGAGGCGTTCACAATCCACTAAGCCTTAACGTTAGACATAAAAACATGTCTGTGATCAGCTAAAGACAAACTCGGCAGCGGTTATGAATTAGCCATCTCAAACACACCTGAAGAGCTATGGGTACCCACAGCTGGGTCCTCTGAAAACCACTAAAGGCTCCCCGTCACCTGTGTCAGGTCTGGGGGTTAGGACTGGGCGTTACTTCACTCGGAGTTGTTATGTTTCAGTTGAGGCTTGATGTTGATATTTAGTAAATATTTCTTATAGGGGACTAGTTGCTAGAATTTTGAAATCCTACCTCTCTCACAGGACCTGCCGAGATATCCTGTTCCGGAGCAATCACAGACATATCTGTTCCAGCCATCTCTGCACATGCCATTGTTTTTGCAAGGATTGCTAAGGCACGGTTTTGCTGTCTCCCTTGAGCAGGATGGCTTCACTCCAGCCGTACTCTGAATTTCCGCCATCTGCCGGATGTCTTTGCTCTGACCGTCAATGAACAGATCCCGGATGCAGCCCACATAGCCATAGTTGAGCAGAGCAGTCCACACCTCGGTGGGGAAGACAAGGCCAGCCTTATTTTCTGGCAAGCCCCCCAGGTAGAGCTCATCATCGAGGTCCAGGATCTCACTCTCACCAGGAGCTGTGTACGGAGTGCGCAGTGTGTTGACAGAAATGGTACCTGTTACAAGGAAAAGAGAATATGAAGTTGTTTATGCATACAGTGTTTTCTGGGCCTCTGCTTTTTCCTCTTATATGTTAGAGTGTGAGCTCCTAAAAGCCAGACATTTCTATTTTAATCATTTGTTATTTTAAATTAAATATAATTACATCATGTCCCTCTTCTCTTTCTTCCCTCAGAATCCACTCACATACCTCTCCTTGCCGTCTTTCAAAAGCATAGCTTCTTTTTTGAAATCAAATTTTCTTATATACTATATGTAAATATATATGTGTATAAGAATACATATACATGTATATACATATATGTATGTAACATATATCTTATTTTTTATTTTAGTGTCTGGTACTTCTAAACATCAAATCATCCATGTGATTATATAACTTAGAAATAAAACAAATTACATTTAATGTGGTACCATTTGACTTACTGAAAACCAAAGTGTATACGTAATTAATAATGGATACCAACTTTAAACAGCTCAAATTTAAATAAATCATACAATAATGAAATGGACATTTTTCTACAGTGAAGTCCGACTCTATGTGGTTAATGTGATTACTTTCAAAGTTAGTATGGGGGCCATGGAGGTACACATGTTTAATCTCAGCATTTAGGAGACAGAGGCAAGAGGATTTGTTTGAGTTTGAGGCCAACTTTGTCTTCAGAGTGAATTTCAGACCATACAGATTAAAGAGTGAGACCTTACTACAAGCAAACAAGCAAACAAAAAATTAGTATGAATTTGAGAGCCAAGGGAAGATTTTTTGTTTTTGTCTTTAACTGATTTGTTTGTTTGTATCTAATAATTTGACAGATTTCCAAATTTAAGTGAAACTTAACACCTAGTGCACACATCTATTGATTCATTTCCCTGCTTTGGGCATCTTTATACATGTGTACAAACACTAGAAGTCTGTTCTGCATGTTTAATAAAACACACAGAGTCTACATTATAACAACACCACAGGAATGTTCACCAGTACATTTTGGTGAGAGATTCAAGAAAAAAAATCATTTGCTTCTCTTTCTTTTTTTTTTGTTTTAAATTTTATTATTTTTTATTAATTAATTTATTTAATTATTAAAGATTTCTGCCTCTTCCCCGCCACCACCTCCCATTCCCTCCCCCTCCCCCAATCAAGTCTTCCTTCCTCCTCAGCCCAAAGAGCAAGCAGGTTTCTCTGCCCTGTGGGAGGTCCAAGGACCACCCACCTCCATCCAGGTCTATTAAGGTGAGCATCCAAACTACCTGGGCTCCCACAAAGCCATTACGTGCAATAGGATCAAAGAGGCTGCTTGTCCATTTTCTGCTTGCCCAGATCCTAAATCCCACATCATCTCTTTAAACCAAATCACTTATCAAAATCAATAGTTTCCTTTTCCTCATTTCAATCTGGAAAAATGTATTGATGTGCAATTGTATAGCCTCTAAGCCTCAAGTATTAAATGAACATTTACTCACTCACATGGAAATATTTGAGAGATATAGAAGATGTGGAATCCATAAAAGTGGCTGAAAGGGCATTTCTGATAAAAACTTAAATATATACTGTCAGATCATAAGAATTGTTACCAGTAATCTATCACTAGAAAGGCTTTTATCTTCATGATGCAAATGATATTCACTGAACACCACAAGGATCCACTACCTAATTACCCACACAATTGCATTTTGGGTATAAATTATAATAGATAGATTGAGTCAGAAAGACAGAGATAGAGACTGTGGAGCCAAAAAGTATCTAAATACTCATGTAGTCTCTGGAATATTCAAAGTTCAGAAAGAGAATGCAAGTATGATGATATATTATTGTTGCTTCCCAGGAAACCCAAGGATCAGGGTTTTCCCAAAGGTGAAGCATGCTTCTAGCTAAGAACATTAGGCTGCTAGACCCTGCTTTGTGCCCAGGAGTAATTTAAATCCTGGCAGCAGGTCCTATCTTGAGCTGAACTTCAAAATGGAATTTGTCTTTCTGAGGGAGAAGGGCATAGCAGCCACTGTCAGCGTGCCCAGGTGTCCAAGTCATTATGAAGGCATTTGTCTTTCTAGACTTTAACAGAAAGTAGTGGAAAACTCCCAGGGGAGAAACCCTCACAGACATTGCTATTTTTGGTCTTGTAAAGAAAGAGAAATGGTGGGGGATTTTGATGGGAGATGCTTAAAAGGGAAAAAAGGCAAATTACTAATTTATGTTTTTCTCATTCATGATAATATCTAGAAGAAAACTTCCATTTAGAGCAAATCACTGCTATGCAATATTCCCTTGAAAATATAATAAAAGTGATTTTGGAAAACGAAATGCACAATATTGAGGTGAGGAGACTCATATCTAATAGAATGATCGCTACATTCGTTTAAAAATAATTGTTTTTTAACCAACATTGTCTAAAAGAGCTAAGGAGTGAATGCATAGATGGATCCTAGCTTCTGTAGCAGCTATAAGCTAAAGAAAGAAATCTGAATACAAGACAACAAGACAAATGTGAAAAATAATAGGCTAGAGAAGTTATCACTTCATGAAGTCTTCCCAGAAATAGCATTTGATAACATAAATACACATAATTGAGAGGAACTGATTTGAAAAATACAGCTAAGAAAACAAACAATAAAACACTATGATGAGAATGAGGATATATTTTTCCAATGGCTGTTCCCCAAATTTCCATTTTATTTATAGAGAAAACTTAATTTAGCTCAGGAAGATTAACAGTAATTGGTAAAACTAAATTGCTTTTAATCACACTCTTACAGTTCCTAAATAAAGAGAATGCTTGGGCATCCCTGTAACACAGTTATTCGCTGCTTAGAACACTGTCATTCTCTCTCTGTCTCTCCTATATGCTATCCAGAGAACTCACTGAGCCTGCAGCAGAAAGACAGACAGGCAGACAGATGTACACAGAGACTAAGAAAGATGAAGAGGATAAATACATATGTATTTATTTATGTGAACTATGTATGTAGTACATGTGTGTGTATTGTGTATGCAAACGTGTGTACAGGTATCTGTCCCCGTGTATATGTGGAAGCCAGAGTAGTACACTGATGTACTGACTCCTCTATCAAGTTTCACCTTATTCCTTTGCATCATAGTCTCTCACTGAGGTTGGAGCTTGCTGTTTGCAGTTAGATTGTAGTAAGCAAGCCCCAAAACTCTAAACTCTCTCTTTTGGACCTGCCACACTTCTGGGGTTACAGGAGTACAGGGGACTACATTTATCTTGTTATATTTGTGCTGGGGTCCAAACTCAAGTCTTCATGTTTACATATCAAATGCTCTTGACTTCTAAGCTCACTGTGTAGCCTCCCATGTCTGTACTCTTAGAGAAAAAGTTTGTGCTAAATATTTCAGACAATCATAGATACCCGATTTAACAATGGCAATGTAAAAGTTGGGTCTCTTGGTTATTATTTACAGGGGTTTGGGGGCCTGCTTAGAATAAAATGTTAAGGAAAGTTCAGATATGTGTTTATTGACACCTCTGGGGTAAGATGCTCCTTACAACCTCACTACTACATAGTTTTTTTTCTTAAATAATGTTTTTATTCTTAGAAAACAATGTATACTTATACCCCGTGCATTCTGATGATGTCCACCCACCAACACATTCTTCCAACTTTCTTAGTGCTTGCCTCGCTGTCTCTATATTAATTTCATGTCCTCTTCATTTTAGTCCTACATTTATAAACCTCAGAGTTCAGTTAGCGTTGCCCACAGATACGTGGGTTTAGGGACATCCACTGGGACATGAGCAACCTACTGGTGACTAAATCCCTCCTCTTCCTCCTAAGAGGCCAACAGCTACCAGTAGCTCCTCCTCCAAGGGTGGGCCTCAAAGGCCCCTCACCATAAAGTAGTGTTTTGCTGATAGTAGTACGTAAGTAAGATTATAATTTTCATGTAACTCTTACATGGGTGTACATATGTTTGCATGTGTGAACCTGCACGTATGCTTGTGTGCACACACACATACATACTGAAACAAAACAATCACAAAAAAATTTTAAATTCTATTACCTCTAGATACATGATGTTTTATGTATTATATTCATGTGTTAAAACAAATGCTGGATCATCAAATGAATTTCAGAACTAACAAATTGGAACCATAGTTCAGAAAACAATGATTGCAAGGCTATCATCAGTTATGTTTCTCCACATTCCATATTTTATTTCGAATACTAATTTTTGAGTTCCCAGGGAAATAGAGACAATGAAATATGAAAGAAAAAGAAAAATTATCTTTATTCTAATATAACCCAATGGAGTTAGAATGTTAATTTGGTCAGGTTCAAAGTTAAAATGATGCACAGATATGTATACTGGATATTCACTGACTATTCTACACTCAAAAAGAAGTATGACCAAAATAATCAATATTTTCTATGTATGAACAATCTATATGGTTTCATGTCTTAGGAGAATGTCTTCCAACATGGTAAGGAAATAGAAAACAAAGAAGTTGGGTTGGAAATAATGATATGTATATTTTGAAATATTTTGAAGAGTTAAAATGCATCCCATTGGTGGGGCAAAAGCTTAACTAGATGTTTGCATTTCAATTTAAACATGTATGAAGGTCCCTGACTGGACATATATGTGATTTCTGTTGTGATGTCTCTTATCGACTTTACTATGGATGTGAACCAAGTGACATTTTTACTTAAGTAACAGAGTATTCACAGAATCCGAAGTAGTTAAAGCCATTGCAGCAGCATATGTGAGCACAGGAAAATTTAAAAATAAAGGTTTCCAAGTCATGCACATTCCATGATACCTTTCTACTCGAATCATCCTTGAAGGTTCTTGTAGATCAAATCAATACTTTACAGAAATACTATCATATTTCAGTAGTCAATTTTTTTGGAAGGGAGCCAAGGATGAGAATTTATTTTGACAAGTGCTTCATGATTCAATATTTAAGGATTCAAAGCACTCAGCTCTTAGAGAAACTACAACTGCAGCACAATACTTGGACATGTGCATATTCTACGATTTTAATGTGCAGACCACCTTCATAACATTAGCATTGAATCCTGATGTTTTAATAGCAGAGGAAAAGGATTAAAAGTCAGCTAGTAAAATATTTGCATAAGAATGTTCCAAAGCTGAAGGGAAATTTTTATTTTTCATATAATTTGGGTATAAATAAAACTTTCTGTTGAAAGCAGCCCTTTGTTATAAAAACAGACATCAACTTTGTAATTTGGCTATTCATATTTTTCTACTCACCTTTTCTTTCATTAATTTTTTTCTTGCTGTTATACTTCCATAATTAGGTTATATAGTGAATAGAAGCAGGGAGTAAAGGTGAGATTTCACATAAGCTAATGTGGGCTTAAGTTTTAAATTACTACAGAATTTTAAATTGCAAGAATCAAGGGTGAGTAAATAACACACCATGGTATAAAATGCTTTTGTCTAGTGGAAGGAGACCGATATTCAAGGTCTAGCTTGTTAGGCAACTAGCTGGCAAAATTAAACAAATAGTTTGATTCATAGGCCTCACTGTAGGTTTCATGCAACTTAAGGGATTTGACAAGGTGAGCACTGAAGTCTGTTTTATGTAATGAATATAATTACTGAATCACATAATTTCAAGTTAACTGTCAATTTTATCTTTGTATAATCAGTGCACTAAAGTGTCGGATTCCACAAAATTATAAATTTGCCAAATTTCTACTCTAGTAAATAAACTCAAACTTAATGAAAATGTACAGTAAAACCAGAGAAACAGATATGTTAATAATATACTATGATGCAAAACACAAAAAGAATTATTCCCTTAAAACTATAAGAACAAATAAGTGACAACCACCCCCCCACAAAAACTTATCCACATTCCTTTGAGGGAAGGAGGATCAGGGTGGTCACGACAATTCTATGTTTGTTTGTGATTTACTGTACCTTTTTATTTTTTTTAAATCTCATATAGGATTTAGATAAAGAACTGAAATAATGCTAGAAAATAAAAATTTATCACCTTAATTTTATTTTTAAAATTTACATTGATTTATCCATATGCTAGAAAATTAAGGAATAAGACACATGCATAAAAAAAAATCAGGACAAAATCTTAAAAGCCCAATGCCTAGTACTGGGGAGAGTAGGAGAGAAGTCATCCCCGTGGGGCAGATGAGAAATACGGGTAGGAAAAACTAAACTGCCCTTACCTTTCATAACAGAAAGCAGCTAAAGTAGCCACGTCAGCTCTGCACCTTAGGAGATTGGTTGTTTCATGACAACAACCTCAGTAACTCTCACCGTGGATGCAGAAAGGAAACTGGCAGAGCTGCCATAAAGCAACATTTCAGTTGCTGTGAAATGCTACTTGACTGGAGTTGACAGCTTTCTGTCCCTGGGCATGCTTATTTTCAGCAACTTCATATTTGAATAAGGTTGGCAAGAATGTGTCTTTTAATTTGTCTACAAGCAGACTCATAAGATACAGCATGTTTTATTATATGCTTGCGTGCAATCGTGAAAAATATTCAAGCGATTTAACTGCATATCTATCATGAGCTGCCACACACTTCCTTCACCAACTCGTTCCATCTCAATAGTACCCTAAAAGGAGCTGAATCAGGACAGTTTATTAGGTAAGGTAATGTATATTCACTGGTCAAGGGTGGCTCAACACCTTCATCTCAGGTAAGATGTGTAGCCACTGCCTTCGCAGTGAGACCATTCACTTAAGTGCCTGGAGCAGCAGTCAGACGGCTACTACCAATGTTTGTTCATCTCAAGTTCTAAACACAGAACTCATCTAATGGTTGTTCAAGCAGAACCATCTAAGTGTAGCAGTTCAAGAATGGTATACACAGAAATCAGTGCTGGTAATAGATAGCTAGCAAGTGCTATTCACACTGAACAGTCATTTCTACAAACCCCTAATTATGTGCTCTGGAGAGAGCCTGTGCCTTTCACTCTATAATTTCTAGTTCTTAAACTAGAATTTTGACTTCAATTCAAATCTCAATAGCTTCTTAGCTGTTAAATGTAGGCTTAGCCATGAATAACCACAGATCCAATCTGCTGTGCCCTGTTGTACACAAGCAGAACTTGACAAGAATAATGGGTTTTCTCTTTGATCTCAATATGTAATGATAGCTTGCAAAAAGAGAAGAAAAAAATGACTGGCAGTTTGCTATGAAAATTCTTGAGAAGGTATCCTTGACTGAGCCAAAGAGTTTAACACAAATTTAAACCATGTTTTTGCCCTATGAAAACAGTCATTAACCTCATCCTAATTGTAGAACAATTCACACTTCAGCTAAACACCTGGGCAGCTGTTTGGTGTCACATTTGGGATCAGCTGAGAGAGAACAGGGAAGACAGCAAAGGAAGGAGGACTGAGAAAGATGTATTACAATGATGTCCTGCAGAGTCGGCAGGAATGGGAACCTTTAGAGTATCCTCAACTCAACAACAAAGAGCTCTAATCCTAGCAGCTCAGATGTGCACAGAGGATAACTGCTTTTCTATGACTTAAACTGTCCACTCAACTCCACCTGATTAAGCCTGTACTTTTCATGGCTCCTCCTTTGACAGCTAAATTCAGCGCTTATTATGGTCATGTGCAGATAACTCGGCCACTTCATCTCTGAAGTCACTAATTACAAACTCTGTAAGCAAGATAAGGAAGCTACATTGTCTTTAGAAGCTGATGTGATCAAGTTGGATAAAAATAGGGAACTACAGTGTTTAGTGTTTCCCTACATTTTAGAATGGATGATACATCATAGGTGGATAAAAACTAAGAATCCAGTTTTTCTCTTAGTCATCAGTTTTTGCACCATTGGATGAATTCTCTGTCTAGGTCAGAGGTAAACTTGCACTCTACCTGTCATTGTCTCTCCCATGTTTCTTCCTACTACCTTGCTTAAAGTATTAGGATCATTTCTAGTTAATTATATTAGTATCTCATATTATAACTGTAATCATAAACCACTATCCAAAATAAAATTCCATAAAATATTCAAATTCATGTAGATTTTCTCATCCTCTAATGGCTCACATACCCCTTTTTGTGAACACAGGACCCAGGGATGGACAACCAGGAAGAATGGCAACCTGGATGATTACCTGCCTTGTCACTGACTGCTGTCTTACCCAGTTTTTGGGGAGATGGCAACTTCCACCTTGGTTAATTTCCTTCTATCTACATGCTTGCTTAACAATATAGGGATCTTGTGAACAAGCAGAACTCAAAGTCCTGTTCTCATCAAAGCTTGTTCCCATAACATGCTTGTAAAGTTATCTAACAATGATTGACATTTCTGTTTGAATTATTTCCAATGTCTGGGCTCAGAAGTTCTTGTTATCATCATAAAAAGGCAGTGCCTATTTTTCTGTATTGTATAAATGACTTTCAAGATGGCAATTAAATGAGATTATAAATTTAAAGAAGTTCCATTTACAAGGAAGATTGTTACTATTCTTCGATTGTAAAAATGGTATCTTCGGAGGAGTATTTTTGACAATGTGGTACTTTGTGTTTGTGGTGTGTCTGTCTGTCTGAGTGTGTATGTGTGTGTGTGTGTGTGTGTGCAGAAAGAAAGAGAAAACGTGCACACACAGAGAGAATATGAATAAAGGTGGATCTGAAGGTATCTGCCTGTATTTACAGCTGTAATTTATGCCCCCAAAGGAACTGTGATTAAAGAATTAAATTAAATATACTTTTTCCTAGATGAATTTCTCTTATAAACTGTTTTGGAAATATCTAAATTTCAGTTATTTTCACTACTATGAATTTAGTTTTACCTCTGATCAAGAAAATGAGTAGTTACATTGGTATCAAATAGTTCAATAGTGTTTGTACTTAGTTAGTATCTAAGTCAATGACATCAGTTACTAAAAGAATACCTCAGGCAGGGCAGTGGGAGTGTACACTTTTAATCCCAGCACTTGGGAGAGAGTCAGAAAGATCTCTGTGAGTTTGAGGCTTGCTAGGTCTACTGATGGGTGAGAGTCTTCTGTTTTGTGTTAATTTCATTGGTTAAATAAAGAGACTGCCTTGGCCCTGATAGGACAGAAAATTAGGTAGGTGGAGTAGACAGACAGAATTCTGGGAGAAAGAAAGCCTAGTCAGGCAGTCGCCATGATTCTCCCACTCCAGACAGACGCAGGTTAAGATCTTTCCTGGTAAGCCAGCTCGTGGTGCTACACAGAATATTAGAAATGGGTTAGATCAATATGTAAGAGGTAGCCAATAAGAGACTGAAACTAATGGGCCAGGCAGTGTTTAAAAGAATACAATTTCCATGTAATTATTTCGGGGAAAGCTAGCCGGGTGGTGGGACGCAGCCCCGCCACTCCTCACACTTTAGAGTGGCACTCAATGTGATTAACTAATGCCACATAAAACCTGAGAGGGCTTAAAAAGGAGAGCGAGAGAATTTAAGACAGTTTTTTGCTGTTTCTGGGTTGCATGCCACAAAAATATTGTCCTGACTCAGCAACAGGAAAAAAATTGGCTGTTTTAAAATGCCGGTTTTCTGGGCTGTGCCACCATTGCAATCCCTGTCTGGCTCCTGCGGGAGACAGAGTCTTTGAATGGAGCATTTGGAATAAAGTGCTACGATTTGTTTGATGGCAACTAGACTTATTGTGTGCCTAAAAGGAAGTCATTGCGTGCTATGGCTCAAAGGCACAAGCAGTTCTGCCATGCTACTGGTGCAATGTGCAAGAATCAGAGGCACAAGCGGCTCCGCCATGTTGGACTGGGCAGGGCAAGCAGGCAGTACCTGTTTTTGACCTAGGAATGTCACAGCTTAGATTCTTAAGTGCTTAACGATTTAAAGGCACAAATCAAACTTGCTCCTGGATAGTAAAAAATTACAGATTCACAGTAAAACAGATTCAGACATAGGCTTGGGAGAGAGAAGAAAAAAAATATAGAGAATAAAGTTAATGGTAAAAAGAAGATAAAATCTTTAAAGAGACAGAATAAAGTAAACTGATAGAGTAAAAATAAGCCACGTAAAAATGGAAAATTTACAGAGTCTGGATTCTTCGTATCATTGTGTTTTCTTTAAATTTTTTGACTGTAAAGGAGCTAACTACAGAGAGACATTTCATTATATGGACTGCCAACTGGAACCAGAATGGATATCATAAGGGTATTATTACTTCAGAATTTGGGTCTAATGATATGATGCGTTGGAGAGGGTCTTCTTTTGTTTTCACAGAGGACGAGACCCTCTGGATTGCTTCTATCCCAATATGGTATGATAGACCACGCCCTCCTGAAAGGTTGCTGTGAACACCCTCAAAAAATTACTTCACTCAACTGCCAACTGAGATGAAACTACCACACAGGTTACACCATGAAAGATCTGATTAACAACGCCCCTATACAGCAGAAAGCAGTTTGGAGAGAAAAAACTGTGCCTATGTTCCCAAATATAGTTTATAAATGTTCTTTTACATTTAAAGGGGGATATGATATAGATATGAATAATTTGCATTGGTATGGATTTTAAGGTCAATTTTGTTATATGTATATGTATTTCTGCTCTTGATTAAGGTATTGTGATTGTGTAGTTCCTTTTTTAAAATGTAATATATAATTAGGAAATATAGGTTGTTGATGTATAATCATCAGTAATAGTCAAGCTTGTTAGCTAGATTTTCTAGATATATAGAGATATATTTGTTAGATAGACATTCTTCATATCTTTCAAAGACTACAGAATATGGCATTTTAAATGTTTTAATAACTTAGGACTTTTCATGACAATGAGACATGTCTGCTCCTGGCAGCACCAAGTTACTTCAAGAGGAAGATGGGCATCAAAGAGGCTCCTTATGGAGTTTGATAGCCACTTGGGCAAGAAACTGCTCTTTCCTGGACTGTTGCATAAACTGGACAGAGAGAACCCCCAGAAAGAGGACTGCTGAGATGGTCTTTTGGGGTTCCTGATTCATGAAAGAGTCTGCGAGACATTCTGCAGGACACAGCAGATAGTGACTGAACTGTCTTTGAAATTTCCTGCTTCAAGGAAATGTCTGCTGGATACTACAGGCCTGAAGGCCAAAGATGGATGCCCCAATGGTACAGAGGAACTTTGGGGGACTGTCCAGGCAGCAAGATGTCTCTGTCATTTCTAGAGTTTGGAAGTTTCTTACTTCTTGTTTACTCAGGTAATATTATATCCTTCTGGAGTCTTTGATGGAGTTGAAGAATGGATAGATAGTTATAGTTTTCCTTAGCTATGATAAAAGATAAAATAGATATAAATATTGTGACTGTAATTCTTGCTTGATAACTGTTTTGTTATATGTAATCTTACTATGTTAAAGTGAAAGCCTTTCTTTTTTGTTTAAACAGAAAAAGGGGAAATGATGGGGGAGAGTCTTCTGTTTTGTGTTAATTTCATTGGTTAAATAAAAAGACTGCCTTGGCCCTGATAGGACAGAAAATTAGGTAGGTGGAGTAGACAGACAGAATTCTGGGAGAAAGAAAGCCTAGTCAGGCAGTTACCATGATTCTTCCACCCGACACAGAGGCAGGTTAAGATCTTACCCGTAAGCTACCACCTTGTGGTGATACACAGATTATTAGAAATGGGTTAGAGGGTTAGCCAATAAGAGGTTGGAACTAATGGGCCAGGCAGTGTTTAAAAGAATACAGTTTCCGTGTAATTATTTCGGGGATAAACCTAGCCATGCAGGCAGCTGGGTGCCAGGAACGTAGCCCGCTGCTCCCCACTACTACAGTCTACAAAACAAGTTCCAGGACAGCCAGGGCTGTTACACAGAGTAACTCTGTCTCAAAACATTTTTTTTTTTAAGAAAAAAGTAAAAAAAAAGAGCAACTCAGAGGCTTGGGTCCTTCTATTTTAACAACCCAAATAATAGGGCTTTCTAAATGCTTTTTGTGCATTGAACTAGGGGTTGCCTAGCGAATTCAATGAACCTTCCTTTATCACTGTAAGAAGGCAGTCCACAATGTCCTGTTAAAATAGCCAAACTATTTTTCTTTGTGATATAGAAAATCATTTTTGTAGAACCTTTGAATATAATTAATACGAAATGGGTAAATTTAACTCTCAGATTCTGTGTTTCTTACTTTGAACTCAGCTACAAATGCTTGCATTTCAACAGCAAAATTCAGAATTTTCTTTGGATAAAATGAAACTGTATATACATTTATTCAAATTTTAATAGGCAAGTCTAGGCCAGATCAATGCAGTGGGCAAATATAGAGCTTAATTAAACTATTATAGATGTAAAATATTAACAGCTGCAGCTATTAAAATGACATTAACTTCCCCTGAGTGGGGCTCACATGATATGAGCTACATTCTTTAATATGATGAAGGGCAAAAGTTGGTTTGGGTTTTACATTGCTTGTTCCAACTCACTTATTTGAGATTTTAATCACATAAAAGTACTTTGCCATCAAATACCAACAAGTACATTAACTTCAATATTTCCAGTGAATTCCAACAAAAAAATCTCATGCTTTAATTGTTCTTTTAGTTTGCAAATAAAACTTAGAAAATGGTTCTATTCATTCAATTCAAACCTGAGCTGTGTAAATTAGTATAGATGTTATCTGCCTTCGGTAGTCTTTAATGAAGATTTAAAATAATCTTTAAGTAATGACGATAAAATGAACAAGTCAAACACAAATTAATATATGTTCTCTGCCTTGAGAATAATGGAATTCATTTAATAATTGGTAAGATTGTAATGGACTCCATTGAAAAGTTTATCAGGTTGTTATTTCTTTAGGTTCATTCTTCTATGTGTACATAAACACACACACACGTACATATATCTGAGAAAAAAAGACTACAAAGAGCTATCGTCAAACGTAAATCTGCTATTAATGAATACTGGATGATTTTGGGGTTTTCGCATCCCTTCGCATTAGCTAATAACTTCATATTCATTATGTACTATTTTCATATTATTAGTACCTCATTTCTAGATAAACAAAGTATAACATCTGAAATTTGGTGCTCTTTTTAGTTTTTTGAACCTCCAAAGTGTAACAAGATAATCTGATTTGTTTTATTTTATTCTGTTATAAAATATGAGTCAAATCTCTGTCTTCTTCAAAGTTATTTTCAAAATGTTATTCTAGATATACATAAAATCCTGATACCATCTACAATATAATATTTCAAAGCACTGGATCATGCCTTGTTCCCACATTCATTTTATTTTATTTTTTTTGAAAGTTCTTAAGGATCAAATTAAATACTAGCTCTTCCAGAGCATCTGGGGCAGGGCAGATGTTGTTAAAGTTTGTTGGCAATCAATCAGTAAACATTTCATAGCTTACATAAGAATAACAGAGACGAACTCAATCCCCAGCATTTTTAGGATAATGACATCCAGGGAGCAAACTTTCTCAAAAGAAAAAAAAATCATAAATAGGTTTTCTGAGTTAAGGAGGAATCAGAGCACTGGGTTATGAATGTCCACCTATTCTGTATCTGTCATCCCAACTCCTTCTTCATGTTCTTTTTTCAACTCCTCATTTTATTGCATAAAAAGGGATCTTTCTGGTTGACTTTTTTTCTTTCTCCAAAGTTCACACTAGCAAAACTCTAATCTCTTAAAGCAATTTTTAAAGTGAAGTAAAATATTATTTCTTGTGAGAAAATTTCCCTGCTACCCTCATAAGGGAATAAAGGGCAGAAGCCAGGGGTTACTCCCACTATTGTTTAGTCGTCTTAAAGAAAACCAGGTTGAGTGGTAACTTTGAATGACATTGCATTAACTGAAGTGTTTTTTTGCAGTAAATTTCTTCACAATCCTGATGAATTTGCAAGCATTTTTACTTTTCCATTTTTTTTTATAATTGCATTGTCAGGAACCTTCAAACATCCAGTGACATAAAATCATAGCTGAGACTTTAAGACTTCTAAATTCTGTGTCTACAAATTCAAGATAAAATTTCTTGCAGAGATGTGGCACTTAATAGCCAAGTAAAGTTTATTTAGGATAACCATACTACAATCCACAGCCCTCAGAGAGGATAAGAAATAAGTAGGACCCAAAAGGGTGAATGCAGTGATTTTCCGGGGAAGGGGAAATAGGAAAGATCTCCTGGGTAGGCTGGGGGTGCATAAGAATGGGAACATAAGAGCTGAAGAGTAGATGGAGGGGGAGAGTAATGAAAAAGATGTCTTGATATGGAGGGCATTTCATGTTCAGGTAGAAAGCTGGTTCAAAGGAAACTCCATGAATCTACAAGGATGAGCTCAGCTAAGACTCCTAGTATTAGTGGATACATGGCCCGAGCTGGCTGTCTCCTGTGATCAGATTGGTGACTACCCCGATTGTCATCAGAGTCTTCATCCTGTAACTGATGAAAACAAATGCCAAGACCCACAGCCAACCACTAGCTGAGCTCAGAAAATCCTTTTGAAGAGAGGGAGGAAGGATTTTACAAGTGGTAGAGTCAAGATCATCATAAGGGAGCCCACAGAAACAACTTGGGCTCATAGGAGGTCACAGAGTCTGGACTGACAGCTAGGGAGCCTACATGAGACTGACCTAGGTTCTCTACATATGTGTGACAGTTGTGTAGCTTGGTCTATTTACGAGACTCCCAGCAGTGGGAGCAAGGCCTTCCCCAATGTTTTAGCTAGGCTTGGGAATCTATTCCTCATACTAGGTTGCCTTGCCTGGCCTTAACACAAGGAGAGGTTCTTAGTCCTACCTCATCTTGATGTGCTATTTTTTTTGACACCCATGGGAAACCTGCCCCTTTCAGAACAGAAACAGAGAACGAGTGGACTGTGGGGAAGGTATGGGAAGGAATCAGAGGAAAGGAGGAAGGGGAAACTGTCGTTGGAATGTCAAATGAATGAATTGATTTAATAAAAAATGAAATGTTTGCTTAAGACACTGAAGGCATTTAATCATTTGAGTTTTGATACTGAAGCATTATGATTAAATAATCTGATTTTTACAAGAGGTAAAGCACAAACAGTAACTACAATATTCTTTAATGCAGCAAACCTTTAATAGGACTTGGTTGCAATTATTCAGAATGGCAGGGGTGGGAGAGAATTTGCAATAGCACTGTAAAATGTTAAATTACCTGACCGTCCGTCCCGCTGGAAATCCACGTGATACCATTCTCCATCATTCACTTTCTTCTGCAGGGCTTTTATTTTTATAGTACCCGACCCCATGTCTAAGAGGAGGTACAGGTGACCATCCAGCATCTCAATAGCAAAAAAGTCAACCTTAATCATCTGGGGGTGCTTGGCATCCTTCTGATGTCTTGGCTTGCCATGGCTAAACAAGATGAGGCCATTTGGTTCTGTGGTACGGAAATCAAATGATATTGAGCCTGTTTTCTTTGCATTCCATTTAGGCAAAGAAATGAAAGACTCTGGGGTTTCAAAAGTTATTGGATCTAATGTCGCCACATTTTCACACTTAAATGCCACCACTCCATGGATCTTCATCTTAGGATCTCCCTGCTTGGCAAGTCGAGATAACTCCAGCCTTACATCATTATTTTTATATACAACCTGTGGGTAGAAAACAGCAGTGAGAATCCAGATTTCATATTTTAATGTGTATAACTTGTCTGCAGTTCATGGAATTTTCAAGTAGATCATAAAGAACACAAAATATTAATTCTGTTGTATAATATTTTTCAAACAAATAAATTTCAGCTATCAATTCACCGAACAACAGAAACAGCAAATAAAATTTTGATTTTTTTTAAAACAAAGTATAAACATATGTAGTTATAGATAGTGATATGGACACATCAATTGTCTCTCTTTCCTTTGCAAAATAATTATGAGAATTTGCTAGGCTGAGATTCCTCAAAATTCCCACTAGAACTGAAACACCAAAGTCTTGTCTTGCATTGTGCTGAGCTAATAGCTGAGTGCTGTTAGGGACATAAAGCTACTATATGTAAAGCAGTCTTCACTAGTCTATTCAGTCTGTGGTGCTGCTGTTTTACTTTCCTTTTGATTTATGCAAATGTCAGATAAATGTTGTTCTGTACTCTTGTTTGCCAAGGCACTTCTTCTAAAGAGGCAAGGTGATTCTGGTCGCCTGAGATAATCACAGGACATTTTGGACATCAAATAGCACACTGGGTAAACTCATTGGCAGAATCTTAATATCATCCATGTGCTATTACCTTGTATTTGCAAAATCCATAAGTATCTTGAAATAAGGATAATGATCATATCTTTTCTCTACAAAATGCACATGATAGATAATCACTTTTATACAACATATAGCTTATACTGACTTAAGGGTGAATTAGTTATTTGTATTTAGATAAGTATAAAACCATCTAAGGAACCAAAATTTCATTGAAACTAATACTGTCATGTTCTAAATTAATTTACTCAAAAATAATGTTGTTAACCAAACCAACACACTAGGCATTGCTTTCAAAGGCATAGCCTATTTAAGCAAGAGAGAAGATGAGTTTTTTATGTGGTAATAGTGTAAATCACTTTACTTGTCAGTAATTAAGAGTTCAAGGCCTAGACTGTGCTTCCAGAGTTCAGATTCAGATGTGGGCATTACAAAGAGTATGATCTCAATAGGCCCCAGTTCTCTCCCTTTGCACATTTCTGTCCCACGAGGTGACACACAATGGGATGGTTGTAATGATTCAATAAGAAAATGCATGTAAGTGAAAAGCATGTCTACAAGGAAAGCACTGTCAACTGTATCATGACTTAGATAATAGTAATTATATCAACCTACGTGAGACTAGATAGCTGTCTCTTTATCACAGCTGAAAATTTACCTCTGTAGCTTTCTCTTAGTTATAAAAATAAGTTAGGAAATGAAGCACATGCATATAATTGGTTTTTATATTTGATTTTCATCAAACAAGTAAGTGACATCTTCTCAGTGTTGAGCCTGTGGCTTCAGTTTTCTTTTTTCATCAGAAAGGATTACTATGAAGAGCAGGATATCCTTTATTCCTTAAATAAATATGTACAATGGCTTAACAAGCATCTACTGACAACAAAAAAAGAGAAAATGAATATAAGCAATCTCAAAGAGGAATTACACTAATTCTTAAGAATACTGTCTTGAAAAGAGAAAGGACTATTACACCTTGGGGAAGTTGACTTAGGATTGTCTTTCTTTGGAAATCTTTAGCACTGGAGAGAACGCTTTTCACAAGTGATTTCCGAAGCATTCATCATGACTTTCGTGCTGTTCAGCCTGGTAATTTTTCATAATTCCTTTGGTTTATATGTTAGTATTTGGAGATAATTTGTATATTCATTAGAACTGAGTCATTTTTCAATCGCATGGTCTAGATGCCTCTACTCATCAATACTAGCAATATTAACTATACACTCAAGCCCCTTTTATAGGCATAGGTATTTCTGAAAGGAAGACCCTGGGCTATGTATAGTTGCCATATCTCATAAACAAGGCATCATCAAATCAAGAGTTGGAGGGTGTAGAAATTAATGAAACCATTAGCAAGGATTTTAGTAGCAGTCTTATAATTTTATGTGTCTTAGCAATGAGGTGATTCAGGTAGATATTAGGAGAAAAAAGAATAAATCCTCTTAAATATACTGTTCAGAGTTAGTCATACATTCTAACCCTCACAGAGATGCAAAATGAATTTCCTCCTTGGTCTAGATCCACATCTTTGTGTAAGTATGACCCTTGCTTACTGCTGGCTAGTACTAAACCGGAACCTGGCCTTGCTCGGGCAATCAACAAATATTTACTAAAAAGCTGAATCAAATTCTTCCTTTACTATATCAAACTGAATTTGATATAAAGACAACAGACTTTACTAAAATAGCATATTAAGTTAAGACATGTAAATAGAATGTGGAAAAATGTGTCATTATGGACCAACTTCAGAAATAAAGTACCACGTTTTTAAATGTATTTTTCTAGGGCAATGTTAACCATTGTGAACATCCAGTTTTTGCACAACGTCAGTACAGTGGTGTAGAAGTGGGAGCGGCGGGGCTTTCATTGGTTAATTAATAAAGAAACTGCCTAGGCCCATTTGATTGGCCAACCCTTAGGTGGGTGGAGTAAACAGAACAGAATGCTGGGAGAAAAAAGCCGAGTCAGTGAGTCGCCATGATTCTCTCCAGGCAGACGCAGGTTAAGATCTTTCCTGGTAAGCCAGCTCGTGGTGCTACACAGAATATTAGAAATGGGTTAGATCAATATGTAAGAGCTAGCCAATAAGAGGCTAAAACTAATGGACCAGGCAATGTTTAAAAGAATACAGTCTCCGTGTCATTATTTCGGGTAAAACCAGGACGCAGCCCTGCCGCTCCCATTTCTACAGAGTGGCGCTCCAACGTGGTGGACTAAATTCACTTAAAAACCTGAGAGGGCTTTAAAAAAAGGGAGAGAGAGTTTAACACTCTACATTATTTAGATTCTTTGATATAGAACGTTTAGTATATTTATTATTTGTTCCTATTGTATATAGTTGTATTTGGTTTGGCTCTATTTTATTTAGACAAAAAGGGGAGATGTAGGGGAGACCCAGCCAATCACCTTGCTAGCAGGGGGCGGGGTCCCCCGAGGATATTTTTTACTTATAAAGATTGCGGGCGTGCTCCCAGCAGCCCCTTCTACTTTCCTGTTCTCCGCTGGAACTTCGGTTCTGTGAGTCTTTCCCTAATTAAAGCTGAATATTTTATTAAAATTTCCGTCTTCCGTTCATTTACGCCGCGACACAGTGGAAAAGCTCATGCTCAGGTTCATTTTGTAGAGTGTGAATTACTTCTGGGGTGAATGATGCCCATGTGCTAACTAGAGAGATGAAATTTATTTTCCTGACAGACCCATGTTGTTCATTTTTCCTCCTAGTTTTGCATTTACCAAAAAATTACTCTGAAAAACAGAAAAGCAATTTGAGGTGGATACGCTCTTTGCTTTCAGGTTACCATGTTTCTCTCATGGGACCCACATTCCATAATTATCTGATTTTTTTCAAAGTTAGACTTTCTCTTACAATGTCTAGTTCAATAGGACTAACAAGTGACTGAAAGCATTCCAAACCTTGAAATTCAAGTGCAAGCTAATTTTTCTTTTCTGAAAGGATTACTTTACAATTTCTTGTGTAGAAATTTGAGTTCCACTACATATATATGTGGGGGGTTAAGGGGTATATATGCTGTCAATTTAACCATTGATGATACTAGTGAATATTCATTTAGATCTAATTTTAGAATTAAGGACTTGGAAGAATATTTATATATTTTTAAAGGAATTCAAAATGTTGAATTTCACCTCCCTGCTCCTAACTAGCAATGGGAGATAGACAAGATACAACTTTCAGAATTTGCTTGCTTTATGTTTTCTCTGTTTGTTTTGTATTTAATCTGCTATGTAATTTTAACACACTGTTATTATGTCTTTCCCTTCTCTTTTATATATTAAGGACTTCAAAAATGTCTCTTTAAGCTTAGTATACAAGCATAAAAAAACAATTTATAGGTGTAGTCTAACATTTGAAGTAAACAGTAGTGAATATCATACCTGATCTTGACAATAGTCTTGAAAACAAGTTCCATACTGCAGGGGAAGCAGCTTCAATTATGGAATGCATAACTGACAATCCATAAACAAACTTATTTTAATTTTAATTCTACTATCTATATTTAATGGTCTCTCCGTGTCTCATGTTCCTAATTTCTAAAATTAAGAGGTCAAAAGAAATGGCATGTCATATGTGTGAATTCTTATACGGGTTCCCTTTTAGTGTACATGATTTGGGCAAGAAACAAAAGACCCAATATTTCATCTGCCATTCTGATGTTCTTCTGTTGTTGGCTAGATGCTGGGATATTTTTCCTTATTTCGAGACAAATAGAAACACCGATCTACTAGAAAAGTGAAATTTAGACCACCTTAGTGTATGCAGAGGTGCCTTGAGGGGTATGTTAAAGATTTCTGCAGAGGCAGCTGATAGATACTGCTCTTTCCAGGGAGTGGGGAGATGTGAAATCATTAGGGAAACATTTACCACTCAAATGAGGACTTTTTAAAATAAAGATATTCATCAGTTAGGAGATTTCAGTGAGGTTCTTGAATTAACTAACATGCACTAATGAAGGCCTTGAAGAATGAACTCTGACTGTATAGGGTGGTAAAAATCCCCACACAGATGTTTAGGCATCGTGATGGAGGGAGTCTATCCAGAGGATCCAAATGGCTCCTTTAAAACCATCCTGGTGGCCAGGCAGTGGTGGTGCAAGCAGAGGCAGAGGCCGGTAGATCTCTGTGAGTTCAAGGCCACCCTGGTCTACAAGAGCTAGTTCCAGGACAGGCACCAAAAAAGCTACAGAAAAACTTGTCTCGGAAAAACAAACAAACAAACAAACAAACAAACAAACAAACATCCTGGTGGTGCCTTCCATACTTGCATACTTGAGAATGGTTATACATGGAGATGTTTGCTTTTAATTTTGTTCTTTCTGGGATCTCTCCATGTGCCCTTTCAGCATGACAGTGAAGGGCTCTGAAACATGACCAGAATGTAGTCCACAAAAAGGAGAGGAACCACTCCAAAACAGCAGGAGTTGTACTTGGTTGGCATAGTTCAAGGAACAGCTCAAGAAAGAAAGTAAAATGTATTAAAATTCTTATATCCAATATTATTAATTTATTATTTAAAAATTATGTATTAATAGTATGTTAAATTCAGTCATATAAGCACTATTAGGCACATACTAAGGTAAAATGCTTAAGAAAATGTAATTTTACTCACTCCCATGTATATATACTCAGTACAGTGGAATATGGCCCACTGAGTTTCCTTTAAATACTTGCTCATGATATATACTAGGAGTTTTCACATGCTACATATACTAAAATATAAAATTCTCATACTGCTAGATATAAATTTGTGTAAACTAAATTTGTCAAAGTTGATATTACTGATATTTATAAAATATCAATATAAATTATAGTGTGTGATACATCTCTAAATAAAGGTGAGTATCCAGGCATGGTGGTATATACTTTTAATACCAGTATTTTCAAGGCAGAGGCAGTTGGATTTCTAGGAGGTTGAGGGCATCCTGGTTTACACTGTGAGTTTCTGTCTCAAAAAAAAAAAATGGTAAGTATATAATGCAGATCAGTGAATGTTATTAATACAACCAAATATACATTAATGGTATTTGATAATTTTCAACCTAAGAATTCCTGGCTAACATACTCAGATTGTCTTTTTTTATTTGATGCTATAAACGTCTTGAATTCAAAGCAGAGTTTAGCAATTATCAGGCTGTAACGGACCCAGTGAATATAGACTGTAGCTAAAAGAGAAAAATATAAAGAAAAGAATAATTTACTTGTTTTATGACTAAATAAAAATAGAAAATTAAACTAAGTTTGGTGGGATCTCCAGTCCTAACACTCAGGAGACAGAGGCAGGAAGATTACAAACTCCAAGCCAGCCTCTGCTACACAGTAAGTGTCGGGTCAGGAGCATGGGGGATTTCAAAGGTAACAGGTAGTTACAGGGAATGATTGGATTCTTTCTGGAGGAGTAAGATCCTATTCAGAGGTAGAGTGTAGACAAAATCTTTAACCAAATATGTTACTTTCTCCAACCAAAATTACAAAAATGACTAGAAACTACTGAGAACTCAAGAACAATGGCAATGGGTTTTTGATCCTACTGCATGTACTGGCTTTGTGGGAGCCTAGGCAGTTTGGATGCTCACCTTCCTAGACCTGGATGGAGGTGGGTGGTCCTTGGACTTCCCAAAGGGCAGGGAACCCTGATTGCTCTTAGGGCTGAAGAGGGAGGGGGACTTGATTGGGAGAGAGGGGGGGAATGGGAGGCGGTGGCAGGGAGGAAGCAGAAATCTTTAATAAATAAATAAATTTAGATTAAAAAAAGACAAAAATGACTAGAAAACATAAAAACAGACTTCAATAACATTTCTCAACAAAAGCTTGTGGCATTTAAATTTATAACAAAAGTTTCTTAGAATCTGGATGGGAAAGAAATTCAACAATACTTTGCAAAAGATATGTAGAGCCTTTA
The DNA here is from genome assembly GCF_950005125.1 of Chionomys nivalis. Lineage (NCBI taxonomy): Eukaryota > Metazoa > Chordata > Mammalia > Rodentia > Cricetidae > Chionomys > Chionomys nivalis. Next base: position 115,235,012 of record NC_080086.1, on the reverse strand, counting down.
TCTGAGACTCAACTGGACAAGCTCATGTATATTAATTATAAAATATAATAAAATAAAATCATCAGTGCTTTTGCCTTTCCCACACATAATAAACAAAAATGTGTAGGCAATACCCAAGGGTAATAGTTACCTATAGGGCAACCTTCAGTGCTATGAACAGCAATGGCACAAGAATCAGGTCTTGTAACACCTCACAACAATGACTTCATAATGTCATTAGGAAATGAATTTTTTAATGAGTTTTTTTGAAATGTAAAATGTAAATTTGGTCAATTCTCTTCTTTTCAAACGAGGAAAATGAGGCTCTAAAAAGCTACGTGACTGTAAAAGTTTGTCCTGATATCCTATCATAGAGACATAACTAAGACTTCAATGCTTTCCGAATGTTGAAAAAACAAAGCGATGAACCATGTCTCCTAGAAACGCAGTTGCTTGAGGCCCCTGACAGCAGCACGTGAAAAGCTTTTCTTCTCAGCCCTCTTTCCCTAGAATAGGAACTTCAGAGGATGCGGCCATAGATTCTTCGCAGACAATGCAAACATGCCTTAGCTGCGTACTAAAGTCGATTCCCACATACGGGAGAGGAAGTGCAGGGGGAAGAGGGGCACAGTAGTGTCCTCCTAATGATACTCAGTCCAGCACTGAAGGAGGAACATCAAAGTGCAATGTTTATTACTATTTTGAAAGTTTAAAGGAGAAGATGAAGAATATGTTTAGAATAGTTCTTTCATGATCCTGCATAAATTAGGGCCAAACATTTAGATTCCAAACCAGCAGCTAGAGATTTTATTCCCAAAAATATTTCACCTGTGAGTCTCAGTGAGAAAAAGATGATCATAAACTCTCAAGGAAACCCATCTTCCCATGAACCACTATAATTTCTGTGAACTAGAAACAGTGAGAACAAATGTGTTGTCTAGAGTAATCAATAAAAACTTATTTTGCGATTTTACCCACATGAGCACAATAAAATTTCTTCTATGATAAAATTTTACACTCTTTCTAAGGAAGTGGCCATGAGTATAAATACAAAACATGTGATCAGTTTGCATTTAGGTATTTCCTGCTCACATATGTCTCCAGTATGCATACATCTATACATACCTTATAAAATAAATTACTGTTTACTATAAATCTTTCTTTTCTTACTGAAATAATATAGTGTGCCTTGCAGGCATATACCAAAGTTGTGACATTTTCATGAACCATTTTCCCAGCATGCTCATCATTTTACCGTTTTAATGTTATAAAATTCTTCCCAGGAATATTTGATAAGCATATTATTTTGATGTAAAAATATTTGTTATTTCATTATAAGTACATGTATGCATGTGTGTGTAAGACCTTATTTTAAGGAGATTGAAATGTGTTTGAAATAAGTATGTAGAAACTGCCTTTGCTGAAAAGCACCGAGGCCTAATCTAGGCCACAGGGTATGTAAAGCCTTGCATCTATGCTTGCACTTGGCACCCTTGGCACCTGCTGACCTCCGTCCATAGGTATGATTATCAAGCCGTATGTTGGTCTAATTAGTCTCATCTCCCTTAGGGTGGAAAAGCACAGAGGACTCACTGGGTTAAATAGCAGTCATTCTATTTCTAGGAGCAGCAGAATCTCCAGAGGTGGTTACTAGATTGAGCCCTCCCTGCCCTTCCAGATGAGGGCAGTTAGCCAAGATGGTAAAGCTGTACACTGGGGCACAAGTAATTATTTCCTGACAACTAGATTGATAGATACCTCAAGCACTGACACTGATTCAGACCTGTGACCACCAGCAGAGCTAAGACCGTGATTAATAAACACACAGCTAAGCAAAAACAACTTTAATTAAGGTCCTTGCCCCTTACCCCATACTCCTCCTATTTGAGCTTAAAGCTCATTTCAGAATCTTGCAAGGTTGCTTGGGGATCTCTAGAACCCTTGATAAATCTGTCTTCTTCTAGTTATTTGCCCATCATCAGTTTCTTTCAATAGTATGTCATAGAGAGCAGCTGACCCTAACCTGTTAGAACTGCCAGATTCGGGCATTCGTCTCCAACATTACTGTTATATGACTTCTGTTTAAGGTGAAAAATACAAATTAATTTCTTTCATTCATGGTTACATATTAGAACTTACATGGCTTTTTAAAATCACTTTTTGCCATTATTTTTAAGAATCACTTCATTCACAAGGATCTATACCTAAGCTATTTCTTCATGGTCCAGATCCACATCACTTAATAATTATAGATTTATAATATAGTCTATAATATATTCTACTATGTCTACTACGCCATGTTATTTGACAGTGTGCATCTGTGATAGCACATGTAGGCATGTGCTTTCTCTGTGGACACGATAAATGTTTGTAATAGCATTTGCAATCAATAAACGTTTGTAACTGTTCAAGAGTCTTCGATCTTTACAACCCAAATATATCCAAACTATATACTAAAATTTACTTAAAGGGACTTTTTTATTTTTGAGATTATATAATTATATTTCTCCCCTTCCCTTGAAAACCTTTTTTTATTTTTACTTTTTTTTTATTTATTTGTGACAATATCTCGTTATATCCTCAGTTGGTCTTGAACTCAGGATATTCCTGCATCTGTTTTCCTGAGTACTGGGATTACAGGCTTGCAACACTACCTCAGGCTTTAAAGGGAATTCTGAATAATGCAAGAAAATCACATCTTTATTATAATTATATTCTTACTACTGTTGTTAGTAAAGTTATAACTTATAAAAAGTATGTTTTGTATTTTAATGTATTGAGGCAACTAGCCTCATGCTGGAAAAAGTTATTGGCCGAATGTACAACTATAAAAGGAAACAGTGAGGAAAACAGAAGCAGCAAATGCAGTTATAACCCTGTTCACTCTACTCTGTCGATCATAAGGTGCCACCTGGGAGTTTGCTGTGGTAAGATACCAGAAGTGAGTGCCTGCACCTGGAGATGCATGCGCAGGAGGTGAAGCTCTTATTTCCTTTGCATGGCATCTCATCAGACAGGAAGGTCACTTGCCCAGGTCACAAAGCTGGTTCTACGCAGGCAGAGAATACAGTGTTGTCTAAGTATTGCCACAAGGACCTGGTACAGTCTCTCTTCTTTGAGTGTTCACACTATGAGGCTGTTCTGGCTGGTTCTTCCTTTCATCGTGATTGTCAGCACTAAAGGGAAGAAGCCTCTATTAAATCTCTTGTACCCAGGTGTTCTGGTCATCTAATGCTGGATTTTCTAAACTGTGGGACTAACAGTTCCTTCTCTAACATTCCCCTGGACTGCTCACTCAAGCTATTCGCTGGGCACCCTGAAGCCAGCAGGAGAAGTTGCCGTTTAAGACAGTCAACAGTGCTGTTTGCAGCACCTGCAATGAACAGACTTCGGGAAGTAGAATTGCTCCTGGGGGAGGAGAAGATTGTATAAATCTACAATTTAATATTACCTGATAAATGAAATATATGGTGTATGTTTTTAAGATTGTCTGTGTGTAGATGTGGTAGGTGTTTTGTGTGTATGTGTGATTTGTGTGTACATGCAGGCATATGCACAAACATACAAGTGTATATGTGTGCATGCAGTTATATGTTAACTTAGCCAGTGACATTACATGGGGCAGCTTTCACATTCCCTGTAAACTTGTGTTCCTCTTTCTGGAGAATGAGCTTTATGCCTCCATTGGCACTCTTAGTCGAGCATATTCAGATGTGCAGTACTGTGTGCTTGACTTTGGGCCCCAAGCAAAGGATTTCTGTTATTGTCACCACTATAATCTTAAAAGAAGAAGGCCCTGGAACGAAGAGACAGCTCAGTGGTTGGGAGCATTGGCTCCAATTCTGGAGAACCCAGTTTTTGTTCCTACCACCCACATAGTGTCTCACAAGCATCTGTTATTTCAGTCCTAGGGGATCTGACTCCCTTTGCTGGTCTTGCCAGGCACATACACATAAATACATTTAAAAATAAATATAATTATTGTTCAGAGTCCTAAATGTTAATAAGTTAAGTTTCTAAGAGAAGTAAAAAGCAACCATATCTCCTGTAAGCAATTAATCACCCTCAGATGTGAAGGTCTACATGAATACTCCCCAAATCTTATCATTTTGTTTACCTTAATTTCTTTACCTTGTTTTTTGTGAAGGACACATTTTGTAATATTTCATCAGCTAAGCAAAGATTATTTAAGAAATACTTAGGTTGCTCATTTAAAGTTTATTAAAGCAATATGAAGCAGCTTCTCAATCTCAACTAGTTAGTTGATAATCTACAACCTGATGGAGATGCATGCTGTACTGAACCTGAACTACAGGGAAGAATAGGCCTCTTTTAGGTTTGTTAACAAATTGAAATGTCTGATTGTTTATTTTTCATTCCAAAACCCCTAAAAAGTATGAAGACTGCAGGTTGGGAACTTTTATTTTTCAATTATGTCTGTTAAGTACTAGGGAATTTTGTTTTAAGGCAATCTTTAATTACATACTTTGGAAGGTCCCCAGCACATCGGATGTCAGATGGGGTGCACCTTTTGCCAGAGGTTGCTTAGTTCCGTGTTTATTTAATGAATGGGGTTTTATATGCAGCTGAATTTCTCATGGCACATGTTAGAAAATACTTGGCAGCATTTAAATTGGAGAACTGAGAAACATATTGGCTCTGTGGAAGCTCAATCAGTTCCCAGGCAGGAGTGGAGAGTTTGCCAAGGAAAATTCACCAAAATAAAAACTACCAACATCAAATGTGTGCACAATCCAGGGAATACTGAGTTTGCTGTCAGGAATAGATTAATGAATCCTTCAGATATCTAAAACAGGTCACAAATGGCGATGGAGAAAAGGCTTTGTAAACTTGGGAAAGAAGTACGTCTGGGAGAAAGATGTGTATGTTTTCTGATTGTTTGTAAAATCCAAGTGCTAGCTGCCAAGTTAAAAAAAAAATAGAGTCTCAGGTAACTACTTAAGTCTTTTTATTTTGGAGACATGTTTATAAGTCACTAAAAGATATGTTTTAAATTCAAAATATAAAATAATCAGTCGTCGAATATTGAAAAATGGTCATATAAGTTACTGACTTAAACACACTATAGAGATGACTACATTGTTTCCTGTTCTTTGATCATATACTTATATGTCGTTTCCCATAAACTGTAATCACTATAGGTACATTTACCATAGGTCTGGAAAGGGATATTCTGCAGCAAGTGATCTGGACTCTGAAAAGATCTAGGTCCATTAGAAGATAATTGATATTCTAGAATTAGGAGTAATTAAAGTATATTTATAATTGAATGTTAGTTTAAGAAAATAAATATGAGAACATATTATTAATTTTAAAATGGTAACAGTCATCCTACTCCTCCTTTTTATGGATACTGTGTTCTTTCTGATGTGGAGATGGCTTCGGGGTCCTCTTGTCCCAGAGTAGCTATCATACCTGTTCTCTTAAATGTGTTGTCTGCAGCCAGCAATCTCTCTCTCTCTCTCTCTCTCTCTCTCTCTCTCTCTCTCTCTCTCTCTCTCTCTCTCTCTCCCCCCCTCCCTCCCTCTCTCCCTCCCTCCTTCTCTCCCTCTCTTTTTCTTCTCTCTGGAAGGGCCCTTTCTTCATCAGGACTGCAGTCCCTTCCTCCAGCTCCAAATGTAGCCAGACCTCTAACCAGCTCTTGCTCTTTTGATAGTCAGTGATTCAGCTGCCCATGGCATTCCTGTCTCTTTGTTTAATTTTTTTATTTATTCACAAGTAACAGGGCTGGAATTACCAGCACAGAAATATTGATTGAAGGGGTAGCATGGCCACTGCTCAGGTGGTTAAGTGGATAGGTTTGCCTACACTTGGCAAGCTTCTCTGCTGGCTCTGTGATGAGCAAATTGCCAGCAGACAATCTGTTGGAGTTGGCTGTCTATGTTTGCTTTGCCCCTCAGTGCATCAATTTTACATCAAGCAGACAGTGTGAAAATGGAATATGAAATATAAACTTTAGCTGCTCTGTTGCCTGACATAATATTAGTGTGAGTCAATACAGCAAAAACCCCAACCAAATGTACCTCTCAAATATTCCAGGCTTGTTGCATAAATATATAAGTTATTTCTCAAAAGGTTTGTTGGCTAAAATTAAATTACACATGTAGTAGATGACCAAGAAGATTCAGGACAGGTTTGAGATAGGTACTTACTTGAAAAATATCAAGAATACTAAAAATTCAGAAATGTAAAAACATACTATTTCAATATAATACTTGTTGTCAAAGACCTCAACATAAAATTAACCACACTGAACCTCATAGAAAAGAAAGTGGGAAGTACCCTTGAATGCATTGGCACAAGAGACCACTTCTTAAATATAACCTCAGTAGCACAGACACTGAGACCAACAATAAATAAATGGAACCTCCTGAAACTGAAAAGCTTCTGTAAAGCAAAGGACACAGTCAACAAGACAAAACAGCCGCCTATAGAATGGGAAATGATCTTCACCAACCCCACATTGAACAGAGGGCTGATTTACAAAATTTATGAAGAACTCAAGAAATTAGTCATCAAAAGAACTAATAATTCAATAAAAAATGGGGTACAGACCTAAACAGAGAACTCTCAATGGAGGAATCTAAAATTTCTGAAAGACACTTAAGGAAATGCTCGGCATACTTAGCCATTGCAATGCAAATCAAAACAACTCTGAGATTCTATCTTATACCTGTCAGAATTGCCAAGATCAAAAACACTGATGACAACTTATGCTGGAGAAGATGTGGGGTAAAGGGAACACTCCTGTGTTGCTGGTCGGAGTGCAAACTGGTAAAGCTGATTTGGTAATCAGTATGGTAATTCCCCAGAAAATTAGAAAACAACTTACCTCAAAACCCAGCAACACCACTTTTGGTCGTGTACCCAAAGGATGCTCAGTCATACCACAAGAACATGTAGAAGCATTATTTGTAATAGCCAGAACCTTGAAACAGCCTAAATGTCCCTCAATCAAAGAATGGATAAAGAAAATGTGGTACATTTACACAATGGATTACTACACAGCAGAAAAAAAATAATGACATCTTGAAATTTGTGGGCAAATGGATGGATCTAAAAAATACCATATTGAGTGAGTTAACCCAGACCCAGAAAGACAAATGTAATATGTACTCACTCATAAGTTACTTTTAGACATAAAGCAAAGAAAAACCAGCCTACAATTCACAATCCCAGAAAACCTAGTCAATAAAGAGACACCTATGAGAGACACACATGAATCTAATCTACATGGGAAGAGAAAAAGAGAAGATCTCTTGAGTAAATTGGCAGTTTAGGGATCATGGGAGGGAATAAAAGGGGAGGGGGGACAAGGGATGAAGAGTAAAGAAAATATATAGTTCAATAAAAATGATTAAAAATTGAATAAGAAAGTCAAAGATTATCAAAATACTGATGGTACATAAAAATGACTCTAGTTTTATATTCTTCCTGGTATTATAGGCTTGCAATGTCATGGCATAGAACTATGATATCCTATTTTACTAAGATTCAAAAATCCAATCTGGTATATTTGTTAAAACAATTGCCAGTAACTGAAGTTTTGGTATCATTATTGGATGTCATTAAGTTTATTACCACAATGCACTATTTTTTGAAGGCCTAATAGTCATTAAGAAAACCACTTTTGGGGAGCATGGGGACCTTGGGAGAGGGCTGAAGGGGAGCAGAGAAAAATGTAGAGCTCAATAAAAATCGATAAAGAAAGAGACAACCACTTCTATCTGAAGGACGGTGGTGGCAAATAGTGTTCAGTCAGACATGGTTCTGTGCATTTTGTGTCATTGGGTCCTCATGCCAACTGCTGATAGAACAGGCTCTGTTGCTTAAATTCTCTTTCTGCAAAGCAGACTTTTGTTTGTCTGTGCACACATTTACATGTATTCATATGTGGAGATGAGTGTTGTGGTTTGGGTACACATGCATATTTGTGCACCTGTATGTACATTCATGACCTCTGGGTCAACCTTGGATATAACTCCACAGGTGCTGTGCCCTTTTTTATTTATTTTTCATTGAGACAGTCTGTCTCACTGTCCTGGGACTCATCAAATAGGTTTTGCTGGATGGTTCTTTGAGCCTTAATTGTCTGCTTCCCTAGCTCTGGGATTACAAGCACAAGTCATTATGTTAGAATTTTTTTCTTTAAGTCATCCTCAGACCTTTGTGCTTATAATGCAAGCATTTTACCAATGGAGTCCGCACTCCTGAGGTACACATGCTAGGCCTGTGGTGTCTGCTTGTGGAACTGCATAAAACTGGGTTCCTCGCTTTATAGATGAGAAAATTCGGCTAACAAAATAAGAATAGTAGAATTCAATTTTAAATTTAAGAAATGTGTCTATATGAACCTTTTTCTTAATCATATCATAGAAGCAAGCCAAGTCCCTCAAAATTCTAATTAGTCATCCTTATTCTGACTTCAGTGCCTCAGTCTACCAAGCTAGAAATACTTAACTTTTCATAACAGTGACTCTAAAAATAGACAGCAGCATTAACTTTCATAGGAACAAGTCAAAACTCCAGAGGTGGAGGGTGAGAGAGATTGTACCCAGTGAGTTGTTGATCACTTTCTTACTGAATTCGTTGAGTAATCACACCCACTGGGGAACTGTAGTAAATCTCTGATCAGTGTTCAAGCCTTGTAAAAAACAGACTTAAACATTTTTTCACTAGTCCTTCAAATCTTAAGAAATCAATTAAGCTAACAGCTTTCAGTCTGTGTGAGGCTAGTAAAATCACCTCATAGGCCACTGCTGGTGGACTACCTCCTGCAATTCTGTAGGTAGAATTCTTGCAGCAATCAGCCGGTGTGAAATATGATGCAAAATATAACCTTTAGCTCTTCATGCTAAATAGCACTATAATTATATGTTTAAAGTAGAGCATCATGATGGATTATAAACAAAACAACAGAAGATCCAAAGCCAACCTTTGAGATATTGTCTAATAAATCAGCCTGCTCAAGTATCTGATGCCCCTAAGTCACACTGCTCATTCACATACACACTTCTGATTATTTGGTTTATTAAGGGGAAAACCAGAAAAGTAATCAACAAACTTACAAAATGTCTACTGTATAATATCTACCATTTTTTATTTGGGGTACCTGTAATTAGCTTGTATTGTGAAAGGGAAAGTGGATCTAAATAGTGGGTTCAATCATTAAGACTCTTCTTTCAGAGGGCTTGGATCCAGTTCCCAGCATCCATGTTGAGTGGTTCACATATACCTGTAACTGCAGTTTCAGAGACATCCAATGTCTCTAGCCTCTGCAGTCACCTACACTAACAGGCACACACCTACACTCATGCACTTATGTGCACACCAACACATACTTTTTAAAAAAATAAGTCTTTAAAGAAGGTAAAAGCAACTTTGCCTCTTGGGAAAACTTTTTGTGCAGAGGATGAAGGCTTAGAATGTGGACTGAAAGCAGAATATTGAGGAGAAAAATGCAAGGCCAAAATATACAGGTAAAATATAAAATGCAAGGCTTTGAGTCCCTATAAAATGGAGGGTGTTTCCATTGTACTTGTAGCTAAGTTGACCTTGCTAATGATACTCAGTTAACTGAGCATGGACATGTTATTTAGAAAAATGTCTTAGAATCCATTATTAAAACATTCTTCTCTCCTCATTTGAACATATTATTGTGTTTTATGTGTTGAAGGTTTTCTCAAACTATGTCAGATGATCTTCGGAAGCTCTGATGACTGTTGTAAATATCCTAACACTTAACTCCCCATGTCAGTCTTTGCTTCACTGTGTGTCTGAGCTAGAGAAAGCAGCCCTGAGCTTTCCAGTTGCACTGACATGTGTCCCACTAAGCACATAGTTATTTGACTATAGTTTTCTGACATCAAACTGTGGCAAAATAACCAAATAAGCTGTTGTAACACGTAACACTATTCTGCTTACATAGAACTATTATTGCATATCTATTTAAGACACACTAGTAAGCTGAAACCATAAATAATGTTCAGAGTATCCTGAATCATGATAAACAATGACTCATAGTGTTAGGGACCATAGGCAGAATTATTTTATAGAAAGGCATTTTCTGTAATCTGATCACTTTGGATCCAGAAGAGACATGTCCCTTAAGATCTAAAGTATGCTACCTATCTTCTCTTGGCAAGAGTGGACTAGATGGTCATTACTTACAATATATTTTATTAAATTATAGGAAATCACTTGGCAAAGACTCTTTTATAAGGAGGCCTAGTTTTAAAGCTCAAACCATAATGTCTACATTGGGGGTGTGTTGTGAATAAGTTTTCAGTAGAATTCTGCCAGTAGATTTCCAGAATTCAGGTCTCGAAGAATCAAGATGACAGTGAGAAGTCCTTAAAGAAGATACTGGTTTGTCCCAATATGAAGTGATGATGCTGGTGATGCCATCAGAAGGCGGCACAGAGCAGGTGATGTGTCAGCGCAGGAACAATCTGAAGAACTGAATTGAGTTTTATAGATCTTGTGTAGACTAAAAAGGAGTGGCTCCTCCAACCTGAGGTGTAGTGAACACAGCTTTCACCCTTCAAAGTCTTGATTATTTCTTCAGAGGACTTTTGTCTAGTATATCTCATTCCTTCTTCTTGGGTGAAGACACTTGAGAAACTAATAACTGTGCTCAGTTTTGAGACTGAAATATTTTTAAAGTTCATGATGAGATCAAGCAATAGTAACTTACTTTTTGTTGCTGTTTATAAAGTCACAATCTTTGAAGAGATGTAAACATTTAAAAGGATTAATGTACGTTAAAATTGCAGCATAGGTTGGGGAGCCCATAAATCACACAGCTAATTATAGAAGCAAAGCACTTAAATAACTCTAGAAGGCCTGGAACACAGAATAAAATATTCAGATATTTGGAAGAAGAACTTAAAAGGAAGGTGGGGGAAATAAAGGGGAAAGGCGGCAGTCCCCCAATTCCCATTGGTACCCACCCTGGAAAGGGGCCAAACCCAAAGTGATGGGAGAATAAGGGAATACTGATTCTGGAGATTCTAGAGGTGATAATAACAAAAGGGTTATCTTAGGAACTCTCAGATGTCAGCTGATTGTAGAGACATCTTTGGGATCTCTAGGTGGATCTAGATGAAGGCAGAGACCTTGGGATCTGGCTGGACTGTTTGAGATTAGGACAATCTCAAAGTCTCAGGTCTTAAAGCAGTGGTTCTAAACCTGTGGGTTGCAATCTCTTTGGGGGGGTCACATATTAGATAGGTTGCATATCTTAGGATTTCTACTGCTCTGAAGAGACACCATGACAACGACAACTCTTACAAAGAAAACCACTTGAGGTGGCAGCTTATAGTTTCAGAAGTTCAGACCATTATCATCATTGTGGGGATATAGCAACATGCAGGCAGGCAGACATGGTGCTTGCTACATCTTGATCTGGAGGCAACAGGAAATGGGCTATGTCACACTGAGCAAAGCTCCAGCAAAGGAGACCTCAAGATCCTTCCCTACAGTGATACAATTCCTCCAACAATGTCATACCTGCTCCAACAAAGCCACACCTCCTAATAATGCCACTGCCTATGAGCATATGGGAACTAGTTACATTCAAGCTACCATACTGCAGATATTTACATTAGTATTCATAAAAGAAAACATAGTTATAAAGTAATAACCGTATTAAAGGGCTGCAGCATTAGGATATTTGAGAACCACTGCTCTTAAAGGGTGATGCCCACAGCAACCAGCCAGACTATCTCCAAATGCTTATAGTATGTGCCAGTATCAGAAAGAGGTACCTATAATGATGTGCTGTGTATACTGACATAACCCTTCTCAGTGCATGTTGGTGAAAGATTTTTATTTTTGAAAATAAGCATCTTTCATTTCTTATCTGCCTGTTTTCTAGGTTAGAAAACATACTTCTTGAAAGCGTGAAAACTCTGCCTGCAAGCTTGCTTTTGACTTGGTCCTATGAGCTGAGCCAAAGCGGCCTCTCCCTTTGCACCACGAGCACCAGCTGCCAGGCACTGCACGGCTAGGTAATAGAAAATTCATTGGTTACAAAAAAGAAGGAAGAAAAAAAGGGGTGGGGAGAAGAACTAAGGGAATTAAGGGCCATTCTATCTGCAGGCAGAAATCCCACTTTTAAACTCTGTTGGCAAGAGAGAGCAGTCCTTGATAATTCTGTAACTAAAGCAATAGCGTTTGTAGAGAAAATGTTGGTTACCCAGGAGCCTAACCCCTCTTTTTTGACACCCTGCATATATTCAGGAGAGCGGATCTCATGCCTGCTATGCTCCCAGAAGCAAATGAGTAGAATAAAAATCAGTATTCACAAAAAAACCCCATACTTCTTAGTGTGTTCTTTCATATTGTAGACTTGTCTAGTTCATGTCTGTCGTAAATGACCTCATCAGTCTCCATGTTAGTAATAGCAATAACATCCACCACTGGTTATTCCAGAAATCACTAATTAATATAACTGTTATCCAAAAAAAGTTCTGTATCTCCGTTTTCAGACATACTTACAAAGCTAAGGAAGTTTAATTAGTTTACTCAAAGTCACACAGCTAATAAAAATAACGTTCTATTATATCGCATTAAATCACAGCAAACGATTCTTAACAAATGAACAGTCTTGATAAACTGACTGACACATTGTAGGGGGAAACTTTTCATCCTGAGAATTATTTATATTCTCAGCAGACAGAACTTATAGGACACTAGAAAGGGGCTTGATGTAGTGAGAATTTTGTGCTCTTATAAATACCTCTGTCATTAATGTGATAGTTTATCCAAACAGCTCTCCTGTATCCTGTCTATCCAAGAAAGAAATTGACTTATGCCCATCTGAGCACTGTAAATATTTCTGTCTTTATCTTAATAATATAGAATAGGGTAATATAAAATATATTTAGTAGTGAATTTAAAATATAGTATTATATCACATTAAATATTGTCCAGAGATGGGGAGGAGAAAATGAAATCCCTGTACTGTATGTCAGAGGCTGGACAAAGAAAGCAAAATGCAATGATTAAAAAGATGAACCATTGGCCTTTGCAGAGATCCCACCCCTAAGCAGGTCGTCGGAAACAGTCACATTTGATTAGAATCATACATACTTGATGGATACAGGATGATGAGAAGTCTCTAATGTCCAGCATGTATCTGTGCACCTGAGTTTCAGAAGAAGGACTTGACTAGAAAATTGTATCATTCACCATTCTGTGTAATGGTGGTAAAATTTAAATTAGATTATGAGAAACTAAGCATGTATAACATTCAGGATTAGTCAATGGTTAGCATGGGATGGTTTGATTATTGTAGAGGCTCACAATTAAAGATGGCCTTATATTTACTCCATACTACTAACAAGTAAGAAAGAATAAAGAAATTTCTCACTGGGAGTAGAAACCTCAAAGGGAAAAAAACCTGAGTAGGTTAAAAGTGTGGCAGAGTTCTCTCCAAGGTTCAGGAGGGAAAATGAAGGAGGGGTAGGAAGGATGTAAGGGCCTGGGGAGGGGCAAGTGTTGTGGAGTACCGTCTTAGAACAGGATACGACTGAACACTCTTGAACTCTCAGCAGTTAAGACTTCATGCACAAGATTTCACCAGAATGGGCCTAGTGATATTTCATCATGGGGGAATGAACACTTCATAAACGTCAAAGAAAAGTAAAAGCAGCCCCATTTTCATATTTTTCCCATACTTTTGAAATTATGAGTGCATTTATCAATCATGCTGCAATTTAACTTTACACATCAAACACAGTTTTCCATGAGGCCAAGATGAACCAGAAACATTAACCTTACTAAAAAACTGTTACAATATTTCTTCAGGAAGGAAGATGGCACACACCATTATAGTGCGTTCACAATGAATTTCACTGACTGAGCCAGGATGTAGTAAGAAAGGACAGGTAAGAAACATCATGGCACTGTGTCTTCAATGAAGGGGTCACTGACATAAGGGATTGTATAACAGGAAATGCCATTGTGAATCTTATGACTTTTCTTGAGGAATTGTGTAATAGAACAAACTCATATCACCATATAAAGAACCATAAAAATAACTCAGTTATTAAGGCCATGAAAGCATGAACAACGAGTTTGATCCTTGGAGCCCACTAAAACAAACAACAAACAACTGGACATAGTGAAAGCTTGTAAATCCAGTGCTGGGAGTGACACAGGTATGTTTCTGGGTTTCCTAGCCAACCACCCTAGTCTACCGCAGGCCAGGGAGAGAGCCTGTCCCTGTCTTAAAAACAAGGTGAATAGCAACAGAGCAGCAACTTTTGAGCTGTTGAGATTGGTCCCTGGCTTTCCTATGTACACAAACACACACACAAGCACACGCACACGTAGCTACACACCATAGTCTCAGAGATCCAAAAAGACTCTGAAATAGAAAAAGACACACACACAAGTACACACACTTTCACACAGAGAGAGAGACACATACACACAGATGCTCACACACTCCTATCCAAACCACACACACACGCACACACAAACTGCCTTGTTGACATCTTCTCATTTGTGTTGCTGCATGTATAAGAACTCCCACAGTTTTTTCTAGCACAAGACAATACTGGGTCTAAGGTCTTAATCTACAGATAGATGATTTCTGCTAAAAACAATAGCTCATCTTCACATCTTTCTCACTTAACAATAAATAAAAACACTAAATAAGAAATTAAAAAGCCCATGCACACAAAGCTGCCTATGTGTTATCTGGTCAAGAGGAAAAGAATAAACTGGTAGGCATCCTACATTCATCTCAATGTGCAAATTATTTTAAGAGGGTGTCTCTCAAACTGCTTGAGATATTGGTTTTTGTCAAGAAAAATGATGCGAAGCAAAATTTGGATATGCACCAAAAGCTTCAGTCTTCAAGGGCTTTCAATTTTCTCCAGTTTGCAAGTTTGGAAACTGAATGATTCAGCGTATCTCTAATAAAACTCATCTCCCAAGGTTCCTTTTCTATGCAGGCAAAATCAAATTAACTGTGAACTGAAGAGGGTTGATACATGCATAATGGGAGTATCAAACTGTAACATCTTCTCACTCTAGCTCTCAAAGGTCCCCTAATTTTTACCCCAGAGAGGAAGACAAATATTAGCTTCACCCAAGATCACTCTGACAAATCTGAAGAGAAGTATGGATTGCAAAAAAAGAACACTACAGATTGAATTATCCCACCATGCTGGCAGGATATCTACAGATAATACTACAATTCTCTAGACTTTAACTTAACATTCAATGACAGGCAATAGAATTGCAATCTTTATGCTCACCCTACAAGTTGTGAGACCATTGTCTTCATAGCTAGGCATGCATTTGAATCAGGGGATACATACATTTGGACTAGAGAGCTGCAGTGACAAAGCTTTGGAGCCATTACTGCTGTGCACACCACATAGCTGCCCTCCACAGTGATGCATTGCACTAATATATGCTCTCAGTGTGCACTTGCTTGAAAGTATTAGAGCAATACATCACCAGAATGTTTAAGCTTGTATGATACACTGCCATGTGAGATAGAAACGGTTGCCAGAGGCTTGTTTTAAATACTTAATTACTAATGTTGTGCCTTAAATAATGTCTATATCACCTTTTTTTTGGTAGTTTGGGAGACATATTTTGGTACTGTATTAGGTTATCTTTGAAATTCAATGCCTTTTCTTCCATCTTGAAGGCTGTCCAAAATCAGGGCACTTCTTTGAAAAAAAAGAATGCTTAGAAATTTAGTTTTACTGGGTCCAGGGGTAGGTTGATCCCGAATTTCCTGAGAAACCGCCATACTGCTTTCCAAAGTGGTTGCACAAGTTTGCATTCCCACCAGCAATGGATGAGTGTACCCCTTTCTCCACAACCTCTCCAGCAGAGGCTATCATTGGTGTTTTTTATTTTAGCCATTCTGACAGGTGTAAAATGGTATCTTAATGTTGTCTTGATTTGCATTTCCCTGATCGCTAAGGAAGTTGAGCATGATCTTAAGTGTCTTTTGGCCATTTGAACTTCTTCTGTTGAGAATTCTCTGTTCAGCTCAGTGCCCCATTTTATAATTGGGTTGATTAGCCTTTTACAGTCTAGTTTCTTGAGTTCTTTATATATTTTGGAGATCAGACCTTTGTCAGTTGCGGGGTTGGTGAAGATCTTCTCCCAGTCGGTGGGTTGCCTTTTTGTCTTAGTGACAGTGTCCTTTGCTTTACAGAAGCTTCTCAGTCTCAGGAGGTCCCATTTGTTCAATGATGCCCTTAGTGTCTGTGCTGCTGGGGTTATACATAGGAAGTGGTCTCCTGTGCCCATGTGTTGTAGAGTACTTCCCACTTTTTCTTCTATCAGGTTTAGTGTGTTCGGATTGATATTGAGGTCTTTAATCCATTTGGACTTGAGCAATACCCCTCTTGGGAATATACCCAAGAGATGCCCTATCATACAACAAAAGTAGATGCTCAACTATGTTCATAGCAGCATTATTTGTAATAGCCAGAGCCTGGAAACAACCTAGATGCCCTTCAATGGAAGAATGGATGAAGAAAGTATGGAATATATACATATTAGAGTACTACTCAGTAGTAAAAAACAATGACTTCTTGAATTTTGCATACTAATGGACGGAAATAGAAAACACTATCCTGAGTGAGGTAAGCCAGACCCAAAAAGAGGAACATGGGATGTACTCACTCATATTTGGTTTCTAGCCATAAATAAAGGACATTGAGCCTATAATTCATGATCCTAGAGAAGTTAAATAAGAAGGTCAACCCAAAGAAAAACATATAAGCATCCTCCTGAATATTAACCTTCATCAGTCGATGAAAGGAGACAGAGACAGAGACCCATATTGGAGCACCGGACTGAAATCTCAAGGTCCAAATCAGGAGCAGAAGGAGAGAGACCACGAGCAAGGAACTCAGGACCGCGAGGGGTGCACCCACACACTGAGACAATGGGGATGTTCTATCAGGAATTTACCAAGGCCAGCTGGCCTGGGTCTGAGAAAGCATGGGATAAAACCGGACTCGATGAACATAGCAGACAACGAGGACTACTGAGAACTCAAGAGCAATGGCAATGGGTTTTTGATCCCACTGCATGTACTGGCTTTGTGGGAGCCTAGGCAGTTTGGATGCTCACCTTACTAGACCTGGATGGAGGTGGGTGGTCCTTGGACTTCCCATAGGACAGGGAACCCTGATTGCTCTTTGGGCTAACGAGGGAGGGAGACTTGATCGGGGGAGGGGGAGGGAAATGGGAGGCGGTGGCGGGGAAGAGGCAGAAATCTTTAAGAAATAAATCAATAAATAAATAAAAAAATAAAAAATAAAGAAAGAAAGAAATTTAGTTTTACCTACGTAAGCTGTAGAATGAATGAAGAAGTCTATGTGTTTATAGCCAGGAATCAGTGCTGAAATCAAGCCCTCAGCAAGATCCCTGGCTGCTTGTATTGTTTTCAGGGTAAGGGGCCATATGTACTAGCAGTGGCCCCTGGACAAGAACATGGGAGCCAGGTGGAGATGCTTCCCAGAGATAAAAGCACTGTGTTTACACATCACTTGCTGTTCTAGTAATGTGCATCCTTTTAATGATGGGATTGGGTGGCTGCAGTAATGTGTAGAACACAACTCTATCTCTCCTTCAATGTTCCAAGTTATAGATCAAAGTACGGGGTAACTTCTGGAAAAATAGCAATGCACCAATTGTAAATATAGATATTCACCTTTTATATTGTCATACATGCTTTGTCTGGATTGCCCAAACTATGTTGATAGATGAACATTCCATGAGAGCATAGTCCACATTTAATTTGCCTACCATCTTTTCCTACTTCACCTTTTTTGGTGTATGAAGTGTGTTCAGCAAATATTTATTAGATACACTAACATGTTGCCTATTTAGAGTAGATGAATTTTATCACCAAATATTTCTAAGAAATTTCTTAATAATTTCTTTAAATGTGACTGCATTCTCATGGAAAATAATTTCATCTAGTAGTGGTAAGTAATGACAGTCTAGAGACACAGAAAATTATTTGGTTATTACTAGTCATATGAATAATGGTGCTGTTTAAAAATGATTATATTAATTGAAAGTATTTTTAATATGCAATTTTTCTAATTTCTTTTACTTCTTAGAGAAATATACTCCTACATAGAGCCCATTTTGTGTCACTATTCTTTTCTTGTCCTTGGAAGGTAGATTCCAGACTCATAAAGATTGTTTAAAAGTATCAACCCTTATGTATATTTTATTTTCTCTCATATATATGCATATATGTATATCCATAAATAATGAACTATACTATAAAAGATTAACAATAACTCATTTTGTAATAGAGTTAGCATATCTACTGACCAAAATAAATTTATGTGAATATAGTTTATCCTATCTTGAAATTGTGTAGCCAAGCAGTGGTGGCACATGCCTTTAATCCCAGCACTTGGGAGACAGAGTCAGGCAGATCTCAGTGAGTTCAAGGCCTGCCTGGTCTACAAAGCAAGTTCCAGCACAGTGAGGACTCTTACACAGAGAAACCTTGTCTCGAAAATCAAAACAAAACAAACAAACAACAACAACAAAAGAAATACACTCTACTGATCTGTCACCTTCCAATGATGCTGTGAGGTCTAAGTGGCAATCGTAAAATATAAAGATTTCCTGAACACAATCAGTCTAACACAAAAAATACAGTCTGATAAAAAACCAAACCTGCTAGGGTGTGCATAGCTCATAGAGCATGGCCAACAGACAAGTATCATCTAGCTGAGATAGTTGAGAGGGCACATGGTACCATTATGCGATCCCTCTTCCATGGTGAGGAAGCCCTTCAGGGAGCTGCAGTTGTAGGCTGTGGGCATCTACAAGGGAACCCATGACACTGCCACTGGTTTTCCCTGCACTCTAGTAATGGAAGCACTCTCACTCAAGACATGTTTCTCCACTACAGCAGGTGGAAGTTGTTGCCTGGCCATTGCTTCTGGATATTTTAATTATTGCTACTTCTCATAACCTCAGCCTCCTTTTTAACTTCAAAATCATTCTCTGTGAGATGACTTGTCTTCAGAAACCAATGAGACACAGCAGACAATGGACAGCTCTGAAAGGGGGTGTGGAAAAAGGGCTACAATTCCTCATCACTTTTTACTAGTATGGGTAAAAGAGATGCATGAAGAGAGAGAAAAAAAAAACCTACAAAGGTAGAATTGGCCCTGTCTACTCTGACAGACAACTGTGAGCTACAGATACACTAGCTAGAGATTGGATCTAAAGAGATGGATACTAAATGTCTAAGCTTCTATGGAAATTGTTGAGATTGACTTTGGGACCAGTACCACCACCATCTGTCTTTCAGTTTCTAAGACCAGAGAGTACAGACAATTTCAGATTTGTTTGTTTCTTCTTAACTAAATGTTTTGTTGAAGAGTATTATTGCTCAGTATTTTTCAACATATGATCAAAATTGATATTCTGTAAAAATACCAATAAAGAATATATACGGTACTATATTTATTCATTCTATATGATGACTGCAATCTAAAATTTAAAAAGCATGCTTTTATAAGCATGATGTGTATAACCATGGAAAGAAAATTGAATTGACATATATCAAGAAGGGAGGATGGTAATGTTTACTTATCTTGTTTCTCTCTCTCTCTCTATTTTGTTTGTATAGAACAATACCAATAAGAAACGAAAATGAGGACTGGGAAGCTCAAATTTTCGGGAGATAAACTTATTTTATTTTAATAAACTTATCTATTGAAAATAACATTGTTACTACACACAGACACACACACACACACACACTGATTCACAGAAATGTGAAATCTTACTAGAATTCCCTAAGGAATATTTAAATGTATATTAGGGAAGTCAGGGAATTTTGACAACTAAATGAAGTGGAAAAAATGTAATTGTCTTCCCAATTTTATAAAACCATTAATTCAGAAGTTCAGTGCAGCTTCCCCTTGAGAAGCCAGCTGAGAACACTGTGTGAGCGAACACTGCACAGCACAGCCCCAATTCCCACAGTGAACTAAATATTCTCGCCCTTCTTATGCTTTTGAGTCTTAGAACCCTTGAGCAAATCAATTCAGGTTTTCTATTTATCTGAAGTTATTCTTTTATCAACTGTTTATTGACAAGAAAATATCATTCAGAATGTAGGGCAAAGCCAGTACCAGAATATCAACATATGCAAGGTTCAGGTGTGTAACATGTTATATTAAGGTGTGCTTAGAAGCTGGTTTTGAAATGGCATTTGTTTAGCAAGCCAATTCTCTTAAAGTTTTGTTCTGAATGTTTTATAGATTCTCAAAAATCTGTATACTTTCCCATATATCTGAAATACTTTGGAGTGATACTCTAGATTAAAAACATCTTCCAAAATTACAATGTAGTTTTACAACCAGTGTATTGGCAATACTGCAATTGATTTCTCATAGATTTCCCTACCTTTTGAATTCATTTGTATGTCTCTAGTTGTTTATATCTGTATTTAATTGCATATAATTTTATTACATATTATAATAAATGAAAAATAGTAGACTACACTGAAGATTTGCTATATCGAGATAATATGGAATCATTATTATCAAGGTCCTTCCTTCCTTCCCACCCTCCCTTCTTCCCACCCTCCCTTCTTTCCTTCCTTCTTTCCTCCCTCTCTTCCTCCCTCCCTCCCTCCCTCCCTCCCTCCCTCCCTCCCTCCCTTCCTTCCTTCCTTCCTTCCTTCTTTCCTTCCTTCCTTTTTTCTTTCCTTGGAATGTAATCACCTGACAGGTGACCATGCATTACACTCTCAGAGAGACTAAAGTCACCAAAGGTCCTGATCTAATTTGGCGTGTGTGAGAGCATGAGCTGGGAGCACGGTACAATGAATGCACTCAGTAGCATTCATAGCATCTACTATTACCAGTCAGCTTTTCTTAAAGTGTGAGTGTAACATGAGTGGAAAACTAGCAAGACATCACCAAGTTAGCAAATAGACAAATGAGAACCCTCATCAACTCATTACTACAAAAAACAATGCCAATACGAGGTTTAACATAGCCTGAGGGAGGGCTGGAGAGATGGCTCAGTGGTTAATTCCCAGCAATCACATGGTGCCTCACAACCATCTGTAATGAGATCTGGCACCCTCTTCTGGTGTGCAGGAATACATTCAGACAGAGCACTGTATATATAATACATAAATAAATCTTTAAAACAAAACAAAACAAAGAGCATAGCCTGAGAGCTCCACAGGGAAGATGGCAGCTCTGCTACAGCTACCATGGAAAGACTGTATTTCACGATAGTGAGCATTTGAGACAAATGTCTCAGCACTGTCTTCTCTACAAGATACTCATTTCATTTCCCTTCCTGTACAGCTGTTCCTATAAAGTTTGAAAATAGATCTTCTCTTTCAGGTTTCCTCAGATATTACAAAACCCAGTTATATGTAATTACCATCAAAACACTTGATAGAATTATATCATATTCAATCATATTTTAAAAAGAAAAAATGAAATGATGGTTAGATTTTAAAAGTAAAACAGACCTGAAAATTACAAATCCACAGCTAGAGTTATTTTAAGACTACTAGATACAATTTTATTTAGTATTATTTATTTCCTCTATATGAGGATAGTCCATTCTTTCTGTAAAATCTCTTCATTTCAACAAATATTATAGCTTCTCACTGAAATTTTGATTTTGATGTTTAGAAAAATGAGAATTTTAAAATGACCGTAAAGCAAAAGTGACAGCAGAATTCTGTGGTCCCAGCAGTTGGGAGGCAGAGATGGCAAGATCATTGACAGTTCCAATCCAGTCTGTTCTACATAGTGAAATCAAGCTAGCCACAGTTACAGAGTAAGACAAAAAAAAAAAAAAAAAAAAAAAAAAAATTCATCCAAATAAATTAATGAATAAATGAGGTTTTAAAAAACTTAGATTTATTCAATACTCTGGTGTCCACTAATTAAATGCAGTTTGGAAATAGGCATATTCAGTTTTAAGTGTTACTTGACTGGTATAAGAAACAATGCAACTTTATTTTCTCAAGAAAAAAAACACTGAAGCTGGGCGGTGGTGGCGCACGCCTTTAATCCCAGCACTCGGGAGGCAGAGGCAGGCGGATATCTGTGAGTTCGAGGCCAGCCTGGTCTACAAGAGCTAGTTCCAGGACAGGAACCAAAAACTAGGGAGAAACCATGTCTCAAAAAATTAAAAAAAAAAAAAAAAAAAGAAAAGAAAAGAAAAAACACTGAAGAGGATTGTTGATCTACCAGTTTCTCCAGGAGCAAAGAGCTAAAAACCACGACTAAATATGACAAGTGAAGGAAGGCTGAGAAAGCCTGGGACCGTGCCTTGTAAGGGCAAGCAGCACCAGGCACACGCCCGAGAGATTAGCTTTCTTCCTGTGAGATGCTAGCAGGATCAATGGGTACTGTTTTCTTTCCACTGTTCAACTCCTCTCTGGACTGTTCCTGTTACCTAGCATGTGTTTGGACTGAATTAATACTCCAACACCATCTAGAGCACTTGTCTAAGTTGTATTCATGAAAAACGTAATAGAACTAAGTCACAGCTTCATAGAATTCCAGGAGAAGTTTTAAATTATGGCCATGTAACTGACTAAATTGAACTAGTTGACCTGAAAACAGAACAGTTCTTTTATTTTAAAATAATGCAGGGAAGAAATGTATGCTATATCAAATAAATAGAACGATGAATTTTACATATTGGGTTTTAGCATTCTTGGGTATATTTCAAACCTATGAAGGAGAAATCTGCAAAGTCATGACTACATTGGATCTGTTTTGTTTCTGTGGATGTCTGTCTTGATGTGGTGGAGTAATGACGAAAGAAGAAATAGTTTCACAAATGCAGGGTTCTTACTCTGCACTCTTCTGCTTCGTTCTCTAGTTTCACTGTTTGGACTTTACAAGACTACACGCTTCCATTTCCTATTGCACTTTCTGTTTCATTTTCTCATATGAAGGACTGATAATGGTTGATCGCATTGCTGTTTCCACTTCAAATAGTTAAAATTAAATTGTTTCTCATCAGACACAAAAAATACAAATGATAAAAACATAGTCAGTGAGGGAGACCTATAGGACACAATTTACTCTTCTCCAGAGAGATGTGCCAAACTCTTAAGGAAAGACCTCCAGAGAATTGTTTTTTCCTGACACGCAAGGGAAACTCCTAAGAAAGGATAGTTTGATCATTAGTCTGTTTGTTTCTAAGGACAGTGTCACATGTAACCTAGGCTGATCTCGAACTTCTGACCCGCCTGACACCACTTTCAGGTGCTCTACCACATCCAGTTTCTGAAGTGTGGATTCTCAAATTCCAGCCCTTGGACAGAATAGACGAAAACTCTAGCAACTGCATACCATCTTTAGGTCAAGACAAGTTGTTTTAAATTGCTATTCAATATCTAAAAATATCTAAAAAGAAAGTGACATGATTATTAGGAAAAAAATGAGCAGCACAAATCTGGGATTTGCTGGGAATAGCAAGGACAGATGTGTGACTGTCAGTCCTAAGCTGTGAAGACATCTATCCAGGATGGCGCAGGTAGGCTGAATTATATTTCATCACTTGGTTACAGTAACTCTATTATCCTAAAGCATTCAGTTATTCCCAGCTGTAGTAGGGGAATAGCAGATTAAAGAGTGAAATTCACCCTGTTACACTATGTTAGAGAAGTTACAGCTTTTCTAATAAAAAAAAAAAAAGCAGGAAATTAGCAAGCCTTTTATCCCACACAAACCACCTATCCATAATACAATAATTTTTGTTAAGGTCTTGAAAACTTTAATTGAACATTATAATTTTTTTTTAGTTCAGGTTAAAGACTTCCTGCAGATATAGTAAATACTTGATTTTAAATGTTGCTTTTATACATAGCTAACAAATTTCTTAAAGGAATTCTTTTTTACTGAAAGAAAATAATAAACTATAACAAAATTAAGGAAACAGTAGAGAAAAAGAATAAAAGGCAATTAAAAATGTTACAAAAAGGAAGCAGATGCCGAGAGAGAGGAAAGCATTGAGAGCAAACACTCAATCTATTCCGCATCAACCATATTTGAACATCTTTCCGAAGAAAACAAAATCGAATCCAAATGCCTTGGAGGCCTAAGGTTGGGTTTGTTTCTAAAATACTGTGTAAGTACATGCTGATAAACATCTCCTACTACTCTGGCTTTCCAGTTTGAACTTTATGAACTTAAATTACCACCACATGACTCTCAACCAAGCCATTATACTGAGTCCGTTCACCTTTCCAACTAAATCAACTGTACTCACTTTCAAAGTATTATCATCCAGCCTCATCACCAGGTAGTTTGGTTCTCCAAAGAATCCTTATTTTGGTGTTATATCATCTTTCTCCTTCATTTATTTTCTCGCTTCTCTTTGATACAATTATTTATTCACCCATTTGCCACCCTTGCTTCCTCCACACACTTTTTGACCTGACTGACCTACTCATTTCCCAGGACTTACATGTATGTTAAGACTGATAATTCTCAGCTGGGCGGTTGTGGCGCACGCCTTTAATCCCAGCACTCGGGAGAAATCAAAAAAAAAAAAAAAAAGACTGATAATTCTCTAACAGCACATATTTGAGGCTCATAACCCCAGGAGTTTTTCCTGTTTGGGGAGAATTGCAAAGCCTCTTCGATGAGAATTTCCACAGTGAACATGTGCTTGTTAAGCTTCTGAAGTAGGTCACATTAACTCCTCTATTGAAGTGTCATCTCGGCATTGGGTAACACCAAACATGTGAAGAAAAATGAGCCAAGATTTGATGAGCATCTGAGCATCTTCTATCCCAGGTCTGTACCTAGAATATCACAACCCAGGTTCATAGAAACTAGATGCTTCTCTCCAAGGATAGTAATGTTAGTGTTCATTAAAGCTTCAAAAATACACCCAATTCCATGCCATTCTCAAACAGTCATGGGTAGCTGAATTGAACTCTTGGTACCTGGAGAAACTGTGCTAATGATACTCTGGATATTCTAACAAACCATTAGTGTTCTCTTGCTGTGTTGTGTGCTCTGAATTCTTCTTGAATGAAAACTCAAGTGATAAATGGCATGTTAGTGTCCAGTAGTTGTCAAATTGAATCCATAGAATTGATAACACTGTAATGCCCTTTTTCCTGTGGTAAGTCAGTGGGAAACAACATTCTAGTCTCTATATTATTGTACTAATATGCCCCTAAAAAATTCTGATTTCAAAAGTTTCCCATAACTGTTTATGTATAGTAAGAAGGTATGAAGGTGAGTTAGCATGGATATAATTTTCTAATATTCCACAGAGTCAATGACTTCAAAACTATATTGCTCTAAAAGCTCTTTTAGATTTTTCAAGGCAAGCCAACAATATCTTCTGAACTCAATATGCTAAGAGAAAAAAGGCCACCTTGTCTGCCTGATCATATATTACTAAATGTCTAGGTCAGTTTTGATGAGCCAGCATGTTCTCTGCATTCCACAGATACACTTGTGCTTAGTCTGTCTGGCCTAGTTTTGTCTGTATAGAAAATGTGGTCGAGATCCCATTTGTTTTCTACTGATCATATAAGACTTAACATTGGGTTTGAGACATTTTAAGCTATTTTTCTTCCTTCCTGTTACAATACACACACACACACTCACACACATGAATATACTGACAACTATTAGCAGAGAACATCAATATGAGTTATTTCAATTTTGATAGCTTTAGACAAGTACTCTAGCCCTGAGTAGCTTTATGCAGGTACTCTAGCCCTGAGTAGCTTTAGGCAACTTAGCTGATACCTCCTTGCATTGGTGAAGTGTGAAACTAAAGATAACAAGATTATCCATCCCTGAGTGAAATAAGCCAGATATACAATGACAGAATTACACAATTCCAATTGCAGAAGATACAAAATCATCAAGTTAAAAGAAAAGATAATGCTGGCTGTGTTTTGGCTGGAAGAAGGCAAGATGACCTTTTTGTTAATGACTCTATGCACCAGGCTTGTAAGATAAATTCATAGAACTTTTCACTACTAACCTTCACAGTCAAGGTGGAATACGTGGCTCGGAATTATTGTGCAATCAAAAAGAAGACCCTAACAATACGATTATGAGGCTTTTGAGTTTGAGGACTCTAACTAAGCACTCGTAGCATTGTGCTACATTTCCCAGATCTAACTTGGAAAAATAAATAGACAGTATTAACAGTTGTAACTGGCAGATCATTTTACTCAAGTTAGGGCTATTGAAAATGAAATAACCAATGTTACCACATGAACAAGCTCCCAAAACCTTCTACTGATTCTGTGAACAGTGTTCCTTTCTGTCATGGTCCTAGGGGATTGTGTGAAGTCCTGAGTAAAGAGAATCATTGCTTTCATTCAGGTGGCTCACTAGCAGAAGGATAAGGAAATGGCCTGTTTTTTTAGTGAAGTGGCAGATGGTAAGTTGAGGAAGTGCCATGGAGGTGACACTGAGTTACACTTGGTAGCATCTATGTAGGCATCCTTACAGGTGGTAAGTTCTGAACACATACTGACAGCAGGATCAGACACTGCAGAAGATAATGGGCTGGCAGCAACGGTTCAAGTCCTTTTCAAACTTCCTGCCTTCTTTTTCTGTTTGATAGCTGTTCCTCATTATGTATTTTCTGGGTATAGGAGACTTCTCTGCTTTGAGTGAGGAACCTGATCCCTTTGATCTCAAGGTGTTTGTGTTCCCTCTACACAGGATGTTCTTTCTTAGAACAGTCATAGCCAGCAGTCCCTCACAGCACACTGCATCCTTTCCTGTGGCAAGCTTCTATTAAATATATGTTCATGATATATTATGAACACATATAAACTAAATGTTTTTAGTCGTCAGTGTCTGGTTTTATCCCATAAGTTGCTTAGTAAAGGTAAAATATTCCTTCCCATTTTTACTAATCACTTCAACCTAGAATGGTGGTCATTATCAAATATACATGGCAATTCCTTTGGAATAAAAAATATATCATTTTAATCTTTATTAAATATCAACATATCAAGAGGCTCTAACAGTGTTCTTATTGCAAAGCAATTACCTAAGAAATCCTGCGTGTTGCCCCACAAGTACACTTTTCCCATTAAACTCGAGTGGTTTTTGGCTTTGGTGGAGGTAGAAAGTTTGTGTCATTTATTTGTCTATCTTTCATTTCCTTACTTAGAAAGCATTCTAAGACATACAAGCTAATATCCAGTCCTTTGAAAACAGCTCAGGACTTAGGAATACAGGGAGATATATGTATTTGAGGACTCTTCGTTGGTTGATTTGTTTTGAGACAGACTATAATACTACACACACACACACATAGACGTGTGTGTGTGTGTGTGTGTGTGTGTGTGTCTGTGTGTGTGTTGAGTCTGGTCTACTCTATAACTTACTTAGTAGTTGAGACTGTCCTGAACTCTTGATGTTCTTCCTGCCTCAGCCTCCAGAGTGCTGGGATTGTAGGTGTGCATTACATTACAATCAGTATGCACACATGCGCTCTCTCTCCTCTCTTTCCTCCTTCCTGCTTTGTCCGTCAACTAATAACTGTGTTGTGCACACCAGTATAGCTCTCCATCTTTTTGTCTCATCCTCCACTGTATTGGCCTTAGCCACCACACCTCGTTGAGGCCAGTAGTTTTATCCATAATATCTACCACCACCTGACTGGAAATTAAGGTTGATAGAGGATTTTTCTTCACATCACACATCTGTATCAGGAAACAGTCCTGCTGACCTAGAACATCCTCTGGGGCAGGTGAAATAAAAAGTATTCATAATTTAGTTAATATGTTTTTCAAAGTAGAACAAAATCCTACAAGTGGACAAGCTCTTCTTTGACATGTTTCTCATGTCTTGCTAGGGTAACACTGCAAAAGGCAGAATTAAGTTCTTACTATCAAACTCAAAAAATAAAAATAGAATTGTTAAACTCAAATAATAACTGTGATTATGGGGTTTTGGCAGAACTCAAAGAATCTTTGCCTTAGTAAATTTGAATGTTTTAATAGGACGTCTGTAGCATAAACAGTGGGTGTAAAAATATGACAATATTGTAGAAAATGTATAGCAACCACAAAATGCTCACTGTTTGTCTTAAAACTGTACAATTATAAAAATGTGCCAATCTTGAAGTATGAAGTCTCCTTTGTAGTCTGTGCTGGTTTTCTAGGTTGATTTTGTTTCCCAGGTACTCTGAACATTTTCAGATTATCTAGAAATTAAGTATGTGTTTCCTGAAAGTAGTAAGAGGATCTTTGAAGGTTAAACTTGATTGCCAATTTGATAGGATTTAGGATCACCATGGTAACAAAGCTCTGGGCAAGACCACTAGGGATTATCTAAATGGAGTTATATGAGGTAGGAATTGTGTGAGCTCTATCAAAGCAGTGGCACAATTCCAGGAGCTTAGATCTGGACTAAACAAAAAGAAGAATGTGTCCTGAACACGAGGGTTCACGGCTTTCTGCTTGCTTCCTTCCTGTGGATGAATATGAGCAGCTGCCTCAAGCTCCTGACACCATGATGTCTCTGCCCCAAAAGACTGTGGCCTTGAAGAATAAGACAAGAAGAATCCTTCCTCCTTCAAGGTCAATTCTGTCAGGTGTGTGTAACTGTTTATGTGGCTACTTCACTTAGGGTCTGTCTGTTATAGTATTACTTATGAATTTTTCTTTAATGATATTTGAAATTTGAAATGATCCAGATAATTTTATTATTATACAGAGATTTCTCACAAGTTGAACATGTCTTTTCCTAACCAATGATGACATAAGAGGTTATGTTATTACCCTTAAAAACTAGAATTAATTCATTCTTTTTGGACTAAATGCTTATATGGACCATGGCTTACTTCAAACTGATTTCCGTAGATCCTAATCTGTAATAGTATGGAGTCTTTGGAAAGCAGTTAGGTCTTTGAGTCCCCATGAATGGAATTAATACCCCTATAAACACAAACAAACAACAAAAGGCTCCATCACATCTCACATTCTATGAACTACTATGAAATATCACCATTGACTAGGAAGTGGGCCATCACCTGACATTAAGTCTATCCCGGTCTTTAACTGGAATTTCCTAACCTACAGACTATATTGTTCATTTAAGCCATGGTGTTTTGGTAGTGCATCCCAAAAGAACTAAGAATGTTAGCACACTAAATTTTCTTGCTCTTTCTCCTTAACTGAGAAACTATTTCAAAAGCATGATTCTGCTCCCTGAAGGCCCCGCTGTTTTATGAAGAGCTTTTCTGCAATTGCTCACAACATACATGTCATATATGATCAGAGACTGGAGAGATGGCTTACTACGTTAGAGCACATGTTGCTCCATCACGAGGACCAGAGTTCAGATCCCAG
Source organism: Chionomys nivalis (assembly GCF_950005125.1). NCBI lineage: Eukaryota > Metazoa > Chordata > Mammalia > Rodentia > Cricetidae > Chionomys > Chionomys nivalis. The sequence goes on along the minus strand of NC_080086.1, from coordinate 115,205,647 downwards.
CACACACAGCACGTGTCTCACAGAAGTCCATGACCTCAGCTCCAAGGAGTCTCATGCTCTGCTCTGACCTTTATGGGCACCCTCACACACATGTGTGCACCTATGCTGACTTAAAAGTGACTAAAATAAGAATGTGACCAGTGTGTCACTGCACCCCACAGTACCTATTGTGCCCCAGCAGATCATCTAGGAACCTACTGGAGAGAGGGAAGAGAATTGAGTCAGCCCTCTGATATCAAAGTCTGAAGCTTGCTCACTGTTTGATCCGTATCATGGTGCTTCTTTTCTCCTGCTTGCCGAACATATAATAATAAATATTTGATGAATGTGGTAAGGGGAAGTAGGTATCTTACATAAGGTAGTAAGAGCTGTTCCAATAGAAGTCTGAAGTGGAATCCTTTCCATACATAGGACAGTTAAAAAAATCTATCTCTACATATATATGTCATACATATATGTGATACTTGTGCCTGTGTGCACAGACAAATACACACTCCGAAGCATCCCTTTAAGGTAGAATAGATTTGTAAACAGATAATTGTGAAAAACCAATGGCAAGTATGTAAGAAATGTCTGTCCAAGGAAGACTTGGGTCATTTCTTTATTTTGATATTTTAGGGTGTGGACTTATACATATGGGTAGGCACATGCACATGGAGGTCTAAAGTCAACCTCAGGTGTCATTGCTTGGGTGTGCAGGGTCTCTCTCTGAGACCTGGAGTTCCAAGATTCAGCTAAACTGGCTATTCAGGTCTCCAGGAACCTGTATATCTATCTCTGCTCCCCTCCCCACTTCCCTACAGAGCAATCGCTGGTGTGTGCCACTGTTCCTAGATTTTATGTGAGTGTAAATCATTACTTCCTTGTTAAGTTTTCATCACATCTTGGTCCGTTTCCTCCTCTACGATTGTGACTCACCCCTTTATTCATTGGCTCATCTTAAGCTGTCTGAGGATCATGAGGACACTGGATCTGTAGGGGAGGAGGGTGCCCTCTGTTTGGGAAAACACTTCTATTTCACCCTTCAGTAAATGCTGCCAGAACCCAGCAGGCGAACACACCCCAGTCTGTATGCTGAACACAGGTTGGATGCCCTTCCGTAGAGATTTAGGCTTGGCTTCTTTCCCTCAGCTATTAAGCTCCATTCCCACAGAATTACTACATGTCTGAGGTTTCTAAAACCTTTTGTGTGGATCTCAAACAGCTATTGTGCAGGATCCAAATTCTGACCTTGCTTAAGCAAGCTTCAAATCCTTCCAACCCTGCCCCTGGCAATGAAGCTCCAAGGACACACAATGAAAGTGGGAGATAAGAACATCCTCTCCAGCTTGGTGATCACTGGGTACAGACCACTCACAGGGCAACCTCCCATGCAGAAGCTCATTTCTTCCTCTTCATTAACTCTCTGGGTTAGATACCAGGGTCATGCATATTGATCTTAATTCACAAAGACACGATGGCTTAAACAAATAAGAAATGTGTTCAAATTCTACAGCCATATCAAAGCCAGGTTTGAAGCCACAGTAGCAAACCGTACCTCTGGCAAGATAAGAGCAAATGATAAAAGGCAAAGGGAGAGAATCTACACGCACCTTTCTCCCACTGGAAGAGACAGTGAGAAGTCAAAGGATTTCCCTACACATGCATAGGCAAGCACACAAGTCGAACTGCAAAGGAGAAATTGTAATTATAAAATCACAGGCCAGGAAAGCTTCGCTGACTTGTGCTAGACAATGGAATCAGGAGAGATGAATGTCAAAGCAGAGGTCTCTCATCTCAGCCTAAAACAGAAACCAGCACCTGAAGGGTTTTCACCTGAACTAAAGAAAATAGGTGTATCTATAGGCTTCAGAACAGATTCTATCCATTTATAAAAACTACACTTTTTTATAGAGATCTCACCTTAAAAGAAAAAAAATAGATGGAAACCTAGCTGAAAGGAAAGGACCCTCAGAGTGAGCACTCCACACATGGCTCTGTGCATGGTGAGAAAGGAGTTTGGAGACAGCACAAAGAGATGGGTACTTCCCCAAGCACAGAGAATGAGCTGCCATTACAATGCTCTCAGCAGCAGGAAGTCTGTCATGAACAGAGGAAAGTGGAACAGCTTCCTGGGGCACTTTACTTAGGAGGGCATCTTAGTCAAATGGGCCAAAATCAATGGAGAGATCGATAATGACTAGTCCTGAACAGCCCCTGGCAGGACCAAATAATTATTCTTTTCTTTTAGGCTCACTGTCATGCCTCCCACTAAATCATTCCCAAATGAAATTCTCCACATCAGATTGTCTGCACACTTTGTCTAAATAACGTCATTGATTTCTTTTTTTTTTTCTTTCAATTTTAAGTTGTTTGTTGGGAAATGTAAGAACCCCGGGGTAATTAGGTGAATGATAATTTTAGTCGAATAACTGGGATGGCGAGAATCAAAAAATAAATAAAAAAAAAAAAAGGTGGGAGTCAATTCATCTTTTCCTGAGGGTATTCATATGAATGAGTGAGCAAGAAATGAACCTATGAGCCTGGCCGCCTCTGTCTTCTGGTTGCCATGGATGATGACCACAATTGCATCGACTGAACTTACATATATTATGCCTCTCCTTTGTTCTGCCTTTAAAAAAATAGGATGCATGCAGCATAGAAATGTAGTGTTATTAAACTTTCACCTAGATACCTTTAAGTTTACCATATTTCAAATGAGATTTGATAAGATGTCCAATGCAATGCTACTCTGACCAAATATCCAACCTGTGTGGATAGTGGTTCTACCATTATAAACTGTGTATATATATTGCCTGTGTAATGGATCTTATTTATTTCAAAGAAAAAAAAACATTTTCTCAATTTTTTTAGTCACATTAATATATTTTCATCATGATAAAGGGACAGAGAAGTATTATATTTTTATTTCATATTTGTTTTATGCATATTGGTATTTTGTCTGCATATATGCTCATGAATTGCATGCTTGCCTGGTGACCATAGAATTAGATCCCCAGACCTGGAACTGCACATGATTTTGAGCCACTGTGCCAATGTTAAGAACTGAGTCCAACCCTCTGTAAGAGCAGCAAGTAGTCGTTCATATACCCAATCATTCTATGCTGTTACAACCTTGTTATTGGAGCTATAGCATGGTTGGAGCCATGTGTAATTATTGCTCACTGGCACACAGATGTAATATGAATGGAAAAGAGTCATATAATAACTCCCAGGAAGACTGGAGTGATAGCCTCAGAGTGCCCATGACCTTAAATTCTGCCACTGAGAGGGATGCGTTAGGAGCTAACAATTCCACATGATTTCAGAGTGATGTGCAGTGTCAAACACATTGTTAATTTCCACTGCTATGATTACCTGCCGTCTCTACCCACCTGCTGTAGCAATAAGAAGTGAGAATCATATACTAAAACAAATGACACATGACAGACGGATAAGAACTATAAAACTAGAACTATAGTCAATCTTCTAACTTCTTTCTCCTAATGCCTTTAAAATCTTTCCTGCCAATTCCCTGCGTGAAAAGCAACTTTTCAAAATATCTTTCTTTGTAGCTAGGTTGGGTTTGTTCTTGCCTTTGTTTGTTTCTTTTTCTCCACTTAACAGCTATGATTTGGAAATTAGGAACTTCCCTGCATCGAACTTCTTCTTGTGAAAATCTATCTTTATCGTTTTCAGTGCCAGTTTTGTTAACAAATGAAATTCATATCTTTTGCCGGGCGGTGGTGGCGCACGCCTTTAATCCCAGCACTTGGGAGGCAGAGGCAGGCGGATCTCTGTGAGTTCGAGACCAGCCTGGTCTACAGAGCTAGTTCCAGGACAGGCTCCAAAACCACAGAGAAACCCTGTCTCAAAAAACCAAAAAAAAAAAAAAAAAAAAAGAAATTCATATCTTTTCTTATTGTCACCCAGTCTTTAATCTCTTATGATCTGACTTCTCAGAAGCACTTCTTCTTTCAGAAATACCCCTACCACTTTCCTCAGCTCCCTGACCTTTCTCACATTGTTGCCATCTTTTCTAATAGCGCTCTGTGCCATTTATGATGTGTGTCATGTTATGAAATTTACTACCTGTTTTGAAGCATCATCCGTATTTCCTTGCTGATCTGGGATATTACAAATTGTTAGAATTCCTCTTTTGTTTTGCTGGCCCTATCACACAGAACATGCACATTCAAAGAGGGTGTGAGATTTACAAGAGCGCTGCATTTAGGATTGGAATGGGCACTTACATAATTGCAGAGCTCTGGCATGCCATGACTCCATTGTGCCTAGATAGTGGTACTGCATAGATCACAATAATTTCCTGACAATCACTGGAAGAAAAGGCTCAGCCAGGTCAGGACTCCAAATAGAAAGTTTTGTTATCTAGCAGAACAGATGGCGAACTTTGCCAGCTTCCCTAGGAAAAGAGGCCCATCTGCCAATTTGCCTTGGTAGCTTCCAGGGGTCCCACCTGGCAGATCATTGCAGCAGGAATTTCCCTGGACTGCCTGGAAGATTAATTTTGTTGAACTGTTCTTCTAGTGTTTATAGGGATGGATGTGGCATTTCCAGGACTTTTAGTGAGCAGTGTAACGTGGAGAGACTGTCAATGCGGAACTATCTCTTTTTGCTCTAAGTTAGATATGGGGTTCTGCTTTGACTCTCTAAATGAGACAGACCCTCTTGCTGTAGTACAAACTTCAAGTTTTTTGAGTCATGTATAGCTCTGAGTCTCAAGTCTATTACATGTTTGTCACTGGCCTGCCTTGAGCAAAATGCTTCCCTCTGCCCTCCTCGTTCATGTCTTCTATGCAACAGCTCTTTTCTTCTGCTTCTCTCCAGTCAAGTTCCTTATTAAACATTCCGTAATGAGTGGCTCCAAATTTCTCCCTTGAGACCTTGTTTTCTACTCTCTAGCATCTTTGAAGACCATCTTTGAAGAACTACCAAATATGTTACATTTTGTGAAGCCTCAGCAGTTGGAGTACACCAGCAATTCCATTCAGTGTTGGACAAAATAAGAAGATATGAGATAAGATGCATGAGTCTCCAATGGCTTCTCTTTGCCTTCCCAGGAACACATTTGTTACAAACATTGGTCCCTTCCCTCCTCTGTGGGAATCTTAGCACATGAATCTGAAACAAAACTCATTCTCATTTGTAACCATCCACAAGCAATACTCTGTCATTGCATGCCATCCTACCCTAGAGAAGGGAAATGGATATGAAAAATCACACTGGATAGATTTGAATATTTGGTTGAGTGAATACACTCTGAAATGAATACAGCCTTGGAGTAAACCCCTTAGTTTCTCTGAGTATTTGAATAATAAAAATTTAAAAATAAGAAGAAGCTCAAAAAAGAAACACTGAGAAATGTTTTCCTTAATATTAATTGTAATGAATGTGTAGTATTCTAAACTGTCCCAACTTCATCTATACACTTATTGCTTTTAACTTTAACTACTCTATTTTCTCTAAGATATATTGAAAACCTCATGGAATCCTTGCAGAAATGCCAGAAGGTAGACACATTATTCCTCTGCTTTACAGATAGAGGTGAAGAAACAGAGAAAGCGACCTTCATCTCCACAAACAAATTCTACAGTGTTGGGCTAGAGCCCATACAATAAACCACCCACATTCTTATACAGTGATCTTATTGAGAAGATTTTATAAAAGTTTACATGTTACAAAAATCAATAATCCACAGGGACTAAGTACAGAGAACCTTTAGAAGTCATTAGGTGTTGAAATAACAGACAAATATGTCTACCAGTCCAAATCAGACCTCACATCTCCTTGTCACACTATTTAAGAAGGTTTCAACCTATAGCAATGACAAGTGCACTAAATTTAATATATATATACATATATATATATGTGTGTATATATATATATATATATATATATTCTTGATTATTCATTTTCAGAGGTAGGAGTAATAGTGCCTGTCATACAGACCCCCACTTTGCATGATGGGCAAGCTCTCTACCATTGAACTAAAGTACTAACCCCGTAATAAATATTTGTTAACATGAAGATTAGGATGTAATAAAGAGAACTTACTTGGAAATATGTTTTCAAAAACATGGAGGGCACTGCATGAAAGGAGAATTTTCAGATAAGGAAAATGAGAAATAGAAATAATTTAAAGGAAGCCTGCTTCACTGAATACCCTGAGTCAACATCTCAGAAACAAAATAATAATTTCTTTATTAGAATAGAAAATACATGATTGCAAAGCTTGTATTGCTAATTGAGGTTCAAGTAGTTGCAATTGATGAAAAAGAAATAATCAGAAATGTTGGGATGTTTCCTATAAGAGTTAGAAAATGCATTGTAATTCTAGCTGTGGATAGAAATTTAATGCATTTTAAGCAGGGTATAAAGGGTGAATAATTGTTTTGTCATTTGGAGGGGTGGATTTCAGTCATCTCGATAACTATAATCATAATTGAAGGAAGTTGAATGCATATTGGAAAATGATGGATGAAAAACTAAATAGAGGAAAGCAAATGACAGCTTTCAGGAGGAATTAATGTCGTTAATTACTTAGAGCTTTAGGAGAGAATCAGGAACAAAGTATGTTTTATTTTTTTTATTTTTTTTCAGGCTTTTTACTTGCCAGATCTTTTTTTTTTAAACTTTTTTTTATTAATTAATTTATTTAATTATTAAAGATTTCTGCCTCTTCCCCGCCACCACCTCCCATTCCCTCCCCCTCCCATAAATAAAGGACATTGAGACTATAATTCGTGATTCTAGAGAAGCTAAATAAGAAGGTGAACCCAAAGAAAAACATATAAGCATCCCCCTGAATATTAACCTTCATCAGACGATGAAAGAAGACAGAGACAGAGACCAACATTGGAGCACTGGACTGAAGTCTCACGATCCAAAGGAGGAGCAGAAGGAGAGTGAGCACGAGCAAGGAACTCAGGACTGCGAGGGGTGCACCCACACACTGAGGCAATGGGGATGTTCTATCGGGAACTCACCAAGGCCAGCTGGCCGGGGACTGAAAAAGCATGGGACAAAACCGGTCTCGCTGAACATAATGGACAATGAGGACTACTGAGAACTGAAGAACAATGGCAATGGGTTCTTGATCCTATTGCACCTAATGGCTTTGTGGGAGCCCAGGTAGTTTGGATGCTCACCTTAATAGACCTGGATGGAGGTGGGTGGTCCTTGGACCTCCCACAGGGCAGAGAAACCTGCTTGCTCTTTGGGCTGAGGAGGAACAAAGTATGTTTTAGAAACAATGGGCCTACCTCTAAAAGCAAGACTTACTTGCTTCACATAATGTACATTATTGATAATAAAAACATTTGGCAGCAAGGAGGATTTTTCCCCTCTGGAATTATTAGGTCATACATAATATGGCTGTTTGGAGTTCTTCTTTATTATGGTTACATTCTTTCGTGATAGCTATATCCCACAGAATTTAGTGACAATTAGAAAATTAATATTGAAAGAAATACTCTAAACAAATGGCCATGATCTGCTTCGCTCTGTGTGTGTTTGTGTATGTGTGTTTGTGTGTGCGTGTGTTTGTGTGTGTTTGTGTGTGTGTGCCAGTGATCAGCAATAATATGTGACAACACAGTGGCATGCACCTGAAAAAACATCACAACCTAGAAGAAATATTTCTAAACAAACTGCTAATGCAAGACCTTCCTCCAAGACCATATGACATTTACTGTTCAGATGATGACAGACAGGAAGGTCGAGGTAACCTTGTCCAGTTTGGTGATCATTAACGTTCTCACAAGAATAAGGGCAGAGAAAATGACACCGAAGATTCTGACATTTAGACACCTGGCAAAGAAAATAAATGTCTTTTCACATTCTGAGTTTGTCTGTGTACAAAAATCTTTGAGTAGAAATTTTAGGCATGTTTTTGATTCTTCTACCAGGATGTGTACCTTTTTGTTAAAAAACCTGTTGAATATATCAAGGAACTCTGAGTGGTCAGAGATATCACCAAAAATAATAATGAACCTTTCTTTCTTTGGGTGTAAGATTCAGATGTTCATTATTAAATGCAGATAAATTTCTGGTTTTTCCTTTTTATTATTATTAACAAGTTCGGTTTAGAAAATGATACAGATTTCTTTACAAATTTCTCCCTAAGAGAGAAGTTATAGGTAAACTGAAAGTGGTACAGAGGTTTCTATGTTTAGAAGTTGATCAGGCTGAAGATGCCTCAGAAATATCCAAGCAAGGGCTCTGAGGCTCACCTGTCAGATCTTGTGCCAGTCTTTCATGAGTGTGATAGAATATATGAGCAATCAGATAGGCTGATAGATTTAGGGATTCAGTCTACACCCAGCAGGATGGATTGCTCCTAAGGCATTGTCGATTAGAAGACAGGTGGCACATGTTGGAGAATAGCTACTTACATCACGGCAGAAACAGAGAGGAGGAGAAGGGTCCATGGACAAAATACACCAATTAGATTTTTAGTTCTCTCTGAGCAAGAAAAAATGCTCATCTTTTGGTCTTTACATTTTTATGGACTATTTTTGAAAAGCTGATATTTCATGGACTCCATTGGGTTCCAACCATATTTGGAAAATTTATCAATAGTGTGGCTCAGAAAATGCAGCTATAGTATCTGAGGACTAACCAAGCATGACATCCTGAGTTGCATACACAGAGAGGGACCGCAGCACCTGGCAAAATCAATGACACCCCAATTACAGTAAAAGACAAAGTGGGCAGGTTTCCCCTACTGCGTCCTCGAAAGGTCGCTGAAAGTTAAACAGTGTCCACTTTTTGTTTTAATGATTATTATTCCTGTTAATAGCTTTATTAGCAATTCCTAGTGTTTACATTTTTAATTTATCTTTAAAGTATTCTCAGAATATCTGTATTCTGGTAATTATTAAGGAAAATATTCTTTTTTCCCTGTCTTTTCCAGGTCATTACCCCTTCTTTCCTTTCATCCTCTACCCATTTGTCTGTCTCTCTGATTCTCTATCATAACACACACACAAACACACATATGTGCATGCATTCACATAATGTGTACTAGACACATACTTGTAAAAACATACATACATGAATGTCTTAGTTGACACATTTTGCATTATATGGCAAGTGTTTCATTGTGCTCAATGGGGTAGGCCCATCACAGAAAGACAGACAAGGTGTCTAGAATATTGTACCTCACAAAAACAGACAAGCCAAAAGAAACAGAATAGTGGTTTCCAGAGTGTGATGACAAGGAAAAAGTTTGCTTCTGCAACAGCTGTAAATCTGCATTGTTGAAAATGGGTAATCCCTAGAGAGCTACCCATTACTACTGGATAACCCTGTACTGAACATGACACATCTGCTAAGGTGGTAGACCTCCTGAACATTCTTCCAGAACAATAAAACTTTTTTTTTTTAAAAAAAATGACTAAAAGGAAAAGAATATCCCTTTTCCTGCATTAGAGTATTTTTCCAACCGGGTGACATTTTACCTTTTCCTAAACTATCTGTTTCCCCCACCCCCCGAATTTTCCCTTTTTTGTAAGACTGAAAAAAAATATAAAAAGAAGATTTAAGAATGAAGAGAAAGAGAGAGAAAAAGAAGGAAGGAAGGAAAGAAGAAGGCAGAGACCGGTCTTACAACTTAAGGGTCCCTAAGTATTGCTTGAAGGAAGATTGGAGTGTCAAATTCTTCCCATTGCTTAGATTACACTTCCTAGCCCTTGCAATTATAACTTGCTAGTTCTTGAGAACGTCTAAAATGAGTTTCTTGGGATTTTTGAATTTATTTATTTTCATTTATGTGTGTTAAGTATGTATGTATAGCATATATGTGATTGGACTCCAAAAACTCCAGAAAAGGGTACGTGTCCCCTGTAACTAGAGTGACAGATGATTGTGAGCTGCCATGCTGTGCTGGGAACCACACCTGGGTCCTCTGCAACAGCAGCCAGCCCTCCCAATTGCTGACTCACCCTTCTGCCTCAGATTCGAAGAGTCTATTAGATCAGCAACTCTCAACTTGTAGGTCTTGACCCCTTTGCAGGTCAAAGGACCCTTTTACAGGAGTAGCATGTCAGATATTTACATTATGGTTCATGATAGTAGCAAAATTATAGTTATGACGTAGCAAGGAAATAATTATGTTAGGGATCACCACAACATGAGAAGCTCTGTTAAAGAGCTACAGAGTTAGGAAGGGGAGAACCACTAGATTAGATTAAGGGAAGGTGATTTTGCTTTTGTAGTTTATACTTTACTTGCAGTGTTAATAAACTCTTTCTTTGTTTTTGAAATATCTCTGATATTTTCTATTTCTTATTAAGTTCTCCCTTGTCTACGACATAGTTGCTCTTCTATAAAAGCAAACACTGTATTACCCCTTTCCCTCAAAATAACAGTGTTGATATTTGTGTTAGCCAAATATATCCTTTATACACTTTGTCATTAGACAAACTACAGGTCAGCATTGCTTCAGGAGGTGGCATACTTCATAGATGCCTCTAGGGGTTGCTGTATAAAAAAATCTCAAAGCAGAATAAGCAGTGTTTCCCGAAATAATTCCTTAACACTTCAAATCTCGCATTGTCTGCTTTATAGCCAAGGAAGAGTTCGCTTCCTTTAGGGCATAATGCATTATACTAAAAAAAAAAAAAAAAAAAAAAAAAAAAAAAAAAAAAAAAAAAAAAAAAAAAAAACATTAAAATGGAAAGAAACACTATAAATCTGCTTGAGTTAGCAAATTGTGTAAAGTAAAATAATCCTACATAAACAATGGTCTACGAAACAAAAAGCAGAGTGTATAAGGCATTTGCCATTAGAATATGACCATACATAAGAGACAATTAACACAGGAAAACCTGCAAGATGAGTTGCAGCATTTGGTTAGAACGGTGCTGTGAAAACCTTACTTTGATCAAATGAAGGCATATAAGCCCTGGTTTAATTTGTTATTAAAACATATAGGCATTCTATTTTAGTTGTCATGAGTTTAATTCTAAGCACTTAAGATTCAAATGAATATTACCTGGAGAGTAAATACAATTTGTCCTCAAATCCCAGCAGTAGTTAGAGTGGATTGGTGGGGAACATTCACGATCTTTTCATGGTTAATCTACGATCAGTTCAACCATGTAAAAACACTCTGGATGCAATCTCCAAAGGAAGACCAAACCTTCAGAGACTTCCAGGTAACTGAAAGTGACACATCTAACGCTGAGATTTTGAGACTTTCTCTGTATTCACAGGGCCACCCCTCAGTGACTAAGTTGTACTTTTGAATCCCTCTAAAATTCAGATCTGCATCACAAATGAGGGCTTATCACTCCTAGTTAAGGGCAGTACTGAGCATGCATAGGGATAGAGCAGATGACCAAGGATACCAATGCTACCCAGCAGCCAAGGTGTTATGGCACAGTGATTCTCAAATGTTCTAGTGTATTTGAAACCATTAGGTATCTTACTAACATACAGATGGATTCACTGGACCCGGGAGAGGGGCATGAGTTTGCCATCTTCAAGAAGCTTGGGAGATGTTGTTCTGGTGAGATCATAGACAACAATTAAGACAGTATGGAACAAGTTTTTACCTGGACACCAAACTCATCATGGGCTTCATTTCTAGTGAGTTACTGAATTGGACATCACAGCATTTAATTATCTTTGATCAGAAATTGTTAGTATATATATTACATGATAACCTAAATAACCTTTAAACAACTTAAGATAATATCAATTTGATGGTTTGATTGATTTTAATTTTTACCTACATGGCTTAGCTTGAGGACTTTGAGGAGAAGCATACTCTACATAATGGCAGTTTAACCTTTGAATAAATATTTAAGGCTCACAAGACTTGCTTGACTCTATAGATGGTAAATATAGAAAAGAAAAACAATGATTATTTTGAAGTAATTTTAATCGAAATATGCTCACATCATCCTTGAAAATTAGAGGACTTTAAAAAAAGACTATTTCTCTATTTCCAATTCAGTTTAACAAATACTCGTATTCTCTACAACCTTTTTGGATTATCAATTATCTTTCCTAATTTCTGCTGTGTGAGAAGGTAGCTATTTCAACAAAAGATGAACGCATAGCATGAACAGAAATAAGAAACACAATTCTAACTTTGGCATATTAGTTATGTAGCCTTAATAATGTGAAAAATAAGATGTGAATTGACACTTAATCTAGGTTCTTATCAAATGTTTGGGGCAGTTAAATGCGAAAATATTAATCTAGATGATATAACAAAACCTCAGAAACTCAGTGGGGACAACCTTCAGACTTTTCAGAATCAAGGGAAAATGGCAGCATCAAGGACTAGGATGCAACTTGGAAGTGAATCCCAGCACCAATAGTAAGTTACTAAGAATCTTAAGATGGTAACGAGATAATCAATAAGGAATGGGTCACTCATTGTGTGAGGCCCTGTGTCCTATACTCACGTGAGGAACCCTATCTGCAGGACAGTTCTAGCCAGTGCTCGCCACATTATAAAATAACAGTGCAACAGACATGCTACTGCAGTGCTGCAGGACACCAGCACTGCTCTCAGAGCTTCAGACCTAACGGCACCCGATACTTTAGGCACCAATATTATTCCATAATCATTAATATCCATGATTATAGAAGTCCAGAAGCTTTAAATGTCTTACCTAGGATCATATTTGCAACTGAGTCTTGGGAGACTAGTTTTGAACTGAGCTCTGTCTCATTCTAAAGCTATCCTTCTTAACTAATTTAATGCAATTAGTTTTTCACAACAGGCCTCTTTTTTATCCCCATTTAATTCAAAAATTAGAAGCTAAGGCTCAGAAAACATGAATATACTAAAAAGATAATTTAGGCTTTATGACTTATCAGATAGATCAGTTGTGTCAACAAAATTGTTCTAAGCCTTTAAAGTCTCTAGCCATCCCATATTCTCAATCATAGCAGATTCCTGCACACCATGTACCCTTAGTAACCCTAGATGCCCCCAATAACTCATAATCATCCTAATAACCATACCTCTAGATCTTTAAAACCAAAAAAGCCCTACTGTAGAAATCCACAACATGCACAGCTGATTAACTGAGTATCAGAGCCACCAATCCTCTGTGTACACAGTATTTACTCAACAAACATTAGAATATCATTTTCCTATTATTCAAAATAGCATGCTTCTGAATAGCAGAATTATTTTCTTTTTAAAGTAATTAATTTGTTTTAAGTGTGTTTCAATAATGATGATTTCTCTGGGGAGAAAAAACAACACCAATTACAGTACAAAGAAATAATTTTCTTCTAAACATAAACACTTCAATCCAGAGAAACAAGGCAAGGGTATATCATCTCATAACAAAATTTTTTAAAAATTACTCATTTTGTTTTATGTGAATTTCAGGTTTTTTCCTTAATGTGATAAACCTTGATAAAGTTATAAACTTTCATTGCCACATAAATTTCGCCATCCTTTTGTTTGCATCATGCTACATGGTCACTCAGTTCATTGTAAGCTTCCTATTGGGTTCCAGTTCTGGTGGTAGAACTAATCTACCACTACCATTGCCACCACCACCAGTGCCACCACCATCACTAATATCACCACCACCAGCCAGCACCACAACCAGCACCACCAGTAACACCACTACCACCAATACTAACCACTACTATCACCACCATTTTTCTTCTATTTAGTCAGCACCATCCCAACATGCAGCTGGGCAAAGAAGGATAAGTCAGATTATATCATACCTTCTTTTGAACTAATTGCTAGTTCTCCTGGGCACTGTCAATCACAACTGCTGCTTTATTTCAAGAGTGACTTGTTTTGCCTCTGTTATGGAGCTTGTTTTGTAATCTTGCTCTGCTGGCTCTTCATATAGATTCTTGGCTGAACAGTTGTCTTTATCAATGTTTTTTCAGTCCCCAGCACAGAGCCTGGTACATGGTAGATATTGACTGAAAACGAATTGGTTTCTGAAACATGACTCAGCGGGTAGAGGATGTTTACCGCTGTTACTGAAGACCTGAATTCAAGCCAACAGACTCATAAAATGGAAGGAGGGAACTGATTCCTGTAACTTGTCCTCTGACTACCACAGTGCTCTGTGTCATGTACACACTAAGCATAATGTGTGTATGTATATAAATTTACTTAAGGAAAGTAAATTTAAAAACAAGTATTTGGATTCACACATGTGAATACCACTCTTTAATTTAAACAGGATGCACTGCTCAGTGGAAGTGGAAATCAGCGGTCAATATTCAGAGTTAGTTACTGTTAATGCCTGCTTTCTGCTGGCTTGAAAAATGTCATATTCCATAAAATACATCAAGTCCTTAGAATTAAAATGTCACTGAGCCCCCTACCAGACCACGTTATGCCAGCTTGGTATTTAAAATCACTACAATTCATTATGCCAACTGTTGATGCAGTTCCAGGCTATGGGACTTCCGCTGAAAATGATGGGGAAATAAAAATCTGTGGCTCCCTGGAAGGGAGTTGGGGTGTTCAAAAAGCTGCATTCCAGGCAAGAACTCACCAGATGGTTTGTGGACTAAAGGATTGAGGTCTGATTCCTTGGGGACCTGAGCAGATGGGACTCCCTGAGTCCAATCTCAAAGAGGAGGGTCTATGGCAAGATGCCTGGTTTTTGCCCCAGTTGTTTCTTCCCCTGTTCCCATGACTACAATACACAGAAGCTAACTTCTTCGAAGTCTAGAGAGCACATCCAAATGCATGCCCTATGCGTTCCTCTTAGTGCGCTTGGCTGCACAGTACAGAGAAGTACGGAGGCCTGTATTAGCTCGTGTAAACCCTTAGATGAGGGCGGGCATGTAGCTACCAGAGTAGGAAAGAATTCTACTGCTGTTGCTCACCCTTAGGTCTCCCTTCTCAAAATGCCTGCAAATTCAGGCAGTCTTTTGCTTTCTTCCCTATAAAGAGTCATATGACTATAACTCGATCTAATGTCATGTCATAAAAATCCTTGAAATGAAAGAAAAGATGTAAGGGATGCACTTTATTATGGAAAGAACACAGAACAGCAACTAAGTGCAAGGAGCCTGTGGTTGGATTCCTTTGGCTTGGGGCTCTAACTTTAGCTACTTAGTGACTGGTTTCTGTTAGGCCAGTTATCTAAGACCCTAAATCACCATGTCTTCCTCAGTCTGATAGGGGCAGTGTTAATGTATAACCACTGTCCTGCTCTGAGTGATACTATTGGATACAAGAAGCACCAAAAAAAAAAAAGAAAAAAAGAATGTATTTTTCTGTTTGATTTCATGTAGAAATGTCATACAATAGAAAAATATTAGAAATTTATTTTTTTCTCTTATAAATTGTTGATTACACTGAATTTCATTACTTTATTTTAAAAGTAAATTCTAGTTTTATGTGTTCCTTGTTCCGTTAGACACATAGCTGTTAGGAAACTCTTGAGATATTCCAGGTAGTGTCTGAAAGAAACATTTAAGCGTTTGTTACCCATCTGCCTTCCTGACTCCTTATTCTTGATCTGTGGCTAGGGAATATCAGATGGTACATAAGAATTTGTAAATTTTTTTATATATCCCATGAACATTTGCTTAAATTCTATAATAAAAATATTAAACGAAAAGTGATATATTCTGTGCTTAAAATTAGGTGGAGAAAACTTGGTTTTAGATTTATAAAAATGGTACAGGCCAATTTAGGTAATTTGTCCAAGCTAAATTGTCCAAGTCAGTAAATCAAGACTCGGTTCTTGGAGAACAGCCCAAGGTCACTAGAGAATCATTTATCCCCAGAAAGACTGGAACATGAGGGAACTCAAATGACATACAAACAAGGATTTTGTAAGAAGGCATCTGATCCATGAACTCCCTCATTCCAGCTAAACCAGCAAAATGACATCCTGTGAACATCTAGTCTAGCATGGAGACCCTTGTGGAAAGAATCTGTAGCTATAACGACAGTCAGATATCAACCAGGCCAGGCACAAGACTGTGTTAGCTTCCTTTATATTTTCCTCTAAGTAATTAAGCTTGCATGCATTAGTAACACTTAACTTAAAATAGTTCATTTAACACAAATTATCTAAATCAATAGAATATTAACATAAATCATATGATAACAGATTACCCAGAAATATTTGATATGTATGAGAAACTCCTAGGAGAAAGTAGAGAAGAAGCAACCCTTTCCTAAAGAGTCAATGAAGCACATGTGAGGGTCAGTCTAAGTGGATTGTAAAATACTCCCAGCCCACGTTCAGAGGATGATAAGTCCTGAATAAGAGAGGACAACCTATGAGGTGGGACGTGCCCACACCCACATCCTGTGTCTGCCAGACATCCCTGAACATCCCCTTGTCCACCAAGTTCCTGCCACTGCAATTTCTCCAACAGGTCATAAAAAGAACCTGATTTCCGAATAAGAAAAATATTCTAAAATGCACCATCTGTGATGGAATTTTGCTCTTATATTTAGTGATTTCCATCTCAGTGCAGGAAGTCTACCGGAAGGAGAGACTTAGATTAGCTGGGTTGACCACAGACAGGAAGAAACCTTCACAATTTTAGGACACCCTCCGTTGTCCAAAGGAAGGCAGAGCTAAGAGGCCTCTGTGTAAAGGAAACCCTTCCCTCTAACTGCAGAGACTGGCTCCGTCCAAGAAAAAGGGTGTGGTCTCTGCACTCCTCAGAAGGGACCCTCCCCCTCCACCCAGCACTCGGGAATCAGCCATTTTCTCTTTTCACATAGAGGGAGAATTCTTTTTTGTAAGATGGGGTATTTCCTGAAGCTCACCCACCTTCGGTCTTCCTACAGATTTCTAGGGATAAAATCTCTATGTGTAATTAAAGGCTGAGCTGACCTAATTAGGTTGATGAAATTTTCAGTAGGGATTTAATTCCCTCCAGCATTCACTCCGCTTTCTTTGCTCTCAAACATCTTTCCTCGGGCTCATTCTACACCGTTTTTAGAGGCAGCATTTTAAATGACCTCGCACAGGCATAGTCTCCACGGCAGCAACTGATTAGAAAGCCTGCAGCAGTCACGGGTGTCTGAAAATACTTCAGATAAGGCATTCTGGGGTGTTTTATTCAGGCACACAATCATTTCCCCCTTCTTTAGTTTTCTTTCCTAACCAGCAAACCATGCTAAACAATGTCCACTCTGCAGGAGGGAAGCAGGTGTTTTAGAGTGTTTTGTGGACACAAAGAAATTAAGAAATAGAAAAATGCAGGAGCTAAGAACAGATAGAATTAATGGGAGAGGCATTACTCTCACTGCGGGACCCTTTACTATCCAAGACTTTGTGGTCAACATACTGGAGTAAAACATTTATTGGTGAGATTTTCACCAATCTTTGGTGGTTGAAAAGCGGCCTCTAAAGAGCGCGTTAAAACAAAACTACAGTACTTGTTTCCAAGAAAATGCTTTTCAAGTGCTCAAAATAGGTGGGTGGGGCTTGAGGGTCCTCAGATACCCCAAGCATCTTATGCAAATGCAGAGATTCCTTTTTCCTCAGCTTCTCACCTTTTCTCCCATTTGTACCTATTTGTTACTCAAACACACTTCACTAGAAAAAATAAATTTAAATTTATAAAACATTCTGAGAAAATGCATTTTAGCTTTTAAATGATGCTTCCGAAAATGCAAATATAAACAAGCAGTCTTGCCAAAGAAGAATTTGGGCTGCTTTCACTACAATATGATTTTAAAGTGTATTTCTCAAGGCCTATGTCCAGTCTTACAAGAGTGATCTGTGTATGATATTAATCATTGTTGACAATTTTCCTTTGCCTTTCCAAAACCTTAAGTCTGGGAAAGCCATTATCTCCAACTTTTTTAGTTGTTTGTGACTAGGTTTAACTATTACAAAAGAAATTCTTTTCTCTGCTGGCTGTTCAATAGATCTTCTCATTTTCAACAGATTAGTGTTTTACACATTGTTATTTTATTTTGAAATTTGGTCGTCGCTTTAATGAAATTAACTTTCTTTTTGTGACCTAGTGGCTAAAAGTGCCCCTAGGTCTCATTTACCATTATAAATGTCACAGAAAAATTAAGATGTCACTAAAGAGAATTAACTATAGATAGCTTCTATATGTTGAAAAATTTCTTTTTTACTTTATTTTTAAACAATGAGGGTATAAATTAGTAAATGCAGTAGGCCATCTCTAGTTTTACGATAATTAACATGGATCACAATGAGGCCATCATTATCCAGTCAGATATGTTATGTCTGAAAGCTGGGTGCTGATCCTGTGCTATCCCTCATTGCTCCCTTTGTCTGAAAGCTGGGTGCTGATTCTGCATTGTCCCCCATTGCTCCCTTTGTCGGAATGCTGGGTGCTGATCCTGCGTTGTCCCTCATTGCTCCCCAGCATGGCCTCCTCTATATCTGCTTCATTCCTTTCAAAGCACTCAGAGAATGAGTGCAGATTATTTCTACTCCAAAATGTTCTTTGTGGCTTCAGACTAGGTGCCCTTAGACACTCCTACAGGAGTGACTTCCTAAGGGGTAATTTGTACTGGATTGAAAATAAAAAAGCCAATAAATGAAGTTGTAGTTAAGGTATTAGGAATGGAATATGCTATTGGCTAGGAACTTTAAACCAGGATTTAGGAAAACAAACAAGAGAACGGATGGTGGCATAATCCTCTCTATTCACAAACTCTAGAAAGCTGACCTTCCTACAGCAAGGTGATTTAGCTCAAAATCCATTGCACCTTTTCACTCTTTCCTTTCAGAAACAGGAAGAGCGGACTATTATAAAAGATGAGTCAAATGTAGATGGAAGCTATGAACTAGCAAAATGTCCTCCAACGGAATATTTTCTACATTTATAAACTGGTTGTATCTCTACACCCTTCCA